>NC_089258.1:64918297-66200997 GCF_963930625.1 Muntiacus reevesi
ATGTTAAGATGTCAATTAATATCTCTGACCTTCTTTTTCTTACCCAGAAAATAAGACTCTGTCATCATCAACAGCATCATTTATTTCATAGACATGTTAAAACATAAATAAGATTATATATTTAATTACTTAGTGCAAGGCCTTGCACAGAATAGGCACCATTCCCCATCTTATAACTTTTGTTTGAGCACATTTCAGCTCTAAACGTACAGAGACATGTAGTTTAAATACTTTTTTTCCATCCAGTGATTATAATTGATCTGGGACACCACGTTGCACAATCCCAGGAGTTGTGCAAGACAGCAGCCTTGTACGTGATGTTCCTGTCTCAGGCAATGAGCCATCAGTTTCTGGCCAGAATAGTGACTTCTTGTAGCTATACACGTAAGGCTGAAAAGGACAGGAACTAACTGGAGAAAGCACAAAAACTGGACGAGCCAATCTCTCAATTTGATCAAATCACTGAGGATCATAAATCTATCTCTCTTGACATCTTTAAAGCAAATGGAATTATAGAAAGGACAGGTTAACCTGTTTCACAGAAGTATTAATAGTGAAGAGTCAATATGTATCTCTGCTTTTTGATGGGTAAAGGGTGGAGGCAATGGAGATTAAGAGAAAAATTAAGTACACCTTCAAGTAGTCAAAGTAAAAAAGTTATTGTGGCATTCACCATAGTCACATTAAGAACAGTCTGAGGTCCAACAACTCCAGTCTGATTAGTCTTGTCTTGTCTTTGATACACACTGTGTTAGTGTTCTCCAGAAAAATAGAATCAACAGGAGATTAAATAGATAGGTATGTAGGTACATAGACATAAAATGAGAGAGATAAATGCAGACACTGAGACAGACACAGGCAAAGACAGAGACAGAGAGATTTATTCTAAAGATTGACTCATGTGATTCTGAAGTCTGACAAGTCCAAAATCTCTAAAGTTGGCCAGGAGGGTGGAAATTCAGGAAAAATTTGATATTATAGTCTTAACTACAAATTCCACAGAGCAGCAGGTTGGAAAGTTAGGTGAGGTTTCTGTGTTACAGAGTTGAGGCAGAGTTTCTTCTTTGGGAAAGTTCAGTCTTTGCTCTAAAGACCTTCAACTAATTGAATGAACCCCACCCCACCCCCACCCCTACATGTTGAAGAGTAATCTGCTTTGGTCAGTCAACTGATTTAACATTAATCACATCTGAAAAATGCCTTTGCAAAATATCAAGATTTGTATTTGACTGAACAATTGGCATCACAGACCAGCCAATAAAAGTAACTACCACATATTTCTTGCTTGACCAAACTATTTACTTTTCTTGCTATTATTTATCTTATGTTTTTATTGAAGAGTTGTAGATGTAAATGTTGTATTAGTTTCAGGTATACCACAAAGTGTTTCAATTTTACATGCATTTTGTTGTTTTTGTTTAGTCTTTCAATCATGTCTGACTCTTTTACAACCCCATGGGTTGGGATTTTTCCAGGCAAGAATACTGGAGTGGGTTGCCATTTCCTTCTCCAGAGGATCTTTCTGACCCAGGAATGGAACCGGCATCTCCTGCATTGCAGGCAGATTCTTCCCCACTGAGCCACTAGGGAACCCACATACATATATATCTATTTTTTCAGATTCTTTTCCCTGATAGGTTGTTACAAAAATATTGAATATACTAACAGTTCCCTTATTGACTTGCTATTTTAATCATACATAATTTTCTGGAGTTCCCTCCAAATTTCCTATGTATTTTTAAACATTTTTCCCTGAAGTATAAAGTTATAGTTTCTTAGCAGAATCATCAAATAATTTGTAAACAGGGAAGTTCTTATTACCTGTTGTGGATTACTTACATTTTTTACACATAGGAACAGGTAGGACTCTGCTTTAATTTTGTCATAGCTCATCAATTGTATTTAGATTCTTCAAGATCAGAAATGTTTTTTAGTTTGGAATTCATTTAGTTTGGAAGTGAAAGCAAATAAACTCTTTTCATTCAGACTGGCTGAATATATCACTGCCTGGCTTATAGAATGGTGAGCAGTACTATTTTACTTACTGAAAGATTGTTCAGCTGATTTTGTGTTCATGTGTGATTAGAGAATTTGATGGAAGATGTTTGGCCCCTCACACTTTGGGTACAGATGCAATCAGCTGGCTTTGATGGGGCCTCTCCTTCCCTGGGGCACCAACCTAAGAGCTGCACAGTGTCTGGAAGGAGTCTTGCGTCCCAGCGGCTGCATACCAGGAGAATGAGCCTGCCAGTTCCACTGACTGGAGTCACACCCTGGCTGCCTTGTTTTAAGGCCTGCTAGGATTCCTTATGACATTCCAACTGCTGGGACACCCTCAGCAACCCAATGGCCTTTCTCTAATCAGGAACTATTTGGGAATTCTCAACGTGTGGTCTAGTAGCATCAGCACCACCTGGAACTCTTAGAAGTAAAGCTTTCAGTCCTCAGAAAACTATGCTTGGAGCCAGTAACCTGTGTTTCAAGAAGCCCTTTGGGATATCCCTATGCAGGTTCTGGAGTTTAAGAACCTGCAGAAGTTCCAACGTCTCTCTGAGCTAAAGGCACAGCACACGCCCACACCCAGCGTGTGAGTGACACTCATGCCTCCATCCCAGGTCCACCCTCCAGCCTCATTCTAGTCTGCGAACTGCTCTTGGTTTTGTGGAAGACAGTAGACAAAGGACAATTCCCAGTGATTCTGTTCCATTCGGTGGCATACATCAGACTGTCCACTTTCTTGAGGGTTTTCTTTTGCTTTCCTTTCTTTTCTGGTTTTTGTTTGTCACTGGTTCCTTTTTTTTTTTTTCCAGTGTTGTGATCCCAGGCTAGAGACATTGGTTCAACAGGAGAAAGAGTAATTTTGCTGAAATGTGAATCTCCATCCATTCTTTTCACTCCAACCCTACCAAACACTTGTTTCCCCCAACATGAGGCTCAAAGGAGCAATACTGATTCTGAACATCCCTGAGCTTGACGGATGGCTGGTTTTGGTGCCACAGTGTGAGGAACTTCAGACAGGCTTAGGTGCTGGTAAAACTACCCTGAGGAATAAAAATAATTCTCTGCAATTAGATGCAGGCATAGAGAACAGTTAAATTTTCCAGGAAGTTTATTGCTGTCAGATTTCAAGCTCTTTAGAGATGAGGACATACATTTTATTTCTTTGTGAATCTTTGGTGAATTATTTATGGAATGTATTATTATTATTGTTTTAGTCACTCAGTCATGTCATTATTCTCAAATGAGGCAGATAATGAGTAATTTGATTTGAAAATACTCCTAATTGAATCAGAAGTATCTTTTTCTTGTTTACTCAGTCATGTCTGACTCTGCGATCCTGTGGACTATAGCCCACCAGACTTTTCTGTCTGTGAAATTTCCCAGGTAAGAATATTAGAGTGGGTTGCCATTTCCTTCTCCAGGGTATCTTCCTAACTCAGGGATTGAACCCTCATCTCCTACATTGGCAGGCAGATTCTTTACCACTGAGTCACCCAGGAAGTGTGACTTAGGCCAAATTGTCACCGAATTTGGGAGAACTCTGAAATGTGAAGTTTATAAAAATAATAAAACAACAATAGGCAGCACAGTATGTTAACATGTTAAGGATCCAGCTAGTCAAACACTCTCATCTCACAAGAGAGGAAATAGAGAACCAAAATCTACAGACATTGGGCCTGTGAAAGAAAACAGTCAAAAAAAGGAACAACAAAAAGTAAGTAGGACCATTGTTCAGCTGCTCAGTCATGTCCAACTCTGCAACTCCATGAAATGCAGCACCCCAGGCTTCCCTGTCTTTCATTATCTTCCAGAGTTTGCTCAAACTCATGTCTACTGAGTCGATGATACCATCCAACCATCTCATCCTCTGACGTCCCCTTCTCCTCTTGCCTTGAATCTTTCCCAGCATCAGCGTCTTTTTCAATGAGTCAACTCTTTGCATCAGGTGGCCAAAGTATTAGAGCTTCAGCATCAGTCATTCCGATGAATATTCAGGGTTGATTTCCTTTAGGTTTGACTGATTTGATCTCCTTGCTGTCCAAGGGACTCTCAAGAGTCTTCTCCAGAACCACAGTTCAAAAGCATCAGTTCTTTGGTGCTTAGCTTTCTTTATGGTCCAACTTTCACTCCATACATGACTACTGGAAACAACATATCTTTGACTCTACAGACCTTTGTTGGCAAAGTGATTTCTCTGCTTTTTAACATGCTGTTTAGGTTTGTCATGGCTTTTCTTACATAGGCACAAGAGAAGTCAGCATAAAAAAATGAAGATGATTTCTAGCTAAAAAGAGTTCCTGGAATGCTCTTCACCAGTTTTGTGAATGGCTTTCTCCTGCCTTTCATCTGAGGTCTGTGCTCTCAGGATACCTCACCAGAGAGGCTTCCCTGAACCCCTGGTTTCCCTTACCCTGTCATGTTTGATTTCTGGGCTCATGCTTTTGTTTCATAACCCTTGTTGCTACCTGATTTTATATTGTATTTTATTAATTGTTTTTCATCTATGTCCCTCTAGAATATAAGTCCAGTGAGAACAACAGATATTTTATATGCTTTATTTACAGCTGTATTCCTGCTCTGCTCTAAGCACATAGTAGACATTCAATCAATATTTGCTAAATGAGTAGAAAAGCAAAGAAGGAAGAAATAAATATGAACCCTTGAGCCATAAATGTAACACATCATAAACTATTTCATTGTTATGAACTTTCTATACCAATAATTCTTAATTTGGAAAGAATCACAATTCTTGTGTATATTTAATGAAAGCTGGGGGATTGTTTTCTGAAGTAATTATACACATGCAAAAATAAGTCTGGTGCACAATTTTAGGGGTTCAAAAATGAGCAGGCCCAGGTTAAAAAACCTGCTTTACGTGCTTATAGATTTACTTTTGTAGAAATAGACTTTTACACTTAAATCAGACATAATCTCTGATCCTTAAGAAAATTTTCTGGCAGTGAAAACCTTCTTCTCTTTTTATTTAAGAACAGTGAAGTAATGACAGCACATCTCTACCCTGTATCAAGTCAGAAGAGTGCTTTTAAAGCACACACAAGTGTCAACTAGAGATGTAAAATACTATACTGTGGACTGTTGTCTGATGTGATCATTCCTAGAGAGGTACCCTACAAAGAGAAATTAATTGTAAACTGAGACTAGAGAATTGAAAAGATAATACTTTAATTCTTGAGAACTTATTATTTGCCTGCTAACTGCTTCACATGCAGCATCTCATTTTTATAAATATCCTAGAAAGATTGTCATCAGAGGCCTGAATAGTCATATACTATACCTTATCTTCTCTGACTTAGAGGCCAATTATTGTATCATTTGAGCTACGTTCATCCCCTTTGTATAGTCATTTTCACTTTGAAAATTGTTCTTATATGTATCATTTTGTCTTTTAACCTCACAGCAACTCTATAATAAAGGCAGTTTAGTCTGTAAAATTCCTGTCTGACAAGCAAAAGAATAGTTTAGTTAATTAATTCGTTATCAGTCATTCTCTGAATAATTACTGACCTCCTGCTCTTATGGATATTTCCCTGTCTTGTTACCAAACACTTGCATGGTTATATATGAAGTACTTCTGGTTAAAAAAAAAAAAGAAAATCCTAATCTATAAATGTGTTTGGCTTAACAGCTTGATGAACTTATAGACATTTTGTGCGGGAAAATGAAAAGCAAACAAAACTATACAAAAGTAGAATTCTGGATGTCCATAACTATTGCTGATTCTATAGAATGCTTTGATTTCTGCAAACCAACAACAAAGACTTCTTATTATTACTCTACTGTCTCAAGAATTGAGTAAGCTGAGGCTTACCAGCTGCTGGTCAGACTATAATAGAACCTCACCTGTGATGTGGGCACAGAGCCACAGCAAGATATAAAAGGGGGTGAGCAGAATGGGACGTACCTCTTCCACAAGAGACTCTTGCTTGATTCAATAATTTAGTGAATATTATATTAAGTTTTCTTTAGTGTCGTGAATCTATCTCTATTAAAGTTCAGTAATAATGTTATGTTTCCTAGTCTTATTTTACCAAATTTATGGGAAAAGTGCATTGTAGGTTCAATTATGTATATATACATATGGTAATATATACATAATATTGGAAATTCAGTTTTTTGAGTTTGTCTTATCCTCCTAAATTCTCTCATGTAGTAAAGGTGAACAACATGGCAAGACACCAGAATCTACCTCCTAGTTTTCTGTTTATAATAGGTGATACTAATATGATTATCAAATCAAATCAAGGCATTAAAACTGATGACAAAATACAAATTTCCTAGAATATGTTATTACTCTTCATCATAACCTTGGAATATATTGGATCATTTATTTTATGTAACTATGAGTGAATTCATTCTTAATTACAAATCAGGTTAATTCATTATTCTCAAATGAGGCAGATAATGAATAATTTAATTTAAAAATAATGCTAATTCAATCAAAAGCATCTTTTGCTTGCTTGCTCTGACTCTGTGCAACTCCACAGACTGTAGCCCGCCAGGCTTCTCTGTCCATGGAACTTTCCAGGCAAGAATACTGCTGTGGGTTGCCACTTCCTACTCCAGGGGATCTTCCGATCCAGGAAACAAACCCACTTCTCCTGTGTCTCCTGCATTGGCAGGCAGGTTCTTAACCACTGTGCCACCTGGGAAGCCGCCTAGAAGTATCTTTTACTTGAACTCAAAAAAACATATTGCATATATTCAATGTGTGTTATGGAAATGTTCGGTTCAGTTGCTCAGTCACATCCGACTCTTTGTGACCCCATGGACTGCAGCATGCCAGGCTTCCCTGTCCATCACCAACTCCCGCAGCTTACTCAAACTCATGTCCATCGTGTTGGTGATTCCAACCTACCATCTCATCCTCTGTCATCCCCTTCTCCTCCCACCTTCAATCTTTCCCAGCATCAGGGTCTTTTCAGATGAGTCAGTTCTTCATATCAGATTGCCAAAGTATTGGAGTTTCAGCTTCAGTATCAGTCCTTTCAATGAATATTCAGGACTGATTTCATTTAGGATGGGCTGGTTTGATCTCCTTGCAGTCCAAGGGATGCTCAAGAGTCTTCTCCAACACCACCATTCAAAAGCACCACCATTCAACTCTCACATCCATACATGACCACTGGAAAAACCATAGCTTTGACTAGACGGATCTTTCTCAGCAAAGCAATGCCTCTGCATTTTTAATATGCTGTCTAGGTTGGTCATAGCTTGTCTTCCAAGGAGCAAGCATCTTTTATTTTATTTTTTAAAAATTTTTTTTTTTTAGTTGGAGGCTAATTACTTCACAACATTTCAGTGGGTTTTGTCATACAGTGGTATAAAAGCATCTTTTAATTTCATGGCTGCAGTCACCATCTGCAGTGATTTTGGAGCCCCCCAAAATAAAGTCACTGTTTCCATTGTTTCCCTATATATTTCCCATGAAGTGATAGGACCAGATGCTATGATCTTAGTTTTCTGAATGTTGAGTTTTAAGCCAACTTTTTCACTCTCCTCTTTCACTTTCATCAAAAGGCTCCTTAGTTCTTCTTTGCTTTCTGCCATAAGGGTGGTGTCATCTGTGTATCTGAGGTTACTGATATTTCTCCTGGCAAATAATATCCATTTACTATGCTTTTTTGTATAAATCTTACATGTGTTATATAATCAAGATTTTAGAATAGCAGAAATATAAAGAAATTAAATTCTCTTATAATATTCTGAAATTCATTTCTACAGTAAAGGTATTGTCAAGGAAGTGTTTAAACAACTCTCCAGTATATTTCTTTGTTTTCATCCAGGAAGGAGATTATACTTTCCCTTCCACCTTTAGCCAGAAACAATTGATTCTTTTTATACTTTGTTTATATTTTCTGTTTTTCCTCCTTTAACTGATTGTTTAGGAAATCATTCACTTCTATTCAATGACTCATCTATCTAAACTATATTAGGAAAAAAATCACAAATTTTACTGCTGTCTTAGGGCTTCCCAGGTGATGCTAGTAGTAAAGAACGTGCCTGCCAAAGCAGGAGACGTGTTCAGTCTGTGGTTTGGGAAGATCCCCTGGAGGAGGGCATGGCAAACCACTCCAGTATTTTTGCCTGGAGAATCCCATGGACAGAGGAGCCTGGCGGGCTATGGTCCACAGGGCCGCAAAGAGTCGGGCACAACTGAAGCAACTTAGCACACACTCCTGTCATAATGTTTTGGTTTTTGTCTTCTGAGGTACAGTTAATGTCATGTAGTAGTAATGTCAGTTTATATTTGGGTGCATATTGCATAGTGTTTTCAAAAATTTTTATTAATCGTCCCAACAACACTGCAAATACTGTAGTTATTCTTATTTCATAGATAAAAAAGATGAGGTTAAAGCCAAGAGCATGTGGCTAGTAAGTGATAGAGCTCATACTGAAGCTCAGGCTTCTGATAAGTCCAACTCTAACCACGCAGCAGCTCCCCACAGTAACTTAGCTCTGTGTACTAATTAATTGTTTAATCTTGGCTGCTTTTTCTTTGTAAGGTCTCAGTAGCTGTATACTTAACTTCAAAGCAGAAGCTAGTCTCTTACACTGAGAAAAATATGACTTCTCCTTCTGAAGGGTAAAAAATTTCTCCTAGAATTGTTATATTTCCTAGTCTGAAATATTAAAATGACTTAGCAAATATCATAACACATATTGATACATTGTAATTTCTGCATTGTAATTCAACCTCCAGTCTCAATAATAAATCATATTATCTTGTAATCAAGCAACTTCACCTTAGGACTGTTTAATTGTTAGAAAAGTAAATTTTATTAGAGGTTTTGTTTTCCTAGATTTTAGCAGATAATGGCTTATGTTTTGTAGATTTAGATGAATGCTCTCTAGCTCCTATTGTAAGACTTGGAAGAAAAAAAATTCTCAATAATATTTTAGAAAGAAAGATGAGCCCTTGGAAATATGCATCCTTTCTAGTTTTTGGAAAGATTCTGGATATCATATCTTTTCCTTCCCCAGCTATAATTCAAGTACAATAAGCAGTAAAATGTACCTTCATAAACAAAAAGTAATTTTTTTTCATAATTTATAAAAGTTATTTATGAAAACCTATTCTCTTGTCATAAAATCAGATTGTTTTGAAATTAATAAAGTCATAATTATACACATTTCAGTATAGGTCCAGTGAACAATGATTGATTAATTTTGCTTCTTCATTTTGTCATGCACCATGGCAGTCTTTATGTACTGTGGATAAATGAACTGGTGCTGTGGTTTTATGGAACAATAGATTTAGATTTGGCTTGAATGTTTGGTTTGTTATTAGTGTTATCTCTAAGGCAGAATATGTGATATATATTATACTTTTTGAAGGCCTATTCTTATGAAAAATAAGGATTTTCATCAACTTGACCATGGAATGAGTTTAACATGAGGGAAATTTAGGATATTACTTTCAGATATGCTCTGAGAAATTCAGTCAGAGTTCTGATAACTCTCCATTAATTGTCTTCTACCATACCTCAAAAAGTCTCATGACTTGGTAGTATACGTGAAGTTATCTGAAAAAGAATTTCTTGTGTGCTTACATGGTTTTCTCTAAAAATATTAAAGTTCCATAGAGAAAAATGTTGGACTCATGTGTCCTCTCTAAATATGATATATTTTTTTAAAGTTTTATATTTGAACACCAATGAACTTTAGACAGATTCTATTTCCATTTGCCTGATTTCCTCCAATCACACTAATTTCTATGTCTCACATTCCTTTGCTCTTCCTTCCCAACTTTTGAAAGTCCCAAGACACTATCTCCAGTCATCTTTTCATCTCCATCTATCCCTGTTCTTTGGGAGATCTCAGCCTGCCCCCTGGTTTTAAAGATGCCTTGTAGGCTGATGACTCTAAAATGTAAATGTGATATATAGCTCTCTCCTATAAGCCTTTTCTCTCTTCCTTCAGTTCAGCACAGTGATAACCAGCTCAAGTCTCAAGCCAGGTTTTTTGTGGACTAGTTCAGACTCTGACACTTATTACAACCTTAGCAGTTGTAATAGTAGCCTCTACTTGCATTTATCATTGAGAAAACTAAATTACCTATTGTGCCTAAAAGGACTTAGAACAGTGTGTGGAGCATAGCCAGCAATGATAATGCATAGCTGTGATTATGACCTATCTCCACTTGGATATCTAACAAACATCTCATGCTCAACATGCCAAAAGTAGGACAATTGATTTCTTCTCCACACACCCAGGTTTCCTGTCAGTTTCCAACCCAAACACCCAGAAGCAATCTATGATTCTTCGGTGTCCTTCAAATGACCCATCCAATCTGTGTCTCAGGAAGTTCCTGCCCACTTCCCCAACAAAAATATTCTGGTATCTTCCCCTTTTCTTATCCTTGGCCAGAGACAACTGATCTTTGTCTCCCAAGTCCTAATTCAAGTTTCCAATGTTTCCCAGAATCCCAGCTGGTCCCCCGCCTTCCCTCCTCCCCACAATGGATCCAGGGCAAGGTATTCTTTCTAAACATGAATCAGACCAAGCTACTCTTCCGCTTAAACCCTCCCAGCCCGCTTTCCCCTACAGCCAGTATAACATTCCTACAAGAACTCACAAGTCTGGCCCGTGTCCTGCTCCCTGACCTCTTCTTCATCTGTCCCCCCCGTCTTTCAGTCTGTGGCACCAACTCTAGCCTAGGCTCTGAACTAAGAGCAAACCAGGCTCCTTTCCATTTCAAGCACTTTGCACCAACAGCTCCTGCTGCTTTCCTGTGTCTCCTCATTGCTCAGCTTGCAATTCTAATTCCACCTCCAGAGAGTGGGCTTCTCTGACTTCAGCCACCTCCCATCCCCTCTTCCAGCCCAGGTCACTCAGAACCACATGGCCTCATCTCATTTTATCCTCTTCCTTATGTTTACCTGAATACGACTTTAAATTTTTTGTTTTGATGTTTTTAGTCAATCTCCCTTCCTGCAAAGTTAGCTTCCTGAGAGGAAGGTCTTTTCTGGTGAGGTTTGTCACAGTTTCCAGTATTAGAGCAGTGCCTGGAACATAGGGAAGATGCTCGAAAAATGCTTTATGTCTGACTAACTCTGGATTTGCTAAGATTATGGTGAGAGTCCTCCTCTGATGTAGACCTTACGAAAAGGAACATGCTTATAGATATCTGACAAATGGATGTTAGGCAATGAAGGAGGAGGAGGCATTCTGAACCTTCTAGGAACTCATGTTGAGTTTGGGTTGCTGGGCATTTTGTTTTATATATTCTAAATAAAGCCCTATTTTTTTTAAGTCCTATTTTCAATGAGAAGACATGGAGGACACTCTAGTAGCAAATTGGAGAGCCATTTTTAAATTCTCCCTTGAAGCAGTTTGAGTCTTAGGAAATTTTTATTCTGCATCTTAAAGAAAAACTCATTTGATGTTGGTAGGGAGATGATATTTTGCAAGAATTTTACATGCATTTTAGTAATAAAACAACTAAAAATAATTTTTTAAATTATATGAAAAAGTAATAAGCCCTGTATGAAAATAGTATCATCTTTTAAAAAAAATTATAGTTATTTTACTTAAATTTTACTTAAATAACTGTTTTCACTTAAATTTTACTTAACTTTCTAGACTCACACTGTTACAGCAATTCCAGAGGGGTGATTTAATCCATTTCTCTATCTTCAGGGAGGATAAATAGAGATCCCATATTTATAAACTTCTGGGCAGGATATTCAAGAATCACAGAATCACCCTTATACATCCATTTTAGTAGTACTCAGTATGATTCAGAAGACATTACACTTAAATGTATTGTTGTACATAAACTGTCTTAATTTTCTGGGTTAATTGATGGATTAATCAAGTTACCTTTAACTTACTTCTCAGACAAAAGGCAAATCCAAGAAGATCACCTACAGTGTATATTCTATGTATATGTATATATATGAAAGCGAAAGTGTTAGTCACTCAGTCGTGTCCAACTCTGCAATCCCGTGGACTGTAGTCCACCAGACTTCTCTGTCCGTGGAATTCTCCAGGCAAAAATACTAGAGTGGGTTGCTATTTCCCTTCTCCAGGTGATCTTCCCAACCCAGGAATTGAACCCAGGTCTTCTGCATTGCAGACAGATTCTTTACCACTGGGCCACTGGCAAAGCCATATATGTATACATAAACATACATACATACATACACACACATATTCTGTATTTACTATTTCAAGCAACTTCCAGGGTATGCTGTGTATGCTCTGCTCACTCTCTGACCCTCAGGTACTTCTTGAAAATAGAGGATGGGTGTGCAGCTCAGATGATTAGGAGCTAAAGGCATTGCAAGGACCTAAGTCTTTAAAGAAAGATTGCATTGTTTTCATTATGTTTTATTTGCTAAGGCAAGAAAATATGCTGATCCACTTTCCAAAGATTTTCAACAATGGTTGAAATAACCTTTTCCCTTTTTAAATTTAAAGCTACAGTAAGAAAAAAAGCAATTTATGTTCCATTTCCAAAATAGTCTGGCCAATCAAAATTTTATTATGTGTGATTTAAAGGTCATTAAAAATGCTGAAGCTAATTCTTAACTTTAGAAAATTTTTGTTGTATTTTATGGTAGCTGCACTCAACTGAACATGGTTTGAGTCTTCATACTCAGTAGTTATACACATTGTCTTGTGCTCGCATTCTCAGTGCGTTATGTCAAGGAACAGACTAGCAGAAAGTAATAGGCAAGGGAAGGAGAATATTAAAGCTACTTAAAAACAAGGAGCAAGGCCTGACTTCATGCCAATATCAATATTTTACTCTTTTTGGTATGTAAAAATATTTAGGTTTTGAAAATCCTAGAAATTTCAAAATAGATTGTATTTTTAAACAAAAAGTGGTATGTTCTCTGGTTTAGCAATTGGAGATTTATTTCTTTTTTGATGTTTCTATCTGCATCATTTCTGAGTTAGAACACAAACATTTTAAATTTAAAGACATTCTAGAGTGACTGTAGTTGAATGACAAAACCAGGCATATTAATTTCTTTCCCCTTCTTAATCCTCTGCCACAATAGCTATTTTAGCAAAGCAATACCTTATCCTCAGAATTCCTCAAACTGGATGGTCTTTATTCTCAACTTTCTTTGGAATATTAGCTTTCACAGAGTCAGACTTATTCAAATACATTAGGCTTAGAATTTGTTCTTTGTGCACCTAGGCCGTGGTTTCATAACCTAGATCTGTGAGTAAAAAAGAACCTTTCTACTAACTGGAGTTGCCACCTGAGAGAAAACAACATTTTCTCCTATCCACCATTATTTTGTATGTACAAAGATGGTGTGCTTTAACAAGGTCACCAAACCTCACAAGACCTCAGCTTGATTGTTGAGAGGAACTTATTTTTGTATCACAGTAAAAATTATTTTCATTAAAAATTATGCTTCAGAATTAGAGTCAACAACAGAAGTAATTGTCACTTGGGGTATCTTCTGTTGTTTGTGAATAATTTATGCAAAGACTAAAGCTTGGGGCTTCCCAGGTGGCTCAGTGGTAAAGAATCTGCCTGCCAACGGAGTGGGTTCTGTCCCTGGGTCAGGAAGGAGGTTCTGTCCCAGGAGGAGGAAATGGCTACCCACTCCAGTATTCTTGTCTGGAGAATTCCATGGACAGAGGAGCCTGGTGGGCTACAGATCATGGGGTTGCAAAGAGTCGGACACAACTTTGTGACTAAACAAAACAAGACTAAAGCATGCATTGCAGGTACTTGCCAGAACCTAGGTGTGGGGTACCTTTTGGAGTTTTCGGTAAGCTCCCCTCACCCCTCACCTCCCTGTCACGTCGGAGGAGGGAATACATTGACGAAAGGAAAACTATAATCAAATAACCAAGGTGGCCTGTCTGGTACGGGCAAACCTTGGAGATATTGTGAGCTCGATTCCAGGCCACTGCAGTAAAGCACATATTGCAATAAAATGAGTCACATGGGTTTTTTGGTTTTCCTGTGTATATAAAAGTTACACTATGCTATAGTCTGTTAAATGTGCATTAGCATTCCATCTAAAAAAATCAATGTATGTACCTTAATTTAAAATAGTTTGTTACTTAAAAAAATGAAAAATAATTAGAAAGGTAACATCAAAAATCACTGACCACAGATGACCCTAACAAATATAATAATAATGAAAACGTTTGAAATACCTTGAGAGTGACCCAAATGTGACACAGAGACACAAAGTGATCAATGCCGTTGGGAATGCTGTTGGGAAAATGGTGCTGATAGACTTGCTCAATGCAGAGTCACCACAAACCTTCCATTTGTAAAGAACACAGTATCTGCAAAGTACTAAAGACAAACATAATAAAGTGAGGTCTGCCTGTACTTGCAAAATAATAAAAGTCAAAAATGAAAGTAAAAGTTCAGACTTATTTACAAGCCATCAATCCATATAGCTTCCCAGCATGTTCCTTGTACACCCAGGTCATTGTTTCATAGGCTAGATCTGTGAGCAAAAAGAATCCTACCAACTGACATTGCCAGCTAATAGAAGACTGTTTTCTCCTATCCATCATTAGGAGATGGCTAATGGAGTTGGTTTTGGACAGTGAAGCCTGGCATGCTGCAGGCCCTGGGGTCGCAAAGAGTCGGACACAACTGAGCGACTGAACTGAACTGAATGGCTATGAAACCTTAGCCTAGGTGTACAAAGAACAAATTCTTATAACACGAGAATTGGTTACTAGGGAGCTGGTGTAACAGAAATCAGGAAGCCACCCAAACCCCTATAACCTGAGGAACTTGGCTTAGAAGAGTCTTGGATGAGTGAGTGAGCTTTTCTACTGGCTCTTGTATCTTTGAGTCTTATTTTGAACTTTTGGGGGCATATTCTTTGCTTTATCTTTTTTTTTCCTTTTTCACATCTATTCTTTTTGTTCATTCTAACCTAATTTCAAGTGCACAAGCATTTTTCAGAGAGAGGAAACCCTACCTGTAAGGCTAAGCTGTTTGTAGGATCAGGACCCTCTGTAAGGAAAGTATTTTAGAATGACTGTTTTTAACCAGTTATTGCACAGAGAGTCTGGTGAAGAGTTAAGCAGACAAAAATAAAGTTTAAAAGACAAGAGGTGAGGAAAGACAGCTGTATATGATTATAGCCTCTGGATAGACGGTCACCCCATAACCTCTTTCCAGGTGTGTAGGGTCCTCAACACCCAGGATGTAGGGTCCTGGGAACGTAATGAGAAGCATCATTGCCACACAATAGAAACGTCCCTACTAGCCAAGAAGACTTGGAGAAAGGTAGCTGGTTACTGCTTTGAATGTGTTGGCATCTACTGTTCTAGTAGAGTGCAACAGCTGGCATACAGGGGCTGGCATCAAGAGAACAGGCAAGAAGAGTTTTATGACTGAAGGAGGGAGGTGGGTGGGAGGGGGTAGGCTGAAGAATCATCACAACAGGAGGTGCAGGGCAAGCCGCTATTTCACTTGCACCTGACGTGAAGAACTGATGCTTTTGAACTGCGGTGTTGGAGGACTCTTGAGAGTCCCTTGGACTGCAAGGAGATCCAACCAGTCCATCCTAAAGGAAATCAGTCCTGAATATTCTTTGAAAGGACTGATGCTGAAGCTGAAACTCCAATACTTTGGCCACCTGATGAGAAGAACTGACTCATTGGAAAAGACCCTGATGCTGGGAATGGTTGAAGGTGGGAGGAGAAGGGGACGCTAGAGGATGAGATGGTTGGATGGCATCACCAACTTGATGGAGATGGGTTTGAGCAAGCTCCAGGAGTTGGTGATGGACAGGGAAAACTGGTGTGCTGCAGTCCATGGGGTTGCAAAGAGTCAGGCATGACTGAACGACTGAACTGACTGACTGATGTTGACGGCACAGGTTCTAGTTTCTGGCTGGATTCAATTCTATCTACCCTCTTGAAATATAATCCAGTGATGTCATGGCAGCCCTGGATTGCATTCTGAATGGCTGCTGCAACCTTCCTGTACTGTCCTATGTTCAGATCTCGTGTCTCAAGAACTATCAGCGCCTCCTCAAATAAAGAAAATCCCCTTGTCATTGCCTGCATCATGAATATCTTCAGTTTTTCAGTTACTTTTCTCCCTCTTGTCTCTCTTTGTCCTTCCTCTGGGGCCTCCAGTTCCATCAGCTCTTCATCATTCACATCTTTGAAAGTTCACAACTTGAAGGTTTGTATATATGGGACTTACTATACCGATAACTAGTGTAGGTTGCGAAGAGTCAGACATGACTTAGCAACTGAACAACAACAACTAGTGTTTGCTTGGAGCTCACAGAATATGCAATATTCTATTCAAAAAAGGTGGTGCAGAGAAAGAGGTACAGATACCCTCCACCTGTATTTTAGTAAGGTAGATTTTGTGTCCAGTCAGAAGTTCATAGGTATAGTAGTTAAATATCTAATAATCAGTTTTTTTAAAAATGTGTGCCCACAATCTGCTAGTGTTTCACCTTAGACAGATTTTTGCCAAGTTGTTTTAGTATCAGACAAGTCTGTCAACCAAAGACAAAAATCAGTGTTGATTTTAATAATTGGATAAGAAAGCAATGCATTCTCTTCTACTTCAAACAAAGCCTGAACACATGGATTTCACATACCTGTGTGTATCAGTCAATAAGCATTACCAACTCATTGGAAAAGACCTCGATGCTGGGAGGGATTGGGGGCAGGAGGAGAAGGGGACGACAGAGGATGAGATGGCTGGATGACATCACCGACTAGATGGACATGAGTTTGAGTAAACTCCGGGAGTTGGTGATGGACAGGGAGGCCTGGCGTGCTGCGATTCATGGGGTCGCAAAGAGTCAGACACGACTGAGCAACTGAACTGACTGACTGACTGTGTGCAAGATACTATACTGGCTTAGGGAGGATGAAAAGAAAGAAAATGTATTCAAATCTCCTGTCCTGGGGGATCATAGAGTTCCCTTGGAGAAATAAGACAAGACATAAATTTAATAAAAATATATAAAAAATATTTTAAAATAAAAATATATATCGGATAAATGCCACATTAGTAATGTTAACATTTCAAACTCTCATAGAACAGTGGAGGGTCAAAAAATATCCAAAAGCCAGGCCACCCCAAAACTCAGTAGAAAATTCTTTATTTCAGAGAGTATTTACTTTCTACCAGGGCTCCTGAACCATAGTTTTGGTGGATGAATCCTAGATGTGAATAGAACAGACCATACCTGGGTTGAGGTGAGTCAGTCTGGGGATGATTCTGTGTATCTTAAAGTGTGGAGGGGTGTGTTTGTCTATGACATAACTCCAGCCTTCAGCACCCTTTCTAGTCAACTTAGTGATCTATACCAATATTATCATTTTTTTTTATGTACACCTTGGTGTGAAAGCATTGGAAAGGTCTATGAGATCAGAAGATACTTATGCCTCCAGAAAGCAATACTTCTTTGGGGAAAGTCCAGGAAGACGGGCACAAGAGAAGGTGTTTGCCATTTTTTCTCCTGTTGTAGACTGTAATGAGCCACTCCAAAGTGGCTGATCCTTCCTCTTTCCCCCAGGGCTGAGCTCACATAATATTTGTTTAAAACTGAATTGGATGAATCCATGTCTGAATCAGTGATTCAGTGAGTAAATGTCTTTGTTTCTTCTCCTCCCTCTCACTCTTCAACTCACTTAATCCAGCTTCCCTACCAGGTGTCCACATCTGCCTCTGCTGGTTTTTCAGCCTTCCTTGACTTCCTTGTTGCTGGATCAAGTGACCGTATTTTCATTCTCATCTTTCTTGACCCCAGCATCACCTCCATCTCCAGACTGCCCCTCTCATTTCAAAAATGTTGCTTCTTTAAGCCCCCATGACATCACACGCTGCAGGTTTTTCTCTTTCTTCTCTTCCAGTCCTTGTCAGTTTGCTCTGCTGACTCCTTCTCAACTTGGTCCTTCAATACCAGTGTCCAGGCCCACTCTCTTCCCATGTGGCACCTCCATACTCTGAAGCCCCATTTTCGTAAGTTTTAGGTCCCACAGAACTCATATCTCATCCCAGACCTCTCTTCTGATCTTCACACTCCTGTAACCAGTGATTTAAAAGAGTCTGACTGAGCTTGTCCACAACTGAAATTGACTCCACCCAGTCTACCCACGCCCCTTGCAGTTTTCCCTCCCTCCACTACTCCATCTTCTCAGTTCCCTGGGATGGAAGGCTGATCATTTTCTTGGGAATCTACCCCTCCCATGTTCCCACAAACAATCCACTGCCATGTGTCTGCTAATGATTCTCCCTCCAAAATGTAAGTGATAATTGATCACTTTCCCCATCTTCATCACCAGCCCTGAACTATCACCTCTTACCTGGCAGTACTTAGATCTAATCCTCTTCTTCCCAATACATTCTCCTCAAGGCAGCCGTCATGGTCTTTGAATACTGCACATCAGATCACATGACTCATCTACTTAAAACCCACAAAGAGATTGTCAGGGCTTAACATGAATTCTATATAACCTAGTTGTCACCTAATTCTGTAGGATCATCTCATGCCATCCTTTCCATCAACATGTCAGACTTCAGCCACAGATTCTGTTTTCAGGACTAGGATAAAACCAATATGGTCTTCTAGCTCACCAGTTCTCCAAGTATAACCGCTGGAGCAGCAACAGTGATATCACTTAAAGAAAATATAAATTCTTGAGCCTCACCTTAGACCTACTGACTCAGACCCTAGGAGGAGGGTCCAGAAGATGATTCTGATGTACACTTGAGTCTGAGAAACACTAACCTTGCTAATCTGAGAACTAGAAATCCTAGTTCTACCTGTTTTATTACCCAAATATATCTGATGTGGCAGGTTCTTTTGGTGGACTTAGTGGAGGAAAGATATTGGAGCTCCAACGTATTGGAGCCCATGATATTGCTTGTCCAACCTAGTAAGTTGACAGGGGAAAGCAGCAGGTGGCTTTCGAGTTCTGAATGACAAGATATATACACACTTGTGTGTACTTTTATGTGAGCCTTTGGGCATTCTGCTATACCACATTCCAAAAAATACGTAGAGGTCAACTGATACTCGGGCTTCCCAGGGGGCACTAGTGGTAAAGAACTGGCCTGCCAATCCAAGAGTCATAAGAAATGCAGGTTTGATCCCTAGGTCAGGAAGATCCCCTGGAGGTGGGCCTGGGAACCCACTCCAGTATTCTTGCCTGGAGAATCCCATGAACAGAAGAGCCTGGTGGGCTACAGTCCATGGGTTCACAAAGAGCTGGACATGACTGAAGCGACTTAGCAGGCATTCACGCAACTGTTACTCACATAATACTCTTAAGTGTAAGACTTCCTTAAATAAAGATCTAGACCTTCTTACTGTCAAACATCACCTCTTGTTTTCTTGAATTGTTATTGAAATTTGCATGTGGATGTCTTTTTCTCTCTCTTAAATCTCAAGTTTACTGACACGTGGAATTATACTTCATAATTTTTAGTATCCTCCTCATTGCCTTGTAATACTAAGTTTTATTATATATTGAGTGAATGGTCGATAGAGCCATTTTCTTAGTTGAATTTGGAATAAATATAAACCACCTCATGTTTTAAAATGTGATGCAAGAAGGCAATCTTTTCCCAGAGATTATTCAGTGCTAACTTTCGTCTATTATAGTGCCAAAGTTGTTCTAAGAATTCTTAAACCTCTATAGAATTTTCCAGAAAGTTCTAGCAGCTGTTTGTCTTCACATGAAAGGCCAATTATGTACTGAGAATGGTTCACTCAGCCTGCCTCATTTGTGTCTCCACCTTATGATTGGTCCTTAGAAACCACCCACTTGTCAACCTGTCATGTAGCAGGACAACATTTATGGCCTTCTGAGATTATCTTTGTGTATGCATAAAATTATTGTCCCAGAACATGTCTAAATGTTTGAGGAGTGTTGTTGAAGGATTGTGCAATTTAGTAGGACTGTTGGAAGCAAGAAAAAACCTTTTTCTGTAAATCATATTATCCCTCCCTCCCCACATTCGAGCTAATCCAACAGTGTCCTCGAGGGACTGGCTCAGGTCTAAAAGCCAAAAGCTCATCAGCCTCACTTTTACTTCCTTTCCAAGCTCTCAGGACTCTAAACAGGCTATACAGGCAAAGACTGATCAACTTCTGAGATTTCTGTTTTCTCATTTATTTTTTCAGTTGTTTTGTAAAATAATTGCCATTAGTTACAAAATTCTTTTAAAAAAATTCTTCGTTATGCTCCTCACTCCCAGGTGTGTCTGTTTGTGAAGTCATTTACATGCCCATGTAATTTCAAGAAAAGCAGAAATGTTTTTAGCACTTAGTGTTTAAACAAGTCAGTCACTTGCATTATCTTATGGTAAATAATCATTTCATAGCATCACCAAAGTATAGTCAAAAGACTATTTGATACTCTAATAATGGCCTTAAAATGTGTACATGTATGTATATTTTCCACACAAACATAACACTTTCGATGTTTATCAAGGAAAACACAACTATAATTGTATTTTGGTTGGTTTAAGTTCCAAATTCTTTTGTTTAGTAAAGACTCTCCAAATGCTTGTTGTGCAATAAGATTATGATTTGTAAAAATAAAAACAAAAAATTTCCATTTTCTACCTCATTAGTAAAAGTACATGGTTTGAATTTGGTTTGGAAGCTAAGATCTTATTCAGTTTAACACAGAAAAGAAGACAAAGAATGATGTCATATGCTATTGATAAAGTTGGAGCTTACCTTAAAGTCATGTTTGAGGAACGGCCCTAGAGACATGTCTGCGTCATGTTTGTCAATAATATGAGCTACTAAAAATCTTCTCTGCGCTTTCAGTGGTATTTTAGAGAGTTTCCTTATGAACTCACTTGAGAGAGAACAGCAGCAAAAACAATGCAAATTTTTAAAAACATTGCCAGATCTCTCTCTGATGTAAAACTCAGAGATTTCAGTCTGATGTGTTAGACCCTGTAGGCAGTGTTTTCAGGTAACAGACTGTCCCTACTGTGCTCAGCAGCCCATGCCGACGGGCTCTAATGAAGCCACAGAATCGGATGCTTTGAGATACAGTACTACTTCACATGATTCATAAGCCAGCTTGCTGGGTTGATTTACACTTACATTGCACTAGAGTATCTTTCCATATTTTTTAAGTCTCTAAGATATAATCAGAAAAAATAATCAGAGAAAATCTATTTTCAAAAGAAAGAACACCACCACCAAGTGAAATGCCTATTGGATGCCACATAGGATTACTGTAAGGATAAATTAAGACACTTAATATATTTCTATATACATATATATATATGTTATATTTTATGTATTATTATAAAACAATATATAATTGTTATTTAACAACAATAAGGCATTCACTTTACTGCATTACCTTATGTCTGTGTATGTGTCAACATGGTGTGAACACCATATACCCAACTGTGTATGCTCACATCATTCCCTGTTGAAAAATCTAAGTTCCCTAACAGTAGAACTAAGTTTTTATTATGTTGTGCATAGTTCTTATTTTTGCTTAAAATGTCCAGAGGAACTCAATAAATATGCTAATAACTGATGGTCATCAACCCAAGCAGAATACTTAGCTGCAAAGAATGATAAGAGAAAAATTGTAAAGAATAGAGGCCAATTGTTCTGCCTATTTACATCAGGTCTGCCACAAAAGAACATGCTACTTAATTGTAGCAGGGGAAATTCGTGATTTTGTATAGTAGGAGCAAATGAATGTCTTTGAACATGAAACAGCCTTTTTTACGAGTTATTTAGAAATGTTTATTAATTTCCAAATATATGGCTTTGTGGGGGGGGCACACTGCCTGGCAGTGGAATCCTGGTCCCCTCACCAGGGTTAGAACCCATATCCCCTGAAAAGGAAGTGCAGATTTTTAACTGCTGGACTGCCAGGGAAGTCCCCATGAAACAATCTTTTAAAGGAGCATGAAAGAAAATCTAGTTCTCCAGGAAATAAGATGAATTTTAGTTCAGTTATAGTTTCACAGATGTGTACAAAAGATAGTCATAAATTCCTTATTTGAATATACAGGTAAATGGATTTGTTACTTATTGCTGCATATCAAGTTACCCTGAAATTTGACAACTTAAAATAACAATGAATGATCCCACACAGTTTCTGTGGGTCAGAAATTTAGGAGCAGCTTAGTTGGTTGGTTCTGGCTTAGCATCTGATCTGTGCTTACTGTCAAGATTTCTAAAGGCATAACTAGGGCTGGAGGATGTTTCCAGTATGGCTCACTCACATGGCTGTTGGCAGGAGACTTTGGTTCCTTGCCATGTGAACCACACAGCGGGACTTAAGTGTCCTCATGGTACGGGAACTAGCTGATCCTAGTGCAGGCCACACAGAAGAGAGAGCAAGGAGGAAGCTGCGATGCTTTGTGTAACATCACGTCTGAAGTTGCTCTTCACCATACTTTATTGGAGAAGGGAATGAGCCTTCAGCTTTTAAAGGAAGGAGGGTCAAAGATTTCTGGACATATATTAAAACTATCACAGTAAATGCTATGGGTAATACCATCTCTATGCAGTAAAGAAATATTACTTCCTAGAACTCATATGGTTTCAGTTTGGCTAAGTTTTTTGCTGACAGACATTTCCAAGAGAAACTCGTGACGTTTCAGCACAAATTAAGAATTATTTAAAGTTTGTAACTTTAAAGATATGCTAAAACTTTATAACTAAGAAAACTGTGATCTAAAGTGTTTAATTTTCTTGAGGCTATAGAACGCGCTCTGAGTTCTCCAAATACCCAGTTTAATTCCTTTGGGGATTAATTATATGGTAGAATGTCAACTCTATATGAAGTCCAAGGTAATAATCTAAATTCACTGTAACAGTTTGTGCCTATCAAAGTAAGAAAGTTTTACAAGGGGTAAAAAGAGAGAAAAATACTACAGTCCTTGCCTAAGTAGAACAAAAATCTTCCAAACATTTAACTATAACAATTAAAACTATATTATTTGTTTATTTTATGGTTGTTTCTCAAAACCAAAATGATCAAGGGTATTGAATAGCAATAGGTATTAGTTAAGAGAGCCAGTAGATATTATCTTAAATGTTTTGATTAACAAATTAAAGCATTTAATAAAAGCAATTTTGATTTATTTTTATTATTAATTTTGCATATCATAAAATAAAATTTACTATAGTTCTTAAAAAAAATCATTGTTCAAAACCCTAATGTAAATAAGGCATTTGAATAGAAATATTTTCAGACCTACCTCAATAAATCTTTAATTTTCTAATACTCAAAGTTCTCAGCATGGAGAATATATGGAAAAGTACTGTTTATTAATTGAATTTTGACCCAAATAGTAAGAAAAACAGTTGTGGGAATTAAAAGTAGGCCTAGCAGAGAATGTGAGACATTTACTGAATTTCTACAAAAGACACTTAAAAATAGATCACTCCTTCATCTGGGCCATGTGGATTTTGTGTGAATCATTATCAGGAGAGCCTGCAAATAACAGTCCTTTTAAAAGTATATTTGTTTCTTACCTAAAAAAATAAAGATAGAAATTTCTGAAAACCCTGAGAATTGAATGAAGTGTGCTTCTGACTCAGGGCTAATATAATGCCAATTTCCTATAGAAAAGACAGAGGTTCATAGGAAAGAGGAAAAAAGAGAACTTTCTGTTTGTTATCCAAATGCACTGAACTGATTAGATAGCTCACTTTGGGATCACATCACTGTCTTCAGTTCCTTTACTATTTCTCTTTGTCCTGTGTAGGTTAATAAGCCTAACTATTCAAAAAATGTGTTATTCTTTCCTGGTACTAGATTCTACATTTTAAGTAATTGGGATGACATCAGTTTTGTGGTTTGGGGATCTTACTGTATTATAATCCTTAAAAATAGGAAATACATTATTTTCATGTTTTAATTTTAAAACATGTTACCAAACATGTTCTTTTGTTAAGTACAGAGAATGGATCCTTGGATGAAGTTGGGCACCCAATACAAAAGTTTGGAGTTACCCCAACAGGATCCTAAGTTCTCAAAAAGAATTGATTGGACAAGTTTTTAACCCACTTCATGGAGAGCAGAAGTCACCATGAGGCCATATATTCCAAATGGAGATCAAAAAGAGTTTAAGATAATAGAGTGGCATCTTGTTAATGTTTAGAATAGATTTTTTTTTTAACTTAGTGCCAGTTTGATCATTTAAAACCCAAACTAGCTTTTTTCAGCTTAAACAATAAGTCACAGAATTGAACAATGTTTGGAGAAGGATCCAAGGTGTGGATTAAAGGAAGCAGACAGTAGTGGGGCGATTTTGATAACATGATTTCTACAAGGATTCTTTGCCATGGGGAAGAAATGGGACCTCAGTTATCATGCAGTTGCTCTCTGGGGTCAGGTGTCTATTCTAGGCTTCCTATATGCTTTCATTTTTGTTGATGTGCTCATAATCACAGATGTTTTTATAAACTAAATATCCACTAAACCAATTACTTTTGACCATGGTGAAAGGTATACCCCTTCTAAGTATAAATTAGCCATTTGGCATCCCTGCTGATGGATGAAAAATCCCAGGTCTGCGATAGCGAGCTCCGTCTGAAGTGCCCCTCGTCAGCACCTGGCTTTGGAGAGAGCTCACTCAGTTGTGGCTTCCCAAGGGGCGCTAGTGGTAAAGAACCCACCTGCCAACTCAGGAGACGTAAGAGACTAGAGTTCAATCCCTGGGTCAGGAAGATCCCCTGGAGGAGGCCACGGCAACCCACTCCAATATTCTTTTGCCTGGAGAACTCAGTGGACAGAGGAGCCTGGCAGGTTACAGTCCGTAGGGTCGCAAAGAGTTGGACACAACTGAGGAACTTACACACTTTATTAATATTATATGAATTAATATGTGCCAGGTGCTTAGAAGAGTGCCTGGCGCAGAGTAGGTGCTGGATAAGAGTCACCTCTTAATACGTGTTGCCTGTTCCCTATGGCAGTGAGGCAGTTTACCATTTTGTCCAGTTTTTCCCAAAACACTACCCTTTCTGATCCCTACAATCACGTGACTCTTCTTGACCCACTTCTCTCTCCACCTTTCCTTTCTCAACCTCTTTCTGTCCTCCTCAGCTTCCACCTGCTTCTGTAAACACAGGTCTCTTAATGGTCCCGCTTCAAGCATCTCCCCTTCTATACTCTGCCTCCCCATTTGGCTCTGCCTAGTGCCCTTAATCCAGGCCATCCCCACCCTGCCTGTTTCCTCCTTGCCTGGGTATCCACCCTGGGAAGACACGAGCACTCGTTCCTTAGTGATGCTAGTCAAAAAAGTGGTGCACATGGTCATTTCAACCCTGTCTTTTCTCTAAAACTCTGAACCATTGCTTTCTCCCACCACCTCCTGTCTCCTACTCAGCCTTTGATAAAAATTTGTTGAAAACATATTTAGCAGAACATTTAGTTAATGAAGAAGTCAAAATGTTATCTGACTTCTAAAGTTATATGTCAGTTTCAGTTGGCCCTCATATGTCTACAAAGTCTCAGTTTTATGGCTAATGTGCAAAATGCACTTAACAAATTTCATATAGAAAATTAGCGTTGAAGCACTTCTAGCTGGATGCTGGTGATTTCAAACTTGCTATGGCTAGCTATCCTTCCAATCCTTCCATCTAAATTTAAAAACAAAAATGTGTCTAACTGTTCATATTTTTACTTAATCTTATAGTTTACAGGCTTTCATGCCTTCTCTGAGTGCATTGCTCTCCCCAAGTCTTATACTCCTTATCCTCAATGATTCTAATCTTGTCAATATTAACATAAGTTGAAAATGTGTCAGTGTCACAAACTTCATTTCTCAGAAGGCTCACAATTCATTGATATTTTTGAAATGCAGTTTTCTGGGACTGAAATAGACATTAAAAGATACATCAGTGGTTCTTGAGGCTTTTTATTTTATTATCATATGTACCCTACATAATGCCCCACAGAGAGAGAAAGAGGGGAGCAAGCGGAGAAATGGAATTTTTGTGCACATTCGTAGAAGAAAGAAAGGAAGAGAAGTGTACCAATTCAGGCTCCAGTAGGAAATAGAAGAAGCACTTAAAATAGGATTATATGGAGGGAAGGATCAGTTACAAAGGGACTATTTACAAAGTCATAAGGGAGGAGAAATACAAGGGTTAGTGCAATAACCAGTAGGGCATACCCCTAGCTGAGCCATGACCACCTCAAGGCCCCAAAGAGAAGTTAGCAGGACCCAGAGGGGAAAAGTCTGCAGAGTTAGCTGCTTGAGAAGAGCAATGATGACCTTGGGTAAAAGGACAGTTCAAGGCAACTGTAGAATCCACAGGAATAAATAATCCTTCCCCTTTGGAGGGGTTTAGGAATCAATTTCCAATGTGGGAGAGGGTCTCCTCCACACCACCAAGCAGTTCTTGAGACACCGCTGAGTATCCTTCCATGTAACTCAGTTCTGACACTATCCCCCTGGAGGTCACATCAGATCCCAGGTGTTAAGGCTTCAGTCACACAGACTGCCCCCTCCCTTCACATCAGATGCCACTTGTAAGCCCAGGTCACTTGTGCTTCAAACCAACAGGCTGTAGACTGGAGGTTCCACTGACTCCCCCTTTGGGTTGCACTAAGCTGATATAGTGGCTTGCAGAGCTCAGAGAAACATTTTAGCTACTAGACTAGTGGTTTGTTGTGAAAGGATATAACTCAGGGACAGCCAGATGAAAGAACTGCAAAGGGGTAGGTATGGGAACACGCCCTCTCCAAGCACACCAGTGTCCTCCGATCTCCAGGTGTTCATCAACCCAGAAGCTGGCCATTGGGTTTTCCTGGAGGCTCCTTACGTAGGTGTGACTCCTGGCAATTCGCTGACCACTGGCAACTGAACTCGGTCCCCAGCTGCACTGGCAGCCAGCCCCCATCTCTATGTGGGGTCAAAAGTCACCTTATTAGCATAACAGAAGACACCTTTTATCACTCTCCTAACTTAGAAAATTCCAAGTGTTTTTAGGAGCCCTGTGCTAGGAAAGGGATGGAAGATCCAAAGATACATTTATTATAAATAATATCACAGCCTTATATCTCATACTGGGGCTTTCCACAGGCCAAGCCTACCCTAAAACCAGGGACATGGGATGCTGTTGATGGAATCCTTGTTCTCATATAAATTATTGTCCAAACTGGGATGTTTTTGAGAGCTAAAGGAGCTGTTAAAATTAATAACTGTTAATATTAATATTAATAGCTGTTAATATTAATAACTACTGGAAAAAAAAAGAAACCTGCTACCCAACAATTCTATTACTATTAAAGATTTTCCTACAGTGAATAACCAGCACCTCTGTAGCAGGAAGGCCCCTACTGCTCTGTACGTTCTATGCCAGAGTTGCTCCACCTTTGCTTCCCCACACATTTCATGTATGCGCACGTCACATGCACCTCGCCCACGTCTCCTCCTAGCTCGCCAGACTCTGTGTATTGTGTAGGCTGCAGCAGGCACCAGAGCACAAAATGGCTTGTCCACCGAGGACGCACACGGCAGCCACACCTGACGCTTCCATCAATCAGGAGTGAGCTGTCTCGAGCTACTTGGGTCTGATGCACATTGTTAAACCAGTGAGCAATCTCCATGCTGCTCTTGAAAGGGAGGTATGTGTTAGATTATATCTGGAAAGGGTCAGGAAAAGAGGATTATCACTAGTCATCTTTTTTAAATTTAGTTTTTTTAATTTCTGGCTGCCCTGAGGCTCCATTATAGTGCACAGCCTTTCTCTAATTGCAGCACACAGGCCTCTCTTATTGTGGAACACAAGCTCTAGAGTGAGCAGGCTCAGCAGTTGGCAGTGTGCGGGCCTCTCTAGTTGTGGCATGTGAGATGTTAGTTCCCTGATTAGGGGTTGAACCTATGTCCCCTGCATTGGAAGGTGGATTTTCAACCACTGGACCACCAGGGAAGTCTCACCAGTCACCTTTCAACTATTAACCATATGTTAAAGTAAGAACTTTGTTCTCTGCTCATGAATCTCACACACACTATTAGATAAGACTATAGAAGTCAGAAGGGTAAACCCTCTGCAACTTATTTAATACAACTATTCACATTTCTGTGTCATCAAAAAATGAACATTTCAAAACTAAACCCACATTTACAGCAATTGCACTCTTTAGTATTTACTCAATGAAATTGAAAACTTACGTTCATACAAAAACTTGCCCACACAGACATTTATAGGAGCTTTATTCATAATTGCCAAAATCTGAAAGCAACGAAGAGGTCCTTCAGTAGGTGAATGGGTAAAAAACTAACACATTCACACAATGGAACATATCTAGTGCTAAGAAGAAGTGAGCTGTCAAGCTATGAAAAGACACAGAGGAACATTTAAGTGCACATTGCTAAGTGAAAAAAAGCCAATCTGAAAAGGCTATATTGATTCCAACTATATGATATTCAGGCAAAGGCAAAACTATGGGAACAATAAAAACATCAGTGGTCACCAGGGGTTAGGAAGGAGAGAGGGATGAATAGAGTACAGAGGATTTACAGGGGATTTTTAGAGCAATGAAACTGTTCTCTACAATACTATAATGGTAGATACATGTCCTTATACAGGGGCTTTCCTGATGGCTCAGATGATAAAGAATCTGCCTGCAATGCGAGAGACCCAGATTTGATCCCTGGGTCGGGAAAATCCCCTGGAGAAGGAAATGGCTACCCATTCCAATATTCTTGCCTCGAGAATTCCACCAACAGAGAAGCTTAGCCTTCACAAAGAGTCAGACACAATTGAGCAGCTAACACTTACTTTTTTCCTGTCTTTATTCATTTGTCCAAACTTGTAGAATAGACCACACCTAGAGTGAACATGAATATAAACTATGAATTTTGAGTGCTAATAATGTGACAATGTAGGCCAATCAGTTGTAACAAGTGTACCATTCTGGTGGGAGTTATTGATAACAGTAAGGCTATGCATGTGTCCAGGCAAGGGACTTAGGGGGAAATCTCTGTAGCGTCTTCTGTTTTGTTGTAAGCCTAAAACTGCTCTAAAAATAAAGTCTATGTTTTCAGTGAAAATGACTGTCAAAGCTGAAGAAAGACTTTGTAAACCACAACAGATGATATCAGATTGCCAATCAGACACAGCTTTCTCAATGAACTTCTTTGTTCAGATGAAAGCAAACAGAAATCATTGACTGGTTAACAATATCACAGACAGGAGTCATTTCAAAAGAGTCTGTAAACAGACATGGAAACAAGCCCATTTTCCAGTGTACCTACTTTCCTTTAATGTTATCTTTCATGTCTTCACACAAAAAAGTGACTTTCCCACTTCTTCCTCTTGTCCATTGTGCCCACAATGGACTCTTGTATGCTCTCCTCTGAGACTGAGGGAGTTCCATCACTGAGGGACATTTTCTTGCAAATTTTATGGACATAATTGTGCACTTTGAAATTTACTGTATAATATTTTGTGGGAATAAAAGGGAATGCTTTTAAAGGAAAGGAATAATCTACTCTGTCACTGATTCTTCCCATTTTTAAGAAGGCAAATAGAGAAAAATTCCCATAGAAAAAGACAATATTCCAGACACTTCTGCATCAACATCTCTAATATTTGAAAACATACAAAATAAGCACTACCTGTAAAGACAGAAAGGACAAAATAAATGATAGCATTTTTCCCTACATGGAACCTACAAGTAGCATCTTTCAGCCTCTCATCGCTGTCCCTTGTTGTATGGGGGTGACTTTCAAAGGTCTCTTACTTTTTTAATGGTTTGTGGGACCAAGCAGAAAGAACTCTGTTCCCCCCTGCAGTAGAAGTGTGGAGTCCTAACCACTGCACTGCCAGGGAGTTCTTTCAAAAGGCCTTCTTGATGGTATCATCCCAATTGGTATCATCCCAATTCCAAAACACTATGAAAAAAATAACTTACATAGATGATATATAAATACATTTCTGTATAATATATTATATATATATATATAATTTATTTATATATATACATTTCTGTATTATATATATATTATATATTTTTATATTAGATTATATTCTTGGGCTCCAAAATCACTGCAGGTGATGACTGCAGTCATGAAATTAAAAGACTCTTTTTCCTTGGAAGGTAAGCTGTGACAAACCTGGACAGGGTATTAAAAAGCAGAGACATCACTTTGCCAACAAAGGTCCATATAGGTACTATGGTTTTTCCAGTAGTTAGGTACAAATGTGAGAGTTGGATCATAAAAAAGACTGAGCACTGAAGAATGAATGCTGGAGAAGACTCTTGAGAGTCCTTTGGATGGCAAGGAGATCAAATGGTCAGTCCTAAAGAAAATCAACCTTGAATATTCATTAGAAGGGATGGTGCTGACGCTGAAGCTCCAATACTTTGGAGCATCAGGCCACCTGATGCGAAGAGCCGACTCATTGGAAAAGACCCTGATGCTGGGAAAGATTGAGAGCAAGAGGAGAAGGGAGTGATAGAGGGTGATCTGGCATCATGGACACAATAGACGAGTTTGGACAAACTCCGGGAGATAGTGAAGGACAGGGAAGTCCAGCGTACTGCAGTGCACGGGGTCGCAAAGAGTCGAACATACCTTAGCAACTGAACAACAACAATGTATATGACTTGACATATTAATAAAAATGACATATTAAAGGGGAAAAATCCTACTCCATTTTCACCTGAAATCATTAAGATGAACTTAGAAATCACCAAGATCAATTACAATGTTTTAATTGTCATTTTATAAAATGGATTCAGATACAACATCCATTACTTATGTTACTCTTTATGTTAGCAGCTTCTGTGTAGCTGGTATAAATTCCTAAAAGGTATCCAGCTGAGATCCTTCTGTAAGTGCAGAAAGCCATTCTAGCAACAGACCAAATGAATCAACGTATGTCTACAGCATTTCCGCAAGGCACATCAAAATGAGCATTTCCCCAACACGTTTCATGTCCAGAAACATAAACAGACGCACACACAGTCTAGGTTCCCACACACAGTTTTAAAAGACTTCATTAACAGAAAGTAAGTTGTTTCCTCCCCTTTTACTAAAAAGCTTTCTCTTTAATGGCTTTTAAAAAATTCAATTGTAAAACACCTCAACAAATCAACATAAATGAAACTCTTTGCATGTGGAGAACTACTGGAAGGTAAGGATAGCCACAGAAAAGGTTGTTGCCTATCATTTGAATATCACAGAGAAAAATAACAAAAGACCATGAATAATTTTTTTTCTCTCATTTGGAAGTTATTAGTAGACTTCCCTTTGTTCCATTGAGAAATGAGAGAAGAAAATATGAAGTTACAGCGAACCCATATGGCCAGCAGGAAAATCCTACTTAATTGCTTTATTGCCAGAAATGTTAAATCACTTCCTGAGGATACAGTTCAAATGAAACATATGGCAGCTATTAACAAAGAACCCCTAATGAATTCAAAAATATGCTTTTTATGGGAGCTTTCTCATAAGCAACAGTCATGCATATTACTTAAGCTATATATACAAATATACACTTGGTTTTTTATTCCCACAAAAATTTGATGAACACCTACTTTGTACAATACAGACAGCTTGCATGAAGTGATTTTTTTTTCCCAAGCCCAGAAATGCGCTTCCCTGGTGGCTCAGTGGTAAAGAATCCGCCTGCCATGCTGGAGACCTGAGTTTGATCCCGAGTGGGAAAGTCCTCTGGAGAAGGAAATGGCAGCCCACTCCAGTATTCTTACATCAAAGGCAAAAAGAAATCTCCTGGCCAGCACTTTCTCCCCAAGGGTTCAACACCCAGGAAAACCATGCCATTTCTGCCTGGGTAGCACTCCAATAAGCGTGCTAATCATTGTCATTCAGCAGCCTCTGAGTGGAACTATTCTCCTGTATCTTCTTCAACTGGATCATGAATTGCACACATACAAAAAAAGTTGCTGCTAATTAAGAAACAACAAATAGCTTTAATTAATTGAAAACCAGGTGTCAGCATTTTTTTTAATATATTGCCTTTCATCGCTAGAAAATTTCACAGATCTAATCAGTGTATTCATAAACCATTTTCTAAAGAGATGGTTCTCCCTCAAATTCAAATATAAATCAGCTGAAGGATATCCAGCTGTTATTACTATGTGATTATACTTTAAAAGAAAAGTTATTAAATGTTGGGTACATTAAACTTTGACTTTCCTTTCTTCATGTGCTAATACAGTCATTGCAGTTATTTAATGGAGGTGAGTTTTGGTAGTGAGTTTAAAGAGTTTGGTAGTGAGTTTTGGAGGTGAGTTTAAAGAATCATGCAGAGCATGGGGTGATATTCTAAAGTAACTGGCACTGTCTACATGACATATTGGATCTGGCTATTTGGAGGCTAAAATATTTTTGTTTGATAGGGCAACTTGATTAATATCTTTATTAAATATTTACTTACACATGCTTGGTTACACACTTTGTAATCAAATAGAATAAAATATGGAGAAGGCCTGTCACTGGTCTCCTTGGAATTGGGATAAGACATTCAATTTGTCTAAAACAATTTAGCCATAAGAAGAGAGAGCTTATTTAGAGAATTTCTGAATGTTTCATACAGACATCCTGCACAAGTATTTTGTGGTCTAAGTCAATATCTGCCCATAGGGCCTCTGCAGACCTTTCTTCTCCTTTGTTTCAAAATTCTCTGATTATTAGTGTTTTGAAATTAGTGATCTCGAAGATCAGCATGTGAGTAGTTGTGTCCTGGCTTCCGTTCTATTAATGTGACCTCACAAAACTTGCTATACTTTTAAGACTTCATGGAGTTGGTCTAAGGATTGAGTGAGTTTATGCAGGTAAAATCTTAAAACTGTACCTTGTGCATACTGAGAATTTAGTAAGTGTTAGCTCTTCATACACTGGGGAACTTTCTCCATGAAAGTGAAAGTGTTAGTCCCTCAGTCGTGTCTGACTCGATGCGACCTCATGGACTGTAGCCCACCAAGCCCCTCTGTCCGTGGGATTCTTTAGGCAAGAATACTGGAGTGGGCAGCTATTTCCTTCTCCAGGGGATCTTCCCAAACCAGGGTTCAAACATGGGTCTCCTGGACTGCAGGCAGATTCTTTACCATCTGAGTCAATTACCTATTACCACCCTTTACAATCTTGTAATGAAAGGGTTTCTATTTTGTTTTGTTATTTATTTGCTTGAAACAAAAGAGAAAATTTAATTTAAAAGCCCTTATCTCTAGTCAGGGGACAAATCTGGGGCTAGGTTTAAAATATATAGTATGGATTTAATTCCATTCTTAGACTTTTCCCAGAATAGAGACATAAGAAGTAAACAAACATTGCCAAAGCTGTAGGATGACTTTCTTGTCAAGGGAAGACAGAATCAGAGAAGTTTTTCTTGAAACAAAGAAGAAATCAGATGATCTTGCTGTAAATAAAAGGGTGCTGAGGACAGGGCTGGAAGCCTGTGCAGTCCATCTGATGCCCTGCTGTCTGGATGTGGTCCTCCACTCTGCCATTTAATAACTGGATGTTCTCCTCAGGGCTGCATCTTTGCCAGGATGCAGAGTCAGCATTCACAGCCAGAGAACAAGAAGTGAACAACTAAAGGTAGATCAAGATTAAATCAAAATATGCTTTCATGGTAGATCAAGCTTACAAATCCTCCTCCATTTTTTTATCCATAGATTTTCCCCTTATTTGAAAAACTGCATCAATCTCCAAATCCTGTAAATTCCAAAGGTGCGGTTCTCAATAATCAATATCTCACAAAGATATGAGTCTTGATCTTTGAGATTTCCAAAAATGGAGACTGATATTATTTTCTTAGGCTGATCTACAATAGAGGTGCACATGAAATTTCCTCTCTCCCTCTCTCTCTCTCTCTCATACACATGTGCAACGAAATTAATTTCCCATTTGAGCCTATTTTTCTTCCTTCAACTCTGAAGACTTTGTCTGCTAAGAAGGGGAGAGAGACATACTTGTAGACATCTTGTGTGGTCAGCGGTTGTGGCATAGAAAACGTGAAATCTCAGTGGGCCAAATAGATTTATAAAAAGCTTTCCAATAAAAGTTAATGCCCTCATGCTAACTGTATTTTATCATGAGTGGCTGAGGTGAATGGCAATCAGAAGCTCACTTCCTTAGTTTGTTTTACGGTATCCACAAGGAGTAGAACTACACTATTCTGCCTTAAAGTCTGTTGAAGACATCTCATCCTGAATTCTAGTTTCTAAATAATAGTGATAGATAATCGTTACTAGGAATTGAACTTCTAAACCTCTCATTTCAGTAATTCGCTCATTGGAACAGTGCCCATAGTAGCAAATAGAGCGGCTGTCTTTTCCCAAGGACCTCATGTACTTTACAGAAGCCACTACATCTGGTGTTTTCAGCAGCCCTGTGAAGTCGAGGTATTTATCCCCCTTTTATAAAGGAGGAATCTGAACCTTTAGAGGAGTGTACAGAGGCTTGAAAGGCTCAGATACTGACCAAACAATTAACTTTCTTTGCCTCCCAAAATAGGACAAAGAAATTGAACTATAAAAAGTTCGATCCAAATTCAAAGTGTTTTTAGTTTCATTTATTGCAATACCTTTTAAGGGTGAGATGAGTCTGTCTTCAGAGAGGAAAACACATGACTGATTTACAATGAGCTTAACTGGATCTAGTGACTTTACGACAGTGCCACAGCTCTCTCTTTTTTTCTTTTCCGCTTTATTGAAGTATAATTGTCAAATAAAATTTTAAGACATTTAAAGTGTGCATTGTAGTGATTTGATATATACATATCAAATCAATCATCATTTGATTGATGATTATATATATATCAAATCATAACATCATTTGATTGATGTATACATTGTGAAGGGCTTCCCTGATGGCTCAGAGGGTAAAGAATCGCCTGCAATGCAGGAGACACGGGAGGTATAGGCTCAATCCCTGGGTTGGGAGATCCCCTGGAGGAAGAAATGGCAACCCACTCCAGTATTCTTGCCTGGGAAATCCCATGGACGGAGGAGCCTGATGGGCTACAGTCCACGGGCTCACAGAGTCAGACACAACTGAGTGACTAAGCACACAAAACATCCATTGTGGAAGGATTCCCTCTTTCATTAACTAATATATCCATCACCTCACATATTTGTCTTTTTTTGGTGAGAACATTTGAATTCTACTCTCTTAAAAAAATATCAGTTGTTTAATACAGTTATCAATTGTAATCCCCATGCTTTACATTAAATCCTTAGACCTTATTCATCTTATAGCTGAACATTTATACCTTTCACTAATCCTTCCCTATTTCTCCCACTCCACCAACCCCTGGCAACCACTTTTCTACTCTCTCCGTTTCATGCTTTTTTTTTTTTTTTAAGATTCCACATATTAAAAATACCATGTTGTATTTGTCTTTATTTCACTTTGCATAATGCCTTCAAGGCACATGTTATAGCAAATGGTATGATTTCCTTCTTATTCAGGCCTGAATAATATTACACACACACACAACCACACACACATGCATACCACATCTTCTTTATCCATTCATCCATCAGTGGGCACTTAGGCTTTTACCATATCTTGGCCATTGTGGATAATATTGCAAAGCAAATGGGAGTGCAGATACCTCTGATATCCTCTTTCCTTTTCTTTAGACATATATATTCAGATGTGGGATTGTTGGATCATATATATGGAAAGTATAGAGTATTTTTAACTTTTTGAGAAACTGCCATTCTATTTTCCATAATAGTTGTACCAAATTACATTCCCACTATCAGTGCACAAGGGTTCCCTTTTCTCCACATGCTCACCTCTACTATTCATCTCTTGTCTTTCTGACAATGACTTTCTATACGTGTGAGTTGATGTCTCATTGTGACTTTGATTTGCGTGTCCCTGATGATTAGTGATGCTGAACACCTTTCATGTGCTTGTTTGCCATTTATATGCCTTCTTTGGGGAAAATAATGTCTATTCAGTTCCTCTTCTCTGATATTATTAGTGTCAGGCTGTATTTAATTTTTGCTTCATTTATGGGGCATCATTTTCTTCCTAATAATATTATTTGCTATTTCCTTCTAATGATACCACAATTTGTGACTTTTTTTCTTTTTCAGGCGATTCCAGGTATTTCAGAGAAGGAAAAGGCTGGTAAGTTGACACTGGTTTTGTTTTCACTCCTATCTATTTTAGAATAAAATTCCATCTTTCATATGGACATTTCATTAAATATCTAAAATGCATACATCTCCTCAGTTTCTGGTCAAAAGTTATGGTTGAATTCCTAGAAAAATAAGTTTTGCTCAAAATGCGAGGAAAAAATATGGTTTTCTAGCATAACATTATATCTTGTTAGAATAAGGTGTGTAATTCTTGTGGCCTTAATTGTAAATGTGATCACAACTGTTTTCTTGAGGAAAATAATTAAATGTTGTTCAGTGTACTGAGGAATGGTCTTTGGAGATCTGTTGCTCATACAGCCAGCCCTTTGTATCCACGGGTTCTGCATCCATGGACTCAACCAATCTGGGTCAAAAATATTTGAAAAAGCAAAGATTTCCAGAAAGATGCAAAAGCGAAAAACTGGAATTTGCCACAGAGGCAACTATTTACATAGTATTTACTTTGTGTTAGTTATTATAGCTAATCTAGAATGAATTTAAAGGATGTAGGAGGATGTGTGTAGCTTGTATATAAGTACTGGGCCATTTTATGTAAGAGACTTGAGCGTACATGGACTTCGGTGTCCACCAGGGAGTCCTGGAATCAGTCCCCTGAGGCTACTGAGGGACCAAGATTATGAAGGGTTTTTAAAAATTTTAGTATCCTGTTTAGTAGTCCTAGAAAAAGATGTGCTTGTTTAAAGATTATGTCATACCATCAAAAATATAATTGTGAAGTGATATGGATAGTTAATTAGAGAAAAATGATAATATATTTCTGTGCTCTGTGCTATAATTATAACTATTTAACAGTATTATGGGAAGTGGATGAGGATTAATGAGAAATGCAGAAATATGAAAAATTAGACTCAGGTTGGTGGAATGGTATGCTTTTTAACAATCTGTTGATCATCCTCAATATAGTCTTAACGTTTTCTGTGTTAAAAAAAAAAATCTCTTTTTAAAAAACAGATTAAAGGTGCTTTACCAAGCTTGAAGCACATCACTTAGCTCTTTGATGTGTGTAATTTTTAAAAGCTAAATTAAAAGTTTATAGAATCATCTAAAAGGTGACTTTACACTAATGCATTAGAGTTGTTCTGATAGGATTGTTTTATGGGGGATGTTGTGTCAAGTTCAGTGACTCGATTTTTGCTGCCAGATAGTTTTCACACACAAGTTTTCATAGTTTATGTCCTTCTAAGAGCTAAAGTGTTCTCCTCTGTTTAGGCTGTGTCTAGCCTCTTCTGTCTAATATGTTGAAAGGTAAACCTTCCAAATAAAAGAAAAACATGGAACTGGTATCTTGTGTCAGTTTAAGAGAAAAACTGCTCGGTTTATCATGTGTTGGTATCATGCGCTGGACTAATGATATATACTAAACAGATTCAAATTACCATTACCGAGCTCTAATACCTTCAATAATTAATATATTAGCTATCTCCTTAGAACAAAACATTAATGGTGAAGAGCGCATTTGCATCACAAAGAAAAAGGAAGTTAGCCAAAGCTGTGTTTTATCTTGTGTTGTGACATTCTCTGTAATTTGCAGGATTGGCTACCATTTAAACAAAGGGTGTAACAGAGCAAAGTTGTCATCTTATTCCAGAAAATCAGCACATTCTTCCATACCCCAAGGAGAAAATTAGGACAGGAATTCTTGGCTGGAGGGGCAGGGGGAGAAAGGCTGGAAATGCCATTGCTTGAGAGACTGAAGAGGTGAAGACTTTTTCTGCCACTAAAATGATGTCAGTGTGCGAGGGAGAAGCACCTCAGTTATCAAGCGCCGCTTAAAGACATTTCTATTAAAACAAAGAGCTAATTAAACAGAAAACATACATATAATTCACACACCACTTTTTAAAAGCCACAATCCCAGATGTTTTCCTCCTCAACAATAACAACAACAACAACAAAACCCATGAAATTAAGTGTCACTATTTAATTATCTCTTTGGGTCATTTTTACACTCCTGGGGCAGAAATTTTTTAAGTTGATAAATTTCATTCACAGATGATTTGTGAAAGGTCGGATGCACTAGTTCGTATGTATGACCTAAGCGGACCCCTGGATGCCCCATCTCAGACGTTTAACCCAGGATGGGCTGATTTGAGCAGAACCTGGCTTTTGTGCATTAAAACATTAGAATGATTGAAATTAACTCCAGAATGGATTCTAATTTAGATTTCTTGAGAATGTACAGTACATTATAAGGAAACATAATTGGAAATACAAGAAGGAGGAAATACAATTTTGTTTGAGAACATAAATACAAGAAAGAAATGGTTTTTTAAATCAATGAATTTATATGTGAAGATAGAGGCTTATGTTTGAATATTTTATTCAGTTTGCAACAGATTTGCCAGTTCAAAAGAGAGTATGATTCATTTCAAAAGGTTTTAAAGAACTATGAAAGTCTAATCAATTTCCTAAATTTCTAAAATTTATTATGCCATATTTAAAATATTTTGAGTGTTTTACATACAAATATGAATATCTTTATCCTTTTTATGAATCTTTGTTTTTAAGCTCTGCTAGACAGAGGAGTGACAGGAAAGGCAGGGGACCTACTCAATCTTCTGGGGGTTAATTGAGCCTTTAAATAGGATTAAGCTTCATTCCCACCCCTAAGGCCTGTCATTTCTTTTTTTGTTTGGCTAAATGAATGTAGCCTATTGTTTCTTATTAAGAAAGTCTATTTTAATCTGTGTGACCTCTCATCCAAGCCAACTGGAACCAGCTCCACCAGGCTTTGTGAAGCTCTAAACAAAATCATTTAGGGAGCATGCTATTAATAATTCTTAAGCTGCAGTTGTGTGGTTGCCCCAGTGTGGGGTCTAAGTAGCTGTCCTCTCTTCTGATCTGTGTTGCTACATAAATTCAGCCTAGTGGAATCATTCTGCTGCTTCTCTGCCATCTTGGGATGACAAAGCCCTCCAAAGGAAGACTGTTGTTGTTAAACACCATCCCATTGGTCCATTTACTCCACAAATATGTACTGAACAGCAACATGCACTAAGCATCATGTTAGGTTTTATCAAGGAAGCTGTTATGAACAAGATATGGTTCTCGCCCAGAAGGAATTCAAACTCTAGAGGAGAATATTGCATTGGGCCAGCATCCTCCTTTTCCTCTTCTCAAAGAAAAATTCTTAAGCCAAGTTATTCAGAAAGCCTCACAAGAAAAGAATCAAATAAAAATATTGTTTTCAAGAAATTCTATGTTGGAATGTGTGTTCTCCAGATCTAAGAGTCCAATACATTTTGTTTTAAAAAATCAGAATTGATCACACAAGTATCAGTATGTGTAGTTGTATCCAACACAGAATAATTTCAGTTAGCTTTCTTTATGCCACCAGAATCTGTAAAGAGTGAGCCAAAGCCACTGGTATATTTTCCAGCACATCTGCTTCTTGCCTGTGTATCCTTGAGCAAGTTCCTTAATCTCTTCATTTTCCCATTTCTAGAGAGTAAATAAAGAAGCTGCCGTGTTGTAAGGCTACAATGCTTGGCACAAAGTAGGCTCTGAAAAATGGTAGCTGTGTCTTGTGATAATGAGTTGTGCTTATAACCACCACATGTGCAAGCCAGAGAGACTAGCTGTGTTACTTCTGCCTGTGTCTGCTCAGAGTTCTTGAACACTTCCTCGGGGCACCAATTAACAGCTGAGCAGCTGTCCATGTGGAAGAAAGAGATCACTTTCTCCGGAAGCCTCTGAGTCAGTCCATTCAGACAGAGGTTATCACAGTGTAGGCAGACCTGTCCATATTTTAACATCTCTTTAGAAATTCTTAGCTCTATTAATGTGAAATTCTCTCAAGTGAATAGATAATCTTTGATTTTTCACAAAAGATTACTCCCTGAGAAATGTATGTCCTAGATGCTGGGGTAATTGGATCCTGTCTACTCAGCGCCCACCCTCCCTCCCTCGCCTCCTGCATATAGTCCTGTCAATACTGCCATCCTACCACCCCATGTTCATTCTCCCTGCTGTTGTTTTAAAGCAGCCCTCCACTTTGCGCTGACTTTGGAAACAGCGTCCAGAACTGGTTTCCCCACCTTAACTTATCATTATACCAGTTCACTCTCTACACTGTCACCAAAATTATCTTTGAAAAGCATCACCTGATCATGTCGATTCCTACTTCAGCTTTTTGTTAACCTCCTTACTGATTGCACGATATGATCAAACTTTCCTGCTTGACATCATTGGCCATTTGTAATCTGGATGCTGTGTATTGCACTGGATATGCCCATGTCACCCCTGTAGTTCACCCTCCACCTTCCTTCTCCCCAGTTCTGTGATCTGGAGGTGGACCAGTGTGGGCAGAAGCTTGGGCTGCTCTCTTTTCTGTCTTCTTGTTGCACCAGCGAGGAGCCTTAACAGGAGAATAATGGTTGGAAGGACAGTAGGGCTGTGAGGTTGGGTCATTTACTCCCCCATCTGCCTCCCGAGGAATCACAGCTGGCATTTTCCACCCAAATTCCCATGTTCTTTAAATCATTCTCTTCTCTGGCCTTGTGGTTCCCCTACACCTTTATCAATACTTCTGTTATTAAACTCCCCTCAATTTACCCAGGTTGCCATCTGTTTCCTGCTAGGGGTTTCACTGATAAGCCCACCAATATTTTCTCTTCTTTCTGTTCGTTTGTGTTTGTTGGTTGGTTGGTTTGTCCAACTTCAGTCATAATATACAGCCACAGAACCCATTTTAACTTTGATCTTTCTACTTCTATGTAGATCATGCAACTGCCTTTTTAAAAATACAGATGATAGGTGGAGATAGAGGGAGAAAAAGAGAAATGACTTATTCAGGAAAAAGAGAAGAGATGGACCATGTCTATCTTTATCAAAATGAATAGAGTTTCATTTAATCACATGGGGGAGAAAAATATCCATCCTTACTATTTAGAATGTGTCCTCTATTGCCCAAAGACATGTAAATTAGAAAATTATCAGTGCTTTTTAGTCACCAAAATGTGACTAAAGCATATTTGAAAAGTAGTCATAGGGAGTAATATGAAATTTCTCATTCTAAAGTTAAATCATATAACACAAACTTTGTTAGGCTGCAGAGCAACCCATAAAAAATATACCACAATCATAAGCCAAAAATAACAATTTTTTTTGCATTTTTTGATTGAAAAATTCTACTTGTCCAACAATAACACCTCCTTCATGAATTATTTCCAAGGCAGGATTAGTCCTTGATTTTTCTGTGCTCCTAGAAAACTCTGTGTTGTCAATTAGTGTTTTGTCATCTTGCTTTTCTGTATGATCTCTTCTCTAGACAATGAGTGTTTCTAGATCAGGAATATCATCTTTGTGTGCTCTGTAATTAAAACAGCTCTTGGCACATAGTAGGTGCTCTGTAAATACATGTTAACCAATTAATTATAATTGCAAAAATGCTTTGGCTTCAATCTTTAGAGTTAATATGGTTCTAAAACATTTTGACTCCCCGCCTCAACTCTCTTCTTTATGCCTGCTACCCACACAACTGCCAAGTATCTCAACTAGATAATTAATTAATGATGTTATTTGGGGATCTATTCCATACAAATGTGCAAAGGGCACCATTGAGAAAGATGATTCAGAATTGAACTTTGGTTACATTCATTGGTCATTTTTCTTCGGATGTTTGTTTGCCTGTCTCTAGGTTATTTTCTTGGTCAGAAAATGTTAAAAATCAAGATATTAATGATTATAGCCTGAAACACTTGTGAAAGATAGCTTTCAGAGGCATATAACAGATTCATAGTCTGTCTAAACTTTATGTTGTGGCAACACAGAACATAGAAATCAAGCACTTCCTTGTGACATGTGTAAGGGGGGGAAAACAAGGTTTTCACAATTTCATTACAAGCTCCTTGTAAACATAGTAAATAACAAAGCCCAGACACGGTGCCTTTTGGTATTAATTTTCTTGGCTGCCTTTGACCACTGAGAAGGAAAATGAAGATAACAAAAAGAAAAAAACTTAAACGTGAAGATATTCCTCCTTTTCCAGTCTTATTTCAGAGACCTACCCATGCAATGTATGATTCCACTCTATCAATCGTGTTCCAATATTGATAGATCCAAAAAGATTTGACAGACAAAACTAGGACTGCTCAATTTCAGCATTCTTCTTTGAAAGACTGTGCCCTATTCTGTGTCTCCATTTTAGTACAAATCATGTCGGTTTTAGGGCTGTCTCACTCACTAGACTCTAAGCATCTTGCAAGATGGAATTTTGTTTCATTCAGCTCTGTGTTTCCAATGCCTGGCATTATTATAGTTGCCCTATATTTGGTAAATGAATGGATAAATTAGATGTTTTTAAAATCTGCAAATACAATACTCCCAAAGCCAAATGTAGAATCTTATAATTTTTTTCTAGGTGAAACACTTTCTGTACTGCAAAGACCCCCAGCTGTTTCACAGGATTAAACAGGATCTGAAAATTGTCTTTATCGGGCTAGACTGGTCTTTGGCCAACATTCCAAATTCTTTATTTCCTTTCACTCTCAGAAAATGAATTTCATTAGTTTTTTTACTAATGGTTTATAAATACTCACTTATTTTACTTTTCTTAGTATTATGGTCTCTGTTTGCCTGATTTTTTATGAGAAAGGAATTTAGGGTATGCCCACAAATAACCTCTCAGTTTTTCTAAAACCTAATGTAAACTAATCCATGAAAAAGTTGGCTGTGGTTGACTGGGCTGTTGAGAGAAAACACATTAGCTTTCAGGTATCAAAGAATTCGTGAAAAATATAAGTAAGTTATTCTTAAATGCCAAAGATCTTGAATTCATAGAATATTTTCCAGTGTCTGTGTCTTAATGTTCTATTGGCATTCCATTTATTACCAAGTAGGTAAAACAAAGCTACTGTATCACCAGAACCAAGCAAACGTATTTCCTTTTCTTCTCAATTATATTACAAGCAATACAAGTGCATGATAATTTTTCTTTTAACAAGTAGCCATTCAAATATTGCTTCCTGCACTTGGAGTGGTTATCAAAAATGGTATCTTTTTACAGTATTTAATGATTCCTATGATGTATTGCTGTTCATGAATTCCCTTTCACATCAGGCTGTGAGCTCCATGAAGGCATAAACCCTTAATTTAATCTTTGTCAGCCCTCACCCAGTATATGATCTTGCACAGAGCAGATGCTCAAGAAACAGTATTAAATCAATTCATTTATGTGATTTACCAAACAACTCATACTGGCATTTAGTTCATCTCTGATCTATCAGTGACCTTAGCTTTTCACAGTATTTGACAAGCTTGAAAATTCTTCCTCTAAAAAGTCTTGTGAACATTTTGCTATCTGAGTTTATCCCTTGAAAGAATGACTGTCAGCATTGAAGAGGTGGCTATGAACTACCTGGACCAGCTCATGAAGCAGTTCTGCATTTCCATATTTTAACTGACATTGACCTTTGATTAGTAGAAAAGTTCATTTGTCATTTTTAATCTCCCCTGAAGAAAGACAATTTATGAAAAGGCCTCTTTGTATCAGTTTTATTTACAAAGCAATACAGCTTGCATTTAGTTTGAAAATCATATCTGATCATCTGATCCCTTCAAATATTTACCTTTATAGAGTCCACAGTTTGCAGTTCAGTTACTGTTATTAATAGTTTGAATATACACACAAATATGTGCCCACAAGATAATTGTATATTATTCTAATTTCTTTAGAAAGGTGCCATTTTCCCTGGAAAGGTATATATAAGAGGTATTACTTTGACATGAGTATGAAATGACCAAAATTTCTGCTGGTGTGATTGTATTTTTCTTCTCTTCTTGATCCTCCATTGGTTTTAAGGACTTTGATTTATGTTTCTATAGGTAAAAGATTGAGACCAATATCTCTTCCAGATTGATCTCTAAGTATTTCTGTTTTATAATTAAAGTATGATTTTGAGATATGGCTTATCTAAGTGGGACATCTCAGACAGTAATTTACAATCATAATAAAGAAACTAATTCCCAAGAAAAGGCTGATGCTCATATTGTTATATGAAGGCTGTCCAGAGTACCAGTTTGGCCATTTCAGGAGAATGGTTCATGAATAGAAGAAACTATTTTGCCCTAACTACTGTTATCATGTAGAAATGATCTTCTAGAATTCTACAAGTGATGTTTAAGCAGAATGGTCATTAAAATCCCTCACTTGCCCACCAAACTGGGGTTTTGCTTTTTGTCTTAATTTTTCTAACCATTGTGCTTCCCAGAAAACATATTCCAGTGACTCCCAACTGCTAATATTATAAACTGCTTTTTTTCCCTCCCAATTTTCTTGAGATTTAGTTGACAGGCAGCACTGTATAAGTTTAAGGTATACAGCATAATGATTTGACATAGATATATCATGAAATGATTACCACAAGAAGTTCAGTGAATATCCATCCTCTCATAAAGATACAAAATAAATAGGAAAAATTTGTTTTCTTGTGATGAGAACTCAGGATTTACACTCTTAGTAACTTTCCTGTATAACATACAGCAGTGGCGCTAGTGGTAAAGAACTGGCCTGACAATGCAGGAGACATAAGAGATGTGGGTTTGAGCCCTGGGTCAGGAAGATCCCCTGGAGAAGGGAAGGGCAATCTACTCCAGTATTCTTGCCTGGAGAATCCCATGGACAGAAGAGCCCGGCAGGCTGTGGCCCATAAGATCGCAGAGTCAGATATGACTGAAGCAACTGAGCACCACTGTTAATTATATTTCTCATGTTGTACATCACATCCCTAGTATTTACTATTTTGTACTTGGAAGTTTGAACCTTTTGACCTCCATCCAATTCCCTCTCTCTACCACTGGTAATTCAAACCTGATCTCTTTTTCTTTGAGTTTGTTTGTTTTTGCAGCGTATTGACCTATAACATTATGTTAATCCTGGTGATAAACTTCTTCTTAAAATAAATGTTAAATCTGTTCTTTCTATGGATTTGAGGAAATAGATAAATGGAGAACAACATGGTACACTTCATCACTTCTGTGTCTACCCTTTTTAAGTCTCTGGTCTTCTGTGTATTTATCCAGTGTTTTCCCTGCTGTGTTGTGATTGCCTGAAAGGCAGACATTTTCCCTGCACCTGTATAGCACCAGCCTCTTAGGAGGTTTTTGACTTAATGTCTGTCGAATGACTGGTTGAATGGATAATAATATCAAACATTTATTCTGTGCCTGCACTTTCCTAAGCACTTTATTGATATGACTTAATTTAATCCTCTAGCAATCATATAACGTAGACGTGTTTTCCACATTAGGGAGATGAGGAAGCTGAGACTCAGAGAGGTTTCCTAAAATAACCAAAGTCACACCACTGCTGAGGCAAGACTCAAAGCAAGCAACACAGGCTAGAGTGCTTGTTCTTAACCACTATGCTGCAGGCAGTGGTTAAATGCCAAGGTTCCTCACTCAGGCTGATGAACAAATTTTTCCTTAATCAGACCTTAGCCTTCCTTTCCCGCCTTATCTCCCGTCCCCCCCTAACTTGCACCTTCCCCTGTAACCATGCTTTTCTCCTGAATTTGCTTCTATATAAGTTGACCTTTGTTCCTCCTGTTTCCCTTCCAGAAATTTAACTGCCCCATCCCCCAAGGTCCCATTTGGGTCCGACCTTCACTGTAGTCTTCTGTGACAACTCCTGCTCATATTAATTTCCTGCTTTTTGAAATGATACAGCATATATAGTCTGTTACGGTCATTTTCATTCTTAATCATATGTGGATTGCCATTGTCCATTGAGTGTTCTGCCTCCCAACAGTTTTGTAAGAATTCTTTCAAAAACACTTTGCACTGTGCTGTGCACCTAAGAGGGGGTTACTGAATTGATAGACTTTATTTTTTTAGAGAAATTTTCAGTTCACAGGAAAACTGAGTGGAAAGTACAGTTCAAATTATATAACGTTCTTTTAAAGTACACTACAGACATAGTAAAAAGATCAGGAATTGTCAGGAGTTGGGGAAAGGGAGGTATGAACTGATGGGAGCACAGAGGATTTTTAAGACAGGGAAGCTATTCTATGTGATGCTTCAGTGGTAAAACATGTAGGCTTTTCACATTGGCTTCTTTCACTTACAACTATGCATGTAAGGTTCCTCCATGTCTTTTCATAATATAATAGCTTGTTTCTTGTACTAAGTACTAGTACTAAGTTAACACTGCATTGCTTGAATATACCACATTTAAAGGAGCTTATTTAACACACTTTTAGTGTAAAAATGTTTCAACTCATTGATCATAAAATATATTGCACACAGCACATTTGTAAACTTTTATCCCTTCTTCTTTAGGCAAAAGTGACTCTCTTCTCTTAGTCATTGATTGTGATTACTTCCTTTCTCTCCTTCAGAATTTCTTCATGTTTTCAAAAGAAAGATACTATTACTACGTGTGTTATCCACAGCTGTTATTTATTGTGCACCTACCTCGTGGTCTCTGAGAAGAGACGCTTCCTTGACATCATCTTTAGCGCACCCTAAGCTCACAGAACTTGACTCTCTCCTGCTCCAAAGCTGATGCTCTCTCCACCTTGTCCCACCTAACAGCACCACGTCTCCCACCCCTGAGTCTTCTAATAAAAGTATGACCGAAATTGGTAAAAATCTAATAGTTCATGTAATTTATGTGGTCCACTTATTTCTCTCCTTATGCCTTTGATCCTGAAGTTTACTGTTCCCGAAACACTCTTCTATTGTTTTTCTCTCCAAATCACACACTTCCTTAAGGATTTGCCTGAGTGCTATTTTTTGCCCAAAACCTCAGTTACTCTGTTGTTGGGCAAGCTCTTCCTTTGAATCAGACAGATGTCACTGCTCATCTTCTTCCCTGAGAAGTGGCAGCCTATGTACACTGTGACCTCCCTCCCCCCATCCTAACCCATGGCCAGAGTCCATTGGACTGGGGGCAGGCAGCTGGGGTGAGAGACACACATGACTCAAGGCCAGAGAATACATTGAGTGAACAGCGGACAATCTGTTTCTCTCTCTCTTTCACTTCTCCTCCTTCTCTTCCTTCTCTCTCCTTCTTCATATTATGAGCCAGAGAAACTCAGTCAACCTGTAACAGGTGTTTTGGACTCCACTGTTAGGTGGAGTCACAGAGGAAACATGATTCTGCAGAGAGGAGCAGGGTAAAGGGGTAACTGACCCAAAAAAGAAGAGTAGAGATGATGCAAACTACAGAATGAGATGGAAAAGGAAACTGCTTCTATCAGTCCCAACTCTCAGGAGGGCCCCACCCCTCGTCTGCAGGGTATCTCTGTGTCCTCACATCTCAGGCTTTTAGTTGGACAGCAAGGAGATCAAACCAGTCAATCCTAAAGGAAATCAACTCTGAATATTCATTGGAAGGACTGATGCTGAAGCTGAAGCTCCAATACTTTGGCCACCTGATGTGAAGCACTGATTCATTGGAAAAGACCTTGATGCTGGGATAGATTGAAGGCAGGAAAAGGGGACAACAGAGGATGAGATGGTTGGATGACATCACTGGCTCAATGGACATGAGTGTGAGCAAGCTCCAGGAGACAGTGAAGGACAGGGAAGCCTGGCGTGCTGCAGTTCATGGGGTCACAAAGAGTTGGACACGACTTAGCAACTAAACAGCATCACCAACATGAATGAGTTCTTTGCATTCAGATGATTAGACATCCTTCTCCAAATCCCTACTGAATATAACTAGTATCAAAAATAGTCAATTATCTATTTTACCTGTCTTATAATACTGTTTTCTTCTTCATATATATGTATAATATGAACATATACTTGTTCAAAATATGTAATATGCAGTAACCATGAAGAACCATGAAATATTTTGGTCTCCTGTTTATGATTTATTTTACTCTAAAACATCTAGCAAGAACTGCATATGTAGTGAATGTTCAATAAAACTATGGTTTTTCAGTTATACTGCCATTTTAGGCTACAGAACGCTATCACTACTTCATAATCACCTTTTAGCCCATAGAAAGTGTTTCTCCATTTTCAGTCACGTTCAACCATCATATCTGGTATTTATGAGATTCATGGGTTGATTGTCTTTTTCCCCTTTACCAAAGAAATCATGTCCTTTTAAAATCACTTAACATCATCCTGACCATGCCATTCAGTTTTTAATTTGCATTGTAATTCGTTTGAGTCAAGTGCTGTTGCCCTCAACAATTTCATATTTTTATAGTCTATATTCACATTTCCTTATTCCACTGAATATGATTAACATATGTCAGATACTAAATAATAAGAGTTAACAGTGTAAAACCAAAAGAGGGAAGCATACAAATAAATAATCAGGGAGACAGTTGATACATTTTTTAAAATAAAATGTCTTTAAAAGGAAAAAAAATCTGAAATCTATTAAACTTACCTATATTTTATGACTTAGTATTTTTTTAATCTTAAAAAGTCACCTATGTTTATGGGATATGGAGGCATTTCTATGATTTTTTTTCCCCCTCTGAGACCACCAATGATTGAATTCTAGCTGCAGTCATGAAAACAGTAACGTTCATCTCTGTAAGACCCAGCTCAGCCAGGTGGGGGATATAAGGGTTTTCTAAATTTGTGATTTTTGGTAAATCAGAACACCAGCTTATTTATTACAGCATGAAACTTTCATTGTTTGGTAATATTTTCGAGTACCAAATTTGGGGACCTAAAAAGAAACAAGTTATCTTGCTCTAACATGTGACCCTGACTCTGAGATGGCACTCATCACTCTGCAGCTAATCAGGAGCCGTGCTCCCAGATGGTCCCTGACAGCAGAACATAAACAGAGCAGTGACCCCACCATCCTCATATGCAAGCAGCTCCCTGGCCCTCTGTGATGTGGACACAAGCACTGTGACAAAGAAATGTCAGAAATGACTTTCGCAATAGAGCTATTCTGACACACAGACAAATAATTTCGGGTGTTTCAAAAGCACTCCCATCTGGAATGGAAGCCAGTTTTTAAAAACTAACTGCAGATCACAGATAGCAAGACTTTTTCCTAGAGGAAACAAAATATAAAATTTCAGCAAAAGAGGTTTAGTTAGATTGCAGATAGAAGGAAGCCATGGTTGCATTTTCTTTCCTGGTAGAACTTAAGTGAGCCAGGCCGACAGCACAGATCCATAGGAAGAATTCCACATCTGGAAAATCTTTGCTCCATCTGTGGTAGGTTTCCAGCCTCTTGCTCTTTCTCTACCATTTCCCATGACTTCAGCTTATCTCCTTTCTGTTTGCTTTAGTGAAGTTATTTAACCCTTAGGGGTTTCAGATTTTTGTTTTGTTCTGTTTTTAAGAGGAAGGAGAGCAAAGGAATACTTTATAACATTTTTGTGATTCTCTAGAATTGAGCCTGGTTTATATTTAAGTGCCTACATAAGTTATATAGATGGTAAAAAATATATGTATATGTATATATATAAAGTACCTAGTCAATTATATGGAATTATATTTTAGAAATGCATTAGATAGACAGTGCTTTGATTTTTATTTTACTAGACTGAATATTGGTGTTAATCTTCCAATTTGCAAGTCTTAACTTTGTTTGCCTCAAATCATAGATGTTAATATCATAGAGCACATAGAAATAAAGTTACATCATTCATATCATAGGACTTATTAATATCTTATTTAATGTAATTAACAAATAATATTTATGATTGAATCTTTGTCTCACTGAGCCCCCTCCTAAATGTTAAATGAGTTACTTGGCACTAATGTTTGGATTTTCTTTTCTTGTCTGTCTTTACACTTTCTCTTAGAAGTCTCATCCAAATAAAGATGTGTCTACATAATGTCCAGCCCCAGTGAGTCAAACTGCCCACCTCATTTCCAACCGCCCCTGAGACTCCATCACAGGAATGCGTGTACTCTCCACATCCTGCTCTTTCTACTTCAGAGTCTTCACTGCTCCTGTTACCTTTTCCTAAAATTTCCTTTCATGCTATCTCCAAATTACTTTATACACCTCCTCTTTGAAAGCTTCTAAGCTCTCCACTACTCTGAAAGCAGCCCTTTTTACCAGATCTCTCAATCTTATATTTACAGTTCTCATACAGTGTTTATATTTTTATGCCTTTTGTTATGATTTTTAAGGCTTATTTTTTCATGTTATATAATCAAATCAATGTCTAATTTATCTTTGAATGCCTTGCACATAAAGAAGATTTAATAATCTTCTGCTTGAAAGAAAAATGGCATTTTTAATTGAAAATAAAAGCATACTCTCTTAATGCAAGATGTTGAAGTACGCTTCAACATTTTCTAGAATTGTTGTTGTTCAGTTGCTCAGTTGTGTCCAGCTCTTTGCGACCACATGGACTCCAGCACTCCAGGCTTACCTGTCCATCACAAACTGCTGGAGCTTGCTCAGACTCATGTCTGTCAAGCTGGTGATGTCATACAACCATCTCATCCTCTGCCATCCCCTTCTCCTCCTGCCTTCAATCTTTCCCAGTATCAGGGTCTTTTCCAATGAGTCAGCTCTTCCCATCAGGTTGCCAGACTACTGAAGCTTAAGCTTCAGCATCAGTCTGAATTCAGACTGATTTCATTCATCCTTCCAATGAATATGCAGGGTTAATTTCCTTTAGGATTGACTGGTTTGATCTCCTTCCAAGGGACTCTAAAAAGTCTTCTCCAGCACCACAGTTCAAAAACATCAATTTTTCAGCACTCAGCCTTCTTTATGGTCCAACTCTCACATCCATAGCTGACTACTGGAAAAACCATAGCTTTGATTAGATGGACCTTTGTCAGCAAAGTAATGTTTCTGCTTCTCAGTACGCTGTCTAGGTTTGTTATAGGTTTTCTTCCAAGGAACAAGCATCTTTTAATTTCATGTCACCATCCACAGTGATTTTGGAGCCCAAGAAAATAAAGTCTGTCACTGTTTCAATTGTTACCCCGTCTATTTGCCATGAAGGTGCCATGACCTTCACTGTTTGAGTGTTGACTTTTACGCCTGCCTTTTTCACTGTCCTCTTTCACCTTCATCAAAAGGCTGTTTAGCTCCTCTTTGCTTTCTGCCATAAGGGTGGTGTTATCTGCATATCTGAGGTTATTGATATTTCTCCCGGCAATCTTGATTCCAGTTTGTGCTTCATCCAGCCTGGCATTTCGCATGATATACTCTGCCTAAAAGTTAAATAAGCAGGGTGACAGTATACAGCCTTGATGTACTCCTTTCCCAATTTGGAACCAGTCTGTTGTTCCATGTCCAGTAATAACTGTTGCTTCTTGACCTGCATACAGATTTCTCAGGAGGCAGGTAAGGTGGTCTGGTGTTTCCATCTCTTTAAGAATTTTCCACAATTTGTTGTGATTCACACAGTCAAAGTCTTTAGCATAGTCAGTGAAGCATAAATAGATGTTTTTTTCTGGATTTCTCTTGCCTTTACTATGATCCAGTGGATGTTGGCAATTTGATCTCTGGTTCCTCTGCCTTTTCTAAATCCAGCTTTTACATCTGGAATTTTCTAGAATATTTGTTTTAAAACCCAGGTTCCTATATTCCTTCATGCTTCCTTAATCAGAATATCTTAGACCGAAGAATCTTAAATGTTACACACTCTCCAGGGAATTCTTATCCGTACTAAAGTTTGAGGATCATTGCTTAATGTCAATGAAAGTTTCACATTTATTCTTCCACATGCACATGAATTTCATTACATAGTTCAAAGTTTGTACAGCATAGCAAAAGCCTAAGGCTTAAGGAAAATTATCCTGACACTGAAAGACTCGAGAAAGGTCATATTTTATCATAAATAAAGCCAGAAATATTTCTGAATATCTACTTTTACCAAATAGTGTGCTGTGGTTATAAAACTATTTAAAACACTAGCCTCGGAGAGCTTATGGTCAAGGTGAGAGAAATGATACATATGAAAATTTGGTTGAAACAAGCAAAGTTATCAGAGGTGTGCTATTGTGTCCTATAGTTTCACATATTATCCAGCATACTCACTGCCTAATCAAATTAAAATAACAGCATTTTAAAGCAGTGGAAATAACTCCAGATGCAGACATGACAGGAGGAGGAAAAAAGAACAGAGAGTCTGCAGTGAAGACTGGAGGCCCTGGTTGTCCCACCACTCACTTCAGCGTGCTCAGTCACTCAGTCGTGTCCCACTCTGCAGCCCCTGGACTGTAGCCCGCCAGGCTCCTCTGTCTGTAGGATTTTCCCAGCAAGAATGCTGGAGTGGGTTGCCATGCCGTCCCCTAGGGGATCTTTCCAACCTAGGGATTGAACCCGTGTCTCCTGTGTCTCCTTTATTGCAGGCAGTTTCTTTACCTGCTGAGCCACTGGGGAAGCCCCTCACATTCAATAAGATGTTTATCTGGACCAGGTTCTTGTTTTAGATATAAATTTCTCCACAGCCGCCTCATCCTCTCCTAGGGCTAATCTTCATCTTGGAATGGCCCAGCAAGGATTATCAAGTACCACATGACAGAAACTCCACCCTCTGTGAGATGGAGGGTGTTTGGAGATGAAGAAGTAACCTGTGCAGTGGTGATTCTGGACAGTTGATGGCAGACAGACTCGATGACTTGGGGAAAAGGAATAAATCTCAGGGGTCATGGTCAGAGAGGGAAATGAAGGGATGATATAAGTAGTTTATACATAATTTATGGAATCCTAGAAACAGCCCAAGTGACACTGAAAAATCACTGCCATATATTGCTGACAGCTATGTAAGTAGTATAGCTCTTTAGTAAGTCCACAGTCTTTAGCTTTCCCTCAATGGAACCTATTATCCCTATTCCAGGTTAATCCAAGTCCAGCCAAATGTCAGCCCATCCTTACCCTCTTTCTCTCTCCTCCCCCCGCTGTAAAACTCAGCACCAGAGATCGGGGTCGGAGGGGAGGTCTGTGAACAAGGGGTGTCCGTACATGCTTCTTTTCCTGCCTCTTCTGTTGAGGCAGCACAGAGTTTCCTTGTTCCAGACCTTGAGGACACATCCCTTGAGAATGCCTCCAGCCTGCTGGGCAAGATACGTAGCAATGACTAAGTGGTGAGATAGTCAAGAGACTCTAGACTTTTATCTGAGAGAGGACACCTGGGCTGGACCGATCCAGAGAAAATCTGGGGAAACAGAAAGCTGTGAAAACTGGAATGGAAGATCTGACACATTTCTAGGCAAGGAAAGTGGTGTTGGCAAAGTTAGGCTTCATGGGAACACACAAGGCACGGTGATGCAATGGTGTGGCCCGGCCAGCTGGAGAACAGAGTTTGTGTTTGGAAGGAAAGAAGATAGGAAAAAATGGGATGAGTCCAGACTCCAGCAGGCCTCAGAGAGTGATTTTAATTTTCACTAAGAATAGTAAATCTTTTCAAGTTAATCAGTGGTATTACCCCAGCTGCAAAAATCTAAACATCCTCATTCTTAACTCTTTATTAAGTAGTTTGCAAAAAGGAGGCAGAAACTTTTTTTTTTGTAATGATGCACTACAATACCAAAACCCCATTAGATTACGATAGTCAACACTGATCAAGGACTTTTAATACTTTTAATCACAAGGAATTTAGTGATGAGTTTAGAGAAAAGTCAGAAGATTTTGGGTTATGTTTTTGTTTTGGTGATACACATTTAAAACTTGAGTTCTGCTTTATTATAATTCAACCATGCTCATGATAATAAGTAATAAGTGATACCATTAAGATAAAAAAGAGGTAACAGACGAATTTAGGGAACTAAAGAAAGTCAGTTCAGTTCAGTAGCTCAGTCATGTCCAACTCTTTGCAACCCTATGGACTGCAGCATGCCAGCCTTCCCTGTCCATCACCAACTCCAAGAGCCTACTCAAACTCATGTCCATCACGTCCGTGATGCCATCCAATCATCTCATCCTCTGTCGTCCCCTTCTCCTCCCACCTTCAATCTTTCCCAACATCAGGGTCTTTTACAATTAGTTGGTTCTTCTCATCAGGTGGCCAAAGTATTGGAGTTTCAGGTTTAGCATCAGTCCTTCCAATGATTATTCACCACTGATTTCCTTTAGGATTGACTGATTGGATCTCTTTGCAGTCCAAGGGACTCTCAAGAGTCTTCTCCAACACCACAGTTCAAATGCATCAATTCTTCAGTGCTCAGCTTTCTTTATAGTGTCTTTACAATAAAGAAAATAGCTGTTTCTAAAGATTTCAGGGGCTTCCCTGGGGGCTCAGCGGTAAAGAATCTTCCTGCCAACGCAAGAGATGCAGGTTCAATTCCTGGGTTGAGAAGATCCCCTGGAGAAGGAAATGGCACTCCACTCCAATATTCTTGCCTGGGAAATCTCATGGACAGAGGAGCCTGGTGGGTTACAGTCCATGGGGTTGCAAAGAGTCAGACACGATTGAGTGACTAAACAACAATAACAAAGATTTTAGAGCAAATCATCCTACAAAATGCTAATAACCATTTCTTAAAAACTAGCTAGATAAAAGGAGGCTTATTTTAAAACAATTATATTTTACACTTAAATGACAAAATTACCTGGTTTTTTTCCTGCCACAATCCATCCTTTTTTTTTTTTTTTTTTTTAATATTTCAAGTTTGGATGTGCTTGTATGATCTATAGTCTTGGTGGCAGAAATGACCCTCTTATTGTGCATGAAATTCCAAAGGCAAAAAAATACTTCTATGTCCTTTCATTTTTTTTTCAGTTTCCAACTTCAGATATTATTGCTGCCTATGTTACTTTATTTGTAGATAACAAATAGCAAGAAATGTGCAAATAATGAAAGTTATTTAAATTAGAGGCTAATCAAACACTTACGAAACAGTGTTACCTTTTTTCTCCATGTAGATTGTTGTTGTTGTTGTCTAATGTTTAATTGCTAAGTTGTGTCCCACTCTTTTGCACCCCCTGACTGGTAGCCAACTAGGCTCTTCTGTCCTTGGGATTTCCCAGGCAAGAGTACTGGAGTGGGTTGCCATTTCTTTCTCCAGGAAATCCTCCTGACCCAGGAATCGAACCCAAGTGTCTTACGCCTCCTGCATCGGCACACAGATTCTTTACCATTGAGCCACCAGGGAACCCCTCTCCATGTAGATACAAGGAAGCTAAATTACCACCCCTTGAAATACTCAAGCAGTTATTTTCTCTAGGTATATTATACATGCATTTAGAGCAGGGTTTCCCAAACTATTTATGGTGACCAGTTTTTTTAATCTCTTGTGGACATATACCATTTTAAAATGAAAAAGCACTGGAAAAATAAAATTGGGGGAAAACAAAAAAAAAAATAGAAGGCAAAGTATGTTATCATTAGATTCAACAGGTATAGAATTACTCTGTCAAACTATTATACCACGCTGTGCTGTTTAGTTGCTAACTTGTATCTGACTCTTTGACGACCCCATAGACCGTAGCCCACCAGGCTCCTCTGTCCATGGGATTTCTCAGGCAAGAATACTGGAGTGGGCTGCCATTTCCTTCTCCATGGGATCTTCCCGACCTAGAGACTGAACCCACATCTCCTGCTTGGCAGGCAGATTCTTTACCACTGAGACACCTGAGAAGCCCACCTAACACTATTTTTTTTGTTGTTATTCAGTTGCTCAGTCATGTCCAACTCTTTGCAACCCCAACCCCATGGACTGTAACACACCAGGCTTCCTTGTCTTTCACCATCTCCCAGAGCTTGCTCAAATTCATGTCCATTGAGTTGGTGATGCCATCCAACCACCTTATCCTCTGTTGTCCCCTTCTCCTCCTGCCTTCAATCTTTCCTAGCATCATGGTCTTCTCTAATGAGTTGGCTCTTCGAATCAGGTGGTCATAGTATTGGAGCTTCAGCCTCAGCATCAGTCCTTTCAATGAATATTCAGGATTGATTTAGATGTTTCTAAATGCTTCCTTGATTTCTGTGCTCATCTCCGGATAGCTGTCTGTCCATTCTACATTCCCACCAGCAATGTGTAAGAATTCCAGTTGCCTCACATTCTCTCCAATATAGTGCTTGGTATGGTTCATCTTTTTAATTTTAGTAAGTAGTGGTATTTCAGTATGCTTTTAATTTTCATTTCCCTAGTGAGGCCAGTCATCATTTACTGTACTTAATGGTCATTCATATGTCTTCTTTAATGAAGATTTTTTGTTCCGTTGTTAAAGTCTGGTTATTTGCTCTTGTGTTATTGAATCATAAGATTCTTCATACAGTCCAAAAACAAGTTGTTTATGATATATGCTTTACAAATATTTCTTCCCAGCCAGTAACTTGTCTTTTTCTCTTCTTCACAGTCCTTTTAAAAGAACAGAGGTTTTTGTTCTATTTTGTTCTCTCTCTCTTTCCTTTTTTTACGATTCATGTTTATGAAGACCTAGGAAAGCTTTTGGAGAAGGCAATGGCAACCCACTCCAGTACTCTTGCCTGGGAAATCCCATGGACGGAGGAGCCTGGTAGGCTACAGTCCATGGGGTCGCAAAGAGTTGGACACGACTGAGTGACTTCGCTTTCACTTTTCACTTTCATGCACTGGAGAAGGACATGGCAACCCACTCCAGTATTCTTGCCTGGAGAATCCCAGGGACAGGAGCCTGGGGGGCCGCTGTCTATGGGGTCACACAGAGTTGGACATGACTGACGTGACTTAGCAGCAGCAGCAGCAGGAAAACTTTGCTTAACTTAAAGTCACAAAATTTCTCCTATGAGTCTTAGAGTTTTACATTTAGGTTTCTGGTTCATGGTCCGTTTAGACAATGCTTAAAGTGTGAGGTAAGCGTGGAGATTCATTTTTCCCATATGGTTACCCAGTTACCCCAGCAACATTTGAAAATAATTATCCCACCCCACTGGCTTACCTTGGCATCTTTATAAAAAATTAACTGAATGGGTAGTATGGACCTATTCTGGGAATTTTTATTTTGTTCCATTGGCCTATATGTCTATCCTTAAATCAGTAACATCCTTTCTTGAATTGATTACTGAAGATTTATAGTAAATCTTGAAATCAGGTAGTGTAAATCATCTAAAATTACTCCTTTTTAAAAGTCTTTTAGGTGCATTTGGTCGTTTGTATTTTCAAATACATTTTAGAATCAGTTTGTCAAGTTTTAAAAAAAACCTCATGGAATTTTCATTTTTTCCATGTTGAATCTATATATTATTAAGGGGAGATTATTATGGAGAAAACTCTAACAATTTTGAGTTTTCAAATCCATGAACATGGTATATGTCTCTATTTATTCAATATCAATAACCTCAGATATGCAGATGACACCATTCTTTTGGCAGAAAGTGAAGAACTAAAGAGCCTCTTGATGAAAGTGAAAGAGGAGAGTGAAAAAGTTGGCTTAAAGCACAAAATTTTAGAAAACTAAGATCATGGCATCCAGTCCCATCACGTCACAGCAGATAGATGGGGAAACAGTGGAAACCGTGGCTGACTTTATTTTCTGGGCTCCAAAATCACTGCAGATGGTGATTGCAGCCATGAAATTAAAAGACGCTTGCTCCTTGGAAGGAAAGTTATGACCAACCTAGACAGCATATTAAAAAGCAGAGACATTACTTTGTCATCAAAGGTCTGTCTAGTCAAGGCTATGGTTTTTCCAGTTGTCATGTATGGATGTGAGAGTTGGACTATAAAGAAAGCTGAGCGCCGAAGGATTGATGCTTCTGAACTGTGGTGCTGGAGAAGACTCTTGAGAGTCCATTGGACTGCAAGGAGATCCAAGCAGTCCATCCTAAAGGAGATCAGTCCTGGGTGTTCATTGGTATGACTGATGTTGAAGCTGAAACTCCAATACTGATGTGAAGAGCTGACTCATTGGAAAAGACCCTGATGCTGGGAAAGATTGAGGGCAGGAGGAGAAGGGGATGACAGAGAATGAGACGGCTGGATAGCATCACTGACTCAATGGACATGGGTTTGGGTGGACTCCAGGAGTTGGTGATGGACAGGGAGGCCTGGAGTGCTGCGGTTCATGGGGTTGCAAAGAAGTGGACACGACTGAGTGACTGAACTGAACTGAACTGATTTAGGTCATTAGTTTCTCTTAGCAGTTTCTTATAGCATTTAATGTATATGTTTTTGTCTACATATTTGTTAAATCTATCTCTAAGTAGTTTGTATTTTTTAATCATAAGTGGTATTTATTTTCATTATAATTGTTCATTGCTAGTATATGGAAATACAACTGATTATTTTATATTGACCTTGAATCTTGTGACCTCATTAAACTTAATTTTTATTTCTAGTTAACCCAAATAGATATTAATCACTTTTATTGATTTTTTTCAAAAAAATAGATTTGATCTTCTCTATCATTTGTCCATTTTCAATTTCCATGATTTCTGTCTTATCTTTATTATTTCCTTTCTTCTACTGGCAGGTCAACAGCAGCCATTTTTCTGACATTAATTTAGTCCCCCTACTGACACATGCCCCAGATTACCTGAGGACTTCTCATGCCAGCTGGTGGAACAGAACTAATCCTAGGCTTCAGTAAAAGTGAAAGGGGCTTCCCTTGTGGCTCAGCTGGTAAAGAATTTGCCTGCAGCGTGAGAGACGTGGGTTTGATCCCTGGGTTGGGAAGATCACCTGGAGAAACGCTACCCACTCCAGTATTCTGGCCTGGAGAATTCCATGGGCTCTACAGTTGCAAAGAGTTGGACACGACTGAGCGACTTTTACTTTTCACTTTGTGAGCTCCAAGAAGTTATCTGCCTCCTGACTTCCAGTACCTCTTTCCCTGGCTTTGGAGAGTTCCTCCTTACAGCTGTGCCAATTAGCATTCAGTCAAACGTTTGGGGAGACCCCTCTGCAGATCTCCTAAGTCACTGTCTATGCCATTCCTTCTGCCCTGCTTCAGTCTCCACAGACTCATCTCTTTCACCTCAAGACCATCAGCTTGTGTGTGGCTTTCCTATTTCTACTCTGTGACCCAGAAACTTCTCCCAGGCAGTAAGTTGGGGCAATAGTATAGCTCATCTATTTGTTTTTTTGACGTTTTAGAGATTACAGTCCTGAATTACCTGTTTTACATTTTCTGAAAAACACTGTTTTGTATTCGTGTTTGTGTGTGTGTGTGAGAGAGAGAGAGAGTGAGAAGAGAAAGAGCAAGATCCCTTCGTGGACAAAAGCTAAGTCAACCTGTAAAAGAGTTTTTTCACAAAAACATCCTAGCCTGTTAGTATTGGCACTGTTTTGGGTCTTGTCACAATATAAAACATTAGAAGGATGTAGTCAATAGGTTACATTAACATAGACAAATATTTGGATTCCTATTTGGTCTGACTTTGAAATTATTCCTGAGTGTATATGCTTGAGTATACCATTCAGCTATCATCCAGAATAACATTTGATTTATTATTAGTGTAGCATGTTATTTGAGATTATTGTTAATTGTTACAATCCAAAGGATAATCATACCTGGCATTCCTTACTGAGACTTGTGGCAGTGGACATGCATAAAAGTAAAATGAACAGTTTTAATATTTTATTTGTTTTTCAGAAGGAAGCCTTATAATTCAGAATTGGTGAGAAGTTATTTCTTTTTGATCTAAATCTCAATAAGATTATCCATAAAATAGATGGTATGAATTGAAATAAATACAATTTAAAAGCAATCCATAGTAGTCATAATAAACTTTAAACCTGAATAATCAGAGAAATTACATGACTGTAATTCTGTGTCATAATGTTCGACTCCTTTAATTAATAAAATGCTGGAATTTTACATTGTGAAGAATAAAGGATAGAAAACTAAAAGAATAAAAGGAAGCATTTAAAAAAAAAGGAGATCACTTCCTTCTAAAGTTTTAATTGTACCTATAATTTATTTTACCATTAGATAGCCTATTACTTTATAAGAAAGAAAGAAAATTTATATTTATAGGAAAATATAAATTATATATGCATTATTTTCTTTAGTAGTAGTATTGGTGAGGTATCCATATATGTTTTTTCTATAGAAATTTAAATATTTTAACTTTCTGAAATCATAAGAAATTTTGAAGATTTCATAAGAAATTTTGAAATTTTGAAGTAAGAAAATTTGAAGTTACTTTATTAAAAAATTCTGGGAGCGTCATTACTTTCTCTTTCCATTCTCTAGCATCTTTTATTATCTCTTTGCCAAAAATGTCAGTAGAAAATAAGTCAACTACAGAAAATGAGAAAGAAATAATTGAGACAGGAGTAAAACAAGATAAATGAACAATTCCAAAGAAATATATTCAAAGCCACTTGAAAATCGCTTGAGGAAAGGATTAAAAATGGTCCACTAATTTATTAATAGTTAAGATTCTGTTGAGATATTTTTCAGAAAGGGAATGAGGCCATCAAGCCCAGTAGAATTATTTTACCTTTTTGTTTCACTTCAGTAGGAGAGGCTCCATCCTGTATGATTCTGATAGTCACCATTTCCATCTTCCCCTCTAGGTCAGAATTAGTGATCTAGTCAATCCCATCTTTAGCAGTTGTGAAAATGCTGTCTCAAAGTCACAAAGCTGTCAAGAAGCAGGACTGAAATGAAGCCTGTATCTGTCTTAGTCTGTTTTGGCTGCTTTAACAGAATACCATAGACTGAGTGGCTTATAAACAACTGAAATTTATTTCTCACAGTCTGGAGGTTAGCAAGTATAAGATCACGGTGCTGGCTGATTCAGTGTCTGAGAGCTGAATTCCTGGTTCATAGACACTATCTTCTTGCTGAACCCTCACATGGCAGAAATGGCAGAGGAGCTCTTTGGGGTCTCTTTTTTAACGGCACTAATCCCATTCATAAGGGCTTCACTCTCATGACCCCATCACCTTCTAAAAGCTCTACCTCCTAATACCATCAGAATTTGGGGTAACACAAACATTCAGTCTACAGCAGTTTCTTTTTTCACAGGCATGACTTCTGTCAGCCCAGGTGAATTTTGTTTCAGAAAGCATGAGATTCCATAGTTGAAAAGGAAATAAAAAATTGTTGCATCAATCAAGAAGAAAAGGAAGTCTTTTTCCCTCTTGTTATATTCATTTCCTGTTCTATTACACCCTTTCCTCTTTTATATTTATTCAACACTATGCCCCAAACAAGTTTTCACTCTGAAAGATAGTGTGATTTTGGTATATATCATTAGTTGCAGAGAAAGTCTCTGAACTTCTTTGATCATTAACTCTCATCAGTAAAACTTTTTTAGCATAAAACCCCAATATATACATTTATTTGTAAATTGAGTAATAAATCACTATGCTTAAGTGCTTTAGACATTTGACAAAAGTAGAAATATTTAAAGAACTATATACATAGATAGAAATTCTAAGATTTTCTTTCCCTTCTAAGGAGAGTCATGTCTGCCTCCAGGTCAGAGATCACCAAGAATATGGTCATTATGGTCTACTGGTCCATCAAGCATACACAGATACCTAACAGTGTTACATGACCTGACTTGAGCCCTTTGAGAACATTTGAGTTTATCACAAAAGAGATTCTCAACCAAATTCAGTGTAACCCTTAGCGTTCCAAAGTGTTAATAGCTCAATTTTGTCGAACTCTTTGCCACCCCATGGACTGTATAGCCTGCCAGGCTCCTCTGTCCCTGAAATTCTCCAAGCAAGAATACTGAAGTGGATTGCCATTCCCTTCTCCAGGTGATCTTCCCAACCCAGGGATCGAACTTGGGTCTCCCTCATTGCAGGCAGATTCTTTACCCTCTGAGCCACTAGGGAAGCCCCTTAGTGTTCCAAACATAGAAGCAAATTAAGAAATAAAATTGCCACTTGCACCAAATGTAGTAGTAAATATAGTAAATGTACAAACGTAGTAAATGTAGTAAAGATGATCATATTAAATAAACAGAATTCAAAACAAAGCAGTCTTTGGCACCATGTAATCTACATGCTAGATGTTATTCACTGGAGTAAACAGAAACCATTTACACATTGTTCAGAGTTACAGAAGCTTCAGACTATGAATTCTCCTTGACATGGGCTTTTGGATACCTACCTAATGGAAGAGAGCTCCTTTGTGAAATCACAGCCCTGGAGGCAGACTTATTTTGCCAGGGCAGACACTGTCCTTCACCAAACCTGCTGTCCTATTTCAGGGGCTCTCTCACTCACCGGGATTAACCAAATGCAGTTTTAATAATTTCCTTCCTGTACCAAAGACCTAGGTCCATGCATGGCAGTGACTCTTAATAAACCTTCCATTTCCCATCATTGACATTATTTTGAAAGAATCTACCAGAACTTTGAAAGTGTTAGTCATTCAGTTGTGTCCAGCTCTTTTTGACCCCATGGACTATATCCCACCAGGCTCTTCTCTCCATGGAATTCTCCAGGGGAGAATACTGGAGAGGGTAGTCATTCCTTTCTCCAGGGGATCTTCCCAACCCAGGAATAGAACCCACGTCTCGTGCATTCCAGGAAGATTCTTTTCCTTCTGAGCCAACTTTGAGTAGTCCTAAAAGGCTTAAGTAAGTTGCATCAGCAAATGAGAGTAGCCATAAGACCAAAGCAGATTTATGTTACACTGGCTCGGACAAGAAGGTGTCCCCGCTGTTAGATCAAAGCACACGGACCTATAAATACTGTGAAATTAAAAGATTTATTTGCAATAAGAAGATGACATTTATAAACTAGATAAAACATGTAATACATTGCCAGAGTGGGATGTTTTGCTTAGATGGAAAATATTAGAGGCATATGTAAGCCAGAATCTCTAGCTTGGTATACTGACTAGAATCCCTGCTCTCCAGGGATCTAGATGAGCTTGCAAAGCTTCCTCAGGTCAGAGGGCAGCTCCACCAATGACTGAAACTAGTCCTTTATCATAAAAAGCAGGAGCTGAAAAGCAATCAGGGCATGATGTTACTATTTTTCACTGCTCTTACAATTCCCAGCAGGATCTTGAAAAACACCAAATGACTTCTCTATTCCCACTCCTCCCATCTGCTAAGCTGAGACCAACACTAATTATCACATACTGTATTCACCTCTCACAATTACAGGAGACTTGGATTATCTCAAATTTGTAGAAATATAACTTGAGGAGTTATTCTATAAACAATAAATTCTGAAGGGCATTTTGTTGTTGTTGTTGTTGTTGAGTATTTCTGATGGCCAGTAAGTGCAGACAGAAAACAGAAATAAAAATATACTTTTAAATTGGTTGTGTATTAAAATGTTTTTTTGCACCATACCCATGGTATGTGGCCAAGTTTCTCCATAAGGACTTGAAATGACCTCACAATGAAATTTGGATTTAATGAGTTTTTAGAAATGAGGGACCAAGTTGCCAGCCCTACTTTGGGCTATGGTAAAATCAGTAATTAAAGCCCACCTTGCTTGAAAACATTTAGCTGTGTCTCTCCTCTCCAACAGTCTATCAGTAAAAGTTACATTATGGGAATTCCCTGGCGGTCCAGTGGATAGGACTCCACACTTCACTGTAAGGAGCACAGGTTCCATTCCTGGGGATAAACTAAGATATCGTATGTCATGCAGTGCGGCCAAAAAAGAAAAAAGCAACCTTTATATTGGTAATTTTCCTTTTAAAAAAAACATAAAAATCTTTCAGATAGTTTAGGTCATTCTACCTAATGGAAGCTGTACTTAGCATAAGAAGATTTTTCTAAGCAGTGTATCAAAACCAGGAGTATTGTCCTGGAAAGAGAGTGCTACAAAGAAGGAGGGTCCTTTGGGAACACTTTGGAGATCTGAGCTGAGTACTCCATCATTAGACAATATGTGTTGACTAGCTCTTGGTTCTCTTGACTGATTGACCTTGATGTTCCATAGGTGGCATCACCTCAAACATCTAAAACTCTGGCTTCTTCCTCCACACAGTGGGTCCAGTGGTAGTTTTATTTGGATAAAATTATGGAGTTTTGATCCATAACTTAGCATCAACTGAGCCTAGATAGTTTTAATGAATCAGTATCATCACTGTTATTTGTTTCTGACCATTAAAATTGATTAGGAGGCTAATGAGTTTTGGACGCAGACAGCACTGGGTGTGAATCCTGGATCTGCCAATTACTATCTGACCTTTCTCAAAACATTTCTCTCTGTGCTTCAGCTTCCTCATCAATAAAGAGGACAAAGTAATGCTGATAGTGGTCTATATAACAGTAGGGGTCTATATACATGGGTCTAAAGCTAATGCTAGGAGAGCCTGTGATACATCATAGGTACTCAGTAAATACTATTTCCCCTCTTTCGCTCCCCCTTCCTTTGTGTTTGGGTAGAGAAGAGCTTTGTGCCTTTGTAGTCAGTCTCTTTGCATGACTCAGACTATCAGTTGTTGATATCTGTGCTAGAAATGACTGTATGTCCCTGACTCTGTCATAGTTGGAGAAATTTAGATGTAGTCTGTGCCTAACAGGAGTGAGGAATCCAGGCTACCTTTTCCTTCTTGGTGCTCCTTGGCACATGCTTCGATCACAGACCGAATCACACTCTTTTGAAATCATTTGTGAGCCAGTGGGATTTTTTTCCCTCCCCCAACACAGAGCCAGGGCCTCTTTTATCTTCAGCTTCCCCGTGCCCGGCACAGGGTGTGATTCCCTGCTTGTGCTGTGGTTGCTTCAGGCTGCTCCTCTGCAAACGGTGTCCACGAAGACCTGTTCTGTTTCATCTGGCCAGGAGACGAGTGAACTTGGTTCAAAGTGCCCAGGCTTCTTTGAAGGACACACACACATACACACTTTGGGCACTTCATTTTAAAAGGGAACAAGGTATTAGGCAGTCCAATTTTTTGAGATTGTTATGGAGAATATTCCCTTGGGATTGTCTCCCACAGGCACAGAGGTCTACATGCCTCAGCAGTTGGTACCTACTGACTCCTAATCTATGCTCAGCCCAGTGATAAAGCAAAGTGGTATCTACCAAGGAGCATGTTCTCAGTTTGGAGGGACTCAAGGGCATGAGCACTCTGGAAACAGTAAGTTTAGGACACATGAGTTACTGATAAGCTGTAGTACTAGGGTTAGTTGTAACTCGTGAGCACAACTACACTAATTTAATTCTCACCCTTTGTATAATTCAGTTGTCAAAGGTGATGGGAAAGAGGATGCACACTACAGAAATTTGGAGATTCAGGATCAGCCTGGGTTGAAAATGATTTCATGTACAAAAATAATTACAATAATAATTAGCATTTGCATCATGCCTTGTGATTTACTAAGTGCTTTTACAGCATCTTGTAATTTTGTAAAGTTATAAATTAGCTCTTAGATACTATCTGATGCCAATATTAAGCCTCCATGCCAAACACTGAAAGTTGTAAGATTGGATTTAGGGAACAGTGAAAAAAGAGAGGATTATTAACGCACTGAAAGGCAGAAAATCAGCCAAACTCATTGGCAGAGAAATAGATTTACTTGGCATTTTAGAAACTCAAAAACGTATCTTGTAAAAGAAGCAGTTGGCCCATATTTTGATTTCATGGTGCTTGGCACTATTTATTTTTTAAATTCTTTTGGGCAGAGTTTTTGATGTGCAATTACAATGATGAAGTTTGCTTAGCGGGAGCCAAAAGATTCACAAAACCAGGGGACATCTGATCCTTATTTAAGGGTAAAACCTAGAATTATCTGATGAAACCACTGGCTGTAAGTGGAAGCATAGTTAGAGGGGAAATACGAGGAGCTGATTAATATTTCGCTTTAAAACGCAGGTGTCTGTTTCCTAGAGGGAATCTAGATTGATCTGAAGAATGGTCGCTCCAGCCCTAGCTCCTTCCCACAACCACAACTAAAGGCTGGACTTTCTGTCTCATAAACAGCCTAATGTAGAAACACACATGAGTTAATAAAACACAAATGTGAGTGAGAATTAGCCATGAAGATGGAAGACAGCCCCACCTGCCCACCCCTCCTCTCCCTTCTCCCTTTTCTGCCTCCTGCCCGGCCTTTCCTTCAAAACACGCAAGGGTACCGGCCTGCCAGGGCAGGGGGACACGTTATTGCCTAGACCAACAGCCGAGCTCTGCCAAGTCGGGTTACTGGATCACACAGGAAGCCAGAATCATCTAGACAGGCACGAAGGCAGCCCGAGAGCTGCGCGCGGGTGTTGCAGGCTCACTTCTAAGCCTTTCCAGATGTGGCAGCCGCGCGGGCCTGGCGCGGGGCCAGGCGGCCGCCTGCAGTCGGCGCTCCCCGGGCCGCGGCGCGAGCCCGGCCGCAATGCCCGGCTCCTGAGGGCGCGGGGCTCGCGCGCGGCTCGCTCGCCCCCGGGCCCGGCGCGCACGCACCCCGGCCGCCTCGCGCGGCGACCGCCCGCCGCCGGGGAGGGACCGCCGCAGGAGCGAGCCCCGCGGGTGGGTGGCCGCGCCGGGGTAGCGCCGAAGTCCGCTGCGGCCGCGGCGGATGGGGGACCCCGAGGCCCACGTGATGGCGCGGCCCCTGAGAGCCCCTCTCCGGAGGTCCTTCAGTGATCACATCCGAGACTCCACGGCCAGAGCCCTGGATGTCATTTGGAAAAACACCCGAGACAGGCGGCTGGCAGGTGAGAGGCAAAGAGGGGCGGGCGAGGACGAGAGATCTGAAAAGGAAAACAATTAAATACACAGGCACAGTTATTAACTCGGATCATGCATGAGCTCATCAACGCAGTGAAGTTCATCACTGTCATGGCAAGGATTTCAGTCTCCCTTGTTCTGAGGTTTAGCGTTTCTGTAGTGATTTTTTTTTTTTTTTAAACTCCAGTTCCTCTCTGGTTTCTGGTCTGATTATTTCTAGATAAGGTTTTATGAGAGGTTTTGTGGTGGTTTTTTTTTTTTTTTTTTCTTTTTTAGCCTTGAAAACAAAAGCAAGGACCTTTCAAATGTCAGGAAATCGGTGGTGATGAATAACACCAGGCAAAAGCCCCGAGGTCGGATGGGCCTCGGAGGGTCAGCTGCGGAGCTGGTCTGGTGAGGTGGCCTGGCCTGTGCAGAGAGGGGCCTTCGAGGCTGAGGGGAAGGGGAGTCATCTATGCAGCCCAGTGAAAGCCTGCTGGTATTTCCTCTGGCAGCCTGGGGCTGCTCTGAGTTCCAAGAGGGTGTCAGGTATGCTGGAGGCAGGCGTTTGAAATATAATAAAACGTAAATACAGTGTGCAGTTCAAACGTTCTAGGGTTCATGTGACAGAGACCGAATGGCAGACTGTTTGAAAGGGTACGTTAAGGAAAAGGGAACCTCTGCCTGATTGTGGTTTAAGAATATTCATAAATTGATTTAAAAAATAGCTTCTCACAAGAAAACAAAACCTCTGTGCATCCAGGGAAGGCACCCCAACAGTGTTTAATGGCTCCTTCCTGTTTGCTCTCCAAGTCGCTATACTTCAGCTATTTGCATGGATGGGTCAAAGATTATGTTTTCTTAACCTTCTTGGTTAATCCAGTTGTTTTTCCATAGAGTGAATGAAGTTCTCAATGGTTAAAAATATTGGATGTGGCCTCCTAGTGTCAATCCAGGTTTCTGTGCTATGTGTTCTTGATAAAAGGCCGTTTGACTTTGACCTCATTGTCCTGACGTGACTTGAAGAGGTGAAAGTTAAGGTTTGTGATTGTGAGCAGATTAGGAAGATAACCTGCTAGTTACATATCATTGTAGGCTGTGAATTTGTCCCAAATGCTCACGAAAATCTTTCTCTCTGTTAAACTAAATAATACTGCTCAAGACTGGGAAAGAGTAAACAATGTCAAGTCTACCATAAGGTAGTAAAGAAAGTAAAATATTTTAAATTTAATAATTTTATTGTGGCTTTAGAGTAAAATATGATACCTTGAAGAAATTCAACTTTATAGTAAGTTTTTTTAAAGTAGATTTAAGTAATAACAATTTCCAGTTGGTCAAAAGTTTAAGACATAAGATATGGGAGTGTAAAATTCATGACTCTATTGATTGACTCTTTTAAAAAACGGTTGCTTCACTGTTGGTTTTCTTGACACATCCTTTGTCCCAAGTGGAAAGATTTCACAAATCATGCCTCATTAAAAATAACATAAAAATATTTTATTGTAGCTTGGTGCTCTAATTTGAAACTAGAGGTTGATTCAAGCAGTCTTGCTTCCCAGACCTCTTGTATTTTCATAAATGAAGAGCTTTTGACAGCTGTTGGTCTCTTAGAATAAGGATATTATCCCTAGAAACTTATTGTCTCTGCTTTGTCATTTGTCTGCTATATATTAATGGTCTGTATGGAGTCCAAAATATAGCACCTCATGAAGACCTCGTGGAGACAAATAGTTACTTTTTACATGTGATAAAAATTAAACATTTCCCCAGCTCTAACAGCAAGTGGGACTTTAGCTTTAGGTCTACTGAAGGAAGAGATTCTTTATATTGTCAGGGTTCTTTAAGACAAATATGAACCTCTTTGGTAATTTACACAGTGGAATAGCCTGATATGATACTTGAATAAGAAAGGACTTTGGCTACCATAGCTGACTGCGATTGCTGGGGACTTGGACTCTTTCTGTGTCCTCTCTCCTGCTTGGCTTATAGCTCAGTCAAGTGAAGACCTATTTGGTGCACATCCAGACTTCAGGACACTTCTATGCTTTACCTCAAACTTCTCTGCACCCCCCCCGCCACTGGCCAAAGGCTAAATATTAGCTGTTAATTATCCACAAAAAGCTACTTCTCTAAACATCAAATCCAGTCTTTATTCTACATCACACCACTTTGCCCTCTCTTGCAGAATGGAGGGCAGTAGAAAATCCAAACCGCCCACTTCTCTTATGTTGTGAAGTTAATGAGGTGACAGGTGAAACATGTTTGGAAGCCTCTGGAGGGAAATAACTTCTGTTAATAGTACCTGGAATGTTATTTCCATGATGGTCGTTACCTTGATGACTTTCACCAAGTTTCTCAAACACTAATCTGAGATTTCAGTTTCTTTCAGAGGTTTCACCAGACTAGAGTGTTTGGCCGTGGAAGAGAGTTTTAAGTTTCCTTGTTAGGTATCTTCTCTCTCAATCAATGTAGGTCTCTGTTTTTCTCTCTCTTACACATATACGCACATGCAAGCGCGCGCACAGGCACGCGCGCGCACACGCACACACACACACTACATAACTTAGAAGCTCCTAGTTCTTCTACTCCAAATGGTGTTATATACGCAAACCATCATTTACCTCCCCTTGCCTTAAACTCTCTTATGTGTAAAACAGATTCCATCTGTTATTTTTAAGGGTCCACAGCCTTACATAAAGGAAAGACAGAACTGTTGCTTGCTGTTATTGAAAGACCGACCAGTCGCGAGGAGTGACAGAACAGACTGTCTTAATTGCATCCTCCTTTATCTGTAATTGCTGGTTCTGCACAACCGCAGCCCACGGGCCTTCTCTTACTCCCGTCCCCTCTGCAACCGTTGTTCTCAGTCTCTTTTCTCTCCTAAAAGCTTAGGATGGCATTGTGTTTTCAGGGAATTAGGACTTTGAGGTTAACAGTGAGTGACAGATGGGCTGACAGCCCTTCTCTGGACGAATTGTGCTTCGGTCTTACGCGTGTACTGCGTCCTTGCCACTCTTCTCCTTGAGCTCAGGGACATCTTGGCTCTGGAGAGCATTTCATTCCTGAAAAACCTGTTGCCCCTTAATCCTATCATGTAGAACTACACTTTTTTGTGCCAATGGATCTCATTAGCATTCTGGTGAAACCTATGAACTCACTTCTCAGAATAATATTTTTAATATATAAGCAAAATGTATAGAATTATAGCAGAAACCAATTAGAATGAAATATAGGGATCAAGGTGTTCAAACTAAACTTTGTGATATGGCACTATAACATGAATTCTATAACAGGATAATGTGTTCAAAACAGGTGCTACGTCGCTTCAGTTGTGTCCGACTCTTTGAGACCCTATGGACTGTAGCCCACCAGGCTCCTCTGTCCATGGGATTCAATATAGGGAATTAAATATAAATTTGATGTTTTTAAAAGATGTGGGAGTGCAGATTGTTACTGCAGCCATAGTTAATAGCATTAACTGAGCAGCCATCCTTAATTCGTCTACATGTCACCAACCATCACAGAGAGGAAATCCTGGGCAATATCCATGTCTAGGTGGCAACACGCAGATCTTCAGCTTTCCTGTTTAGCGGCTGAATGGGGCCAGCAGCGTCCCGCGAACATCTGTGGAGAGAACTGCAACCGTGTGTGATCTGGAGCGAGTGTGACAACGGCCATAACTATGGAGGAAAGATGAGTATAAATGATATTTTGTGATAACTGTAATGTGGTTTGGAAGAGTCTCATTTCCACTGGTGATGAAGTCACGGGGACACTAGTACCACTGTGTGTGGAGTGGTGTCAATTTGTCAACATTCATAATTCAAAAAGCTGCTACATCTCAATTACGTTTAGTGACAATAAAAATGTTATATTTGCTCCTCCAAGTTCATGGACACCTTGAATTCTCTCCATAGACCCTCAATTAAAAATGCCTGCTTAATGCTTTCCATGGCTTTTCAATACTTTCAGTCAAAAATTCTTATTGCCTGAGATGCTAGTCTCTCATACATGAGATGGCTGGAATTCTTTGATGTATATTTCACAAAGATCCATTAACAAGTTTAAACTGATATACCAACAGGATGCCCTCTAAGGAAATTTAAAAAAAAAAATTAAGATGAGAAAGACACAGAGAGACTGAAGACTGAAAGTAAGGCAAAATCCAGAGGACATATGTGAAGTGTCTTTCATCAGTTTGGAAAGTGGACTGAATAAATTATCCAAAAAGCAATAAAATATTAGCTCTTATTTAACCTGTAATAAGATAAGAACAGGGCTTCCCTAGTAGCTCAGTTGGTAAAGAATCCACATGCAATGCAAGAGACCCTAGTTCGATTCCTGGGTTGGGAAGATCCCCTGGAGGAGGGCATGACAACCCACTCCAGTATTCTTTCCTGCGGAACCCCAAGGACAGAGGAGCCTGGCAGGCTGCAGTCCTTGGGATTGCAAAGAGTCGGACACGACTGAGCACCTAAGCACACACACACAAGATAAGAACAATTTCTATAGTGTAAGACATACTGATTTTTTAAAGTATTCAATCTATTCTTTTAGGGAAAGATGACATAAGGGGAAAAAACCTAAATACTTCAACCTGTTATGAACACACAGTTCTATGGCTAAACATTAAAGAGAAGAGGAACCGAATTGCCTATGAAGAAATTAAGAAAATTAAGACCAGTCTCAGATTCAATAGGCATAAAATAAATGATTCAGATATCTATGATAGGTTAGAGCCCCCCTCCCAGCCCCCCGGGATACTTTGTTGGATGTTCAGCATCTTCTATCTTTTGGGAAGTAGATTTTTACATTTCAGCTGATCAAGTCTCCACTTCACCAGCAAAAAAGAATGCTCAACACACTTTCAGTATATTGGCTCTGAATTCAGCAGGGCATCAAGAATTCTGGCCCATTTCCCATGACAGGCAACCACAAACACTGACTCCTGTGAACTGTTTTCTACTCATTGGTTCACCATGAAAAGCAAGTAAGGGCAAATAGAATGTCTTTTAACCAGTAGTGATGTATGCCTCAAACTATGCAGGCTCCTCAAGTAAACAAAGACTTCTCTAGAAGAATGCAACACTACAGAACATTTCAAAGGGCCTGAGAGACAACCATTAATAACGCTTCATGAGACACGGTCGCCTTCTGAAGGGTGGATATGAGCGTGTATTAAATTAGATATTACTATTTCTAAAAAAAAAAAGAAGAAGAAGCATTCAGATGCTGAGGCCAGCTTGAATGAGAGGAAATATAATATAGTTACCGAGCAAGCTGGCTGTGCTATCAGACTGCCTGGGTAACTTTGGGCAAGTCTGTTCCTCACCAATTTAAAAAGGGATGAAAATAGTATCTATGCCATAAAATTGTTTTAAGGATCATGTGAGTCACTATACAAAGTCCTCAGAAAAGTCTCTGGTATAAGTAAACCCTCTGTCAGTTTTTGGTTGGTATAACTTCCCGTTTCCTTATGCTCTACTTGCAAGGAAGCTTCACCCCTGTAGGGTGACACCCCAGCATTTGCCTAAATCCTTTGGGCAAAAGTAGTTCACCAGTCCTAAGGAAATGAAAAGGTAACATTTGAATGGAACATGGGATTTACTTCTGTACCTGTGGTGCAAAAGAAAGAAGAATCTAATGAAGGTGACTTTTACGGACACTGGGTTGAAATCCAAAAAGAATTGACTAGAGAGTTAACTGTTTTCAGACACTGATGAGGGAATCAGTCTTTGCATATGAGTTTGTCAGGCTAGATATATTATACAATATCTGAGAGTCTTCTCAAACGAGTTGGAACCTGCTTTGAAAATTGCTAGATAGATGGAGCCAAACACGGGAAAGAGCAGCAGCACCAGCAGAGAGATCCAAGCACGTGGGCCTGCTCTGAAGTAGGAAAAAGTACGCTCAGCATCAAGGCTGCCACTTGAAAGGGACAGTCCTCACGCCTCCCTTTCTGGAGCAAAACTTCTGTAACTTTGTTCATCTAAAATAGTATGTCTCTCCAGAAAAGGATGACATAAAACAGTAAGTATGAACAGTCAGCATCGTTTACCAAAGGTCATTATAATTGCAATAATGAGATGTGTTCAAAGTCAGGGGCTTAATAGAAGGCGTATATTCATGACTTCCCTGGTGGCTTCCCTGATGGCTCAATCTGTAAAGAGTCTCCCTGCAGTTCAGGAAACCTCCGTTTGATCCCTGGGTTGGAAAGATTTCCTGGAGAAGGGACTGGCTACCCACTCCAGTATTCTTGCCTGGAGAATTCCATTGCAAAGAGTCGGACACACCTGAGTGACTGTTTCATATTAGTGACAGGTCTGCCTAAGCATCAGAATCTGTATCATGAAACCACAACAGGATTTAAAAGAACATTCCACTGTAGGAGCTCAATTCTAGAGGAATGATTAAGGAGTAGATTGAACTCAAGCTTGCCTTGTATGTGTTTTTCAGTTTCTTCTTCCTGTCACTTAATAATAATATGTCATTCTTGGAGAAAGAGGATATGCTCTTCACAAGGCATGTGTTGGGGGTATTTACTTGTAATGATGGTGTGTTCATGTTGATCCTTCTGTGCTCTTCCCACATTGCTTGTGAACAACCACTGATATTTTTGAATCATTTTCCTGGAATTATTGATGAAGGCCCAACCATGGAAAAGACCAAAGTTACTCATCCCTTTAATAATCAAACTAGCAACTACAGGACTACTGTCATATTCCTCAGGTAATAGTCAAAGACAAAGCAGCTAGTGTAATATAATAACAATAAGTTGTCATTTGAGTGTTTACCAAGTGCTTTAATCTTAAAAATGATCCTAAGAGGCATGTACTACTATTTTTATTCCCATTTAAGCTAGGGTATTTTTGGCAATACCTTAAAAATCCATTAATTAATGTCCATGGACAAAAATCAGAAACATTCAAATACGCCATCATCATTAATTAATATCACAAATATTTATTGAGAATCTATATTGAGAATCTGTGCGAAATGTTGTGCTAAGTAGCAGAGAACTAACAAGACAGACCCAGTCCTTAACCATCAGCCACGAACATCACATCTGAATTCTACCTTTAAATTTAAGAGGGACCCAGCATGGGCAACACGAACCCCATTTTCTTAAGGAAGAACTGTACAGTGTCTCTTGACATTGAGAGAGGTCTGAAACTCATCACTGATTTGATCTTTAAACCAGTGACTCTCGAGGGGATGAGAAAAGACACACTTGAAAGGGGCAATATTGGAAAGAGCACATGTAGTTTTTAAAGATATACATGATCCATTTATTGTTTCCATAGCGCAAACTGCATCTTCCAAAATGCTGAAGATAGAGTAATCATGCGCAGGTGGGAGGGATGGAACATGAGCATGAAGGTTGAGAAACATCAGTTTAAACTGCTCTGTGCATCCCAGCGAGCCCAACTCCTCTCATGAGCAGAGTAACCTATAAATGTAAATCAGTAAATCAGACCATCAGTGGACAACCCCATGGAGCAAGGGGAGACCCTCTCTGCAAAGAAGTATCAGACAAATTAGTGCATCTTTCCTGATGAACTAGCCATTCTCTTCATGGGACAAAGACTCGATACCTCCAAAATGCTATGAGATCATAGCTTTAACCATTTCTTTAAGATGAGATACTGACTTGTTTATGAAGTTGAAATGTACTAAAGTTTAAAATATGTCACTATCTAAAACAGGGTGCTTTTGATTGATTCAGAATTCCAAATGAACTAAACTTGAAGATTGTGTTTTAAATATTTTAGTTTATTGATGAAATTGATCTCAGATCTCAACATACATGGGCTATGGACTTAAAATAGATTTTTCTAAGTCTTTTGTTATTTCATAGAATTTCTCATGGAACCAAATTGGAAGTAAGGACATTTTTTCTTCCCATAATAACTTTAAAAGAGATATTCCTATTTTGGATTTTTAAAAGAAAAGAGAAATAATGATAGATGAGTTATATTAAAATATGACATAATTATCACACCTCAAAAAATACAGCATAATTATTATATTCTTAAATGTTTACCAGTCACCAAGGTTATATCATACTCTGAACAGAAAAATACTTGAGGTAATAGAATTTGAGGGTCAAGTATGTAATCATGGGGGCTTCCCTAGTGGCTCAAACAATAAAGAATCCGCCTGCAGTATGGGAGACCCAGGTTTGATCCCTGAATCGGGAAGATCTCCTGGAGAAGGGAATGGATACCCGCTCCAGTATTCTTTCTTGGAGAATTCCATGGACAGAAGAGCCTGGTGGGCTACAGTTCATAGGATCACAGAGAGTCAGTTGAGCGACCAACACACAGACGCACACACACACATAATCATAGTGAAGCAATTCTGTATTCTCGTATATATATAATGATCTCAAAAAAATTCTAGTTCATTTCAGATCAGTAACACTCTAGATTGCTTTCAGTAATTTGAAAATTAGAGAAAAAATAATTTGAATATTAATTATCTATCGAATGCAGAGTTTAATTAAATCAGTGAGAAAATTACCAAAGTAGGTATGACTTTGAATTAATACTGCTTTTATCAGCTTCCACATTTTAATTAGAGCATATTTTGAGTACTGAAAGTATGTTCACCTATCATGGCCTCATTTTCTCTTAGAAGTGACTTCTGTAATATATTCCAAAGAATCCAGTTAATTGTGGCATCTTAGTATTTCCAGGTAGAGAAGCCAGAGGATGAAAGAAAGCAAGAAAGTTTTCAAAGCTGAACATTTTGTTTTCAAACTAGGGGCCTTAGAGAGAAGGTGAGATGTGGCTCAAACCCTACAGCCAAAAAGGCAGACAGAGCACCCCCTGAAGCAGAGTGACGGAGGGCTTTCGCATTGCATGAGCATAGCCTTGTACTAGCTACAAATTAGCTAAGATTGATTGTGCACTGACTGTAATGCTAGCTGGTAGAAAATAGACAGCATAAATTAAAAACTGTCCCTAGACTTCCATAGTTTAGAGTCTAGTTGACAGGAAAAAAAGTAACCTACGGAGAAAACTAGCCTATAGAGCATGGTTTGACAGAACCCATAAGGCACTTGCTGAGCCAGTCAGTATCTGTCCTTCCTCCTCGCTTCCCTCCTTTTCTCTTCCCTCATTTCTTCTTTCCCTCCCTCTTTCCCTTTCTCCTTCCTCCCCTTCCTCCCTCTGTCTCTCTCCTGTCTACAGTAGGAACTGACTACTGACCCAAGTGCATTATAACAAAAGGACGAACAGACCATTTCATTACTGGTTTTTCTGTACTTTGGTACAGTCACGCTCATTTGTATCCCAATGAACATTATTTATAAGTGAAAATTTCTTTGAGATAACTAGCTTTTCAAATCATAAATTATCATTTTTCCATTATTGCACATGGAAATGAAAACATTTGAATCATTGCAGAGAAGAGCCTCTATGTCACTATGAGGATGTGATGGCAGCGACATATGTATGTGTGTGTGCGTGTGTGCACGTGCATGCGTGCGTGTGTACTAGGAGGATGATAAATGCAGGGATTTCATATTGAAAAATTTTTTCACAATAGCATTGATATGTTCAGCCAGATAAGTGATATGGATGTTCCTCAACACTGGGAAAAAAATTCTCACACTAGCAACTGAGTGGACTCACCTGTTTGCTTCCTCCAAAGAATAAAAATAAAAAGATAAAGTATCCCACCACAATTTTGCTCCAGTCTAGGCTGGAAGCAGTAAGGTTTGCCCTTTTTTGAGATAGTCATTGACCCACACCTTGCTTTCATTATAACAGAAATATATTCCCAGTCGAAAGTTCAGTAAGGGCTTGAGAGTGGCAACCAGGAGGTGGAGAGAACAGAGGCTGTTTTTATGATTTGCCAAGATACCCAGTCTCCGCTTTATTTGATTAGTAAAAATATCTTTGTGTTGAATTCAGTGTCAGTTTTGATCCTGTACTGCAGGAATCTCCAGTCAGTAAATTATGTCAGTTAAGAACTGAAACACTATTAATGAAAAACTAATTAACAATCTCTCGACAACAGAAATCACCGGGACATAGCAAAAAACACACCATATTTTGCCAGCTGAAATCTTGCTTGGTAATCTCTAAGTATCCTGACACCACAAATCACTTTTCTCTCTGTGTGTCTTTAAGGGATTTATTATTAATATGAACACATCTAGGCAGTTGTGTACACAAACACGCACACTCAGCACACACACGTACATCCCTCAGGAAGCCAAGACTTCAGGGAACCTCTCTTCAAAAACAGATTAAGGATTTCTGATTTACAGGATGCTGGTGTAAAAGTCACAATGTAGCATCTGGTTGTTGACAACCTGGAGTGGGGGCAGAGGTTCAGCTCCTGTAATGATGTCTAGACTTTGTTTTAACTTTTTAGAATTTTGGTGACATATTTAGTTTTTTGCAGACAACTTTCAAATCACTGACTCAGCATTCGGTGTGGTTCCGTTTATCATGAGCCATCATCTCTAATCTGGTTTTGAATAGCAGGATGTTGTAGGTCCAGATTGAAGTGTGACCTCTGAATGTTTTCCATTCATGCTTGATTACTATATCCTAGAGGTCTAGACAGTGTTATTGGTTTCTCACCAACATAAACATCTGGCAAAAAAAAGAGAGAGCTAAACTGGATGAGTAAGGACATTCCTCATATACCTTTACGATATTCTATATTTAAAATAAAACTTTTGAAAATGAAGCCCATCTCAGGTTGTAAAGGATGCCATCAAACGTATTGCTTTTCACCTCAGATGAGTCAGTCTTTGGACTATAATTTTTCACCAATGAAAACAAGTTTAAGCATGTACTTTCAGACTGCAATAGGAACATCTCTCCTTTGTGCTATTACAAGAAGCTAGAATTTCATTTAGTGAATTCCAGCCAGATGAAATGAGCACATGCACATTGACTCATGTGTAGCTCCTCGGTGAACAAACGAGATGATAAACTAGTGGGGGCGGGAAGGGAGTGATAGGACCAAACCCATAGCAACGTGGGGATAAGCGTGGTACCAGGCCTTCTCAAGTCTTAGTTCACCTGGCTAGATTTCCTTATTCTAAGTATTATTGATTGATAGGAACTCTGCAGAGGGCTTATTTAAAAGCCAGCACTCATTCCTAGGTGGCACAGTGGTCAAGAATCTGCTTGCCAGTGCAGGAGACCCAAGAGACATGGGTTCAATCCCTGGGTCGGGAAGATCCTCTGGAGAAGGAAATGGCAACCTGATCCAGTATTCTTGCCTGGGGGATCCCATGGACAGAGGAGCCTGACGGGCTACAGTCCATGGGGTCACAAAGAGTCAGACACAACTGAGCAACTGAGCACACACCAGAGTAGAATACTGTCCCGCTCAGTTACAGGGAAAAACTGAGGCCCTTTCAGTTATGCTCGGGCTACAGACCACATGCAGCCAAATGCCAGCAGAACTTGTGTGAAGCTGGGAGCACCAGGATGGAAAATGCAGAGGTGTGACAAGACAACCCAAGGAGTTGACCTTATCTGTGTTCTTTGTATGTAGGCGGCCGTGATAGCAATAGGATGAGAACAGCCCTGGAAATGTTACACATAGGATACTGTGCATTTGTGAAATGTATATTCAGTAATGAATCCCATTTTGTGTACAACATCTTTTGCATAATATTAAGTTTCTTTCTTCTTTCCTTCTTTTTTTGGCTAGGGTAAGAAAAGAAGAGAAAGATTTCTTTCAGTCTTTAAGTGATCATTTGTATAAATTGATGACTTAGAACCCGGGCTGTGTTTCCAGCCAGAGCTCTTTGGCACAGCATAATCTTTGCACAACTGAAGATAAACATGGAGGCTAAACCTCAGAAAAGTGATTTCAAAGCGCAGGCTGAAAATCTATTGTAAATGCCCCTTTGCCACATTTAAGGCAATAACAACAGTCTGTGACCAGCCACACTGCACAAACCCCAAGGATTACCCAAGTGTTAATAAGAGCCAAGTGTTAATAAGCTGGGAAATGGGAAAAAATAAACATTTAATTTTTTTTAAAGAAAGAAAGGAAAATAAGAAAATGGCATCTGGGAAGGGCCTTAACAGGGAGGTGAGGGTAAACCCCTGCTTGCTGATCACACCAGAATGAATGGGTCAAAACAGCACACCCATCTATTCTCAGCCATTGCCACACGCATTCCAGGTTCCCATTCTTATGAGGTCAGTTTGCAGAAAATGTTTTTATTTCTGTGACCCTGAGCATGACTCCCACTTTGCCCATGAAGTATTCCTGGAGTGAACCTTCATGGCCTTTCATCCTCATTAATCCCCCTAACAACCCACACAGACCCTGACTCCAGTCGATTTTGTGACTGTCTGCTATTTTTCTTTACCCAGTTTGCATTGAAAATGAGCTACAAGTTGAATTAGGTCAGAATTCATAATCTGTCCTGTGTGTGCTTACTTTCCTGTCCTTGTTCCATATTCTTGTCCCTACCTGGACTTAAAGTATTTTACCTGATTAATAAAACTCCATGACATGAGCTATCTACTTTTCTCTATGTAAAAGTGCATGCTTTTGAATCACAATAACTTATGTAACATCTCTGTTTTTAAACAGAGTCTAGGAAAATGGCATTTTGTAATTTTTATTACAATGGAAAAAAACTGGCCCATACTTTGGACCCAGTGTGCTCTAAGGGTCAAAAGCCAAGTGCTTTTAATAACTTTTTAAGAGTAGGTAATCCTTGCTCACTTTGAAGACTGAAGCATGTACTAATTGCTTTTGTAAAATGAAGGTGATGTTGCTTTAGCTAATGGTCCATGCAGTCTTACCCTGGGACACTTGATCACAGTGTCTCATGTGGCTTAAGTTGCTGTTTTCATAACATACTCACTGTTTTTTTGATTCAATACAGTTCAGGCAACATTTGAAATCAGTACCTTTGCCTTCCAAAAATATTTTGTCCAAAAACATCTTTAGATATGTTATCAATTAACTAATGGCGAGATTATCATTATTAAGCGTTTGACATACAAAAAAATCCCCATGTATCAACCATTAACTTAAGTAATAAAATATTAAAATTACTGTCTCAAAATTTTTAATTTAAAATTACTGTGTGCCCCTCCTGAGTCCCATTCCATCCCATTTCCTCCCCAACTCCCCCTGACATTCTAGTCCTGAACTTGGGATTCAATCCTTCCCATAATGGCTTTGCACTCTTATTATGTATGTAAGTAACCCAGAACAATGTTAATTATGTTTTGCACATTTAAATTTTTTAAATGGGACCATACTACAGATATCATTCTGTAAGTCATCTTGCTCAGAATTATATTTTTGAATATATTTTTATCAATTAAGCTTTTTATTGATGTTTAGTTTTTGTTCAATATTATATGGGCTTCTCAGGTGACACATGGTAAGGAATCCTCCTGCCAGTGCAGGAGACTCAAGAGATGTGAGTTCAATTCCTGGGTGGGGAAGATCCCCTGGAGAAGGGAATGACACCCCACTCTAGTATTCTTGCCTGGAAAATTCCATGGACAGAGGAGCCTGGCAGACCACAGTCCATGGAGCTGCAAAGGGTCAGACTCGACTGAGCAACTGAGCACACAATATAATGAATCACAGTTTTTAAAGCTGATACTTAATTTATAGTTATTATAAAATTGTGACTATATTCTCTGTGTTATATGATATATCCTTGTAGCTTATTTGATACTTAATAGTTTTTACATCTTGCTATCCTTTCCCTTTATTGAGACTCCCCACTGGCAACTACTAGTTTGTTCTTCTTTTAGTCTATTTTTTGTTGTTGTTGTTGTTATTTTCACTAGTTTGTTGTGCATTTTTTTATTCCATATATAAGTGATATCATATAGCGTTTGTCTTTCTCTGTCTGACTTATTTCACTTAATATAATGCCTTCCAAGATGATCCATGTTGTTTGCAAATGGCAACATTTCATTCTTTCTTATGGCTGAATAGCTTCTTTACCCACTCATCTGTTGATGGACACTTAGGTTGCTTCCTCATCTTGACAATTATAAATAATGCTGTTATAAACACTGGGGGTGCCTGCATCTTTTTGAATTACTGTTTTTGTTTTTGTTTTTTTTTATATATACCCAGGACTGGAATTAAGTCATATGGTATTTCTGTTTCCAGTTTTTTGAGAAACCTCCATATTCTTTTCCACAGTGGCTGTACCAATTTACATCCCCACCAACTCTATATGTAAGAGCCTCCTTTTCTCTGCATCCTCACCAACATTTGTTATGTATGTTCTTTTTTATGAGAGCTGTTCCTAAGGTGTGAAGTGATAGCTCGTTGTGGTTTTGGTTTGCGTTTCCCTGACGATTAGCCGAGTCGAGCATCTCTTCACGTGCCTGTCGGCTGTCTACATTTCCTCTTTGGCACAATCTCTATTCAGGTATTCTACCTGGTTTTTAATCATGTTGCTTGGTTTTGGTTTTGGTTTTGATGTTGAATTGTATGAACTGTTTATTTATGTCGACTATTAATCCTTTATCAGTCATACTATTTGCAAATATTTTCTCCCATTCAGTATGTTGCTTTTTGTTTTGTCGATGGTTTCCTTCGCTATGCAAAAGCTTTCAAGTTTAATTAGGTCCCATTTATTTATTTTTGCTTTTAGAGGCAATTCCAAAAAAATACTGCTGAGATTTATGTCAAAAAATATTCTGTATAGGTTTTCCTTGAGAATTATTTTATTCATGTTGAAACTTGAAGATCATTTGTTCTTACGATTTATTTTATGAATATGCTGTATTTTACTTAGTCATCCTTCTTCTGAAAGGCATTTAGTTTGCTTTCAGTTATGCACTATTACAAGCATTTGCTATTAGGAGTGAATACTATTGTTTATACCTCTCTGTACATATGTGTAGAAGTTTCTCTATGACAGAGTAATTCTGGTAAGGATGGAATTTCTTAGTAAGTTATGCACATCTTATGTGGCCAAACTGTTCAAACTGTGGTGGGTGTTCATGTACTGCACACCCTCCAATGATATAGAAGAATACCCAATATCTCAATAGTAGAGAATTTTTCAAGTGCTGTAAAACTCATAAAATATTTACTTTTAAAAAAACCCACAAAAATATAAATAGCATAAGATATTAACCAAGTCAAATATATATATCAATATGTATGTATGGGTACATATAAATGTATGTGTTCTTGTATATATAGCCATATACATATCTAAATTTTTATATGTATGTATCATATATAAGTATATCATGAAGGGTTTTTTAAGTTATTAATAGAATTAAGCAAAAATTAGATAAATAGAGTTGGAATGAAGCTTATAAATAATGAATAATGTTTTTCATTTTAATATTTTTAATTAAAATGTAGTTAAATATCTGCTTAAAGGTGATAATAAATGTCAAGTTCATTTATGCCTATTCTGGGTCTGTATTTGGGTACAAATGCAGCTTAAGGGTTTCCTAGGTGGCTCAGTGGTAAAGAATCTGCCTACCAGTGCAGGAGACATGGGTTCAATCCCTGGGTCAGGAAGATCCCTTGGAGTAGGAAATGGCAACCCCGTCCAGTATTCTTGCCTGGAAAATTCCATGGAAGATGGAGCCTCGCAGGCTGCAGTCCACGGGGTCACAAAGAGTTGGACACAACTGAGCGACTGAGCTGTTGTACTCATGCAACTTAGATAGGTGATGAGGTTAGAAAATGGAGGGGAAATCTATCTGAGAATTAGAGGAAGCAGAAAGTATGACTCAGAAATAATATTCTCACAATAACCTATATTAAGAAATACCTCCTCTTCACCAAAGTTAAAAAAAAGATTCCCTTGAAGGCTTCCATGAGGACCAAGGGTTCCCTGGAATAAGTGTGAAAACTTGGCATAAGGGCCCAACTTTTTTTTTTTTTTTTTTTTTGCCATTCCAAGCAGCATGTGGAATCTTACTTCCCTGATGAGGGATCAAACCTTAGCCTCTTGTGTTGGAAGCACAGAGTCCTAACCACTGGACTGCCAGTGAAGTCCCAGGGACAAATATCACTGAGAAACAAGTCTTTCCTCAAATGGTAGATAATTATCCTCCAATGCCAGAAGCATTATTTTTCAAAACTAAGTGTAGATTTTATTTTTTTATTCTTCTGTGTTAAATGAGTAAAATAGCAATACTTTATTTTTAATATGTCTTTTGTAAGCAAAGCATCATGCTTTAGAATGATATGCCTGTTAAAAATCAATGTCTTTACCTCAACTTTTTCTCAGAGATATATAACTAAAGGTGGTTATTCAGTTTTAAAATTAAGACTGCTGAGTAAGGGCATGGTGATCTCTGCACGTGCGTTTTTCCATCCACCTAGCTGTCTTTCTTCTTTTTGTATTGATAAGTTGGAAGCGGTGCACTCTGTGGTATTGTGAAGACCTCAGATATGATTGTAGAAATGGGCTCCTCAAAGTTGCCTGGCAATATTGGTGAATTTACAACTTCCTTAGTTAAATGATCTCTTTTCACTTTACCGTTGATCACAAGTCATTCTTTGAGAACATGAAGTTCGGATAGAAACAAGCCTTGCTCTGTAAAACGTAGGTTGATTTTCTTATAATAACATAATTATTGATTTTCCTCCTAATTTTAATGCCTTTTATAATTTCTCATGGAATATGTTCCCCTTAAGCAATTCTCTTAAGTTCTTTCTGTTCTTCTCTCCAAAATATAAACCTTGTCTCTTCTTTTAAGTCTCCTATTTCAATTAGAATGTCTCTAACATCCATAATTTTTATACTAAATTTACTTATTCAATGGCAGTCACCATAAGAAATGATTATTTTTAGCACTCATAACATAATTAGCATTTAGAACTATCACTCTCTCCCAACACCAACAGTAGTGCCCATATCCCAAAAAAACACTCCATGAAAGAAATTGTAGCTAAAGTTTTTAAACTTTTTTTTTTTTTTCAAACTCAAAAAGATGGTGAATTTCCTCGACTGCGTGCCTTTTCGTTTTAGCCGAACCCCTGACAAAGCAGCGTGGGGCTCTGCTCAGGGCCTCTGTTGCAGCGTTGTTTAGTGCGTACCTAACACTGTGCAGTGAGCTTCCCTGCTGACTTAGATGCAAAGAATCTGCCTGCCAGTGGAGACCCGGGCTCAGTCCCCCGGTCCGGAAGATCCCAGAAGGGGATGGCTACCCTCTCCAGTATTCTTGCCTGGAAAATCCCATGGAGAGAGGATAGCTACAGTGCACAGGGTCGCAAAGAATCAGACACGACTGAGCAACTCTGCACACACACACGAAGTAGATTCTGAAGTAGATTTATTAGCCCTGTTATATTTTTGTTTTACAAATGAGGAAATATGTCCAGACAGGTAAGTTAACTGGCCAAAAATCACGTAACATGTCCAAAATTGACAAGTTCTTCACTTTCCCATAAAACTTATCTTTTCATCTCAGTTCATCATTAATTTCTGTCTTCCTTCATACTTCGCGCTCCTTCCATCCACCAGTCCCATCAGCTCTCCCAGCTAAATGCCTGGAGGTTCTGACTGCCATCCTCAGAACTGCTACCCTGGGCCAAGCCACCGTCACTCCAATCTGCGTTCATATTATTGCTTCTTAACTGGCCTCCCTATGGACAGAGGGGCCTGGTGGGCTATGGTCCATGGGGTCACAAAGTCAGACACATATGAACAGCTCAGCCCACACTCACTCACTTCTGCCTCTGCCTCTCTTCAGTAGTGTATTTCAAGCATGCAACCCGAGGGATATTTTTTAATGTAAATCATGTCTTGTAACTCCTCAACTCAAAACCCTTAGCTTTCCCTCACACTTCGAATAAAATTTGTTCTGTGGCCAAGAAGACTTCACCTGACCTGGAGCCTGCCTACCTCTCCTAAGTCACCTTCTTATATTCCCCCAGTTCATTCCTTTCCATGCACTCTGACCTCTGCTCTTCCTTGGCAATTGCTGTTCCCTCATCTGGGAAAACTCTCCCCGATTGTCACATGGCTCTCTCCCTCACTTCATCCAGGTCTCCAATAAATGGTACCTCAACTGAGAGACCATTCTGGCTCATTCTATTAAAATCACATTCTCCCATCAACCAATTGCAATCCTTTCATCCCAGTATGTTGTGGGTTTGTTTATGTCTCTCTTTCCTTCTAAACTTTACATTCTTCTTTGAAGCCCAAACCAAATGCACATATACATATTGCCAAAAGCAGAAATGCATGTATGAACATTGTATATCAAAATATGCAAGTACATTTAGTATAGAACTAACTAAAAGAAAAAAATAGGTATCAGGAATTTGAGACACAGCATCTCATGTTCTTTCTGTATCAACCAAACACTTAGGAGCTATTTGAATCAGTACATCATATATATTGTTTTTTCATAAGTTATTTTTGGATTATATCCTTACTTTTATGTGATAATTCCTAAAGCTCAAACTATCATAAATATACATGATATAATAGTTACACCTGTACCCAACTAGCATTAGTTAAGCCTTTCTCCTTTATCTATTTTATCTATGTACATGCCTATTTATGCATTTATCTATCTATTCCTCTAGCTAGCTAGCCAGCTTTGTCTGTCCTATCCTCACCTTTAAACTCTAATCCCGTATCTCCAACTGTCTACTGGACTTGTTCATCAAATGTTGGTGGTCTTGCAACATCAAGTTAAAGTCAACAATTGCAAGGTTAAACTCATAAACTTCTATAGGTTGCCTCCCTGACCCTTTATCCCTCATATCACCTCAGTGACCAAATACTGTCAAATTCACTTTCTGTGTATCTCATTATCTGTTCCTTCCTTTCCCATTCCACATCCACCACCAGGGCACAGATTGCCATTATTTTTCAGTAGATAAAGTCTAACAAGTCTTCTCAGCTTGTCCTTGTAACTCCAACATCTGCCACTTCAATCCATCTTGCATGCCACTGCCATCTTAACTTTGTCATTCTTTTTGCCCAAAAACCTTGTGTTGTGCAGTTCTTAGGCATGTATAACCAAGACCCCTCAATGTATCTGTGAAGGTCTTCTGTTACCTAGCTGAACTCTCTTTAGTCATTCCTATCTCCCTATGTTCCACTAAAGCACTGTGCTCATTTCTCCTCCAACAGAGCAGGGTGCCCTAGTACAAGTCATCTCCACCTTTCAATTCTCTTGCTTTTATAACATTTAGAACAATGTAAGTCTTTATTGATGTCCATGTTATTTGAAGTCTTGTAACACAAAGAGCCTCTTGATGAAAGTGAAAGAGGAGAGTGAAAAAGTTGGCTTAAAGCTTAACATTCAGAAAACTAAGACCATGGCATCCAGTCCCATCACTTCATGGCAAATAGATGGGGAAACAGTGGAAACAGTGGCTGACTTTATTTTTTGGGGCTCCAAAATCACTGCAGATGGTGATTGCAGCCATGAAATTAAAAGATGCTTACTCCTTGGAAGGAAAGTTATGACCAACCTAGACAGCATATTAAAAAGCAGAGACATTACTTTGTCCACAAAGGTCTGTCTAGTCAAGGCTATGGTTTTTCCAGTTGTCATTTATGGATGTGAGAGCTGAATTATAAAGAAAGCTGAACACAGAAGAATTGATGCTTTTGAACTGTGGTGTTGGAGAAGACTCTGGACAGTCTCTTGGACTGCAAGGAGATCCAAGCAGTCCATCCTAAAGGAGATCAGTCCTGGGTGTTCATTGGAAAGACTGATGTTGAAGCTGAAACTCCAATACTTTAGCCACCTCATTCAAAGAACTGACTCATTTGAAAAGACCCTGATGCTGGGAATGATTGAGGGCAGAAGGAGAAGGGGACAACAGAGGATGAGATGGTTGAATGGCATCACTGACTCAATGGACATGGGTTTGGGTGGACTCCGGGAGTTGGTGATGGACAGGGAGGCCTGGCGTCGCAAAGAATTGGACACGACTGAGTAACTGAACTGAACTGAACAGTTAATGATTCTTTCAGTGTTCTAATTAAGTAATTATATGCTTCTTTTTATTTATTTCATCTCTTTGTTGCTATTTCATATGTTAGTCTTCTCCACCCAATTCGATAGGAATCTACTTGAACAGAAAAAACATCTCTGGTGCTTGTATATAGCGCTGGTATGCACCCACATAGCATACCAGTACACTTTTTTTTTTCAGGCAGCACACACACACACACACACACACACACGCACGCACACACCAGTTCAAATAAGTCAACATTCCCATGGCTTACTCAGAAGAAACAAGTTTACATGCCAATTCAAGCAGGACAGGTGGGAGAAGAAAACAGAGGAAATATGATGGGTTTGGAGAAGTTGTGAAATTTTTGAAGATTGTAGTATTTATGTTTATAAAACAATTATAATGAAAAGCACTGATTCCCTGCACCCCACCCCCAGTCCGAGGCAGATATGTAATCAGAGTAATGACCTTCAGAGTCCCTCATTTGTTCACATCCCTCTGAGGTCCTAAGGAAATCCTAGCTCTGTGTTCATATGTTTTCATAAAATTTGTTAAATTAACATATTTCTAACTTCTCTCAATTCAGATCATTACAGTTCATTATTATTCATGGCACTGGATTGTCTGTGGTCATTTGATATTCATAATTTCTTGTATTGTTTAGAAATGGGGTGGCCAAGATCTTTGTTTATAGCTGTAATTTTTATGACAAATACTGCTGGAGTGACTGATGGGCATTTTGAATTATCATTTTTAATTTTTTTATTTTGTCATTGTTCCTATAGTTGCAAAATGAAATTGTTCTAAAGGCTAGCTCTAAACAGTCTCTTGTGCATATGAGAAATCACAGAAATGCAGTATCAGAAGAGATAGAAACCAATTTTCATTGAGAACCTGTGGAATAGCCCCGCAGTTTACATGGGTCACCCATTTCTGTGAGTGCTGCTACAGCCGTTTAAGGCAGATAGCCTTCTCCTCATTGACAAGTGAGGAAACCCAAGTTCAGACTGTTAAGCAGCTTGTCGAAAGTCACATTATTAGTAAGAGTTTAAATACGGATGTGAGCTCAATTCTCTTGAATCCCATGTCCTTGGTGTTTCTGTTATCTTAAAGAAATGAAATAAAACTCAGGAAGCAGATATGATAAATAAATGGGGGCATATGTGGGTGACCATTTTTAGAAACTAACAAAAATCAAAATCACTCACTCTTTACATATTTTTCCATAGCATAGTTTTGTAACCAAAAGTAAAAATGTTATTTCTTTCCTTCCTTCTGTGTATCCTCTTGACCTGTTACTTCAAGAGATTCAGAGTAAATCTACAGTTTCCTCTGTAGTCAAGGATTTATAATTTGTCAGTCCCTAAAGAAAAATGTGAAGGAGGAGTAGTTGAAAGATCTGAGGAGTTTGGAGTGTGACACTTAGACTATTTATCTTCAGGTACTGGAATGTTGTGTTTCTCTCACCCTTGCACTTGTGATTTGCTGGGTGATTCAACTTGAGATAATAACCACTCTAAAAACAGGCTAAGTGAATTGAAACTTGCTATGTTTCAGTAGTTACTTAATTGTGGCTCCTTGGCATTTAACAGCCTTAAAGAAGTCTGGTTTTGGTACTTACATACATTTTGTTTAAGTTGGCTTTTGAATATGTCCTTGTGTTGTCTTAGACACTTTGGTAGTTGGAAAACAGCTCTGTCACTGCTTTGATAAAATGCATACAGAGCAGGCTACTCACCAAGCATGTTATGAGAAAGAGAAAGAAATTGCTGTTAAATTCCCATGCATTCAAGCAAGGACAGCTGGTTAGGATTAAGAGAACATTCTAGCTTCAGTATACCACTTTCCCACAGCTTCTATTCCTCTTTAAAAAAAAATTTTTTTTATACAGCTGGCATAAACAAAGTCGGCATCATATCCTGTAGGCAGTTAACATGTTTGATACAATCAGGATATTCCCCTAAAATACTTTCAATGCTGAATTCAGCCAGCAATTCCTTATTCAAGAATCTGCATTTTAACCAGAGCATCCCATTCACACGATGACTAAATTATAGAAAGTAGATTATCACATGAGATCATCTACCCTTGCCAATAGCCAAAGTGCTATTCACTTGCTCAATGGGCATGGCAGACTTTTCGCTTTTTTTTTTTTTTTTTTTGAGATAAATGTTTGCATTCTTTTGAACTGCCTATCAAGATTAGACAGAAAATCCTTGTCAGACAACTTGGTCTTGCAACACAAGATATGACCACTGTGGTCAACCATCCTGATTGCAGTGCTTCAGAAAGAAGTTCAGGGAAGAAGTTGGTCTCTGATCCTATATCTTCCAGGACATACAAGACAGTGCATAGAATGCAGGTATTAGGAGGTTTAGAGCCTGCAAAATGTGTTTAAAAAGTATCCTTCGTTCTACACGTTAATCAGTATGTTACTGGTGTTTATTCCAAGTCACCTATGGCCCTCTCCAAGGAGCCTGCCCTTGTTTCTTGACTAGTTAAATTATTTTAGAAATCTGTGACAAGAAAAGCAATTATTTTGGGGATAAGTTAATCTAAGCGAGACCTTGTTTTGAGTTCTTAGGAATTTTGAGAGCTTGAGTTACGTAGTAATAAATACATGTGATTACTACAAACCTCCTTTAGGAATTTTTTTTTTAAATCTATTCAGCCAAGCGTGATTAGTTAAGAGTCTGATTTGTATTCCCCAGTCTGGGACTATACCTGCTCTGTGAGACTTGAGCAGGTCATTAATCTATGTAATCCTCACATTCTTCATCTTCAGAGATGGGGTTCAATTGCATTATTGCTAAATGTCCTTCAATCCAGATATACTGTTGTTCTTCACAACGCTGTGTTGTGATGAAAAGATATAGGATATGAGCCCTACTCTCAAGACAGGTACAGTAAACATTAAACAATAAGAAAGGGCAGTATTCTTTTATTTAACAAGTATGAGTAACTGCCTATACATGAGGACCAGCTCTATGGCCGTTAACAAAGAAGGTGTCCCTGAAGTCATGTGGAAAGTGATCATGACAGACAGTGGGGATGGAACTGGGTTGCTTACGTCAGGCAAACGTAGGCAAGTTGCAGGAATAAGAGGGAACATAGTGAACCCTGGCAGAGGGTGCAGAGACAGTGAAAACAGTGGCCCAGTCATCTAGCAGGTAGAGGCCAGGGACTCTGCAAAATACCCTGCAATGCACAGGATGGAACATCCCCACAAAAAAATAAAAACAATGACCTGGTTAGCACAGGAAACCAAGGGTAAACTCACTTGGTTTCAGTAGAGGATGTGGTTTCAACCCCTGAATTTGTTTGTTTACTCTTTGCGCTTTCATTCATTCATATATTTAAAAACTATTGTTGAACAGTTATCAAGTTACTGTATACTGGGATACAAAAATAGACAGGACTCACCTCTACCTTTAGTATAATTAATAATGTAATCTGTTGAGCTTTTATATGCCAGGTCAGGAAGGTCCCCTGTTGAAAGGAATGGCATATTCCCTTGCCATAGAAGGGAATCCTACTCCTATAGGATTTTCAAACACTTATCACTAATTTTTACAAAAATACAATAAGATAGGTATTACTTTTCCAATTTTATAATAGATTAATTGTCACTCAGAGATATTCTAAACTCATCCCAGTAGATTGTTAAGTCTTCCAAGATTGTATAGTAAGTGAGAGAGTCAGGATTTGAGACCAGATCATCTGTCTCTAGGGTCTTTACCTTAACCAGCACTGTTCTGCCTTCTAGGTATTTGTTCAGTGAACTCTACATATTTTGTTAAAGCAAAGAGACTTTTAGTCATGTCACAACCCCCATACGTGAAATCACAAAGGGGTGAAAGAAAGTGAAAGTGTTAGTTGCTCAGTTGTGTCTGACTCTTTGTGACCCCATGGACTGTAGCCCCCCCCACATCCCTCTGCAGACTCCTCTGTCCATGTGATTTCCCAGGCAGTAATACTGGAGTGGGCAGCCATTCCTTTCCACAAGGGACCTTCCTGACCCAGGCATTGAACACAGGTCTCCCGCACTGTCGGCAGATTCTTTAATGTCTGAGCCATCAGAGAAACCCAGAAATACTGGAGCAGGTTGTTATTCCCTTCTCAGGAGATCTTTCATTTATGAGTAACTCATGCTTTTAACCATAGTTTGGTCTTTATCCAATCACTTTTTCCAGTGGTATTTGGTAATTGGGAGTGTGGATGGGTTAGGAGATAGGGAATGCAGTTTTATTCCATTTTATGTCAGTATCACCCCAAAGACAAGCCCATGTAGCATAGCTTCATTAATTATATGACTATAAAAAGTATATAGGGCATCAGCTATACATTACTTCAATATAGTAATCAAAAGTGGAAAGAAATTTAAGATACAGTTTATTGTTTTCTTTTCCATCTGCACTCTAATGTCCTCTCTTGTTCTTCAACTGCCTAGAAGATGTGGAGAGAATACATGAAACACGGAAACCCTGACACTCATCCCAGCAGGCTGCCGCAGCCTGCCCTTAAACAGGGAGGAAGCGTGTCCTGACTTCTATCTGCGTGTCTTTTAAGGCTCAAGACTGGTCATTTCTCACCTGTGAATTCACAATTTCCCTTCTTGCCATTCTTTCCAAGTACTTGTTGTTTCTTTTCTTCATTCTTTCCCTGGGGGGTGGGGAGAGGAAGTGGGATTCCAGGTAGGTGACCACAGCATTCCGAGGAGACAAACCACGTAGAAAGCTGGTGTATTTGTGTAATCCCAAAGTTGGTCTCCTAAATATTTGGTAGACTACTTATATCCCTGAGTTGTAATGTTTTCATGGATTTTTGCAAGAAGGATTTTGCGAATTAAAGGAAAGACCACATTCACCCAAACTTTAGATGGTTACTCTAGTTAACATCTGGACTGTGCCCTGACATCAGGGTTGTGGCGATGAAGTCCAGATGTTATAACTCAACCATGTTTTCATTACTCATAAGCATTTGCTGCCTTTGGTTTTTTGTTGTTGTTTTCAGACTCTTAACTTCCTAATCCATGATGGTGTCAGAGAAGACAGGAAAATGCAATTAGTATATGGCACGGGCCCCGAGTAACAACTCCTTGCCTTTTTAAGCACATTTTCAGGCCATAATAGGATGTGCAGCCTATGGAAGATGGGCCCCAGGGCCTGCTCAGAGAAGCCTATGTTCATTCCATTGTTATTTTCACTTAAAACAAGTCAGACGGTTTGTTAAGTCTTTTTAGGTTCAATATTATGTAGTAAGGAAACAGGAAAAGGAACAAAATCAATAATAAATATTTGAAAATTTCTGTAGTTGTTTTCTTTTAATCTGATTTTAGCTGTATGTGTTGTTGTTTAGTCGCTCAGTCGTGTCTGACTCTTTGCAACCCCATGGACTGTAGCCCACCAGGCTCTTCTGTCCATGGGATTTCCCAGGCAAGAACACCAGAGCAGGTTGCCATTCCCTTCTCCAGGGAGTCTTCCCAACCCAGGGATTGAACCCATGTCTTCTGCATTGGCAGGTGGATTCCTTACCACTGAGCCATCTGGGGAGCCCAATTAAATGTGTACTCATATACATGCATCTGTAAGCATATAAACACAACATATGTGTACAACAAACACAGTGTTTACTGTTCTGGAGGAGAACTGGCACGAGAGCAATTACACTGGAGCAGATTCACGTTACACTGAACGTCCCAGAACAGTTTGGAAAAAGCATTGCTGCTGTTACTCTCTGACATGTATGCCCAGAAATTCAGAAAATCCTCAATAAGAATGTCTTCCTTCAGAACTCATTTTAGTTCTGTATCCATTAATTTATTTATGATATTCACATGGCTTTTCACTTTTTAACTGATTTCACCTCTTATGGTAATGAGTTCCATACACATTTTGAATACTTTCTTACATAGTATTAATAGTATTAATCAACTTTGATTTAACCTGACACTGTTCCCACAGTTTTCTGGGTGTTACCCCAAGTTCTGCTCTGCTATTGCCAGGTTTGTATGATCGTATGATAGCTTCCCATTTACCTCAGTCCTTTGGATAACTTTATGTGAGCATTTTATAACTTCACAATATGTACATGAAGATGTACATGGTAGTTTGTGTGTGTGTGTGTGTGTGTGTGTGTGTGTGTGTTTAAAGTTTCTTTATTTCTATTAAGGAAAACATTTTATTGAGGTACGTGGTAGTTTAACAGTGAACCAATGTGATCTGTTCATGGTGAGATTACCTTTCTGTTTTCAGTTCTTGATCATACTTACCATGTTCTGTGAATATAGCTTGCACCTCAGTAGAAGTGTGCTGTTAGAATCAAGACATTCTTCTTATTCCCAGTCTTGTGCCTTTTCTGTTTGGTCAGACACCTTAACAGAACAATTATAATGGGACTATCCTTTGGTCCCATAAAATGTTTGCATGATGAACCTTTAGGTATTGAAAACAAGTAAGAAAGTTAAGCTCTTATTTCCAGGAAATATGCTTCTCAGCATGTGGGATCTTCCCAGACCAGGTATCACCGAACCCTTGTCCCCTGAATTTGCAGGCAAATTCTTATCCACTGTGCCACCATCAAAGTCCCATGTCCCAATATTTTTAACCCAACTGCGTTAATTCTAATAATTATTATTTTGCCTTTATTTGTGTAGTGTTGACACCTTAAAAAAAAAAGCCAACATAAATTCCCGTGGAATCCCTTCAAAGAGATTAAGGAAACATATGTGATTACCTCTGTTTTAAAGATGAAGAAGCTTAATCTCTGAGAGCTTAAGAATCCAGATCTTATTATTTTAAGCATAGATTTTTTTGCATGACACCACAACTGGCAATATTCGATTGCATTCTATTTTACATGTTAGGTCCTCAATGACTATGTTTGACTGGGTGGATAAATTTGTTCTAAAAGTCTTTGCACCCAAGGATTCTGCCTCAAGCACTTTGCCATTTAAAAGAAATAGAAAATTTTAGAAAGAACAAAAATTAAAGACTGTGTACTGCCAAGAAGTACAGCAACAAGTCCTAAACGTATACATAAATAAAATAAGTAATTTTTTAAAAACAGTATATGTGATATGGTTTTTCTAGTAATCATGTACAGATATGAGAGTTGGAACATGGTGAAGGTCGAGCACCAAAGAATCAATGCTTTTGACTTGTGGTGCTGGAGAAGACACTTGAGAGTCCTTTGAACAGCAAGGAGATCAAACCAGTCATTCCTAAAGGAAATCAGTCCTGAATATTCATTGGAAGGACTGTTGCTGAAGCTGAAATCGCAATACTTTGGCCACCTGATGCAAAGAGCTGACTCATTGGAAAAGATCCTGATGCTGGGAAAGATTGAAGGCAAAAGGAGAAGAGGGCAGAAGAGGATGAGATGGTTAGATAGCATCACTGACTCAATGGATATGAATTTGAGCAAACTCCAGGAGATTGTGAGCAACAGGGAAGCCTGGCATGCTACAGTCCATGGAGTCACAAAGAGTCAGACACGACTTAGTGACTGAACAACACGTATGTGATATTTGCAGTGTTTAGAATTGTGTTTTCCAAATCCTGGCCTGAAGATTGGTACCAATCCAAGAGAAAATTTCCAGTGACCTGCAACAAAATGAGAAATGAACAATTATTATGGATTGAATTGTGGCCCTTCCAGACTTATATGCATGTATGTGTGCTAAGTCACTTCAGTCATGTCCAACTCTTTGTGACCTTGTGGACTGTGGCCCACCAGACTCCTCTGTCCATAGAACTCTCCAGGCAAGAATAGCGGAGTGTGTGGCCATGCTTTCTTCCAGGGGATCTTCCTGACCCAGAGATCAAACTCGCATCCTTATGTCTCTTGCATTGGCAAATGGGTTCTTTAGCACTGGCACCACCTGGGAAGCCCCCAAATGTATATGTTGAAGTCCAAACACCCAGGACCTCAGAATTCAGTGACTGTATTTGGAGATAGGGTTTATAAGAAAGTACCTGAGATTAAATGAGATCTAAAAGGCAGGGTCATAATCTAATAAGACTAGTGTTTTTAAGAACAGGAGGCACCAGAAACATGCACACACAGAGAAAAAAGTTCATGTGAGGACACAGCTGGAAGGTGACTGTCTACACTCCAGAAAGAGTCCTCGCCAGACCCCAGTCCTTCTGGCACCTTAACTGTAATAAATATAAATTTATTAGATTTCCAACATTCAGAACTGTAAGAATATAAATTTCTGTTGTTTAAGGCACTCAGTCTCTGGCATTCTGTTATGGCAGCCTGAGCAGACTAATCCAGAAACATGCTGACTGTTTTAAGTATCAAATGCATTAATACTTAATAAATTAATACTAAGTTTAATCTTAATTTCTAAGTATTCATTTTAAAATTGTATCCTTTATTCCATCTTTATTCGTTATTCCTTCTAACTTTTTGTTTCATTAAAATATCCTGACTTTTATGAAATTACTGTCATCTAGAAATTGGTTTTGGATGATGTGGATTAATGCGCTTACTTAAGATAATAAAAATTAGCAATCAAATCCTCTGCCCACATAGTTTGGAAATCTTATTAGTTTATGACATTCCTAAGTGTAGAAGTCATTGAAGAAGAACATGTGAGAGAAGAAATGATGTTCTGTTGGCCAGCTGACTTCAACCAGAACTCTGAACTGCAAAGAACTAGCTAAGATCTTTGCAGAAGCTTAATGAAGCAGATGGAAACAATGTTGTTCTGGCAGGGAGCAGTGATTATTTGGGTCAAAAATGATCAAGTCATATTAAAGCAATAAAAAGGTAAAATGAATGGAGCAGAGCCATTTGGTAGAACTTTATAGGGAAGCATTTATTCAACAGAAACTCACTGATGCTCTCCCATGTACCAGGCATTGTGCCAGACTATGGAGATATGGCAGTGAAGATATGGCCTTCTCCATGTGTGAGAAGGCCTCACTGTCTTCTACTCAAGTAGACTGAAGGAAATGGTAGAAGTTCCAGAAATGGGCACAATGTCCCAAAGAAATTACAGGGAGAGGCCCCAGCCCAGCCTGGAGGGTCCTAGCAGGCAGAGATGTTTCGGAGAGCGTGGGTGACATGCAGAGAGACAAGAAGCAGCCAGGTGTGTCATGGGAGGGATGACATCACTGAAGGGTGATCATTTGGAGCCATTTGTCTAATATGGAAAAAGAGTGATAAATGGGGATTGTTTGGGATGGGAGGGAATTGGTTCCAGATATGTTTTGGTTTTCTGTTAATTGCTGTTTTTGTTATTTTGGTTTGGGTAGTTTGGTTTTTAATCAGGATGAAAGAGACTTAAGCTAAAGGGGAAGTTGCCAGTTGAAGAGGATGAAGAGGGGGAAGGGGAGAGGGGAAGGAAGGGAGGGAGAGAAGGAGGGAAGGAGAAAGAAATAGAAGTCAAAACTCTGAGAAAGGGATAAGAAAATAGTTAAAGTCTGAGACTAGTGAAAATGGGGTGGAGATAGTTGTGGTAAGAGATCACTTGACAAGGAGTGTTTGGAGAGCTGATATAGATCATAACAGATAGTCTCAACTTTCTTAATGCAGTTCTGGCAATGCAGTCTGATAAAAATGGTTCAGAGCTTGAGATGAGTCAGGAAGGTTTGAAGGAATCACTAAGGAATGGAGAGAGAGAGGTCTAGAAATGAGTCAAGAGCCCTACGAAGGTTAGGGAGCTTGGAGTGGTGATAGCTTCTGTCTGCAAAGCTGTGGGATCCTCTCCAGCAGTAACTCACTATCACAGGAAGGAAAAAGGAGTGGATTGCAGCTCTAATTCTGTGTGGAGATTTGTCTAGCTGAAGGCAGGAAGAAGCTGGGATGCCAGGGAATTGAGGGTGCATGTCAGAAGGAAATGAATGAGTGGTTCACCCAGAGCCGGGCTGTGGAAGGAGAGGAATGGGAGGTTGAAATCAGAATGAGGTATTGGAGCTGAGAACTTCTGAAGCAAGCCCAGACTGTGTCCAGTGATGGTCTTGGAATTGCCAAGTTGAAGCACAGATGGGAATTGTAAGGTTGCAGTCTCTACAGGAACTTGGCCTCCTGGTAAGTCTGTTGGAGTTGAAATGAAAGAGAAGTGTATGAACCAAGAGCTAGAGTCTTCCATGAAGAAGGAGGAGCAGCAGGAGATTGGATTGATGTAGAGTTGATGGCCTCGACTTCAAAGGAAATGGTTTGGAGCGTTAGGATCAGGAAACAGTAGTTCAGAGAGAACGGCTCTTCCTGCAAGTTATTTAATGGACATGAAAGCAGGAGAAAGCTGCAGGAGAAGAGATGTGCTTCTGGAGATCCAGGTCTCCAGGCAGAGCAGAAGGTACAGAAGCTGCAGCACACGTTAGGGACATTAGAAAGGATGTTAAGAGTTAAGTGAGGATACCCGTGGTACAGGGACAAGGACTGGGAGGAGGATAAGACAAGGGTGAGGAAATGCTGCGCCAGGCACTGCAGTGTACGAGGTGCTGCAGTCAGTTACTGGACCCCCGTTCTGTGCAAATACAGAGCTGATGACCAGGACTAACAGGTCCCTGCCTTCCTGAGACTTCCATATCAATAGGCTTGCCTTTTGCTTCACAACTAAAGGTGACAGAGAGCAGAGGCATGGTTTCAAGTGACTGCAAGACTGCAACTAAGCATTTACATGTTATTTACTAGGTTTGCCATAAGCAATATCCTACTAAAATGAATTGCAGACCAGAAAGAACACTTAACTTTGAGCAATTTCAGGTAGGGCCATGGGGCTGGTTACTAATAAAATATTGCATAGTTTAGTTAGAAAATTATTCCTGCACCGTTGTTAGCTTTCAGCATTTGGTATTTAGCCTCAGAGGTAAAGCTGGTCTATTTTTGCCCCTGTTTGAGCGTACTTGTAATGTGTCTTCATAGTCAGATATTTGCACTGCGTCAGGACAGGCAGACACCGTAGTTGTCAAAAGCAGTGTGGCTGCTTGGAGCATGGATCTTGGAGGCAGACTTACGGGACTTGAACTCACATTCTGCCACATACAATGTGGGTAACTATGGACAGGTTACTCACCTCTCTGTGCCTTAATGTTCTCAGCCGTGAAATGGGCATGATAGTAACACATCTACCACATGGGGTTGTTGTGAGGATGAAAGGAGCCACTTTAATCAAAGCACTTAGAAAGCTACCAGGCATATTCTTGGTGTTCTGTAAGTGTTAACAGGTACCATAATTGCATATAGTGTGTCTCTCTGCATCGTCTATAGTGGATCCTTCAGGGCAGAGTATTGGCTGTGCTAGCTTTGCAGTTACATTCTGGACCTAGTGGCAACTGTGCCAAATTGCACAAGCAGATAGTAATGTCTGGCAGTGCCTGAAGTTTGGACTGCTAATGGAGCAACTGGAACTGACTTTCGCTTGGCATCCAACCAAGTCATGAATCCTCACCATCACTTCAGCCACATTTTTTGTCTCTTATCTCTCTATTTTCAGTGGTTATGCATTAAATACTTACCTTTAAAAAGCGACTTGCTGGCTTCTTTCTGGGCAGGAGGTGAAACTCCTTGCAACGTGGTTAAGGACAGAGGCTGTCCGGATGGTATGCTCGTTAACAGAGGAGGCTGTTTCTGCCTGTGTTGAATAGAGACACTCAGTCTGGGTTTGTTCATTATAGTTTTGCAATCAAGGTCACTGCTGGGTGGGGCATGGTACTGACAACAAGACAGGAATGAACAGTATTTATGATCTAAATCATGGGAGGCATTGCTTTATGCACTGCTTTATTCATCCAGTAAATATTAGAAACATGTCTTGGGCACTGTGCTAGACCCTGGGACGCTGTGCTAGCCCCTCTCCATGGACTATCTCCAGATATTTGAATGGTAACTCAGATAAATATGATAAAGGAACGAGTGAGGCAGTGGTATGCAGGTGAATGTTGCATGATGGAATGTGGTCATGTAAAAACAGTCATGGTTTTATAGGTACCTTCGTTATGAATACTAAATTGATATCAACCTCTGTGATACCTGGACTCTTTATTCAATAAGATTTCTGAATGGTCTTATTTTCTAAAGTGTTTGAAACATCAAATTCTTCTATTTTAGACGACATATACACATACATACACAAACATAAATACACACAATCCAGAATGCCACCTTACGACTGAATCTACCCAGTAAAAGGAAGAACACTGCATATGTTGAATTATCAACAACTTCACTCAATACTAAGGATACCATTATTGCCATCTTAATTCCTAATTCTTTTTTGATCAAATCAATCTTACCTGAGATACCTGAGACTCCTACAGCAAATCTAAGATATTTTAAAGGCATGCTTTCAGACTTTTGGAAAGGAAGTTATTTTTTTCCTTTAAATGAAAACATATCTTTACCTCAATTCTTCTTTTAATTTGCCATCATTGCAAATGGCCTCTAAAAATCTCAATTCTGGGCAAAAGCTGTTACTGGACTTTTAACCTTCAGTATTTGGTATTTGGGCTTCATCGGGTGGCTCAGATGGTAGAGAATCTACCTGCAATGCAGGAGACCTGGGTTTGATCCCTGGGTCGGGAAGATGCTCTGGAGAAGGGAATGGCAACCCACTCTAGTATTCCTGCCTGAGCCTTGTGGGCTACAGTCCATGGGGTCGCAAAGAGCCTTGGAGGTAAAGCAGGCTACTGTGCCTTCTCTAGTAATTGTGCTTTCTCAGGACCACTGTCTTGGTCTAAGTTCTAGCCCCTTCTGTAGCCTGTTAAAGTGTTTTTCTAAAGCATTTTTAATGTTTTACATCCACTTGAATAACTTCTGAAAGTGGGGTTTGGGCAGTGTCTTAACTTGGATTTCCCTTGTTTAAAAAGTCCCTGATCATGTCATCTGCAAACAGCGAGAGTTTCACTTCTTCTTTTCCTATCTGGATTCCTTTTATGTCTTTTTCTGCTCTGATTGCTGTGGCCAAAACTTCCAACACTATGTTGAATAGTAGTGGTGAGAGTGGGCATCCTTGTCTTGTTCCTGATTTCAGAGGAAATGCTTTCAATTTTTCACCATTGAGGGTGATGCTTGCTGTGGGTTTGTCATATATAGCTTTTATTATGTTGAGGTATGTTCCTTCTATTCCTGCTTTCTGGAGAGTTTTAATCATAAATGAGTGTTGAATTTTGTCAAAGGCTTTCTCTGCATCTATTGAGATAATCATATGTTTTTTATCTTTCAATTTGTTAATGTGGTGTATTACGTTGATCGATTTGCGGATATTAAAGAATCCTTGCTGTTTGCAGATGACATGATCCTCTACATAGAAAACCCTAAAGACTCTACCAGAAAATTACTAGAGCTAATTAATGAATATAGTAAAGTTGCAGGATATAAAATTAACACACAGAAATCCCTTGCATTCCTATACACTAACAATGAAAAAACAGAAAGAGAAATTAAGGAAACAATACCATTCACCATTGCAACAAAAAGAATAAAATACTTAGGAGTATATCTACCTAAAGAAACAAAAGACCTATACATAGAAAACTATAAAACACTGATGAAAGAAATCAAAGAGGACACAAACAGTTGGAGAAACATACCGTGTTCATGGATTGGAAGAATCAATATTGTCAAAATGGCTATTCTACCCAAAGCAATCTATAGATTCAATGCAATCCCTATCAAGCTACCAACGGTATTTTTCACAGAATTAGAACAAATAATTTCACAATTTGTATGGAAATACAAAAAACCGCGAATAGCCAAAGTAATCTTGAGAAAGAAGAATGGAACTGGAGGAATCAACCTGCCTGACTTCAGACTCTACTACAAAGCCACAGTCATCAAGACAGTATGGTACTGGCACAAAGACAGAAATATAGATCAATGGAACAGAATAGAAAGCCCAGAGATAAATCCACGAACCTATGGACAGCTTATCTTTGACAAAGGAGGCAAGGATATACAATGGAAAAAAGACAATCTCTTTAACAAGTGGTGCTGGGAAAACTGGTTAACCACTTGTAAAAGAATGAAACTAGAACACTTCCTAACACCATACACAAAAATAAACTCAAAATGGATTAAAGATCTAAATGTAAGACCAGAAACTATAAAACTCCTAGAGGAGAACATAGGCAAAACACTCTCCGACATAAATCACAGCAAGATCTTCTATGACCCACCTCCCAGAATATTGGAAATAAAAGCAAAAATAAACAAATGGGACTTAATGAAAATTAAAAGCTTTTGCACAACAAAGGAAACTATAAGTAAGGTGAAAAGACAGCCCTCAGATTGGGAGAAAATAATAACAAATGAGGAAACAGACAAAGGATTAATCTCAAAAATATACAAGCAACTCCTGAAGCTCAATTCCAGAAAAATAAACGACCCAATCAAAAAATGGGCCAAAGAACTAAACAGACATTTCTCCAAAGAAGACATACAGATGGCTAACAAACACATGAAAAGATGCTCAACATCACTCATCATCAGAGAAATGCAAATCAAAACCACAATGAGGTACCATTACACGCCAGTCAGGATGGCTGCTATCCAAAAGTCTACAAGCAATAAATGCTGGAGAGGGTGTGGAGAAAAAGGAACCCTCTTACACTGTTGGTGGGAATGCAAACTAGTACAGCCACTATGGAAAACAGTGTGGAGATTTCTTAAAAAACTGGAAATAGAACTGCCATATGACCCAGCAATACCACTTCTGGGCATACACACTGAGGAATCCAGATCTGAAAGAGACACGTGCACCCCAATGTTCATCGCAGCACTGTTTATAATAGCCAGGACATGGAAGCAACCTAGATGCCCATCAGCAGATGAATGGATAAGGAAGCTGTGGTACATATACACCATGGAATATTACTCAGCCGTTAAAAAGAATTCATTTGAATCAGTTCTAATGAGATGGATGAAACTGGAGCCCATTATACAGAGTGAAGTAAGTCAGAAAGATAAAGAACATTACAGTATACTAACACATATATACGGAATTTAGATAGATGGTGGCGATAACCCTATATGCAAAACAGAAAAAGAGACACAGAAATACAGAACAGACTTTTGAACTCTGGGGGAGAACGTGAGGGTGGGATGTTTTGAAAGAACAGCATGTATATTATCTATGGTGAAACGGACCACCAGCCCAGGTGGGATACATGAGTCAGGTGCTCGGGCCTGGTGCACTGGGAGGACCCTGAGGAGTCGGGTGGGGAGGGAGGTGGGAGGGGGGATCGGGATGGGGAATACATGTAACTATATGGCTGATTCATGTCAATGTATGACAAAACCCACTGAAATGTTGTAAAGTGATTGGCCTCCAACTAATAAAATAATATTAAAAAAAAAAAAAAAAAAAAAAAAAAAAAAAAAGTCCCTGAGACAATGACTTGGGGGCATTAGCTTATTTAGGACACGATCACCAGGAGCATGATGAAATAATGAGGTGAGATCAATAAGTGATGAGCCAATAAAGAGTTAATGAGCTGATTACTGCTGTGGGTGTGCTTAAGTTACCATTGCTACAAGACCACCCCAAATGCTGTGGTGTAAAAACAACCACTTAGGAAGCTTCCCGAGCCTGTGGGGCAGGATTTAGGATGAACACAGGGGCCTCTGCATCAGAAGATCTGGGGCCTCAGAGGGGAACGTTTCAAAGACTGGGGTGACGCCACAGCTGGGGGCTCGACCCACCCAGAGGTTTCTTCATCTGGGTCTGGTGGTTGATGCTTGCTGTCAGCTGGCACCTCAGCTGGGCTCAAGAGAACACCTACATGTGGCCTCTAGACATGTGACCCGGGCTTCCGCCCCGCACGGGGACCTCAGGGCCGCCACACTTCTTATCAGGTGGAACCGGACTCCAGAGCAAAGGCCAGGCAGCATCACGGCTTCTGACCTGACGTTAAGGTCACACAGCCACATTCTGTGGGCCACAAGCATGTGGCAGTTCTGCCCCAGTTCAAGGCGGTGCAAGGACTACAGCTCGGCTCTCAAAGTATGTCAGAAACTTCCTACATTTTTTAAAAAAACAAGCCATTGCATCACAGTATAGGCAACTATCTTCCTTCATGACTGGAAGCATCAGATGGAGGGGGAAAATGTAGGAGGGAAAAATGCATTAACCATTAATTACAATATAATGTAACATACAGGTGATAAGAGACAGGTATGTACCAGGTATCATCGGGTCACAGAGGAGGGGCACCTAGCTTGGTCATAAGGTCCAGAGAAGGCGGGTTAGAGTCAGTCAGATGAAGAAAGAGAGGTGGAGAGATTTCAAGTAAAAGGAATATAAGCAGTTGGTTAGTATGTACAGTTTGGTGAAGTGGACCAAGGAAAGTGGCAGATCAAAGTGGAAATGGAAGGTCATGAAAAGTCTTGAATGTCACATGAACAGGCAGGGACCTTATTTTTAGGCAGAGTGAAGAGTCGTTAAGGGTCCCTGTAAGCATCCAGGGTAGAGAGCCTGAAAGAAGGAAGTTTAGCTGAGCTCCACAGTGGAGGATGGACTTAATAACTATTAGAAGGTAAAATAATACCTGGGATGTTAACATTGGGCTTCCCTAATGGCTCATCAGTTAAAAGAATTGTTTGCACTGCGTGAGATGCAAGAGATGCAGGTTCATTCACTGGGTCGGGGAGATCCCCTGGAGGAAGGCATGGCATCCCACTCCAGTATTCTTGCCAGGAGAATCCCATGGACAGAGGAGTCTGGCAGGAAACAGTCCACTGGGTTGCACAGAGTCAGACACGACTGAAGCGACTTAGCACATATGTGGAGTGAAGGAAAGAGCAAAGTATATGTAGATTTACTACCCAGTTCCTACGCTGGATGCTTGAAGGAATGGTGGTTCCATTAAGATGAGGAATTTCGGAGGAGAATCAGGTTAAGGAGGAAGAGGTGGGTATGAGGTGCCTGTGGCCAGTGCACGTGGCCAGTGGTCAGGTGCATGTCTGAGTCTGAACTGGAAAGAGAAGAGAGATAGGGCTGGAGATACCGACTCGGGAGTGATCAGCAGATAGGAAAAGAATGGGGGAGGGACTATAAGAATCCATGGAAAGATAAGAGCAGCTTTTTTTTTGGTTCCAAGAATGCAGATGTTGCTAATTACTTCAAACCTTATCACCTCTATTTTCTTGATGATGAAGACTAATTATCTGTTGAGAGAAGATGGTGTCCAGATACTGAGAACAATTTGTTCAAACAATGAACAAAGAGAAACAACAAATGTGGACCATGCACAGGAAAAACAAAAGGTTTACTCTTTTTAACCACGCACATTTTAGCAACTCTTCCTGAAGCTGGTATGCCTTTCACGTGTACTCTGAAATCTTCACCCTGAGGCCCATCGCTAACTAGGCAGCAACACTGTTAAAAAACACATTAGGATCATACTCTCCATAATCTCCAGCATTCTTAAGTTGATTTCAGTTTCTTTGGATTCACACATACATTGAATCATCACTAAACAAGAAAACTACTAACTATCTTCAAATTTAAGCCTTCACAAATGGAAACACCTATCGTGACATGGAAAGAGATTTTTCTTTCATTTTTCCTTGTTATTTCCTAGTCATTATTCCAAAACATCTCAACCATCTGTATTTGTGTCAGTAAGACTTTCCAACAGATGATAGATACCAGGCTTCTCCTGTAAACCTTCATTGCTTTACTTGAGTCTGAACCACAAGGAATTCATAGTATTATTGATGCCCTAGGAAAGATGTCTTTCCAAGAGGAGTTGGCAGGAGAAGAGAATGTGTTTGAAGAGCAAGAAGACAAGATGAACAAGACTTTCTTTTTTATGAGCACCTGCTCACCTTCCTCAGCAGACACTAACAGTATAATTACTGTCTCGTCAGGGTGCTCAGATTTTTTTTTTTTAACCTGTAAAAGGACTCCTAGTTTAAAAGGTTGAAAACCACCAGTTTAGATAATCCTCCTCTATCGGTAATCCCCTCATAGCCCTTTCGATTGCCTTCCCCAAGAAAGCTGCCATCAGTGCTCCTAAGGGTGAGACAAATGGGCAGATCTGAACTTTACCCCGTTAATGAAGCATGGTAAATGACCAAAAGGCAAGTTGCCAAAGGACGGTGAAAGGGACCCACGGTCTGGATAGTCCATACCAGCTAATTAGCTCCTGAAAGATAGTGAGTGGTGCGCGAATAATGCCTCTTATTTCCTTGCAGCCCAGCAGGGTCCCCTAGGAAGGAGACCTTACCAACTGAGGCCGGGGGAGAGGGGGTGCACCAAGAGAGACGTTCTCCATCAGCTTCCTTTGTCCTTGTTGAAAAGCCGGAGAGCTGCTCCTCACAGCATCCCTCTGCCCTTCAGAGAAAGTGGGGGCAGAGCGTGAAGAAGGACGCGGAAAGAGCTTTTCTTCTGTTTTCTCTGTTACATCCCTAGAGCCTCTTACCTCAATATTAATTGTCTAATTCTCTTCCTTTTATGATCTACAGTCGAAACTCAGCTAGAATATAAAAATGTATCAAAGGGCAGAATGAGTGTGAAGACCAGGAACTGAAGAAAAAGAAACCAAAGGAAAAAAAATGTACCCCAAACAGGTACATTTCCTTAATCTAGGAAAACTTGTGTTCCAGTGCAATAGGACCTCCTGCTTGTTCATACTGAAGGTGTTTACTACATAAATTTGCATAATAATACATTTCTAAGTGGCCTTAACTCTTAATTGAAAGACCATCTCACCTCTTAGGATAATGTCTGAGCATCTGCTTTTATTTCAGGTGATGAGAAGTTCAAAGTGTGCATACAGGGACAATGGTGGCTTTGTCCCTAAGTTGTGTATACGACTCTTGTGACCCCATGGACTCTTGAGACTCCCTGGACTGTAGCTTGCCAGGCTCTGACTCTTGCGACCTCATGGACTGGCAGGCTTCTCTGTCCATGGGATTCTCCTGGCAAGAATACTGGAGTCGGCTGCCATGCCTTCCTCCAGGGAATCTTCCCAACCGAGGAATCAAATCTGCATTGCAGGCAGATTCTTTACTGACTGAGCTATGAGGGAAGCCCCATACAGGGACAATAGGAATCCACAGTTCAGCATCCGAAGCCCTTTATGAAAGAACAATATTTCACAACTAGACTTTGAGTCTATGTAAGAATCACTTAGATGTAGAAAAGCCCCAGAGCTTTTCTCGTTTCTTTCCCATCTGTCTCCTTCTCTTCCCTCATAGGTTTATTTCCCTCTCCTCTTCATCTCTGCTTTAGCTGTCATTGCCATCTTTCTCAGCCTCCTGAATACAATTAGTAGGGAGAGCTTTTGTTGTTTTTGTCTAGTCGCTCAGATGTGTCCTTCTCTTTGCAACCCCATGGACTGCAGCATGTCAGGCTTCCCTGTCCTTCACCATCTCCTGGAGTTTGCCCAGACTCATATCCATTGAGTTGATGATGCCATCCAACCATCTCATCATCTGTCATCCCCTTCTGCCCTCAATCTTACCCAGCATCAGGGTCTTTTCCAGTGAATCAGCTCTTCACATCAGGTGGCCAAAGTATTCGAGCTTCAGCTTCAGCTTCAGCTTCATTCCTTCCAGTGAATATTCAGGGTTGATTTCCTTTAGGATTGACTAGTTTGATCTCTCTGCTGTCCAAGGGACTCTCAAGAGTCTTCTTCAACACCACAGTTTGAAAGCACAATTCTTTGGCACTCAGCCTTCTTTATGGTCCAAGACTATCCAAGACAACTCATAATTGAATAGTTTGCATACCAAGCCACCCTTACCTGCTGCCAGTGTGACAGTGTGAAGCAGACAGGCTGATCTATGCTATTAATGTGCAATCTCCAGAAAAAGTTCAGATTTTCCACATTCTGGGGCTTTCCCTAACAATATTATGAAATTATATTAATATTATGAAATTAAAGAGAATGCATATTTTTCCATCTGAATAGAAATTGTTCATGAATAACTTGGTTAATGATGTTGCTTAAAAAACAAACACTGCCCAGTGATCATTGTGCCCTTTTCCTGTACCAGCATTTAAAACATCTTAAGGAAGACTAGATGAACTATCACATGACTCACTCAAATGTCATTTTCGTGTTCCTTTGAACAACCAGCCCCTCTGTGTGAGTTTGAAACTGGCCAGCCCTTGACTTCTTCTGCAGCTTCTGTGGCTTAGGGGTCACTATCACAGGAAAAGAGCAAGTCCAGTCTGGTAAACTGTACAGAGATACACCTGAGGCTCCAGAAACAGCTATTCCAAGTGAGATTTCCATAGTAGGCTGAAGTTTGTTCCTCTGGAAGTTTCCATAAAGGGCTAAGAAAAAAAGTCTCCCTGATCTTGTTCTCTTGTGTCTACTGTTCATTTGAAGATTAAGATTATTTATGTTCAGAGAGCACTGTAGCCACTTAGCTCTCGGCAGGCGGAGGGCTGGTGGGATGCACTAGTGTTTATCACTGGCACCAGAACAAGCATCACAGAAATGCAAGCCCCTTGGCTTACCTCCCAAACTCTGCTTTCTCTCCAACTGACTTCAAGCCACTTTGTAAATTGTTTTGTTGTTTGAGGAGAACATTTCTCTCTGGGTTACGGTTCTGTAGGAGCCAATATTTTAACACTCTTCTTCTGGAAAGCTTCCCATTTCTAATACTTTCCCCTCATTGGAGTCGTCTTTGAAACAGCGAACATGGTATAGGCCGGAGATTACATATCAGGATTGTTTCCCTCTTGAGATCTGGGCCCATGTGTGTGTGTGTGTGTGTGTGTGTGTGTGTGTATTGGGTAGTTGTTTCATTGGGTCCTTAGAATATGGTGTAATATTGACCAAGATCCTGGTTCCAATCCTGGAACATTTCACACTGAGTAAAGCTCTCCATGGTGACAGATCCAATTTATGTCCCCAAATGATTTCAAGTCATTTGGCAGTTATGTGCCTGTGATCCACTAGAGGTGACGGAATGGTAGACCCCAGTCTGATCTTGTCCTACCTGTCTTCCCCCGTATAACCCAACCTTGATATCTGTTTCAGTTACCTTGGACTTTTCACTGCTCCACACACAACTTAAAGTGATTCCTATTTTTTGTGTCTTTGCCTCCATAGTATCCCAATACTGGAATATTCACCCCAGTCTTCAGTGATTTAACATGAAGCCCTTAATCTCCCCAGACATCTGCAGATCATAGCTACTCTTGTAATTGTTTCTTCACCATGAGCACTAGATATGATGTGTTGCACATTGTTGTTTGTAGATTAGAGATAAGAAACTTGTAGCTGTAAGTCAATACTCTCAAAGTCCTTCTACCCAGTGTCCTTTTTATGTAAGGAAGAAAGAGAAAAATCAAGTGATGGTATATTCAGAACCTGACTTCTAACCGCACCGTTTTGCCTGGTTTTGTTCTGGCTTTCCAGCCAGACTGTGAGCTCTGAAGACAGGGACCTGTCTTCTTTTCACTTACACACTCCCGCACCTCCCAGCAGAGTGCAAAGCACGCAGTTGTTTGTTGTTCAGTCACTCAATCGTGTCCAACTCCTTGTGACCCCATGGACTGCAGCACCCCAGGCTTCCCTGTCCTTCACTATCTCCCACAGTTTGCTCAAACTCATGTCCATCGAGTTGATGATGCCATCCAACCATCTCAGCCTCTGTTGCCTTGTTCTCCCCCTGCCCTCAATCTTTCCCAGCATCATAGTCTTTTCCAGTGAGTTAGCTCTTTCCATCAGGTGGCCAAAGTATTGGAGCTTCAGCTTCAGCATCAGTCCTTCCAGTAAATATTCAGGGTTGATTTGCTTTAGGAGATCACGCAGTAGGCTCAATAAATGCTTGCTCTTCTGATGGTTCTGGAGAGGAATGGTTTTTATGAACTTCCAGGAAATTGGGCTGATTCCAATTGCTAAGTGTATAACTCAGAGCCTTGGTTGGGCAGCAGCAGCTCTGCTCCCAACCAAGAGCCACCTCAGAGCTGAAGTCCAGCCTGTCCTCAGATCTCCAAGCCCTGGAGGAGGACAGCTTCACCTGAGAAGGGAAGCTTTTCTCTAATGTGTTAAAAGATGCGAATACCCTGGAGAAGGAAATGGCAACCCACTCCAGTATTCTTGCCCAGAGAATCCCATGGACGGAGGAGCCTGGTGGGCTACAGTCCACGGGGTCGCAAAGAGTTGGATACGACTGAGTGACTTCGCTTTCACTTTAACTTTCAACCCTCAGCTGAGAAGATTTTCAGCTCTTGTGTTTGCTATTGATTATTTTCTTGAGTTCTCAAAGACCTGTGGCCATATTGTTTTTTAAGTTGCCTGTTTTCTAATTGCATCACTTTACACACTGTTGTTTAATAATATGTGGTATTTAGAATGCCTTCTTAATTATTTTGAGCAGCCATTGCCTATATTTTCTTAGCACCTCCTTGGTTTTCTTATGTGAACTCATCTGACAGGGAAATGCAGCTTTTTTGTTTGCCCTCTCTGCATACTGGACCATCTGAGTCAGTGTTCTAACTAATCCCTGATGGTCTCTGAGCTACTGTTCTACCAGACTCAGTAGTTATGTGCTTCAGGAATTTTTCAGTAGAATTGGTCCTATTAGGAGACTCTTGGTGTCACCTTTGTTATCTTAAAAGCTGGTCCCTTCGCTGAGGCTCTTAATTTTTTGAAAACTTGATTCTATTTCAGCTGAAAATTGGCAAGGCTATTTAAAAAATTGAGGGAAGGCATTTAAGAAATTGAAAAATAATCACAGACAACATTGGGAAGTTGTGACTTTCAGTTCTGTATCAGTTGAATTTTTGTGCTCTTTTCCCTGTGTACGTGGTTGTTCTATTTTTCTCCAATAAAACTTTTTATTTAAAAAAAAAAAGATGTGAATACCTCACTAAACCATATAGCTGTGGAGCAGGGTATCCTGAGAGGGTACATATTCTGATTTCCTCGATGGTTTCGTGTGAGTTAGAGATTCAAGTCTAACACACAGAGAGGAAGGATGATCAAAATTAGTTTAATGATCTGATAGGTTTTAGTTTTATATTTTCGCAGAGTCTGTAAAGAAGAGAGAGTTTTGTTTTTAGATTTCCTTTCTAATTAAACTGCTTCTGTATACCAATATAAATACATATTGGTTAACACATGCATATTTATACACATACACACACGTACACACAAAGAACTTGGTTTGGGCTAAAAGTGAAAATATGTGCAAGCCTGGATGTTTAAGAGCATTGAGTTACCTGATACTTATTAACTTAATCCAAAGGATGTCAGAATGAATGACCCCATTCATTCATTCATTCTTTCAGCATGTGTATAGATCCATACTATTTAAAATTGATCAGTTATAACCCAGGAAGAGATGTGTAGCTTTGATTGCTCTACTCTGAAAATACTACAAATAATTTTCTATGTGGTCAGAAAGGTCAACAAAATGTGAGGAATGTGAGCAACAGAAAGCTTCGTCCTCTCTTTGTACAATCATTGTGCCTGGTTCTAACCACTGCACTGCAGGGGTCTCGGAACAAGCAAAACACCTGAAAGGATGGACTGACTTCCGTATGAGGATAATTTGTGTATAATCATGGAAGATCAGAGCTGGAAGGGACTTTGAAGCCATGTAAGCCTCCAGTCTCTACATTTTACAGAGGAAAAAAAAAAAAAACTCCGTAACTGAAAAGACTCAGTGCTTTGTATATTATTTCTTATTTTAGAAAGGTCAAATTATTTTCGGGAACCACCATGTCTCCTTTATCCACTTGATGCCCAGGAGCAAGGAACATCTAGCTATAGCTTTGTTTTTCTATTACCTAACAGTTTACCTGAGTGAGTAGTAAGTCCTTGTAGATAGAGACCAAATTGTAACATCAACCCCAAGTTGTTTTTATTTCAATAGAAAGGTGATAATCATTTCCCTGTACAACATTTATGCTAAATATTTCTAATTGATTTTTTTGAATCCATCTCCAAAGCACATACAAAAAGATTTACCTCGCTCAGAGTTATAAAAGGAATACTGTCAGAGTTTAATAAATTTTTAAAAGTAATACAAGAACCTGTGGTTTAATACACTCAAACAAATGACTGTTTTTCTTTTTTTCCCCACTGAAGACATCATTATATAGGTAATTTCCTATGGATGTGGGCAGAGCAACTGTATGACAAGGTTGACAGTCTAACTAGGAGGTTAGGAATTCTAAGTTTTAATTCTGTTTTTAACATCAATTTATAAAGAGGATCAGACAGAATTTTACAATCACATTTCCCATTAGTTAAGGTAAAATAATATCAATAACTGATGTGGCAATCAACTTGAACTAAGATTGTTAAAAAGAATTGAACTAATAAATAAAATCTTTGCAGTTTGCAGAAAATCAAGAATCTGTAACATAACTATGCATTAGAAAACTGAGTGAGACTTAAAGAGATCATAATCAAAGAGAGACTTCACCTTGATTTTGCAGCATTTTCTTTGCTGAAACACCATAGTAGAGCCTACCTTCTGCATTCTTTAATCTTTAAGTAAATTCATGATTTCTTCTAGTTTATATGGTTTAAAGCATTCTGCATTAACAATATATTTTTGACTTACTAGAAATATATTATTCAGAATTTCAAAAATGGGTTCCATTTTAACATCAGAAAATGGGTAATACCTTAATTGTAGGTTTTTAAATTTCATTTTGCCTTTTACTGCTTCTTACTGTTAGCATTTTGTATAATAAGTACCAAACCTTCTAGTCTTCAAACAATCCTCCTAAAAACTGCCGGCTATTTATAGTCCTTTCTCCTCTATTTTGCTTTAATGGATGCTTTTAAAGCTGTTAGAAATTAAAGGCTGCCGCGACTGAATGTGTATATGGCAATTTGTCCAAATTGACTTATTACTCCGGCCTAGTGGGTGATGATGAGCCATCTGGCCCCATTTCTTAGGAAATATCCTCCAAGACAATGATTTCTGGGAAAAGATTTAATTATCTTTCAGCTAAAAAAAGAAAAAACTCTAGTTAATTGGTGGGTTCAACCTATGGATTAATTATTGTGAATCCATAATCTATGAGGCTTTGTCCTTTAATACTGCATTTCTTTCTACTGCACAAGAAAATTAACACAAATTAACCCCAGGTTGATTCAGAATACCACTCCTTGAAGAAATTTATCATTCTGCAAAATGAAAGCGGTTAGAGTTACTTGAATATACAGATTTCCTTTTGGCTTTAAGCTTTGAGGAGAATACAATGCTTTCTGTCCATATTTTCCTTATAGCTCCCAGAGGAAAGAGGGACCAGCTTTTTAGCCCCAACATCAAGCTATCATTACCTCATTTTATAAGTGCAAATAAGGCCATTGTCGTCCTTGGCCCATCGAATGTCATTCCATAGTCAAAGAGACCTTAGATACTTTGTCTGTAAAATTAGAGTAAAAGATAAAGTGTATTTCTTCTTTTTACTGCCTTGCTTCCAGATTTTCATTTCTAAATGGATATGCTTATAAAAATGCAAGCAGCCTCAGTGTTCTTTATTAGTAAATGCTGGAGAAGACCCTATCACAATAAAAATGACCAGGAGAAAACAGCTATCACAAATAAATTGCCTATTAATCAAATGTATTATACACTCCTATACAGCTTCTTTATACGCTAGAAACAACTTGACTTCCCTTTGGGGAAAAATATGGCCGATATGATGCAGAAAATGTTAAAAGTACACAAATTACTCCATTTTTTAATTTTTTTTTTAATTTTTGTAAATCTGCTAAACTTACCTCATCTTTTTAAAGTAATGCATGCGTGCGTATGTGCCTGCTCAGTCGTGCCCGACACTTTGCCACCCCATGGACCCTTTGTATCCCCCCAGATTCTCTGTCCATGGAATTTTCCAGGCAAGAATGCTGGAGGGGGTTGTCATTTTCTACTCTGGGGGATCTTCCCAACCTCGGGATTGAACCCGCATCTCTTTCATCTCCTGTGTTGCCAGGTGGATTCTTCACCATTGGTGCCACCTGCAAAGCCCTTCTAAATGAATGTACTGTGGTAATTGGTGCTCCAAGTGCAACATGCACAGTAATGAAGATTATCCTACCTCCCCGGTTCCCGGGACTCCTGTACACGGTACAGAGCGCTCCCAGGTCAGCAGCAGCGGTGCAGAGGTTGTGCCTCACCACAGGGATGCAGAGGAGCAGCATTTCCCACCCCCTTCTCTGTTACAAGGGATAGCCCGTCCCAGGTAGCCTGGTCTCACTGTCTCATGGGCTCCTGACCTCCACCCAGTATTCATCCTCTCCATTATTGATTCAGACCAACATTCCTTGATGCTTGGAAAGATAGATGGCCAGAGGAAAAGGGGATGAGATGGTTAGCATAACCAACTCAATGTACATAAATCTGAGCAAACTCCAGGAGATAGTGGTGGAGAGAGGAGCCTGGCGTGCTGCAGTCCATGGGGTTGCAAAGAGTCAGACATGACTTAGAGACTGAAAAACTTTTAGAGGCTGCAAAATGTGTGAACAGCAAAGAACATGGGCTTTGACTGTAGCCTGACAGGCGCTTCTGTCCATGGGAGTTTTCAGGCAAGAGTACTAAAGTGGGTTGCATTTTCTTCTTAAGGAGATCTTCCCAGGGATTGAACCTGGGTCTCCTGTATTGCAGGTGGGTTTCTTTACCAACTGAGCTACCAGGGAATCTAGATAAATATGAGTTAGGTTCAAATTTTGTGTCAGTGGTTTAATAGCTGAATGAGCTGGGCAAGATGCTGAATTTTCTGAATCTTTCTTCTGTAGTTCACCTCAAAAGTAGGCATAATAATGTCTAATTTATAGAAAGGTGATGATGTTTAAATGAGAAAACTCAAGCCCTCCTAAAGTTCTCTTCTTCTTTATATACAGCTCATTTCTTTGCCAAAATGACCCCCCAAAATTCAACTTCCCAGCATTTGTGTGCCTTTTATGGTTGAGTGAGGCTTCAAAGTTTAATCCATGAAACTCTCCAATGTTCATTCGACAAATGTAACTTACATGCACCATTGTTTTATTTTATGTTCAACCTAAGACAGATGTTTAAAAAGAGACCCAAGTAAAGGTATTTCTCCCACTTAGCAAATGTTTCGCTATCTAGCCTCCTTTGATCTGAAATGGTAGTGCTTAGAAACAGTTTTCTTCATTTGTAATATTGCCCTCAGGTCTCCATGTATACAGATCTTTTCTTCATAGGCTGTGTGTTCTCTTGAATGAACTATCCAAAATATATTTACTAATTAGGGCTGATTTCAGGATGCTAATTAGAATTAGACTTGGATGCTTATGCAAACAGGAAATAGGCTTGAAATAGACCTGTCCTGAATTACCCAACCACTTACTAAATGTTTTATTGGAACCTGTGTTTGTCTTCAACTAATGGATGAGGGACCAGTATCTAGCTTGGAGTGAATTGCATGCTGTTATCAGTTGTTTTTTTTTTTAATGCAAATAAGCTGTGTGAAAAATAATTACAGTGTGATTCAGGGCTTAGCACCGCCTTGAATATACTCCATTATTTCAAAAATAAGAAAGAAAAAAAAGAAAGGCAAAGAAAAAATTTAATTGTTATAGCTTGTAAGTGGTTGAGACTCCATGGCATTCATTTATTATGATGTTATTCTCAGAAAGAGATGATAAACCAGTAGAATTCATTTCCCTGCAACCAGATCCTCAATCCCAGACCTCTTGCTCTAAGGACTTATGGCATATGAAGGTTTTATTTATTTAATTATCAAACAGCTGGATGAAATGAACAACTCAGAAATATCCAAGTATCGAAATATTGTGTTGATGAAATATTCAGATGACAGGCCAAATTATTTGACGTTCATTTATGGGTTTAAATATTTTGTTGAAACTGAAGCAATGTGCTGGAAGATGAGGTACACATTGAATGTGGGATTATAGTGCCTTTACTTAAAATTCCTTTAAAGTACATTCTTATCCTATGCAAATTTCCTTCCATGGAATATACTCCATGAACTGAATAAAATTTAAAATAAGAGTGAGTCTTTAAAATACATTATCTTTTGAGAAGAAAATATTAGCTATTAGGAAGAAAGAGAACATACTAAAAAATGTATTGAAACTTCTTTCAGGTGAAAATTGGAACATCTGTCTGAAATGAGGATCACAATGGCCAAGGGCTATACACAAACATAAACCAGAGTTGTAAAATATCTATTTAGCAGTAGTCAAAAATGTGAATAAATACTATACTTTTATTAAATTTTTTGCTACACATGCCATTATTTCTTCCCCAGATATTATTGCTCCTTCAGAGAAAACAAGCAAACAGAACCAATCATGGAAGAGCTTTATTTCTTTCATGTTAAAACAATTTTTTCACCTATTACAGAAGACAATGTAATGAAATAAATGGCTATTTTTAAGAACTCTAATACAATATGATATTTTATGAATGTATGGAAATAGCTTATACTTGAATTTAAAATTCCAGAAGTGATGAGGTAAACATGCTGCATCTCTTGCAGTTGCCAAGGCAGCCTTCATATCACTTGATATGAAGACGGGTTATGGGGAGCAGCCTTTCAGTCATGGTTTTCTTCACACCCTAAAGTCTGCGATTTTAGCTGAATGATCAGGTTGGAATGGCAAAGAAATAAGAATGGCTACCTAGTTACTGTGTGTGCAGTAGACTGGAGGAAGAGGATCTTAATCTGTCCCCACACATTATCCCACAACCCAGCTTCAGCATTCCTTGGCCCAGAACTGTCAGTCTCCCCCACCCTGTAAGTTTGACTCTCTGGTCTCCTAATATTGCTTCACCTCTGACCCCATACTGTGTCTGCTGCTGACACCAGTGGCCAAGTGAAACAGGGTCACCTCTCTATTTAGAACAGCTGGAACCATGCTGATGAGGGAACTAAGAACTCCAGAGGGGCCATTGTGACAGACTTGGAGTAACTCAGAGTAAACAGTGGATTAAACTGGATGTGCCAGAAATGTAGGCATTCTCAGGTTATTTGTGTCTTGCAGAGACGCCAGCAGCTGAACACAGCAACATGTTTTTTTAAAAGCCACAAGGATTCCCTTTGTGAAGAAAATACAATCAAGTATATCTACATATAAGAAGTGATGGTTTGGTACTTTCCCGGTGGTCCAGTGGTTGGGACTCTGCGCCTCCACTGGGGGAGGGGGTGTTGGTTTGATCCATGGTCAGGGAAGCTTTGCATAGCATGAGGTGTGGCCAAAGAAAAAAAGAAAGAATGGTTCCAAGTTCCCACTTTTGTAGCGAACACTGAAGGGGAAGATCAAAAAATGCCATTTGCAAACAATTAGGGGGTAAGACATTTTAAACTAATGAGCAGAGTCGTGCGCTCAATCGGGTACTCTGTGTGATCCTGGAGAAGTCGTATCTCAGGCTCCTCATCTGTTAAATTTCAAGAAGTTTGGACAAGATAACTGTCGCTGTATCTCCCTGCTCTAACAGTCTTTGACTTGGCGGTGCCCAAGATTATAAAGTGAATGAAATTTCCAACTCTTTGATCCTCTGTGTTTTCTAAATTTTGTGCAAAGAACATGTATTCCTTTTGTAAATTAAGAATTAAGGACTTAATTTTGTCTTTTTTGACTTAAAATATTTAGAAGCACAGAAACGCTGGAGATCACCTCCTTTAGTCCTGGAAGAGTAAAAAGGTTAAGTAATTTGCCCAAATGTCTACAGTCGTCAATGGTGAGTCTTGGATTCTAACCAAATTCCTTTGACCCTAAGGCTGGCACTCTTCAGTGATACATTAAACAGAAAATGGCAATCATCTCCATCAGTTAACAAGAATAAAACCCCTCCCTTGATTCTCTCTCGTCTTCCTATCAGGATTTAAAAGAAATTGAGGCTTAGCAGTAAAACCAAGAATTTGAAGAACTTGAAGGTCAGGCACCTGTTTGTACAGTACACAAGTTCTGTGACAGACAAGCCTACTTTCTCCTGTGCTGAGTATCCCGGCCCCCATGTGTCTGTCCTGTTAGCCCAGCGGCATGTGACACCCACCAGTCCCTTCTCCAACCGCAAGCAAAGTGGCAAATGCTTACAACCCTTTGCATGGTGTTTCTTTTCTATGTAATCCTGGAAACGTTGTCCATCTGGGTAGAACCTCCTGTACACATACTTCTTTCACTGTGCACAGACAGCCTCAACTCCCCAAGTGTCAAAACCTCAAAGAGGAGTGACGACGTGAACTATCCTAGGTGCATTGCAACCTAACCTTGCTTTACAATTTACTGTTTTAACAGTTTTATGAGACAAACAGTGACTCGTAAGCTTAAGAAATAAACAGCAATAAACTAGAAAAAGCAAGCTGCTACATGAGTCTGATGAGGACTTCCGAGGCATTCTGGACTTTCAGCTGTAACCTTTTCTGGCGCACCTTCTGTTCACACCAGCAGAAGCTAAATATAGTAGTTTTTAAGGTATCCTATAATCACTATTTACTGGCTGAGAGTGCAAGAAATGGTTTATTGGCGAGTATCAATAAAACATCAAAGCCCCCTCTTAGAAGGCAGTGCCTTTTCCCGCCTGTTTGATGCACATGAAATCAGTGACCCTAATAAGGCAGGGAAGGCTCATTAGGAAAAAGCAACAGTTTTCAGTGTCCTTTATGAGCGAGCAGCCACCGCAGAGGAGATCAAAGGCTCCCTCAGTGGTGTCTGTATGTCTGTTTTCTTTTCATCTAATGTGTTATTTGCTTAGTTGTTTGACAGCATCAAAGCTTTTGACCATTAGCTTCTTTGGTCTGCACAGGACCAAATCATTTTACTAATCCATCTGGTTTAAGATAGAAATGCTCCTGATAACCACAGGTCACCAGTTTGAAGGAAATGAACACTTTCGGAGTTTACCGTTAGTTTCTAGGGACCAGGTTCTCTTCATCAGCCTGGAGGTAGATAGCTTCTTTGTTCCTGCATCTTATCAAGTCATCCATTATTTTTAAGGAAAAACAAAATTTAGAATCCAGGAAAAAGAAGCATATTCTCCTTCCATCCTCCATTTTTCAAGAACTTTATTGAGATATAATTCACATACTATACAATTCACCTTTTTAAAGTGTATAATTCAAATTGTTTTTAGTATATTCACAGAGTTGTGCAATCTTAGAACATTTCATCACCCCGTAAAGAAACCCTCAACTGAATCACGTTGTTTACCTTAAATTTGCACAATGTTATAAGTCAGTAAAGCTGGGGAACAAAGGTGAGGGGAAAAAAGGAAAGAAACCATGTGCCTATTAGCAGTCACTCCACCTTTTCCCCCAAACCTCTCTACCTCCATCCCCCCATGACCAGGCAGGTATTCCTCTACTTTCAGCTTCTATGAATTTGCCTATTCCAAATATTTCATCTAGTAGAATTATACAAAATATGATCCTTTACGACTGGCTTCTTTCACTTAAAGTCTTGTGGCATGTGTCAATACTTTCTTATTACCAAACAATATTCATTGTATGTATATACCACATTTTATTTATCCATTTATCAGTAGACAGACATTTGGGTTGTTTCTGCTTTGGGCTATCATAAATACTACTACTGTGAACATTCTTATACAAGTTGTGGTGTGTACATGTATTTTCATTTCTCTTGTGTATATACCTAGGAGTGGAATGCTTGATCATATTGTAACTCTATGTTTAACGTTTTGAGGATGTGCCAGGCTGTTTTCCAAAGCTGCAGCAGCATTTACATTCTCATCAGCAGTGGTGAGAGTTCCAAGCCCTCCACATCCTCACCAACACGTATTAATGTCTGTCTTTTTGATTAGAGCCATCCTAGTGGGTATGACATGGTATCTTTTTGTGGGTTTGGTGTACATTTCCTATTCTGTATTCATGGATAGTACTACTTATCCTGTTTTTATGCTTATTGACCATTGGTATACCCTCCCTGAAGAAATGTCCATCCAAATCCTCTGCCTATGTTTTAACCAAGTTGTCTTTTTATTACTGAGGACATGCAGAGAGGCAAGTTCAATGCCTGGATCGGGAAGATTCCCTGGAGGAGGTCATGGCAACCCACTCCAGTATTCTTGCCTGGAGAATCCCATGGGCAGAGGAGCCTGGTGAGCTAGAGTTCATGGGGTTCCTAAGAGCTGGATCTAACTGAAGTGACTTAGCACACACACACGCATGAGTGCTTCATGTATTCTAGACATGGATCCTCGAATATTTAATTTGCAAGTGTTTTCTCTTTTTAATTTTATTTAGATGTTCTATGGTAATTGTGTGTTTCCTGTTTATATGAACAGGAAATTCCTTCAAAAGGAATCATGAGTCACAATAGAGGAAATAAAATATGTTTCAGAATGCTCTTTCGACAAATATACAGATTGAAAGAGAAAAAGCTCTAATCATAATATTAGAACAAGAACTTACTAAGTCATTACCATAGCCCATTAGGTTTTGTTGCAACAAGTTATTCATGTCTGTGTATAGATTTTGAGTTTACAAATTACCCTGATATACATACTCTTTTATAACTTTCCTAACAACTCTTCAAAATATTACATTTATCCCATTTACTAATAGAAAAAATGAAGGGATGGGAACAGACTAGAGATATTCTGTAAAACCTTGTCACACTTAAGATTAAGTCTACTACATAAATGCTCCAATATGCAGGTCAAAGTATTTTGTATTTCTATTAAGTGAACTATAAAAGCCATCAAACTAGTTGTGTGAAATGATTTTCTTTAATACTCTACCCCTTTGTAGTGATGCCTTAATATAAGATGGGAAGCAAAACAGTAGCCAGTGTCACAATAAATTAGCCATGGAATGACTACAGATATAAAATATCTCAAAAACTTAATTTATCTTTCATCATGTCTTAAAATGCATACACCTGTCCCTCTGAGAGTGTACATTGAATTAAATGACTCATTATGACCATAGAGCATGTGTCTTGGATTTTTATGTAATAGTAATGCATAAACTTGAGAAAACGGTACACATACACTGTGTTCTGCCACTAACTTACAGTGTGAAACCAGACAAAGCGTTTCTGGTAAAGTGCAGTATATATGTGTGTTCACTATCACAGAAGCAGCCCTAATTTCTCTGTGAAAAAGTGCAAGTGTTACTCACTCAGTTTTGTCTGACTCTCTGCGACCCCATGGAGTGTAGCCCACCAGGCTCCTCTGTCAATGGGATTTCCCAGGCAAGAATACTGGGAGTGGGAATACTGCGAGTGGGAGGAAGAATACTGGGAGTGGAGAAGATTCCCTTCTCCAGGGGATCTTCCTGGCCCAGGGTCTCATGCATTGCAGGCAGATTCTTTACTATCTGAGTCACCTGTATCTTTACCAAAATATGAAAATGTATGTGAGATAATTGTATTCTAATTTCCTAGGAAAAAACTCAAAATGTAAATCAAAAGTAACATTCATCAAGAGTGTTATATTCAAGTCAATTAATCAGTTTTTGGGAAAAAATAATTTTCCAACTGCAGAAAAAAAGACAATCTCTGTTGTTTTGTTCCCCCCAAAATGGACCCAGGGACATGGGCATCTCCCCTTCTATGTGTTGCATATGCAGTTTAGTGTTCTTATTAACTCTCTTCTAACCAGTGGTGAGTTCAGAAATACCTGTTCCACGGGAAGGAAGTGAATGATCTGTTTGCCCTCTTTGGTTGTAGGTGCCAGCCAGGCTGTTCACATTCCTTCCTGAACTCTGTTGGACCAATCTCTTGACTTCCCCTGTTTGGGAAATCTTCAGATGTAGATGTGATGATTACATTGATTGGAGTGCCTGGAGAATGAAGCCTTTGAAAGGTCCTGGGGCTGCCTCAACAGTCCAGGGGAAACATGCTCTCAGTCAAGAGCCACTTTGAAAAAGAAGTATGGTTTTCTTCCCGGCAGAACTCCCACCTTTACATAAGAATATCAGCTTTCTATTTAAAATCATACAGGGGTATAGAAGAAACAAACATTTCCGCCTGTGCAACAGACTTTAATTAGTTGAGATTAAGTGGCTGAGCTCTCCAAGAATTCTTCAGATTGGCGTTTCGTTTCCTGATACAGATAGGAAAACTCATTGAAACCCTCATAAAGAAATAAATGACTGAGCCCCTAATCCAGGAGCCCATCTTCTGTTATTACCTCGAAAATTCCTAGAGAAGCTTCCGTTTTTTGGTTTTGTCTTTGATGGTTAACTTACACAAAGCATTATATTATTTGCGGGATGAGAAAGTTGGCCTTTGACTCTCGGGTGAGCAGCTGCAGTCGACATAGCTGGAAGAGAGAAAATCTCTAAGCACTCAACCCTGCGGATCACCACCCTATCTCACCCTTACTGCACATGGCCCTGTGCTAATATGGAGCAAGGAAATGTCGTTTAAGAGGAAGTAGCTCCTTAAGGAAGGAAGTGGGCAGTGCAGGAAAGACAAACCAGAACCTTCTCAGAATAGAATTCACCTTTGACCACCACTTGAAGCTCCCCACCCCAAGTCCGAGTCCTGCCGGACAGGGATGGATACACATGTCAAAACCTGTCCAAGCCTGCCCTGCCCTTAAACAATCGCCAGTGTTCTAAAATCAACTTCACTGGCGTTTGGAGCTCTCAGATACTACATAGGCTCTCACGTCCTTAATAAACAGATGAGTCGACACCATTTGTTCACACTTTGCAAAGAATTTTACATTCCTCCAGCAGCAGCCAAGAAGCAAAAAACATTAATGAGATTCAGTGGCCCCTTAGTTCATGAATAAGCTCTTCTGACCAGCAGGGTGGCCATCTGCTCATTGGCAATGAGATCCTCTAGAAAATAGGCTCTGGTTTCATGTACATGTCTCAGAAAACAAGTAGCTAGTCTTTGTTTTTATAGAAGATTCACTGTTTTTGTAAAAGATTTTTGGTTGTTTTACGGAGAAAATATGTTTAATTTATTTTATTCTGAAGCCCGGGAAGTCGAAGATCAAGGTGCCAGCAGATTCAGTCTCTGCAGGGAGCTCACTTTTCTTTTCTTTTCAAGTTCTCATCAGAATCGGCCTGAACAGTCCATTTATGACAATGGCCTTTTTCCTTAGGGTTTTTCTAGCGTGCACCTGAAAACTTTTCCAGCTTCTCCTGTAGCTCAGCTCTGGTCACCTCATTTCCCAGTTCACAAACCTTCAGAAGTCCCTTCATTGCTTTTGAAATAGAGTTCAAACACTTCACTTGGCACTAAATGTCTCCATAACCTTGACCACTGCTTCTCCAGATTTCCTCTCATTTCTTACACTCTACATTCCTTCACCCTGGCATGAACATATATTATGAAGAGGCATCATTTTTTTCCTCTAATTTTTCCAGTGTTGGGGCCAGGGAGTGGGTGAATTGCCCACTAACTCTTAATGACTTCTACTTACAAATGTTCATTTAGCCAAAGCAAGCTATATAGATACATATATCTTCAAGGAGGTCGTGAAAGACAAACGTGACATATACCCAGTAAAAGGAGAATTGAAGTACTGGTGAGCATTTCTAGGGGCCACCGTACTCTAAAACCATCATGTGTTAAACAGAAACAGTTTATGTGAAATACTATGTAACTTATAATCAAAAAATCCCAAATGTTTGTAATCAAAAATAAAAAGGTTTTGTTGTCAGATATTTTATATGCCCTCAGAGCCTATAGTTATTCCAAAAATTCAATAATCTGGTCATGGCAATTCAGGGTAAATTAATGCAAAAAGAAACAGCTTCTTAAACATACTCTCTGTACATTTTGCTTTCTTATTAGAGTTAGTTTCAGACATTCTTCACATTTTTAGGAAATCGTTTGATTTGTTTCTATTTTACTGTGTAATTTAAAACCCTCTACCTTTTACTGAAATGTATTAACCACTGAAAAATTAAAAGCAATGTAAAAGTAGAAACAGTTGAAGCCAGTTTTAAAGACTTAAAGACTAAAATAAAATTTTCAAATATAATACTCTACTTTCATATATATATATGTATGTATTCCTAGCAGTCCAATAAAATGGAGTGCTTCTTGTTTATTGGAATTTGACATTTCAGTGGTGTTAGCCAACCAAGTAATTCTTTTTTCAAGTTTCCTGCTCAAAAATGTATACAAAGAAATGTTTCTATACCAGTTAATGTTGATGGTTTGGTTTGTAACATCAAGTTAAAGTTAGTTTTATGTATTCTCTTTTTGCCTTATTTAATGAATATCCTTGGTGGTCAGCTTTTTCTTTTAGACTTTTTAATCCTTGTTGCATTGAAGAAAAGTATCAAAGGAATGATCAAAAATAGACATAACACAAAAAGTAAGCTTCAGAGACATAAATAGATTATAATGTTAGTTTAAATGAGCATTTATTGTTCTTTAAACATTTATTGTTCTTTAGACAGTTGTTCTAAAACAACTGTCTTAGGTGCAAAGATGCCCCACAAGATATTAGACACCAACTGAGAGACTTGTGGGGTGAAGGGAAAGTGCAGTTCTTGTCTGATGAGCTAAGGAAACAGTTTTTATTGAGTGCCTACTATGCGTACTACTCTGTACTAAGTGATTTAAATATAGTCTGTCACATTATCCTTTAACAAACCTATAATGTTACTCTCCCTTCTCTGCAAATGAAGGCATCAAGGCACAAATATTTAGGAACATTGCAAAAAGTCACACAACTAGTAACTGGTGGAATTAAGATTTCAACCAGGTTTGTTCAATTCCAAATCCTAAACTCCTCTCATTATGGTGGAGAAGGGAGGCATAGTTCCTAGAAAGCAGAAAGGTGTGGAAGAACAGTATCTCGGAAAAACAAGCGGCAGGGGCAGGAGGAAAGCTGTGCTCGGAGACAGAGTTCTGGAATCACCACGGGGTGCCTGGGGTTTAGAAGCTCTTTGGAAATTTTAGCAAGTAGAATTTGGGTAAATTCTGGTGAAGGAGCAATCAGAAGGTAAAGTCCAAGGGGAAATTGTTAATAATTAGTCTCATTTTACCATGTTTCTAGACATGTTTCTAGCCTATATAAAACATTATCAATATACTCAACAAAATGCTGGTATGGAATGTAAATTTCCTTTCTCAAAACACTTTTAGTACAATGGCTTAAAGTCCAACGTAGGATAATCTACACTATCTACCTTTTTAAATTTTCTTACCATAATCTGAAGAGTTTGAAGATATAGGGCTTCCTCTATCCCCCTCTCATCTACAATAGCAAGGTTGGGTGAGGAAATCAAAAATATGTTTTTGAGGATGGTTCTAAGTTTCCTGATGTAATATGTCTGTGATATCTTCCACTGCACAGTACTGTGAATGCCAGAGATTGCCAAAATATTAATTGATGAAAATAATCAAAAGGCCTTCTTAGACTTCAGAATTTCAACCCTCTTTGTTGTCTCTTAAAAGAAGAACTAACTTCTCCTTGGCAGTAAGAAATGGAAGCCTTTGGAAGCAGTTTCCCCATTGTGTGGAATGGGTTCCTGGGGAAGGATTCTGGTTGCCAGCCAGCTTTGGAGGCCTCTCTCCAGCCTAGATGTCTCTATTTGGGTGTGCTGCCAACAGCAATCATCGAGGTCAGTGGTGTCTAACATCTCCCCAGGAGAGAACGAGGTGGCGACACGACAGTGTTTGTTTAGTTTGTAGGGAAAACTCGTGAAAGGTGACGACCTTAGTTCAGGGCTGAGAAAACCCAAAGAGTTTAAAGTGGCTCAGAATTGAAGACTTGAAAGATAGTCCCTTCACCCGCTTGTGCACAGGAGTCAGCCACCTCCAGTCCTCCTTTGGCCCGCGTCTGCACCATTAGGTTTGAGATCCAGTCACCTCACACCTTCTCATTGGGGCTGCCTCTCATCACTCAGCCCACAGCCCTTCTTGCCGACATTCCAGGCTGTGACTGTGTGGTTGTCACCGCGCTTCCCCTGCAGGACACACAGTCACACCTCCTGAGTCTGTTGATCTCCACGTGAATGGCTAACAGTCCTTATTTGAAGCTGTATATTTTTTTTTGAGGGGGGACACTTTAATGCAACAGTAAATCAAAAGCCATATTTAGTCCCTAAAGCAATGATGTATGGAACTCTCTGATGTAGAAAAAGTAAATATGCTCTGTGAGTATACACCTCTCTCCTTCACAGGAACACCGTATTTATAAAACAAATGTTATAAAAATTGATGAACTGTGAGTGAGCCAAAGGATATTTGCTCCTTTTCTTAAGGGTAAGAAGACAATAATATCTGATTACAAAATCCAAGGAACATAGCATCCTACTTGATGTGCTCACTTATTGATAGTTATTTTGTGCTTTAAAGCAATTTTTGCTTGGACCAAAATTAGAGAGTATAATTCTATTGTTATATTCTATAGCAGAATGTAACTCTATTATAGAATGTAATTATAGGAGGATATAAAAGGACTTACCTTAGCATTTCTATATGAACCCCACTTGTCCCACCAGTCTGCTCAGGCCTCCATCTTTATTTTGGTCACCCTTATCTTTCTTTGCTGAAAAGTTCAAATTTTGTATCTCCTGTATGCTCAGAAACCTACCTTGTTCAAAAAAACCCTCACTGACATCCCTGCTACTGAACCATTACCAGCCATTCAGTTTTCTTTATTGTTGCAAAATATGTGAAATACAAACTTCACCATTTTGACGATTTAAAAATATGCAATTCAGGAGGACTTAGTCTATTCACATTGCTTTGCATGGCACCATTATATAGGTCCAGAAAATTTTGATCACCCCAAAGGGAACCCTTCATACCCATGAAGCAGTCACTCCCCATCTCTGTTGCTCCCCAACACCTAGAAACCACTGATCTGCTTTCTGGGTTTGCCTGTTCTGGATAGCTCATGTAAATGCAGTTATGCAATATGTGGCCTTTTGTGTCTGGCTTGCTTCACTTAGCATAATATTTCAATTTTTACCCATGTTGTAGCATGTATCAGAATTTCATTCTTTTTATGGGTGAATAGTATTCCATGTATGATTCTACTACATTTTATTTATCTATCCATCCAATGACGGATGTTTGAAATGTTTACACTTTTTAACCATTGTGAAAATATATTTATTATAAAATATATTTAATTAGCTATTGTTCAGCTGTTGCGAACACTCTTGTACAAGTTTCTGTTTGAACATCCATTTCCAATTCTTTTGTATCTATACCTAATAGAATTTTTTGAGTGATATAGTTATTTATTTTGAATTTCTTCAAAGGATAAACCATTTTACATCTACCAGCAATGCATGAGGGTTCCAATTCCTCTGCATTCTCACCAACATTTGTTATTTTCCATTTTTTAAATTATAGCTATGTTAGTGGGTATGAAGTGGCAGATTATTGTGGTTTTGATTTACTTCTTCCTGATGGCTAGTGACCTGGAGCTTCTTTTCATGTTACTTGTTGCTGTTATCTTCTTAGGAGAAATGTCTATAGACTTGCAAATATTTTCTTTCATTCTGTGGGTTGTCTAATAAATGATAGAAGTGATTTTAATGCCCGTTTCTTAAAATTCTATAGCCTAGACTTTTAATTACTATGCCATAAAACTCAAAGTCAATCAGAAATGTGAGGATATAGTCAGCAGCTCCCATATGAAACTGGAAGGAGAGGCAAAGGTCCGTAATATTTATTGAGTGCACAACATCTTCAGAGAATACAAAGAAAATGCATTCTGCCCACACTTGAAGTCTCATGGGGAGACATACCAGACCCACATCATTCAAGTAGAGAATAACTGCAGGCTCAGCCAGCGACTCTCAACCATCTCTTGGTCCCAAAAGATGTTTGGCAGTGTTTGGAAATACTATTAGCTGCCACAGCTGGAGGCACCACTAGCATCTAATGGGTAGAGACCAGGGATGCTGGTCCACCCATTACAAAGCACCAGGACAGCCCTGCCATAGCAGAAGTTATTTGTTTTAATATGTCAATAATTCTGAGGTTGAGAAACTCTAGGCTAAACCTTCGGTAAGGAAATTTTTTAGAAAAAGAAGAGAAAAGTTTGTGGGAAGCCTGTGGCAAGGAAGGGACCCGGTCCAGCTGGGGACAGGGCTGGGGCAAATTGAGCAGAAGAGTATTACCAGTCGGAGGAGTGTGGCCAGTGGTGGGAACTGAAAGTGAGCTGGAGCCAACTGGAGTAAAGAGTGTGTCATGAAAAGGAAAAGCAATAGCCAGAAAAATGGTTTGGAACTCAGAAGCACTGGGCTCTAACTTGGCAACTGTGTGGCTTTGAGCAAATCACTTGACCTTTCTGAAATTCAGAGTAACCCTCTGTCAATAGAGATCATTTTAATCAAATGAAATCCCATGTGTACAATCAATTTATAAGAGGAAATATGAAATATTGTTGTTAACTTTATGATTGTGATTGTTACCAGAATGGGTTGATTGCAGAGTGTCAGGACCTTGAAAGCCTGGCAAGGAGATGAGGTTGGGTCTGACGGGACCATCTGGAGCAGAAACCCATTAGAGCAGAGGAATGCTGTGGGTGGTTTATTTTGTCACGGAGCAGGGAGGCAGTGTGGGAAGGACGACCATCTCGGACACCTTTCCAGGGAAGCAACATGAGTGCAGGAGGGGCCAGCGTGGAGGCAGCTGGGGGAAGACTCCACCCCACCATTTCCCCCAGGTAGCTGCTGCCCCTGTGGATGCACTTCCGTGACCTGGTAAACTGACTACCGCAGCTCTTCTGAGGATGTGTTGGGGAGTGAGTCGTGGCCCTTTGCAGAGGTGGACAGAAATGCAGGCAGGTTACTCCATGAGCTTGTGCACTGGCTTTGTGTAATGAGGTAGAATTGAACAAGTTATAACTATATGTGGTTTCTAAGAGTAACTGTTTAATATTTCATAATCAATATACAATGGAATTCTAAGGAAAACTGGATGCTGAATTTTCCTGAATTTGTCCTGCCTTGCAGAGCGCTTGCGACTATGTGCTTAGTTGTGTCCGACTCTTTGCTGCTGCTGCTGCTGCTGCTAAGTCGCTTCAGCTGTGTCCAATTCTGTGCGACCTCGTAGACGGCAGCCCACCAGGCTCCTCTGTCCCTGGGATTCTCCAGGCAAGAATACTGGAGTGGGTTGCCATGTCCTGCTCCAGGGGATCTTCCTGACCCAGGGTTCAAACCCGCATCTCTTGCATCTCTGCATTGGCAGGCAGATTTTTTACCACTGTGCCACCTGGGAAGTCTAAGCATTACTATGGTAGTATTTTTGAAGCATATATAGATAATGGAATACATTATCTTTGAGGTTTTATTTTCCCATATTCAATCTTTAAATTCAGATTTCGCCAGCCTGGTACCAAGGCAGAACATTTCACATGTTAATTATTTTTAATTAAAATGATTTATTTTTAAGACATTTGGAAAATGGCCTACTGGTTTTATCGTGTCTATAGAGAATGTTGAATGTAGGCTTCACTGGGATGTAAGCTCCTAAAGGCCAGGGGATTGGGGTTGCTCTGTTCACTGCTGTAACCCTAGTTCACTACTATAACCCTAATGCTTAGAACCAGTGCCAGCTCACGGTAACACTCGATCAGTTGTCAAATGAATGAATGAATGTACGAATGAACCAGGAGTATGTGCCGTCTGTGCATTCTCCCCAGGTGGCTGTGTGATTGAGCAAACACTGTGTACATCTGTGGGGCTGGGTGTGACAGTACCTGACCCCCGTCCTGAACCAAGGCTGTTATCAAGCTGTCCACTGAGACCCATCTCTTGTCACTCATTCGTGGCCATGAGCACTCACATCAAGCGTTTTCCGCTCTCCTTTTTACCTTCCCTGGGACCCAGCAGAGGTGAACCAGTACTGTTGGAAGTGGATGCAGATAAGAGCACAAAGGGATCGAATTTTCCCCCTCGGAAGTGGCAGCTGGTTTGTCTCCTTACACCATTCCCCAAAAGTGGCCTTTCCATGTTCCGAGGAAGAAAACATCATCTGGGCGGTGTGCGCCTGGTGGGACTGTTGTGCTGCAGTCTCCTCAGTGGCTACAGAAATAAGGGCTCTTCAGTAAGACTTGACAAGATGCCAGTTCCGCTAGCGATAAGAGGAGCCTGAAACAGCAGCAGTCACCGCAGGCCACGGGCCCTACTTCCCCAGGTAGGGCTGTGAGACCGCCAAATCAAGCAAGGAGGAGAGCTAGCTTGACAGCCTGTCAGCAGAGTTCCAAAAATGTAAAATGTGACTTTCCTAAAGAACTACTGAAACAGCAGAAGAATGCTAACTCAGTCATTTAAGGATGTTCTTCATGGTTTGAAGGACTCGCATTTGCCTATTTTCCATTCTCTTTAGTCATTCTGAGTATATGTTTCTTTCTTTCTTTCTTTTTTTAGTATTTTATGTATTTATTGACTTGACTGCACCAGGTCTTAGTTGTGACATGCAGGATCTTTAGTTGTGGCACTCAAACTCTTAGCTGAGGCATGTAGACTCTAGCTCCCTGGCGAGGGATCAAACCGGGGCCCCTTGCATTGAGAGCTCAGTCTTAGCCCCTGGACCACCAGTGAAGTTCCCATTCTGATTATTTCTTAGTCATTTATATTAATAATGTTTGCTCACTTTCTACATTGACATACAACTTGTTCTTTATGATACCTGAGCTCTTCATTTGGTGTAGGGGGAAATTCCAGGATATATCTTCTTATAAAGAAAAACAGAAAAAAAAAAGTACTTACTCTGATGTGAATTAAAGTACCAAATTCTCATGAAACCTTAGTCTGAGGTGTTATTGCATTGTGGGAGCCTTAACTGCAGACTTGGCCAAGGCTCCTAAAAGATGAAATTTCATCATTGAAGAGGAGCCAAGGAAGGGAAAGGAATCTGCTGGGGGGTTCTTTTCACTGCAAATGGAATCCCTCTGTTTCAGATTTGATTCATGGGCAAAGCCAGCTTTATTAGTTTTCTTTCTTAATGTCTTATCTTTTAACATGCGTGTCCTTGTGGTAAAAACCAAAAGTTTTCCAACATCTTCCCAAATTATATGTTTTCTGAAAACATGAAGATTTTTGATAAACTCGGTGAGGCATTTTTTGGTTAGAATTTACATAGAAATATAGAAGAATATACGTTTCAAGAATATAGTGTCATAGATTGGAAGGTTGTGCTTGAGGATTTGTGATGTGGGCTTCACAGGTGGTACTAGTGGTAAAAAACCCACCTGCTAATGCAGGAGATGTAAGAGACTCGAATTCAGTCCCTGGTTTGGGAAGATCCCCTGAAGGATGGCATGGAAACCCACTCCAGTATTCTTGCCTGGAGAATCCCATGCACAGAAGAGCCTGGTGGGCTATATCCATAGGGTCGCAAAGAGTCGGACACGACTAAAATGACTTAGCACACATGAGGGTGTGCGATACATAACTGTGAGCCCATACACAGCCCATACCCACACAGAATGTGGGTATGACTGCACGTCATGAGGTTTGTGTGATCATTTTGCTTTCCTGAGCTACCTATAGCCAGTAATCACTCTTGAGGGAAAGTCTTGTTTTCTCAGTATTTTTAAGTTGATTATTGGGGCATTTTAATGTTGATATTATCCTGCAGAATTTTTATTAAAAGTCTTTCACCTTCATCTCTGAGACTATAAAGAAGGGCAATAAGTTAATAAAAATTAATATGAATAAATAAATGTTACTTTTAATTGTGAAATTACAAATAAATTATAGTTAAGCTCCCACCACCTTAAACATCTCTTCTCAAAACTTAAAGAATCAAAAGTAAAGCACAAGCCATTTTAAAATTCTCTATTATAGCAAACAGAATATAGCTATGCAAATAAAAACCAGTCCAGTACCCTGGAGTAAAGCAAATTTTGATCAGGTCAGACTAAAATGAGTGAAGTCCAGAAGTAGAAACAAACATTTGGTCAAATGGAAAACATTTCTGGACTTCTGCCTTTCAGACCTGCCTGCCTCCCAAGCTGTTATATGGTGATATCGAAAATACTTCACGTATCACAGAGATAACACGAGGATGAAAGGCATGTTTGAAGTTCTTGAAACTATTCTGAGAAAGCTACTTGAGAAAACACAAGAACTGTCAATGATACCAGGCAGCCTGTCATTAAAACCAGGTAACTGAGACTTCCTGGCAGTCCAGTGGTTAAGATTTCACCTTCCAATGCAGAGGTTGAGTGTTCAATCCTTGGTTGGGGAGCAAAAAAAAAAGAAAAGCATAAAACAGAAGAAATATTGTAAAAAGTTCAATAAAGTCTTTAAAAATGGTCCACATCAAAAAAGTCTTTTAAAAATTCAAAAAGAAAAAGCTAGGCCATCGTTTTTCATCCATTTCACCTTTCTCTCAAATTTATGACATTAAAGTATCACATCAAAATGAACATTTTCTAAATCAATCTTCATTGGTAAAATGAGTGCCAAAAGCAACACCAAAACCAAATCCTCAGATGAAGCAAGATAAAAAGAAAATACAGTCTTAGGAAATGAACAAACCCGAATGCATTCATTCATTCGTGTATGTCAAGCATTGTCCTAGGTGCTAGAGACATATCAATAAACAGTGCCATCACAGCCCCTGCCCTTGTGGAACTTACAGTTGAGCAGAAGAAACAGCAGTTACTGAGTGTTCCAGAGAAAAGCTGAGTACTCTTTAACTGTGTCTTAACAAAGTGACCCAACTTATCCTAGGAGAGGATTAGGGATACAGATAGGATTGAGGCAACTCTGCAAACTCGGACGGCCAGCATGACTGATCATCTTATATGACCAAAATAAAAAGAATGCCATTTATCTAGCTGTTAAACAGAGATGGAAGCCTTTGAAATATTAAGTTAAATTCTCCCTAGAGTGTTTACGTATTTATACCGCTGTTAGTTTAAATTGAAGGCACCAATTATTTCTTGTCCATCAGGCAAGGTGCCAAGCATTTGTAGGAACAACTTTTCTATGTTGAGTAAAGTCCTGGTTATGATTTATTTAATCTCATGCTTAATCAGCTGCAGTTTGCCAACATACAATGTGTGAGTTGTGTTCAATTTTCATTCTAGAACACTAATATTTACAACACATAGGATTGTTTTACCTGCCAGGACCTCATGGAGACTTTTTATAAGTCCCCCACTCCTTGCTTTGGGGTTTCTTTTGTTTTCTTTTCCTTGCTTTTCTTTTCAGTACCAGCTGACTTTTCATTTCTATTTTATAGGTATTAGGCTATAACAGTTTCAGTGATAAGGAAATAGAAAAAAGAAATTGACATTTCCCTTACCAAGCATGATATGGTATTATATTGGTGTTTATCTGGTAAACAGAGGAAGCATGACTAGTATTTGTTGGTAACTAATGCAGTGAATGCCAATGGGTTTTAGAAATGGATCGATGTTCATCATTAAAAGGTCCCTGCAGGAGATATCTATCATTCTTCTCTTTGCTTTTACTCTCCCACCCCATCGTTTGTTCAGGAGTTTTCAGTCTGGAAGAATGAGAAAACTAAAACACTATTCATTTTAGATTTCTATTCTACTCCCACAGATCAAATGACCTAGATTACTAGATTATTTAAGATTTATATGAAGAACTTCAGAGAAAGAGATTTAAAAGCAGCAAGATTGATAAATGCCTTATATAGCTTTCATTTTGAAGATAATGAAGGCATAAAACAGTTTCTCCAAAAGATGTCAAAATATACATGTTTAACTAAATCACTGACGGATGGAAAATTCAAAGTGGTTCTATTGAGCCACCAGTTACCAAATAACAAATAAGTAGGACCATCTGCCTTATATCAAAGTAGTGATTTCCTTCTTTCCAAATGTCTGAGAAGGAGCTTTTCCAAAACTGATTTAACATGATAAATGAATTTGCAGAAATGATTTTGAAATACGGATCTCTATTGGAGATCAAATCCATTGTTTCTGTTCACTTTATGTTCCAGTTTTACAACTTATTAGTTTAGGCTCAGTGTATTTTATTTCTTCTTCTGAAGTTTTTTGCTCCCAGTAAATATTATAAGCATTGTTGATATATTTCAGTCCTGTAAACTTGGATATTCTCCTTTAATGAATATTTTTAATTACTAAAACACTATTTAAATGTAGTCAGAATTGAAAAAAAATGCTTAATACAAAAGAACAGCAGAGAATGTACAGGCTTTAGGAAAATTCAGTAGAAAAATCAAAGTCATCAGTGACTCTTAACATTCTCTTTATTTCCTTATTCTTTAGCATTCTTTACATTCTTTAGCATCAACTAAAACAAAATAACATGAAAATCAGTCAATACAGACAATATAAATAACATAAACTTAAGTTGGTTTCCTTCTGCATTCCTCCATCTTCTCACAGGAATATAAAACCATGCCCTACAGAAATTCAAAGCTATGGAAGCTAAAGTCACTCACTGCCCCTCCCCAAATAATGACTACTACACAGTTAATTTTTGTTTTTTTTAGAGAAAGCTTTTATCATGTCCTTCCTCCATCATCAGCTCCTCCAGCTTTTAAGGAAATACTTATAAAACTATCTTGCTTCATTTCATTGTGTGTGTGTCTGTCTGTTGGTCTGTCTTTATCTCCATCTGTCTGGTCCTATATTCAAAACTCCATTGCCTTTTTAATTTTATAACTCAGTCGCTAAATCTCTGTTGTGAAGCCATAATTTATGATTGATCTGAAGCTCTGGGCATTGCAGAAAGGAAATGGAAGTTTGATAAACTATCAGATAAGAGGAATTTAAAGTTGGAGAGTGACTCAGACCTCTGGTCAATTTTTAATCTCCATCCCCTTACCAAAAACAGGAAAACTAATATACTAACCTTGAAAACTGAAATTGTAAATCTGCAGCTTTTGGGTAAGATTTAATACCCTTTTACTGGAGGAAAAAAAAAAAGTGATAACTGCTAACGATTGTGTTTATCTCCACAATTTTCTTTTAAAGGCTGACTAAAGTAGAGACAGAGATCCTGATAAAACGGTTTTTAAATTCAGTTCTTTGCCTGGAAACTCCAAGGTAATCAGATGGATAAGTTTTATGAAATTCATCATAGTGCCCCTACTTTGAGATTAAATTTCTTGAATTCTATATTCAAATATAATAGAACCTCATGAAAATCTAACTTTGTTTTAAATATTTTGGTACTTTAGAAAAACAACAGAAAAACAGCTCTGAAGATATAGTACAGATGTGGCCTTGCTTCCTAAGAAGTCCTTCTTTTGTCAATCATGATTTATAATTCACAGAGGTAAAAATTAGATGAACTTTGAGTCAAGATATTATGGTATATTGAAACAAATACCAGATATTTTGCACTTTGAACCAAACAGCATAACTGAACTTCTGAGAAATCATAACTTACAGTGGTCTACAAACTTTACACTGAGTATACACCTAAGTGAAATATTTTGAGTGCATACTATGTGTTATATGTATACACATTTATATATCTCTAAAGCAGAATTCCTTAGACTGCACTATTGGCATTTTGGGCCAGGTAGTTCTTGTCATGGGGGATTGTCCTGTGCGTTGTAGAATGTTTAGCAGCGTTCCTGTCTCTACAGTCTAGATGTCAGAGTACCTTCCTCAGTTACGACAGCCAAAAACATCTCTAAACACTTCCAAATGTTCTCTTATGGGTAAAATTGCCCCAATTGAGAACCACTACTTTAAACCATCCACATGTAATGCTATGTGTAATAATACTAATATATTATGTAAAGCAAACATGGAAAATGTCTGTTTTTAAGGTTGAAGTTTACATTTTAGTAGTGCTAAACATTTTTTTTTGCTTTCTCTATAAATGTCATCATTAATAATTTTTATTATTTACACATGAAAAGATGCTCAACATCACTCATTATCAGAGAAATGCAAATCAAAACCACAATGAGGTACCATTACACGCCAGTCAGGATGGCTGCTATCCAAAAGTCTACAAGCAATAAATGCTGGAGAGGGTGTGGAGAAAAGGGAACCCTCTTACACTGTTGGTGGGAATGCAAACTAGTACAGCCACTATGGAAAACAGTGTGGAGATTTCTTAAAAAACTGGAAATAGAACTGCCATATGACCCAGCAATACCACTTCTAGGCATACACACTGAGGAATCCAGATCTGAAAGAGACACGTGCACCCCAATGTTCATCGCAGCACTGTTTATAATAGCCAGGACATGGAAGCAACCCAGATGCCCATCAACAGATGAATGGATAAGGAAGCTGTGGTACATATACACCATGGAATATTACTCAGCCGTTAAAAAGAATTCATTTGAATCAGTTCTAATGAGATGGATGAAACTGGAGCCCATTATACAGAGTGAAGTAAGCCAGAAAGATAAAGAACATTACAGTATACTAACACATATATACGGAATTTAGAAAGATGGTAATGATAACCCTATATGCAAAACAGAAAAAGAGACACAGAAGTACAGAACAGACTTTTGAACTCTGGGGGAGAACGTGAGGGTGGGATGTTTTGAAAGAACAGCATGTATACTATCTATGGTGAAACGGACCACCAGCCCAGGTGGGATACATGAGTCAGGTGCTCGGGCCTGGTGCACTGGGAGGACCCTGAGGAGTCGGGTGGGGAGGGAGGTGGGAGGGGGGATCGGGATGGGGAATACGTGTAACTATATGGCTGATTCATGTCAATGTATGACAAAACCCACTGAAATGTTGTAAAGTGATTGGCCTCCAACTAATAAAATAATATTAAAAAAAAAAAAAAAAAGAAAAAGAAATGTGACAGACTGTGCTTCAACTTGTTTTTTTTTTTTTCCGGGTTTTTTTTTTTTTTTTTCTTTCTTTTTTTCAACTTGTTTTTTAAATCTTGATGTAACAGATTGCATCCTGATTCAAACTGTCAATTTATTTAAGTGCTTGAATTTAAAGGCCGCTAGGCAAAGGATAGGTAACTCTAGTTGGACAAAATGAAACTGTGAAACTTTTGAACTGTATCATGGTACAAAATTGTCCATTCAGTCTAAAGAAAGGATTTTCCTGAAATTTCACTAATAAATATCTTTGTGTTGATCCCGTAAAAACAAGTAAGAAATTGCATTTTTATATTTTTAACACATATGCTTGAAATTACTGCAACTCTTCATTTAGAAAAAAAAAATAGCTAGTTAGAAAGCTGTATTCAGTTTCTTTTAACTTTGCTTATGGGAGTTTTAATAGGAGACACAACACATAATTTTCAATAAAAAATTCACATAACAATGCACACATTTCCAAAATATTTTCAAAGTGCTTTGTAGATAATCCAAGTTGTTTGTTTATTTTAAAAAGCAGATACTTCCCCCCTCATTGTTTAAATGTCACCTTTATCTTGGGGAAACAAATCATATAAGATTTTTTTTAATGTATGTTCAGGGCATGTAATAGTAACAGCAACTTATCATCATAGAAATTTTAACAAATTTTAAATATATGCTTTTTTAAAAAAGAAAAATAAGTAACTTATCTTCAGGTTCAAGTTCTTTCCTGTAAAATAACCAGTGAACCTCTGTGTAATAATGAGTGATTTTTGTGATCACTCCCTACCTCATTTCAAATATTGTAAAGAATTCACTATGCTTTATTAGTTTCTTAAATTAAAATCATTAGAATGTCAACATCATCCTAGAGCATTTTGTACACTTTTAGTTTTTACTTCCTTGCTAAAACAGCTCATCTATTAATTTTGCAATGTTGTCTCTGTAAACTTAGCCTAGAATACTTTCTGTGGTTAAATTAACAGCTTTTTTGAAAAATATTATTTTTATTGAAAGAGTTATTTATTATAAGAATATCACCTCATTGGTTTTTCTTTCCTTTAGTGACTCATAATACAAGTGAGAAGGTAATCGTTCATATTCCATCATTGAAATAAAATTTAGCAAATACTATATAAGCTGAGACCTATGAAAAACATCTGTGCTTTCATTTAGCTATACCATGCCCTTTCCATTACATAATTTGTTATAAAAGTTGTTTCTTCAAATTTTAATAATATTTACTATGAATTTTTTGTGTTTACTATCAAAGGAATGTAATCTAACTTGACATTGTATTATTTTTCAAGGACTATTTTAAGCATTTTTACCAAGGCAAGAACAAGTGTTTCCTTAATATGTCTTTGGTGTATTGACTATCAAGTGAAAAATTTCAATTGTGGCTTCTAAGCATTTAAAATTAAACATTAGACTGAGTATCACATAATTAATCATCATGGAAGCAATCAAAGGAGTATATTTTGGATGCATAGAGTGGATGCATCATACTAATTATTATAACTTTATTGTATTCTTATCTGACATCTCAAGGTGTACTTTTACCCCAGGTCAAGATTCATTCTGAAAAATCATGAATATCAATACAAATATCAATATGTGAATATTACTATAGTATTTTTGAAAATTTCATGACAGAGGCAGGTGGAGGAAGACATTTTGCCAAATCTGATTTGTCAACATATCAAAGAGTTTACTTTAAGAGTAGAATAAATATCAGCTTTAGCTTGTTCTTCTTTATGTATTGACTGATTAGCATTATTTTCAGTCAGGTTTCTTTTCAGATGTCATAGTATGTCTTTTAAATCTCTTAAGATTACCTCTGTTTACCCATAGGCGAGTATTTTGGGGGGGATAGGTTGCTGTGCTGGGTCTCTGTTTGGTTTGCGGGCCTCTCGTTATGGCATGCGGGTCTTCTCTAGTTGTAGCACTCACTCAGGCTTAGTTGCACACTCATTGGAGTGTGAGATCCCACTTTCAGGGCCCTGCCTTACAATATGCATTAGGTATCCTTGGAGGTGCAAATGATGTGTATTAGACTACATTGCAGGCTGAAATGAACCCTGTTTTCCTATAGAAAAGTAAAACTTGCAGTGCCGTCTCGTTTTTCCTAGGGTGACCTCCCAGTAATGCCATCTGGGCTATAATAGTTTAATTTTAGCATGTGATCACAAAATGCTCCATTACAGGATTGGCCCAATTCAAGCAATATGATCGAGAAAGTGCTAAGAAACAAGCCAATTAGTGTCATAGTTACAGTTACCGTCCAAAATACAAGACAGGTGCTTGGACCACTAACCAATTGAAAAGCATTCTCTCCACTGAGTCATAGGTAAAAGCAATGGAGGAATTTGACCACAAGCATTCTCATAAATTTTAAAAACAGTTCTCTGGCTGAGTTAATAAATGAATAGAATTGTTCAGAATTTCCAACCAAAGTGTGACAAGTAATTGGCAAAATCGGCAAAATATCTAGTGACCATTTAAAAAGATGTTATGTTTTAAGATCATTAAAGCACAGCATTTTATTTGCTGATGATTTATTTCATTTGTAAAGTATCCTACTCTTAATGAAATGAAATAGCCATGACTTTAGCTTAATAAAATATTTTATTGCTTCTAAAACCTGTGAGTGTATTGGTGTGTGCATATATTACCCTGAAATTGTCTAGATCTACAGTAATTTATTTATTTATTTTTATGTAAAAGTGTTGTTTTTTTTTTAAATCTGGAATTTGAGCTTTGCCCATATCAATAATCAAGAGAGTACTAAAGCTATCTTTAAAGTCTGAGGGTAATAGTGTATTTAAGCTTAGTCTGTACCAGGGGTTCTCATTACCTTGACCTTCAAATATCTGAAAGTAAGTGAACTTTGTGACAAAATTTACAGCTCTCAGAATTCAACAGAGCCCACAGGCCCTCTGTTTTCCAACTGCTCAGCCCACACAGACCCTGTATGTTAGCACACCCAGGGGAGTTAGTGTTAGTCCATGGGTCCATTTGTCCTTGGAGTTTGCTAGACTGAATGAAGACTTCAGAACTATTTCTGGTTTACAGCAATATGTTTCTTAACAGGAGTTTTTCCTCCTTAGTGTTTTTGCCCCTACAGGCCTCAAGAATCTTTTCAAAGTCACTCCCATGATAGGTGTGCTGCAATGACTGTTGACCCAAAGTACATCAAAGACCCAAGAAGTTGCTAACGCTTATGAGTGTGTGCGAGACTTGTAATGGTGTCTCCCCGCAGGGTTACAGCAGAGGGAGGGAAGTGAGTCAGCACCAGCTTTTAACAGCTCCCCTCGTGGAGAGGTTGGATTTGAAATTAATGCAGAAGTACAGAGCTCTTTTCTTATCATGTTATTTCCCATCCATTCTGTTTTGTTTCCCAAAAGGTTTATTTCGTGTAAAGGACAGGAGTTCTATCACAAAGCTATTTTAAAAGGAATTTCCTCTTCTGTCCATAACCCTGAGGAACACTGGCCTTTAAAAGAGGGAGCCTGTGTTTACAACTCAGTACAGAAGGAGAGGAAATATATTCTTAGAGTAAAGCCAGCCAAAAAAAACAGATGGGATACCACCAGTTCACTCTATAAGGCCATGCAAACAGCTGACTCGTTGTTTAGAGGGGATTATACACAGCTTCAGGTTTGTTCTCTTTCTTCCTTTTCATAGAAAATTCATTCTTCATGTCACTTTTGGCAATTGTCCAAGTTAGAAATACTCATCCCAGCATAATTCCAAAACCAATGGAAGGAAACTGGGCACTTATCACCTCTTACTTATCTTCCTTGTTTCTAATTTCCGAGTGAAACTCCCTTCTCATTATCTTGGCTGAGTAGAGCCCAGGTATTGTTTAAAAAAAAAAAAAAATCACCCAATAAAAAGTTTAAAAGAAGTGAGCATGGTCATTATTGACACTTCATTCTGAGTACCCTCTAGTACCTTACAACCTGAAACGGAAAACAGAAACTTTTAATAGGACAGTGTGTATATGAGCATCACCTAAACACTATGAGGTCCAAATGATGTTAGGTTAGGGAAGGACAGGATAAAGTGAGTGAAGCAAGTTTCAGGAGAGACATAGGAATGGATCCTACTTTCCCACTGTTCATTTTGTAGGAGAGACTGACTCTGACTAAAATCTCAAGGTGTCCTTGACAAAGAGAGGACATGTAATATGTTAAAAGGGAGAAGTTTTAATTTTGATAAATATGAAGTCATGGTGTAGGAAGTGAAATAAATGTAGCATGAATGAATGAGTAAGTGAATTAATTAATAAAGAGGATAAGGATGGAAAAGTGTAGGAAACAGGCAAATTAGGAAAATGTAGGGACAGAAAAAAGGTCTAAGAAAGTCTGAAGGAGAAAGAACCAGGTCATTTGGCCCAAATATCCAGGAGTAAAACTGTATATATAGTATTCAAGATATATTTTAAGGAAATAATGAAAGATACATATTCAGTATTGCTAAGGTGTAGATGAGAATGTCCAGAATATAGATCAGGCATTTTAGTGACTCCTAAAATCTCAGTGGCATGAATTGTTTTTCCTTCTTAATTAGTAAACTACAATAGCATTTAAATAACTATAATAGTGACTATGAATTTTATTTTAATGTGTTAGAAACGAGAAATTTTTCTTCTTGGATACATTTCCCAGCTGTATTTTATGATTCTGATAGTTGCTCAGTATTGCCTTCTTAAATTTACTTTCTTAATAAAGTGAATTTTTGATTGATTATTATCAAAGGGCACAAAATATTTATGAAGATTTTTTCTTACCTATGCTTTTTTGGTTTGTTGTTATTTAGGTTTTATACTCAGGTAATGTTTACAATGTAAACTGTAATGAAAGTGTTTGTTCCATTCTTTATTGTTCTACATGTAAAAAGTCTTTCACATAGCAGCTTGTCACAACATATTTTACAATTTTATTTTTTCATCTCAAAGTTATGTCAAAAGAGAACAGTTGTTTTGAACACTCTGAAACTCACCTCTGCATGATAGCTTCAACCTTGAATGGAGTCCCAAACAAATCAGAAATTGTTTGTTTGTTTGTTTTCCTTTTCTCCCTCAATTCCCAGTCTCCTTTATTATCTGTAGAGGAAGGGGCGGGGGGGAAATTCCAAAAATAAAAGCCTACTTGTTTCATAATAACTGTCCATATGAAATTCAATGTACTCAATCATCTGAATCAACTCTCTTTTGTGCTGTATAATTAGAGTTGAGGCTATAGATGTAAAACCAAAGACAAATCTTGGTTCCATGGTACGTAGAGTATCAACATTGAAACTCATCTTGTAGACATTGTTCATCGTCAAAGTTCCATTGAGAGAAAAGACCAGTAAAGTCTAGTTCCATTAAGAATATAGATGACAGATCCAGACCACCTGGGTGTGGATTTCTATTCTGTCCTTCTTTAGCTGGGTGACTTCAAGCAAATTATCTCATCTTTCAGCATCTCAATTTCCTTACCTGTACAGTAAGAATAATAGTAAACTTATAGGATCATTATGAGGATTAAATGAATTAATACATCTAAATCTCTTAGAACATTGTGGGCATATTATAAACACACAGTAAATGTAGACTGTTAGGAGTCACTGTTACTTTTGTTAAATTATTTCTTTACTATCATTTTAAAGAACAGTGGTGATATTTGTAGTATTTAGTGAAATTGAGCATCCTATCATGCTATAAAGAGTGGTGCTGCAGAGTAGAAAGAGCATGAGTTAGAGACAGGAGACCTAGTTTCAAGCTCAGGGTCTTAAACTCACCTGGTCTGCAGTTTTACTCATTTCACTTATCTCTACGTCATCATTCATAAAGCCATAGAAATGACATCCTCTCCTCACTGTCCTGTGTGGAAGACTTATACAAAATATAATTTTAACATAAAATAAGAACTAGTTTAATATAAAAAGAATACTTTAAAATCAAGTAGGAACTATTTAATGAAAGTGTATTAAAAAAACAGTGAGAACACAAGGGAGCAGCAAGTGTGGACTAGCAGAGTCAAAAGAAAAGCTTCCCAGGGGAAGTTATGTTTCAGAGGTATTCTAAGGAGTGAAGAGAAGTGTACTAGTCAGTGAGTTCAGTGGCATAGAAAGAAGTCATGTCTGGACATTGGTGGTTAGGGATGAGTTTACAGTGAAACTTCATGATAAACTGTAAATTGCTGTTAGTGATGTATGTCGATTGAACTTCATGATCTCAATTGCATACCAAGGAGTTGCAGCTTTATTTGAGTTGTTAAACATCTAAAACCAGGTCCACCGTCTCTGTGCTGCCTTTGTAAATAGTACCAGTTCAAAACAAACACATCACTATGAAATCAAGAATTACTGGCATTAATTTGAGGAGTGGACATTTTTTTCTTTGTCCCCTTGCCAGCACTTTCTAAAATTTATTAATGTAACATAATTATTATTTTATTTTATATAATTGATATTACATGTTATATAATTTGTAATCATTATTATTTTTATGGGCTTCCCAGCTGGTGCTAGTGGTAAAGAACCCACCTGCCTATGCAGGAGACATAAGAGACACAGATTTGATCCCTGGGTTGGGAAGATCCTCTGGAGGAGGGCATGGCAATCCACTCCAGTAGTCTAGCCTGGAGAATCTGCTGGACAGAGGAGTCTGGCGGGCTACAGTCCAGGGCGTTGCAAGGAGTCAGACATGACTGAGCAACTAAACCACTAGCTTCCTGGAGATTCCTTCATTCTTTTTTTTTTTTTTTTTTGAAAACTTTTTTCTTCAGTCTCACTCCCTCTTTTTAAAATAAATCAAGGGCTTAAATAGCTACCAATTAGGGAATCTAATCAGCATACAATAGCTTCTATTAACAATGTTGACATAATTGCAGTTTTTTCCTGGTTTCAAAGGAAATGTAAGATCAGAAAGGAACTGTACAAGGAGTATCTACTGAAAATGAAGAATCATAGAACCACAGAATCACAGGATAGAAGAAAGTGCACGCACAGTGCCTGTCCCACAGTGGACTGTGAGATACAATTGATAAAAGAAGACTCCTGTCTCCCAAATAGTGGCCTGTGGATCAGTAGTAATAGACAGTTTATGTTAGTGCATGTTGAAATGAGAAAAATACAGACAATGTAATAAAGCTTGGTGTTTTGTTCTGTTTTGTTTGGTAGGAGAGGGTGACTATTTTAACATAGAAAAACACAAAAAGATAACAGACATTCTTGCTTCCTGCATCCAGAATTGAAAAGTGTGGACATTTTATCATATTGGTGTTGCCATTTTTTATATAAAGAAGTAAAATAGTGTAGATCAAATTGTTGTCGCTTTTAAACTAGATGTCCCATCTAGTCCCAGTGGAATCCCATGGACAGAGGAGCCTTGGCAGGCTACAATCCATAGGGTTGCACAGAGCTGGACACAACTGAAGCGACTTAGCATGCACGCATGCATGCACACTAGCCCTCGTCTCTCTTCCCATCCACGCTAATGATTTGATATTTCTTCTTACATCCACATTTGTGTGTATGTGTATGTATATGTGTCTGTGTGTGTATGTGTGAATGTAGAATGTACAGTATTGGTTGTTGTGTGTTTCAAGTTACACAGATGGTACATCTTTCATAGAGCTGAATTTATTTAGTACTACTCAAGAACTATCCTTTATTCTTACAGTATTTCCTTCCTATTCTTCTTAGCTTTATCCTTTGTTCTATTAAATGGTTGTAGTAAAAATAGCAATTAAAATATCCTTAAATGGCAAAATAAAAAGCTACAGCTTAAATTTCTATAATGATCCCCTTGCTTATTTTTAGATGTTCCTTGAAATCTCAGAAAAGAGGAGTACTTTGGTAGTTAAATCAGTGTTTCTGCCTGTGACCATCAAACGTCCACTTGGACGCCTCCAGGAAAGGGCATGTTATTTGGTATTGTGGCATCTTTACGGAGACCCCTCAGCTGGTCTGGAATCTATTTCCACGTGGCTTCTGCTGTGACCATATCCTACACTTTGATATCACACAAGCAAAATCATTTAACTCTCCTTCACAGAAGTCCTTCAGTCACATGGAGAAACTACTAAATTTTCTCTGAATCGTCTTTTCTACAAATTAGGTATCCTCCTTTCAATCAACTATTCTTCTTGGGACATGGTTTTAGTAGTTATCATATGTTGACATGGTTTCAACAAGCCACGTTCACAATCCCTTTAGCCTGATGGTTCACCATTGACGGGAGCTCTTTATTTATATGTGAAGGGTCAGAAATGCCATTGCAGCTGTCACTATTTGTAAGAACATTTTGATGAGATGACTCATCTGCTTTTGACCTTGCAACAGAATGACTGCCATCACTGAATGCTACAAACTCTATCGGTCGACTTCAACAGGTATCCCGGGGAGTCTACGCAACTTGAAAAGTGCACAGCAAACTGGCAATGTAAAGTGGCATTAGCTCCCAAAAGTTTCAAGGTTCCTGTCATTCCTTCCCACATGGTAGGACACTATGTCATCAGCTGTGGCCAAATAAATGAGAAATAGCTAGAAAACGTCTCTCAATATTTTTTTCAGTGTATGCATAGCATTTTTTTAAAGAGAGGTTTTCTTAGGTCTATTTTCTCATCTGTAACAAAACCAGAAAATTAAAGATCACAATGCTCCCTCAAATTGACTATAAAAGGGTTAAAATTAGTTGGGTTTTTTTTTTTTTTTTTTTAATTCCCAAAATGAAGTCCTTGTGCTTTTGCCAGACCGTCAGGCTTTGTGACAGACAGCCCTCCAAATCAGATATTTGACTCAGAATCAGAGAAGGATTTGCACACATTTTTGGAATGTATTCAGTTCGGGTACACCGCACATCAGGGCCTGCTTTTACTCTGGAACTGTTTAATGTCATCAGGGAAAGCATTCTTTTTGTTTTAACTTTAATAATATATTTTATTTAGCATAACATATGTAAAATATTCTAGTTTCAACATAAAAGTTACTGAGATAATTTTCATCCTTTAGGAAAAGCATTCTTTACAAAAATGCAAAGTGTTATTTTCACGTAATATTCCAAGGTGATCGGTAATGACATGTGTAAAGGGTGAGAGATGATTCATGGCCGCCCACTCAGCTCCCAGGGAAGTTTCCGAAGCCGAGGTTGAATCATTCCACAAGGCGATTGGCACGAGAGCCTTGGAAAGCCGTTCTGATTGCAAAAGCAGGCCTCTCACTTTCCTGAGGATGGTGATGGATGTCTCCCCTAGAGGACCTTGGTTTACTGGAAAAATATGACATTTGATAAATATTTTGAACCCAGATATATTTTCTTACTAGGAGAATAAGTGTACATTTCTCTGTAAGCGAATGCATATTTGGGGGTACGCTTATTCTGGGACTACATACTTGCCACTCTCTTTTATCAACCTTTTAATGAATTACTATATTTAGCACCCATTCAAGCCCGCACCCAAAAAAGTGCTGATAAGCATACTTACTATGAAACTCTGTACCAAGCATGCTTGTGAACTTGGGAAAGGACCACAGATAGTCCCTATAAATAACCCAAAAAGATACTCATTTCCTTCAAAGACTTATTTAAAATGAATTTCTGGTTGAAATCCAATGACTTCTGGCAGATTTCCATCTCCCAGGGAGCACCATGGTAATTACAACTTGTTGGCATTCTTTTCAGCAATTTCAGAAGGAATACCAAACCAAGAATTAAGCACTGAAAGAGGTTGAATCATCCTTTCACCCTTGAATGTACTCATTTCCTTTGATTCTGGCCAAAGTTTTTTGGAAGATATTCTTGTGAACTTCCGTTACTGTTGTAAGCAGTGGAAAAACAGAAGGCAACCACCAGGATTGGGTTGCTGCAGCAGAAACAAAGATAAATGCCTTTGACCCACTGCATTAGTAGGAAGCAGTGGGAGAGACTAGGGGATTTCAGCCATAACTGCTGTGATGCAGATATAGCACTAAACCATCAGCAAGTATGGTGAATTCTGTTCTCTTGTAACTTTGAAAATAACATTTTTCAAGAGTCCCCACCTTGTTTTTGTTTTGTCATCCACAGCATTGGATGGGCCTCCTCCCTCCTAATTTAAAAAAGATAGCTGAAGAAATGTTTGAGGGCGTTCACTGGTGGTCTAACGGTTAGGGTTTGGTGCTTTCATTGCCATGGCCTGGGTTCAACCCCTGGACAAGGAACTGGGATCCCACAAGCACATCCCCCCAAAAAGAAATATTCGTGATGTTCCTATTTGATATGACATTGTCCCTGATAGTCTTGAAGTCTTGTCCCTCCTCATAAGGGAGGAAAGATGTGTTGAAAAGTCAACATGGGACTAATGTAGCAGTGGTCCCATGGAAGCTCGAATTCCTTAGTTAAATGACGAAAGTCAGTAAGTGTGAATGCACTCTGAGCCCAGGAGGTCTCTCCATTAGGAAGACTTGAAGAGAGAAAGCTCAGACTGGGCTGGATCAGAACAGACCGAGAAGAGGAGGTTGCTGGTGAGCAAGGGGATAAGGCAGGAAGCAGCAGAGTCCGTCAGCCCAGGAAGTTTACCCAGAAGCTGATTGCATTAGTTTGCTCTGGCCTGTCCTCTCAGTCTCTTCCTCTTCTTCTAAGGACACCAATCATACTGGATTAGGGCCCACTCCTGATGGCCTCGTTTTAACTCAGTCACCTCTTTAAAGACCTTACCTCCAACATTTTTAGGTGCTAGGGATCAAGGCTTCACCTGTAACACTAACAAAACTTAAACACTTCAGAGCCCCTGATGTAGACGGGCCCCTGTGTGTGCCAGCACTTGTCCTGTTCAGGTTGGGGAAGGGAAGCCAGGTTGGAGTCAGGAAACACTTCTATGTAAGTATTTCTGGTGAATTGCCAAGAGAGTTGTCAAAAGGGTGGGGGGTGGGGGGTGGCACTGAATCTTCAAATTTCCAGTAATTCCTTGTGATGCCTTTTTCATTCTAAAGTAATGTTCACTGTCACATATAATTTTGTATTATTAATGTCATCTTTTTGTTAAAGATGGCTATATCATCTACAGTTGCAAAGCAGTAGGTTCCACAAGTGGATCCACTCTTTGAAGTATAACATATACACCAGATTTAGGACTTATTGTGAGAAAAAGAATGTAAATGATCTCATTAATAATCTCTGTATTGATCACTTGTTGAAATGATGTTTTGGATACACTGGGTAAAATAAACTGTATGTAGTATTAAGATTAATTTCACATGTTTCCTTTTTTAAAGTGGCTACTAGAAATTTTTAAATAACAGAAGTGGCTATATCATATTTCTGTTGCTCCAAACTCTCATAACACACCTATCTCAGGCCAGATGCTTCTCTCCTGCCCTGCTAAAGCCTGGAGCTTATGCAGAAGCAAACTCTAGGAGTTCCTTCTTTTGTTTCCATGCTACTTGTGTTCCTAATTTGGATCTGAGTGCCTTTTTATTTAATGATAGTTACATTTAGTGGTTAGGGCCTGTGTGTCGTCACTAGAGTTCTTTGAGTTATTAAATAGGCTTTTCCTCTTTGCTGGAATTCCAATTATATTGGCACTAAGAGAAGATTATTTAGAGTTTAAAACAAATGACTTATAAACAAACAAACAAAAGGAATCTGTATACAACCTTCACAGGAAGAGGCTATTTTAGATTCTATTGTTGAGCGACTCTTACATAAAAGTACATATACACCATGGAATATTACTCAGCCGTTAAAAAGAATTCATTTGAATCAGTTCTAATGAGATGGATGAAACTGGAGCCCATTATACAGAGTGAGGTAAGTCAGAAAGATAAAGAACATTACAGTATACTAACACATATATACGGAATTTAGATAGATGGTGGCGATAACCCTATATGCAAAACAGAAAAAGAGACACAGAAATACAGAACAGACTTTTGAACTCTGGGGGAGAACGTGAGGGTGGGATGTTTTGAAAGAACAGCATGTATATTATCTATGGTGAAACGGACCACCAGCCCAGGTGGGATACATGAGTCAGGTGCTCGGGCCTGGTGCACTGGGAGGACCCTGAGGAGTCGGGTGGGGAGGGAGGTGGGAGGGGGGATCGGGATGGGGAATACATGTAACTATATGGCTGATTCATGTCAATGTATGACAAAACCCACTGAAATGTTGTAAAGTGATTGGCCTCCAACTAATAAAATAATATTAAAAAAAAAAAAAAAAAAAAAAAAAAAAAGCTTTCCACAGGGAGGGCTGAAATGCTTACAGTTATTTTACCATGGAAAATTTTAATGCTATCGAAGTGACTTACTTTAATTCTAATATACATTAAGGGTCTTTAAATGGTTGTTTGAGAAAACTCTTGGTCCAGAGGAGCAATTAATTTTTTTAATATTTTATAAAAATATGTGTCTCATAGAAATGTATTGAAAAGTAATAACATGTACTCACCATCTAGCTTAAGAAGCTGTCTCCAATGCCTTAGAAAGTTCCTCCCACCTCCCAGTAGTAACTACTAAATTTCATGTTTATCATTACTTTCCCTTTAGTGAAAATTTTACTGCCAATGAAGCTGCTTTAAAAGCTGGTTTAGTCATTTAAAGCTGCCTCTATTGTATGGACCTGCTTAAAATAATTATCCTGGATTCTATATAGCAACTTAAACTCCCAAAGCAACTATTCTGTTTTTATGAATACTTTTCCATTAAGGAGAAGGGGGAGGAGGAAAGGGAGCAAGAGAAACATATTAACTTTTAGTATGATTTTACTTCTTCTATAAGAAAGTGTCACCACATAGAGAAATACAGTTATTCAGGCTGGAGCTCAAGGGGTAAGGGCCAAGAAGACACCAGTGGGCAGCCACTGGAAATCTCATCCAGAAGTCTGGCACATAATAAATATTCCGTAAATGTGAGAGGCTCTCCCAAAGAGGTAGCAGTGCCGAACCCCTCAAATATTCCCAGGTAATTATGATTAATATCCTCACTCCCTACTCTCATGATAGTAAGAATCCAGAATCTCCCTAGCCTCTATTTATTTCTCAAATTCTATCTACATTTTCATGTAATATAAAATTTAATATCTATATATTTGTTGGTTAACTGAGGCCTTTTCTGTTTCTTCTCCGTATCATGTATCCAGCCCTCCTTGGAATGTCCATCTTGGAATGCAATATTCAGAGAATCATAGAGTGTGTTTTTCTTCAACAGTTCACTTCAATATTAATGGCCACTTACCCTTTGCCAGAGACCATATTAAACTCTGAAAGATGAATTTGACATGATCCCTGCCTGAAAGCAATTTGTGTTTATTTTAGTGAGAAAAACAGAGAGGTTAAAGAGACTCTCTCTCATTCAACAAATATTTATTGAGCACCTATTATGTGCCAAGTGCCCTTAGGCTCTGGGTACACATCAATGACTGAAACAGAATTTCAGCTGTCATGGAGCTTACATTCTACTGGTGAGAGGCAAATCACAGAGAATAAGTAAATTATATATTATGTGTATATTATTATGTTGGTAGGCATTAATAATAGGTACTGTGGGGGTGGGTATAAAACAGAGAAAAGAAAGAATACAGAACTGGTGGGAATAAGGAGAATGTGAGTGTCATTTGAAACAAGGTGGTCAGAGAAGGGCCCTCTGAGAAGGTGACATTTAAGTCAAGACATGAAGGGTGGAGTAGCAGCCTTATGGTTCCTTGGAGAAAGGGCTTTCTAAACAGAGAAAACAGTAAGTGCAAAGTCCTTTAAGTGAGAGCAACTTCAGGTCCCTTTTTCCCCCAGAGGCCTTTCTTTTATATATATGTACACACACACACACACACACACACACACACACACACACACACACACACACACACACACACATTTTTGGCTGGGCTAGGTCTTACTTGTAGCATGTGGAATCTATTTACCTGACTAGGGCTTGAACCTGGGCCCCCTGCATTGGGAGCACAGAGTCTTAGCCATTAGACCACCAGGCAGGTCCCCAAGGTTCTTTCTTAAGAAGCATCAAGGAGGCCAGTATATGAATGAGAGTGGCAAAGGAAAGGATATAGAAAAAAAGGTCAGAGAGGTAACAGAAGGAAGGACCTGATAGAATATTGAAGGGACTTTGGTTTTTACTCTAGGATAGAAAACCAATGGAGGATTTTCAGAGGAGTGATGTTAGTTGACTTTAATTCTGAAAGAGTCACTCTGACCACTAAACTAATAGACTCAAAGGGCACAAAAGTTGAAGGAAGGAAATTAGGAAGCTACTGGTACTACCCAGGCAAGAGATGATAGTGGCCTCGAACAAGTTGATCGCAAGGCAAGTGCTGAGACGGGGTTTGTTGTTGCTGTTGTTTAGTCACTAGTCCTGTCCAGTGCTTTTGCGACCCCATGAGAAAGCATAGGCCCGTCTGTCTGTGAGATTTCCCAGGCAAGAATCCTAGGGAGGGTTGCCATTTCCTTCTGCAGGGGTCTTCTCGACCCAGGGGTCAAACCTGTGTCTCCTGAGTTGGCAGGTGGATTCTTTGCCACTGAGCCACCTGGGAAGCCTGAGAAGGGACTTAGGTGTGGCTAAAGGTGGAGCCAACAAGGTTTACCGAAGCAGCACGTGGCTTCAGAAGACTACAAATCTGAAGTCCTGAAGACAATCCAGCATTTATTTCGTATCTGATCACTGTGCTCTGTGACTCAGAAAGGTACTTCTCCTCAGGGAGGCTAACAATCCAGTGGACAAGCTTGGATACACAAACAACTAAGTACAACTTCATAAGTAACAGAGTAAGTTCCGTAACACAAGTACAAACGAAGAACAGTGGAAGCCCAGAGCAAAGAACAATTCGTCAGCTTCAGGAAAAAGATACCCATTAGTGGATACCTTGAAATGTGACCTCAGGAGGTAGAGGAATGTTTACAAACACAACCTGCATTTGATAAGAACCTGGATTACTATCCATATGAATCCACTGCAAACTCAAGATTTACATCTGGGGCTGCCACTGATATCCAGCAATCCACAGTAAATCCAGCATCACAAAGCCAAGGACATGTTCATGAAAAGAGAATCAAACCAAATAGGCACGCTAAGCCCGCATGCAAAGTAATTGCCTTTTAACTTTTTATTAAAGGATAATATATACACAGAAATATGTATGTGTAATTGTAGAGGTTGGTAACAACACACCTGTTTATCCAGAAGCCACAGTGAGAAACAGAACATCGCCAGCTTTGCAGGAGATACCTCACATGCCCTTCAGGTCACACCACCACACACACCCAAGCTTCGTTTCCTTCCTCATAACATAGTCACGGGCTTCCCTGGTGACTCGGATGGTAAAGAGTCTGCCTCTAATGCAGGAGACCTGGTTCCATTCCTGGGTCAGGAAGATCCCCCGGAGAAGGGAATGGCAACCCCACTCCCGTGTTCTTGCCTGGAGAATTCCATGGACAGAGGAGCCTGGTGGGCTACAGTCCATGGGGTTGCAAAGAGTTGGACACAAGTGAGTGGCTAACTCACACACACAACATACTCACACAGTCTGCACTATTTTGTGTCCAGTTTGCCTCACTCAGGACCATGCTCCTGAGATGCGTCCGTTATTGCTGTGTGTAGCGGTTATGAGTTCTCGTTGCTCTGTGGCGTTCTGTTCTGTCGGTGTACAGTTGACCCTTGAACTACTTGGGTTTGAACTGTGCAGGAGTTTTGTCAGCAGCAAATATTACAACACTTCACTATCCTAGGTTGGTTGAATCCTCCGATGATGAACTAGGGATATGCAGGGCTGACTCTAAGTTACATGTGAATTTTTGACTGTATGAAGAGTTGGTACCACTAACCATATTGTTCAAAGGCGAACTGAACTACAATTTGTTATCTATTCTACTTTTGATGTGCATTTGGATGGTTTCCAGTTTGGAGCTATTACAGGTAATGCTGTTATGAATGTTCTAGTGCTTGTGTTTCGCTGAACAAGTGTGCACATTTCCATTTGATGTATATTTGGTAGAATTGCTGTATCACAGCTGATTAATACTACCAAATAGTTTTCCCAAATGTACCAACTTATCCTCCTGCAGTTTTTGAGAATTTCACTTGTTGCACGTCTAACGCTTGATATTTCCCATCTGTCTCATTTTGACCATTCTCGTGACAGACAGAGGATTGTGTTTTTCTTACTGATTTTTAGGAGTTCTTCATATCTTTTTGGATATAAAAACCATTACTAGATGTATACACAGTGAAAATTTTTCCCTCATTCTTTTTTTTTCTTTCATTCTCTTAAACTTTCTCATGATGAACAGATCTTAGTTTTAACATATCTATCATTTTTCTTTCATCATTAGTGGATTTTTTTTGTTGTTGTTGTTGTTTTTGCATTATCTATGAAGCCTGCCTACTTCCAGGTCAGAAAGAAGTTCTGTTTTTTTGTCTTAAAGCCATATTGTTTACTTTTCACTCTTAGACCTGCAATTCATGGAAATTATTTTTTTTAATTGATAAGGAATGAGACAAAATTTTTTTTCTGTATGGATATCCAAATGACTTAGAGCCATTTTACGAAACAGACAATTACTTTAACTTACTTGAGATGTTTTATATACACTGAAATAAGAAAGAATCAAATATATTTTATCATCTTAAATGTTTTCTATCATCTGAAATCTTAGTTTTAAGTGTGCGGGAAATGTGGGTGTGTGTGTGTGTGTTTGACAAACTCACATTTCCAGCAAATACTAGGGAGGAAATTAGAGAAGGAATAAGTTAATTTCACTGCTGTAAATCTATCCTACAGATATTAAATTGGAGTAGTTCCACTGTGATTCTGCATTTTCCATTCTGTCCAGAAACAGCATGTGGTTTTTACATGATTCTCAGTCCAAGAACCAGAATTTCTCCTGGTCACATTAATGATGGGAACAGCATCTGGAATATAAAATAGCAAAATGGAAGGGAATGTTGGCACTTTTACCCTAGACCACCACAATTTCATTTGCAGCCCCTGCTATCACTCTGTATTATTTCCTTCAAATTCCATTTGAAAGAGTGATTGCTTTGTAATTTATATTCCAATAAGCCTCGAAACCTCAAGTGCGTTACCACAACTCTCAGGCAGGAATTTGAGGGAAGGATGGTTGGAAGCTATTGCACTTATTAAATTCTATAAACAGTATACTAATTATGCTGACAGCTGCTATATTTAAATAATTTAAATGTGCATTTTAGTTTTTTATGGCTTCCCAGGTGGCTCATTGGTTAAGAATCCACCTGCACTACAGGAGACACAGGTTCGATCCTTGGGTCAGGAAGATGCCCTGGAGAAGGAAATGGCAACCCACTCCAGTATTCTTGCCTGGAAAATCCCATGAACAGAAGAGCCTGGCAGGCTACAGTCCATGGGGTCACAAAGAGTTGTACACGACTTAGCGACTAAGCAACAACAATGATAAAGACTGTGAAGATTTTTATTCCTCAAAGTAAACAGATGACACATAGAAAATTTAATGACATATCATCTAATAGCTAGCTCTTCTTATTAAAAAACTTTCAGAGAATAACAGGAAAGGTGGGAAATATATTTTGAATTTTCACGCAACCCAAGTATCCCACAAAATTTGTGTCTGAAACAAAATTTAAACTCAAAACCCTCAGAGTCAGTAGACTTAATTGCTAATATATCATTATCACATAAAAATGCTTTGTTCCACTCTGATACTCAACTAGAAGAAATAAAGTTTTTGAAGTTGTGGGAGAGTTAAGGATTTGAGCATTTAATAGGTATTATGGTTAGAGAGTATCATTAAATTCTTAGTTGTGCTTATTGTTAAGTCTTTTAAAACTTAAATTTAGCCTTTAGAGATGCACTTTGAAATATTTATGGATGATATGATATGATGTCATGGGTTTGCTTCACAATTAGCCACTCAGGTTGGGATGGACTGAGTGGGATTTGGACAAAACAAGTTGACAATGAATTGATTGATCCTTAAAGCTGAGTGCATAGAAATTGATTATATTGTTTTTCTCTATTTTTGTTTATTTTTGAAATTTCAAAATATTTTATTTCTGATATTCATTAATATTGCTGAGGCAGTAATCGTCCCCATTTTTTGTATTTTGCTTGGAGTACTATTTAATGCTTTTCCTGATCCTATTAATGTCTCTAATATATATACTTGTGTTCTGAAAATTGGGGTAGAGGGTTGCTGTTTCACTTTGGAAAGTTGTTCTATCTAATTTAAAAACAAAAATAACACAAAAGTACATGTATACATATGTTATGTATAAAATCACTTATTCATTTTTTTATATATGTATATATGTGCACATGGCTTCCTCCCAGGTGGCTCACTCGTAAAGAATCCATCTGCAGTCCTGGAGACTCTTGTTCAGTCCCTGGGTTGGGACGATCGGTCCCCTGGAACAGGAAGTGGCAACCCACCCCAGTATTCTTGTAGATTAATCCCGTGGACGGAGGAGCCTGGCAGGCTACAGTCCATGGGTTCACAAAGAGTCAGACACAACTGAGTGACTGAGCACGCATGCACATATATGTACATATACAACAAACGTGCACTAATACAATAGAAATGTTGATTCTGGTAATGGTTCAAGTAAGAATTCATTTTTGCAGGAAATAGAGTTTTTACTGAAGTATAGTTGATTTACAGTGTTGTATTTTTTCAGGTGAATGGCATAGTGATTCAGTATTTTTGCAGACTGTTTTCCATTATAGATTATTATACAATAATGGGTAAAACTCTATATACTAATTCACCACCAGTCTAAATGGGCAAAACTTTATTCTGTTCTTAAAGATCATGGAGAAATATTTGTATAAAATGCCTCCTTCAATTGTTTTAAGGTTGACTATTGTGTTAGTATGACTTCTTATTTCTGTGACAAAGCAAAATGAATTTATTGTTTGTATTAAAAAATTACCACAAGCTTTCAAAAACTCAGATCTATCACCTTTCAGTTCTGGAAGGCACAAGTCCAAAAGGGTCTCACTGGGCCCCATTCCAGGTGTTGGCAGGGCTGCCTTCCTTCTAGATGCTCAAGGGGAGAAACCTTGCCTTTTCTATCTTCTAGAGATTGTCCCACTTTCCTTAGCTCATGGTTCCTTCCTTCATCTTCAAAGTCTGCAACAGCCAGCAAATTCTTATACTTCTTCCTTCCAACTTCCTATCTCCCTTGTCCACATGTAAGGACCCTTGTGAGTACACTGGGCCCACCTGGATAATTCAGAGTAATGTTCCCATTTGAAGGTCAACAGATTAGTAAACTTAACTTCTATCTGTTTAATTCTCCCTTGCCAAGTGACATGACATCTCCATAGATTCCTAGGATTAGGACATGGAATTGGAGGTGGGAGAGGAAGGAAGCATTAGTTATTCTTCCTCCCCTGCTGTCTTTTCTATAACAAAGAAAGTGCTTATGTGTAGGCAATTGTTATCCTTCTCTTGGCAATTTAAAACTTACTCCATTTTTTTCCCCTAGAGGAAATGGAGAAAAAATGAAAAACAATTAAACTCTTTCTTCAGAAGCAATAAAACCAAACCAGGTCCTAACCTGATTGTAATATGTTTTACTTTTTATGAAATATAGTAAGGAATTCTGTATCCAGAAAAATAAGGCAGAGAAGTAGAAATATAATTTAACGACATAAGGTGCCGAGAAGTTTGAGTTTTACAGATTCATGTCTAAAAAGTGGGTAAGTTTATGCTCTACTCATAATAAGCATAAAAGCAATATGTAAGCATAAAAGCATAATAAGCATATAAAGCAATACAAACTGTAGGACTCTGTGTCTGTAACATTCTGTTGAAGACAAAATTATAAAAACGGAGAACAGATAAGTGCTTGCAGGGGTAGGAAAGAGGAAGGAGGGTGTGGCTTTAAGGGAGCAGCAGGAGAGAATTCACTTGTGGTGACAGGACAGTAGTGTATCTTGATGGTGGTGATGGCTTTAGGCATCTATACCTGCATGTAATGGAGGGTCAGAGAGTTACACACAAAGACTTTTTTTTAAATGAGGGCATGCAGAAGAAATTTGACTAAAGTCTGTAGTCTAATTAATTGTATTATGCCAGTCCATTTCCTGGTTTTGATTATGCACGTTGGGAAAGCTGAGTGATGTTTGTAACTATTTTTGCAACTTCTTGTGAGTCTATAATTATTTCGAACATATGTTGATTTTTTTTAATGTGTGTTTATAAAACAAGAGAGAAGTGAGAGTGTGGGCAGATGGTTAAAAGTTGAAGATAAGCACTTAAACATCTGTCGGCCATGTTTAAATTAGGAAAAGTGGACTTTATTTATGGTTTAACATTTGATGGAGACATGGACCAAATAAATTAATACAATATGGGTTCTCAAAATGCATTTTAATTCTTAAATCATTCCAGATCCCTAGTCTCATATGTACTTCAAATTCAGTATGCTAAAATAGTTCTATCCTTAATCCAGTAGCTAAAAGAAGAAAGTGTAATGTTGTTTGGTTTCTTTAGAAGCACCAAAAGTTAAGTCATCAGACTGGTCTGAAAAGAGACCCTGTGAAATGCTTCAATTTCCATCCTACATGAGCTCTGAGGGAATGGAGTGTATTCAGAAAGAGGTTCCCCTGCTGGTTTGCAAGAAGTCGAACCTCTGATGGGGACCTTTTTTTTGTAATGTTAAAATTTATTTTTAATTGAAGTACAGTTGACTTACAATATTACATTTGTTTCAGGTGTATGACATAGTGATTCAATATTTTTAAACATAAAATGCTCACCACTATAAGTCTAGTTACCATCTGTCACTGTACAAAGTTATTCCAATATTATTGACTATTTTCTATGCTGTATTACATCCCCGTGGCTTATTTATTTTATAACTGGAAGTTTGGACTCAATCTATGGGGACTTTTAAAAAAAGGATTCAAATCTTTATTCACTTTGAGATATTCAAGACAATTCCAGAAAGCATCTTTCAAAAATATGTCAGTTTTTCAAATATGTGTGTTTACTCAGAGTTCAAAACATTTCAAAACAATCATCCTAACTGTGCTGGGAAGAAATGCAGTCTCAGTGACCTCTAAACAGAAGGGAAAAAGGAAATATTTTATACAGACTGATAATTTTGGGGTGACCTGATGATGTGGGTCTGAAATTAAATAAGCAGCAACATCAATTTGACAATGCTGGAGAAGTAACAGAAATTAACAAGAGACAGGGAACTCAGAAAGAGAGTTATCTGGGGGTTGCTAAATCTGGGATTTGTTTGAATCTTGCAGTCTCTGAAAGATTCTGGGAGCTTATTCCTGTGTTCCTTTTGATAGAGGATTCGGAAACTCCTATTAGATCAGTTAAGCCACCAAACAATAGAATTTCCATTTTCTGATTTTTGCACACACACACACACACACACACACACACACACATGATCAGAAGTTTGTTCAAAATAGTATCTATTCCTAACCAACTGAAGTAAGGCAGGTTCAAATCCCTATTTTGTCACTTGCTGACTATGTGAGTTGGGGAAGTCTATAAAATAAACTGAGTCTAAATTGCATCATCTGTAGAAGAGAATTATAATAATGGTTGACATTTATTGAGGAATTGCTATTTTGCAACCCCAGATATAAATTCATTAAACAAATGGCCTCATTTAATCCTAGTATAACAGTAATACTAAAATACTACTTATCTCACAGGAAATTATTCTATGTGAGGAGTAAATGCACTCCTAAGTGTTAAAACCTCAGCCCTTTGTGTGTGGAACATACTTGATACTAAGTAACTATTGATTTCCTTCCCTTGTTTCTCTAATTCACATATTTTCTACAGCAGGGATTTAGGTTTGAAGAGCTGCTGGCCACACCCTGTTGGGGTCTCTGTTAATAAAGCTGAAAGTGTATTACTGAAATATTTGCCTAAGTGTCTTACAAGTCTAGGAACTTAACTCTTAAAATAAATAATTACATCTTTAACTCCCCAGACTCTATAAATTAAATATAAAAATAGCACCCCCAAATGATGTCTATAAAAAATACATTTTTCTCAAAAGCATGGCGCCATATAGACGAAGCATAATTATTGTTCTTGGTGGGTTGATGTTAATTAGGATCAGCTTTTTTATGGGGTGATTGCGTATAGATGTACTGGTCTTAGACTAACTCCTGAGCCTGTAAGCTAATCCTGAGCTCTGCTCTATGATGGACATAAACCTGCTCCCGAGGTCAGCCTTTCCTGTAGCTGTAGCACTAGGATTCATTCGGAATTTGCTTTAGACCCAAATTTCTTCCTTTCTCTCCTCCACAAAAGGTCCTCCTCTGGAGCATCACCTTCTCTAGAAACACTGACTTCCCTCAAGGAGTTTGAGCCTGAAAGTCATCATTAGCAGTGCCTTTTGGAAGGATTTAGTTAGATGTTTCATGCTAGACATTACAAAAAAAGCCTCTTTCTCCTGTATATGAACAATGTTTGAAGAGGAAATGGAGTACCTAGGGAAGCTCAGTGAATGCTCAGTCCCCACAGACTTATATCTATTAGAAACCTTAAAAAATATGAATTGAGGATAAGAATAAGCCTAGATCAGTTCAGCCTAATTGGCATAAATAATACCATTCTGGAAAACTTCACTTTGTTTTTGTTCAGTGGCTAACTTGTGTCCGACTCTTTGCGACCCCACTGACTATAGCATGCCAAGCTTCCCTGTGCTTCACTATCTCCAGCAGTTTGCCCAAACTCATGTCCGTTGAGTCAGAGATCCCATTCAAGCATCTCACCCTCTGTCGTCCCCTTCTCCTCCCACCTTCAATCTTTCCCAGCATTAGGGTCTTTTCCAATGAGTCAGCTCTTCACATCAGGTGGCCAAAGTATTGGAGTTTCAACTTCAGCATCAATCCTTCCAATGAATATTCAGGGCTGATTTCCTTTAGGATGGACTGGTTGGATCTCCTTGCAGTCCAAGGGAATCTGAAAAGTCTACTCCACACCACAGTTTGAAAGCATCAGTTCTTAGGTGCTCAGCCTTCTTTATGGTCCAGCCCTCACATCCATCTCTGCTTTTTAATATGCTGCCTACATTTGTCACAGCTTTTCTTCCAAGAAGCAATCGTCTTTTAATTTCATGGCTGTGCTTACTGTCCGCAGTGATTTTGGAGCCCAAGAAAATAAAGTCTGTCACTGTTTCTATTTTTTCCCCACCTGTTTGCCATGAAGTGATGGGACCAGATGCCATGATTTTCATTTTTTGAATATTGAGTTTTAAGTTAGCTTTTTTAACTCTCCTCTTGCACCTTCATCAAAAGCCTCTTTAGATCCTCTTCACTTTCTGTCATTAGAGTGGTAAATTTCACTTAGTCCTTTATAGAAACACTTGACACTCTGTTGGGAGAGATGATAATTTCATAGCAACTCCTTATTTCTTCCTTTCTTTCCTTCACCCTCAGTTGTAACTAGTGAGAATAGGGTATTCACTTTTTTGTCCGGACCACTGAAGGATTTCTAAATCTTTGATAAGAGTAGTAATTTTCTTCCACTGTTTCAGCAGCTTCTGAGATGGCTACCCATCAGTCCAGTTCACTCGCTCAGTCATGTCCAACTCTTTGCGACGCCTACAAACGGGTCTACAACAAAATGTACTACAACACGCCAGGCCTCCGTGTCCATCACCAACTCCCAGAATTTACTCAAACTCATGTCCATTGAGTCAGTGATGCCATCCAACCATCTCATCCTCTGTCATCCCCTTCTCCTCCTGCCGCCAATCTTTCCCAGCATCAGGGTCTTTTCAAATGAGTCACTTCTTTGCATCAGGTGGCCAAAGTATTGGAGTTTCAGCTTCAACATCAGTCCTTCCAATATTCAGGACTGATTTCCTTTAGGATGGACTGGTTGGATTTCCTTGCAGTCCAAGGGACTCTCAAGAGTCTTCTACAACACCACAGTTCAAAAGCATCAATTCTTTGGCACTCAGCTTTCTTTATAGTTCAACTCTCACACCCATACATGAATGTTTGGAGAAACCATAGCTTTGACCAAGACGGACCTTTGTTGGCAAAGCAATGTCTTTGTTTTTTAATATAGTGTCTAGATTGGTCATAACTTTTCTTCCAAGGAGAAGGCATCTTTTAATTTCATGGCTACAGACACCATCTGCAGTGATCTTGGAGCCCCCCCAAATAAGGGATTCTTACCCACAGTAGTAGATGTAATGGTCATCTGATGGCATGTTCTAATAACCAGTAAATAACAGTGAAATCAGTATACCCAGTAAGCGTTAAGTGAGTTGTATTTTGTAAGTCACAGAATTTCAGAGCTGTAGGAGCACTCAGGCACAAAGTGGTCTCTGTGGGTCTCACTCCTCTTGAGTGGTTTATGAAAGATTGTCTGTAGCTAATACCAGTAGACTTCATTTTTTTTTCAGCTTCTTCAGCATTACTGGTCAGGACATAGACCTGGATTACTGTGATATTGAATGGTTTGCCTTGGAAATGAACTGATGATCATTCTGTTGTGAATGAACAGAGATCATTCAGGCACTCTAAATGATTGTTTCCTCTAGCATTAGATGTCTGCAAAATAGGTAGTCTGCAATAAAGTATAGAGACATACTTTTAAAGTGGTCTTCTGGGATCACTAGCACATGCCCATTACGTCTCACTAACTCTCAAGTCATAATGCTTCTCGCAATTTATAACTGTGAAAGATTGCTTAATAACTTTTCTTCCCAGTGATAATGACTTTGTTTTAATTGAGACATTTTGCTGTGCTTGAATCCATCTGAGAACCACCTGCTCTTCAAATGTTAAGGAGCATGTAGAAATGCATCTGTCATACCTTTTAATCTATAAAGAGTTTTTAGTATATCAATAGCCCTGTCTAGCATGGCATGTCCTAATAACAATTGCAAAAATTAAAATTGTGTGCTAAATAAACTTGAAATCATCTTTACTGCATAAATCACAGAATTTTAGTGCTTAAGTGGTCTAAATCATGAAATGTTCTTCCATGTTCTTAATGTCTTGGGGAATTTGATGAAAGGCAATAATAACAATAGACTTTTAACGAAATACTGATTTAGACCACCTCTTTAATTTTTCAGAGAAGGCTACTGAAGTTCCACAGGATAAGATTTGACCAAAGCTACAAGCAAGTTCTAGAACCCAATTGTGAACTGAAATCTAGGTGCCCTGACACCTGACCAGTTGTGGTTTTTTATTAGTAAAAAGAACTGTTTATTTTTGCATCTCTACTAAAAGCCAGGCAATATTCCAAGATATTTTACACATATTAGCCCTTAAATTTAAAAGCAATAAACTCCTACAAGGTAGTGATTATTTCCCCATTTTACAAAAACACTCAAGTCTGAAGGATTAAGTAATTTTCCCAAGTTCTCTTAAGTAATTCAACAACAGAGCCAAGATTTAAACCCCTGTATATCCAAACTTCAAAGCAAAAAAAAAAAAAAGTGTTATATTCCACTGCTTTTCTTTCTAGTTCTTAGATATTAAAATATAAACATTCTGAAAACAGTGTCTCATCAGATGTAACTGATCTAGGAGAAACAAACACATCAAAACTTAAAAACAAATAGTGCTATTAGGTTCTAACCTTGAAGCATCTAGAAGTAAAGCCCCCAAATTTCCAAGTTCTACACGTCACATTTCCTCCTGACCCATAACATGATGAAGATAAAGATATATGGCTGTGCACTATTTCTGGACTAGTAATACACTTCACAGAAAATTCTAAATCTCATTTCCTATACCCATGACCTTTGCTACAATGCGAAGAGGAGTATGAGTTCCCCCTAACGTTATGACAATAAATCAGATGCTTCCATCCAGCAGTCATAAGTGCAGGGTCACCATCAGGAAAAACAGCCCTCTAATCTCCAAGCCCATTTCCTGACTGCTATGGGGGTTTGGGGGCATCCTTAGGAAAGTAGATAGAACAGCGAGGTCACTTCTGTGGTTGGCTCTCTGGCTGAAATAATGCCCATCAACAATTAGTTTGTTGTGGACTTCACTTTGAATTTGTAAAAGCAAATTTAAAACATCCAGTTCTTTACCTCTCCTTATTCCAAGAGGAAGATCAAAAGGAGGCTTATCATGACGGGAGAGGGTTTATTTCCATCTCAGAACAAAAGACAAAAGATTCTGTGTCCTTTCCTTTCCTTTGAGGTTCCTGTGTTCCTTTCCACTCCCTTTCCTGATTGGCAATAATATCCTGACCATTGGTCTATGTATTTTAAGCATAAAAATCAATTTCAGGGACTTGTCTCATTTATTTTCTTGATAGGTATAATAAAAATGGCACCGAGTTGCTGTTGGTAGTAAAAGACTTTTTTTTTTAAACCCTCTTACATTTTCCTTTCTGGCACCTGATGATACAGTGAACTGAAGTGGATCTGGGACAATACAGGTTAGAGGAGAGTTTCATCTGGGAAATAATACTGGCTTGGCCACCAATTAGAATTTTGGAAAACCATCTAATATTCATATTAGTAAGTTTCTTTATAGAGAAGCAGCTCTAAAAACTGTGCTGCTTTACTTAAGAAAAGCCTTAATGACACAGTTTTTATCTTAGATGTGACCTCTAAGAAATAAAAAATGAAGATTTGAGTTCAGCGTGGCAGCATTACTAGAAATGTTTTCACTGTGGCATAGAGAGGCTTTATTTGCAAGAATTAGTCTGATCCTCATTTTCAGATGCTGTATATCCCTTGGGGCAGAAAAAATGAAGAGAAAATATGAATTTGTTGTATTTTTTTAAAAAACAAAGTAAGACTCTACATGGACTAAGTAAAAGGTACTCAGTAATATTGTGAGTCATAAAAGACCAGATTGTTTGATTGTGTGATCTAAAAATAAGTTTAGTTTTTGCTTTTGTTTTAAATCATGATTTCATAAAATGCCCAGTTGGAGATTTGACAGCTAAAATAATCCACGCAGGTGATGCCATTTGCAAGACTGTATGGACTCAAGATATACTGTTTTGTGGGGCTCCTTCTAGAGTTAAGTCACTGATCCAATGGCAGTTGTCACAGAAGATGGTTTTCATAACTGCTGTGGCGAATTCTCACATAGCCACTCACGTGAAAAACTGTGCATTCCTTGGGGGCTGGACTCTGATTTTAGGCATCATCAATCAGGCCACAAATAACAGCGTCAAGACCCAGAAGATAAAATGTTTCCCCACTGAGAAGCCATTCAGTTTTAATCCATAATCCTCAGGGAAATGAGTGTAAGAACCCAGGTAAATCCAAAGGGAGCTATGGTCCAGGTCACACACATAATATGTGTAATTCTGTGTCATCAGAGTCGCTTACTAAAGAGTTCCCAAATCCCTAACATGAAGATTAAATTCTACTGCAACCTTTCAGAAAAAGTCTGAACCAATTAGTCTTAAGAACCTAGGAAATGTTAAGACAAAGGGCGGTTTGGCAAAGTCCGCTTCTGTTAGCTTTTCTATCTTTTACTCGCTTAACTCCCTTTTAAACCATTCTCCGAATTATCGTCTTGCTGAGTGTTTACCCTAAAATGTACACAGATTTCTTCCACTAGAAAAGGTCTTTTGTTCATTTCCTCTAGTTGTATAGTTCAGCTCACTTGGAGTCTGCTGATTTGTTCGTTCAGAACTCAATCCATTTTCATGGTTTTGTTTTCTTTGAAAGGAGATGAACTGGACACAATTTCTCTAACTTTCTTCATTCTCGTCATTTGGAAGTGGGTTGAGAGCTCAGGAAACCTGCCTCCTTTCTTGCCAGTTCTGACAAATAGGAATTCTCTCAAGAGCCACAGGGCAGCTAATTACCAGCACCCGCTGGACCCACCTGCCAGCCGCCACCTCCTTCCTCTCTCGTAGGCGGACCTGGTATGAGATAAGAAACCCTCGGCGGATTTTAAATGGCCAAACTCGCAATCAGAGGTGTGTCTGAGAAAAAATTAGTCAGCAGCCTCAAGTTGGCTTGTTTGATCAGTTTAAATAAGATGACTTAAACAGCAGAGAAATCAGATGCAAGGAGACTAGTTAATGGTCAGTGGTCCTAATGAAAAGTAATGATGTCCTGAATGAGGGTGGTCGCAAGGGCAATGGGAGATGCGCTGCAGAGGTAAGATGTGTTGGGCTTAATAGCTCATCAGCTGTGTGGGAAGAGAAGAACATGCAGGGGTGGGTGGTCAAAAAAAGATGCTGGGGCCTGAGCCTGTGTGACCTGTATGATATCATGCCATTAAGGAAAGACTGAGAGGAAAAATGGTCAGTTTAGTTAGTGCTCAGTTACTCTGCCGTGTTCAACTCTTTGCGGCCCCATAGACTTGAACCCGCCAGGCTCCTGTGTCCATGGAATTTTCCAGGCAAGAATACTGGAGTGGGTTGCCATTTTCCTTCCTCAGTTTAGTTGAGGGTATGTTATTGGACATGTGCTGTGAGATACAGAGATACGACTTCTTCCCAACCCTTGTAACTCACTTCCCACCTCTCAGAAGATTGCCCCAGCTCAGTGACATAATTAGGGATACAGTACCTAGCTGTACCACGAGGGGGGCGTCATAGCAGGGAACCTAGATTAAACACTTTTTTCTGGGTTAGCTTTCTGGACTTCTCTAATCATCTGAGTGACCCAGATGAGCCAATATAACGGTATGTGCTTAAGGAAATGGAACAAAGGAGGCCACTCATCCTACTTCCTGTCAAGCCACAAGACTGAGTGGGTAGAGAATCACTGCCACTCATGTGTGGTCAGCCCATTTAGCCAGGATAGGGGAAATCCACAGAGGTGTGGATGCTAATGGTTTCACTGGAACTTCCCAGTGCTTTGGCTATACTCTGAAGGAAAATGCAGTTGAAGTAGCAACTGTTTAATTTTCAGGAAGCCAGGTCAAATCTTCCTTTCCAAAAGAGCCATGGCAAACAGAAATCCTGGCCCTGGGTCCACTGTCACAACTACCTGTTCTGTGCCAACAGAACACTCATTCAGGGAGAAACCACTAGCTGGGTGTTGAAACTAAGTGCTCAGAACTGGAAAATTAAGTGCTCAGAACTGGAAAATTTTGTGACAAGGTCAGAGTCTCTCTGGAAATATAGAAATACTGCTTCTCAGTCTATACGCCATTTATCTAGCAGTCACCTTTTCAGTGTCTCATGCTGAAACCACTTTAAGCTCTTTGCCTTCTGAATAAAGCCAATTACCCTTCTTTCATATACCTTTTTTTTAACTCAACATTGAAAATCCATTTAAACCACAGTATAAAATAAAGTTGCTAGATTTAGCAAATAAAAATAACCAGCGCTCAGTAAACTTGGATTTCTGATAAACAGTGAGGGTTTTTTTTAAGTATATCCCAAATATCACATGCGATATGATGTGACATATTTTTGTGTACTAAGATATTACTCAATATATATCTGAAATTCCAGTGCCACTGAGCATCCTGCATTTTATCTGGCAATGTGACTGCAAAGAGAAAACAACTTGAGAACCACTTCCAGAGCCAGATCAGTCTGCGTTCTGCTGCTTACCTGTTCTAACGGTGGTCTCCTTTACTCGACTCCAGGGCTATCTCATGTCCACAAGCTTGTGCTCACAAGATACTGCAAAACCCACCAGGAAGCGGAAAGTCCAGGCTCACAGTCTCTTCTGATTTGGATTTAGTTTCACAGTCATCATAGCTCCTTTTTCACTAATATAGTTTTGCAGGTTATTCTACTGAATTATCCAAGCTGACAAACAGCTTTAGTCCTGTTTCAACCCAGTCAAGTTTCTGTGTAGAACATTTGCAAAAACTTTGATGGAGAAGTCTCCAGAATAAATACACATTATACAAAAAGTTCTCTCCTGGTGTATAAGTATAATCATCTTCTCTGGGTGTGTACTGCTAGCTCCAGAGGGATGATGTTTCTAGCCCAAGATCCAGTTAATATTTTTATAAAGATAAGATTGGGTTAAAGTCAGTGCCACAGAAAGTCTTCAAAGGCAATATCAGGAGATAAGATGTCACAGAAAGATGCGAGGAAACCAAGGGAAGGGGTCAGGCTGCATTGGTCAAAGACCAGCCTACTTGCATTGGTTGGATGAGTACTGTCTCACCATGTTGGGCCATGAGTACCATCTTGATTTTGCTGGCTCCTTCTTCCCTGACTGCCTGCTAAATGCATTTAGCTACTTTGTTCTAGAAGCAGTAGGCAGCTTTCCTCTGGCTCCCACTGTTTCACTCACCACCCATGACCTCCCCAGCCCACTTCACACACACAAAGGGAGGAACTACCCAGCTTGTGCTGCCACAGGTACTTCGTTCATTTGGCTGAATGAACCCCTTACGCAAAATTGGAGGGGTCACTCCTCCTCCGCCTTAATGTCTGCCAGCCCTAGACTAAGGAGCTTGCCATCCAGTTTCAAAAGCATTTCTTGGCCCTGGGTACTTTCTGAGAGGTCTTGCAGGCAGTGCTGAACACAAAGTGATTAATTATGTTCTTTTCTCCCAAAGCTGATCTGCAGTTCACCAATCAAACAATCCAACACTAATAGAATGCAGGTAAAGTGTTCTATAAATGTAGGAATTAGCATTTGTGTTATGTCACAGCTCTAACTTATATTAAGGAAGTGTGGTCATATTATAAAAGGATGGACTTTAGTTGACTACTCGCAAGGTAACACACATAGAAAAGTGAAAGTGAAAGTCGCTCAGTCGTGTCCAACTCTTTGTGACTCCATGGACTGTACGAATTCTCCAGACCAGAATACTGGAGTGGGTAGCCTCTCCCTTCTTCAGGGCATCTTCCCAACCCAGGGATCAAACCCAGGTCTCCCACATTGCAGGTGGATTCTTTACCAGCTGAGCCACAAGGGAAGCCCAAGAATACTGGAATGGGTAGCCTATCCTTTCTCCAGGGGATCTTCCTGACCCAGGAATCGAACTGGAGTCTCCTGAATTGCAGGCGGATTCTTTACCAACTGAGCCAAGAGGGAAGCCCACACACATACAAGGTTGGAGCTAAAAAAATAGGCTACCTGACTATCCTTCAGCTGTTAGTGTTTGCATGTCTGGAGTATGCCTGTACTACTAACAATATCTGCTTATGACTTAGGGAGGCTCAGTCTTACTTAGGCTATTTAGTGTCAACCTCACAGTGCAGACAATGACCCCTGAGAGATCTTCTGCCAGTTCCATAAGCGTTTAAGCATCTCCAAACCCAGTTATGTAAAACGATAGCCTACTACCATTTAGTTGCCAAGATAATAATTGCTTTTACTTTGATACTCTTCAGTCTCCAGAATTGTTTCAGTTTCTCTCCCAGGGTCCTACACTTGTTTATCTTTTCCTGAACTCCTTCTTATGATGTTTGTCTTAAGCTGTAAAACTGTTCCAATAACAGTACTGACAGTGTTTCTTTCATCAGAAGTCTCCATTATCTGGGCAGGCACTCTTCAGTCTTGGTTCCTGGACTTTCAGTTTTACATTCTTTATTAAAGGAAAAAGCTTTTATAAATGCCTACAGAGTTTTGTCTTTCCTTTTATTTCCTGTTGACTAAAGTGTACCCCTCCAAAATAAGCTGCTATAAATTTAGTATACTTTGAAACAAATGTGTATTTTATTCATCACAAAAACATTTACCTGTATTTTAATGACAGGGTTCATATCAGAATGAAATAGTTTGTCCCTTCAGTCTACAAATACTGATTTATAGAACTTTTACTTGAAGTTCGGGCTTCCCAGGTGAGTCAGTGATAAAGAATCTGCCTGCCTGTGCAAGAGACGAGAGACCCAGGTTCGATCCTGGGTCAGGAAGATCCCCTGGAGAAGGAAGTAGCAATCCATTCCAGTATTCTTGCCTGGGAAATCCCTTGGAGAGAGAAGCCTGATGGGAAATGCAACCCACTCTGGTATTCTTGCCTGGAAATCCCATGGACAGGGAAGCCTGGCAGGCTACTGTCCATGGGTTCGGAAAGAGTCAGACTTGACTTAGCAATTAAACAACAACAACAGTGTGAAGTGCAAGGTTCCTAACATGGGCCCACATTCCACTCTACTGTTTGATACATTCTATATGTTCAGTTTCTCAGAAGGGTTACTGACCAGGGACTGTGCTCTCTGGGGATGTGGTTCCTTAAGTGACAGAGGCACATAAAACCTATCAGTCTCACTTCAGAAGGATCAGGGAGGGGGAGTATGGGCTAATTTAGGATCAGGACTTTTCTTTGAGAAAGCCCTCACAGATTATCCTAAAAGATCCCTACCACTCTTTACTCCATTGAAAGCTGCTCTTGGAATTTTTAGCTTTGTTGTTGTTGTAGCTATTTATGCTAGTATTGTGAATAAATGTATTCACCATCGAGGTTTCAGTTCTGTTTCATGTACACAGAGATGGTACCTTTAAGGTGAAGAGAGATAAGTAGATGAGGTTGCATGCATACGTTGTAAGTAACTTCAGTCTTGTCCAAATCTTTGCTTAGATATAGAATAATGTCTTATAGGCCTATCTCCCCCAGTGCCAACACCCCATATCCATCCTAATAACACCCCCTCCTCCACATAGTGTTTCCCCAAAACAGTGAAGGGCACTGACTGTCATTACCTCTCCTGTCCCCCTCCCTGATAAAAGTCCTCTCTTTTAAGTAAGAGTTAGCATGCAGTAAGCTTTCTGTGGTTTCAAAGCCAAATCATCCTGGAGGTTTAACCAATGCCAAGTAAGAGAGAAGAAAAAAGGTAGAAAGTAGGGAGATGTGTCCAGGGCCCTTGCCCTCTGAGTGAGGTGAAAGGGAGATAGGACCGCCTAGCTGCCAAGGAGGGCAGCACCCCCGAAAGCCACGTGCAGATGCTGAGAAATGTGTCAAAGTTTTAAATCAAGCTGGGACAGGTACTGGAATACTCTGACTTAAACAACGCTCATCAGTTATTCTTTGTGACTCAAAGGTTTATGACTTGAAGCTGGCGCTACTGATGCTTGTGTTCCTCCCCCCTTCTTTTTTTTGCTAGGTTTCCACTCCTTCCCTGGGTCCCCTCCCTTCTTCCTCTTTGTTATCTGCCCTTCAGCTGGAAGAATGGTCCAAGGACCATGCATCAGCTGACCCAACAAGGGCTCCAGACAGTACCCGGGCTGCCACCTGGGGAGCTGGAGGACATGTGGGGATGTGTTCCGCAGGACGGGTGCCAGCTCACCCAGGGAAATTTATTAGGCGACAGGGATGCGGGTGTGGGGAGGGGAAAGCCCCTGTCTGGGTTTATAATTGAGATGATACGCCTATAGGTTGCATAATAAACAAACAGAAGAGGGGATGTTGAATGACATGGTGCCTCAAGCGAGGGAGAGGGTTCTCAGGCTTCATGTCAGGGCACAGAGCAAGGAGAGTCAACCAAGTCCCTCCTCCACCCCTAGAAAGACCTCAAAGCAAGAATGTACAGCTGTGTCCCAATCCCTGGATAAAGGACACTGCTCTGGAGTCATTGTGAGTGACCGGTCCTGGGCCTCTGGGATGGCTGACACCACCGCCTCACGAGGAGAATAGTGTGAGATCCCCAATTTTGCTTCCCTTGTTTGAATTTCACCTGAAACTGTGAATCCCAAACTTTGGGGAGTGGATGCATGAGAATTTTCTGCCTCGATCTCTTGCAGTTTCTTGGGCCCTCGCCACAGTACTGGTATTTGACTTAGAGGCCTAAGAGGGAAATCAGTCCCACGTGGGTAGATAACAAAACACTTTCCACCTTGGAATCATGAAGTGGAATTTCAATCTGAAGCCAAAAATCCTATCTCTGCCTGCTTCGCTAATTACATAAATTTCCTTGCTAGATTCTGCAGCTGTTTCTAAGAATACAACTCTGGTTCCCAGAAGTGGCACTGCTCATGGAGGGGTAGATGGCACTTATGCCTGGTCTGGAGCTCAGACTCTTAAGTGCTCATCTTATTTTTGTTGACGATGCTAGGTGACCCTAGATTCATTTCATGCTTTGAGACAATGAGACAGACAGACAGAGAGAAGTGTGTGTGTGTGTGTGTGTGTGTGTGTGTGTGTGTGTGTGTGTGTGTGTGTGTGTTGGTTCTGAATGTGGTGGTGGTTTAGTCGCGAAGTCATGTCCGACTCTGTGCGACCCCATGGACTGTAGCCGACCAGGCTCCTCTGTCCATGGGATTTCCCAGGCAAGAATACTGGAGTGGGCTGCCATTTCCTTCTCCCTTCCCCACCCAGGAAATCAAACCTGGGTCTTCTGCGTTTCAGGTGGATTCTTTACCAGCTGAGCTAGCAGGGCAGGAACTAGCAGTAAAGACTAAGGGCAGAATCCTTACAGAGAGCACTGGGAGAGAAGCAGAGCTATAGCTGAAAATAAATATATATGCAGCTGCTTCCAGAATGTTCCAGATTTTACTATGGGAAGGATCATCTAGCTTTATAGATTACCCCCCCTCCAATATACTGTTTGACCTGAGGAAGAATAACCTGATGTGATAGGATGCGTTTCCCCCTCTCTTATCTGTGCCAGAACCTCACCACCTAGTCTGACAATGTCCCATCATAGCTTTCATCAAGAATAGAGAAGTCAGGGGAAAGGCTTAGCTGAATAACAATGAGCTCTCCCCAAATATGCAGATTATTTCAGCTTGAGTGTGTGTGTGTGCACGCCTGCGCTTGGTACAGTTGTTTCTAAATTGAAATGTAACCCGGTTACCCAGAGGAGAGCAAGTGCTTTGTAAAATTTTACTTCTTTTGTTTCTTGAATTCCTTTTAATAGAAAGATGAACAAGTCTGAGTAAATGTGACTCCCACAAATGAGTACTGTATTTTAGCAAAAATTAGACTCACAATAAACCCGTCTTGATGATATAGGGTGATTGGGCAGAGAACCTAGAGACCTACTGTGGTTAAAAATATTAAGGACCTTTTATTTGACACACAGATGAACCAATAAAAATGTGACCTCTTGACATCTATAAAAAAAGATATCTTGGGTTTCTTTCAGTGAAATATTTGAAGGCTTTAAAATTTTAAACAAAGCCCAGCTGGTTTATATGCACAAGTTCCAAATCCTGAAATATTCCCATGGTTTCTAGTTTCAAAGAATCCTGCTGCTGTAAACTAGTGGATAAACTGAACTGGTAAGAGATTTTTCTTTTTTAAAAATGTTGCTTTATTTTTGGTATCAAGTAGTAGGTAGAATAAGTAAACATTGAGAGGAAAAATGTGAATTACTCTGGTGGGAAAAGGAAAAGAATATCATTGTGATTCAAATGTAGTAAAAATTATAAAAGCTAAGTTCCCAGTCAGAGTGTGAAAGTATACCAGATTCTCTCCCAGATTTTACATTTAAATTTAATTTATAGTCACAGTGCCACACATTTAGATTCTAGAGCTGAGAACAACATTTTTGAAGTTCCCCCTTTAGGTCACAGTCCCTGTATTATATTTATTATTTTTGTGAAGGGATGGACAGTCTGACCTTTCTTCCCTCAGCCTGCCTAGATTAAGCTCCTTTAGCCCATGATTTGGAAGCCAATAAATAGCTCCATTGTGATTACCAATGCTTTATTATTCTTCAAATGCTAAATGACCTCTAATCATGGTCATTTTGAAGTATTCTTTTTTTAAATTTCGTGATAGCTGTCCTTTTGTTGTTCTCTCTGGATCTAACTTAACTACTAGCAGGCTTTCCTGCAGAAACACATGTTCTTCTCAGTAATGAATTTTCATTCTCCACACTCCTCCAGGCTCAAGCACTTTCCACTCTTGCACTCTCTCTAACCCTGCCTCCTCAAGTTACTAAGTTTTCATTTTGTCTTTTGCTCCCCAAAAGTCTTCAGTCTGCCAGTTCTTAATGTGCCAGTGTTGCAAACCTGCTGAACAGTGTCCGCCCAGACGGGAGAAGGGTATTTGCAGCGGGCAAGTGCACTCACTTTGTAAGGCACAGTGTGGAGAAGCACTCTGCCTCTTCCGACTCAGGGAATGGAGTTTGCGTGAGAAGTCCCAAAGAGCTCCTGGTAAATCAGTCTGAAGGTTCTACGTGGGCTCCATTCACACAATTGTTTACACTTCCTGTCTGGGAATCAAATTTCTGTCACTGCAGTGAATCCTGGCATTTTCATTTAAACTTTGTACCTGGAGGGGGAAAAACAGGCTATTCCCTCAGAAAGGCAACAGGAGGGAGCTATTCTTTCTCTCCTTCCTGTGTCCTCTGAAAGTACACATGGACTTCAGGCAGGTTTTCACTTCCAAAGGGGCAGAGGCATCAGGTTGCTCCTGAGCAGATCTTGTAATAGTTATCGCAAGCTGGCTGCCTCCTAGCCAGGCATGCTCTCTCAGCAAGCCTTTCGCCCAAAGTCCCTGACTTTTGAGTTGCAAACACTCTCTCTTTTTAGCCAGTTCAGACACAGGGACATTTGGACTTTTCATAACCTCTCATTCTAGAGTTTATACATGTGGAAATCCACCCTTTCCTCTTCTAAACCGACAACTATGATTAAACCCTGGAAGGAAGGGATGGGAAGTGTGTGAGTACATAGCCCACCAATGACTCAAGAGTCAGAATTTCCGAGAGAAAATATTTGATGAGTTTTTCTAGGCTTTGGTGGGAAGGAAGAGAAGACTTTTCCTCCAGGCGTCTCACAAGGCAAAACAATGTAAGGCAAAGTTAGGGCTAATATATAAAAAGCATCTGGTGCATCCAGCACACTTTAACCTCATAACCCTGTAATCATTTGGCACAGCAGGAAGAAAGTCAGGACAAAACCAAACTATGCACTCAATATTCTTTGTGTGACTGTAACTTAGATCCTTCGGGATGGCCTTTGGGGCATCATATTGATGGTAGGAGCTTGCTCTAAGGCACAGCTTGAGGCAAGGATTGGAGTGGCTGGTCACCAGTGAGTTTAACGATCTCTTAATTGAAACTAACTTTCCAGTAGAAAAGAATAGTACTGGAGTTTAGAGACTATTCATCTTGAATACTGTAGTCACATCTTTGCTGAGTTGATTCTCCTTGCTGAATAAGCAAAGCAACAGAAGAATAAATAACTACATTTCCCCAAATTTAAAAGGTAAAAACATATTGAAAATAAATTTAGAGAGTTCATTTCTTTTTTAAAAAAAATCTTAAAAATTAGGATTCAGAATGAAAAATTAAACAGGATTAGTCTCCATTTCATCTATTCAAAAACGTTTCATTTTTATCAAACAGAAACTAGTTAGGAGGTTTCAAGTTCCTTTATATAGTCTTTTGGCATGTAGTTAATATAGTCAGATAAAGTTACTATTCACCTACAGCCTTGGGTTCTTTTATTCCCCATACAGACTATTTAAATGATATCTTTATTGAGTTTTCATCGAGAAGTATTATTTAACAGGAAATCTCAAATAAGGGGTAACTCTAAAATGAGCAAGATTTTCAGCAACGTTATGATGAGAACCTTCAAATTACAAGTTAGTACAGTAAACAATATAATGTACAGGGGAATATATTAAACAAATATGAGAATGATTAACTTTAATTAAAAGCGTTTATCTCAATATTTTAGGGTACTTCTGAGGTATTGAAAATAATCTGATTTTGTTGAGTGTGTTTTTTCTATAGCATATAAGTAGATTAAAAGTTTAAAACTGAAATAATTAGAAAGTAGGACATCCATTACAATTATAGTATTTAAGATTCTAAGACTAAAGATGTTAATGTCCAACCAAATAGTCTCCTTTTTTTTCTTTTGATTTGTTTTTGAGAGGAGGTGGTTTTCCCATGTGCTCACTGTGCAAAACCTGTAAGCACAGGGAGAGCCAGTGAGGCAGGGTTGCAGCAATAAAAACTGGATAGAGCACCTTATGAGTGTTCATCAACAGAGAGCTAGTTACTTAAGTAGCTTAGGATTAGGGCATAGATACATAATAGAATTCTATCCAAACCTTGAAAGAAACTGGGTACATCTGTATACATTAACATGAAGACATGTACATTATTTTTATTATATTTATATATTTAAGCAATTTGTAGAATAATTCACATAGAAATTTGTGAACAAAAAAATGTGTTCATATATGTGTATGCAGAATATATAAAATATACTGGCAATTGCTTAGAAAATGATTTGAATAATCATATTAGCTACCTCAGTAGATGGGGGGAGTTCCACTTTCAAGTTCATTCGATTCTATGTTGATTTTCTACATGTTAGCCTGTATTATGTGAATTTTTTCAATTTGTGAAAAACAAAGATTGATATAATAGGTTTCCCTTATCTACATATTAAAATATTAAGAGTACTTATTTCTATATTTTTTCTTCCTTGATCATTTGCATTGTCTAGTTTTTCCATACTCTCTATATGTAGCTGTGTATTGAGGGCAGAAGGAGAAGGGGGTGACAGAGGATGAGATGGTTGGATGGCAGCATCGACTCAGTGGAGATAAGTTTGAGAAAACTCCAAGAGATAGTGAAGGACAGGGAAGCCTGGCAGGCTGCAGTCCATGGGGTTTCAAAGAGTCAGACACAACTGAGCAACTGAACAACAAAATAAAGAATTAATTTTAAAAATATTAAAGCAGAGAACAGTCCCAACAGAGGGACAACGTACAGAGGCAACAGAGTAGGAAGAAAAATGCCTGAGTGTGTAGTGTCCAAAATAGTTACCAAACCTTATTATTAAGTCATAAACTTAAACAAAATACCTCTCACCCCAAGGCAAAAATGTCAGCACCTTTTCAGATAATTGATGAAGAGGCCCCAGGTGGTTGTATACAGACAATTTCTTAAGCATAATAAAAAGACAACATTAATTTAATATTAAAGCTTACAATCAGTCAGATTTCTAAAAACTAATGTTTGACTGGAAATAGTTCAACTTATTTCTCATTATTGCCTCCATATCCCATGCAGGGTAAAAACCATCGCTTCCTTTACTGAGAACAATCTGTAACTTGACTAAACAAAGATACTTTAAAGCTTACTTGAGATAGCAGTGAAACCCATCAAATTTATTGAGTCATTTCTTTTGGATATATATTTATAAACTCAGAATTTTTGTGTTCTTGTGTTCTTATGAACTTATAAATGAACCCCAAAGAAGGGTTTGTACTGTCAGGAAAAGCACACAGACTTGTCCACTGTGCTCAGCATTGACTCTTGTTTCAGCACAATTTTTGCAGACCAGGATGTAAACTTCAGAAAATCTGGCATAACTGCCTTTTTACAGACACTGAACTTCCCCAAAGCATGCTCCAAATTCTAGCACCATCTCTCACTCAAAGAAACTGAAACTGCATTCAGTAACCTGGAGGAAAAGTTCATACTGTTAATAATAAAGTGTGAAAAGTGAACCATCTAAAACATCACATAGACATAGACACAAGATAGCCACATTTTTCTGGGTAGAGTAAACCCCAGAGATCTATTCCTTCAGAAACAGATCTGAATAGCACTAGCATTAATTCACGTCACTAACACACACACACACATACACACACACGCACATGCACACACATACATACACACACTCTCTCTCACACCCTGTAGGTAGCCCTACCACTTTATTTTCTTTCTCTTTTAAAAATAATTAATTTTAACAGACAATAAATGCCGATAGTATAAAATTTAAGTATCTTCCCCCAATTCCTGTCATTCACTCACCCAGATTATCCTCAGATGGTTACATTTTAAAATTTTCAATACATTTGAAAAATACTTTGGGGTAAAGAGCGGGCTAGGGTTCAACTTTATTTGCTTCCAGATGGCCACACAAGTGCCTCAGCTTCATGTATCAGATGATTATTCCTCTTTTTCTCCCATGTTCCACAGTGCTACATTTGATACCATCTAAATTCCTGTGTTTAACACAATGTCTAGACTCACTCTTCAGTTCCATTGACATGAAAGCACAGATAATCGTTAAGTTCTAGGGCCTGAACCCTTGGGTTAGAATCTCAGTGCCGCTGCTTACTGGCTCCGTGACCTTGGGCAGATTGCTTAAACTCTGCCTAAATTCCTCACTTATAAAATGAGGAAGTGAATAACTATAAGATTATTGAGGGATTGAACGATTTAAGAGATGAGAACACTCAGAAAGTACTTGACATAGCATGCAATTCATATTAGTGATCATTACTCTTAAAACATACTGTTGTTGTTTTTGTTGGTACTTAAATTTAAAACTCAACATTCAGAAAACTAATATCATGGCATCCGGTCCCATCACTTCATGGCAAATAGATAGGGAAACAGTGGAAACAGTGTCAGACTTTATTTTCTTGGGCTCCAAAATCACTGCAGGTGGTGACTGCAGCCATGAAATTAAAAGATGCTTACTCCTTGAAAGAAAAGTTATTACCAACCTAGACAGCATATTAAAAAGCAGAGACATTACTTTACCAACAAAGATCTGTCTACTCAAGGCTATGGTTTTTCCAGTAGTCATGTATGGATGTGAGAATTGGACTATAAAGAAAGCTGAGCACTGAAGAATTGATGCTTTTGAGCTGTGGTGTTGGAGAAGACTCTTGAGAGTCCCTTAGACTGCGAGGAGACCCAACCAGTCCATCCTAAAGGAGATCAGTCCTGGGTGTTCATTGGAAGGACTGATGTTGAAGCTGAAACTCCAATACTTTGGCCACCTGATGCGAAGAAATTACTCATTTGAAAAGACCCTGATGCTGGGAAAGATTGAAGGCAGAGGAGAAGGGGATGACAGGGGATGGGATTGTTGGATGGCATCACTAACTCAATGGACATGGTGGGAGTTGGTGATGGACAGGGAAGCTGGTGTGCTGTAGTCCATGGGGTTGCAAAAAGTCCAACATGACTGAGCAACTGAACTGACCTGAATTAAATTGATGGATTATTTAAGGGAGAACTGACATGTAAATATTGAGTCTTCCCAGGTAAACATCATGTCCTTGTTCTTATGTACTCAAGTCTTTTTTTGTGTCAGACATACACCCACAGATCTTTATGCATGTTTTATAAGGATTCATGTTCCCCTCACTACAGTTCTTTTTCCTGGGATATTTTATCATCATATGGTTCCATCCCCTGTAATTCTAGTTATTACCTCCCAACTGGCTTGCTCTATCTCTAAACATCCCTTGTCCAGAACTCTTAACAGAAAGCCTTGACTACAACTGGTCCCTAATGGTGCAACTTTCTGTATTTCTTTAAAATAATTGAGATTCAAAATCGTTTATCAAGGTTCAAGCATTTCTTTCAGTCTGGTGTTTTCTCTGGTGGAAATGTTCGCAATTGTCATCTTTTTCTGGACGTGAAGTCTTGAGTTTATAGAAAGCGTTCTTACTCTTCAATAAGATTTTATGCTTGAACCCTTTATCTGAGTTTTTGCTTCGTGGGCCTTAAGTATTGCTGGAAAGCACAGGTCCTTTAAAGTTCAGGGGGAAAGTGTTTATAAAGATCTGCGACTGAGGTAAGACAAAGCTATAGCCAGAGGCCTGGTTTCCTGAGAAGGAAGGAGCTGCCCACTAATCTGTCATGCTCTGTCTCACGGGATATTAAAACCATCGCAGGCTCCTTTCCTCTACAGCCAGTCCTGTGTCTGACAGTCTTGCGTCTGTCCCCACGAACCACATGACCAGAGCTCCACACCAGGGCTCAAAGTACCACAGAATGAGTCATTAGGGTATGGGCAACAAAGAAAACAGGAGGGACAATGAAACCTTGTTAGTGACCATCCTTCCAATCACTGTCTAATGTAATTAGAAGAAGGAAATCACCTTTAAAGGACTCATTGGGCCTGCTGGGCAAAGCATTCCAATTCTTATTCTCCATCACTTCTCTTTGGTTATGATTCTTTGATTAGGGTGAGATGAATTTTAAAAGAAAACACTCACTGGGGCTTCTCTGGTTGTTCAGTGGTTAAGACTCTGCGCTTCCAATGCAGGGGGCACAGGTTCAATTCCTGGCCGGAGAACTGAGATTCCACATACTGTGCGGCATGGCCAAAAATAAACAAAAATATAATATTTTAAGAAGGGGAAAAAAAGAAAGCACTCATTAAATGTTTTCTAGCCAAAATAATGGTTGTTGAAAACAGATGGTGTATGTAATAAAAGAAGATCCTCTCCTGACCCATCCATAGTCCTGTCTTTCCTATATGTTTCCCTTAAGCTTCTAAAAGGGTCAGGGGAGTATATATTCACACACACATGCATACATGTATACACCACAGGCTGCAAAAGACGTTTTGGTGGTGGTGGTTTTACAGGCGGTATTACACCCTTCAGAGGCAAATGGCTGATTTAATCCTGGCCCAGAGCTGACAGATCTTGGGAAATGCCTATTACATCCTTCGGAAGAGTTCTGTAAACAGGTATTGTGGTTACCAACAGCATGGAGTCTCAGTTTCAGACTCTGTGAGTAATTCACTTAGGCAAGCTTTCCCAAACCAAGAGTGAACACGAGGCCTGATGACCCTGGTGACTGTTAATAGAGCCTTTGGTCTCATAGGCACCTGCTTTATCCCAGCCCCAGCCATTCGGGAAGCTAGTTTGTTTGTATCTCTTTCCTTCCTATGTACAGATGTTCTTCCAGCTGGTGGGAAGGCTGGCCAAGTTTACAGGATCTCTTTGCCTTTCTGAAGATGCAGGACATAGTCATCCACCATAAAAATGCACTTGGGAAATGTTAGTGTTGTCTGTGTCTGGGGAGAGTTGAAGGTGTAGGTGGACCTGCATAGATCTGGGAAGAAGGACCCAGATCAGATTGTAGAATGAGGTGAGGAGTAGACAAATACGGAGGATAGAGAGGACAAATATGGAGATTTTTATGAACTGATGGCAAGCAAGGCTTTGCCTCAGTAAAGAGTAGGAGGCAAGAGAAGTTGAGTCGATAGTTTGTCCCTAGGAAAGAAAGAGACTGTTTCAGAGTGAGTTCTGGGAGTAGGAAATGAGGCGATTATTAATGCCTAGACTATAATGGGACAGCTTAGTCGCACTGTTTTGGAATTTCAGGGAAATTAAAGAAAAAGAATAGGGTTCACATATGAACAAGAAGTTAGGAAGAGAGCTTGATTCTTGGGTGGGATTCGGACAAGGAAGTGCAAACAGAGAGGTTTTGAAAGTTTGCATGAGTTAAGCTTTGTCAGGAGACTTAGGAATAAGATTGTGCCTTCTGTACTTTGTTTCTGCTGAGAGATTTCCAATCAGCTTCCTAAAAGAGTATATATTATTCACCTTATTACTGATCAAACTGGGTGTTTGCTGTTCTGGAAGAGTGGGAAGTAAGCATCAAGGCTAAAAGCTAACAGGTCTTTAGGAAAAACCCTGTTAAGCCCTCTATGAGGAAATGCCAGCATGTGTGTGCCCCATTTGTGTGTTACATGCACCTGCACACACACACACACACACACACACACACACACACACACACACACACACACACACCTCTCAGGATTTAGTTGAAGTTTCTCCCTTTAGTTTATGAGTGGCTGTTGGTGGCCTACAAACCAAAACTGGGGTCTACATCTCTGACAGCCTCCTTTTCTCAGTCACAGGGTGTCCGCTCAAACAGTGTTTAAACCTTAGCCTCGGTCACGGTAGACCTGCTTCTTCACACACCATGCACGTAATTTTCAGGTAGAGGCTCCTACCTCCTCCTAATTGTGGAATATCCGGATGAAGCTTTGTCAGTGGGAGCCACAAGATATGAAAATCAGCATGAAAGAACTTTCTTTTCTGAGTTCAGGATTTGAGGTTGGTGATAGAATGAAAGCTACTGGGATAGAACAATTTGGGTCACAAAGCTGTGTGAAGAAGCACTGCATTCATTTTGAAAAGGGGGGAAGGAAATCCATGCATACTAATTTAGCTTCCCTAAACTTGCCATTCTTCAGTTCAGCCCTCGAGATTTATTTAGGTCAGGGTTTTGAGTTAGATCTCTCACTGCCCTGGGAGACTGAGATTGTTATTTAAGAGCTCAGTTCTGAGGAAGAATCCCAGAGATAAGACTGATGTGTTCAGTTTCTATTATAACCTCATGAGCGAAATCATTTTTTTGACTGAAGTGTGGGTCTTAGACACAGACATGCAAACCTACCCTATCAGACAAATAAAGAAAAAATATATAAATTGTGAACTGATAGATTCATATCTAACACTGTTTGGGGGATGCTAATAAAAGCCTTAACATGAGGTTGATTATCCCAGAGAGATTTAAAATTTATACCACACTCATCAGCGTTCCTTCATTCTCTCTAAATTCAACGCAGATTTCAAAGTGTCTTTCAGGAGTAGGGCTATATCAGAACCAGGTTAAGTCAAAACTAACCAGCAGTGTCTTGTCACTTCCAGATGAAGTTATGGGGTTTGCTTTTCCCTCTGGATCTCTGTGCTAAGAAATGTTAGAAACATTTCCACAACCCTGTCTTGGATTTTATCTTCCCAACTTTAAACATTCTAATAGCATGAGTGATAGCTATATGACACAACTTTTTTTAAAAAACATAGTACTGAAATAAACATGAAAGTCTCATGTCTTAGATGCTATGCAATAAGAATAAACTTTAATGGTAGAAAGTAGATGTTCCTGTGCAGCCTCCCAGGTTGCTCAATGTTGAAAGAATCTGCGTGCCAATGCAGGGGACACAGGAGACGTTGGTTCAATCTCTGGATCAGGAAGATCCACTGGAGGAGGAAATGGCAACCTACTCTAGTATCCTTGCCTGGAGAATCCCGTAAACAGAGGAGCCTGGCAGGCTGTAGTCCATAGTGTTGCAAAGAGTTGGACATAAGTGGACAACACAGCACACACACACGGTTGTTCCTTTACAGAGTCAAATTATTACTACTACTATTATTATCATTATTAATATTATTTAGCTTTCATAATGCAAATGAAGGTAAAAGGAGAAAATAAGAGAGCTGTAGGGGATTGCTTTGAATGAAAAATTTAGACATTAAAAAGTTAAGGATTTTTCTTTTTAGTTTCATTAAGTCACTAGTTCTGGAACTTTTCAATAATAATACTGCAGCACACGATCATAGTACAATAATTGAAAGAGAAAGAATCCTTTTGAGACACAAGTAAAATAGCAGTGTAATATGATTGAGCTATATAGTATCAGTCAGTCAGTTCAGTTGCTCAGTCGTGTCCGACTCTTTGCGCCCCCATGAATTGCAGCATGCCAGGCCTGCCTGTCCATCACCAACTCCTGGAGTCCACCCAAACGCATGTCCATTGAGTCGGTGATGCCCTCCAACCATCTCATCCTCTGTCGTCCCCTTCTCCTCCTGCCCTCAGTCTTTCCCAGCATCAGGGTCTTTTCAAATGAGTCAGCTCTTCGCATCCGATGGCCAAAGTATTGGAGTTTCTGCTTCAACATCAGTCCTTCCGGAAGTTTAAATGGATAAAATATGCACATGTACCCCCAAAACAGATTTTTGGGTTACAGTTTCAGTTCCTGTTTTTTAATAAGTTCACATATAAGTAAATATTGAGCCCTTTATAAACATAATCTATTTTAATCCTCACAACTACCCAAGAAGGTATTATTGTTGCCTTGTATGCTGCTGTTGCTTGGTCACTTTAATCTTGTTTGACTCTTTGCACCCCATAGATCATAGCCCATCAGGCTGTCTGTCCATGGAATTTTCCAGGCAAGAATACTAGTGTGGGTTGCCATTTCCTCCTCCAGGGGATCTTCCCGACCTGTGGATTGAATCCAAGTCTCCTGCGTCTCCTGCATTGCAGGTGGATTCTCTACCACTAAGCCACTGGGGAAGCCCATTGCCATGTATGTATAAGGAAGATAAGATTTGAAAATAAAGTTACTTCTCCACAGTCATGCAGCAAATAAATGGAAGTTTCAGGATTCTTATCAATATAATAAACAAATTTTCTCCAGGATTATTTCACTTAAAATCTTAGTGATGTAATATTTAATACCAACAAGAAAATGTACGTGAATATAAATTATAAAGTATAATAATACAACAGCCATTAACCCCAAACCCAACTGAATATCTGGAATTACCTTTCCTGTTAAAGCTACCTATGACTCTACCCTAGCTAGTCTCCTTGACCCCAGAGGCTAACACAATCCTGATTGTTGAATTTATTATTCCCTCTACATTTTATGAAATGCTTTTACCATGTAAGGCTTCATTTTTAATGTTGATATTTTACCCAACATTGTTTTAAAGAGTTGTCCATGTTGTTCCATGTAGCTGTGGCTCATTTACTTTCACTGCTCATGTAGTATCCCGCTGTGTAAATATTCCATTTTATTTATTTTTTTTTTCTTTTTTCTTTTTTTTATTTTTTATTTTTCAGTGGGTTTTGTCATACATTGATATGAATCAGCCATAAAGTTACACGCATTCCCCATCCCGGTCCCCCATCCCACCTCCCTCTCCACCCGACTCCTCCGTGTCCTCCCAGCCCACCAGGCCCGAGCACTTGACCCATGCATCCCACCTGGGCTGGTGATCTGTTTCACCACAAATAATATACATGCTGTTCTTTCGAAACATTCCATTTTAAAAGATCTGTTCTCCATTAGATGGACATTTAGATTATTTCGTTTTTCCTAATATAATATTAGTGTACTGTTCCTTCAGTTTTCTAGATGCACAGTTACAAGAGTTTCTCTAGGCAACAAGCCTCAGAGCAGAATTACTGGGTCATATCAGAGTCAGTGTTCAGCTTTAAAATGAATATAAAATTGCTTTCCTAGAAGGTTGAACCAGCCCATATAAATGGGCTCTCATCTTTCTAACACTTCCTGACATTACCAGACTTTTTCACTGTAAATATTATATATGTGAATTATAGTCTTGATTTTCATTTTTTATTACTAACTAATTTAAGTGTCTTGCCATGTGTTTGTTCACTTCTTGTTTTCCATGCCTTTCCTATCTTCTAATTTTATTAATTTTTGCTCTTTTATTAATTTCTTTATTTTGCCTTCTTTGAGTTAATTCTCTCATTCTTTTTCAAAACTGGGTGCTTTATTAATAGTTAGCCTTTCTTCTTTGCTAATATAAATAATTAAGTTTATATTTTTTATCAAATATATTCCACTCTATTTCACCATTGAAAATATGCACTATTTTCACTGTCATTCAATATTTAACATTTTCCATTATAATTTCTTCTTCAATCATGAGATATTTAGTAGTTTCTTAAATTATGAGTCAATGTGAAAGTTGCTCAGTCATGTCCGACTGTTAGTGACCCCATGGACTATACAGTCCCTGGAATTCTCCAGGCCAGAATACTGGAGTGGTAGCGGATATTGTTGTTCTTGGTTTCTAACTTATTTGCATTTTGGTCAGAGAATGTGGTTGTTCTGATTATCTATTTCTGTAGAACAAACTATTAGGGGCATAGCAATCACTTATGCATTTTCCTCTGGAGGTTGACTGGATCACCTAGGCTTTCCTCAGAGTCTCTTGGACAGTTGCAGTCAGAAAGTGACTGGAATTAGGGTCTCCGTTCACATGACTGGTGCCTGGGCTGGGGAAATTCAAAACAGCTGGATTTCTTCTGGCGTCTCTGTCCTGGCCCTTCCATTTGGAAGTTCCACGTCAGGAACTCAGGCAGCCAAACTTCTTACATGGAAGACACCAGAGCAAGCAACTGTCCAAGAAAAACTTGCGGAAGCTACGTGACTTTCTCTAACCCACCTTGGAAGTAGGGCAGAAGCCCTTGGGCCACATTCTAGTCATTGAAAGTCACAAGGACCTCCTGGGTTCCAGGAGAGGGGACACTGACTCTATCACTTGATGAGAGGATTGCAAAAGGTTTTGTAACGTGTGTTTTTAAATTACCACAGTGGTTAACATAACCACTTCTTTAAAATGTGTTGAGATTTGCATTATGGCTTAGTATATGGTCAGTGGTTTTATTTTGTCTCGTTTACTTGGTCTTAATATTGCAATGTTGAGAATGTATATATTCTTTTTTTTTTAACTGATGGGTACAGATATCTATACAAGGTCTTTAAAACTTGCCTATTTTACTTTTCTTTTTGCCTGCTCAACCTATCCAGAATTGAGAGAAGTATGTTGAAATCTCTCACCAATATGATATTTGTCCATTTCTCCCTCAAATTCTACCAATATTTGCTTTGTAAATTTTGAGGTTATTTTATTAGAGGCACACAGCTTCAGAATTACTTTATTTTCCTCATTAAATGAGCTTTTTTTGTGCCGTGTAATAAGTTTTCATCATTTATAGTCCTTTTTGAATTGAAGCCTTTTATTTGTATTTACATAGGTACCCTAATTTTTTTCATATGTATTTGGTTGGTAAATTCTTTTCTATTCTTTTACTTTCAGCCTTTCCATATTCCAATCTTTTTAATGTAGTTCAAATAATATATAGCTGTATTTTTATTTTTAAGCAACCAATATAATCTGTAAGTTTCAACTTTTACATGACAACTTGAGACCATTTATATTATTACTGATAAATACTAATATATTTGAATATATGTGTCCCTTCATTTTGTGTTTTTCATTTGACCTGCTCTCTCCTTTGTCTTTATCCTCAGCCTTTTTTGCTTCAAAACATTTCAAAATCTTTGTTTTCTTATGTTTCAGAACATTTCAAAATCTTTGTTTTCTTATTCCAGTTTTTCCCTATACTAATTTAGAAGTAATGCACTATTTCTATTCTTGTAGAGATTATTCTTGAAATTTTGCTATGCATACTTAATAAATAAACACAAGGACCTTAGAACACTCTACTGCAATTATTCTTTCCTGACTTGCTGTTGTCTCTGTAGTTGGCTTTTTTAAGCTCCACAAATAAACCTGTTATTATCATTGTTAATACTGTTTTTATTTTCCATAGACAAGGTTTTTTTCCCAATTTACCTGCAATCTTTGCTCTCTATTCTTTCTTGAATCTCAGACTTTTAAGGTCATTTTCCCTTTTCTTTAAGTATGTCTTTCCAAATCTCCATTAGTAAAGTTCTCTTGGTTGTTAACTCCTTCTATTCTTACTTATCTGAAAATGTTTTTTTACCGTCATCCTTAAAAAAATTTGGGGGGCACATACTTCAAAGTTATCTTCCCACCCCAAGTCAAAGATATCCCACTGTTCTCTGACTTGCATTTTTGTTGTTGTGAGGTACACCATCAATCTAATTACCATTTTCTGTAGATGATTTCTCTTTTCTCTCAAGTGCTTTTAATATTTGTTTCTTTTAGTAATATTCTGCAGGTTCACTAAATGGTGTCTAGGTGTGGATTTCTGTTTATTCTGCTTGGTATACATTATTCTTCCTGTACTTGTGAATTGAAGTCTTCCATCAGTCCTGAGAAATCCTCAGTTACCATGAACTCAGATGTTGCCCCTTTGCTCCATTTTCTATATTTACTCTTAATAGGACACCAAAACAGTTATGGTGTTTGGTGTCCTTATCACTTGAGATTCCATGTTCTTCTAAAGCCTCTCATATTTTTTAATAGGCTTTATGTTCTCCAGCAGATGTATATTCACAGTGAAATTGGGAGCAAGGAATTTCTCATATAACTCCAATCCCTTCCCCACATGCACAACCTCCTCTTTTATCAACATCCCTCACCAGAGTGGTACATTTGTTAAAACTGATGAGCCTCTGCTGACAGATCATTATCACCCAATGTCCACAGTCAACATTTAAGATTCACTCTTGGTGTTAAACATTCCATGGGTTTGGACAAATGTATGATAATATGTATCTACTATTATAGTATCATACAGAGTAGTTTTACTGCCCTAAAAATCCTCTATACTTCACCTAATCATTTTCCCTCCCTTCTAACCCCTGGCAACTGCTGATCTTTTCTTCTGACTGTCTTCATAGTTTTACCTTTTCCAGAATGTGAAATAGTTGGGCTATAAAAGGGGAAAAAAACATTTGGGAGGTGGGAAATGGAAGATGAGAGAAGAAAAAGATCAGAAGAAAATACAACAAAATATCCTACTCAATTATTGAATATTATTGAAAATGAAATTTCACTTATATTTAAGAGCACTATGCAAAAGAGTATTGTTACATGCCAAACATACTAGATAATGGCTCAGATGTAGCAGGTTTTAGTGCATAAAAGCAAGACAGCCAGCACATATATTGTCATCTTTTTATTAGTTTGGTAGTTGTTTTAAAACTGTTTGTATCACTGTGAGGAATGCATGTGTCCAAAATATTCTGTCAGTAATACTTTGCCATGGTGGTTTTATATTCTTTCATAACAATCACAATAGGGTTCTTACAAAGGAGAATAAATTTTGAAGAGAGACTAAATGTATGAAAAGTGGAAAATAACTCTTAGTGAAAAGTGTGGAAGAAATCACACAAATACAGGTATTCCACTTCAAAATCCAGATGGGAAGGTTAAAATCAAAATATGATTGGCAAATTAGAGCAGTGACACAGGAAAAAAGGAAGAGATCATCTTTAAGAAGGTCATTTTGGCAAAGAGCCTTGAAATTCTACACAACCAAACTGCATGGTCCGAATTTCACAAGCCTGTATAGGGACCACACCACATACCTCATGAGGCCTCAGTGATAGTCAAGGAGGGTGTTCAGCTTTACTTGGGGATTTTCAAGAAATGTGGCTCTGTACATGTCACGGGTAAAGAGTTCTACCATAGCAGGTGAAATCCTGGGATTTGCACACTCAGGGGACACCATGATCTATTTTGAATTGGTGTGAAGCATGGTGGCTGAAAGAGTGGATGCTTCTTCCTTTCCACTATTTTTTTAAATTAGTAGATTTTTTGAAAGTTGGATGTGTTAGAGCTCTAAACAAGGAAAGGAATGAGAGTGTAAATTCAGCTTTACACTGTAAATCAGGACAAACTAGAACCTACAGATGGCTGAAAGGAATTGAGAGAACCACTGGTCCTGTCCCCTCAATTTACATTCTAGGAAAGGTGAGACCCAAAAACCTGCTCCAAGCTCACAAGTATCATTGCAGAGAGACCCAGAATTTTGCTTCTTCAGTTCTTAACAATGTTAAGTCAAGCAAGCTGCTAACTATAATCTCTCTGAGTTAAATATCTTATCTGTGATAATAATGTTCACCTCCAAATTATACTATGTCTTCAGCCTAAAATCCTTCGCTAAATGATCCAGTATCTTTCTCATGTAAGTTTTATCTGTATTTATTTATCTATAATAAAATATAGAGGCTTCCCAGGTGGCCTAGTGGTAAAGAAAACGCCTGCCAATGCAGGAGATGCGGGTTTGATCCGTTGATTGGGAAGATCCCCTAGAGAAGGAAATGACAACCCACTCCAGTATTCTTGCCTGGAGAATCCCATCAACAGAGGAGCCTGGTGGGCTACAGTCCATAGAGTAACAAAGAGTTGGACACAGTTGAGCACTGAGCACAGCACAGTAAAATGTAATACAAACATATCATGTATATCTAATATATCTAATTTCTAAGATAAACTAAGGAACAAGTGATAGTATTATGTAAGCAACTCAAGGTCACTGATAGTGTCTGTGACCAGGGCAGAAACGTGAGTTACATCAGTATTCTTTCTTCTACACATGCATGAACTGAAGGACCCTCACAGATTCATTTTTCTATTTCAGACCTGGAGAACTCAGTTGTGACATTGAGTGGGCTTTTCTAATTTTTTTGCCCTTTATTGTATGTTTGTTTTGTCAACCCATGAAAAAGATGACAATAATCAATACAGAAATAGCTGTGAGTCCAGCAGCAGAATATTTGTATAGGAGAGAGTCAATCTACTCTGGTCTCTCCTGATAAATCTTCAAACGTCAGTCTTTCACAATTCATGACTCCTGTAACCAGGGCTATTTTTAAAATGTCTAACGTGTTCTCATGTAGTTCCCCCCAAGCAGCTTAATTCAACTGAATTCATAAGAGATAATTGACTGAGTTAGCTATGCATGAAAAGTCAAGCTTGACGACTGGCTGCAACTTCATTCTCCTGCTGGCCATTAAAGTAAGTTAATGATCTGGAGCTGTGTAGGTGTTTCCAGAAATAATACTGTAATTGCCAACATGCTGTAGTTAGCAGCTGAGAAAAAGAGCTGTTTATTATTTTTCAGGCAGTCGCCCTAACCCATGCCATAGTATTTTTAAGATGCAATCTACTATGAAGAAAAGCAACACATTACAACTCAGGTGAACACAAAACATCTCTTTTGTAAAAACAAACTCATGAATGATTTCACACAGATTTTCAAAACTATGCAAACTCAATGCCCCTAGGTTTCCAACTTATACACTAAACCTGCCAGCCTTTTGCAGTAAGTATTTATGGAGGCCTTACTCTATATATAGCATCTATATGTGATGCTAGAGTAAACAGAAAAATCAAATAAGATACCTAGAATATTTCTTTGAGTAAATAATGAAACTTATAACTAAAGCAAAAGTCCCACCTGTTAAATGACCTTGCTTTGCAAATTGATTTTGTGTCTTAGCATTTCTGGCTTCAAACCACATTGGGAAAACTACTTAAGTAAATTCCTAGTTAATCATTAAGAAAAACAAATAAGATCTTTGGATTTTGTTTGTTAATTTTTTTTTTTTACAAGTGAATGAGAATTTATTAGGTAGGAAGTGGCGAAGGTGCAGCACAAACAGAAGTAGGCAACACGTAAACTGAACGGAACCCGAGATTCCGGAAAAAAAATCTGTCGTTTACACAATTGGCCACTTCCACCCGCACTGATACAGGGCTTGTTAGGGGAGATGAGGGAGTTATTTCAGTGGTAGGACTGGTGGTTCCGAAATGCTGTATACGCCATCTCCGTGAGGCTTTCAAGGCGAGGCCACCGGTTCAAGGTCGAGATTTCAGAGTGGACGCAGCCAGACCCACCAAGATAGCTACGATCGTGAAGCCCTGGGCGGCGATCCGGGTACGCATCATGAGTTGGGAGCGCTGGCTCTGTCCACGGTGGAAGCAGTAGAGGCCATAGGTCAGGGCGGCTGCAGTGCCCAGGCAGCCTATGGGTACCAGTGGGTTCTCGCGGGTCTTGCGAATAAACTTTTCCTTGAAGCTTTCCGAAGTGCTGTATACACTGGGGCTAAAGCCTTCAATGACTGGGGGTTGCGATGGTTCAAAAGGCGCCTCCGGAGTGACACGGCCAGGAGTCTCCATGTTTCGGGCAACAGCAGTAGGCGAAAATTCCTGTTAATTTTTTAAAATATCATAATCAAGCTTAAAAGGTAGATAACAAACTCCTAAAAATATTTTTATAATAAATGACAAATGGTTAGTATCTTTAAGAAAAGACAAAATGCTTCATCAAAAAAAAAAAAGAACAAAACTGTGGGATTAGATAGGCAAGTTTTAAAATTATCACTGGTTAATAAATATGAAAACACTCAAACAGTATAACAAAAGGTCTGGACACAAAAAGACAAATACTGTATGATTTCAGTTATATGAGCTACACAGAATAGTCAAATTCCCAGAGATAGCAAGTAGAACAGTGGTTCCTGGGGGCTAGGGAAAGAAGAATGGGGAATTAGCTGGGGAGGATGACAAAACTCTGGCAATGGATAGTAGTGACAGCTAGAAAAATGATGTGAAGGGACTCTGTGCCTTTGAGCTGTACACTTAAAAGCAGTTAAAATAAATTTTATGTTACATATATTTTACTATAATAAATTAATCCAGTTTAATACTCAAACAAATGTAGACTTAATAATGAGATAATATATTTTTGCGTATTAAATTAGTAATGGAAATTATAATGTTACAATGCTTAACATTGTAGAGAAATGGGTACATTCAGACACTGGTGAAAATGTCAAATAAGTACAGACGTTCTGAATGACAATTTAGAAACAGATATGTCCTAATGTCCTTCTGCCTCTCAATTCAAAGTAAGTGAATTTCCCTAAAGGAAATTATCATTCTTGGTGTTTAAAATTTTTTATAGAAGAATGTCCATTAAAGGAAAAATGGTGAAAAATTTGAAGTTCAGTACTGATTAGCAATTTGTTGTATATCCATAAGAAGAAATATGAAGCAACTTTAAAAAGCTATATTCTTCAGGTATATGAAGTGAAAGAAAATGTTACAAACAATATACACTGTGATCCCAATGTTGTACAATAAAGAATCTGTCCTTAGAAAAACAGACTGGGAAGAGAGACATGAAAATGTAAATCGTCTCCAGTTGTCTCTGGTAGTGCAGTTATGAGGTTTTTATTTTCTTCTTTATACTTTTTCATATTTTCCAAACTTTAAAACAATGAATATTTTATAGTCACAAAAGTTAAATAAGAAAGCAAAAGATTAAATATTATTAGTTCTTATAAAAAAGCATTGTCCATCCTCAGCTTTCAATAAGTTATTTGCTACAAGCTCAAAAATAAAAAAATCCTGTTCAGTTGAGGATAATGTCAGAATAGACAAAGAATCAAACGCATGCCATTAAAATTGGCTAATTCAATGGGAAATTAGGCCATTTTCTTCTGTGGATTCAAAAAGGATCGCAAATTTTGTCAAAGGCCACTTGAAAGAATCAGAGCCATCCTTGGTGAAGCACAGATGGAAGTTGGGGTGGCAGAGGCACTGATTAGGGGTCCTGGGGTCACTTCTCTGCCATTTTGGGCTGTGAGGCCATGGGCTGATTAACTATCTCAGGTATTAAATGAAATAGCCTTTCAAAGGAGATTCTACTGTGAATATTATTATTATCTCAGGAAAGCATGCCCACTGGTTTACCAAACCAAGATGGAGAATTCAGCGTGTCCAGCACACCAGTGAACTGTGGCAGACTGTATTTGTTTTTACTTTCTACCGAAGAGCTTTCTCTTCCAAGCCTTCTCGTTATATTCTATTTTTTTGTTTGTTTTCGTCATTTATTGAGGTTTTTATAAATTGAGATATGAAAGTGAAAGTTGCTGAGTCGTGTCCAACTCTTTGCAATCCCATGGACTATACAGTCCATGGAATTCTCCAGGCCAGAATACTGGAGTGGGTAGCCTTTCCTTTCTCCAGGGGATCTTCCTAACCCAGGGATTGAACCCAGGTCTCCTGCATTACAGGCAGATTCTTTACCAGCTGAGCCAAAGAGAAGTCCCAAATTGAGATATAATTGGCATATAACATTATATCAGTTTCAGGAGTATAACATAATGGTTCAATATAAGTATATATTGCAAAATGATCACCGTGATAAATCTAGAATAAGTCTAATTAACATCCATCACCACAAATATTATAAGAAGAGGTGGCAAGAATACACAGAAGAACGACACAAAAAAGGTCTTCATGACCCAGATAACCACAATAGTGTGATCACTCACCTAGAGCCAGACATCCTGGAATTCAAAGTCAAGTGGGCCTTAGAAAGCATTACTATGAACAAAGCTAGTGAAGGTGATGGAATTGCAGTTGAGCTATTTCAAATCCTAAAATATGATGCTGTGAAAGTGCTGCACTCAATATGCCAGCAAATCTGGAAAACTCAGCAGTGGCCACAGAACTGGAAAAGGTCAGTTTTCATTCCAGTCCCTAAGAAAGGCAATGCCAAAGAATGCTCAAACTACCTCACAATTGCACTCTTCTCACATTCTAGCAAAGTAATGCTCAAAATTCTCCAAGCCAGGCTTCAACAGTACATGAACTGTGAATGTCCACATGTTCAAGCTGGATTCAGAAAAGGCAGAGGAACCAGATATTAAATTGCCAACACCTGTTGGATCATCAAAAAAGCAAGAGAGTTCCAGAAAAACATCTACTTCTGCTTTGTTGACTATGCCAAAGCCTTTCACTGTGTGGATCACAGCAAACTGAAAAATTCTTCAAGAGGTAGGAATACTAGACCACCTTACCTGCCTCCGGAGAAATCTGTATGCAGGTCAAGAAGCAAGAGTTAGAACTGGATATGGAACAACAGACTGGTTCCAAATTGGGAAAGGAGTATGCCAAGGCTGAATACTGTCACCCTACTTATTTAACTTACATGCAGAGTACATCATGCAAAATGCCAGTCTGGATGAAGCACAAGCTGGAACCAAGATTGCCAGGAGAAATATCAATAACCTCAGATACACAGATGACACCACCCTTATGGCAGAAAGTGAAGAAGAACTAAAGAGCCTCTTGATGAAAGTGAAAGAGGAGAGTGAAAAAGTTGGCTTAAAACTCAGCATTCAGAAAACTAAGATCATGGCATCCGGTCCCATCACTTCATGGCAAGTAGATGGGGAAACAATGGAAACAGTGACAGAGTTTATTTTGGGGGGCTCCAAAATCACTGCAGATCGTGACTGCAGCTATGAAATTAAAAGATGCTTGCTCCTTGGAGGAAAATCTATGACCAACCTAGACAAAATATTTAAAAAGCAGAGACATTACTTTACCAACAAAGGTCCGTCTAGTCAAAGCTATGGTTTTACCAGTAGTCATGTATGGATGTGAGAGTTGGACTATAAAGAAAGCTGAGTGCCAAAGAATTGATGCTTTTGTTTTGTGGTGTTGGAGAAGACTCTTGAGAGTCCATTGGACTGCAAGGAGATCCAACCAGTCCATCCTAAAGAAAATCAGTCCTGAACATTCATTGGAAGGACTGATACTGAAGCTGAACTTCCAATACTTTGGCCACCTAATGCAAAGAACTGACTCATTTGAAAAGACCCTGATTCTGGGAAAGATTGAAAGAGGGAGGAGAAGGGGATGACAGAGGATGAGATGGTTGGATGGCATCACTGACTCGATGGACATGAGTTTGAGTAAGCTCCGGGAGTTGATGATGGACAGGGAAGCCTGGTGTGCTTCAGTCCATGAGGCCTCAAAGAGTCAGACACGACTGAGTGACTGAACTGAAGTGCACTGAACCACAAATTGTTGCAAATTTTTTTTTCTTACGGTGAGAGCTTTTAAAATCTACTCTTAACAACTTTCAAATATGCATGCATGCTAAGTCACTTCAGTCATGTCTGACTCTGTAGATCCTATGGACTGTAGGCCACCAGGCTCCTCTGTCCACGGTCTTCTCAAGGCTCTATTCTAATGATTAATATTATATATCATTGTTATTGCCCAAGGGCATCCCTCTTTCATTTTTTCCATTAAAAAAGAGAATAGAACTCAGGTATCTACAGGCACTCAGGCAGGTAATGCTGGTGAGGAAAGCAAGTCACAGTGGGATGGTGAGAAGTTGAGGAACCCAGGACCCCTCCAGGCGAGAATACTGGAGTGGGTTGCCATTTCCTCTTCCAGGGCAGCTTTCTGACCCAGGGATCAGACCCAAGTCTTTTACCTCTCCTGCATCAGCAGGTGGGTTCTTTACCATTAGTGCCACCTGGGAAGCCCTTCAAATATGCAATAAGACGTTAGTAACTATAATCACCATTCTGTACATAACATCCCAGAACCTATTTATTCCTGTTCGATTTTGTATCACCAGCACATCTCCTTTTTCTAGGGTTTAATATATATTTGTTGATTAATAAAAGTTCTGTGCTAGACTGGATCATATTTGAGGCTTAAGTTATTATCCAGAAAATAGATTTTTACCACCTTTATGCAGGAACAAGGGACTTCCTCCTCTGAACTAAAGCTGACTGATCGATTGTTAACCTTCCCTATATTTTAAACTTCATGTGTTCTAAAGATGTAGTCAGAAAAAGGCCTGACTGAATAAGAGAGCTATTGTGTGCATGCGTGCATGCTAAGTCACTTCAGTCATGTCCGACTCCACGACACTATGGACTGTAGCCCGCCAGGCTCCACTATTCTAGGTAGAATTAAAAGCAGGCTAATTTATTTCACCTCCTAAACCTTGCTTTTTCTCTTGTTTCATCATCCTATACCCGCTGGCATCTGGGTTTCAAATATTTTGGAAAAGGCTGAATACCAGGGTAGACAGTGGGAAAAGAATCCAGATTTGGGTCATGGAAGCTTAACCATAAATGAATGTTTTAAGGACAACCATTAAATTTCAAATTTAATTATTTCTCTGAATTGTATACTGTTTACAAACTTATTTTCACTGCTTTCTATTATTAAATTTCCTTTGAACAGTAAAAATAAAAAACTATTTCCCACACACATTTCACAATGGTCCATTGAACACAAATTATATTACAACATTCTCCAAGTGCAGAAGTCTTTTAGTTCCTGTGGGAGAGAAATAAATTTTTAAAGAGATTGCTTGGCTTGTATCCCTAGAGCAGAGGTTTAAGCTAGCTTCCCCAGGGCTAAATGAAGCCCAAAGTTGAACCTGGGATGGGTTTCAATGTTTTTTTTTTAAATTAGTTGCTGGCATCTAAAAATTGGGACATGTGGTATAAAAATTTAGAAATCTAGGGGCTCTTGGAAAAAAACCTTTAAACCCAGGTCAGTGGGTTGCTGAATTAACACAAGCCAGCAACCAAGTGGGCCTGGGTGACACTGCCGTCTTGGAGGGGCCCCTGGTTCCTCAGCTTCTCGCCATCCCACTATGACTTGCTTTCTTCACCGACATTACCTGCCTGACTGCCTGTAGATACCAGAGTTCTGTTCTTTTCTTTAACGGAAAAAAAAAAAAATGCAAGAAGGATGCCCTGGGGCAATATCAATGATACATAATATTAATCATCAGAAAAGAGCCTGAAGAATCCCATGGACAGAGGAACCTGGTGGGTCGCAAAAGGGACACAACTGAAGCGAGTTACCACACACGGGAATCAAAGAGTAGCCCAGTTAGTCACCCAGCCTTCTGTTAGGCAGTTTAGAAGTTCACCATGTGGTTTGTTTACCTTGGTAATACAACCCTTGAACATGAAAACATCCACGTAGATGACAGAGCCTGGCTATCCTTGTGAATAACTTGAAATTGATGCTCCAACTGAGAGGAGCATGACAGGACGTGAAGGGCAGCATCACAGGTCCTTATGTCAAAGATTTTCTCTGTTGTTGGTTTTAACCTACCATTGAGAACAGCAGCAGCAACAGTAGCAACAAAACCTGGGGTAATTTGTGATATTTTTTAAAATATTTATTTATTTGGCTGCATCTTTCTTAGTTGTGGCTTGCAGGGTCTTTAGTTGTGACATGTAGGATCTCTCTCCCTGACCAGGAGCCCCCGCATTGGGAGCACAGAGTGTTAGCCATTGGCCCCCCGGTGAAGTCCCTGTGAGGGCTTTTTATTCTCATTTATCAAAGGAGTATCAGAGGACCATATATACTGTGGGCAGGGAAATGGGCTGCCTTATTCCATGCCTCTTGGAGTCCAGTGTTTCAATATCCAAATCTCATGCCACGCATTGGTTGACAAACCCAGGCTAATGGCGTCTTCCAGTGATAGACAAATGAAACCGTGGGTGATGAGTTGATGGTTAAATGGAGAGGCAGGACATTGCTCTTTCCTGGGGACTCTCTTTTATCCGGAAAGGACCACTGTGTATTTAACTCTTAATGATGTCCCCACTTCTTCCTTGCCCCAGTTTGTACAGGTTTCTCAGATTCGCAAAGGTTGAAATCAAAATCTTGTTTTGTTTTCATCTTCTCCTAGATGGCTATTTAAATACTAACTGCATGGCTTAGTTTGATGTGCCCATTTAGTGATATATAATAATAATGTCTAGCCTTATCAAGTACTTACTGTGTGCTAAGCGTAATGTGCATGAGCTTATCAATCTTCATGATAAACCTCATGAGATATGCACTATTTCAAACCTCTTTTTTCAAACATGAAGCTAAAGTTTAGGGGGCTAAATAATATATTCATCACACAGTTGGTAAGTGGCCTATTCCAAAAGTCCTGTTTCAGCCACATTCTACAAGTGTAGCAGTTTTCTAAATGTAGCATATCCATTTCTAACGGGAATAAGAATTTAAAAAATAAAATTTGGGATTTGGCCCAGGTCACAGGCTAAGTTAGGAAACCAAATAATGGAAGAAGATGATGAGATTCAGGGGAGGCTATATGAAAACCAATGCATCACCAAGGCAACTGTGTCTGGAGTTACTATTATTTTTAGATGGTGAGCAATCCACGTCACACAAACCTCCAAAGAGATGGAATGAAACAAGAGAAGACAGCATAAATAATCAAGGAGAAAGAGGCTTCCCTGGGGGCTCAGTGGTAGAGAATCTGCCTGCCAATGCAGGAGACAGGGGTTCGATCCCTGATCTGGGAAGATCCCACATGCTGCAGAGCAACCAAGCCCATGCGCCACAACTACTGAAGCCCACATGCTCTAAAGCCCATGCTCTGCAACAAGAGAAGCCACTGCAATGAGAAGCCCGCACACCACAGCTAAGAGTAGCCCTCGCTCATCCCAACTAGAGAAAAGCCTGCATAGCAACAAAGATGCTGCATAGCCAAAAATGAATAAATAAATGGGCCACATCAAAAGATTAAAAAAAATAATCAAGGAGAAAGGAATGAGACTTAAGAAGAGACAAAAATATTAACATTATCAGGTCTTATTCTGGAAAGATTAATAACTTAGTGGCAGATGGTACATCAGGCTTGCACAGACTCCTGGAAACCTAATTCAAGAAAAATACAACTTCAACCAGTTAATAATAAGCATTAAGAACATATTCTGAGAATTGATATGTTTTGGAGGAGAGGCTTAAGAGTATCTATATTTTTAAGTTTTGGATTGTTTCTAAACAAGAGAATTTAGTGTATAAGGGAAGTTTAGGGAAATATTCCTCTTTTTCAAGTTTTGAAGAAGTACACACTGCGCACTGAGCAAAGATTTCAAAATACAAATCTGATCACGGGGTGCCTTCTTTCTTTATAGTGGTTTACATTGTTTTTTGCTGTTAAGGATTTTTAAAAATTGTCAGCACAGTAGTGTGGGGAATTGAAAGTTCTTGCCTTTATTTTTCCAGTTTCTCCTGAATCGAATTTCCCCTTGCGGCAGCTGTTTTGAGCGTTCTTCCAGCTCCCGGACTTCAGAGGGACATTCCCTTTTCTTTCTTCTTGGGCCAGGTCGGGTCCCCACTTTTCAGGCCCTTACAAGAACTGTTTCTCGTAAGCCCTTTGCTTTGTTAGCAGACTAAACTCTGAGCGGGCAGAAGCAGGCCTGACCTTGCTTATCTTGGGGTCCCCAGCAGCTCTAAGTAGGTAAAAGCCCTGGAAATAACCATTAAATAGAGGAGCCCCATGCACTCCCAGGATGCCACTCCTCAGGGCCCAATTCCGGTTTGGGTAAATTAGGAAGTCAGTGGTGAAATGAGTGTTTTTATTTTGTTTTTGAGAAAATGGAGTGAAAAGGTCCTGTATGTCAACTAAGACCCAGCTATGAAATAAATAAATTTTAAACTAATCAAGAGACTAAATTCTCCCATTGTATTTAACCCTATTTGAAAACAGACTCTGCTCCAAGCTTCCTCATCCCCTCCCCTACTTTATATATCTCCATCTAAGACATATTTCACTGACTTATTTTGTTTATTGTGCATCTTCCCCACTAGGAAGTAAACTCCAGAAGGGAAGGGATGTGTATCTTTTTTGCTCATTGCTGAATCTCCAGGGCCTAGAATAGTGTTTGGCTCATGGTAAATAAATGCTCTGGATGTATTTGTTTAATGAATGGGTTTAGGTTGGTGTTTTCTTTACCCAGAGGAAATAGGCAGAAAGCATTGACTAGCCTCAAAGGAAATTTTCATGCAATCTCGATCAGAGTTTTTTTTTTCTTTTTAATTTTACAGAGATTATAGTCAATTGTAATATTTTAAAATAAAGCTTCCTTTTATATCAGGGGTCCTCAAATTGCAGTGCACCAGAATCACCCAAGGGCTTGTATTAAAAAAAAAAAAATGCAGATTCTCAAAATCAGAGATTCTAATTCTGCAGTCTAGAGTCTGCTCTACCAGTTCCAGGAGCTGTACTGGGTTGTGGCCCAAGGGCTTTGGTTAGGAAACCTTTGGGTCTGGCTGCACACAGACTAGACACGTGGAGTAACAGCTGTGCCTCTCTACCACAGCGTCAGCTACATTCCTCTGTACCCCTGCGCACCTTAGCATTGAATGATGAATGTCCAAGGGACAGGTTGTCTTCTTCCCATTTTACATGTAATGCAACACTGATTCACCCCTCCCTCCCCACCTCGCCTCGGTTCCCAGGAATTTATGCAGTTCCCATCATGATGAAAGGCAGGATAACAAGTTAAAAAAAAAAAGTGTGCAAAGCTACCAAGAAAAAGATGAGGGAAAGTGCGCGGTGTTCCCAGCGTGGAGCCCAGACCTCCCCAGCAAGTAAATGCCTCCAGGGTCCAGCATTTGCCTTTGCCCCCAAGACCACTAATGGGAGACTTGTAGACGCTTCCTCCAGCCGATTTGCCGGCCAGGGGAAAAGCATTCCAGCCCAGGGCGGAGGAGGGACGGGGCGGGGCTTGAAGGGTGGCGGCCAGGGGAGGCCTCAGGCGGTGGCGGGCTAGCTGGGCGGCGCGGGATGAGGGGGCGGGGCCTGGGCGTGAGGGGCGGGGCCGGGAGAGCAGGGCGGGGCCTGAGGCCGGCGGGAGGCGCTGCTGGAGACCCCGGCGGCTGGGGGGAGGAGACGCGCAGGGTCTAGTTCCTCCCCTCAGGGGTGGGCGCTGCAGGAGGGCGCGGCCTGCCGGTTAGGCGGGAGGCAGAGTGCTCCTGTGGCTAGTACGAGGGTGCAGCGCTCCGGTCCCTGCCATGGCCGAACTTCCCTGCGGCAGGAGCCAGCAGCGCTCCCGGGCTTCTGGCTCAGCTCTCTGAGCGCTCCCGCTTTTCGATCTCGGGCAAACCCCGCGTTCTTTCTGGGGTTGCGAGCAAGGATGCTCTGAGGATCTCTCGGAGGGGCGCGCGCGTCTCGGGTGCCGCCGTGGGTCCCGGCGCCGGAGCCGAGCTGCCTGGGGCTGCCTCGATTTCCCCACCGCGCCCCCGCCGTCCCCTGCCGCACTTGATGTGCAGAGAGAAGCCGGACACCATGATCCTAACACGTAAGCTAGACTTGTGCCTTGCCATCCGGCCGGCCGCGAGAGCCAGCTGCGGAGGGAACCCGCCGCGGAGGAAATGTCACCCTGCCTTGTCAAGTCGGTGCCTGACGTTCTGTGCTTTGGCAGCCCTTTCCGAGGAGGCTCGGAACGGAGTCGCCCGTGTTTCTTGGAGTGCAGGAGGTGGAGTGTGGGGAAAACAAGGGTCGTCGTCCGGGGAGGGAGGTCTTAATCTCGGATAATGTTCCCTGGGGCCGCGGGCTGACGCGCCCCGTGGGCTCTGGGGAGGGCGGCGGGCTGGTGGGGGGTGGGGGAGCGACCGTAACTGATGAAGTGAAGCCCACAATAACTTCCCGCGCAGTCTGGGGGTGCAGGCCGGGCTGGGGGCACAGGGCCGGGTCGGGGTCGCGAGACGCCTAGTCCCTCTGCCCAGCCTCGCTGGCGGTCTTTCTGTTCTCATTCTAAATCCGAGGCGGTGGCGTCTGGCTCCGAGGGGGCGCGGAGCGACCTTCTTTCTGCTCTTTTCCGTTTGAGGACCTTTGCAGGGCTTGGCGTTTGCTGTCCTTCACCCTACAAGCCAAAATCAGCGTTGACTCCCTTGAGAATCTTATTATTTAGGGATATGTAGACTGCGGTGACCCTTGGGAAAAAAATGTTCAACTGCTTAAAAGTGAACTTACCAAAAAACTTTTTATTTCCAGCCGTTTTTGTTCAAATATTTTAAACGCTGGAAAATAACCCAGGCTTAGCCAGGAAAGTCTTGCTTTGGTGGCTGCCTGCCCCTGGAGAGGACTGCAGCTGTTTTAGCCAGCCCCAAGGCTTGCATGTGGGGCGCTTGCTGGAAGGCTCTGCCTTCACGTGCTGGGGCGTTGGACTGGGTTTCCTAAAATGCCCGGTGGAGATGCCCACGCCCTTGGCTCCGGAGGAGGCGCCCGCGCGCCGCGAATCCCGGGGCCGCCAAAAGGAAGGAAGCACAACAGGCGATCTGGCTTTTTCCGTATAGCGAGGCGTCGGCCTTTTGGACCCCTGCCCCCCGTGTCCTTGTCCCCGCCTCCAGCCTCGCGGGCCGAGTCATTGATCCTTCGGCAGGAGTTACACCTCTGGCCGCGGCAGACCGACGCCGCCACGTGTAACTTAACAGTCTCCGCGTGCCTTCCAGAGCGCAGACCCTGGGTGAGGCCGGCAGGGTGGGAAGAGTGGTCTGCAGCCTGCAAGCTGAGTGAATCTGGGAATTGACACCTCGCCGTACCTCCTTCATCTGCATCATGGGCGTCCTAACTGTGTTTACCGCGGTGGGAAGTGCTGAGGATCAAACGACAAGGGCTGAGCACAGTCCCTGTGATGTTCAGCACCCAGTGTGTGCTAATTAGAGAAGGAGGGAACCCCTGCATATAGAGTGGGGAAGAAAATATTGCCCAACGCTTGCTTTGCCCCAGTCATTTTACACTCAACTTGGCTAGCAAATGGGTACATTCTTAGGATTCAGAAGCTGCCTTAGTGATTGCCGGTGAGGCAGAGGAATGCAGTCCAGGCACAGCCATCAGTTACCGAAAGATTCATGAGGGCGGGGTATATGACGCATTTGGATGGGGGGAAAAAATCATAACTCTGAAGAAGGCAGAATACCGAGTCTCAGATTACTTTTTTGTTTTTTTTTCCAAACTCTATTTGCTGAAGATTTGAGAGAAAATAATAGACCAGCAGAACTCTGGATGTTAATCTATCAGCAACTCCAAGAGGTTGACTAATTCAGCATCCATCTGGCCTGCAGGCTGGTCCTCCGCAGAGATAATTTGCGGAGGATAAGTGAGAAATTAATGGAGGGACATAGTGCCATCTTGGCTTGCAGACTGCAGCAAATGGTCGGAGGGGTGCCCTGTAAGTCAACAGTCCCCCTAATAGAACTAAAGTCCTGGGAAATGAGTGTCAAATAGTTAGCAGGTGTGCTTTCAGACGTTATTTCGAGTCGTTTTCTGAGAAAATGTTGGCAATTGCGTGTATTAACTTTTATTGTGGCATGCCAGATTTACAGCGTGGCCCAAACCTGAGTGCATATTTTTTTCATTAGCACTACTGTTCAGCGTTTAAAATGAAGCACAGCAGACTGACTTTCTCTCCTAGCTGGTTTTAAAACTTTGCTTTTGACAAAAACAGATTTTATTTTAATTCATGCTGACTGACACCTTACATTAAACTGGCTGGAAGCCCAAGACAGAGAGCTGACTTGGTTTCCCTCCACCACAGAATTGGACTTAAGTAGCTTCCAACTTCATCTTTCCCTCCAGTAAATGAGAAGTGTCATATGAATGACTTACCTGTGTCTTAACTTCCTAACTGTGGACCTTATGAGAAACACCACCTCTAACTCCTTAAAGACTGAAAAGCTTAAACAGTTAAACAATTAACTATGGCTAATTGAAGGCAGTGTTCCAAGCTTTAATACACTGGACTAATCAAAGGATTTTCCTATTGTTCTGGAGCAAAGGTGAGAGACTAGATGCCCCTTTAAAACTAAAGCCTTTTTATCTTTGTTTATTTTATTATTGTTCTGTCTTGTATTTCAAAAACCAAAGATGGAGCAAAGTTTCAGGGCGTTTTTACATTAAAGGGGAATGCTTGGTTGCTTATGGAAAATATGCCAGATTAATAGAAAAGCATGTTATGATTAAACAGTTTGTCACTGTGAAGTGAAAAATATAGATAGTAGTTAAACTCTTCCTTGTAAAACTACTGTGGGGCTTTAAGAGGGTATGGGAGGCCCCGGTGAGATGCCTTTTAATCAGAGGTTTGGTGGGGTTCCAAGAGGTGGTTTCAAATACAAAAATAAGTACCTGGGTTTCCCTTGGTGTCCCCATGGAGATTTTAAGCCATGATGCAATGTTCAAATGAAAGTGGTATTTTTATGGCTTAGGTGGGTAAATATGCAATTTGAAAATATTCAGGGGAGGGTGGTTTGGTTCAGAAGAATGGGGCATCCAAAGTACAGTGGGTGAAGTGAATTGTACTCTTTTGAAGAGAGCCTTGTGCTGGACAGGATGGTCCAGTATTGTAAACACACTTTTCTCATGCTTAGCTCCCCTTCCTAGCAACAGGAAGACGGAAATGAGGCCATGCAAAAAAAAAAAAAAAAAAGACCCTGAAGGTTCTAGACAATACTTGACCCACCCTAGCATTCACTGTGTACAACTAGAGGACTTGCAAAAGTAAAAATAACTTCAGATGTTTCCCCTTCCTCCCTGGACATTGCCAAATTGCTAAAGATCAAATTCTCTGTGCTTTAGAACATTACAGCGCAAGCAGCCTCATGGTACAGCTGGTGGAAAGTCTCATCATTGCAAAGCCTATTCTTGAAATTATAAAGCAAGCCTGGGGAGAAGAGTGGTTTTCATTTTTAAAGTTGACTTAATCTAATGCTTACAGGGATATGAATTGGAATCCAGTGGAGGAGAGAGAATTTAATTTCTAAACGGAGTCATTTCTCTGAATGTTCATTTTAGCAAGATTTATCTCTAATATACTTTGGCCTTGTGGGACTGCAGTACAAGGAGTAATCTACGTAGCATACAGGACTTCAAAAATTGTCCTCGCTGTGGTGGGGGGGGGGGGTGGAAACTGATGCTCAGCCATAAGGTATAAATGCCCAGCACTGTGTCCTAAAAAGCACAGTGCCAAGTGCCTGTTTTCCATGGCTATGAAATTAGGAGGAGAATGCTTTTCTGGAGTGGATTTTCACAGTTGTCTGTGTGGCCATTGTGTAGAGAGGAATTCCAGAACTTGAGGGTAATTCTTACTCTTTTAAAGGAGGACAGTGCTGTAGGGTTAAAATACGTTTTTATAGGAATAGATGACTGGAGGGAGTATGATCAGTGGTGTTTTCTTTCCACCTCAAATTAGTCAGAAATCCAATTACTGTGAAAGGGGTAAGGTTCCCAGCTGAGAAAGCCTCTTCCTGCCTGTTTCCGCTTTTCCTTGTGGGAGCCTGTCTTATTGTTAAGGATTATCATCATTAATGATAAGTAAGTATAGTTCTGCTGGAACTTCTTTAATTGGGTCTCAACATTTTTTTTCACTAGCTATTTCCTTCTTGCCATCATAATTAACAGTGGGTAGGAATAAAGTCTTGTATTTTTAGCCTATACATATATATATGTATATGTCTATATATATGTTTATGTACATATATATGTATATGTATATATAAAAATTTTTATAGTTTCTAATAAGCAACAGTCAGCCTTCTCTAGTGTGGATACTCCTTTTTAATTTTTATAAAAAATACAGACTTTTTTTTTAATACATAGACTTTTACCAGAATAGTAGTGACATTATGTGTGCATGTTCAGTCACCTCAGGCATGTCCAACCCTTTGCGACCCTATGAACTGTAGCCCGCCAGGCTCCTCTGTCCATGGGGATTCTCCAGGCAAAAACACTGGAGTGGGTTACCATGCCCTCGTCCAGGGGATCTTCTTGACTCAGGGAGAGAACCCACATCTCCTGCGTTGCAGGCGGACTCTTAACCCGCTGAGCCACATTATAGAAGTTAAAATGTATTCTTAAGTTTGCTTTCATTGTCACATGTAATCTTCATGCAACCTCACAAAGTAGATCTAATTATTTCCATTCCTTAAGATGAGGAATCTGAGCCCTGAAAGAGAGTTAAATACCTTGCCTGAGATCACTCACCGTACATGACCAAGCTAGGATTTCAACCAGGTGTCTGTGACTGTAGATTCCAGTTGCAGACATACATTTGGCAGGAGTTGATTCAGTTGAGGAAACAATATTTGGTGGCCAAACAGAGCCTTGCAGTTACTCCACAGTTTCTTTGTGCTGGTAGGTGGGGAGCTATAATGTTAGGGTCCCAGGTTGACAAATGAGTGGTCTCTGCGTCCCCTCTCAGGGGCCTTGTGAATCGAGAACTCAAGCCTCTGTCTTTAATATGTGAAGACGGAGTTTTGGATACCATTTTCTAGTCTCCGTTGACTGTCCTGAATGGTGCTTACTTCAGTGAAAGCACTCCAAAATAATGTTTCCAAGGGAAAGTTTTCTCCCAGAGGTCATTGGAAACATTTTGAATGGCATCTTGAAAAGGCCTACCTATTAGGAAATAATGTTCTTGGGCACCAAAAGGTAAAAACAGTATTCCTTTGCTGAAGTCAAGCCAACACACATGGTGGGAATCAAGTCTCTCTCTTAATCCTTCATTCTTGTTTTTTATGCTGCTACTGGAGTGAGTCTCACAGTGGAAAGTGAGCTCCTTTTCCATCCACACATTCTGCCTCAACTGGGTGGCCTTCTCATGTCTTCTCCCTTCCGCCCCCAGGAGAAAAATCAAAAGCTAGCTGAAGGCTGAGGTCAGTGCCTAGAGTCCTCAGATGCCTTTGACGCCTCCCATCCACATTTTGTTCTCTCCCCTGCCCCACCTCTGAGTGTCCTGCGGAGAGGGCTAGAGGCTGCTTCCTGCAGCTCGACAGAAAGGCGCCTTCCTCCTCCTTGCAAGAGTCTCCAGAGGATGTCTGAGGGACAAAAGTTTTCCACACCCTGAGTTCATAGCATTTCCCAGGCTGCAGCACTTAGGAGGCCGGAGAGGAAGGGACCTGGGAGGTGAAATGGCCTGTGGCCCATGTACTCCCACCCTGCCATGCCTTTTGTCACACTCAGATAACCAAGGAGATAGAAGATGTCGAAATTCTGCAATCATTTTCACCTGCCCTCCCAGTTTGGAGAGACCACCAAAGACATCTCTTTACAACTCCGTTTTTCAAACTGTGTGACACCAAAAGGGATCTTGTATGGCGGTTATGCATTTGTAAAAGTTATTCCAGGGGAAATTCCAGATCTGTGCAAAGGCGGCCTGGAAAAACATTGCCTCTTCTCTACTGAGGGACAGCTGAGTTGCCTGGAAGTTCAAGGACTAGTCCAAGGTCATATGTGAGTTGAATAGAACTGGAGACCTCTTCCTGTCCCCTTGTGTAAATAAAACAGGGAAGCAACAAAATGAGGATTTTAATGTGTTTGTAGGAAAAGCATATGTTATAAAACCAGTAATGTCCTAAACTAAACAAAAATACTTGAGTCAAATTTTGACCAGTGGATTGTGTGTGTTTGGGAGGCCTGAATGTCATAAGCAGTTTTGATGAAAATAATTCTTTTGCTCACCTAGAAGACAATAATACTTCTATTTCTTACACCTTTTGCTCAGGACTCAGAAAGTTGAATTGAACCCAGGCGTGTCTTGGAGGTTCTGCAGGTTTGGTTCCAGACCACAAGAATAAAGCAAGTCATACAGATTTTTTGCTTTCCTTGTGCATATAAAAGTTACATTTACATTATACTGTCATCTGTTAAGTGCGCAATAGCATTACATCTTAAAAAAAAAAATGCAGACCTTAATTTTTTAAAATGCTGTTGAAAAAGTGGCCCAATTATAGACTTGCTTGACAGAGTTGCCACAAACCTTCCATTTGTAAAAATTGTGGTATTTGTGAAGTACAGTAAAGCAAGGTCTGTCTGTAGTGTTTCCTGTTTGAGGTTAGACATAAGAGTGGTTAAAATCTGCTTGTATTAACTAGTATCTGCCATGTTTTTGTTTTCATTGGTCTTTGATAAGACAGCCTGATGTTTCGTTCAATTCTAGATTTTCTTTTTTTCTCTGTCAGGATGGACTGTAATATGAGTGAATAGTTTCTGTACCATCCCTCACTATTCCCTTTATTTCTAACTTCAGGTTTTTGTAGCACTACAGTTTGCACAGTATTTTATGTTTCCTGGGCTATGATGCTGTAGAACTTAGGGCAAAAGCCACAGATTGGGGAGAGGAGCTTAGGGTTATAGAATAGGCTTTGCAGACATATGTGAAAGACTAGATGAGTGTATCAATCTTGAATGGTGGAGATAGGGAGGAAGGTGCTATTTTAGGTTTGTAACCAGGTATTTTTGCCTTGAAAAATAAGTTTAAAAGGAAGCAAATTATATAATCTAAACCATCTTCTTCACTTAGTGGAAGAGAAAAAATGAGACTCAGAAAAACAAGGACCCTTAAAGTTGGTTTAAGATGGCTTCCTCTCTTGAAATCATTTTCCTAATCTATCCAGTTATCTTTAAATAATTTACTATTTAAGAAACTACTTCATATCTTTTTTCTTAGCAATAGGTGGTTTGAAATGCATAAATATTTGGAGCAGAATACTGGAAGAGAGAGTGTGTGTGTGTATGTAGATGGAGGTGGGTTTTGCTCTGCCTCAGATTGCAATGAAGTAGAAAGATGTGATGATGCAATATCCATTTCCTTAACAGTTTATTTTCATTTAAGTTTGATTTTGTGTGTGTGTGCTGGGTAGTAAGTGCCAGTTTCTGATTCATTGGGAGATGATTTCTGTTCCTGGAAACAACTGGATCAGCTCGAGCCTGGAGTGCCTGATAGCGCCCAGTCCTGCCTGAGCTTAAATGCATGCAGAGCTGTTGGCCTTCGCACGGGAAGGGCATGTATTTTTTTGGTGTGAGCTATGTGCTTTTTTTCCTGGTTTGTGTGTTAAAAATAGTGTTTTCCAAACACTTGACCTCAGTGATCCCCAAAGGAAATTTTAATTGATTTAATTTCTACGTTGTTGGAGTGTGGACTCCTGTGCAGAATATCAGGTGTGGGCTTGCCTTATGTGTCCCTTCTTTAAAGCAGAGCCATTTATTAAGTTGTCATCACATCATTAGGGAAAATGGGTCCTGCCCCCCCCCCTTTATATTATTTCTAGGAATGTTCTTTACTAGAAAGCAACCTATCTGTCTCCGAATCTCAAGTAGGAGAGAAAAAAAAACTTAATAAGAGAACTCCCTCAAAACTCCCAGTTCTTACTTGTATTGAAAAATAGCCTAATTTTGTGGGCAAGACTGCCATGTGCAGTAAGTTCTCTAACCAGGAGTGAGGGCTGGTGGGGGGAGGGGGGTGCCCTCTGTGACCGTAAGCAAATTATTGATAGCTAAACTTTGGACCAGCTTCCTCATTTGTAAAGAGGAAAAAATGGAAAAGTTCCAAGAGGCTTTCTAGCCCCCAGTTCCCTGATTGAGTTGATGTCAAGATGGTGCTGTTAACTGAAACACAAATGTACAAGATCAATAAGCAAAGTAAAACTTTGATTTTTTTTTTTAAAACTCAAGAGTTTTCTATGGGTTGGAGTGTTTTCTTCCTGTAAAGACTAATTTTAGTTTGAGGGCTGGAGACATGCATATGCAAAAATGCCTAGGGTTTTGAGTTCTCTGTAATATGATCATAGGCTTCAGGGAACAAATCTAGAAATTGATCTATTAAGAAGCAAATTAGAGGGAATTGCCTGGCGATCCAGTGGTTAGGATGCCATTCTTTCAGTGCAGGGGCACATATGTTCGATCCCTGGCATGGTTCCCGCCCCCCCCCCCCCCCCCCCCCGCAAAAGGAAACAAATTAGATATTTTAGCAATAAGCCAGTCAATTTTGTACAGTTGATAAGTTTTTGAGGGAAGGAGAATGTCTCCGTGTAATTGATGATAAATGTGGAAAATTAACACATGGAACCTTGTCTAACTGTTGTCTTGACAAACAAGGGAAATGGGCATAAAGGAATTCTTAGAGTCAGAAGCTTAAGGAATCTGCGCAGCCTGTGGCAATCCCAGATTTTACAGATGAGGAAACCAGTCCAGAAGGATTGTGTTCTTAAAGCTACTTAACTAAGCAATGGATTCTTTCCTGGACCTGTTTCGCTGACTGTTACAGGTCATACTTTGCCCCCTTTCTGTTGCGGACTTTTAGTAGGAACTTGGGACACTTGTGCAAAGTTCTTGTATATCTGAGGAAATCGTGTTGGCTGCTCATTGGGTAACCAGGCTAAGGAGATGCTTGTGTCTGCTCTTTGGCATGACCCCCTTTTCACTGCATCCCTCCCCTTCCTCTGTTGTGTGTTACAGTAAATCGAGTCTGCTTACCGTACCTTCACACACACCTGTGCTTTGCCAGCTCTCCACTCAGCTTATTCTCTTTGATTCCCAGTCTCCTGTCCTGCAATCCAGCCTTCTATAAAAGATCACAGCCCCTCCAAATAAAGGCTGAGCATTGAAACGAATGCCCAGTAGCCGCCTCCCTCCCCCGCCTGCCTCTGAATTCATGCGTGTGTTTCCTTTGCCACGTCATAGCCTCCTCTGTACTATACAGAGGTTTCTTAGTTTACTTTTCTTCCTTCCTTCCTTCCTTCCTTTTTCTTTTCTTTCTTTTCCTCTTTCCTTTTCTTTAAGAAAAAGCTGTGTGAGAACAGTGTATTTCAAACAGGTTGGTTTTTTTTCTTTTGGAGGTAACAAATAGCTTTTTTTTTTTTTTTTTTTTTCTTCATAAAAAATGTAAGACTGCATTACTTATTGTAAGTGTTATTTGGGGAAACTTGTTTCAGTTTTATATATGCTTATATACACACGTGTGTGTACATGAATGCGTGCATAGGCACACATATGCGTGTGTGTGTGGGGGGCCAATGTAAGATGTATTTCTCGTGGTGGCTTCTGATCTGAAAAAAATAAGACCACTTCACTAGAAGAAAATCACATTGCAGTTTATTTATTTACATGGTATTTATTGAGTAACTACTATGTATCCCACACTGTTGGTGGTGCTTGGGATATATCAGAGAGTAAAACAGGCAAAGAAACTGGCCTTTGGCGAGTTTACAGAGGGGAGAGACAAAGTAAACATAATAAATGTTTTGGGAGAAGAAAAGATAAAGCAGAAAAGGAAGCATGGGGTGGGTGAGAAGAGGCCTGTGAGGGTGGGTCAGTTAGCCTGGGGGCCATCGGGTCACAGGATGGAGGAAGGCGCAAGGGCCCAGGGGCCAGTGTTAGAAGTCTGGCTGTCATCTATGAAATGGGGACTCTTGGGGGCTGCGTGGACAAGGTCCCTTGGGACTTAAATACGTGGATCTCAGAAGAGCCCTTTGGAAGCCAGCTCATTCATAAGAAGAGAAGCAGCTGAGTGTCCGTCCATTGTGAATTACCTTTGCCTTTGGCTTCCTGCTTCAGGGCAGCGACCTGGGTCTTTGATTGTCCTGAACACAGCAGGCGGCACAGACCGTGGATGTGCAATAAATAAATATTGAGCTAAGCAGGGAAGTGAAGGCTGATGAGCTGCACGTAAATGTGTGTCTGTGCTAGAATATATCTAAAGGTGGATTTGGGTCAGCTACTGGCAGGCCAGATGGCCCAGGAGCTGAATTATATTGATCGGTCTTGCAGAAGCTTCTCACTGGTCTCTTTGAGAAGAGACACAGCAGATGCTTAGAATTTTTTTTTAAGCACCTGAGGGTAGGAATGTTGCTAGTGGCTAGTCATAATCTTTGCTGTGATTAGATAACAGAAGAGTTTAATAAATATTAACATATACATTGTGCTATCTGACTTAGCCCAACTAGAAATTCACTTTACATAGTGAAGTCCCTCAGTCGTGTCGGACTCTTCGTGACCCCATGGACTATAGCCTACCACACTCCTCTGTCCATGGGATTTTCCAGGCAAGAGTACTAGAGTGGGCTGCCATTTCCTCCTCCAGAGGATCTTCTCAACCCAGGGATCGAACCTGGGTCTCCCGCACTGTAGGCAGACGCCTTACCGTCTAAACCACCAGGGAAGTCCCACTTTACATAAGTAACTCCCAATAGCCAATCTTTTGGCAGCGTGTGTGTGTGTGTGTTGAACATTTATTTTTATTAACTGCAAAGAGATAGGGGTTTAAGTCGTAGTTCTCAGTCAAATGTCAATGGGTTCTTGTCCTTCAAACAAATGTTAAGTGTGCTTCCAATGTGGAAATAGTCTCTCGGAATAAATGTATAAATTAAGAAGCTTTTAGTAGGTGTACTCACTATCCCAGGGGATAGGGGCAGAGAGGTTGATGGGGTGCAAAGGGAGAATTTACCTGCAGCAAGAGAGGTAGGAGATGAAGAGCCTGTGCATCCTGGGAACTGCAAGGAGTTCAGGAAGACTGGAGCAGAGCTTGCATTTGGAGGCCCTCCATGAGCAGAACGGCTGGGCAGAGGGCGAGTTAAGATGGCTGTGGGTCTGCTGAGGAGTCGTGTCTGAAAGGCAGTGGGAGTCATGGAGGAATTCTGAGCAGAGGAGTGACGTGACACGACATGACATGACGTAAATCATGTATTTCCTACAGACCAATCCAGGGCTCTCCTACCCTTTGGGCTAGGAGAGAGTTCCTGAGGGCAGGGAGGAGCAAGGGTTATCAGAGTTCCGTGGGAAGGATGCCAGGATACCTTGGGAAGAAGGAGTCCTGGGATAAAGGAATATGAAGAAATGCTACCTGGTTCAGTGGTCCTGGATCCTGACCACCTTCACATTTATTTAGGAGCTTCTTTAAAAAGATGTTGTCACAGTCCTCTCTAGATGGAGAAGATGAGAGCACTTGGGAGTGGGGGTGGGGGTGGTTTTAGAAGACGCCCCCAGGTGATGCCCGCCGGGCCGGGCTCGGAGCCTCCCAGGTGAAGTGTCTGAGACTGTGGTTTGCTCCTCTGCCCCCGAGAAACCCACCTGCCAGGGAAGGGGGCCCGTTGGTGCCCAGCTGTGTGGCCGTCCGGTGAAGTGGCGCCCCGAATGGGGGCAGGAGAACTGATCCTTTGAAGCAATTCTTCCTTCCGTTTGAAGGAATTTTTGTGACCGGGGTTAGGAATCCTGGTTTAGATCAGAAAGCAGCGCCTGCCTTCACACAGCCGACGTGCTTCTCCACGGCTGGTAAAGCATCCGCGTTTCCGCGGGTCTGCGCCCACAAGTCTGCCCATGTTGGGGGAATCCACGGAATCCGGAACATGCCTGACTTTTCTTACATTCCTCCTGATTCCTTAGAATTGTATTTAAGAGATGCTTTCCGTGAAGCATTTGCCTTGAGGCCTGATTTTGGAAGCACGTGGCAAATCGCAAAGGCAGGAAGCTCGACGAGAGGGTTCCCACCGTGAAGACAGCAGATGGAAGGTGGAAGTACTCATATCCTGCTCAGACCCGACGGTTATTGCTCAACCACCGCGATGGCGACTTCAGCGGAACGATGACGGGGCTGGGGAATTTCTGTCGCACTCACTGTTGAGGGGTGAGGGGAAGCTAGGGTCACCCCATCATGCCAGGAAGTGTGCAGATTCGGCCTCGTGGCTCCCAGTCAGAACCAAAGGTTCTCCCGAACCTCATTCATCAAACACAAGTCATTACTGAAGCTGGTTCCAATAAAAATTTCCTATTTCCTCCTTCACACGTTTGTCTGTTGTTGGCTTAGAGAAAACCCAGATCTAAACCTGTCATATTTCCACTTCATTTTCAGTTTCTGATGGCACTTTTGCCTGGTGGGGGAATTTTTTTAAAAAACATTGTCCCAAGAGCCGGTCAGAGGCCTCCAAAACCAGACACAGGGGGGCCAGAGTCACAGTAGTAATGCAGCATTCACGTGGTTTGGCTTAGTATTTTTAACGTTGTTCATTGATGCGTATTTTTGTTTCAGGGAAATCGGGGTTGCTCGTTTCTGCAAGTCTTTGCTGTCTGTCACACTATGGCAATTGAATGGAAAGAAGTGGTTGTTTCTCCACTTGTTCCCTCATCTTCATATCTTAGGGATATTCCCAGCTCACCTGTTAGGATCAATATGAGGAGTCAGAGAATTCATACACCTTAAGTGCTTAGACTGGGCCTTGTACATAGTGAGTGCTCAATAAAAGTTAACCATTGATGGAATTGTTGGGAGGCATCTGGGAAGACTGCCTAGAGGAAGTGACACTTGGCAGAGGCCTTGAAGGATGAGTAAAATTTGATAATGAGAGGATGGGAGAGTATTTCCCTCCAGGGATGTGTTGAGGGGTGAAGAAGGACCAGGTTTACTTTGGCTGGGGTATGGAGCAGGTGCAGGGAGCTGAACCATGCCTCGTGGAGAACCTTAAAAACCCCAGGGAGATGTCTAGATTTGTTTTCTAAGCAGTGGGGCAGGAGCTCCAGGGAAGTTTGTGCAGGAGAGACAAGATCAAAACGGTAACATAGGAAGTTTGATGAGGCAAGGTTGGTGTCAGGAATCTCAGGAAAGAGAACAGGAGACTTGGAGTTTTAGTTAGGGTAAGGGTGGAAGTTGTGGCCTGGATCAGGAGGGAACTAGAAAGGATAAATCCCTACCTGACCTGGTTGTAGACATGGGTTCTTTTCATATTAAATAAAATGGATCTTAGGTCGTTATCATTTTCTCTTGGTAATTGCAAAGGGGTGAGAGTGAAGTCAGTAACTATCCCATTTATTAAAAAATCAATGACAGCTTTTTACAGTTTTTCTAATTCTGATTTCTGTAGAAGCAACAGGTTCTCATTTATTATGCATCCTAATTTCATGAGTGGACATTGTTAAATGTAAACTAAGTAGAGGCATGTCGCTTTCCCATGGTTTGATATCTAAAGGAAAGACATTCTCATCTATATTAGAGAACGGAAAAGGCAGGTGAAATTCCTGATCTCTGTAGTTCTTGAAAGTGATGCTTTTTAGCCATTGTAAGCCTTCCATTAAATTATCTGCACAAGATGCAAACCTTGGCCTATTCACATCGTTTCTTTCTAACTAACTGCCCCTAAGAATAGTGGCTATGTGAACACAGCTTTTTAGATCAATTTTTGGTCATTTGGGGGCATTTCTTTTTTCTTAGTGGTGGGAAATGAATAAGAGTGACAAGACATCAGTAGGCATTTATGTTTTCCTAAAGTGGCTTTAAATGGGTAGGCTCAGACAGTAAAGAATCTGTCTGTAATGCAGGAGACCTGGGTTCAATCCCTGGGTTGGGAAGATTCCCTGGAGGAGGGATGGCAGCCCACCCCAGTATTCTTGCCTGGAGAATCTCATGGACAGAGGAGCCCGGTGGGCTACAGTTCATAGGGTCACAGAGAGTCGGACACGACTAAGCGACCAAGCACAGCACATGGATGAAAACACTTTGTGATTTGTTAAGTGTTACATAAATAATTTAAACACTCTTTAGAAAAAATAATGCCATACATCTTTCATGCCTCTTGGCATGAAGCCATTTTAATAAGAAATCAGGAGCATGTTCTAAATAAGTGGTGATGCTGGCTGGAGAATTTTGTCCAGTTAAGGCTTGTGTGTGTGCTGATCTGATAGCATGTCTGAATATAGTTCAGAAAAGGTAGATGTTGAGAATTTCTGGCTATTCACCACTTATTAAGTAAAATATGTAGAAAGCAAATACTTTTACTTTTTAACAATCTATTGTTTGACGTCTAACAATCTATTCAATGGAAATAACCTCTACACAGTAGAAGAAGCAAGGTATTTAATATATTTTTAAAAAATAAACGTTTAGCTTGTTTTCTTTCCATGTCTATCTTTGTAACATGGCCATGGGGATAGAGAAGAAAGTAGTTTCCACATGTTTTAAAATAAAATGTTGAACTTTTATATTTTTTTCCAGCAATACAATTTTCTGGAAAATGTTTATTTTATGATTTTATTTAAAGATTCTTTAATTCCTTACTGAGATGAGGTATGGATATAAATACAAGAAAAACTGTTAAGTGCAGATAATTCTCATTGGACAGTTTGATATATTATTTGATTCAGTATAGAGATTGAGATTCTTCAATGTCAACAGAGTGACACGTTCCAGTCACTCTCAAAACCTCAAGTCCAGTCCTGAATCTTGTGTTTTGTGATGCTACTTTCATCACCACACTGAAAAGATTCATCAGAGTAATAAACCTTGCCCTGTCTTTTATTGCTTCTCTGCTGCCATAAGTGGTTTTGTTTGGGTATTAACTAACTTATCAGAAGATCGTAGCAGGCTTTTTTCTGTAAGGCCATCCTTACTTGTTTTAATGAATTTGAGTGTTCTCAATTGTCTTTCCTCTAAAGACTCAAAGAACTCATGAAGCAATAAGTTAAAACCTATTTTCTAAAACAATAAAGTTACTGCACAAAAGTGAGATTATATTAAAGTGAGACATATATATATATTTCTCTCTGATGGATTATCCACCTCCTATCTGGCTCAGAGGAGAAAAGTGTAATGAACATTTGAATGTGGAGTAAATTAAGCAATACTGAGACATTTATAAATGCGTGAATAACCTTACACGCTAAGTACTCTGAGGATCTGAGGAAGGTGGAAGGAAGGGTTGAAAGAATATTTTTTGTGCAAACTGAGAAACTAATGACTGTACCCCGAACTCCTCTGTGAGTCAGTTTTAATGGGGTCGTAAACAGGGCTTGAATGAATTTGAACACCATGTCAGTTGCTCTTGGCCTTACTGTTTATCCGTACTGTCTATACGATGTTAACCACGGGGTAGTAGAAGTTGTTTTGGGCATTTCAGCCTGCCATGACTGTGGGGTTTATCGACTTAGTTCCCTCCAGCGCCTCTCTGCTGCCTGATAGACCCAAAGAGACACCTTCACAACACACAGGCCGCTACATGCATCCCATCGGGTCAAGTCAGTTCTCTTCCAAGGTGTCAGATGTACTCGGTGGCCTTCTATTGACATGAAAAGTAAACCAAGTTAAGCCACGCAGACCTCAAATCAATTGTTTAATCGTCCTTCAACTTTCTCACGATGCCCTGTTTTCATAATTTTTTGTCACCAGAACACAGAAGCAGCAGAGAGGGACTTAATGCTGAGACTCCATTTTTGTTTCTTAAAGGAAAGGTGGATAATTAAATCTATCTTTTAAAGTCTGAAGAGATGTAAAAATTTTAAGCCGTTTGAATAGGTGGATTTTGTTTTTTGCTTATCCCTTCTCAACAGGGAATTATATAACAAAACCAGGGTTTATTAAGGAAGAAGGAGCAGAGTTACACACAGCTAACATGTTTGTCTGTCCTCTCTTCTCTTGTAGAAATCGAAGCCAAAGAAGCTTGTGATTGGCTCCGAGCCGCAGGATTCCCCCAGTATGCCCAGCTTTATGAAGGTAAGCTAGAAACGTCATTCTTATTTTTTTAATTTGTATTTATTTACTTTGGGCTGCTCTGGATCTTCGTTGCTACTCACAGGCTTTCTCTAGTTGCAGCCAGCCGGGGCTGCTCTCTAGCCGTGGTGCGCAGGCTTCTCACTGCGGTGGCTTCTCACGTGGCAGAGCACTTGTTCTAGAGGACACGCTCAACAGCTGTGGCGTGTGGGCTCAGCTGCTCAGCCACATGGGGGATCTTCCCGAACCAGGAATCAAACCCATGTCCCCTGCATTGGGAGGTGAATGCCAAACTCCTGGACCATCAAGAAAGTCCCATACCATTCCTTTATAATGGCCATAAGCCTGTCTTTGGTACATGATTATTACTGATCTACGATTTATTTTCAGACATTTTATTATTTACTTGAATACTTCATTAAGGAAAAAATATAGCAAGCACCTAAAACCCCTGCCACCGAAAAAAGTTAGGACCTTAATAATAGCACACCTACCAGTCTCCTGTCACTCTACCACCCTGTAACCAAAGTAACCATCATGCAATAACACACACACACATACCTAGGAGTAGCATTACTGGGTAGTAGAGAAATGTACATGCAACTTTATAATGCAAGTTTTTGAAAAGTTCCTGTACTGATTTCACTCCTCCCTGTAATGTAAAAAGATCCTGTCTCTGCACATGCTGTCAACCCTTGACATTGCCAGACTTTAATTTTTGCCATTCAAGTGGATATAAAATGACATTTTACAGATTTTGACTGGCATTTTTCTAGCTATTGATGCTAAGACACAGTTCTTCATGGCATCTGGTCATATGTGTTTGCTCTTCTGTGAAATATCTGTTGCCCATTTTTACCCTGAGTTGATTGTGCTTTTCTTGATGATTTATAAGAGCTCTTTATTCTAAACACTAAGGCTTTGTTGGTCATGTGTCGTAGATATATTTCCCTACTTTGTCATTAGGCCTTTCACTTTTCCTTAAATTGTCATTCGATCAATATTATTTCTCCTAGGTTATTTCAGTAAGTGGACCCTTTTTTTAAAAGAAATCAAGATCTAGGTTGACTTTTAAGTAGCTTCTCTGGTAGCTCAGACAGTAAAGAATCTGCTTGCAATGCAGGAAATCCGGGTTCGATCCCTAGGTCAGGTAGATCCCCTAGAGGAGGGCATGGCAACCCACTCCAGTGTTCTTGCCTGGAGAATCCCATGGACAGAGGAGCCTGGTGGGCTACAGTCCACGGGATGGCAAAGAGTCAGATAGGACTGAGCAACTAGCACATTCACTTTCAGGCTGGCTTTTTGCTGCTTCTTGATGTCTTCACAGTGGCCTGAACATAACTTGGATGCTGAAACAGGATGCTGAGCACCTTGAGTCTCGCTCATGTCTTTGGTTGCCTGGGGTGGGCAGAGTGTGCTCTGTATAACACGAGGAGAAGAGGTTGTTCATTTAAACGGGAGACTTATTGTTCTTATTGCCAAATGTTTCTCATTCATCTGTCCATCCATCTATCCATCCAACCATCCATTCAGCTAATCAACAAGCCAGTATTAATTCTGCACCATCAGGGGTGCCCACCACTTTAGTAGATGCTGCAGATATTGTAAAATTAAAACAGTTCAGATCTCAAAGAACACCATTAAGGGGTTGCCAAATAACTCAAAAAGCAAGCATAATTTTCTTTGATTTACGCTGAAAGAATACATCTTTTTCACCACGTAAGAGGAAGGAGATGCTATGAGACAGGCATTATGTGACAAAACTGCTGAAAGAGCCAGGTTAAATGATGTCATTTCAGTCTTTTCACCAGGAATGTTCAACTCTTCTCACAATAAATAGTGATTTTAAGACGTTTCTTTTGCCCTCCCATCCTTCTAGGATGATAACACGTAGGCTGCTTCCTATAGCAATGGCAGTGGGCTCTCTCTGGTATCTACTGGTCACCAGCATTCTTCTTTAATAAATGAGCAGAATGCCATGATGCTGGGAAAGACTGAGGACGGGAGGAGAAGCGGGCAACAGGGTGAGATGGTTGGATGGCATCACTGACTCGATGGACATGAGTCTGAGCAAACTCCAGGAGATGGTGAAGGACAGGGAAGTCTGACGTGCTGCAGTCCATGGGGTCACAGAGTCAGACACGACTTAGCAATGGAGAAACAACAAGTGCTGAGACTGGATACAGTTTGTCAGCTTGGAGGTGCTCCCGTGATAATCAGGCTTCATTTTTAGGAAATATTTATTTATTTGGCTGCACTGGCTGTTAGTGGCAGCTTATGGGATGTAGTTTCCCCATCAGGGATTGAACTGGGCCCCCTACATTGGGAACATGGAGTCTCAGGCCGTGGACCGTCAGGGGAGTCCCGCTGCAGCAGGTTGCACTGAAGAAGGAAATGGAGGGAGTAGGGATGCTCCCCAGAAGCAAACTGGGGAGAAACCACAGAGATCATTTTTATATCCCTACCTCACTCAGCTAATCTAACTCATTACTTCATTAATAATGCCTGCTCTTCCTCTTAGTAGCCCAGACTGAATGTATGATGTTTCTCCTTGAAGATGGGTTTAAAATTATTTTATAATTAGACTGTGTAGAATATCTTACTGTTCCTCCATTTCAGAGAATATCTCCAATTCCTTTTCCTTCTTCCTTCCTTTCTTTCTCTCTTTTAAGGTGTTTGGTTAGCCCGCGTGTTTATTATGTGGAGTTGCTTATCTTTCCTGTAGGAGAATTTTGGACCTATTACCGTTTACAGCACCTCTGTCTCTCAGTAGGGCTTTGGAGGGGGTGGGGGTGGGGGCGGCCCAGCATTCTATTGGATTTTCAGTTCACAGCTCTACTGGAGGCGGAAAGATAATTGCATTTGCAGTGGCAGTAACATGCTTGTCCTTTTGTTCTCCTGTTTAGAAATTAAATTTCCTTCAATTATGTCAATTTTTAGTGTTGATTTGCTGCCAAGCAGCCCTTTCTTCTGATGTGTATCTTTGCTGAGATCCCCTTCCGGTCTCTGCTTACATCTTTCCAAATCCTAAGAGACAGACTTTATTTTCGCAAGTTACATTTTGGGGGTCCTTTGACGTTTATAAGTCTTTTAAAGCCTAAATCTACTTTTGAGGTTGTACTGTACATTGTTCTAAGCGTTTATAATTTCTCTCCTTTGTCCTGCCCCCATGTGCAGGGCAGGTACACACATATACCACATACCACCACACTTGTCCCTTGATTCCTAGCTTTATTTTGGTCCTTGACAATATATACATCCTGCATTTAAACCCAAGCTGGAAGTTTAAATCCTAACCTGAAGAACTCTGAGAACTACTGAACAACAACAACAAAAAGTAATTATTTCACTCTTCTCTTGCATTTAGTCCCTACTTTTCCTAGAATTTCTTTTTTAAACAGAATTTTAAAGTTAATTTGGGTCAGGAAAGTAATCTAAAATATAGCTCTGGGCACACTGAGTTAGGAATTGCTAAAATAGCAAAGTTTCTGTCTCAGATGCACGCAACAGGCATGTTAACTTTATGATTTACATGTATTAAGTATTACAAGCATATTCCTTAATATAAGCTCTGTCCTTTAATACTTAGAGTGCATGATGTCTGTTCAAAGTGAAATACAGTTGCCAGATGCTTCGAACAGCTTTATAATCTGCTTTGCTTCTATTTACTAATAGTTTACATTCACTAGAAGTCTTCTCTCTTATTGCTACTATAGTGGTGCAGCTAATCATTTCCCTAATCATTTGGTCTATAAGGTAATGAAGAGAGGTAGATCCTCCAATATTGAATTTTATAAATTTCTTCATGAATCTTTAGGCTCAAGTTATTTCATTGGTCTATCTGTCTTACCATTCAGAGAACAGGATCACTAACTTTGGCCTTCAGGAAAACGAATAGACCACAACACTCATTATGTTAATCTTCAACATTGATGGGGGGGGGTATTTATAAGTATAATTTTTGGGAAATTGATGACTGAAGATAAAGAGCTCGATACCGTCCTCTAAAACCAATGATCATAAGTTAGAAGCCATAAAAACATAACGAACCATCATGTGCTCCCACGTCAACCCCAGAACTAGAATACTGTTAGTTACTTGTGTCTCCAAAACTACCAACAGCCATGTCAGGTTCCCCTTGCAGCATTAGCCATTTGGGAGGTCAAAGGGGTCTTTAGGTTCTTTGTATTCTTGTGTATTCTTGTGCATTCTTGTGCATTCTTGTGTATTCTGTGTATTCTTGTGCATTTTTGTGTATTCTGTGTATTCTTGTGTATTCTGTGTATTCTTGTGTATTCTTGTATATTCTGTGTATTCTTGTGTATTCTGTATATTCTGTGTATTCTTGTGTATTCTGTGTATTCTTGTGCATTCTTGTGTATTCTGTGTATTCTTGTGCATTTTTGTGTATTCTGTGTATTCTTGTGTATTCTGTGTATTCTTGTGTATTCTGTGTATTCTGTGTATTCTTGTGTAGTCTGTGTATTCTTGTGTATTCTGTGTATTCTGTGTATTCTTGTGTAGTCTGTGTATTCTGTGTATTCTTGTGTAGTCTGTGTATTCTTGTGTAGTCTGTGTGTTCTTGTGTATTCTGTGTGTTCTTGTGTATTCTGTCTATTCTTGTGTATTCTTGTGTAGTCTGTGTATTCTTGTGTATTCTGTCTATCCTTGTGTATTCTGTGTATGCTTGTGTATTCTGTGTATTCTTGTGTATTCTTGTGTAGTCTGTGTATTCTTGTGTAGTCTGTGTATTCTTGTGTATTCTGTGTATTCTGTGTATTCTTGTGTATTCTGTGTATTCTGTGTATTCTTGTGTATTCTGTGTATTCTGTGTATTCTTGTGTATTCTTGTGTAGTCTGTGTATTCTTGTGTATTCTGTGTATTCTTGTGTATTCTGTGTATCCTTGTGTATTCTTGTGTCCTGCAGTGCTCCTGACCCACAGAGTTGCACAAAAGACTCTTCCTCACGCTATTTTGCAAGCTTTTTACTAGGAAGGCCCGTTATTTACCTTAATAGCTTAGAACACCAAAGAGGGATAACTTGCTCTTATCTAATGGCAGTTCCAGAGCTTTGTCGTGTTCCATGGAAGCACTGCTGGTCTTCTTCCTCAATGAGGGACAGAAAAGTGAATTCATCCATTGAGTTGACTCTTCCCCTTTTCTGCTTTTCGATTTTGATATAACTTAATGTATTCTTAGAGTAGTGAACTCTTCTACAGATAAAAGGATTTGAGATTCTGTCTTTCTACACCAGCTTTAGAGCTGGCCTTTTGTTTCAGGGGGATTTATATAAACCACTGGAAAGCCATATGGAAGTGCTAGTTTTTGTTTAAAAATAGCACATCCTGAATTCTCTTTAGCCTTTGATGTCATGCAAATGACTGGATTCCATTGACAACCACCATTGTTCTCTAGATCTTTCCTTGGCCTGGTTTTCTGTGACCCCTTCCCTGATCAAATGTGAGTGAAGACACACATGGCGGGGGAGGGAGGAAACAGCCACATTAGAAGGAAGCGTCCTTCTGGTATTCATTCTGGTTTAAATTATAACTTATATAGCAGGTCTGTTGACTGCTGATTTGTTTAAAGGTGAAACAGTGTTTTGAACCACTGATCTTTGACAGCAGATACTTGAGTCTGCAGACCACTTGATATCCAAGCTCCTTTAGGACACAGAAGATATTGTCTTAAACTGCTTTACATTCCCATAGCACTTAGTAGGGAAGGAGATAACCTGTACACAGTAAGTATTCAAGAAATTATCTTGTTTTTGAGGGTTTTTTTTTTTCTCCCTCTGCTAAACTGGGCTAGATTGGCAAGCGTCTGAATGCTCAATAAGTATATTTGTTTTTATTTCTCTTACAGATCTTCTGTTCCCCATTGATATTTCCTCAGTGAAGAGAGAGCATGATTTTTTGGACAGAGATGCTATTGAGGCTTTATGCAGGTAAACTGAAATGTTTTGAGTGCTTTCTTTCTCTTTTCTTTTTTAAGAGCATAGTATTTATCACTGGGATGAGTTTGCTTTTGTTCTAATTATGTCAGGTGTCTTTTTCTTTTTGGCCGCACAGTATGCACAATCTTAGTTCCCCAGCCAGAGAGCGAACCCATGCCCCTTGCAGAAGCATGAAGTCTTAACCACCTGACGGCCAGGGAAGTCCCTATTTATGTCAGGCTTTTGAATAGTATTTGGATATAGAGATTTACTTCCTTATGAATCATAGGCCTTTTAATTAAAATTAGTAACTTCCTATTATTTAGTATTGCCATTAAAATAGCACAGTCCCAGGGCCTACTCAGTGCCGTTCCATGTTTGATGCCATGTGCTTTCTCAAACAGGTAATGCTCAGGCGGTTTGAAAACCTAGAACAGGGTTTTTTTTTAAGGCAGTGTAATTGACTGCTCAGCCCCACCCAGGTGGCCTCAAAGAGTCAAAGCTGCTGTCAAATGAAAGTAACACATTTAGAGAAATCAGTGGACGTGGGGGAGGGGGATACTACGCCAAGCTAGAGGCAGGAGGACCGTGGCTTGAATTCCAGGAAAGCATCTCCAAACCTCTTCAACTTCCCCACGTACACATTCATAACGATAGGATTAAATACAGCTGTAAAAGAACTCAGCACAGCCTGTAACAGAAAGTAGACAGGCAGCAAATGAGACTGATGGGAAATGTGAGAAAAAGTGTCAGAAACCCTTGTTCGTGGTGCTGGTGGATTTTCACACTGAGCAGTTCGCAGGCTTTAATGAAGTGGAAGCGATAAAATACGCAGCAGACGATGACAGGACACTGATAATCCTCTCCAGCTCTTCAGGACATATTATTCATTTTTAAGCTAATCATCCTTGTAATTTTTCTCAAAACCTGTAAGCCATCAAAGGTGAATTTTGGAGAGAAAAAGATCATACACAGACTAATTCACTTATTGATTTGATTGTAAAATTAGTTTTCTTTTAATTTCGGTATTACTTTTAACCTGGAAAAGCATCATTGAGGTGGAATGGCACCCAGGATGTATTTCCCTTTTACAGGCAAAGAAAGGAATTGTAGCTCTGTGAAAATACTGTTTTCTGCCTCTTTTATGTCATCCAGTGGTTTTTGAAGCACCTAACTTAAGCAGGCATTTTAGGGAAAGACAAGTATGGTATTTACAATGAAGTATGGAATAGGGCTTCCCTGGTGGCTCAGAGGTTAAAGCGTCTACCTGCAATACGGGAGGCCTGGGTTCGATCCCTGGGTCAGGAAGATCCCTTGGAGAGGAAATGGCAACCCACTCCAGTATTCTTGCCTGGAGAATCCCATGGAGGAAGGAGCCTGGTGGGCTACAGTCCACAGGGTGGCAAAGAGTCGGACACAGCTGAGCTACTTCACTTTCACTTTCATGGAATAGACTAGTTCTCCTGGCTTCAGAAAGAAGAAAAAAAAATGCCATATTAACCACAGAAACACTGTCACTTTTCAAATCCAATTGAATGACTGCTTAGAAAAGCCCAGGGTATGTAGACACTTTCTGAAAGCAACCTAATTCCAAGGCCCCGCACCCCCACCCCACAGAGTGTATAATATCATAGTTATGTCATCTGTAATGAAAAAATGGCCCCAACACAGTTTAGGAGGGAAGGGACCACATCTGGTATATAAATTACTCCAGACATTTTTGAAATGTTTGAATGCTTAGCTGTGGGACAGAATTAATTTCTTCTCAATTCATCACTGGTGATAACGCATAGAAATGAGGTCACTCCTAAGATGTGTCCTAGGAGACATGCTCATTGCGTCAGATCATCCGTCTCACACATTTCAAGCTACTTAGTGAGCGTGCCCTGTAAACAGCAGCAACGGCTTAGGAATTTCTGGGTCATAAAAATATCATGGCAGCATCACAGCCCAAGGGGTCATGATTAGATTCCTTTTTAATATCAGTTTGAAATGCAGTTACCCTGTTCTGGGTCTAAGGGCATCCTCCGTACCCTGTGCCTTGTACCGGCTCTCAGCACCGTCAGAGAGTCTGCCTCTCTTTGAAGGGAGTAACTCTGTACTCAGATCTTTGATGAAAAGCCTAAAAACAACTAGACCTTGCTCTCTCTTAGGATTCCACCAGTGTATTCTGATTGGTCTTTGGTTTCTCTTGCTGTTATATGTTTCTCTTATGTGTAGAATAATATGGGTTAAGTATAAGAAGAAAATGCAGTGATGGATGTCAAGTGCTTTAAAATTTATCAGGCCTAAAACTGACACCCAGATTTGAGTATGTGGAGGAAAGCTTGAGGTAGGATTCAGAATTCACAGGAATAGTCATCAAGTTGATTGTAATGAAAAGCTCAAGGTCTCTTGTCCACACTTTCACATAAACAGACTTCTTATGGCAAATGATTTTCCTTGGATAGGGATAAACGAATGTTCTGAAGAAGGAAGTGGCAAGCATCTTCCTTGGAAATGCCCTCCAGATCCTGGGATGGTCATCACAGTTGCTGGGGACACTTGCTTTTACTGATGATGATATTCATCTCATTTGCTAGACTGGCCTCTTCTATGTACTCGCTCAGCCCACAGCATTCAAAGGGCCAGCAGATCCTGAATCTATAGTGTTGTTTGAAACTTTGCCTTGTGATCTGTCATGTTTTTCCCTAGACAGACTGTTTCATAGACTTCCATCTTTTTGCCTTGTTGAAACAGTTTGAGCAGTTGATTTTAAATACATATGGTAATATAGTTAACAGAAACTCAGCTAAAAGTTTCACTTTAATAAAATATTATTAAATATTTAATAGTTTTTACTTTAAAACTTTTTAAGGTTTGTTTTAAATAAAATAATTCTTACATGGTTTTTCTTTCCTGCCACCCCTCCTCCCCCCACCCACACACAGATCAAATGCTCCCATTTACATACTAGTATACACTCCCATGTTCTGCTTAGAGGTTATTATAAACATTCATGTACTTATCACTTGTGCAGATATTAAAGCTCCTTTAAAGCTCCTTTTGATCAATAATCTAGTAGGTGCTGACCTCTTAACATAATCTACTAAGAGCAGAAAACTTGTAGACAGTGTGTTCTTGAGAATGATAATGATACGGTCTTAAATAATATAAAGTTTTATAATGACCAAAAGTTGTAATTATGCAACTACTAGATTGTTTGGGTTTGGATTGCTTACCAGCATTCTTAGCATGCACACTTGTAAGGAGTGAACGTACTTGCTTCCTTGGAGAGGTTGGCTTTTGTCCCAGTCATGCTAGCTTTGCTGTTATGATCCAACCCCAAGGATAAGGCCGAGATTCTGAGAGCATCACATTCAGTATTAATACTAGAGGACTGATTCACTTGTCTTGAAGCATATGCAGATGATAATGCAAACTGTGACCTCTTAGAATACCTTTTCTGAAATCTTCTCTCTATAACTTCATATATCCCACATTGCTGTTTTCCTGTGAGGTTACAACTGACTCCTATGAATACACCAAAGAATTACTTAAATAAAATGATAATCATATAATGACAAATCACATAATGACAGGAGCGTCTTCAGTCTGTACTTTATTATATAATCACCCTTGAAGAGCCTAAGCTCTGTGAACCACCCAGCCATTTAGTACATTTCAGCTATGTTACTATTTTGGTCCTATTAAAAGAAAAGCAATTGCAGTAATTCCAAGAAAATATCTTTAAGGCCTGGAAGAATTTTTATTTGTCAGGTCTATGTGGGAAATTGTTCCTTTTTTCTTTTCTTTTCTTTTTTTTTTTTTTTGATATTTTTAAATAGTATATTTCCTAGGAAACTCAACATTATGCTTTTAGTGCCAAATAATAACAGCATCTTGGAAATACATTTCTTTGCACCTTTCATTTCACCTTCAGCATCTCAAAGTAGAATAAAACTGGTAAGCTATTCATGGATGTTCTTGACACCTGGCTAGTATTTATTCTTTGGAGGGTGTATTCTCAGAGAGAGATGGGGGAACAATATTCTTGGGGTTTTTTTGGGGGGGATGTTTTATTCTCTTTTTAAAAAAAATATTTATTTTAATTGGAGGATAATTACTTTACAGTATTGCGATGGTTTCTGCCATATATCGGGCCATAGGCATACGTTCCTTTTTCTTTTCTCACTTCTCTTCTGCTTTCCCTGTTTTCACTTGGACTACGTGAGGCCCAGGACCACGCCTGCCATGGTTTTATCAGGGTGCTTGCAGCTCCTCCAGCAGAGCCCGTGAACCTCTGATGGCTCACTCCGTGCCCCCTCCCCCTCTGAGCTGAGTGCAAGTTGCCCAGCAGATAAGACTGACACATTCCTGAAGAACTGAGCCAGCAGGGACCCTGCGGGCCAGAAAGGACCCGGGCTTCCGGACAGGCAGTGTGAGATACCAGTGTTCTGCCACTCACTGGAGGAGTCATACTTAGGGTAGAAGCTGCTCCCATATATTATCATGATTAACATTTATTTTAGAAAGGAACGCGGAAGAGACTGCTTCTCAGAGCCAGAGTCACTGTGTTTTAGTTCTGTAGCCTTGGACCAGGTTTGTGTCCACTCCAAGCCTCATTTCCTCATCTATACATTGAAAATAAATAGTAGTATCTCTATCAAGACGAAATAATACACGCGACGCTCCAGGCACAATGCCTGACCCAAAGTGCGTCCCCAGCTGCTACTTCATGTCAGTACCCTCTCTAAATTGGTAACATCCATGAAAACTTCAGGAATAACTCCTGGGCTTCAGTTTTGAAGCATTGTTAGCTTGATGCTACCAAGAGAAAAAGATAACGCCGACCTTTCCAAAAATGACCTTTGGGGTCTTTTCTGTTTGACTGAAATCTGCAGCTTGTGAAGTCAGTCCCTCCCCCACCCTACAGGCATCCATGCCTAGTAAACTTGATTATAAACACCACTCGACCATTAAAGCCCAAATGAAGTCAAGTGGGTATTTGATTTCAGGTTTGATTAATGAAACCCAGACCTAAGACTGTAACCATCCTGGATTCTTTACATCTTAAAAACATTTGAGAACTAAAACACTGTGGATACAAGTTATTGAAGTAATGGATGCCCCTTTGAAAGGGACTTTATATCCACTTGTTTTAATGTCTGTGGACTTTTTTTTTAAAGTTATTTGTTTTCTTTCCCTTCCCATTATCAGAGAGAATTTTCCTGAGCATAGGTGCTCTGTTTAGGGTTATCTTTGTTTATCCTATAAGCAGGCTACCACATAATCTATGAAATCAAAGGCAGTCTTATCAGCAGGCAAAAATACTTTCTACCCTCCTTTATCCAAGTTATTAGACAAGCTGCAAGAACAGGATCAGAACGATAGAGCCTTGAAGAGGGCTCAGAATCAGTTTGAATTTGTGTGCATTAAATGCGCTTGTCCTGTGAAATAGGAAGAACTTCAATCTTAACTGATGGTGCAAGACAGCAGCTACGATAAGGATTCATTTGAAGACAATTAAATGATGGTCATCTGGAAGACGTTAGAAAGATTTGGGGCCTGAAAAGCTGTCATTCACAGTTTTACATGCCATTTATCTGTATAAATAATACAGATTATTTATCTGTAAAGGGTTACTTTCTTTCTTTAAGCTATATCATTATTTCCCAGTGAGGTGGAGTTTTGCTTTGTTTTAAGTACTTCATTTTTGATGAAGCTAAATTACTTTCCTAATTTTAAATTATTACTCTTTGTCAGGAATTAAAAAAAAAAAAAAAAAGCATTCAGAGTAAAAAAATTGACTCCTGTTCCAAAGAAGAATCTGATTCAAGCGCTTATTTTTTGAATTTTTAAAGATGTTGACCTTTGAAGTATACAGTTTTTAAAATTAATCATTTGCACTGTTGCTACGACTATACCAATGCATTTTCCTGTCCTATACAGGAAGCTGTAAAAAAGAATTAGGTAGTAAAGAGCGTTCAAATCTCCTTTCTATAGAGAGCTCACTAAGTTTTTTAACAGACTACCTATCATTTGTCAGAGATAACTAAAAATAGCTTTATTTTTATATTTGGATTTTGATTTGAGATAGAATACATTACAACAGCAAACACTTTATTCACCAACAGCTCAGCTTGGTTACTTGCTCATGTTCCTATTTCTGTGAAAGGAAACATCACTGGCGTTTACTTCTTGGCACAGGGTGGAAATGGCTCAACTTAGGGGCTATTGGAAGAATACACGTCTTCGAATGAGGGTTGTTTGTTCTGTGAAGAATAAGAGGCACTTTACAGAACCATTGCAGGGTGCCATTTCACTGTAAAATAGTAATATTAAATGTAAATAAAACAACTTGTGAAATATAAAAGTATTTTTAGACTTCACTTTTTAAAGAAATTTCGAAGACTCTTCTCAATTGTAGATATTAATGGATTTAAAGAAACTCAAACATGTCAACTGTTTGGAAAAAATATTTATCCACCATCCATGGTTTCATATTTTTGCTAATGTTATTTCTTTGCTCTGTAGGCGTCTAAATACTTTAAACAAATGTGCGGTGATGAAGCTGGAAATTAGTCCTCATCGGAAAAGAGTGAGTATATAAAATGTATCATAGGGTAGGAGCAAAGGAGAAGATGAAAAACTGGATTATGTGTTTTGTGATAGATTTTGTTTCACAAATTCTTATTTCCTTGTTCTAAAAATACCTATATTTTAAATGTTATAATCCAGGCAGGTTTACCAAAAACTGTGTAGTTTTATGTAGTTGAAACCTATAGCTGCAGCTAGCCAGTAATCTGTGTCTCGCCTGCTATTTTTGATCTGAACAGATTTTCTGTGATTTTGCCTCATTAACTCAATGCCTACAACATATTAAAGGGATGAGGCTTAAGGATTCTGGTGCCTTTTGCATTGCCTCCCTGCAGAAACTGCAGCTGAAGTTCTTGGGAACTCTTGTCTTCCCATGTGTAACAGAACCTGTGTTTTGAAGCTGTAGAGATGGCAGGGAAGGCTGGCTGGTGGAGTGTGGAAGACTAGAGCTTTGAAGGGAGAAAGGAATTAGAGGAGAAAGAGGGAGGGCTGGAAATCCCACACATTCTAGTGAAATGCCGGCACAGAACTGATTCGGATGGTATTTTCTCCTGTGTTTGAAATGTGAGGACGTCTTATGAGATCTTAGGAGAAGAGGTGGGTGTAGTGGTGGGAGTGAATGCCACAAATTAGAGTAAACAGAAGTGAGTTTGGTCAAAGAACATATTTTTCACTGTCAAGAGTACCGATTTTAATTATCTAACCTGCGCCAAGTTGCCTTCTTGGGGGAGTTAAACCTTTTAAACAAATGAGCGGGAACCTCACCTCACACTGTGGGGAGCTGTGGAGAGGAGCCTGCAGGTCAGCGTTCAGTGCCCTCCACCCACTGTCCCAGGAGACCCTGCTCACAGGAGACGCTCCACATGCATCACACTGAACTGTGCCTCTCGACACCCCATCAAGGGGCTCGGATGCAATAGCCTGTCACAGTGGAACCCTGGGTCCCGTCTTCAAGTCAGGCATCACCAGCAGAGATGTTCTGTCAGGTGTGCGCATGTTACATGCCATCAGAACTGGGTATTTGTGAAACCTTATTAAATGGCCTGGAGCATGCCTGAGTTTGAAATGTCATAGGACTCTTGTGGCACTAATTCTGGTCCCCATGTTGGTGGGGGAGGAAGGAAAGGGAACAGGGAAGAGGCTGAGAGATGAGAGTGTTCGGGAACCACCATTTTAGTTGCAAAAGGGAATATAAACACATACTGTCAACAGACAGCAGAACTGGAGGCAGACCAGAGGGAGTCCTACCCGTTGCTGATTCCAGTTCAAAATATTTTACATGCCTGGAGTTTTCACAGATCTCAGAGGTTTCCTTTGTGAGCAATTTAAGAGCAGCCTATAGATCCCAGAGTTTCCATATAACTCTTATTTAGCTTGAAACACTTGCTCAGACTTTTTCCTGTGAAATGCTTACATTCATCTTGGTTATTTTAAAAAATAATAATAAAGCTGTAAGGCGGGGAGGGGTATTGACATGAATGGATGGCATTATGGTCAGTCTCCTGACCCCCGGGCCTTGGGTCATGCCCTGCCCCGTGCTGTCTGCCGGTTTCAGGGGACGAATGGTTCCCTTCTGTCTTTGCAGAGCGAGGATTCCGATGAGGACGAGCCTTGTGCAATAAGTGGCAAATGGACTTTCCAGAGGGACAGCAAGAGGTGGTCCCGACTTGAAGAGTTTGACGTCTTTTCTCCAAAGCAGGACCCCATCCCTGGGTCCCCAGACGCTGTCCACCTAAAGAGCGCCCCAAGCCATGAAAGTATGCTGACGGACCTCAGCGATCGCCAGGAGGTGGCTTCTGTCCGCAGCACCTGCAGCCTCACCACCCACGCGCCCCAGCGTGGGGAGGCGGCCCCAGCCCGGACTAACTCTGTCCTCAGCGTCTGCTCCTCCGGCACCTTTGTAGGCAACGATGACTCCTTCTGCAGCCTGCCCTCTCCCAAGGAACTGTCCAGCTTCAGCTTCAGCATGAAGGGCCACGAGAAGACCAAGTCCAAGACGCACAGCCTGCTGAAGCGCATGGAGAGCTTAAAGCTCAAGGGCTCCCACCACAGCAAGCACAAGGCGCCTTCCAAGCTGGGTCTGATCATCAGCGGGCCCATCCTGCAGGAGGGGGTGGACGAGGAGAAACTGAAGCAGCTGAACTGCGTGGAGATCTCCGCCCTCAACGGCAACCACATCAACGTTCCTATGGTACGGAAGAGGAGCATCTCCAGTTCCACGCAGACCAGCAGCAGCAGCAGCCAGTCTGAGACCAGCAGCAACGTGAGCACGCCCAGTCCCGTCACCAGGACCCGGAGCCTCAGCGCCTGCAACAAGCGGGGAGGCATGTACTTGGAGGGCTTCGATCCCTTCAATCAGTCCACGTTCAACAACGTCATGGAGCAGAACTGTAAAAACCGGGAGAGCTACCCGGAGGACACGGTGTTCTACATCCCAGAAGACCACAAGCCCGGCACCTTCCCGAAAGCCCTTTCCAATGGCAGTTTCTCTCCCTCAGGGAATAACAGCTCTGTGAACTGGAGGACCGGGAGCTTCCATGGCCCCGGCCACATCAGCCTGAGAAGAGAAAACAGCAGCCCCAAGGAACTTAAGAGACGTAACTCCTCGAGCTCTGTGAGCAGCCGCCTGAGTATCTATGACAACGTGCCGGGCTCCATCCTCTATTCCAGCTCGGGTGACCTGGCCGATCTGGAGAATGAGGACATCTTCCCCGAGCTGGACGACATCCTCTACCACGTGAAGGGGATGCAGAGGATAGTCAACCAGTGGTCGGAGAAGTTTTCCGATGAGGGAGACTCCGACTCAGCCCTGGACTCCGTCTCGCCGTGCCCGTCCTCTCCCAAGCAGATACACCTGGACGTGGACAACGACCGAGCCACCCCCAGTGACCTGGACAGCACAGGCAACTCACTGAACGAGCCTGAGGAGCCCGCTGACATCCCGGAAAGGAGGGATTCCGGGGTCGGGGCCTCCCTGACCAGGTCCAACAGGTGAGTGATCAGAAAGGGGCTGCTTCTGCTTGCTGTGTAGGGGACATGGGATTGAGCCATTTATAGCCATGAAATTCCTAAGGAAAGTGCTAGATGGGAAAATCCTATCATCCTGCAAGATTAATGAACATTGTTCACTGGGTACCAGAATTTCAGTTTGGGAAGAAGAAGTCAGTTCTGTGGATGGATAGTGGGGTTGATTGATTGTACAACACTTTGTCATTATTGTTGCTTAGTCGCTTCAGTCGTGTCCAATTCTTTGTGACCCCATGGACTGTAGCCCACCAGGCTCCTCTCTCCATGGGATTTCCCAGGCAAGGATACTGGAGTGGGTTGCCATTTCCTCCTCCAGGGGATCTTCCTGACCACAGGGATTGAAGCCACGTCTCCTGCCTGACAGGCGGATTCTTTACCACTGAGCCACCAGGGAACCCCAACACCGTGGATGTGTTTAATGCTTCATGTACTTGAGTGAGTGAAAGTCGCTCAGTCATGTCTGACTCTTTGCGACCCCATGGACTATACAGCCCATGGAATTCTCCAGGCCAGAATACTGGAGTGGGTAGCCTTTCCCTTCTCCAGGGCATCTTCCCAACCCAGGGATTGAACTCAGGTCACCCACCTTGCAGGCGGATTCTTTACCAGCTGAGCCACAAGGGAACTTAACTGTATGCTAAAAGTGGCTAAACGAGTAAATTTTATTTATGTATATACTTTATCACAGGATAAAATAAAAACAGACTGGAATGGAAATTGAATCTTCTCAGTTCCTAAGATTAGAGGCCAGTGAGAGACCCACTGCTGACTGTGTGTTCACCCATTAAAAAGCTTTCATACTCACATTCCGCCCCCTTCTCTCTCAGGCACAGGCTGAGATGGCACAGCTTCCAGAGCTCTCATCGGCCGAGCCTAAACTCCGTGTCACTGCAGATTAACTGCCAGTCTGTGGCCCAGATGAACCTGCTGCAAAAGTACTCCCTTTTGAAGTTAACCGCCCTGCTGGAGAAATACACGCCTTCTAATAAGCATGGCTTTAGCTGGTAAGGGTTTAAACTGCCCAGTGTACCATATTGGAAAACATTTTCAACCAGCGTTGTCCCAGCACTGAGGGTGTAACAGGTGGATCCTGTATCTTGAGTTCATTGTCCCGACGCTCTAAGTGTCTACATTCTTGAATCCACGTGCAATACTGCTTCAGCTGGTATAGCTTTAGGGAATTCCCATTGGGGCTGGTTGAGTTTTCAGCGCTAGAAGTGACAAGCTGCCAGTTGATAGGGTGAGACCGCTTTAGTCTTCTACTTCACTGTCCAGGCGCTTCCTTCCCAGTGGTAGGAATAGCCCACCACAGGCAAATACATGTACAGGATCAGATCATATTTTGGAAGGAAGGGAAGAAAACTTTAGATCATGGGATGTTATGAGAGCAACTTTGAAATGCTTGATGTACAGTGCTTGACCTTGTAACCCTCTTCATGCACGTTTTTTAGAAATCATTTTTGATTGATATAGGTATCTTTACTATCACAAAAATCTACCTGGGCTAAAGAGTTTAGGTTATGTTTTTTCCAACAAAGATTCTTAAGCAGTGAATACTAAAGGAATTCACCACTCTAATATATTATAAACAAAAATAATATACAAAAATAAAATTTATTAAACTGTCCACACTTTGGAAAGTACGGTCCTTGGTGTATTTACTGTGAGATGTAGACTGCTTGGCTGAATAGGTCATGAACAGGAGCTATTATGTGCATATTTTTTTCTACTGAGTGCAGAGCAGGTAAATGTCTCTACATTGACATCCCAGCACATTTTGCAGTGTCAGCTGGGTATCCTTCAGTCTTTTCACTAATCTAAGTGTTCATTATCCACTTGCACAATTTTAGTTCTTTATAAAAATGGAGACTCGGTCCATTTCATGAGTATCACTTGGTAGCAAAACCAGAATCAGTGCAGCAACGTAACTTCTCTCCCCAGCTCCTCCCCTCCTTGGGACTCGTAGTGAGGTTAACTTCAGCATCAAAGCATCTCCTGTTCAAAGGCTGTTATTATGTGAGCCCTGCTAAATACAGAAGTTGTTTGTTCTGAATGACAGAAATAAGTATTGACTGGTTTATCCCCCACATGCTTCAGATTCTCGGTGGAGATCGTAATGTGTTCCTTGTACATTCCGCCGCTGGGCTATTCTCCCCGACAAAGCAAGTATTATGCGTATTCAGAGCCACGATCCATATACTTCACTGTATGGAAATACAGATTTGGCCCTGCGCTTCAGTTTTACCTTTCCTTGAGCTATAAACAGTAACACACCGTGGCTGTGGGTTTAGCACTCTAAAGTCAAGGCAGTCTGCCTTCCGCAGTGTTCCTCTGTGCTTCGAGCCAGAGTTTCCCTGCTGGCTATTTAAAACTGCATATTTCACATTCTCAGTTCTGAGTGGCCCACCACCCCCCCCTCGCCACCAAACCCTCAAGAATCTGAAAGTCCAGAATACTTCTTGAGTTCTGGTCAGTTTTTCCAGTGAGGCAAAACCAAATGTTAAAGCCTCATACTGTGGGATCCATGGAGTAAGGAGAAATTCTACACAAAGTTCTTTTCCTGTTCAGCTTTGCCCTTTCTTGTCCCATTCAGAGAGGTCATTTGTAGAGCTGAAATTTCTGCTTGACAGCATTAAATACATGACATCGGTTTCCTGCTGTTGCACACACTGCTGAGGCTGGACCTGGTGTCAGGACTCCAGGGAGCCTGGGGTAGGCTCACAAAACCCTCATTGTTCTCCTCTGTCTTCCTTTAGAAAGCTAAAGATGTTATGTTCTCTCGGGTCATCAGCAGGAGAATTTATTTTGACTTCAAGTCATTAGCTTGCCTTCTTCCACCCCCGCCACGTTGAGCTCTGGTGTTAGTTCTCATTATGTGAGACCAACATCATGCCTTTGCTTTTTTTTTTTTCATCCTGATCTTTTTTTTACCCTAAATACTTTGGGATCTCATCAAGAGCTCAGAAATGATTCTCATCCATTTTCAGGACAAATGGGAACTTGTTTCTCAGCTCTATCCTGAAGTGCCTACTTAGGGTCTTGACTGTAGCTTTCTCCTCTTGTTCCTTCCTATGCCGCCATTTTGGAAGGAAGCCCATCTTCTCCCTTAAGAAAATAGACCCCATTCTCAGAGCTAACAGTGGAGGGAGAATCCCCAGCTGAGGAAATGTTATTGGGCCTCATGGCCTCAAATGTTAGAAAATCTAGAACAGTACTGTCCAGTGGGATTTTCTGTAGTGGTAGGAATGTTCCATATTTGCACTGTCCAGTAGTAGCTACCAGCCACAAATGGCTATCGAGCACTTAAAATGTGGCTGATATGACTGAGGAACTGAATTTGTAATTTTGTTTAATTTAAATTTAAATAGCCACCTTATTAGCACAGATCTAGAACCCACAGGGCTTACCTGCAGAGACAGACAAAATGTGCAGAAGACGAGTAATCGTATCCCTCCCAATTCCAATATTTTTTCAATAGGGCTGTGCCCAAGTTCATGAAAAGGATCAAGGTTCCAGACTATAAGGACCGGAATGTATTCGGGGTCCCTCTGACGGTCAACGTGCAGCGCACAGGACAGCCCCTCCCCCAGAGCATCCAGCAGGCCATGCGCTACCTCCGCAATCATTGTTTGGATCAGGTGAGAGCCGATGTCTGCAGGTCCTACTTAATCATGGGAGCTCAGGTGCATGCATCATTTTCTAGCTCTGCTGGAAAATGTTGCTTTCCTCTTGACACTTTACATTTTGTTTTATTTTTCCAACAAAGGTTGGGCTCTTCAGAAAATCGGGTGTCAAATCCCGGATTCAGGCTCTGCGCCAGATGAATGAAAGCACCACAGATTGTGTCAACTATGAGGGACAGTCTGCTTATGATGTGGCAGACATGTTGAAGCAGTATTTTCGAGACCTTCCTGAGCCACTGATGACGAACAAGCTCTCAGAAACCTTTCTGCAGATATACCAGTGTGAGTGTTCTTTGACCTTGACATGGTTGGCGGTTGGGGAAGTGGGGTCAGCCAAAACCTGTAGCTCCTTTGATGCCCTTCTTTTGGACCCACATCGTGACCTCTTAGAGACAGGTCATCAGTTTTTGTTTTGTTTCTTTTTTGCCTTCTTGTTTGCAAAACAGATTTCTGTACATCTGGTGAGTAGTGAAGGAAAAACTCCTTTGTCATCGTTCTCCAGTTACTAAGCAATTGGACATCTTTACATTCAAATCCAGGAACTCATTTTTTTTCATTCATTTCAAGACCAGTGTTAATCTAACATACTTAGAAGAGCAGATTCCAAGATCTCTCTCTCTCTGCCTTGTCTATAGGTATTTCAGTTGCTTCACTTCTCTCTAGCAAAGCCTATTGTGTTTAAAATTTCACAGGTGTCCATGTGTTTTATCCTGCTGTAAAATGAATAAATAATCTTTCTGTTATGCATCTCAGCTTCTGCCAGAAATAGTTGGGGAAACAATCCCCATGCCCATCTCACTTTTAAGTAAAGCTTAAAGCAAACAGTTGTCTAAGTTAATGATCAAGATCAGGATTGTAGCTTTCACAGCCTTGTGTTTTCCTTGGCTCAGTGTGGTATTACAGCGATGTAATTTAAAAGCACCTTCTTTCCGAGCTACCATTGTCTTTAGAATTGGCGCATGGGACTTGACTTTATGAGAAGTGGAGCTGGTCTGGATTATTTCATTATGTGTTTCATCCTTTCAGATTTTATGAAAACACAGGTCACATTTCCCCCACCAAGGTATTTGTTATGTATTGTAACCATGGAGCTGTTTAATCAGTTTGTCCTATGGAGCTGCGTTTGAGTGACTTGAATTTTCCACCACATGCCTTTTAAAAGAAAAATGTGCCTAGTATAAGAGACCTGAAAGTTGGGTTCAGCATTTTCTACCTGTATTATTAGTTTATACATATATATACATTATATTATATTGTTATATTATTTATATTTTTATGGGTTTATTTCTCAAGCATGTATTTTTACTACTAGCCTCTCAGTAGGCTTTCCAAAGCTTAAATTACTACATAAAAAACATATCTGTTGTTTAAATTGAATATTTTAGTAGCTTCCTTTGCTCATTTAAAGAATGAGCAGATCAGTTAAAATTAGGAAAGTCCTCAGATATGCTGAACACTTTGTAGTCAAAGTGAAGAAATCTCAGTTTTTGTACTCTTGTATGTGTCTTTAATAAATTTCTCATTGAAACTGAACAAGAGTATAAGCCTATAATGTTCAGTAATTGAGAATGGTAAACTAGGAGTTTTGAAAAAAGTACTTAGAAAAGAAAGAAACCAAACTTCCGTAAACTAAAAGAAAACAGCAGACATCATCTGGAGTTGAACTCTGAGGTGGGTGTTTAAAATTCTCAGTTCCTCCACAGGCAGGAAATACTTGAGGGTAGTGACGTTGGTGGCTGTCCCTAATTTCTTCCATATTAACCTCAAGTACACTTTCTGCAAGTGCTTGTTCAGTGCTGGGCTGAGGTCTTTGGTGTCGATATTTGCTTTGGGGACGTTTCCTTGCAAGCGTACATGGACAATCACTGGGTTGACGGGGGAAGTGCTGGTGTCGCGCAGATGTGCCCAAGGACCAGCGTCTCCAGGCGATCAAGGCCGCCATCATGCTCCTGCCCGACGAGAACCGGGAGGTCCTGCAGACGCTCCTCTACTTCCTGAGCGATGTCACTGCGGCCGTCAAGGAGAACCAGATGACCCCCACCAACCTGGCCGTCTGCTTGGCGCCTTCCCTCTTCCACCTCAACACTCTGAAGAGAGAGAACTCCTCCCCGAGGTGCGGGTCCAATGCGCTGCGCACGCCCGGTGACAACGCGCTGCGCACGCGCGGTGACAATGCACACGCCCCCGTGACAACGCGCTGCGCACGCGCGGTGACAATGCGCACGCCCCGTTGTTCAGACAGCGGCAGCTTCCCTGTCCTGATAGAGCTGTCTGCGTGTGTTTTGTTGTCTTAATACCTGAATCCAGCAAAACGGAGTTTGGCCTCCTTTCGCAGCCCACGTTCCTCACCTCTGCTTCTCCCATCCGTCCTACTCAGCCCTGAGGGTGTGGCCTCCTAGACAGTCTAGTTTCAACCCGCTTTTGAGAAACGTTTGCATTCCTGCTTTGCCACGGCAAGGGATTCCCCTGACCCTCGGTCAGTACCCTCGGTAACTGGTCATCATACTTTCTGCCCGCAAAGAATCATGAGGGTTTACTGACCTCCAAAACAGTCCTAGCTTCTGCATAAATAAAACCAGTCTGGCTTGGCCTCTTCGGCAGAACCAACCTGCTGGCCTGTGCCGGAGGTTGAAAGGAGCTGGATGTGAAGTAAGTAAGGATTGTGTTCGGCCTTAAAAGTTAAGAACCGGGCTGAGCCAACGTTGCAGAGTTTCTCCTTAGATGTAGAGAAGGTGAAGTGACTGTGGAAGTCGAGGAATCTGGAAAATAATTAAGGCTGATGTTTGCTCAGCACGTATTCTGTCCCCAGCAAGGGGCTACACCCTGGACTTTCATTATCAACTTTAATCCTCCTAACAATTGAAGGAGGCAAAGCTGCTGTTAGCATCTATTTTATACATGAGGTGGGACTGCGGGGCAGGTCCATTAAGTAACTAACTTGCTTCTGTCTGATGGGGAAACAATGGCAGAGGAACTTCTTACTTACATGAACATTTTATATAAAGTAGGAAAGGAGTCATTAACTCCTTTCTACCAAATGCATCCTGCTGATCCTTTTCCTCAAGTCTAAAGGAACTTGACAGATAGTTCTCAGCTGTTAGGATGGGGTCAGCCTAGTTGTGTTAGGTGAAGTTAGCTTTGCTTCTGAAAGACATACAATGCTTAATTAACTGGCTCTAACCATTGACTAGAGCATTCCTGCTTTAATGGGAGAGAGAACTAAAGGGGAGCAGTAGAAAGAGATCAGATAAGATTAAGACAAAACCTCTAGGAAACAATAGACTTTTCTCTCACCAACAGGAGGGGCTCCTGTTTAATTTTAAACTGTAAAGAATGATCCTATTTACCCCAATGACCAGTGCTTCCCACCCATCCACCAGTCAAAGCTGCCTTTCCTTCTCGCCACCCCACATGTTTAGACCTTATAAGCTTCCCTGTTTCAATAGGAACCTATTTAACATGGTGGTTTTATTTTTATGGGCTGCATAGTATGGGGGAATCTTAGTTACCTCAGCCAGGACTCGAACCCATGCCCCCTGCTTTGGGAGCTTAGATATGTAATCACTGGACCACCAGGGAAGTCCCTAACATGATGTTTTAAGTAGCCAGGATTTCATCAGAGATGGTCTCTCATGTTTTTTGTATGTTGTTGATACAACTGAGAAATTTTAGTGACCAAAATAAAACTCTCTTCAACTACTTAATGTCAAATAAGCTCCAGTGAAATAGCCTTTTTCTCTCTTTTAGGTTTCCTAGAATAACACACTGATTAAAAATATATAAACGTTTGAATCTTGCCTCTTCCTCATTTCTCTCTCTAGGGTAATGCAAAGAAAACAGAGTTTGGGCAAACCAGATCAGAAAGATCTGAATGAGAATCTCGCTGCCACTCAAGGGCTAGCCCATATGATTGCTGAGTGCAAGAAGCTTTTCCAGGTAGGGAGATGGAAAGTTTTGTTATTGGTTGAGGATAATGTAAATAGGGGCAACATCTTGGGCTCCATACTTGTTCACATCGTAACCAAAAGATCTTTTCCAAGCTAGAAATTATATATGTAGTCTGAGAATGTCTTGTTTATGTATTTTATAATATATAAGCTCAGTAGAGTTAATATATTTCATGAAATTGCCAACCTTCATACCCCTTTACTTAGAAAACAAAAGCTACAAATTATCTGAAGTAAATCTGTATCTGAGGTGCAACCACTATGGGAAACAGTATGGCATTTCCTCAAAAAATTAAAAATAGAACTACGTTATAATCCAGCAATTCCACTCCTAGGTGTATATCCAAACGAAAAAAAACACTAAACCTAAGTGTCCATCAACAGATGAAAGGATAAAGAACTAAAGAATATGTGGGGCGTCTCTGTGTGTGTATATATAAAATGAAATACTACTCCGCCATTAAAAAAAAAAAGAATGAAATTTTGAGTTTTGCCATTTGCAGCAACATGGATGGACCTGGAGGGCATTATTCTTAGTATAATAAGCCAGACAGGGAAAAACAAGTACTGCATGCACCTGTCTGTACTTATATGTAGAACCTAAAAACAAGACAAAAGAATGAATACAATGAAACAGAAACAGACTCACAGGTATAGAGAACAAAATAGTTTTTTGAGGGGTTAAACCACAAGATATATTGTACAGCACAGGGAAGATAGCCAATATTTTATCGTAACTTTAAATGGAGTATATAAAAAATTTTAGATCACTATGTTGGACTCTTGAAAGTATTGTAATATTGTAAATCAATTAGCTATATTTCAATTTAAAAAAAATTCTGTGTCTTCATCAGTGTACGCCTTGTTTTAGTCACTGTCTTCTATTCTAACTTCTTCCTAAAGAGGAGGACCTCACACAAGAATAAGCTTTCTAGGTACCTTTATGAAGGTGCTCTGCTTGCATCCTCGTGATACCATGTGAAGTCAGCAGGGACACCCTTCACCTGGGAAGCAGGGGGATTAGACTGCCTTCACAGCTTTGATCCTGCCACTTCCACCGATGGGCAACAGGCATCCTTTTTGTCTCTCGTGTCACTCCCAGGTTCCTGAGGAAATGAGCCGATGTCGAAATTCCTACACTGAACAGGAGCTAAAGCCCCTTACCCTCGAAGCGTTAGGACGCCTTTGTAATGATGAGTCAGCGGACTACCGACACTTCCTCCAGGACTGTGTGGACAGCCTGTTTAAAGAGGTCAAAGAGAAGTTCAAAGGCTGGGTCAGCTACTCCACATCTGAGCAGGCTGAGCTCTCCTATAAGAAGGTGAGTTGGATCCTTGTTGTCGGCCATTCAAGTCTGGTGGTTGGGACTTGGGTTCATTAGAGACCAGACCCTTTTGCCAACACAGTTCTCTGTGGCGGTCTGTCACCCATTGCCTTCGTTCTAGAACTGGGCAGATGGGTGATTCATATCCCTGAGATGTGAGTGGAAACCATTTCGATGAGGGATGGTACACTCATTGAACTCACGTCAGAGGAAACGAGCTACTGAAATCCTTTGGCTCCATAGAATCATGCCAGAGTTTCCGGGAATGTTTCACTAATGGTCTTGGGCCTTTGGGCATTTTATGGGGAGCTCGGCTGTTTCCATCCTTTGATTGTAATCCCCTCAGGCTCTCCTCTGTTCTCAGTCACTCTTCTCCTGGCCCTCTATTGAGCAGGGAGTGCTGGGGGCAGGGATGGTTGGTTTAACTTGAAAGCCCCTTGAGGGCAGAGGTATCCTATGTGACTTTGCATGCTCATGGAGGTATTTGTTGACTTTTCTCTACCACCTTGAAAAGAAAGAAACCTTGAGCACAGTCCGGATGGCCATTGCAGGCTTGGACATGCCAACAGATCTTACTTTCATTGCATTGACCCTAATATGGGTCCCAGGAAAACAGATAAAACCAGAGGTGACGCCAGCAGTCCTATCTGCTTTCTGTTCTGATTTTGAATATACTTGAGGTCAGCACCCTGTTAAAGTCAGAAGTAAGCATTAGGTCCATGTACCCGACTAGCAGTTTGTCTTAAGAGTCTAGATGTGTGGGGACTGTCTCAGCACTGAAAACTCCATCCCCTTCTCAGGTGAGTGAAGGACCACCTCTGAGGCTTTGGAGGGCAACCATCGAAGTCCCTGCAACACCCGAGGAAATCTTAAAGCGCCTCCTGAAAGAGCAGCACCTCTGGGATGTAGACTTGTTGGATTCAAAAGTGATTGAAATCCTGGACAGCCAGACTGAAATTTACCAGTACGTCCAAAACAGTATGGCGCCCCATCCTGCTCGGGACTATGTCGTTTTGAGGTGAGAGCTTCCGAATTGATTATTGTGGCAAGAATGAGCTTATATGTCACTGAATGTTATATTAAAATTACTTAAAATAGAACATATGCTTCTATAAAAGCATTGAACCCTTCCAGATAAGAAAGATGACATCTGCATTTATTCCAGCAGTGTGTCCATCCCTGAAAATGGTTTGAAGTCTTGGAACTGTGCTCAGAGAGAGAGAGGCACAGTCCATCAGATGTGCTCAGTGGTAGCTATTTTTTCCCCTTTAGGATAGATTTTCTCAGAAATAGCTAGTGAATGCATCAGCCAGGAAATAACATTTGGGTCCCAAGTGAGCTGTGGTTGAAGCTGATTTATATGTAATTCCTACATTCTCTGAAGACATTATTGAGGGAAGAATTTCAAAAATCTTTGAGGAAATGTCACATCATTAGTCCCGAACTTCTCCAACAGAGTAACATTTATTTGGACGTCCATGTTCTAGTACATTTGTGAAACATAAAAAGGGTTTTCAAAGTCACTTCAGTTTGGTTTTCTTTCAAAGAACTGACTGTGTGAGCTTGTATACCCACTGCAGAAGGGGCTCTGTACAGAGTGAGCCATTCGTGAGTTCTTACACAAGGATGCTTTCTGCCCAGGCTGGGTCACCAGGGTGCCCCATCCTGCCTTTCAGCTCCCTCCTGTAAGAGTGAGGCCCCATTTTAAACTTGGCTTCCAGCAACTTCCCATTTACTCCCCCTCTCGTTTTGTCTCTGCAGAACATGGAGGACTAATTTACCCAAGGGAGCATGTGCCCTTTTACTCACCTCGGTGGATCATGACCGGGCCCCTGTGGTGGGAGTGAGGGTCAATGTGCTCCTGGCCAGGTATCTGATCGAACCCTGTGGGTCAGGGAAATCCAAACTCACCTACATGTGCAGAGCAGACTTAAGGTACGTTCTGATGCTGATTTTTTTTTTTTTACATCGTGAGTGAGGGGCATAAAGTAGACTCAGACTTCTCGTCTGATGCCAAAAAAAAAAAAAAAATGGCTTGCATGAAAATACATCCTTGCATCTTGGATGTTCCATGAAGATCAGTGTTGATAAAGTAACTCCTTCACATTTCTTGGTCTTCTGGGTACCACTTGCTAATTTCCACCCCTTAGAGAATGTAGTATTAAAGCAATGCAGATATGGTGGTTCTGCCATGAGCTTAAAGCCACAGGAAATGAGAGTTTGAATCAGCAAGCCAAATAATAGGACATGCCCTTTTAGTAGTTAATTAGGCCTATGCTGTGTGTCTTAGATCAGTGTGAATTCTTATCAAAACATGAATGAAATGCAGCAATACCAACAAGGAAAAAAAATCAACCTCTGAAAACTTTCCAAAGTGGCTCTCCTGTTAAATCAATTCTTGTTTGAAGTCTTTACATTGTCGTACTTCAAGTATCTGTTATCTGCTTTTGTTCCATACGCCAGAGCTTTCCTGGACAGTTAGACCCAGTCTGTGTGTGTGAGTAGCTTGGTCATGTCTGACTCCTGTGACCCCGTGGACTGTAGCCCTCCAGGCCTCTGTCCATGGGATTCCCCAGGCAAGAATACTGGAGTGGGTTGCCATTTCGTCCTGCTGGGATCTTCCCGACCCTGGGATAGAACCCAGGTCTCCTGCATCGCAGGCAGATTCTTTACCGTCTGAGCCCCCAGGGAAGCCCAGTCTCACCCAGTATCTGCACTCAGTATGCTGTTCCTTGGGGAACTTCTGGTTCCGTAAGTGTAATGAAGGTGCCAGGAGATTACTTTGGAATAGTAAGAGAGATCTTTACTTGCACATTTGCTGATCAAGAAGGAGAAGTGTATTCAGAACTTCCTTCAGCTGATTCAGGGTTTTCCAACTTGAATAATTTGTTTGCGTTTCCTTTCTTTCTGTCGTAGGGGCCACATGCCAGAGTGGTACACGAAAGCTTTTGGACATTTGTGTGCAGCTGAAGTGGTAAAGATCCGAGACTCCTTCAGTCATCAGAACACTGAAACCAAAGACACCAAATCTAGGTGATTCCTGAAGCGTGTCCACTGTCTGGGCGTTTGTTTCTAGAACACTTGCCAGTTCTTGGAAGATTGGGTTCAGTGTCTGATCCTGAAGCAAAACTACAAATTGGAGAGTGGGAATTGACTGTAGCGATTCAATACCTTTTTAAAGCTGCTTCCTGTTTGTGTAAGGTCTGTATTATGGACCTTGACTGGAATATATGACTGTGCAAAAAAAAAAATGTATTCTTATTTGAATTGCTTCTGAGAAGCAAACTATATTAGGGAAGATAATGAAGAGACTTCATTTTCCTGCAATGTCAGTGTCTGTGTACGTGTACCTGTCATTTTCTTTGCAGTGCGTGGAGGGATGGGTGTATCCACTGGAATAGTTGGTCCTCTTTGACATGTTTTCTCACTGAGAAGAGCAAAGAAAGGTTTGCACAGAGGAGTGCGTGTATGTGTGTCTGTTGCTGGTTGAATGGCAGAGATGCGTAAGTTGGGCCGCAGTGTCTGGCACACTGGGACACCTCCAAGAAGGATTTTGATGCACCAGGTTCAGTTTAACCTGGAATATCCGACTACCCATGGAATCGTCCAGAAAGGGAACCCATTTGTTTTGGGGTGTTGGGCAACCCACCCATGTCTCTTTTTCTTTTCTTTTCTGAGTTAGTAAACATATTCCTTTCCCGCCAGCCTCTTCTTTGCCTTAAAAGTGATTGTAATAAATTTACTCAGATAGCCCCTTTTGAACGCAGTTTGTCTCTAGATGTGATTGCAAGGAGCAAAGTTGGTTTTATCCAGTACAGGTGAATTCAGGGATGGAAATTCTTCCTTGCTAGCACCAAAGCAGTTTTGTTTTGTTTTGGTTTTTAAGTTGAGATGTGAAAACTGACCACTCTAATGTCTACTTCTGAATCAAGAATCAACACTTTCTATGTATCTGCAAGTTCTTTGCATGTCTGTGTTAGGAGAAGCTCTTTAAGGCACTGTGTATGGGAACACAGGAAACTATGTCCCAAGGAACTCCCTGCGAGTGTAACCCAACCAAAAAGTTGCTTGTTGTCGTTATAGTAGCATTTTTGAAAGCTGCGTATGTTTATTAATTGGATTTGTCTTTATCAGCAAAGAGAGTTTGTTTTGTTTTTCCTATATTTCTTTTTCTTCTCTTTTTCTGAAGCCCTTGGGATAGATTTTAGTAATGGAAAGTTGTAATCACAGTAAAAACAAATAAAAATACACTAGTTCAGGGTTTTGGAAGGGTGGTCTTTATACAGGTTTTACTGTAATAGTAAAGGTTGGCTCAAAAGACAGTATTAGTGAAATTTATTTTATATGGATCAAAAGTGAATAATGTATGAATGAGAGTTGTAAGAAGGATTTTAATTTTGTTATAATTTAGTTACCATTGTCAGTGTTATTTCAAAGGTTCTTTGAAGAATTAAGGGGCGGGGGACAGATCAGAGTTTAATTTGAGTATTTTGGATATTAGTGTTCCTCATGAAGATATACTTGTATATTCAATTTTAATGGCCTTCAGATTTGTAAGATTGTATGTTGTATATACCATTCTATTAAGAAATATGTACACCTACCTGTCCACTGTGCTTTCCAACATAGATAAAGCATGATAAAAATTATTATTTAAAATATACTTGTATTTATACCTCAGATATTCTTTTGGATTTTGTACCTCAAAGCTTTTTGGTTTGTTTTTTGTTTTTTGCTAATGTAAATACACTTTACATGAATACAGTCTAAGTGAAAAAAAGTAAAAGAAGAGGTTTATAACTTGCTCTATATCTGTACAGAATATAATCAATAAGTGCACTATTAAATGTTTAAAGTAAGGGAAACGTCTGGCCTGCTTTCCATTGTATTGCATCTCTCTGCCACCCTTCAAACCACAGATGGCAAGGCTTACCATCCTAGCATCAACTGAAATGAAAATACAGATTTGCTGCAGGAAAAAATCAGACTGCAAATCATTCCAAGGCCAAACTGCAACTGAGCCACTCACTCACAAACAGGAAACCCTGGTGAAGGTTCAGGAAGCATGGAGATGCTCTCCAAACAAAGGTCACGAGGAAACGATGCTGAGAAAGTTACAAGAATAAGCAACAGCAACCGAAAGATGCTCATAAGCAAAGCCAAGGTCATGGATTCATTCCATAAAAGGTCTCTTTCCCACTCTTTGCTTTCCTGTTCAAAGGATTCCTTACATATTTGACCGGAGGAGAATGTGAAGGATACGAACATTTTCAAGAAGTCCGCTTTAAGCCACCTACAGTGATATTGCCCCAGCTTACTAATTGTGACTAATTGCCTAGGTTGTGAGCTCTCTGAGAGCAGGGCTCTTCTATCTGTCTTTATAATCCCCGACAGCAGCTTTCAGTGTTTTGTACTTGTAGGCACCTAATAAATTTATTATTTGCCAAATGGAATTGATTGAATTTGTGTCTGTTTGAAAAGATCAAATCTAGGATGCTCTCTGTCACTGTGGCTCATCAGTGCCCATTTTGAGATGGCAGGGACTGAAACTTGTTACATCTAATGAAATCTCAAAGTTCAAACTGAAGAAGACATAGATGCTCTACAGAGATGTTCTAGATTCTAAATTAGAGAGTTCTTTGTGCTCAAAATTCAGCCAGTCTCTTTTTCCAATACAATGTGATACAGAGCTTAAAATTTGCTCTTGACAAATTCTTGGGCATAGTAAAAGGGAAAAACCAACCTCAGTAGAATTTTTTTTAATTTTTAAAAGACACAAATACAGCCCAAAGCCTTTTTTATTTGCCTCTGCCTCCAGTCCTGGTTTCCTCAGAGCCATATAAAATGAAAGATCAAAATGTCTCAGGCCTGAAATAGCAAAAGTTCAGTTGTTTGCCCCTGGAGTCGTAACTTACTCACAGGCTAAGTGTGGTCACCACGGTGGGAGAGATGCTCTCACAGGCACCAAGGTAGATTCAGATTGCTCTTGTCACCACCATCGTCCTTGTCACCTCATTTAGTCAGCTATTCCAACACCTATTTATTTCACCCACACAGAGCTCCGACCTCAAGATACTGCAGTTCTGAAAATCTGCTCTCATGGACACTAATATAGAAACGATAACACCCCATAGCACCCTGCCTACCAGTTAACGGATAGAGTAACTTGGGAGATTCTAACTTAATTTTAAGAATTAAAATTCTTGAAATTTGCCTGCAGGGCTAAGGGAAATAGCTGAGATTTTGAAAAAGTAAAAAAATGAGGAAAACCAGGAAAGAATCCAAACTGGTGCTTTTCCAACACCACTGGTTAAGGGGGTATGTGTGAGTGTGTGTGCATGCAGGAGATAAAGGCAAAAGAGGTATGTGAGATTTTCTTTTTTGTTGTTGTTAATTATGAAAGAATGATACATTTGCCGGGAGACTTGGAAAATGCAAAACAAGTTTATAAATAGTTCCACTATATATAGTTTTGTGTATAATATATACAATATGTATACAAATATATGCAACAATATAATATATGCAATTATTTTAAGTAGTAAATTAATATTTTTAGTTGGAGTTTCAATATCAAACTCCCCAAAATTAACAGAATGAATATACAGAGAAGTAGAAGGATATAGTAGACCTGAAAAGCACGGTGAACCAATTCAACATAAGATTTATACAATTTTCACACAAGAGTAGATACAAATTCTGTTCAAGTTCGCATAGATAAACCCATAGACAAAAACAATGATGGGTCTTTTTGCCACTTCTGTCTACTTTTCACATTTTCAATCCTCACATGCACCCCCTGAAGCATAGGTATTATCCTTCTAAGGCACAGGTTAAAGTGTTCAGAGCCTGAAGGAAGAGTTGAAATTCCAGCTCACTTGATCCTACCCCAGCCCATCTCCCATCTGCTGATCTTGCTTTAATCCAGAGACAAATTTCTCATAGCAAGATCCAATTCACTCAGGTCATCTCAGCACCGGAATCAGAAGGAACACAGAGAAAAGGGAAGTCCGTAGCAAAATCACATTAAGTCAAAGTTCCCAAGAAATTATTCTGTCACCCAATTACTGAGAGAATTAAGGAAAAATTAAGTAGGCTAAAGTTAAATATAAGGCAGAAGTTTTGCTTCAGGTTAATGGTTTAGAGAATTTGTAGTTCTGTTTGCCAACTGAATGCATGATTGGTGATGTACCAAGACTCCAGTGATGCCTCCCATCAGATAGAAGACCCGCTCCTCCCCATCTGTGCCTGCAGAAAAATCTGACGTGTCATCTGATTGCAACCCACCCAGCCTGGGTGGGTCTTGCTTTGCTTCACGGATACAAGGGAAATAGCTATTTACAGGCCCCTTAATCAGCGGCCCAGGCTCAGAAACCCAGTTCTGTGATTTTCTGCAGTTCGTCACGGTGCCCTTTCCACCAGCCAAGAATACCATGAAGTGCCTCTGACATATTCGTGAAGGTGCTTTGAAAAGCAAGAGTATATTGAAAGGTAAAGGATCCTTCATGAAAGAAAAGTGGGGGTTAGCCCACATGTTTTCCCTTACCTGCCAGTTGAAGCATACATACATGATTCTAAAGCAGAAAGCCTAAACAATGAGATCATGGCATGCATGTCATCTTGGTATTCCATCAGGATGAAATTTGCCTAAGGAATTTAAATTCCAGTTGCCCAAGGAATGCAAATTAGAAAAACCCTCAAAGAGCCTGTGGCAGGGAAAACTCGGGTAGGTCTGTGCAGTTGCAGTGAAATTGGACTCATTCTCCAGGGAATGATAAGTTCTTTGCAGGCTGGGAGTTTGCTAAATCATGTCAGCGGCTGTAGCCAAAGTAATTACCCTCACTGTGTGTACACAGTTGCCGTTAGAGCAGCCGGTTTGCCTGTCTGGACCCAAGGCTGTGTTGACACCTATAGTATAAACACCTCTTTGGAGAGATTTTTCATCTCATTAGACTTTAAAAAAAAAAAAAAAAGTGAGTTGAGGGCTAGAAATGTTATTCCTCATAGGGGATTTTCATTTCTTTCTTTCTCTTTTTCTATCAAGATACAAAGCACCGTGGAAAGCAAAAATCGTACTCTTTTTATGACTCAACATCAGCCATGATTGGGTGATGCTGTTCCCACAAAAAAAGTGACTTGTTCCCATAAAAATTGTCTGATTCCTGAGGAAATTGTTTCAAAAAGCTTCATAGGTGACAGGTACTGGACAAATACAAGTGAGTTTGGCCCAAGTCTGAGAGGACTTGCTGCTGAGCTACCCTTTAATAAGCATTTTAATGAGAAGGTACTGAAATATATGCTTCACTGAATTAATATTACATTTAAATCTCATAGCAGTCCTTTGAAGGAGACCTTACTAGCCTCATTTTATAAATGAAAAAGCTTAAAGACATTGGGACACTTAAAGAAATAAAGCAGCTCTATAATACATGCAAAGGGACTCAGGAAATATGGTACAACACAGCATTCTGCCTCTGGTACGTGTGACTGTTGTTGAAATGTGGCTAATGTGACTGAGGACCTGATCTGAATGTTTCATTTTACTTAATTTTATTAACTTAAATAGTTCCAGGTAGCTAGTCGCTACTGAACTGGACAGTGTAATTTTTATTCCAAAGATCTGAGAATAATTCCAAGCAATCCAATTCTCTCTCTACCACCTACAATAATCCTCTAAGAAAGAACAAAAGAAGGAAGGAAGGAGAAGGAGAAAGAAAAAGAAAGAGGAGGAAGGCAGGGGAAAGAAATCTAATCAGTACTTGTAGACATCCACATTTCAGGTCAGATAGTATCCACTAACTATTCTACCAGTCACGAGGCTAAAACTGTATGTCCCTTGTGGCCAGCTCCTTCATTTCTCAAGCTTGAGTTGGATGACCTCTTTTCTTTGCTGGAGGATTATTTTTACATAACCAAACCAGAGATAAGCTCGAGCTGATCTGAAAGAATGCTTTGTCATTCAGAACATTCTCCCAGGCTTGCTGCAGGCCCAGGCATCCTGGCAGATGCTGCTGTCCAGGAACCACCGTGGTCCCTTCGCGGTCAACGTCTGTCCCTTCATTCCCCTTGTCCCTGGTGTCTAGGCCTTCCTGCATGCTGGTGAGAGTAGCCACTTGGCAGCAGCTGTCAGAGCCCAGGGTGTCCTTCAGTAAGAGTTCTTTTCTTTTTTTAAATTTCACTGTAAAGTGAATCAGTCATACATATACATAATCCCCTCTCTTTTGGATTTCCTTCTCATTGAGGTCAACACATCATTGAGTAGAGTTCCCTGTGCTATATAGTAGGTTTTCTATTTTAATTAGTTAAATAGTAGTATAGATAGTGTATATATGTAACTCCCAATCTCTCAGTTCATCCCAACCCCCCACCCCACCCCACCCTTAGCCTCTTGGCATCCATTCATTTCTTCTTTTACATCTGTGTCTCTATTTCTGCTTTGCAAACAGGTTCACCTGTACCATTTTTTCTAGATAGTGATAGGAGTTCTTGATCCAGGTTTGATATGTGTGAGGCATCAGAACTTCAAAGTTGGTGGTAACAACTCTAAGATAAAGATATATCTTCAACAGTGGGTCCTAGCTTTTTGCTTCCAAGGACTCTTCACTACATTGCTTACTGCCTTCCATTCTTTTCCAGAGTTGTCAAAGATTTAAGGTATTAAACAGTACAGTTTACACAGGGAAGCCTGGTGTGCTGCAGTCCGTAGGGTCACAGAGTCAGACATGACTTAGCAACTGAACAACAATGTTTTCTTTGAATTTTCAACAAGATAAATACTATTTAAAACTGCTAATGAGGTCCAGAAGGGTCTTAGAACTGTGTGTGAAATATCTTTTATTGGCACATGGTTTGAGAGTTTTCTTAATGAAAAATAGCTTACGAAGGCTCTTAAGCGGAACACTGTCCAAGGCCACTGGCACCTCCCAGTCACTGGTCTGTAGTTGAGTGATGGTTCCTAGCCCTGCTCAGATAATTCATCAAGGAAACGGGGGATTTAATGACAAGTTCCAGAGAAACCTGTTTTCTTGACTTCCTGGGCTGATAGGATGTATTTTTTTCAATAGCAAAGATAAGTCAAGCTCTATTTTGTTGCAGTATTTTTAAATGTAAAAATATGAATAGACCATTAGTATCATTCCAGGAAAGCAGGAAATGAAGAGGCCACACAGACTATAAAGATTATTAAAGCAAGAAGAGATGTGAAGTCCCTGGGGCCGTGCAAAATGTTGCAGTATCTCAAAAGAGCTAGAGAATATTTCACCCCATGACCCAGAATGCTGAAAATGGGATATGTTTTCCTGCCACCATCCGGAAAGGAAAGAAGATAAATTTCCAGAAGTCAAGCAACCTGACTGGTAAGGCAGGATAAGGATGTAGATGTTTGTTCTTAACCAACCTAATGCCGTAAACACTCTCGGTCAGATTAATCTTCACCACGTTGCCACCCATGGGCAGCTCCGGCTGGCTGACCCTAAGAGGTCCAACAGGATCCTCTGGGAGCTCCTCCTTTCCAGTGACCCCAGGAGATAGGTCAGCCTGGCATCAAATGGACCAGTGGCCATTTAAATTTCAGGATCGCATTTTTGCTGACTTTTTTTCCCCCCATTTCCTAACAAAGCAGACCTAACAGTTAAGAAAGCAGTTTCTAAGACTGATAACTTCATTTCTTGGCTTTGACCTACTTTCCAGTTTTATCTGGTCCTAAACCCATTCTATGCCAAGAAAAGTACAAATCGAGATAAAAATCAGGAAATATAGGGACGGTGCCTCTCAACAAAACTCTCAAGTAAGCATCAAAAGAAAGAAATGGGATAAAGAGGAAACAAACAAGAGAGTCTAATCATTAAAATATACTCACTAAAATTCTTAACTCTCCATCACCCCTTCTGCACCTACCTCTGTGTTTGGAGACACAGATGCTTTTCCTTGTGTTGCCTAATGAAATGCCACTTCTTACTTCAATTTTCACACTAAACTCCTTGACCTCCTCCTCTTCACATCCTCTTGATATTTGAACTCCCCTCACTCTGGTCCCTGTTCCCTCACACTAATACTTCCTCTCTCCTGTGACTTTTCTCTCCTCATGCCTTCCAACCAGCTTGATTTCCAGGCCCTCCCCTGGCCTCCCAGGTGGCCTGGAAGACTCCCTCTGTCTCTTCCTTCATCTCTTTCCATCTCTCACATCTCCATATGTTTCCTCTTCCTGCCCCACATTCCTCCCTACAAACAAACAAAAAAAAAAACCACCATAAAAACAAAAAATCGTTCAAATAGTTTCTTAGGCTTCAATTTGCAAAGCAGGAAGGTCATTTTGTATTTCTCTCGCTTTTATTAATTGACAGGTATTCAGCCTATCTCTGCTAGATGGGCTGAAGAATTCTTTATCCCATTGCCCTCACTGGGCAAGGACAGCAATATGAGGGAATGCTACGGGATGTGGTAAGGCACTGGGGAGTGAATTAATGGTCCTTCACTACGCTGGACAGGTACCGGCACAGCAGGGGAATCGGAGAAAGCAGATCAGGGCAATGTTTTCTTAAGTTCAGGGGCACACGTGCATAGGTTTGAGGACAAAGGGACTATGCCCATGGAGATGGAGGGATGCAGACAGCCTCAGAGTCCCTCTGTTATAGGGACAGAATGGGCTCACAAGACAAAGGGTGACTTTAAGAAAAGAAAGCAGGTGCTTTCCTCTGGGACAGCAAGGAAGGACAGACTGAGAAAGGATCTTGGTCAACCAGAGGCTGGGGCTGTGGGGTCAGAGCATGTTGAATTGGATGAGACTTTCAAGATAACTAAATCCCACCATCTCATCTTCCAGATGTGGAAGCAGTAACCCTGTAAGAATCTGTGACTGCCTTTAGGTTTTAAATTGCAGCAACAAATGGGCCAGAAGTCACATTAGGGTGACAGCAGTCACCTGGAGGGGCTTAAGTTCTCCTCTCCAATAAAACAGCACATGAATGCTTTGATGATAGCCATTTCCCTCCGAGTTTCCCTCCATCAGGTGCTCCAGTGTGACTCTCATTCACACTTCTGGTTCTTCTCGGGCCGAGACCCATGTCACTGTCAACCAGGAGTGCTGTGTCTACTTTCTCCATCGATATTCCCTAAAGCTGTGGGTGGCCATTCGGTTACATGAATTATTGTGCACTTAAGTGTGTAGGTCTGCACAATTGTAGTGTTTCCATCTATTACCTTACTTAATCCTCACTGCACACCTGTAAGGTTGGGAGGCATTGTTATGTGATTTTACAGACGAGAAAATCAAAACACAGCTAGGTTAAACTGTTTGGGTCCCCATCAGATACATCACATAAAGCATTTAGAACACAGCCCAGCATGTGGTGAGCACTCAGAGTCAGTTAGCTATTGTTATTTTTAATATTATACTAGAGGTCATCTGGGGCTTCACAGGTGGTTCAGTGGTAAAGAATCTTCCTGCCAATGCAGAAGACACAAGAGACTCGGGTTTGATCCCTGGATCAGGAAGGTACCCTGGAGAAGGCAATAGCAACCCACTGCAGTATTCTTGCCTGGAAAATCCCACAGACAGAGGCGTATGGTGGGCTATGGTCCATGGGGGTCACAAAGAGTCGGACATGACTTATCAACTAAACAACAACAAAAACAACAGACATCATTTTGTACAACAGGTGGGAGCATAGACTCTGAACAGATCTTCACAGTTAAACCATTGTTGACACTAAGCATATAATCTCAGAGAAATTGTTACTTAACCTCAGTTTTCATATCTGCAAAATAGACACAATAATAGCAAAGAAATTATTATACAAAGAATTATTAACAGAACCTTGCCCAATGCACAGTAAGTACTAGGTATCATTACTTGTAAATATCTGTTTCTTATTCTTTCCTGGTTTAAACTTGTGCCTAAAATACACTATCCATATTCTTCAAATTAATATTAATTAAGATGAATACTGTCCAAGTTTGGGTAGCCAGACTCCATGAGCAAAGTGGTGAAGACCTGACAGTTTCTTTTCTTCATGAAGTCTCTAGAATTCAGCAGCATTAGCCCTCCATTTTAACTTGGTTATTCATTCAACAAACATTTGTTGAATACCTACTAGATACCAACAAACGAAAGCCACAGAAGCATAAGTCATCCCTCTTGACTTGGAGGTGATTTTAGTCTTTTCAAGAAGGCAGACAGAGAAATCATTTCAATAAAATGTGTTGGAGTCGTGACTCCACCCCGACGCCCTGAGGAGGAGATGACATTTGAGCTAGGTGTTGAAGGATGAAGGCGAGGGAGAGGGCAGAAATGCATTCCAGGCAGGGGTGATGATGGGCAGCTTGGAGGAGCCTGGCTTGGGGAGGATGCTGGGAGGGCCTTGCACGTGGGAAACATCTTCCCTGGTGGCTCAGCTGGTAAAGAATCTGCCTGCAGTGCAAGAGAGCCAGGTTTGATCCCTGGATTGGGCTGGCGAAGGAAATGGCAACCCACTCTAGTACTCCCTTGCCTGGAGAATTCCAGCTGGGCAGGTTATAGTCCATGGGATCGCAAAGAGTCGGACACAACTGTGTGACTAACTTTCACTTTCACTTGCACAGGCGAGGAGGTGTTCTGTAGGGAAGGTGTGGCAGGAGAAAGACCTGGGAGAACCAGGCGCTGTGAGGTGGACAAGGGCCTTGCATCCCTTTCTCGAAAATCTGAATGTCACCCTACAGGCAGTGGGAAGCTTGCAAAGCTTTAAAGGAGGGAAGCAACAGAATCAGATCTGACTTTTTAAAAGAAGAGGCTGCAGGTGGTATGGAGGGTGGATCCAGTAAGAAGACTGGAGGCCGGGAAGGCAGTGCTGAGTCCTTCACAGGAGTCCCCCCACCCCGAGCTCATGAGCGCCAGGACCCAGAGGACGAGAGGAGAGGAGGCCCTGGAAACACAGTTGGTTAGGAGGTAGACAACAGGGCTTGGTGACAGTCTGGTTGGAATGAGAGATTGGGGATGAGGATTAAACCCCACCCCGGAGCCTGGGCGGAGGGGTGGCAGCTGCTGTCTGAGATAAGCAGTTCAGGAGCAGAAACAGATCTGGGACGATGCTGGAAGGAACAGTGAGTTCAGCTGTGAGAGCACCGAGGCTTCCGAAGGCGTCTCAGCGGAGCTGTCCCGTGGGTGGTGGACATGATCTAGGTCAGGAGCTCCCGAGAGAAGCCTGGTGTGATGCATGGATGGAAGGGTAGACGGTAGCTGAAACCATGGACTGTCCTGGCCCGGGGAAGAATAGAGAAGCCACCTGTGGTGTGCAAGCCACAGAGCCTGGAGGTCACGTTATAAAAGATCCGAAGACCCTGGGATGCGGGGAGAGGAGGGCGCTTGGATAATTACCAGGAATCTAAGGGGTTTTCTCCCTAACTTGATGTTTTAGGTTCACGAACGCCCTAGGTTAACTAAAGACGATGAATTTTGTTTCTGCATCCCTACCATACAGGCTGGAGGCCTCATGGAGAAGTGGAATGGAAACAAGAGTGACTGCCATCAACTAAAAATCTCAATTAAATGGAATAAATGTGCACATCAAATTTTTAAAAAGTCAGAAATTGCCCTAGAGTCTCTGATACTCAGACCCAGTCCCTTTTTCACAAAGTTAGTGTTTCCCAGAGAAAAGAACTGGTTGCTACTTCATTATCTTTAAAAAAAAAAAAAAAAAAAGAAACGGGGCGGGGAGGGGGGAGCGGGGCAAGAAAAGTCTAATTCAAATCATGCCTTAGCACAATAAGCCTGTACAAACTAATTAAAACATTTGGTTGATTTTATAAGAAACTACATCCTCCCCTGTGTAGTGTCATTTGCTATCCTGTGATAAGCAACAGTTTCAACTGGCAGTAATGTGCCATTAAATTGATTATAATTAATAATAGTTAAATGTCATTTAGGGCTTCCCATGTGGCACTAGTGGTAAAGAATCCACTTGCCAACGCAGGAGGTGTAAGAGACACGATTTCGATCCCTGAGTTGGAAATATCCCCTGAAGGAGGAAATGGTAACCCACTCCAGTATTCTTGCCTGGAGAATCCCATGGTCAGAGGAGCCTGGAGGGCTACAGTCCATGGGGTCACAGAGAGACGGACACAACTGAGTGCATGAGTGCACAGAGCACATCTATCACTTAAATTATTTAAATTATAATGGGAAAAATAGTTAGGTTTACTTAATCAACACACTTTAATTGATAGACATCGGTTTTCAAAATATGAAGTTTCTGAGGATTAAACATAAAACAGTACCCTGGCTGGCGAAGAGCCTAGGAACCCACAGCAAATGCTTGGCCCTTAGTCTGTGTCCTAGTCAGCGAGTTGGGAGCCACCCGCAAGGCCACAGGCATCTCCAGAGGTGAGCAAAGGGTCCAGCCTGCTCACATTTCCAAACACTCTGAGACAGAAATGAATGGAAAATTTTAAATCCTCCCCAGCAAACTCTAAGCCATCTTTCCAGAGACTAAGAAGCCCACCGAGGTGGGTGAAGTCTCCCTCTGGGTTCTCTTTTCCCAGATTCTTCTGTCACTGTCTGGGTTTGTGTTTTGGTTTTGGTCTGGCTCTGCTACCAGACGGCAACCTCTTAGGGGCAAACATTACCTTACTCCCACCTCTGTTCCCAACACATAACATGGTCCCTGGCATATTTCCAGAACTCCAAAAATGTGTGTGGAGCAGAACACAGACCATTTGTTTCACAACAGTATGTACACACGTGTGTGCCAAGTTGCTTCGGTCATGTCCCACTCTTTGTGACCCCCTGAACTCTAGCCCACCAGGCTCCTCTATCCATGGGATTTCCCAGCAGGAATACTGGAGTGGGTTACCATGCCCTCCTCCAAGGGATCTTCCCAGCCCAAGGGATGGAACCTGCGACTCCCTCATTTCAGGGGGATTCTTTATGCCGAGCCACCGGGGGGGCCTGTGCAGTGATTCTTGCCTTTGAAGGCAGAGGATGAAGAATGGGTATTTTCCACCAGGAATGCTCTTGTGGCTAACTGAGATGGTTGGCAGAATGGCTTCAACATTCCTCAAAATACCCAGAAGTAAGAGAGAACTTGAAAATGTCCCTAGAAGATCTGTATTCCTTAGACTCTAGAATAATCCAAGACTGTGCACGAAGACTTCTCTATGATGCATACAGGAGCAACAGTGAATTTATACAAATAAACAGGGTTATCTGGACAAGGTCAGAAACCAAACACAGTTTTAAAAGTTGCCTTTCACTCAAGCTGGCGATTTTGTTCAATGTCCACTGCTGGCAATAGATGTCTTTGCGGATTCTTGTGTTTACAAGATTCTTGTGTTTAAAAACAAATTGTTTTTATGTTACCAAAGTATTTAATAAGAAGTATTTTGCACTCTGAAATAAAAAAAAAAAAGGCACTGGTCTCAGGAAAATGGTGGAGAGGCCACCGGTCTGGGTCTGCAGGATACAGGAATCTCTTCCTCCAGGCCATGCCCGCAGCTGAGAACTGGATGGTGGTAATCGTCTTCTCATTATCAATTTGGACTCTGACAGGATGGATCTAAATAAGCTTTTATCCTCAGAGTTAGGACTAGTGGAGCCTGGAGGAAGTTTTAATTAGGGTAAAAATTTCTTTCTGGCAAATGGCAAGAGTAAGGTTCAACTCTGAATGCGTCCTATGTGTGTTTCTCCCCAATTGTAATGACGATCTCAGTTGTCTCCAGCATTACCAGAGCTGTGTGTAATTGCATTCCTTGTCTGCACTGAGAATTACCTTGGCCATTTTCTGGGGGGGCTCTGTTATATGTACTTCCTGGTAGGTGTGCTGTAACTTAGCCGACTTCTCTAGTCATTTACCCCCGCGCTTATACAAGCGGCTCTCTTAAAAAAAAAAAAAAAAGCAATAGAGTCTTCAGATATTTATTTCACTCAGCACAAACAGCTCACAAACAGAAATCTAGGCTTACAAAAACATTTGGGGGGATGCTACCTTTAAAATCTTTGAACCGCCAGACATGTGTCCCTAATGCATAAGAAGCATACTGTATGTAATTTAACTGTCACCCTCTCTTTTCTATACTACATTTCTCTTTCCAGATAAGGCCCTCTCCTCACATCCCCTTATCTTTGCCTAAAGCTTCCTCTCTGGAAGAGGCATGAAGAGAATGAATGTGGTTGCAACAACAGGGAGAAAAAAATGTTTTTAATGTACATGAAGCTGAAGGGCTGAGGTTTTCGGTTCAGACTCCTGTTGCTACTTCCACATCCCGGTCCCCTTGAAGTGCATCAGTATAAACCGCTGGGACCACGGGAGGAGGCTGCATCCTAGTTCAAAGATGAGGGGTCAGACTGGCATTTCCCAACCTGATCCATAAGGGGAGTCCAGGACTCCACCAAGCCCGGAAGAGACCTCTGGAGTTGACAAACCCTCTCCACGAAAGGGCTTATCATCTATCTACTCATCTGACTTTTCTTTTTCTTTTTCTTTAGCACCTGCTTTTCTCAGGTATAAGAAGCTGCTTGGAAACAAACCTTCAGAGGCTCATGACGCATAGGGGTCGGGAAGGCGGAAGAGAGGAGCAGATTTCAAGGTAGAGAGACCCACTTCTATGACTCATTGGATGATATTTCTCCACAAGATAAGATGATAAAGTAGGTGGTTAGTGCTTCCGGTGGCTAGGATGAGCTCTGCCCTCCAGCCAGGATTTTCAAGCCCATACTGCAATGCCTAAGAATCACGTCAGTTTATGTCCAGGCTGAGCTGCTGGCCTGAGGTGTGTGTGTTTGTGGGGTGGGGGATGGGGAAGGTCACACTGTTGTTATCCATCCTGTAATCCTGTAACCTACATCCTGTTCCTTAATCTTCCATCCATGACTACCCCCTTTGATACCACTAAGTCCTGGTAGTTGGGAGAAACAGGACATGATTAGTGGGGGAATTCAGTGGGACCCGATTTTTAGGGCGCTACTTCTTAAACTGAGTATCTGTCTCCATGTCAAGAGACAGGAAGAAGAAAACTGTCACCTAGACGAAGGGTCAGGGTACGCATGAAGGGACTTCAGGTATACTAGACTCTGGAGGGGCTTTGGGAGAGAAACACAGGTTTTCTGTCTGTACATACAATGTAAGCATTGCTGGAATTTTTTCAGGGGGTAGTGGACTTTGAAAATCTTCCAGGGTAAGATCACCTTGAGCCTTCTCTGTAAAATAAAGCTGGGACTTGTTCATGGGCTAGGGCGGACCCCAAACCATTTCCTGAAAAAAATTGCTGGCTTGGCCTGCTAGTGGTTTCACCTTCCACAGTGCTCAGCTATTTCTAAAGTCTATGACTTGTTGTTGTTCAGTCACTAACTCATGTCCAACGCTTTGTGACTCCATGTCCTTCACTATCTTCTGGAGTTTGCTCCAACTGATATCCATTGAGTTGATGATGTCCATGGGCTGTCCCTCAATTAATGACACACAATAGCGTCTCTCTAAGCCCATGAACAGATGCCTTTAAGTCTTATCCAAAGGATAGTGAGAAAGAGTTCCCTGTGAAGGGTTATTTCAAAATTATTCAGTCCATCACTCTTTTCAGTACTTTGAGTTCTTTCTTAGGATATAGCCAGACATCAGAAAAGTAAATACTTAAGACACTTAATCCTTAAGTTCCCCCACAGAGCTGTGTTTTCACTGGGGAAGCCCCGAGAGAACAGGATGCAGTTAGGCATTTGGTTTGGATCTGCTTGGTTTGTGGAGCTGAGACCCCTCCATCTGCTGGGTTCACTGGAAGAGACCCCGCATTAGAAAAGACTTCCTTGGTGGCTCAGACAGTAAAGAGTCCACCTGCAATGCAGGAGACCCGGGTTTGATCCCTGGGTGGGGAAGATCCCTGGAGAAGAAAATAGCAACCCACTCCAGTATTCTTGCCTGGAGAATTCTTTTTTTTTTTTTCAATTATTTTTATTAGTTGGAGGCTAATTACTTCGCAACATTGCAGTGGGTTTTGTCATACATTGATATGAATCAGCCATGGAGTTACATATATTCCCCATCCCGATCCCCCCTCCCACCTCCCCCCCACCCCCACCCGATTCCCCTGGGTCCTCCCAGTGCACCTGGCCCGAGCACCTGTCTCATGCATCCCACCTGGGCCGGTGATCTGTTTCACCATAGATAATATACATGCTATTCTCTCGAAATATCCCACCCTCGCCTTCTCCCACAGAGTCCAAAAGTCTGTTCTGTACATCTGTGTCTCTTTTTCTGTTTTGCATATAGGGTTATCGCTACCATCTTTTTAAATTCCATATATATGTGCTAGTATGCTGTAATGTTCTTTATCTTTCTGGCTTACTTCACTCTGTATAATGGGCTCCAGTTTCATCCATCTCATTAGAACTGATTCAAATGAATTCTTTTTAATGGCTGAGTAATATTCCATGGTGTATATGTACCAAAGCTTCCTTATCCATTCGTCTGCTGATGGGCATCTAGGTTGCTTCCATGTCCTGGCTATTATAAACAGTGCTGCGATGAACATTGGGGTGGACGTGTTTCTTTCAGATCTGATTTCCTCAGTGTGTATGCCCAGAAGTGGTATTGCTGGGTCATATGTGCCTGGAGAATTCTATGTACAGGGGAGCCTGGTGGGCTACAGTCCATGGGGTCACAAAGAGTCAGACATGACGGAGCGACTAACACACTGAACTCCTAAGGGCTGGAGAAAGACTTTTCTCCACCAAGTCGGCTCTCTGAACTGAGTTTCTGTTCCTTCAGAGTTCAACCTGAAACTCAGCGGAACCAGCCCACGGCCCCTCCCGCCTGCCCGATGGTACTGCCTCAGTCCTCAGGCCTCGGCGCCTTCCCGCTGTCTCCCTCCTCCCACGGTATCGGGGCTCGGGTTGTAAACTGCCCCCACCTTGCTGGATCACAGAAAGTCCTAGCAAGCAAACTGCTTACTCCGTTTCGGAGACCGATGATCCGAGTTATAAAGTGGCCAGGCCCTGTGTGTCGGGGCTCCTCTCCTCCCAGCAGCCTTTCACACCTCACTTCTCAGGATACTCACAAGGGACGTGCGTGTGTGCTAAGTTGCTTCAGGCATGTCTGACTCTGTGCGACCCCATGAACTGTAGCCCGCCAGGCTTCTCTGTCCATGGGATTCTCCAGGCAAGAATACTGGAGTGGGTTGCCGTGTCTTCCTCCAGAGGATCTTCCTGACCCAGGGAGCTCACCCACGTCTCTTATGTCTGCCCGCAGTATCAGGCAGATTCTTTACCACCAGTGCCCGCTGGGAAGCCCGCTGACCAGGGCGGGAGTGGGGCAGGGGGTGCTCCTATTTAAACGAGTAACTCTGAACAGCTTACCACTCTCAGCACAGACTCGTGCAAATGTAAAAGTATAGATAAATGTTTGTTCAATGAAAAACAGATCGTGAAGGGAAGACACCGAAGCTTTGCCTCACACTTTGAAAACTCCCTCCACATGAATACTAGAGTGGGTAGCCTTTCTCTTCTCCAGGGGATCTTTCCAACCCAGGGATAGAACTGGGGTCTCCTGAGTTGCAGGAGGATTCTTTACCAACTGAGCTATCAGGGAAGCCCCCCAGATCAATATTTGCGTGCGCTTGCAGTCACTTATGGGTGTGTGACCCTGGAGAAGGAAATGGCAACCCACTCCAGTATTCTTGCCTGGAGAATCACATGGACAGGGGAGCCTGGTAGGCTGCAGCCCATGGCATCACAAGAGTCGGACATGACTTAGTGACTAAACCACCACCATGGGTGTGTGAAGAGCGGCAAAACATACGAATCACCTGACACCCATGTTCTCAGCAGTGAAGGCAAACAAGGAGAACTTCTGCCTTCATGTTTCAGCTCACACACAGTATACAAGCATTCTTTCTGGAATCTATTTCGTGTCATGTTTATTTCACTTTGTGAGTGATTTTGCTGTTTAAAACGGCTCCGAAGTGTTCCCACGCACAGGAAGATGGAAACTTCATGTGTTACATAAGTTTTGTCCAAGCATGAGTTACACTGTGGTTGGTCTTGAGTTCAGTCTTAGTGAGTGAGCAATATATATTAAAATAATCTTTCTGTAAACAGAAATACAAAACATAAGGTTATGTATTGATCTGTTAACAAAAATGTGGCCAGAGGCTTGCAGGAACATAACCCTGTATTTCCCTTAGGGGCAGTGGCTCAGTATTGCTGATTTTGTATTCCTGGTGGCTTTACAGAACATAAGGGCCACAAAAAACGAGAATCCATTCCATTCAACTCTGCATTTGTAACGTGAAAGCAGCCACAGACAATATGCAAGCAATGAGCATGCTGCTGCTACTGCTGCTAAGTCACTTCAGTCGTGTCCGACTCTGTGCGACCCCATCCCCGGGATTCTCCAGGCAAGAACACTGGAGTGGGTTGCCATTTCCTTCTCCAATGCATAAAAGTGAAAAGTGAAAGTGAAGTCACTCAGTCATGTCCGACTCTTCACAACCCCATGGACTGCGGCTTACCAGGCTCCTCCGTCCATGGGATTTTCCAGGCAAGAGTACTGGAATGGGGTGCAACTGCCTTCTCCAATGAGCATGCTATATTCCAATAAAATTTCACTTATGGACAGGGAAACTTGAATTTCATATAATTGTCATAGGCCACAAAATATTCTTCTGCTTTTGATTATTTCCCCCAAAACCATTTTTTTAAAAAAAGTGTAAAAAACAGTTTTAACTGGCTAGATATACAAAAACTGGTGACGGGCTAGAGTAGCCCGTGGTCCATAGGCTGCTAACTCCTGTGTAGCCTTCTTTTCCACAAATGCCCCTGCTTTGGAGCCAGCTCAGGGTAGGTTAGAGAGACCCACATCTCCTCCCCCGGGCAAGTCTCTGCCATCCCAGGACCATCACTCTGATGGAGTCCAAGAACTCCTGGAGTCCAAGGAGACAGTTCTGAAGCTGAACTTGAGATGGCTGGATTTGAAAGCTGGTCCTATTACTTCCCAACTGTTTTACTGGAGGCAACTCCCGTGGGCCTCATGTATGTGGCAGGGAGGATCATGGTCATGTCTCCTAGGCCTGCTGTGCAGGTTGAACTGCACCCAGGGGTCTCTGGAGATGGGATTCCTTTATCACCTCCATCACACCCACCCAGACCAGTTAGACAGCTTGACCTCCACCCTTGAGTTTCCTTGGACATTCATCACCCAAGCCTCACAAAAGGAGCAAGAGGATGGGGACAAATCTCATTCCTTTCTACCCTGCTCACCATTTTCAGGGGTCTCGGAGACTGTGCCACACAACCAATAAAGGAGCAGGAAGGTATCAATATTTCCCTAAAATCTGCAGACCCCAAATCTATCGCTTCCCAATTCATCATTTTAGGTGCCCCCCAGGTTGCCCCAGCCATGTTTAGGATCAAGTGCTGGTGAGAAACCTCTCAAATGTCAGTGCTTACAGAAGAGGGAAGAAAATAGAAAACTGTTTATTTTCCTGATTTAAAAGATAACATTACTTTGCTCTTCCCTTTTGTGTATGGTCAGATGGGGAGCATTCTTTGAAAGTGGTTCCAGAAGACTTTCTCAGATATACATGTATTTAGCAATTTATGTTTTTCACTCAAAATGGATCACTTTCAGTAATAATAATATCATGGTGATTACTATTATAACAAACAATGTTTCCTTTTCTTATCTGTAAAAATGAAGTAATGATTCAGATCCCAGCCTGACATTTAAAGTATTTGGCAAGCTGCACAGGAAGGTTGTTATGGTTGGGTTACATCTAAGTAAATGTTGATTTTAAAATGCCATTTTAGTTGACTTTACAAGCAATGGGTGACAAATTAAGTCAGCACTTTTATCGCAAGGAACTCACGGCGCTTTACAGATAAGGTCTCATTGATGCCTGCAGAGTGGAAAAGCATCATTCATGGAACAACAGCCCCAGACCTTACAGCATCCGGAAGGGCCCTTCGGGAGCCTCACCAAGTTGTGAGTCGAGGAACTAGGAAGCCAAGACTCAAGATTGGTGACCTTTCGCGTCTTGGATCCAGGAAGGAGAAGGAGGTGCCTGCGTCTGGAACGTCCAAGGTTCCCAGGACTTGGACACCTGGAGCTGCGCAGAGGCGGGGGAGGGGCGGGGGAGGACGAGGACGGGGTGCGGGAGGCGGGGGAGGGGGCGCGGGAGGCCGAGGGCCCGCCCCTCCCCTCCGCCCGGGCTGCGGGGACGGGGCCTGCCAGGGGCACGCGGCCGTCCGGGGCGGCTGGGGGCGCGGCGAGCGCGCAGTCACGTAGCCTCCAGCCAGCCAGCCCCCGCCGCGCCACCCCCGGCCCGAGAGGACTCCCGAAGGTCAGCGTTTTCAGATGTGGGTGTGATGCAGGAAGGAAAACTCCTCCTTTTCCTTCCCTTCGCCGCATCTTCCCAGAAATGGACAGAAAATGGGGATCTGGCACGTTCGTGTACTTGTGATACTTTTCAGAAGCAAAGAAATGTCGTAGAATGAGCAGGTGGATGCACGAGCACGAGTTGCTCCGGTCTGGCAGATAACGAAACGGGTTTGACCCGAAAGGGACCAGCCCAGTCCCCTTGCCCCACTCCCATGCCTCCCTTTCCCACCCCACCCCCACGGTCCCCTGGTCCTTGCCCCCTACCCCCGCCGCGTTCTCTGCCCTTGCCTCTTTCCGGCCCGTTGCACTGCTTTTATCTGGTGGTTTAGCGCTGTAAACAACGCTTTAAAAACGCCAGAGTTGGGTAGAGCTAACCCCACCTTTGCCTCCAAATGAGCGTGTGGGTCTTTTCGCGAGTTGCTTTACGTCTTGGGCAGCAGCGAGTGCACCTGCACGATCACAGGTGCGCCCCAGGATGCGGGATTTGTTGGTTACACGCGTGGAAGGCCGCTCTGCTCTCGGCCCGAGCCTTGATACGGTTGTAGCCCGGCTTAGCGCCCAGGCTTGGTTTCTGCACCCCACTGCTGCCAAAGCTGACCAAGGACACCTGCACATTCTCACCCGCCTCACCGCCCCTCCGCCCCCAAGCCTGGCCTGCGCTCCTGTGTTGGCCAAAGGATATGATTGATTCTCCTTGGACTTGGTGTTTCTTTAAGGTCACAGGTTTCATTACCGGCCGAGATGATTTTCAACCTGCTGGTGGGCGGGACTGGAGCCTTCAGGAGAAGGACTCATCAGAAGCATGCTATGTAAACCAGTGGAGGCTAGAACACCACCTTCCATCCTGCCTGCCTGCCATCAGCCAGTGGCCGGGCCGGTGTGAGGCCCTGGGACTCCGCAGGGGACAGTTTGAGTCTCTGCCCTATAGGTTAAAGGCTCTTGAGTTAAAGGCTCAGACTGTAGAAGTACAGTCTGCCTTCAACCGGTCCCCGCCGCCTCCGCCACCCCCACGGTCCTGACACATCAGAGGATGATGCCCTTCTCCTGCTCCTCCTTTCTCTGCTCCAAAGTTGCTTCCTCCCTCATTCCTTCCTTGGAGACTTAGTGCTTTTGCGTGCTTCAGATGTAGCAGCTGTCACCCTGTGATTGGAGGTCACGAGTCCTGAAAACAGGAACTGTGCCTTATTTTTGCAGCGTTTAACTGGTTTTGGAGAACACTTGAGTCCTCCATTTTGGGGATAGAGTTCAAACTGCTGAAGCTGACACCCTAGAGAAGGGGAGATGCAAAAACAAGATCAGGTAAAAGATGTGGCCTGTAGAGTGATCAGTAGGGGGAGCAGGAGAGCAGAGGACGGAAGAGAAGGTGTGTCTGTGGGGATGTTTCAACTGCAGGACCCATGGAAGGTCACACTCAGAAGGTGACGGGCATCAGCCTGGAGGTGGGGAAGGAGGGAGCAGTGTGGACCTTAGTGAGGAAACTTCCACGCATTGAGAGGCAGAAAGCATAGACACCTGAGGTGGGAGCAAGGAAGAGGCCAGGTGGCCAATGGGAAGAGAAGAAGAGAGAGGGTGAAAGTGAAGCCACTCAGTTGTGTCCGACTCTTTGGGACCCCCCCCCCAGTCCGGGGGGGGTCACTCTACAGGTGACCCCCTCCCGCCCGTGGACTGTAGCCTGGCAGGCTTCTCCATCCATGGGATTCTCCAGGCAAGAGTACTGGAGTGGGTTGCCATTTTCTTCTCCAGGGGATCTTCCCGACTCAGGGATTGTACCTGGGTCTCCCGCATTGCAGGCAGACGCTTTACCCTCTGAGCCACCAGGGAAGCCCTAAAGAGAAGGTGGGAGGGGACGAAGGAACAGAGAAGTGATGGGTGTTACATGAGCCACTGAAGGACTGTTGGTGTTCCGGTCAGACCCAGTATTTTGACGGCCCTAACAGAGGACAAAAGGGTGACCCTTCCAGTGCCCATTTCTTGGGCCTTGTTAGATTTACTTTTTTTTCTCTAATTTTTTCTTTTTTCTTTTTTTTTGCCCTCGCCTCATGCAGTGATATGTAGGATCTTAATGCAGGGGAGTCTTAGTTCCCCAACCAGGGATCAAACCCATGCCCCCTGCCATAGAAGAGTGGTGTCTTAACCACTGGACCCCCAGGGAAGTCCCCTTATTAGATTTGTTACCTTTGACAGCTTTAACCGTGCCCTCTTTTTTGAAACTCTGACTTTTAGAGTTCCTCTTTCTGCTCCTCTCTCCTACTTCAGTGGCCCCTCTTTCGTGGGTGTCTGAGCAGAGCATTCTCCCTCTGCTCACCCGTGAGGCTTTCCCCTCGGCTCACTGTCCTTTGCACGCACGTCCTCCCAGTGTGACCTCATCTAGATGCCACCTAACACGTGAACAAAACGGGGTCCATTGGCCAGGGGAGGGAGGGGGGCAGAGTGTACCCCGGCCGAGGATCACCTGGCCACTGCTTTCCTCTCCAGCTCCAGCTCCTGCTGGTCCCCCATGTGTAACCTTCTCTGGGGTCACCCCAAATATCTCCCATTGTTAGAAATTTTAGACGCAGTATGTTAAAGTAACTTATCGCTGAGAAGCAAATCCACCAAAACTTTTCGGTGGCTTATGGAACCAGGGATCACTTACATGACTCTCAGTTCCGGCTTAGGTTCCCTCACAAGGCTGCCCTCAAGACGTTGGCCAGGGTTGCAGTCGCCCCTGGGCGGAGGATCGGCTGCTGAGACGGCGCGTCCACCTGGCTGGTGAGTGGCGCTGGCTCTTGGTCAGAGGCCAGGGTGCCTCTTCACAGGGCTGCTCGAATGGCCCTAACCCTGACCTCCCCTAGAGCAGACAGTCCAGCCGGGCACGAAGGACGCTGCAGTGCTTTTTATAACCTAGTCTCAGAGTTCACACACCTGTCTTCTTTATTGGGCACTCAGAACCGCCCTGATCCAGGAGGTCTGGATCATTGGGTACCATCTTGGAGGTGCAGTATACCATCTGGTTATCCACTCTTGAAGTCGAGTAACTCGGACTTGTCCCTCGAATTTCAGCTCACGGATGCACAGTTAGTCCCATGGAGAAGACTCCCCGATTGGAGAGCCTCCTCCCCGGCTTCCGTTAGCCCTTGGGCTCCTCTCCCATTCCTCATGTACCAAGCCACACTGAAGCTGGTGATTTCCTTGTTTCTCTCTGACCTAGTCTTTAAACTCCTTGAGGGATAAGAGAGCATATCATGGGGCAATATGGTATCATAGTGTCTAGAACGGTGGTGCATGGCGGCGTCTCAGTATGTTTTAGATAAGGAATAAATGAGTAAGTTACAGTCCCTTTTTCCAATCAGAAACATTTATGTAACAATTTATACCACACCCCACTTCAGGTCTCTGTTGATTGGTTTTCATATTGCATTTCCCACCCCAGTCTCACCCTTGACACGGCCCCACTCTCTTCTGACCCAACAATTCCATTCTAGGAATTTATTCTAGGGAAATAATTCCTGTGAGTCCAAAAAGTAGCTGAGCACTGCCCATTGCAGTTTGTTTATGATGTTTGCATTTTGTAGAAAACCTGATTTTGAAAAAAAAACAGTAGTTTTATTAAATAAGGTATGGAACAATAAAATAGGCTTTTACAGAACCGCTAATACCAAAAATGTTCAATTGATATGAAAAGAGGTTCACCTGATATTTTTAAATGAAGTAAAATTATAAAATGTTTTAAATTTTCAGTTGTGGTAAAATACTTGTAACAAAATTTATCATCTTAAAAAGTGCACGGTTCAGTAGGGATAAGTGCATTCACATTGTTCTGCAGCCAATCTCCAGAACATTTTTTTTTTATCTTGAAAAACTAAAATTCCCTACTGTTCAGCAGCATTGCTCCCTCCCCACTTTTTTTCTGCCCTCAGTCCCTGACAACAACCATTCTACTTTATGTCTTTATGAATTTTGACTACTCCAGGTACTTCATATAAAGGGAATCATACAGTATTTGTAATTTTGTGACTGCTTATTTCACTAAGCTTTATGTCCTCAAGGTTCACCCATGTTATAACATGTGTCAAAATTTCATTCCTACTCAGGGCTAAATAATATTCCATTATATCTATGTATCATGCTTTGTTCATCCATTTGTCTGTTGGTGGGTGCTTGTGTTAATTTTGTGATTTGGCTGTTATGACTAATGAACGTAGGTGTGCAAAGATCTCTTCAAGACTCTGGGTTATAATTCTGTTTTTAGTTTTTTGAGGAACTGCCATACTTTTTCCATAGAGGCTGTGCCATTTTATATTCACATCAGTAGTGCACAAGGGTTCTAATAACATCTCGTGCTTGGAAATACCTGTTATTTCTGGTTTTTTGGATAGCAGTAGCCACCCTAATGGATGTGAGGTGAGATGTCATTGTGGTTTTTAAAATTTTATTTATTTTTAATTGAAAGGTAATTGCTTTACAGTATTGGTTTGATTTCTTGTTCCAGAGAGATTAGCTTGCCTTTTTGGAGGCCTGGGATCTTCTGCTGTGGTTTAGAAGTTGCCAGTAGAAGTGGTTTTTCATATTTTGAGGAGTTTTTAATGTACTTGTGGGGAGGCAGGCCATCTCCCCGTCTTATTCTCTGGCGTCTTCTTCTGCTCCCCTCATTGCGGTTTTGATTCACGTTGCCCTAACGATTAGTGGTGTTGAGCATCTTTTCAAATGTTTATTGACCATTTGTTTGTCTTCTTTGGAGAAATGTCTGTTCAAGTCTTTGCCCATTTTTAATTTGTTTTTGTTATTGTTGAGTTGTAGGAGTTCTTTATATATTCTGGATATTAGCCCCTTATCAGGTGCAAATATTTTATCCCATTCTGTGGTTGCCTTTTCATGCCACTGATATGTACAAAACATTTTTTAAAGAGAAGTGTTTATATAAACATACATGAACTTAGGGAAAAAATGGAAAAAAAAACATTAAAAAGTTAGTAGTATGGATTTAATTTTAGCAGTATTAAGTTTAATTTTCTTCTTTATGTTTATTGTTGAAAATTTCTGGGATAAACATATTACTTTCATGGGAAATTTTAAATAACATTTTTGGGCTAATAAAGCAAAGGTCATAGGTTTATCTTCTGAAGATCTAACCAAGAAAGTCTGAAATCAAGACAGTATTTAGGTTGTTGGGATCCTCCCACGTGGGTACTGAGTCAAGTACTAATGCCAAGTTGTTTACTTTTCTGAATTTCATTTCCTTCTCATTTTCTTCTTAAATGCAAGGCTTTTTTAGCACCGGCATTATTTATTTCAAAGAATTTACATTCCATGCATCAATTTAGTGTCCTTAGGAAACTTTAAAAGAACTTTTATTTATTTAATTGGCTGTTCCGGGTCTTAGCTGTGGATACGGGTGTGGGCCCCTGACCAGGGGTAGAACCCAGAGCCCCTGCATTGAGCATGCAGAATCTCAGCCACGGGACCACCAGGGAAGCCCTGTCCTTAGGAAACTTTCCACCGTGCCCACTCTGCTCTCAAAGGCACTTGTTCCTGTTTCTATCAGAGCGGTCATCCCACAATACGGTGTCTGCTTTCCTGTTTAGATTGGGTGTCCTCAATCTAGACACCCACAAGCACAGTCCGAACAGACTTGTTGAATGACGTTGCCAGATCCAGAAGTCACCTTGCTGTTCCTCAGCCTCCCGGGAGCATTTGACCCGGGAGAGTCAGCTGATCGTTCTTCCTCTTGAAGCCATCTCCAGGTTTGCTTCTGGGACGCCGCTCTCTTGTTTCCTCTCCTAGGTCTCTGGCCAGTCCTGTCAGTCTTTGCAAGTTCCTCTTTACTCTCGAGCTAAGCTCTAACATCTGAGTGCTTTAGTGCGTGGGCCCTTTTCTTCGTTCTCTCTGCTTCCATAGCCTCATCTCTTTCCAGAGCTTTGACTCCAGACCACACACCGATCATTTCCAACCAGCCTGTCCATCGTTTTGGAACCCAGTGTATCCGGCTGCCTTGTGTTGTACACTTTCTGTGTGTCCTCGATTCACTCTCTACTCTTGTTGAGCCTCCACTCTGCCCTTGGTACTTTGACCTTTGTGGGCCTCGTGGACAGAAAATCTCTTGCTTCCTGTGGCCGTGGCCAGTAGACGTTTCCAGCAGAAAGTTGAAAGGCAGGAGGAGAGTGAGGTCAATAAATTTAGTACCCAGCTGCCTGTTTGTGGTTCACCTCGGACTGGATCTCCCTCCTGAGGACCACGGCTCCTACCACAAGAGTTTCTTCATCTAACCAGCTCTCTCTCTCCCTACCAGTTTCTGCCCCATTCGCTTGCTCCTTCAGGCCTAGGCATGGTTACTAGCTTCAGGGTAACCACATCAGCTCTCTCTGCTTGTCCTAAACTCTGCTCCCTTAGAGTAGGAAATGGCAGTATTCTTGCCTGGAGCATCCCATGGACAGAGGAGCCTGGTGGGCTACAGTCCGTGGGGTCACAAAGAGTTGGACATGACTGAGTGAGCCCGGCAGACTCTGCTCATACTTTTGTATTAGGTTGGCCAAAAAGTTCCTTTGGTTTTTAAATAAAAATGAAAGACACATTTTTCATTTTCACCAAGAATTTTTTTGAACAACGTATTCACCTTTTTGTTCTACTATCTTTTGCCATATTTCAGGCAACTTCATAATCCCATCTTCCCAAAACTTTCTATCTTTTTGCACAAAGGCCTATTCCAGGTACCTTTTACAGTCTTCTGGGAAATTGAAATTTTTTCCAATAAGATAATTTTATAAAGACCAAAATAAATGGACATTGGAAAGTGCAGTGTCTGGTGAATGTGGCAGATGAATCGGGACTTCCCAGCCAAGCTGTAACAGTTTTTGCCTGGTCGTCAAAGATACATGTGGTCTTGCAGTATCCTGATGGAAGATTATGCATTTTTATGTTTCTTGAAGTAATAAAGCATAATATGCTGAAAATGTTGCTTTTTTCCATTTCCAGTATTGAAATGGCTACACAGAAATTCATCAATTTTGATGTTTTTTTAATGCATACTGATATGACAGCTGTCACAATACAATCTAACAAAATTGTTTCAAATGAAGTAAAAGACAACTAAGTGCTGCTAGAGACATCCTATGGAAAAAACAGAAATGATCCTTTCGGCTTAATCCTTTTATTAAACTCTCCTCACATAACCCTGGTTTCCAGCTGGGATCCTGAGACGTCTGTATGTATTTGACCTCTCCCTTGGGAATTCTCATAGTCGGCACACACGTGACAAACCCGGAACATACCTTTTGACTTTTCCTGTGATCCTCTCCTTCTCCCTCTCTTCGATCTCTGGGAATGAACGTTAGCACACCAAGCCAGGTGCACAAAGCAGACGCCTGGGAGTCCTTCGTGGTTTCTCCCTCTCCTTCACACTCAGCCGCCTTCATCTTATCCATCACTCAGTCTGAAAACTGAGCTTCACACAGCTGGCTTCCTACTCTTTAGATCTCAGCTTAAATGTTATCTGCTTAACAAAAAACAAAAAAAAACTTCCTCCCCCTGACAATAAGGGCCCACATCCCTTTATTCTCCATGTACCAATCTGTTTGCTTCTTAGGAAGCAGTGTTACTTAGGGAGTGAATGTCTATTGTATTTGAGGGTTATGTTCCTTTGGAGCAGAAGGATGACTTTGAGCTATAAAGGGCAATGAGTATATCTCTTAACGTCACTGAACTCAGAGACCGGTTTCTCCTGGGCTTACTCCCATTGCCGAGTTAGACTTTGAAATTCCATACCTGTATCTTTGCTAACCCCTGCAAGGTGTAGTACCCTTCAGAGCCTCGTAGAAGACAAACCACTGGCTTTATCCATTTGTAGAGGGTTTCCCAGGTGGCGCTGCTGCTGCTGCTGCTAAGTCGCTTCAGTCGTGTCCGACTCTGTGCGACCCCATAGATGGCAGCCCAAGAGGCTCCTCCGTCTCTATGATTCTCCAGGCAAGAATACTGGAGTGGGTTACCATTTCCTTCTCCAATGCATGCATGCATGCCAAGTCGCTTCAATCGTGTCCAACTCTGTGCGACCCTATGGACAGCAGCCCACCAGGCTCCTCTGTCCACAGGATTCTCTAGGCAAGAATACTGGAGTGGGCTGCCATTTCCTTCTCCAATGCATGCATGCATGCCAAGTCGCTTCAATCGTGTCCAACTCTGTGCGACCCTATGGACAGCAGCCCACCAGGCTCCTCTGTCCACAGGATTCTCGAGGCAAGAATACTGGAGTGGGTTGCCATTTCCTTTTCTGCCAGGTGGCACCAGTGGTAAAGAACTCACTTGCCAATACAGGAGACATAAGAGACATGAGTTCGATCCCTGGGTTGGGAAGATTCCCCTGGAGGAGGGTATGGCAACCCACTCCAGTATTTTGCCTGGGAAATCCCATGGACAGAGGAGCCTGGCAGGTTACAGTCCATAGGGTCTCAAAGAGTTGGGCACAACTGAAGTGGCTTAGCATGCACACACTCAATACGCACTGTAGAAATGAATTACATGATGTCTAGGGTTTCAAAAGAGTTCAGTTCTATTGGCAATAAATTCAAGGTTTTATTCTTGCCTGTAAATTTGTTTCAAATAAATGCCACATGTAAAAGCAAGTTAAAAAAAGATGTAATCTACATGCCTGAAGTGCCAGATTCATGATTTAATTATTTGGCCCAGTCAGTGAGCTGAAAGTTCAGAAAACAAAACAAACAAAACCCTAAATGAAAGAAAACATTTCTAAGACAAATTGCCTTCCTTGTGTCAAAAGTCCTCATATGCCTGGAGTCAGACAGGAAACAGAAAAAGACCTGTGTGTTATCAGAACTGAAGTAAAGTATTTGTCTGTTTCTCCCCATGGAACATCTCCTAAAAGAACATTGTGTTTGATGTAGGGATTCGAAGCAGGACTTGCCATGGTGCTTAGGGTCTCCTATGTATTGGTTTCATCTGCTTGAACCTTGAGTTGAAGCAGGCCAAGGAAATCAATACCTTGGATGCTACGTCTGAGTAGGGGCTCAGAAAAATACATAAAGATGGGGAAAGTATAAAGTGGAGCTTCCCAGGTGATGTGGTGATAAAGAATCTGCCTGCCAGTGCAGGAGATGTAAGAGATACAGGTTCAATCCCTGGGTCAGGAAGGTCCCCTGGAGTAGGAAATAGCAACTCCAGTATTCTTGCTGGAAAATCCCATGGACAGAGCAGCCTGGCGGGCTATAGTTCATGGGGCTGCAAAGAGTTGTACACACCTGAGCATGCACGCATGAAGTATAAAGTGAGAGGATAGATGGTCTATTCCCCAAACATTTATAGAGGCTGGTCTGTTCCCCAAACATTTATAGAATGCCATGGATGAGGCACTTCTTTAGGGTATTCAGAGTAAATAGATGAAGTTCCTTCCATTCAGGAGATTATCATCTGCCTTGAAAAACATAGGACTTCCCTGGTGGCTCAGATGGTAAAGAGTCTACCTGTAATACAGGACACCCATGTTCAATCCCTGGATCAGGAAGATCCCGTGGAAAAGAGCCTGGCAACCCATTCCAGTATTCTTGCCTGGAGAATTCCATGGACAGAGGAGCTTGATGAGCTACAGTTCATGGAGTCACACAGAGTCAGACACGACTTAAGCACCTAACACATATACATACATGTCTGTGTATGTCAAAAACATAAAGCACTATAGGAATACCAGTTTTCTGTGGCATGGCTGAAGACATCCATTTGTCATCCCCCAAGTGTGAGTGTCACGTGTTTGTCAAGTTTCTCCTGCACACTCAAGTTCTGTGTTCTGGGAATTTAGCTGAGGAAAGTTTCTTCTTCCTCAACAGCAAAGGTCAGACTGCTCTGGCTTTAGTAAACAATGTATTGAAATGTGCACATGGAAGTTGATTGCACGTTTTGTCCTCTGACTGTACAGAGCCAAAGAAAAATAACCTAACCCTGAAATCTCAGCTTTTTATTTTTTTTTTTATTTTTATTTTTTTAAATCTCAGCTTTTTAAAATTTAACATTATCACTGCTTACTACCTTCCATCCAGGCCTTGGGTGGAAGGTTACAAAACAGGAAGAAGTGTTAGTTGCTCAACTGTGTCCGATTCTTTGCGACCCCATAGACTGTAGCCCGCCAGGCTCCCCTGTCCATGGGGATTCTCCAGGCAAGAATACTAGAGTGGGTTGCCATGCCCTCCTCCAGGGGATCTTCCTGACCCAGGGATTGAACCCAGGTCTCTTGAATTGTAGGCAGATTCTTTACCATCTGAGCCACCCGGGAAGCCCTACAAAACAGGATAAATTTTTATCAAAAAATAAATGAGCAGGTATTACATAATGGAAAATCTACGTAGGTTAGGATTTCAGCTCCTTTAATTTCTCTTCTCTATGAGCTTAATTATAGTGAAAAACTTAAAATATTTGAAGAGTTAAGATTTGGGCAAAAAACACAACTTTCATTTTTTTCACTTAATGTTAAAAATGTTATTGACACGTAGTTGATTTTTGTGTTAGTCTCAGATATGCAGCAAAATAATTCATTTATATGTATGTTGTGTTAGTCACTCAGTCACGTCTGACTCTTTGCAGCTCCAGGGACTATAGCCTGCTAGGCTCCTCCGTCCGTGGAATTTTCCAGGCAAGAATTCTGAAGTGGGTTGCCATTTCCTTCTCCAGGGAATCTTCCCAACCCAGGGATCAAAGCCAGGTCTTCCACATTGCAGGCAGACTCTTCACCATCTGAGCCACCAGGGGTTCCTGGTGTTTTCTATGTATATATGTGTGTGTATATGTTCTTTTTTAGATTCTTTTCCATTATAGGTTATGATAAGATATGAATGTAGTTTCCTGCACTATACAGTAAATCTCTGTTGTTTATTTTATAATATGTAGTAGCGCGTGCGTGCTCACTCAGTTGTGTCTGAATCTTTGTGACCCCATGGACTGCAGCCCGCCAGACTCTGCTGTCCATGGGATTTTCCAGGCAAGGAAAATGGGTTGCCACTTCCCACTCCAGGGTATCTTTCCGACTTAAGGATCAAACCCACATCTCCCGTGTTGGCGGATTCTTTACCATTGCGCCACCTAGGAAGCCCATTATGTAGTAGTGTGTATCTGTTAGTCCCAAACTCCTAATTTATCCCTCCCCTATCACTTTCCCTTTTGGTTACCATGGTTCCCCCCCCCCCCCCACCAAAATCTTTGAGTTGGCTTCTGTTTTGTGATTAAATTCATTTGTATCATTTTTTTTTTTTTTAGAGTCCACATGTAAGTAATATGATATTTGTCTCTATCTCTCTGACTTCACTTCAGGGGATAATCTCTAGGTCCATCCATGGTACTGCAGATGGCATTATTTCATTCTCTTGTATGACTGAATAGCATTCAGTTATATATGTATCCCACTTTATCCCTTCGTCTGTCGATGGACATTTAGGTTACTTCCATGTCTTGGCTGTTGTGAATGGTGCTGCTTTGAACACTGGGGTACATGTAGCTTTTCTAGTTAATTTTCATCTTTCCCAGGTATATGCCTAGTAGCAGGATTGCTGGATCACATGGTGACTACATTTTTAGTTTCTGATATTGATTTTAAGCAAGAATGTGTTTTTTCTCTCTTTCGTATTTGTGTGTTTATTTGGCTGTGTTGGGTCCTAGTTGTGGCACACAAGGGCTTAATTGTCTAACAGTGTGTGGTTTCGCATCTACCCGACCAGAGACCGAATCCTCATCGCCACTTTGGAAGGCGGACTCCCAGCCACAGCCACCAGAGAAATCCCAAGAATATGTTTTTGATCAGATCTTTGAGTGCAGGCTCTCCCAGGCTTACCACTGACTACTGGTTTAGCCAGGGGTGATGGAGCCAATGGTTTCTTAGAATTCTCAAGGACTATGAGGAGACGCTCAAAGTGAGGGATTGAGCAGACTCAATGGGCCAGAAAGCAGGCTCCACTTCAAGAAGCTAAGAGGCCAGTCAGATGTTTGCAGAACCCAAAGAGCTGGAGGTATGGATTGAAGGTGGATATAAAGCTAAGAATCTGCGATGAAGTGGGATAAAGTGGCCAACTAGGATGCACCCTCGTCTTCCTAGGTTCCCTCTTCAGGATGTGAATTTACTATGAAGTGTAGGGTTTTCAGAAGAATGGATGAAGGAAAAGCAGCTCTTCCAGAACTTTGCTTGTTTTCTCTGTGATTTTCTGCTGGCTTCCCTGACCTTTGGCCACCACCCACGCCGTCATGGCTTCCACCTACTCCCATCCTAATCCACTCAATCGGCAGGGAAAGCTTATGACTCATGTTACTACTTAGAGTTCTATCTGGTGGAATAGAATTGGGTTCCACAGCTGTGAAAACCTACCGGCTCCCCTGTGATACCGACTTGCCTTAGGCTGTTTCCCTGCCGTGTTCCCCAGGGCCCCCGTGAAAGCTCTCGGTGATTCATGGGATTTGGAAATGTGAAAAATGTCCCTGCAATAGACATGTGGGACTAACTTGTTAACGTTTCTACAGCAGTTTGTTTTGGGGAGATAAAATGTAGCCAAGACACATGTCAGAGGTCAGAAAGGAAATGGGAGAGAAGTGATGAATTTGTGGTGATTGAAGACAAAGGATGTTGAAGGTGAAAAACATTAGATGAAGCCTTTCATATATCTGATTCTTACCATGCTGGTGGTGAGGTCCTGGAGAGCTGCTGAAGTCACTTCAGTTCAGTCGCTCAGTCGTGTCTGATTCTTTGTGACCCCATGGACTGCAGCACACCAGGCCTCCCTGTCCATCACCAACTCCCGGAGCTTGCTCACCCTCATGTCCATTGGGTTGGTGATGCCATCCAACCGTCTCATCCTCTGTCATCCTCTTTTCCTCCTGCCTTCAATCTTTCTCAGCATAAGGGTCTTTTCCAGTGAGTCAGCTCTTCACATCAGGTGGCCAAAGTATTGGAGCTTCAGCTGTAGCATCAATCCTTCCAATGAATATTCAGGACTGATTTCCTTTAGGATTGACTGGCTTGATCTCCTTGCAGTTCAAGGAATTCTCAAGAGTCTTCTCCAACACCACAGTTCAAAAGCATCAATTCTAAAGCACTCAGCTTTCTTTATAGTCCAACTCTCACATCCATACATGACTACTGGAAAAACCATAGCTTTGACTATAAGGACCTTGGCTGGAAAAGTAATGTCTCTGCTTTTTAATATGCTGTCTAGTTTAGTCTTAACTTTTCTTCCAAGGAGCAAGTGTCTTTTAATTTCATGGCTGCAGTCACCATCTGCAGTGATTTTAGAGCCCCAGGAAATAAAGTCTGTCACTGTTTCCATTTTTTCCCTGTCTACTTGCCATGAAGTGATGGGACTGGATGCCTTGATCTTCGTTTTTTGAATGTTGAATTTTAAGTTAGTTTTTCACTCTCATCTTTCACTTTCATCAAGAAGCTCTTTAGTTCCTCTTCACTTTCTGCCATAAGGGTGGTGTCATCTGCATACCTGAGGTTATTGATATTTCTCCCAGCAATCTTGATTCCAGCTTGTGCTTCATCCAGTCTGGCATTTCTCATGATGTACTCTGCATATAAGTTAAATAAGCAGAGTGACAATATATAGCCTTGATGTACTCCTTTCCCAATTTGGAACCAGTCTGTTGTTCCATGTCTGGTTTTAACTGTGGATTCTTGACCCGAGTACAGGTTTCTCAGGAGCCAAGTAAGGTATTCTGATATTCTTGTCTCTTTAAGAATTTTCCACAGTTTTTTTGTGATCCACACAGTCAGAAGATTTAGCATAGTCAATGAAGTAGAAGTAGATGTTTTTCTGGAACTCTCTTGCTTTTTCTATGATCCAGTGGATGTTGGCAATTTGATCTCTGGTTCCTCTGCCTTTTCTAAATCCACCTCGAACATCTGGAAGTTCACAGTTCACGTATTGCTGAAGCCTGGCTTGGAGAATTTTGAGCATTACTTTACTAGCATGTGAGATGAGTGCAATTGTGCGGTAGTTTGAGCATTCTTTGTCATTGCCTTTCCTTGGCATTGGAATGAAACTGACCTTTTCCAGTCCTGTGACCACTGTTAAGTTTTCCAGATTTGCTGGCCTATTGAGTGCAGCACTTTCACAGCATCATCTTTTAGGATTTGAAATAGCTCAACTGGAATTCCATCGCCTCCACTAGCTTTGTTTGTAGTGATGCTTCCTAAGGCCCATTTGACTTCACATTCCAGGCTGTCTGGCTCTGGGTGAGTGATCACATGATCGTGGTTATCTGGGTCATGAAAATCTTTTTTGTATAGTTCTTATGTGTATTCTTGCCACCTTTTCTTAATATCTTCTGCTTCTGTTAGGTCCATACCATTTCTGTCCTTTATTGTGCCCATCCTTGCATAAAATGCTTCCATTGTGGCTTGGTGGGTAAAGAATCTGCCTGCAATGAGGGAGACCTGGGTTTGACCCCTGGGTTGGGAAGATCCCCTGGAGAAGGGAAAGGCTACCCACTCCAGTTTTCTGGCCTGGAGAATTCCATGGTCTGTATACTCCATGGGGTTGCAAAGAGTCAGACATGACTGAGTGACCTTCACTTTCACTTTCTGTTAGGTCCATACCGATTCTGTCCTTTATGGTGCTCATCTTTGCATGAAATGTTCCCTTGGTATCTGTAATTTTCTTGAAGAGATCTCTAATCTTTCCCATTCTATTGTTTTCCTCTATTTCTTTGCATTGATTACTTAGGAAGGATTTCTTATCTCTCCTTGCTGTTGTTTGGAACTCTGCATTCAGATGGATATATCTTTGTTTTTCTCCTTTGCCTTTCACTTCTCTTTTTTTCTCAGCTATTCGTAAGGCCTCCTCCAATGACCATTGCATTTTCTGCCTTTCTTCTTGGGGATGGTTTTTTTTTTTTTTTTTTTTTGAGGGGTGAGTCATGATTTTTATTTTTATTTTTTTTTATTTTTATTTTTATTTTTTAAATATTATTTTATTAGTTGGAGGTCAATCACTTTACAACATTTCAGTGGGTTTTGTCATACATTGACATGAATCAGCCATACAGTTACACGTATTCCCCATCCCGATCCCCCCTCCCACCTCCCTCCCCACCCGACTCCTCAGGGTCCTCCCAGCGCACCAGGCCCGAGCACCTGACTCATGTATCCCACCTGGGCTGGTGGTCCGTTTCACCATAGATAATATACATGCTGTTCTTTCAAAACATCCCACCCTCACGTTCTCCCCCAGAGTTCAAAAGTCTGTTCTGTACTTCTGTGTCTCTTTTTCTGTTTTGCATATAGGGTTATCGCCACCATCTATCTAAATTCCGTATATATGTGTTAGTATACTGTAATGTTCTTTATCTTTCTGGCTTACTTCACTCTGTATAATGGGCTCCAGTTTCATCCATCTCATTAGAACTGATTCAAATGAATTCTTTTTAACGGCTGAGTAATATTCCATGGTGTATATGTACCACAGCTTCCTTATCCATTCATCTGCTGATGGGCATCTGGGTTGCTTCCATGTCCTGGCTATTATAAACAGTGCTGCAATGAACATTGGGGTGCACGTGTCTCTTTCAGATCTGGATTCCTCAGTGTGTATGCCTAGAAGTGGTATTGCTGGGTCATATGGCAGTTCTATTTCCAGTTTTTTAAGAAATCTCCACACTGTTTTCCATAGTGGCTGTACTAGTTTGCATTCCCACCAACAGTGTAAGAGGGTTCCCTTTTCTCCACACCCTCTCCAGCATTTATTGCTTGTAGACTTTTGGATAGCAGCCATCCTGACTGGCGTGTAATGGTACCTCATTGTGGTTTTGATTTGCATTTCTCTGATGATGAGTGATGTTGAGCATCTTTTCATGTGTTTGTTAGCCATCTGTATGTCTTCTTTGGAGAAATGTCTGTTTAGTTCTTTGGCCCATTTTTTGATTGGGTCATTTATTTTTCTGGAATTGAGCTTCAGGAGTTGCTTGTATATTTTTGAGATTAATCCTTTGTCTGTTTCCTCATTTGTTATTATTTTCTCCCAATCTGAGGGCTGTCTTTTCACCTTACTTACAGTTTCCTTTGTTGTGCAAAAGCTTTTAATTTTCATTAGGTCCCATTTGTTTATTTTTGCTTTTATTTCCAATATTCTGGGAGGTGGGTCATAGAAGATCTTGCTGTGATTTATGTCGGAGAGTGTTTTGCCTATGTTCTCCTCTAGGAGTTTTATAGTTTCTGGTCTTACATTTAGATCTTTAATCCATTTTGAGTTTATTTTTGTGTATGGTGTTAGAAAGTGTTCTAGTTTCATTCTTTTACAAGTGGTTGACCAGTTTTCCCAGCACCACTTGTTAAAGAGAAAATGAAAAAACAGAAAGAGGAATTAAGGAAACAATACCATTCACCATTGCAACAAAAAGAATAAAATACTTAGGAGTATATCTACCTAAAGAAACAAAAGACCTATACATAGAAAACTATAAAACACTGATGAAAGAAATCAAAGAGGACACAAACAGATGGAGAAACATACCGTGCTCATGGATTGGAAGAATCAATATTATCAAAATGGCTATTCTACCCAAAGCAATCTATAGATTCAATGCAATCCCTATCAAGTTACCAACGGTATTTTTCACAGAACTAGAACAAATAATTTCACAATTTGTATGGAAATACAAAAAACCTCGAATAGCCAAAGTAATCTTGAGAAAGAAGAATGGAACTGGAGGAATCAACCTGCCTGACTTCAGACTCTACTACAAAGCCACAGTCATCAAGACAGTATGGTACTGACTGGCACAAAGACAGAAATATAGATCAATGGAATAGAATAGAAAGCCCAGAGATAAATCCACGAACATATGGACACCTCATCTTTGACAAAGGAGGCAAGGATATACATTGGGGATGGTTTTGATCACCGCCTCCTGTACAGTGTTACAAACCTCCGTCCATAGTTCTTCAGGCACTCTATGTATCAAATCTAATCCCTTGAATCTATGTGTCAGTTCCACTGTCTAATCGTAAGGGATGTGATTTAGGTCATACCGGAATGGTTTAGTGGTTTTCCCTACTTTCTTTAATTTAAGTCTGAATAAGTCTGAATTGCAAACTCGTTTTGCAATGAGGAGTTCATGATCTGAGCCACAGTGGGCTCCCGGTCTTGTTTTTGCTGACTATCAAGTTGGTGTATACATTGACTTTAAACATTTTAGAACCAGCCCAGAAGGGGACTGTATAATAAGTGACACGATGGGGGAAGGGTGGTTACAGCAGAAGTCCTCTTTGGGGAACAGAGATAAGACAAAGACCTGCCTCCTACTTGTCCCCAGCCCTCCCCCACCAGCTGCCTCTGGGAACATCAGGCGGAAGCCTGGCTGGCTGAGCAGGGTGTATTTTCTGACTTCCTTTCCATAACAGCATCAGCAGTCTGCAGAGGCTGGGGCTACAGGGAAAGGTCCCTGCTCTACAGAATTTTATGATTTCATAAGGAGAGGGAGCTCATCTGGTAAAGAATCTGCCTGCAAGGCAGGAGACCCCAGTTCGATTCCTGGGTCGGGAAGATCCCTTGGAGAAGGGATAGGCTACCCACTCCAGTATTCTTGGGTTTCCCTGGTGGCTCAGATGGTAAAGAATCCACCTGCAATGTGGGAGACCTGCGTCTCATCCATGGATTGGGTAGGTCTCCTGGAGGAGGGCATGGCAACCCAGTCCAGTATTCTTGCCTGGAGAATCCTATGGACAGAGGAGTCTGGCAGGCTACAGTTCTGGGGGGGTGGGGGCGGTCACAAAGAGTCAGATACGACTGAGCGACTTTCACAAGTAGAGGGGTCATTCATGATTTAATGGGTGGAGGGGGTTGCGTGGATGCCCTCGAACGAGCATTTCTAGCTCAGGGAGTTTTTTCATGTTTCAAGTTCCAAGACACCATCTGCATCAAGTGCCGCATCCCATTGAGCGACCCTACGCCTTGCCAGCATATGCCTTCTCAAAGACAGGAAGTGACTAAAGAGAAATGACCAGGGAAAGAGAAAATACACCTTTGTTGGGGTTATAGTAACTCATGGGAAAAGTGTGAGACTTGTGAAACAGGATTGTGGCTCATGGAGGAAGGAGCACTAAGTCAGAGGAGGCGGATCGTAGAGGAAGGAGGCGTAAAAGGCTGATGCCTCCTAGGACTGAGCAGAAGGGTTCGGTGAAAGAAACTCCCAGAAACTTCCTGAGAGATGCAGTCTGCCTTCAGAGGACATGTTCCTTCAGCATGAGCCACAGTGTCGTCCTATTGGGATAAAGTGCAGGGGAGACGAGAGCCAGCCAAGAAGTAATTCTGGAGAAGTGTTCTCAAGGGTGTGGCGTGATTTCCTCCACGCAGTGGAACCTCCCAGCCATTCTTGCCAGTTAGGTGCAATTTCTTTGTTCTTTATTTTTGTTTATTCCTGTCTTAGTTTAGGTGCGTACTGGTTTGGATGGAAAATGTCAGTGAACTCTTGAAGTGGCTCTGTGATAAATCGGGAGCGGAAGTGACAGGCTGCGGATGTCACTGTGAGTTGGGTCTGGCAGCCAGGGTATTGGAAGCATCATATTACAAATAATGCCCGTCCCTCCTTGTCCCCGCCTCCTACTGGCCTCCAGGCAGGCTAGGTGGCGCCTGGTGCTTCAGCAGCCCACATCAGCCCTCGGTGGAGAGGCAGAGAGAGCGGCTTGTCCAAGTCCCAGCCTGCCTTCTTCGGTCATTTCTCCCCAGTACCTTGCTTTCCCCTGGAGAACTTACCACCACCCCCACTGGTAAATACCTTTCAAATACCAAGCACCATGCCCTCCCCTCCTCTTCCCAGTTTTCCAGGAGGTATTCCCGAGCTGTCCCGGCCAGTTTCCTGGGAATGTCCCCCATTCCCATTTCTACCCAGGAATTACCATGAGTCAGACTGGGTGCACAAACATGACACCTCTCATTTGAGCATCTCTTACCACCTCACCTGTCTCTCTTCCTTACATCAATCTCTTTTTTTTTTTTCTTACGAGACTTGGAGACTATCTTGTATGGTATTTGCAAGTTTATTGTCTCTTCTTCTCCCTTTAAAGTATAAGGATGATGAGAGCAAGGACTTTGCTAATCTTCTTGATGACTATGTTTTTAGTGCCGAGAACAGTGGTATGTAATAGGTATGGAATCATTTTTGTTGTCATTTTTGAAGAAAGAGGATATTGTTGTTCAGTCGCTTAGTCATGTCTGACTCTTTTTGACCCCATGGACTGCAGCACACCAGGCTCCTCTGTTCTTTATCATCTTCCAGAGTTTGCTCAAATTCATGTCCATTGAGTCAGTGATGCCATCCAACCATCTCATCCTCTGTTGTCCCCTTCTCCTCCCACCTTCAGTCTTTCCCAGCATCAGAGTCTTTTCCAGTGAGTCATTCTTTGCATCAGATGGCCAAAGTATTGGAGCTTCAGCCTCAGCATCAGTCCTTTCAATGAATATTCAGGATTGATTCCCTTTAGGATTGACTGGTTTGATCTCCTTGCAGTCCAAGAGACTCTCGAGTCTTCTCCAACACCATAGTTCAAAAGCATCAATTCTTCAGTGCTCAGCTTTCTTTATGGTCCAGCTCTCACGTCCATACATGATTACTGGAGAAACCATAGCTTTGAGTAGATGGACCTTGGTCAGCAAAGTAATGTCTTTGCTTTTTAATATGCTCTCTAAGTTGGTCATAGCTTTTCTTCCAAGGAGCAAGTGTCTTTTAATTTCATGGCTGCAGTCACCGTCTGCAGTGATTTTGGAGCCCAAAAATGAAATCTGTCACTGTTTCCATTGTTCCCCATCTATCTGACATGAAGTGATGGGACCCGATGCCATGATCTTCATTTTTTGAATGTTGAGTTTCAAGTCAGCTTTTTTCACTCTCGTCTTTCACTTTCATCAAGAGGCTCTTTAGTTCCTCTTCTCTTTCTGACATAAGGGTGGTGTCATCTGCATTTCTGAGGTTGTTGATACTTCTTCCGGCAATTTTGAATCCAGCTTGTGCTTCATCCAGTCCGGCATTTCGCATGATGTACGCTGCATATAAGTTAAGTAAGCAAGGTGACAATATACAGAGAGGATATAGTCAGCCCTAAACCAGAGAACTTGGGGAAATAGGACATTTCGCTGAGTGCAGCCAGAGGGGGACTTTAAGCGGCCAGAGGTCACTGGTCGGGGGAGGAAGGGGATGGAGCGCCAAGGACAGAGGAGCGTCAGGGTCAGGGGAGGGGTTGGAGCAGAGGTTATCACAGCGTGGTCCACAGGGCCCCGAGGGCAGCTGTCTCTGAGACCCTTTCAGGGAGTCTGAAAGGTCAAAGCTATTATCAAAACAGTGTTGCAATGTTGACTCTTTCACTGTGGTGACATTTCCACTGACGTTGCTGAAGCAGGAGAAGGTCCAGCATGAATCAGGGCAGAGGTACCAAACGAGGACCACATGCAGCGAAACAGGTTCCAGCTTCACTGAAGGATGTCCTCGATCTATCGGTGGAAGCTGTTCAGTTTATGAAATCTCAACCTGGAGTACGTGTCTGTTTCATGTCTGTGTGATGAAATGGGAAATACACATGGAACATTTCTGCTGAAAAGTGAAATAGGTTGGTTTTCTCAGGGAAAAACTATAAAAATTTATTTTATTAATAAATTAAAATTTATTTTAATTTTTAAAAGTTAAAATTAAAAAATTCACTTGGCAGTTGAATTGTGAGTTAAATAAATTGGCTCTTCTTTGTTATGGAGCATCATTTTTACTTTAGAGAATGAAAGACAAACAATAGTTATTTAGATTGGGGCATTTCACAGATATTCTGCTGAAAATGAATAAAGTGAGCTTGTCAAGTGAAACGATGAATGACACTGTCAGTTGCCAGGGATAAAATTTTAACTTTGAAGAGAAAATTAGAATTATGGAAAACTTGAGCCCATCACAGGTAGCTTAACAGCCTCATTATAGAGACTTTTCTGATGAGATTGTGACGTGAAAGTCGCTCAGTCGTCTGCGACTATTTGCAACCCTTTGTGACTATACAGTCCGTGGAATTCTCCAGGCCAGAATACTGGAGTGGGTAGCCTATCCCTTCTCCAGGGGATCTTTCCAATCCAGGGATCAAACCCAGGTTTCCCACGTTGCAAGCGAATTCTTTGCCAGCTGAGCCATAATTAGGGAAGCCCAGGAATGCTGGAGCGGGTAGCCTATCTCTTCTCCACCAGCTCTTCCCAACCCAGGAATCGAACCGGAGTCTCCTGCATTGCAGGCGGATTCTTTACCAACTGATCTGTCAGGGGAGCCTTCTGATGAGATTGGTGGTGATATATTAATGATAGGATTTTTGATGTTGGGTAATAAAATAGATCAGCATTTGGAGTGATCTGTATAGCTCGGTGAGTCAGTATTTTCCAAATGTTACAAAATCACACATGAGAACACAGGAGAAAATCAACTGTTCAGAGAGCAAAGCAGATCAATGGCTTTCATAGAAGAGAACTTTAGGAGTTCATCGACAAGGTTGCGGATTCCACACTGAAAATTAACTTGAAAGAAATGAGCACTTTACTGTTTTTAGTTGTATCAAAGAATATATACAATTATCTTTCTTTAAAAAAGCGTATTAAACTCCTCTCGCACTCGGGGACTGATTTTCTTCCTAAACTTCAACTAGGACATTACAGCAGGCTAAATGTAGAAGCAGAGAAGCTATGAGAACCCAGCTGTTTTCTATTAAGCCAGACATTAAAGAGATTTGTAAATGACATCACCCTTCTCACTAAACGTTTTTTTGTTTGGGAAAACCATCATAATTTATGTTAGCATGTAATGTATTATTATCTTTTTGATAAATAAATATTTTTAAAATGTCTCAGTATTAATGTCTAACATGGTAAATACTGATAACCCGTTTTTTTTTTTTTTTTAAGTTCCTCAGAAACCTCTTTTGTGAGTGTAAGTGGTTAAAAAAAAAAAAAAAGTGTTAAGGGGATTCTAAGACCAAAATGTTTGGAGAACCCCTGGCCTAGATTAGGCTTAAAAGAACTCAACAGTGGCTCCAAAGGAAATGAAGCATTTTCTTCTCACTTTTCTCTTTATACCTGCTATATACCTCCTATGTGTTAGTCGCTCAGTCGTGTCTGACTCTTTGAGACCCCGTGGACTGTGGCCCACCAGGTTCCTCTGTCCATGGAATTCTCCAGGCAAGAATACTGGAGTGGGTTGCCATTCCCTTCTCCAGGAGATCTTCCCAAGCCAGGGATCGAACCCAGGGATTGAACCCAGGTCTCCCACATTGCCAGCAGATTCTTTAGCACCTAAGCCACCAAGAAAGTCCCTTTTCTTTTTAGTTGAGGCCAGATCCACACCAGGGGTGTGAGTTAGAACACAACTCTGAAGGAAGGAGGCTCGTGTTTATGGATGCTCCTTTGTGTTGTATGACGGCTGCTCTCACTTCTTTTCAGACCTACCTTGTGAGGTCATAGTTATTCAGTCCCATTTTGATAGAAGAAGAAAGAGGCTCAGAGGAGTTAAGTGTCTTTCCCAATATCACATAGCCTCAAAGTAGGTGGCAGAACCACAGGTCTGCCCAGCATTTCCCACCAAACCACAGAACATCTGATAATTATCAGAAGTGTTTAGTTCAAAATACTGTCAGGAAATGGCAACCCACTCAGCATTCTTGCTGGAAAAATCCCACGGGCAAGGAGCCTGGGGGGCTATAGTCCATGGGGTCACAAAGAGTAGGACACGAATGTGCAACTGAGCATGCACGCATGCAGTGTCACTTGAAATATAAGTATGATTGAGGTAAAGTATGGTTTTGATGTATTTGGATGATCCCAGTGACTGCCTGGTCATGCCATCACCCTGGGCTGGCAAAGGCAATAGCATCACAGGGTACCAAATTTGCTGTGAAATAAACTAGCTGGGTCCTTAAACTTCTTGGAATGATGCTTCTTCATAAGGAAAAAGGGTGTGTGTGTGTGTGGTTTTTCTTTCCCTTCTGTTTCTGCTCTGGCATTCTTTTGTGAGCATGTAACTGATTATTAAATAGGGTCAAACAACTCCATGTGTGAATGCACAGCATGGATTTCAGCCTTTCGTGATACGCTGTCTGCAGCAGCTGTGCCCGTGGTTGAAGTTTCAGATCACTTCCTTCAATTTCCTGTATTGTTGAAACAGTGGATGTGTGTGCACACTGCTCGTGGAGGCAGAAGGAAGGGTGTCTCTACGTGGCTTTCCTTGGATTTTGTGAAGCATTTTCATTCAGACGTGCGGGGCACCACGTGTTTTCCTGGAAAGAGCACTGGCTTAGCACAAATAAAAGTCCAGTGCTTGTCTGCTACGGATTATCTGTGTAGTTCCCAGCAAATTTTTTAGTTCCCAGGCCCAATTCTGCTTCCTTATAAGGTTCCTTCCCTCTCTGAAATTTTGCAACTCTGAGTCCTTGTGAAAACCTCCTTTTCCAGCTCACCACACTCTGTTGTTCTGAAACATTTATTTTTCTTCTTTCTGATTTTCCTTTCCCTCTACTGTTCATCCTCTTTCCTTTTCCTTTATTAGCCCAACATTAAGTACAAGAGCATTTCAGTTCTTCCAGAATGGCTGTCTTTCACTGGCTCCGTCATTCAGCTCCCATTGTCTCTAGAATGAAATTATGGACGGTCTCCTTCCTGAGAAAGAAAACCGCGCTGTGTGTTCACTTCCGCTTCAGCTGGCGGCGGATCTGGAGCTTGGATTGTGTCAGGATCCTCCCGCCCTGCCGCAGTACAGCCCAGAGGTGCTGGGCCGGCAGCCACTTCTGCAGCTGTGCTCTATTTTTGTTCAATTTAATTAGATCTAAGCACGAAGGATGATCATGGCAAATCGAACACGTTCTGCTTTCGCGGCCCAGTATGGACATGTGAACTAGAACCAGGATGCGATGGTCTCTGTACTTCATACCCTGGGCTGTCCCTCCCGGCTCCCCCAGATCCCTCAGGAGTGGCTGGAGTGCCATCTAGTGATGGGCTGGGCTGACGCTTTGCTGACGCTCTGCCTGCCCAAGAAAACCCCTGGGCTGTGAAACACAGGCAAACAGGAACTTAAATAAAATACTGGGGACATTTTGCAGCAGGTCACTTAGTATACAGGAACTTCCAGTGTGTTATTAACCATGCAAATGTGTGTAAGTACAGAATCCCTGGGCCTGTGAGAAGTGAAGATTTATGGGCATCTTTACTTTTCTGGCGGCTCAGACAGCATAGGATCTGCCTGCCATGCAGGAGACCCGGGTTCTATCCCTGGTTTGGGAAGATCCCCTGGAGAAGGGAATGGAACCCACTCCAGTATTCTTGCCTGGAGAACCCCATGGACAGAGGAGCCTGTGGGCCATGGTCCACGGGGTGGCAAAAGAGTCAGACACGGCTGAGTGACTAACGCATTCACTTGAGATGAGTCTTGTTCAGTTTTGAACTTTTCAGTGAGGTTTTGTGTTCTTAGTTTGAGGTCCAAGTGTTGGGGTTTGGGAATTTACACTCCTGTGAAAAACATGGGTAACTGGCTTGATTTTTCTCAGCCTCAGTGTCCCTGTTTCTCACCTGTAAGTAAAAGATCATTTCTAAAATCCTTCCAGCCCTTTAAGAAATGTCATCTAACCACAGGCACTGCACTTCTGTGATTTGCTCTAGTGACTGTACATACTTCGGATCCCTGTTCTTTCTGTCTTCCTAAAGGAAGTGTAGAAAGAATAGCAATAGTTGTCATTGATTGGGTTCCGCTGCATCTCTGATACTGTTTTAGGAACTTCACACACATTTGCCTTTTTAATATTTAATATTTAAAATCACTGACAGATTCTGTAAGATGAACATGATTGTCCTCATTCCACAGTCAGGGAAGCTAAGGCTCCCACTGCCTGTTCTCTGTGCTAACAAACGGGTAGAGAAGATAAACAAGTGAGAAAATATTCTGTTGTCGTTATAATTCATCATAACACCGTTCACAGTGTTCCAGCAACACTAAGGGTATTCAGGCCTCATCGGAGGAGGAGATAGTTACCTTTCACATACTCATAAAGCTTCTTTATGATTGTTGGAGAAATAGTAAAAAAAAAAAAAAAAAAAAAATGATAAGTTTTCCAAGGATTCAGGGAAAAGGTTGCCTTTTTAAGTGCTAGGGTGGTACTCAGACCTCTCCCCTGGTAACTGAGCAGTGAGGAGAGATGGAAGGCCAGGCTCCCTGGGATGCCTACTGTGTCCCGGCTGCTGGCGCAGTGGTGGCAGGTGGCAGAGGTCCGTCAACACCATTGCAGAGACGGCTCTGGGTGCCCTGGGCATGGCACCGTAGCAGCCTCCTATGTATTTCTGTTGATTGGTTTGCTTGGGTCTTCTTTTTTGAAAGCTGAGAAACTTTCCCCAAAGTGTGCTTTCTAGGGTGTTAACACATTTTATGAGGCAAAGCTTTCAGATCAAACAGCATGAGAACTGCTGGGCTGAATAAAGTTAGTGGATTTCTTGGCTCTGGTGTAAGACTGCTTGAAATGTTTTGCAGTCAGCGTGTGGTGTTCAGTCACTAAGTCGCGTCTGACTCTTTGCAACCTCGTAGACTGCAGCATGCCCAGGCTTCCCTGTCCCTCACCAACTCCGGAGTTTGCCCACGTTCATGTCCACTGCATCGGTGATGCTGTCCAACCATCTCATCTGCTATCACCCTCTTCTCCTTCTGCCTTCTATCTTTCCCAGCATCAACTTCTTTTCCAATGAGTCGGCTATTCCCATCAGGTGGCCAAAGTGTTGGAGCTTCAGCATTGGTCCTTCCAATGAATGTTCAGGGTTGATTTCCTTTAGGATTGACTGGTTTAATCTCCTTGCTTTCCAAGGGACTCTCAAGAATCTTCTCCAGCACCACAGTTTGAAAGCATCAGTTCTTCGGCCCTCAGCCCTCTTTATGGTCCAGCTCTCACATCCGTACATGACTACTGGAAGAACCATAGCTTTGATTATATGAACCTTTGTCAGTAAAGTGATGTCTTTGGTTTTTAATACAGTCATAGCTTTTGTTTATCATAGCTTTTCTTCCAAGGAGCAATAGTCTTTTAATTTCATGGCTGCAGTCACTATCTGCAGTGATTTTAGTGCCCAAGAAGAGGAAATCTGTCACTGCTTCCACTTTTTCACCTTGTATTTGCGATGAAGTGATGGGAAGTCAGTGTGTAGTTTTAAAAAACAATTTAAATTAGCTGTGTATTTGTTGTGGTGCGTGGGTTTCTCACTGCGGTGGCTTCTCTGGTTGTGGGGCGTAGATTCTAGGATGCTCCCTTTTCAGTAGTTGCAGCTTGTGGCCTCAGTAGCTGTGGCTCTCGGGTTTAGTTGCTCTGAGGCATGTGGGATCTTCCCGGACTTAGGATCAAACCAATGTCCTCCGCGTTGGTAGGTGGGTTCTTATCAACTGCACCACCCGGGAGTCGTACATTAACTGTATTTTAGTATATAAATCAAGTAACCCTCAACAGTTGGGGACAAGAGGGAAAGTGTAACCCTTCTCCCTGTGCCAGGAACCCTGGTAGCTAACCACCAGTTAGCTCATGTGCATGCAGATTTCCAAAAACGTCCTCGTGGCATCACTTTGCTTTGTGGATAGCACATCAGTTCTGATGAAAGATGAAAATGTTCCCTCGCGGTCACCTGGCAACCTGGTCACTCCCGCAGAGCTGTGAGCCCAGTCACCGCTGTCTCCCGGAGGTGGGGTTGCACCCTGCATGCTTCGCGCCCCTCCCAGCATCCTGTCCTTGGGTTGCTCTCCTGGTCCACGTTGGCACTGACATGCATGTACATGTTCAGTCGTGTTCCGACTCTTTGTGACCCCGTGGACTGCAGCCTGCCAGGCTCCTCTGTCCATGGGATTCTTCAGGCAAGAATACTGGAGTGGGTTGTCACTTTGTGTTCTAGGGGATCTTCCCCACCCAGGGGTAAAACCCACATCTCCTCTGCCTCCTGCACTGGCAGGGGATTCCTGACCCCTGTGCCACCCAGAAAGCCATATTGACATTGGTATTTGTTATCAATGATTTTGATTAATGATCAGTCCCACATTGACCTCGTGTCCAGATGGGCTGCCCTATATTATACAATAGAAATTAGTCATCAGCTAGTTTATTTTAGGGCATAAATTATATGCTTAAGAGGTCTCTTAAGAATGGCTACTAAACACTTTGGGGTAAATTCTAGATCCTGATTCATGGAATCTTACCATTTTAGTAATAACATGTTTCCTATATTCTGGGCACCTGACATATTTTAACTTGACTTACCCTTCTACCAGCAACCCTATAAAGGTAGGTGCATGTAACATCTATGATTTATAGAAGAGGAATTGGATCAGAGATTGGTTAGGTAATTAACTTCCCCTCTAGACCACAACTTCCAGAATCTCTCAGACCTCCTGCTGTTTTGCCTCAGTGGCTTTTTGTAACTCCCAGGACGTCTCCTCCTAGCAACCTCAGCTGATCCTGACACAGCCTTCTTGAGCAATGACTGATCCAGAATGCCTCCCCTCAACACCCCCCCCCTCCCCCCGCCCCGGTCAACTCTCACTTCCCACTTCCACCCCCAGCTGACTGCCCTAAGTGTGACACATTTTGAACAGCTTCTGTATAAAACTCTGTATGAAGTTTCAGTATTAAGACTCAGAGTGAAATAAACAAAAAGGAAACTTTTATGTACATTCTTGACTCCAGTTACGGGAAAACTGCATAGAAAAAGAAGCTGGAAGAAAATATGATGATGAGATTGTGTTAGAGTTGCAGGGTAATGGATTTTCTTTTTTTCTGAAATGTGGTTATATGAGAGAGAGATTTATATGTGGTTATGAAATGGGAGAGATTTATTTTTTATGAATCTATAAATTTCTTTCCAAAAAGACATCTATCAACTCAGATGGTTACCCTACACTATCATGAATTATGAAGTAATCTTTCTAACAGTTATTTTTATCAATTGATTAATAATTACTACTTGTCTTGCACATCCAATTTTGAATCTCCATAAAATGTCATCAAAGAAGCTCTTACTGTACTCTTTTTGGAGCTGAGTAAACAAACCAAGGAAGAAAGCAAGTCATTGTTGTTGTTGTTTTTCAAGACCACAATTGCTAGCTCCACCTGACTTCAAAGAGCTCTCTGCAGATAAACATGGGTCGGCAATGCCTAAATGTCTGAGGGCTCTTTTCACGCAAATCCTCTTGGTCAGTCATCATCATTCAATCATCATTCATTTGGTAGAAACAGTTGTTATATAAGACCCCCAATTTCATGGTGCCCAGAAATTTTGCTGCTACTTCCCTGCTGGCTCACTGGTAAAGAATCTGCCTGCCAATGCAGGAAACATGGGTTCGATCCCTGGATCGGGAAGATTGCCAGGAAAAGAAAAGAAAATAGCAACCCACTGCAGTATTCTTGCTTGGGAAGTCCCATGGACAGGGAAGCCTAGAGTCTAGAGGGTCACAAAGAGTTGGACACAATTTAGTGACTAAACAACAAACGAAGATCACAGGAAGGGTGGCAGAAACATCACAAGATGCCGTCACAGGGGCCTCGGGCAGTGCTCCTGGGTTCAGCTTCTAAATTAATTCATCAGGCCGTGCTCTGGCCTGTCTCCAGGAGGGCCCCCATGGAGCCCTGCCTCCTGCGTTCTTGCTCTTGTGTAGCTGCTTCCGTATCATTTCAGGGTGGTTCCACGTGACCAGGGGACCTGGCAAAAGTGATGCTTTGTCAGCTCTGAGACTAGGTCATAGAAGACTTCGTGGCTTCCCTCTGGCTTGCTTGCTCTTGGGTCACTGACTCTGGGCAAAGCTGCCTGTCATATCATGAGGACATCTCGGCACACAGGTCCACGTGGTGAGAAGCCGAGGCCTCCAGCCACCAGCCATGTCAGAGAGGGATCTCAGAAGCACGTCCTCCAGCCTCATCACGTCTCCAGATGACAGCCCCAGGTGATACCTTGATTGAAGCCTCCTGAGAGACACGGGGTCAGACCCGCCAGCAAAACCTCTGAATTCCTGAGTCACAGAACCTGAGCTGATAAAGGGGCATTGCCACGGGAGTGGGGTGAGCGCGACCGTACTAATCAGTAACTGCTGTATTCTGTGATGGGTGTGTTGCCTGTAGACCGTCTAAAAGGCCACCAGACAAACTTGTTGATTCAAGAAAGACGGTGTGCTCATTAGTTATGGGCTCATAGTTGCTGTGATCATTCATGGGCCGAATGAAAGCCTCCTAAATCATCTTCTTACTCTTTTTAACAGAGTTGCTACATTTACTAACTAGTCTTAAACATTAAGGTGCATTGTTTAATAAGAGACATCATTCAGAGACAATATGCATTGTTCAGAGACAAACTTATCAAAAAAATGTAAATGACTTGCCTTCTCTTGTCTCCTGGAAGTGGAAGCTGGATAATGTATAATTTATTATGTTATGAGGGAGAACAGCCCAGATTAGGAACTAGGTTTGCTTCAAGGATCTAGAGTAGAATCAATGGGCATTAACCAGTAGCTACTGAAAATATTCAGAAAAGTACTCCAGACCCTCTTCAGTCATAGTAATAATAGTGACATTAAGATTGACTATATAAACTTAGATGATTTCCTCTTATTTCACTTATTTGCTATTTTTTCATTAAAAAAGCATTTTTGGGTTTTTTGTTTGTTTGTTTATAAAGCTAAGTTTATGAGTTCTATTGCAATGAGGGAGACCATCAGCTTGGTTGTCTTTGTCGTGTCTCAGAACAGGAAACGAGAGCGGGATACTTGTATGGTTTCAGGGCCTGGGCTGGGTGAATTTCAGGTGTATCTTGCACTGTGGGGTGGGGATTGGCCGAGTTCCGCCTTCCCAGCTTTCTCTGGACCGGTGGTGAGGTGGGGGCCAGGGGCCCTTCTCTGTGCCCCAGGTGCGAGTCTTGGTGAGTCAGCTGTCTGATTGGATCGGGGTTTTCTTCTAGGAACATGTGTTTCCTGAAGCGAATAGCTTGGTTATTTTGTTTGGTCCTAGCATCACTGAACAAAGGCCCAGGGAAGTATATTGTCTTCAGTTCTTGGGTGTTACAGATGTGGAATCATGAAACAGGAGGGTTAGTTCCTTAGAGAAAGGGGTGAGGAGGGAAGAGGATGAGGTGAGAGGAGCTTCTGAAGCTCCTCAGAAGAGTTACTCAAGCGAGAGAGAGAAGTGCGATGTGAATTCTGCAGAGATGCAAGCTGGGAAAGAATTTAGATTGTCTCTCAAACTTTAATGTTCCTACAGATCAGCAGGAAATGGCAACCGACTTCAGTATTCTTTTCTGGAAAATTCCATAGACAGAGGAGCCTGGCGGGCTACAGTCCATGGGGTTGCAAGAGTCAGACACGACTTAAACTAAACCACCACCATCACGGATCAGCAGGGGATGTTGCTGCAATGCAGATTCTTTATCCTGCAGTTCTTGGTTCCGAGGTGACATTGACGCTGGTCTGGGGACCACACTTTTGAGTCGTGTGGTCCTCGACCCATAGAGGGGCATGCAAAACCTCCTGAGGCTAAAATGGTCAGGTGTATTCGGGGAGCATCCTGTCGTGTCTGTGTGGACGGCGGTGAGTGAGGTGGTGAGAGAGAGAGGCCCCAGCTTAGGAGGGCTTGTGGTCAAGAGAGGCTCTGGGACTCCAGGGGCCAGCTGCCCAACCGTGACTGCACATCCAAGGTGAATTAGAAGCACCAGGTCTGAATTGGTGTGTTCTGAGTGGATGGGGTTCGCTGGGATGTCGTGGTTTTCACCGTGGCTGGGCTGCCAGCCAGTTCTGTAAGTGAAGGGGGGCCGGGGAGGTTTAGGCGGCTCTGATGGGGGCGTCGAGCCACAGTGGATGGGGTAGCACAGGAGGAGGCCTGAGTTCCCCCCGGAGAGGGGAGCTTTGGGAGCTTCCTTCAGCTGTTGAGTTAACATGGATTAGAAAGCTGGGTCCGAGGGAATGCGAGTGCCTAGCTGGAGAAAGGACAGCCAGGTTCAGGAAATTTCCTGCTCTGGGCTTGAGATGTTCTCCAGGGATGCGTGGCCTGTAGGACACCTTGAGTCCCCGGGCTCCTGGCCGTGGGATGGGACCACCAAGGCCGGCTGGGGACATGCAGGAACCAGAGTGGGCACAGAGCGAGGTGGGGACAGTGAAAATCAGTGGCGACACTGCTGGGTTTGCCTAAGCCCGGCCCTGACCCGGGCCTGACACCGTTGGGCTGTTCTTAGTTGGATATGTTCCTGGGAAAAATGCCTTTGTATAAATCAGAAATTCAGAGTTTGATCTGTTTGGTGTTGCAAATGTTCCTTTATCTCTTTCGGTTTCATTTGTATCCTTCTAACCAATACTGAATTCTTAATGTTTTTCCTTTTGCAAGTAGAGAGAACAGGACAAATGTCTCAGCTTCATTACTCACAGTTTTTCTTGTCCTATTTGTCCTTTTAAACGATGTCTGGGCCCCCTGTTTGGAGAGGATGTTACCTTTGACCCTGTGCCCGGGGCCCTCCTCGACAGCGCTTCCCTTTCCTGATGCTTTGAAACTCAAACACGGGTTGTGTCTTACTCGGTTTTCCTGGAGCTGTTAGCATGAACCTGTTTACTGACGAGGAAACTTACAGATGAGAAAGCTGAGACTCAGGGTGGGTCAGGCCGATTGGTTAAGCCCGTGGACAGAAAATACAACCACAGAATAGAATCCAGGTCCTCTGAGAGCCCTGCATCCGGGGGAGTGGAGAGGGGATAAGGTACACAGAGAAAATGTAGTGTGTAAAGGTGGTAAGGCTGTGGGACAGCACGAAGCTTGGAGGGGGACGTGTGTGTGTGTGATATGTGTATGGAGTGTGTGGTGTGTGTGTGTGGAGTGTATGGAGTGTGTGTGTAGACTGTGTGTGTGATGTGCGTGTGCTGTGTGTGGTGTGTGTGTGTGGTATGTAACTAGTGTGTGTGGTGTGTGTGTGTGTGTGGTGCGTATGTGGTGTATGGGGGGGTGAGTGTGTGTGTGTGGTGTGTATGTGTGGTGTGTACGTGTGTGTGAGTGTGTGTGTGTGTGGTATGTATGTGTGTGTATGTGTGTGTGTGTGGTGCGTGTGATGTGTGTGGTGTGTGATGTGTGTGTGTGGTATGTATGTGTGTGCTGTGTGTGGTATGTGTGTGTGGTGTGTCTGTGGTGTGTGTGATGTGTCTGTGGTGTGTATGTGTGTGCTGTTTATGTGGGGTGTGTGTGTGATGTGTGTGTGTATGTGGTATGTGTGTGTGGGGTCTGTGTGTGTGTGTATGGTGTGTGTGTGTGTGTGGTGTGTTGTGTGTGCTATTTGTGTGGTATGTGTGTGTGGTGTGTGTGATGTATGTATGTGTGTGCTGTGTTTGTGTGGTATGTATGTGTGTGGTATGTGTGTGGTGTGTGTGTGGTGTGTGAGTGTGGTGTGAGTACTTGTGTGGTATGTATGTGTGTGGTGTGTGGGTGGCATGTGTGTGGTGTGTATGTGGTATGTGTGTGGGGTGTGTGTGTGGGGTGTGTGTGTGGGGGATCTGTGTGTGTGTGTGGTGTGTGTGTGTGGTGTGTTGCATGTGCTGTTTGTGTGGTATGTGTGTGTGGTGTGTGTGATGTGTGTGATGTATGTATGTGTGTGCTATATTTGTGTGATATGTATGTGTGTGATATGTGTGTGGTATGTATGTGTGTGGTATGTGTGTGGTATGTGTGTGGTATGTGTCTGTGGTGTGTCTGTGGTGTGTCTATGGTGTGTATGTGTGTGGTGTGTGTGATGTGTGTGTGGTATGTATGTGTGTGCTGTGTTTGTGTGGTATGTATGTGTGTGGTATGTGTGTGGTATGTGTGTGTGGTGTGTGAGTGTGGTGTGAGTGTGTGTGTGGTATGTGGTGTGTGTGATGTGTCTGTGGTGTGTATGTGTGTGGTGTGTGTGATGTGTGTGTGATGTATCTATGTGTGTGCTAGTTGTGTGGTGTGTGTGTGGTGTGTATGATGTGTGTGTGTGCTGTTTGTGTGGTATGCATGTGTGGTGTGTGTGATGTGTGTGCGGTATGTATGTGTGCACTGTGTTTGTGTGGCATGTATGTGTGTGGTATGTGTGTGTCTGTGGTGTGTGTGATGTGTGTGTGGTATGTATGTGTGTGCTGTGTTTGTGTGGTATGTATGTGTGTGGTATGTATGTGTGTGGTATGTACGTGTGTGGTATGTGTGTATGTGGTGTGTCTGTGGTGTGTGTGATGTGTGTGTGTTATGTATGTGTGTGCTGTGTTTGTGTGGTATGTATGTGTGTGGTATGTGTGTGGTGTATGAGTGTGGTGTGAGTACATGTGTGGTATGTATATGTGTGGTGTGTCTGTGGTGTGTGTGATGTGTCTGTGGTGTGTTGATGTGGTATGTGTGTGTGGTGTGTGTGATATGTGTGTGGTATGTATGTGTGTGCTGAGTTTGTGTGGTATGTATGTGTGTGGTATGTGTGTGTGGTGTATGATTGTGGTGTGAGTACGTGTGTGGTGTGTGTGATGTGTCTGTGGTGTGTTTGTGTGTGCTGTTTGTGTGTGGTGTGTCTGTGATGTGTTTGTGTGTGCTGTTTGTGTGGTGTGTGTGTGGTGTGTGTGATATGTATGTGTGGGCTGTGTTGGTGTGGTATGTATGTGTGTGATATGTATGCGGTATGCATGTGTGTGGTATGTGTGTGGTATGTGTGTGTGGTGTGTGTGGTGTGTTGTGTGTACTGTTTGTGTGGTATGTGTGTGTGTGGTGTGTGTGATGTGTATGTGTGTGGTATGTGTGTGGTATGTGTGTGTGCTGTGTGAGTGTGGTGTGAGTATGTGTGTGGTATGTATGTGAGGTGGTGTGTGTGATGTGTCTGTGGTGTGTGTGATGTGTCTGTGGTGTGTGTGTGTGTGTGATGTGTGTGTGGTGTATATGTGTGTGGTATGTGTGTGGTATGTGTGTGTGGTGTGTGAGTGTGGTGTGAGTACGTGTGTGGTATGTGTGTGTGTGGTGTGTGTGTGTGGTGTGTGTGGTATGTATGTGTGGTATGTATGTGGTATGTGTGTGTGCTGTGTGTGTGGTGTATGTGTGGTGTGTCTGTGCTGTGTATGTGTGTGGTGTGTCTGTGGTGTGTTTGTGTGTGGTGTGTGACTGTGGTGTGTGTGTGTGGTGTGTGAGTGTGGTGTGAGTATGTGTGTGCTGTGTGAATGTGATGTGTGTGTGGTATGTATGTGTGTGGTATCTGTGTGGTATGTGTGAATGTGGCATGAGTACGTGTGTGGTATGTATGTGTGTGGTGTGTCTGTGGTGTGTTTGTGTGTGGTGTGTGAGTGTGGTGTGTCTGTGTTGTATGTGGTGTGTGTGTGTGGTGTGTGTGTGTGGTGTGTGTGTGTGGTGTGTGTGGTATGTATGTGTGTGGTGTGTTTGTGTGGTGTGTGTGATGTGTCTGTGGTGTGTGTGATGTGTGTGTGGTATGTATATGTGTGCTGCGTGTGTGGTGTGTCTGTTGTGTGTGTGATGTGTCTGTGGTGTGTATGTGTGTGTGCTGTGTGTGTGGTGTGTGTATGTGTACCATTGAGTGACCAGGGAGGCCACGCTGAGGATGTGGTATGTGTGTGTGGTGTGAGTACGTGTGTGGTATGTGTGTGTGGTGTGTCTGTGGTGTGTCTGTGGTGTGTATGTGTGTGATATGTATGTGGTATGTGTGTGTGTGGTATGTGTGTGTGCTGTGTGTGTGGTGTGTGTGTGTGATGTGTCTGTGGTGTGTTTGTGTGTGCTGTGTTTGTGTGGTATGTATGTGTGTGGTATGTGTGTGTGCTGTGTGTGTCGTGTATGTGTGTGGTGTGTCTGTGGTGTGTGTGGTATGTGTGTGTGGTGTGTGTGTGATGTGTCTGTGGTGTGTATGTGTGTGCTGTGTGTAGTGTGTATGTGTGTGCTGTGTGTGTGTGGTGTGTGTACGTGTATCACTGAGTGACCAGGGAGGCCAGGCTGAGGATGTGGCATCTGAGCCAAGGCTGGGAGAAGGCGAGGGGACATCGCTTGTGCTTCAGGGACAAGCATCGCCAGCGGAGGGAACAGCAGCTGCGGAGCCCCGAGTCCTGCAGTGTCTGAGGAGGAGCCAGGAGGCGCTGAGGCCAGAGCTGGGCCGGGAGTGCGAGGTGGGGCCGGGGGGTGCTGGGCCGTGCGGCGGGCGCTGGAAGGGAGCCGACAGGTCTCTTCTCAGGACTCTCAGGTCGAGCAGCCCTTTCTCTGTGTACAGGACGCGTGCACGTCACAGGGTGGATGTGGGAATTAGGGAGTCGGTGCGGGAGTGAAAGCCTGGAAGGGGCTAGGAGGTCTCGGGAGGATGCCCCAAAGGCCTCTCGCCGAGTCACTTCGCACCCGTGCAGCCCAGCTTCCTGCTGCTGTTCTCTCTGCCAAGTTGCATGTGCAGTATTCTTAAGTTGTTCAGACCCTTCACATTTCAACACTCAATAGCCTGAAGTACTCCAGTGTCGCCTTAGCAGCTAAAGATCACCATTTCAGCCCTTTATCACTCTGAACGAACGTATTTAACACTCCCCAAAAGACCTCCCTTGATTTTTCTCCCACAGATCATATTCTCTTGTGCCTTCTGTCGAGCGTGATTCTTTGTTGTCAGTAAACCCATCTGAGTATGAGGCAGTGTGTGTTAGAAGATGCAGCAGCTGGCTTGGACAGCCTCTTGTTTGCACAGATCTGTCTGAATTCCTTCTGAGGTACCAGTGTGTTAGTTACCAGGTGTTTGAAAGCTAGTGTTGGCTCAGCATCCGCCGGTCCTGGGAACACCGCTGGGTGGTGCTGGCGCGTGCTGACGGCGCGGCGTTTACGTCCAGCAGAGGGCGCCCTAGTTCCACCGTCGCTGCATGGTCCTCTAGTCCCAGCTCCCGCGCTGGGCTCTGTTCACAGCCTCCCTGGACGCCAGGTTGGATGTAGGAGCCATTTCCTCCTTTTCTTCTCCCTGACTCTCTGATCAGATTCTAGCTCGTTCTATCTGAGCTCTGCATGTATCTTATTTTCATTTCCCAGCCTACTGCCCCACCTCGTCACCGCACCTCCTCTGCTCCATCGTCAGAATCGGAACACGTGTTTGCTCAGTCCTGTCCGACTCTTGGGACCCCATGCACAGTAGCCCGCCAGGCTCCTCTGTCCATGGGATTCTCCAGGCAAGAACACTGGAGTGGGTTGCCATTTCCTCCTCCAGGGGATCTTCCTGACCCAGGGATTGAACCTGTGTCTCCTGCATCTCCTGCATTGGCAGGCGGATGCTTTACCACCCGTGCCGCCTGGAAAGCTCAGCCCCTCCCACTACACCTTCTCTCTTCCAGAGGAATCTTCCCAAGCAGCTACTCAAAACCCCTCCCATGCTTTCTGACATTGTAGGTTGAAGTTTGAATTTCCAGGGATGCATTCGAGGCCCATGAGACTAGTCTGTTACGTGTGCAACAGTATTATGTCTAAAAAATCGTACAGAACTTAATTTAAAAATACCTTATTTCTGAAAAATGCTAACCCTCCTCTGAGCCTTCAGTGATTCATAATCTTTTGGCAATAGTAACATCGAAGATAACTGATCACAGGTATCATGGAAGACGCAGGGATAATGAAAAAGTTTGAGATGTTGCAAGAAGTACCGAAATGTAACACAGGCACAAAGTGAGCAGATGCAGCTGACAGAAGGGCTTGGAGAGACCTGCTCAACACAGGGTTGCCGCAGACTTTCCGTTTGTAAAAAAATGCAGCGTCTGTGACATGCAGGCACACGACGTCTGCCTGTACCAGCGTATCTCGGTAGTGACGGCAAGGCAGGTTCTCTGTGGACACCCCCTTCTGCGGCCGAGGCCTCAAGAGATGGAACGGGTGCGGTTCTTCCAGCTGCTGTGCTGAGCCTCCCCAGACCAAGGAGCTCTGCCTGTAGGAGGTGTGTAGGTCCCTTCAGCCCACACGCTGGGGTTTCCCGCTGATCAAGTACAGGGCTGCGGGCTTGGATGACGCCATCCTAACGATCTGCTTCCATGCAGTCATCTTGTGTCACGGAACTTTGGGGCTTCAACTGCATTTCTTTTGATGAGAAAACTTCGGGTGCCTTGGATGTGGGCACACGCAAGCAGACCACCACCTTGTCTGGGCAAGGACGGTGGTCTCTCGTTAGAGCCCAGGAACAGGACCCGTGGAAATGGCTCCACCGAGTCACTGGGAAGTGGCAGCTCCACCCACCTGATGCCAAGCCCGAAGCGTGGGCCCAGGAATCTTTGCCAAGTTTCCCAGACATGGGGCCAGCACTCAGGCTCGTGGTACACGTGGGGCCACCTCCAGGCAGGTTCCCTGCATCCATGGGGCAGTGTTGGGGGTCCCAACTGGCTTCTTGCTAGTGGGACTGCTCCGGCCTGCATATCATATGGCATCTCCGTCAACCAGCTCCTGAGCCCTGGCTGCTCAAAGGCGTGGATCGGGTTAAGTTCATGGTCAAAGAGTTCTGAACACTGAGGCCTGGCTGCCTGATTTTTCAGGAGTGACTTGTGAGAAGGAAGGGATTTCCTTTTGTATCAGTATCTCCAGCTCTCACGCTCTTCACTGTATGAGGGTGTGCCAGGTTGCTCAGTCGTGTCCGACTCTTTGTGACCCCATGGACTGTAGCCCACCAGGCTACAGTCTGTCCTTGGGTTCTTCAGGCACGAATACTGGAGTGGGTTTCCATGCCCTCCTCCAGGGGAACCTTCCTGACCCAGGGATCGAACTCGTGTCTCTTTACTGTCTTCTGCATTAGCAGGCGGGTTCTTTACCGCTAGCACCACCTGGGAAGCCCCCTTCATTGTATGCACTTAGCCAAATACTGTGACCTCTTTCAAGAGAAAGAAAAAGCTAGTAATTGATGGTTTGAATATTGGTGACTGTCATTTTAACCCTTGATCAGTGAACTCCAAGGACCAAGCCCACATTATCAGTTGTCATCAGGCCTCAAATAAAAATCTCACAAATAAGTGAACACTTAACTCTTCCCACTTGGGGAGTCTTAGAGGACTTAGAACCATGGGACCTGTGAGATGTTATCTTGGGAGGAGACTCAAAATTCAGGGAGTCAGTGAAGTTGAGACACGGCCTTCCCAGCCAGCTGAGCCCACAAGGAGCAGAATTCCAGTGGCCAGAGCTGGACTCTACCTTCGCCAGGTTGGGAGGCCAGCCTGGGAGTCGCCGGCGGGTGGGGGAGTTCCTTTATGTCCCTTTATGGCTGCTCTTTAAAATGGCAAATGAGAGGCGGTTTCCGGAGCTCACAGTGGGGTTGGCACGGAGGAGGAAGAACTAGGTAGAAAAGTGAGTGGAATTAGGAAGGTGTTGGTCAACTCGCTTTTTTTTTTTTTTTTTTTTGCTGGAGAGAGAAGAGGAGACCAAATTGTAGCTGGTTCAGGAAGGCTGCAGGAAGATTCTTTGCTGAAAGTGAATGCAGCAAATGCTGCTGTCAGTCACCCTAAATGCACAGGGCTGCAGGATGGTGAGGAAGAAATCAAGGTGGAGCGGCAGGTTGGGGTGATTTCCCTGGAGATGGGACCGGGGCTGAGGGATGCAGTGTGATGAAGTCCTGGGTGGAGGCAGAGGCCCGGAACTCCCCGAAGGAGTGCGGGGTGGTGTGGTGGGAAGGGCAGGTGTGGTTCTTGGCTTGGGCGAGTCCCTCCTTGTCAGGCTCAGTGGCAGCCCGGGGCTCTGGCAGCTCCAGCATCTAACGGTCCCCCACACCAAGGCTGTTCAAAGGGGGACAGTCTTCTGTGTCTTCCCCGGGGACTGAGCCAGAAGTGATGAGCACAGTAAAAAGGTGCTGCAACTAGCTATTTCCTTCTGATTCCGACCATCAAGAAAATGCTAGAAACTGCTAACAAACCCATGATGCATAGAGCTTTTAAAGCTGAATTTACACTTCGATATTTCAAAAATTGCAAGATGAGCACAAAGATGAAAGAAGTGATGGTTTCTAGAGACAAGAACTAGTAATGATTTTTAAATTGAGAGATTTCCACCAAAGAGTACACTCAACTTCACTGATTCTTGCCAAAAGGTGGGCACAGAGTGTATTTCATTTGTTGTACTTTTCATTTTTGTCTCCCAAGCAGCCAGGCTGGGGCTTGAAACTGATGGCTAGGTAATTGGCTTTCTTTTTAACCCTTGACCGATGACCTCCAGGGACCAAGCCCACATCATCAGTATCACCAGTGCACGGATGCTCGAAGATTTGCTGTAGCTTCTTCCATCACAGGGAAGCGATGGGAGGTATTCGGCGCTGCCCAAGCCAGGGCGCCATCTGCGGCTAGAATGTGGCCCTGCTAAGCTGCATTGGAGTCATAGCAGGGCTGGCCTCAGGCCCCTCTTACTTCATTCACCCCATGCCCACCACCCGCCCCCACCTCTGCTCTGCCAATGAGCTGATTGACTGCCAACGGAGCAGGTCAGGAAAAAGAATAAAAGTGCTTGCATTCCTAGAACGTAAAAGATGATGCTCTTTCAGTTTTAATACTGTTTTTTCACACACACCCACTTTCAGATATTCTCATAGTTTCATTCCATCTTAAAAGATGTCTTTTGTTTTAGTCAATAACAGCCCTTTAATAACCCATTAATGACACTCTGTTATTAAATTCCTAGCTTGGTTTCTTCTAGACAAAGATAACAGAATCCAAATACAAATTTGCCCAGTTTTGTATGTCTAAGGAGAGGTGGCTATCTGAACAGAAAGAGGGTAATATCTGTCATGTCACACTCAAGAGTGGAAATGAAAGGTGATATTGTTCACCTTAGTAACATTTTTTTAAAGTACATTTGGACATAACTGAAACTATCATATGTTTCATAAGCATATGAATTACATTATTTTTAATAATATTTATTGCAAAAGATCCTAAACATTTATTGGTTAATGCAAATAAAATATGTTCAGGTTTGTATAACAGCCTCGATATTTTACATCACCTTGTGCTTTTAAAGGTTTCACAAGTAGCTCAGTAGTAAAGAATCTGTCTGCCAATGCAAGAGCTATAGGAGACACAGGTTCCATCCCTGGGTTGGGAAGATCCTTTGGAGAAAGAAACCCATCCCAGTATTCTTGCCTGGGAAATACATGGACAGAGGAGCCTGGGAGGCTACAGGCCATGGGGTCTTAAATATATGGTTGAGCATGCACACACGTGCTTTTTTTTTTTTTTTTAATTTTTTTTTATTAGTTGGAGGCTAATTACTTCACAACATTTCAGTGGGTTTTGTCATACATTGACATGAATCAGCCATAGAGTTACACACGTGCTTTTAAAATTGTTGCTAGTTTCTTCTAGGAAAAGCTAAAGTAACTGACTGTATAATGTACAAAAATAGGATTTTTGCACTTTTGATACAAATACACATCAACACCAGAGGAGGCACAATAATAAAAGACAATTCTCTTCATAGTTCCCCAAACAAGAAAATCTATTCAATGAAATACATTTCTACTGTAATTGCTAAGTTAATGTTTCACATATACATAAAAAGGTCACTACTGACAGCAAATGCTCGACATCTAGGAATATATACATATATACACACACACACATATATATTTACATAATACGTATTTAAGAGAACATCTGAAGAAAATGGGACAGCTTTTACATACAAATCTAAAGCATCTCAGAAATTTCACTGGGGTACACGTTAGTGTTGCTAGTATTCGTATTAGTATTGCTAGTTTCTGTGTAAGTGAGCAGAAAAGCAAACCTTTACTAAAGGTGTCCATCTACGTGCATTAATAGAAACTCTAAGGAAAGTGGTATGATTAGCTCTTTAGAAAAGTGCCCGTCATTTAACCAAATCCCCTGGTGGACGTAAAAATAGGTGGTAATTTCTTCATGCAATTCAACATTCAGTGACACCAGCTGCAGACTCACAACAGTGACCCTGTATCTTTTCTGTGCAGAGGTAGTATCTAGAGAAAAATAAATGTTTTGTGCGGACAAAATGCAGTTACATGTATGTTAATTAATAACCAATTGGATTAGTTATATTTTTCCCAGCTCTAGTTGAAGAAGAGACAAAATATGTATCGATTTGCCCCATGAGAGATCCAGTTCGACAATCAGCTCTCACAAACTGTCGTTGGATGGCCATACAGATTGCATTACAGCTCCGCTCCCACCCAAATTGGAGAGGAAAATGGCAACCCACTCCAGTACTCTTGCCTGGAGAATTCCATGGATGGCGGAGCCTGGCGAGCTACAGTCCATGGGGCTGCAAAGAGTCGGACACGGCTGAGTGACTAACGTACACCCACCCAGACAGAATGATGACAAGTGCATAATCAACTGGGAAAGACCCGCATCTAGAGGGGGACAGAATGTGGGTTTTAACTGAAATGATTCGCATTCCTACTGCGGGATCCGTGGTGAATAAAAAATAGGGCAGTTCACAGTGAGTGTTTTCTCTTTGACTGGCTGTCTCAGGCTCCTGTGTTGGCGTTCCCCATGCCATGCCAAGTGCTTTCTATTTGCAGTATCATTTCAATCCTTGGTTGATGAGAGTCCTTTTAAAATATCCCCACTCCAATTTTGTAGACAATCATGACCGCAAATATGGAGTCTATATTATCAAATCAATAATCGTACATTTGAGTTAAGACTGGGATGAGAGGAGTTGAGCATCCTGCTTTGGGGTCTGCCGATGCTTCTGTAATTTCACTCCCATGGTGTGTCCATCTGCTGGATGGGTGTGTGATGACGTGTATCTCGGATGCCCTTTGAATCAACAGAATGAGGCCTGTTCCATACATTTTTCTTTGGAGAAGGATTACCATTGGCATTTGAAATCCAAGTTTGTATCCAGGGGAAGTGATAATTACTTGTCATTATGTAAACCCTAATGAAAGTATTATTTAAAACTGCAGATTGCAGAACAGAAAAAAAAAATTTTTTGCAATAGCAGGAGATGAGACTGAAAAATACTCAAGAGAATTTATGCAGGGGGCATTGTACAGGTCATCCTAAGGAGTTTTGATTTTACTCTATTGGATGAGTTGCTTCTTTTAAATTATAGCCTAATTGATCTACAATGTTGTACCAATCTCTGCTGTAGAGCAGAGTGACTCGGTTATACACATACATAATTTTTAAATATTCTTTTTCATTATGGTTTGTCCCAGGATATCGGGTATAGTTCTCTGTGCTTACAGTGAGGCCTTGTTGTTTATCCATTCGGTATGTGATGGTTTGCATTTACCAACCTCAGACTCCCAGTGCTTCTTTTCCCCTCCCCCTTCGGCAACCACAAGTCTGTCTCTGTGTCGGTGAGTTCTGTTTCGGATGAGTTATTTCATGAAACGTGTTCCGCAGAAGGCTTGTGCTAGAGTATGTTAACATGTCAAGGGCAAGCTCAGTTAAATCCCGGCTTACTTTAGGGGAAGCCTTAAATACGCTCATATGCATTGTGATTCTCTAAGAGGGGTTTTTGTAGATTGCTTTTCTCAAACAAAACAATATAATGTAGTCGGTGCATGATGAATATGAAAACTGCTCCTGTCTGGCACTTTTCAGCTCAGTTAATTCTGATATTCTGTGTATACGTGTGCACGCATGCCAAGTCGCCTCAGTCGTGTCCAACTCTTTGTGACCTTAAGGACTATAGCCCACCAGGCTCCTCTGTCCATGGGGTTCTCCAGGCAAGAATACTGGAGTGGGTTGCCATGCACACCTCTGGGGGATCTTCACAACCCAGGGATCGAACCCATATCTCTTATGTCTCCTGCATTGGCAGGCGGGTTCTTGACCACTAGTGCCAGCTGGGAAGCCCCTGATATTCATTACTTTGTATCGTATTTGTCTGGCACATAGTGGGGTTCAGTAAATGGAAGGAATGAAATATCTGAATAGCCCTCTATTTTCTGAATAGCCCTATAAAATGAGAAAATGGTAACAACAATTTTTAGAGGATCAAAGAGTTGGATAAAAGCGGTCACAGAGTATTTTGTGACTCTTTTTTTTTTAAACTTAAATGGAAAGAGATTTACAAATGAACAAAGTTAATGTAAAAGATAGGGGGAAATATGTAAGGGATTCCTGTCCAATTACTGTCTAACTATGGAATCTTGGTTTAACCTTACCAAAGCTTATTTGTAAAGGGGATAATCACTTCCCTCGAAAGGCTCTCACAGCCTGCCTGGTGCCGTGACTGGTGCTGTATGGAGCTATAGGTAAGTGCAGAGACTGGGAGGCAGACTGCCTGGGTTTGAATCTCAGCCCTGCCCCTTGCCAGCTGTGTGGTTCTTACTATGCATGTGGCATTGGACACTTAACTGATCTCTTTCTGACTCAGTTTTCCTAATCTGCAGAATGGGAACAGTAAGTATACTTAGCAATGGTCAGGATTACAGATAAAATAATACACATTAGATATTTAAGAAGCTAGCTTCTCTTTATTATTTCCTATTTCCTTCACAACAGGAGAGAACTGATCAGGCTTGCCCTCATTTGTTCTTCCCAGACTGTAGCTGCCTGGCCAGTGGTTACACCCCACTTCCTCCTCTGCCCCCCAGACTGAGTGTTCACAGCTCATTTTTAAGGAGTCCCCTCTCACTGCTTATATGTGGAATCTAGAAAAATGATACAGATTAATTTATTTGCAAAACAGAAAGAGAGACACAGGATGGTACTGGGGGGAGAATTGGGAGATTGGTTTTGACATATATACATGACTATATACAAAATAGATAATTAATGAGAACCTACTGTATAGGAACTCTCCTCTATGCTCTGTGATGACCTAGACGGTAAGGAAATCCAAAAGAGGGTGCATATGCATACGTATAGCTGATCCACTTTGCTATGCTGCAGAAACTAACATAATATCATCAAGCAACTATACTGCAATACAAATTAATCTTTAAAAAGTAAGTGAAGCAAAAGAAAAAAAGCCACATAGTCTATGATACCTTTTAAATGAAATGTCCAGAATTGGCAAATCTATGGAGACAGAAAGCATATTAGTGGTTCCTTTAAGTTGGGGGGACTGGGTGGGGCATAGCTAAAGAATACAGGGTTTCTTTCATCTGCCAATGATGAAAATGTTCTAAAAATTTATTACAATGATAGTTGCACAACTCTATGAATATACTAAAAACCTCTGAATTATATACTTTAAATGGGTGAATGGTGTGGTATATGAATTACATCTCAATAAAGCTGCTATCAAAAAAAGAGTACCCTCCCCGACCCAGATCAACAATTAAAGGGTAGATCCTCTGCCTTCCTCCAGAACTATTTATTAAAAAAAAAAAATCTGACAGGGCTTATTCTTTTTGTGGCCATGAATATATAAGTACATTAACATTCCTGGCTGATTTATATTGGGATTATTTTTTCTCTGGATTACTGCCAGTTTTTGCCCGTTCAATTGATGATCAGTTAAAACCCAGAGGAAGTCTGGACGTCTAGAATTTGGAAGGACACAGAAAGGCAAACTAAAAACGGGAATCACACACCATCATGTGCATAGGAATGTGTGGTGACAGGGAGGACTGAACCAAATTGACACTCCAGGGCGTGTTAGATGGCTTGTTGGTGACATGCTGGTATCATTAGTCATTTCAGTGACAGTGTTAAAAGTAAAAATTTAAACGGGCCACTTGCTTGATTCTTACTCTAATGTTATTTTGCATCCTTTGTCTGTGATAATGCACTTTCCCCCAGATCATTTGCTTATATGGAATTCCTTAAGTAGGCCAGCAAGGAAGTGATGAGCCCACAGAGGATTTTAAGGACCTTTCGACATGCTTCCTTCCACATCAGATAGTGGCATCTGCAATGATACCAGAGAATAAAGGAGAAGCAGGAAAGACACTCCAGTGTGAATAATGGAATCTTAAGTTTTCAAAGTATGTACTTTGGATTGAAAAGAAAAATCTATAATAGAGCAAGTTAAGGCCGACTAAACACGCACAAATGCTGTGTGTGTGTTTAAACTCACTTAGGTTTGTATTTCCTTTTGGGTATAGTCCTAAGATGAACAAGCTTTTAAATGATCAAGATATTTACATGTATGTATCATGTATATATGAAGTATAAGGATATATTATCCATATGTATGAAAGTGAAAGTGAAATTGTTAGTCGCTCAGTTGTATCCGACTCTTTGTGACCCCATGGACTATAGCCCACCAGGCTTCTCTGTCCATGGAATTCTCCAGGCAAGAATGCTGAGGTGGGTCGCTGTGCCCTTCTCCAGGGGATCTTCCCAACCCACGGATCAAACCCACATCGCTTATATATCCTGCATTGACAGGGAAGTTCTTTACCACTAGCGCCACCTGGGAAGCCCCAAGAATGCTAGAGTGGGTTGCCATTCCCTTCTCCAGGGAATCTTCCCGACCCCAGGAGTAAAACCTGGGTCTCCTGCATTGCAGGTGGATTCTTTACTGTCTGAGCCACCTGTGAAGCCCACATATATGTAAAGAATCTGCCTGCAATATAGGAGCCGCAGGAGATGTGGGTTAGATCCCTGGGTCGAGAAGATCCCCTGGGGGATGGCATGGCAACCACTCCCTTGTTCTTGCCTGGAGAATCCCGTGGACAAAGGAGCCTGGTGGGCTATAGTCCATTGAATGACAAGACTGAAGTGACTTAGCACACATGTATGCATGTGTGTGTATACACACACATCTCTCCAAAGACAGAAGTGAGATTTAAGAGTGTTTTTCACATGAATATACCAAAGAGAGATTATCAACCGGAAAGTCAGTTGTTTGCATACAAAATAATCTGGATGAATAGAATCCTTGTGCTCGCAGCTGAAGACTGAAAGATTGCTAGTATTAGTGTTTTCTTTTATTTATAGCCTTGTCAAAATTATATGAAAATATTCCTCTCTCAAAAACCATTCTAGAGAGTTAGCTTATACAAAATGGTGTGTGTGTGTGTGTGTGTGTGTGAATGTGTGTAGGAGGTTGCACATAAAGGTTTGCTCAAAGCTTTTCTGGCGCCGTCTAATGAACTGAGTCCACGTAAGTGGTGGAACTTATGTGGTGGCTTCCCTCCCAGAAAGTTGTGACTTTATAAACAGATTTCAAGCAGCAAGGCTGGTAATGAAGATGTATGTGACAACAGACTTCAAGGAGAGGAAAAATCCACTCATAATAGAAGGGTCATCAAGCCTTAATTGTAAGAATGTCTCTGACTCTGAGAACATTTCTTTCCAACAAAAACCCCACTTACACTCACGGCTTAATATCCTCATTTAAGAAATGGGAGACATTAAATTAAATTTTAATTTATATTCCACTTTTATGTTTGTTTTTATCGTCCCTCTAATGCAGACTGTGTGCAGAACAATACAAATCATAGATCTCATTTCCACCCAACAACCTCATCAACCGAAAAGGTGATGACACAATCTTATTTTGAAGCCAAGAGAGTAATAAAATAAACCTCAGGACTTTCAGATGCACATTAAAAATAATCCTTTAAACTTCTTTGAAAGTATCATCAGTATTTTTAGTTAGAGCACAATCACTGAAGGGAAAAAGTTACACTATTTTAGTAATTTCAGTGGAAAGCAAAACAAGAATTGGGTATCCTCCAAGTTTACAGTAGCCCATACAGTAAAAAGACTTTTGTCAAGTGTTGATTCTCTCCTCATTAAGGAACTGTCTGAGACTGTATTCCTGGGTCAACTCATGCCTGCTTTTCCTAATCATAGCTATGTCTCAGTATCCATGACATGGATATAAACAGATCCATGGTTAAAACTAAACAGATGTGGTGATCAGGCAGTGCCCAGCTATCCATTTGTCTATAAAGTGGCAGAAATTGAACCTTTAATTAGTAAGATTTGATTGTCTACATTCTTACTACAACCATTAAAATGTAGTCCCTTTCAAGGGGATAAATGCCCAGATATTATTTTTAAGAATCCAGTAGTTAGCCCTCCACCAAGTCCAAATATCTTGCTCCTTAATGATCTACTTGTTTCGAGAACCAAAATAAAATGCTGCTTCAACCAGATTTTTATTTTCTAAATATCCTTTCAGTGCATAAGAAAAGCATCATTCCAGATGAAAATTCATTAGTCAGTCTTGGACTTTCTGTGACTGGATACTCCTGCTTCTAATAAGGTTGGAAAAATACCTCCTGGATAACTTACAATGTCTTCTAGTGCCCACATATCTACTCTGCATGCTGACCGTGCCTTTAAAAGCCTTCTGGGCAACATCAAAAACCTTGTGATTTATGTACCTTGAAGCAAGTTCATTTATCATTTGGAAAAGTTCTCAGAACCCTGCTTGTCTCTCTCTACTGTCTCTCACCTTTCTAAAGACTTTAAGCAGAAGCAAGGCCTTGGCCATGAAATAATTTATCCCAGTTGTGCAGTGGTAAATTATAACTAGAGCTAGGAATTGCCCCCTTACTGCATACAAATGATGTTTTTACAAGGCATACTTAAAAGCAGAATCTTTTGAAATCACTATATAACACTGAAAAACATGTAAACATGTATTGTTAGAGCAATTCGGCCATATATGGAGTTCATGTTCTATTGCTTCTTCAGATCTCTTCTATTAACCTTTAACCGTAAAGACTTTGTCAGATGCTTTAGATAGCTAACCACTGCGCTTGACTGAAAAGATGCTGAATTCATAGTCTCTACAGACCAGAATAAATGGATTAAACACAGACCAGATAACAGCATTGGATGCCAGTTGCAGGGACCACATCACACACCCGGTGAGAAGAACGCGGCTCCCCTTTTGGAGGCCGTGTCTGAGATGAGCCCGTCAGTCACAGCTCTCTCTCTTCTCTGCGATGACACACCAGTTGCCATGGTCGTTCCCAGAGCTCAGAATATGGAGCTCGGACACGCTCTCCTTCAGCAGGCCACAGAGCTCACCTTCTCGAAACACGTGGTAGTAACGCATAAAGGCTCTGGAATCCAAAGCATCGGGCTGCTGTTCTTCGACAGGAATGGCATCCCCTGGGTTGGAGTCTGTGGAATCTGCTGCAGAAACCCTCCTCCATAATTTACTACCAGGAGCGGTGCCCTCTTCTACGTTATCTTCATCCACACAGTTCTCCTTAGCATTGGTGCCACCCAGAAAATTCCCACCTCCGTTTCTCCTCATGACTCCAGGATGGTCTCCGTTTAGCTGTTTGCGTGTGGTGGGCGCCCTCAGCCACTCCAGAGGTCCTTGAGACGGCTCCACAAACACTTCCTCATCTGCATTTTGCTCTCCCGTGGACGAAGTCTCTGGATGACCCAAGTCGAAACTTGAGTGTCTTGAAGGCTGGATGGATATCGTGCCATTGGCCCAACTTCCTGTGTTTTTCAGGGGCCTCACTTTTTCAACTTGCTTCCTCAGAGTGGACTCATCCAGAGACCTAGAGGAAAACCAGGAGCGAAACGATTTCCCCAGCGTGCTGTAGAATCCGTTTTCTCCCTCGCCTTCCTCGGCAGTACTTGCGCAGCAGGCCCCAGCCAGGACGGTGTCGCAGTCCACGCTGTGGGACCGCTTGGAGCCGCGGCGCCCCTCGAAACAGTCCGAGCAGCGGCAGGCGGAGCAGGGCGGGTGCTGGGGGGGGCCTCTCCCTCTCCCTGGCTGGCCGGCTTCCGAGAGGGGTTGGGGGCACAAGGCTTTGTTCCATGGAACAAGCACGTCTTGCTTCTCAAAGTGCCGGTTCTTCTGTTCCATGGCCCAAACGTAAATCATCAGCTGGCCTCCAGGAACTAGGATCCTGGCCATTTCCTTTATGGCTCTGATTCTTCTTTGTTTTGTGGAAAAATGATGTATGACTGGAAAAGAAGAAACTGGATCTCAGTGTGTATTCACGTTTATAGACTAGTATTTCCTATATAAATACTAGTCTACACACTTATAGACTAGTATTTTCCACATAACAGTGATGCAGTTTTGACGAATACTGGAGTGGGTTACCATTTCCTGCTCCAGGAGGTCTTCCCAACCCAGGGACTGAACTTGCATATCTTTCATCTCCTGCATTGGCAGGTGCATTCTCTGCCCACTGTGCCACCTGAGAAGCCCTTGACATGTAAGTACTCCTTATTTCCTGAAGCTTGGGTAGGTGGTAGAAATAGCACAGACCTGGTTTTCAGGAGAAGCATAATTTTTAACTTTGTTTCCTATATCAGCAGACCCTGGAGATACTGTGGGTTTGCTTCCAGACCACTGGAATGAAGAAAGTCACACGAATTCTTGGTTTCCCAGTGCATGTAAAGGTGATGTTTACATTATACTGTAGTCAGTTAAGTGTGCACTAGCATTATGCATTAAAAAAAATGTAGGTATCTTAATTTAAAAATATTGCTAAAAGCTGCTAACCATCACCTGAGCCTTCAGAAAGTCATAATCTTTTTGCAGCAATACACCCAAGATCACAGGTCACCATGCAAAGATAATGATAATGAGTAGGTTGAAAATGTTACCAGAATTACCAAAATCTGACCCAGGGACACAGAGTGACCAAATGCTGTTGGCAGAATGGTGCCAATAGACAACAGGCTCAGTGCAAGGTTGCCCCAACCTTCCATTTGTAAAAATGCAGTGTCCGCAAAGTGCCATAAAATGAGATATGCCTCTACTCATTAGACAGCTCATCTTGGACAATTATTTAACTTCTCTGGATTTTGTCTCTTCATGTATAAGAAGACACCTAGAATAAACAATCTGTAAGGCCTCTTCCAGTTTTAAAATCCTATGAATTTTGTTAACCAGAAGAATGACCGGTGTGAATTAATAAAATTTGAAAGGGAGAGCTAACCCTACGTTAGGTAAATGTTCCCTAGTAGAATTCTATGAAATAACTTGTTGTTTTAATGAATGATTTGTACTTCTGAAGCATCACAAGATCAACACTGCTGGTCAGTATTAATACAGTTAATCAAGCAAGTATAAGTAGAGAAAATGTTAAAAAAAAAAAATTCTGTTTAGAAAATGCAAAGATAAGTCATCCAACCTCCAGACCAGACGACTGCTTATTAATAATGTTAATATAATGTGAAATTGTATTTATTTAAGAAAAAGCAACTTAGAGATCACTGTTTTACTTGCAGTTCTTTGCAGGTTAAAGTGAGTCAAGTGGGACTGCCTGTATCTAGTCTTAGGGGGGTTATTAGATGTATTTTTATCAAACAGTATTTAGGAAGCACTAGTCTGTGAGCTCCTAGAGTTTAATCACACCGTGTCAAGAGAAAGCATCACATTATTTTTCCACACACAAGCTTTCCACACTTACCTCAGATATGAAATTGGCTCTAAAGAGAGTCTGGACATTGCTGCTCAGATGTGAGTACAGAGCAGGTGAAACAGTGCCTGTAACCTTCGCATAATGCAGAGGTACACATAAATCGCTTTAGTTTACACGGCACAGAGAGCTAGGAAAAGTCTAAAGTGAGATTACTATATAGATAAAGCTGTCAAAGGGAGATTATACAAGAGGCACACTTTGTATTGTTCCCAATAAGGTTTGCTTCCCATCAGCAGAGCACAAACCCTGGCTTCTCTGACTATACCATGCACGAAGCTAGAGGCAGGAGGTTCAAATGCATTTAAGTTATTTATTTATAGCTGCGCTGGGTCTTCGTTGCTGCATGGGTTTTTCTCTAGTTGCAGCTACTCTCTGGTTGCAGTGCGCAAGCTGCTTATTGCGGTGGTCTTGTCGCAGAGCACAGGCTCCAGGCCTTGCAGGCTTCAGTAGTTGCAACACACGGGCTCAGCAGTCGCAGCTCCCGGGCTCTCAAGTACAGATTCCACAGTTGTGATGCACGGGCTTAGTTGCTCCCTGGCATGTCGGATCCTCCCAGATCAGGGATCGAACCTGGGTCTCCTGCATTGACAGGCGGATTCTTTACCACTGAGCCACCAGGGAAACCCTCAGATGCATTTAGAGAACAAGACACCAGTGTATTTTGTCCTGGATCTAGCAGTGACCAGCTTTGTGATCGCTGACTGATCACCTTACTTCACTAGGTGTCAGGCTAGTGACACTGAAGAATGAGCCCTTTGCAATGGTCAGTTTTAAAGCTTACAGTCTTTTTTTTTTTTAATTGATGTCTTTTAAAATTTTTGTTATTTTTTGGCCACACCATGCAGCAAGCAGGGCCTATGGGACCTTAGTTTCCCAACCAGAGCTCGAACTCAGGCCCCCTGCATTGGGAGTGCAGAATCTTAACCACTGGGCCACCAGGAACACCCCGCTAGAGCTTACACTTCTTGAGTAGTGTCTTGGTCAATGAGCCAAAAGAGGGCAGAGAAGTCAGGACTGAGTCAGACTTAGGACCGGACTAGCATTCAGATCTATGACTACTCCTGGTCGTTAACATCTTCCATAACTTGCACCTAATTCACCCTGAACCTTCCATGGGTATGTTTTCTAAACGCAGTTGATCCTTGTCACCTGTGGATTCTGTATCCACAGATTCGCCCACTCACTAAAATTTTTTTGTAACTTCAGAACTCTGTACGCTCAGCATTTTTGTGGTCATTCCTTGACATGCATAGAACAGCCAAAAAAAGTCGAGCTTCCCAAGGCACATGTTCCCAGCTGGGGTCCAAGGAGATGATCTGCCTTCCTGTCTCAGCTCTGGCAGTGTCAACAAGTGTCCTTTTCATGGTCTATTTAGTGCCACATGTTTTGCATTTTTGTGTTTTTGTTCATGATTTCTCTGTTGATTAATTGACAAAAGTATTGTGACCAGAGGCTCACAAGAACCTAATCCTGTATTTCCCCTGGGAGCAATGGTTCAGTATTTGTTAATTCAGTGTTCACAGGGCATTATAGAACATAACTACCGTGAATAATGAGAATTGACTGTATTCTTGTGTTTTGACCGTGAGAGGGGAAAAAAAAAAACACCATTAAAATAGGATGATTTTAATACAGTAATTTCTTTTTAGCAGACTTTATAGGCTTTCAACATTTTAGGATTCTTAGCTTCAGAAGTTTTGTTTTTAAGGAAAAATATCTTTATACTTTTCATTCCTTAATATTGCTTATGTGATAATCCATTTTAATACCATAATTTCACCCAGGAAATATCTGAATCGTTTATATATTTAACATATAATACTAAGTAACTTTTAAGCCAGATGTTTTAGAAAAAGAAAAACTTATAATACATATAAAATGTATTACACATGCCTGTGCGCACATATTCTATTAAGAAACATTGTAAATGTAAACTAAGTGGAACTATAAGATGTGTTTATATGAATTATCACCAATGTCAGGAAACTGTGTTGAATTTTAAAGAATAGAGAAGTTCTTGTTGTTTAAAAATCATAATTTAAAGGCAGAAGTAGCACTTGGTATGTGTATCCCATAGGATAGGGTGTTGATTGAACACATGGGTAGGTTGAATTAAGCAACTGGATCCCAGAATCATATGAGGTTACGCATAGTCATCTTAAAAGTCCTGTTATATCTTGGTATTTTATGATGTATTGTTATTTAATTTTTCAGGTGTGTCTCATTTGACTATAAGTATTCAGAATCCATGAGTTTAGTATGAAGCAAATTTTACAACCTCAGCACTATTGGCATTTTTAAACAAGCTAGATAATTCTTTATTGCAAGGTAGTGGGGATCAAGTTGATGACTGTTGAACATACACACTCAGTTGTGACAACCAAAACTGCCTCCAAACGTTAACAGATATCCCCTGGGTGGGGGGACAATATAATTTCAAGTTGAGAACCACTGGCATGAAAAGTTGGTTGACACCATTTCAATATATGGACAAGTTTTTATAAAAACTTTATCATCCTATTCTAAAAATAAGTAGGAAGACTGTTTCTTTTTGTTATCTGTCAGTAAAACATAAGGAATGTATTAGGTTTGATGCTTACCCTCTCATATGATTATTAAGAGACATGAAAAATATATATTTATATATTTTAAAATATAGTAAAAATATATTTCTTCATGTTAACCAAGAAATGCCAACATACATCATTCTAAATAAGTAAATCTGTATGGACATAGGAGAGACAGTTCAGTGACCTTTCTCCTAGTTTTAAATGTAAATGCTAACTGGAAAATGACCACAGTTCATAAAAACACATGCTGGGTTTCCACTGAAGGAAACATTTTTCACTGGAAGATGACAGCCAACTGTTCTCCATCTGCTCTTCGGGCAGGAGACTTCAGCTGAACAAAATGCAGGACTCAACAATGTACAACATGGAACATTTTCTGAAAGAGCAAAGTTGGTCAGCAGCCCCACGCCCGCAGCGGTGGTCCGCAGCACCGCCTGTTCGTAGGTAGCTGACGGTAGAAATTCTACAACCGAAGTAAACAAAAGAAGAGCAAGCACGTCTCTGACCTCTCTGCAGTTTCTAGTTCTTCAGGTAGCATGACCAAACCAAAAACTTTCTTCCTTTCAAAGAGTACAACTCTAATACTTCCTTATTCATAAGTGGAAGAAACTGGAATGGGTCATCCAAAAGAAGAAAGCAATAGTTTGAGGGTTAAACTAGATAAAAGAATCATATGTACCACTGTAAGTACACTTGAAATTAAATCATTCAGTTGAAATATTTTTTTAAAAATTAAATAAAATGAATTACATGGATCTTTCTACAAAGAATGGATATTGAGTTGCGAGAGTGGCCTCAACCACATAGCATTATTCTCACAGTGAAGAGCGAAGCTGTGATGGGGTTGCCTTACCGCCTATGGAGATGATGGCGTCGAAGCGCTGGTCCCTGAAGGGGAGGTTAAGGTTGTCACACACCATGACTTCACAGCCTCTGCTCCGGGCAATCTCTACCAGCGGTGCACAATAGTCACAGCCCATGGTGTAGACCTGGCTGTTCACTCTCAGATACTTTCCAGTCCCACAACCTGTAAGAGAAGAGCCTGTGTTGGACGCTGTCCTTAGTGGAAAATGCAATACTGCCGGTTACTTTGTCTTAGGGAATAGCAATAATTTGATACAGGCCAACCTTAGAGAGATTGCGGGTTCCATTCCTGACCGTGGCATTAAAGCAAGTGTCGCAATAAAGTGAGTCACACGACATTTTTTTGGCTCTAGTGCATTTAAAAATGGTGTTTACGCTGTAGTCGTTTCAGCAGCATTAAGTCTACAAAAACCATGTCCATACCTCATTTTTTAAATAGTGTATCGCTAAAAAATGTTCACCATCATCTGAGCCTTTAGCAAGTCATAAACGTTTCTTCTGGTGGAGGATTTGAAATACAGGGAGAATTACCAATATGTGACAGAGAGACCCACAGTGAGCAGATGCTTTTGGAAAAATGGTGCCAGTAGACTTGATCAAGGCCAGGTTGCCACAAACCTTCAATTGGTGCAAAACGCAATACAGTATCTGGGAAGTGCAATAAAATGAGATCTGCCTCACTCACCAAGACAGAACCCAGCATGGATTGAAGGTACCCACAGAAACAAAAAGAAGAGCCTTCAGAGAGCATGGACGTGTTTTTACATAGAGAAAAAGAAATGGAAATGGGGGAAAGAAATATTATTTACTGACTATTTAATAAGGTCATGTCCATAGGGCTTTCTTAACTTGATAGCACAACCAAGAAATGTCAGCTGGCCCCCAGCAGATAATAATAGCTGCCTAGTATTCTAGTGACAGGGTCCAGTCTCTCTATAAGTTACCTTCACATACATATTTCTCTAGATTTATGTGTTCTGGGCATTTAGTCTTGTGTTATCAAAACTTCTTACCACTTGCCACTGTGTAAAACAGACTACTGTTAACAACTGTTCAACTTTTATAACAACTTATAAAATTAAGTTATACAATAGAACGGGCCTTTCGAAAATTTAGAAGTTGAATGAGAAAAGGGTTTCAGTATCTTTTAATCCAATCTGTTGTCAGTGCTAGCTCTTGTAAGTTTATTTTTTTAAAAACTTGTTCTATTTATTTGTTTACTTATGGCTGTGCTGGTTTTGTCACTGAGCGCGGGCTTCCTCCAGTTGCGGAGAGAGGGGCTACTCTTCGTTGCCCTGCTGGCCTCTCGTGCTGGCTTCTCTCGTGGCAGCTCCTAGGTTCTAGAGCACCAGCTCAGCGCTGATGACTTGCCCTGCGGCATGTCCAGTCCTCCGGGGCTAAGGATCAAACCTGCGTCCCCTGCGCTGGCAGGCACATTCTCAACCACTGGACCACCAGGGAAGTCCTCTATCAACTCAGGATACAACTCTAACAAAGAACTATTTTTTCTTAAATGGACCAGTTTTGACATTCACTTTCTGGTGGCAGAGACCCAGATAATAATTCAAGGTTTACACAGTGCATAGATTTAGATCAGTCAGATTTCCCTGATATTATGCTGACATAAAGAAATGGTCATCTTGAAACAAAATCTTCTGTGGTCTAGTGTCTAGCATTCTGTTCTAGCACCAACATATCATCTGTTTCTTTTTTCAGAAATATTTAAAGATCTCATTAGAGCTTATATCCCTGCCTACCGGCATTGGCTATAGATTTTTTTGCCTGAAAGATAGTTAACCACTATTCAAAGATGATTCGGTTGCTGCTTTTGAAATACATCACAAACTCTTTGATGATAACTCCTTAATAGGAGCTATTCAAAATTATATGAGACACTAAAAACATAATTAAGATTCGCCAATGCCAGCTGAGACACTGGAGAGCTTGTGAATAAAAAATAAGATTTCCAACTTCATTATTTCAGTGTAAATGATTGAGGTCTTAGAAATATTTTAGATCTCATAGCCATACTCCCTAAGAATGCTTTTGAGAAAAAGGATTCAATATGTGAGAGCAATCATGGGGAAAATATAATCCATAAAGTATTTTAAAATTGAAATTCTGAACATTTCAAAGATGATGCTCATATTTTAAGAAAAATAACCTTGTAAACTTTTCTGCTGTTCTGAACTGGCTCAGGGGATATATTTAGAAAAATAAAAGGGGAAATTACTTCCAAGATGCTGATAAAAACCGGTTCATGGAATATTAGAGCTAGAGGGATGTGTTCAGAGAGCATCTGGTAGCAACAAGGAAACTGAGGTCTTCTTAGATCTTATCATCTCCTGAAGTGTTTCCAGTGCCCTGATGCCCTTGATTTATCCCATATTCACTTCTTGGTGTGTGTGTAGGAGTGCCGTGCTGTTCTGCTTGCAGGGATCTTCGTTCCCTGACCAGAATTGAACCCTGAGCGCCGAGTCCTAACCACTGGACACCAGGGGAATTCCCTCATATTCATTTCTAACAGCATTCTTTTTTTAATTTTTTTGGTTCTGAATACCTTTTCTTTTTTAAATTGAATTGCTTTACAATGTTGTGTTAGCTTCACATCCCCTCCTTCGTGGACCTCCCTCCAGCCCCAGCACAGAGCGCTGAGCTGAGCGCCCTGCGCCCTTCAGCAGCCCCCCACTAGCTCTCTATTTTATCCATCATGGTGTATGTTGGTCTCTGCTGCCCACCCCATTCATCCAGCATGGCATTCATCTTTAAGGGTAGTAATGGGACTCCTGAATACAGTGCAATTATCTGTTTCCTAGGTGCCGACATGGAGGTGCTAGAGAGGGGAGATGTTATCCTAATGAGGAAATGAAGAATACTGCCCAGCCTAGTCACCCCATTATCTTAAACAAGCAAGAAGCAAATCAGACCACTTTTGATTCGGCAGCTCCTGTACATAGCAGTCATGCTCCTTTACAAACTCTCACGAAATGATAACCTCCTGTAGAACCGAAGAGCTACACTAGCAGGTGTCTGCATGCTTCCGTTCCCCTCTATTCTGTATTCTGCACCACAGAACAGCTGAGGAAGAAAACAGATAATTACCTCAGTTCAGCAAGATGTTTTGGCCCATGGTGAGTAAGTACTTGCTAGAAATAATTAATCTGAATGTTCCCTCCGAAGTTTGCAGAAAGAGCTACATTTTTTAAATTGAAGTTTTTTCTTTTTTTTTGGCTAAGACCGTATCTGAAAGAGAATTCTCTTTTCCTCTGGGAAGAGGAAGAATACAGCCTATTTATTTCTCCTAAACCTTTTGAAGTCAGAGATGAGGGAATATGTTTTTTTCTGTAGGCATGGTGCCTGCCCCTTAGTAGGAGCTCTTAATTTTTATTGACTCAGAGAAGAAATGGTAATTAGAGAATGACTTAGCAAAATAAGTCTGATCACAGAATATGGAAAAAATAATTGAGAGTTAAAAGGCATAAAGGAACTCTGATTATTGAAAAATCAGTTTTAGTTATATGCACAAAAATAAAAATTTGTAAACTGTTAGGATAGTTGTCTCTGATGTCAGGTAAAAAGGTCACCTTGCTCAGAAAGGAATCTGGCTCTAGTCTTTATTTTGCTTCTAAACTAATCAAAGTAAAGATTTTAACCCAAAGGACACCCACCAGGTACCATGTTCTTTTTAAATATTATAGTCTATTTTTATTCATAATTTGTCAGTTTAAGACTTTCTTGAGTTGAGAGGAACATGAGTTTTATATATAAGGACAAGGTTATACTAAAAGGGATTGGCTAGCCAAATATGGTTCTGTTTTATTTTATTTTTTATTGGAGTACAGATGGTGTACAATATTGTGTTAGTTTCAGGTGTATAGTAAATGAACCAGTTATACGTATACTTATATCCCCTCTTCTTTTTAGACTCTTTTCCCATATCAATTATTACAGATCATTGAGTAGAGCTCCCTGTGCTACACAGCAGGTTCTTACCAGCTATTTTATATATAGTAGTGTATATGTCCATCCCAGCCTCCCAGTTTATCTCTGGCAGGTACCCTCTCTTAATGGCCTTAAGTTACTAGCCCATTTCAGGAAAAGGCTGCCTTGATTCTACAAATTACAGTATTTCCTGAGGGTACTTCCATTTCTGCTGCCTTTGAATCTTCAGCGCTCTTTATATTTAGACACAGTTGCTCTCCCTTCATTCCTGATCCCTCCCTGAAGACATAGTTCCTATCAGGAACCGTCATCACACACCTCAGCAGATCAGCTTCTCTAGGGAACAGGGTGATGTGCTTAATAAAATTTAGCCAATAAACAGTTGCAGTACTAAAATAGCATAGCAGGTAGAGAATCCCTGTGTGGGCAGCTGGAGCCCAGTTACCTCTGCGTGTCTATTCCCTATGCAAAGTTTTATTAATCGTTAATACTGGAGTGGGTAGCCTATCCCTTCTCCAGCGTATCTTCCTGACCCAGGAATCGAACTGGGGTCTCCTGCATTGCAGATGGATTCTTTACCAACTGAGCTGTGAGGGAAGCCTGAATCATTAATTAGAAATTGCTAATCTAAATGCCAGTCAAATTAGCCAACATAGACTATTGATTTTTTTGACTAAGTGGAAAACCTAGAAAGAAAAAGTATTTCCTTTGGAGGATAGCTCTGTTGTTCTATGGGCTTCTCTGGTGGCTCAGTGGTAAAGAATCTGCCTGCAATGTGGGATATGCAACTTCAATCCCTGGGTTGGGAAGATCCCCTGGAGGAGGACATGGCAACCCACTCCAGTATTCTTGCTTGGAGAATCCCATGGACAGAGGAGCCTGGAGGGCAACAATCCATTGGGTCGCAAAGAGCCGGACACAAGTGAGTGACTAACACTATAGTTCTGCTTCCTTTTTCCTACTAATCCCTTTGGGCTCCTTTCTTCCCTTTTCATTGATTTTTCTTAATTTCAATTTTATTTTTAAACTTATCTTTCATGTGTAATTAAAATATTCCTACTATTTGAGTGGTAAAAAAGCTATAAAAAACACAAAAGTCAAAAGATACAGATGAGTAAAATACCATTTGGACTTCCAAGCACAGTGGTAAAGAATCTGCCAGCCAGTGCAGGAGACACAAGAGACGCAGTTTCCATCCCTGGGTTGGGAAGACCCCCTGGAGGAGGCAATGGCAACCTGCTCCAGTATTCTTGCCTGGAAAATTCCATGGACAGAGGAGTCTGGTGGGCTACTATCCATGGGGTCACAAAGAGTCAGACAGGACTGGGCTACTGAGCACACAAAAGAACATTTACTAAAGTGATTTGCACAGGGATACTTAAAGAATGTTATTTGTGCTGTAATTTGTGGGAGGAAAATGTAGCAAACAACATGCATATCTGTTGGTGTTGTGTTATTAGCATAGAGAGCTATGCAGCTTTTCAGACTCAGTAGCTATATAAGAACAAATGCTGTGTTATGCCCAGTCGGGGCCGAGTCTGCAACCCTTTGGACTGTGCTCTGCTAGGCACCTCTGTCCATGGGGTTCTCCAGGCAAGAATACTGGAGTGGATTGCCATTCCCTTCTCCTGGGGATCTTCCTAACTCAGGGATAAAACCCTCATCTCCTATGTCTCCTGCATTTCAGGGGGATTCTTTTGATCTCAATATACAAAAACAAACAAAAGCTAGCTATATAGCAGTCTATATAACATACTCATTTGTGTAATTGAAAAAGGTAAGTCCATCCATGCACACACTTACATGTACAAATATATTTTTATGTGAAGTATCCCAAGATTAAGCAAGAAGCTAAGAGCATAGTGCCTCTGATGTGGGTTACTTGGTGCTGGGAGACTGGGATGGGAAGATAATTTTCACTATACATTTTTTGTACCTTTGTTGCTAAGCTATATAAGTGGATTACCTATCAAAAAAATTTAAGCAATTTGTATTCCCCTAATATTCAAACTGTTTACTCATATGGTTTCATCATTGGGGGTTATTGGTCTTTTTCATACTGACTCTGAAGAAGATTCTGTTGATTAAGAAAATTACTTTTTTTCTATCCGATATGTTGTACTTAGTTTTACCTAGTTTGATTTTGGTTTTTTACTTCCCTTACATTTATGTCCAGATTTTTGCCTTGTAGAACCTTTTAAATTGTATGCACTCAAAAATAGCAAGTGCAGTCAATCTTCATTACTCACAGACTCAGGATTTGCATGCTCATCTATTTGCTAACATTTATTTGTAATGCCAGAGCCTGTACTGACAGTGCATGAATGTCTTTAGACAGAAACACACATGAAACAAGATTAGGTGTTGATCAGTTGACAAAAATATTGTGACCACAGGCTCATAGGAGCCTAATCCTGTATTTCCCCTTAGGGCACCAATTCAGTGTTCACTAATTCTGGGTTCACAGGAGCTTTATAGAATCTGACTTCTGTGGATAATGACAATCAATTGTATTTTCTTTTATGGTTTCTGACTTGTTTTGTGCCATACATGGAAACGCCTTTAGCTTTTGAGAATATTAAAAAAATAACATAGTCATCATTCAGCCCTTTAATCACTTTCTTTTCTTATTTTTAAATCTTTGCTCCATTTGGAATTTTTGATGTAAGGTATAATCAGGCTTCCCTGGTAGCTCAGACGGTGAAGAATCTGCCAGCAATGTAGGAGACCCAGGTTCAGTCCCTATGTTAGGAAGAAAGGAATGGCTACCCACTCCAATATTCTTGCCTAGAGAATTCCATGGACAAGAGAGCCTGGTGGGCTGCGGTCCATGGGATCGCAAAAAGTCAGACACGACTGAACAACTAACGCTCACTTTTTTTCATGAGAAGGTAGCTTATATATTCTGTTGTCTCCAAACCTTTTGATCCCAATTGATTTAAGATCCTGGTACTTTGCTTATATTATGAGTGATAAGAGTTCCAAACCCACCGCATCTTCTGAAAACCAGTTTTTGTTTTTTTTAAGTTAACACTATAGAGATATTTTTAGAGATTCTCCACTTCTACATGACATGTACCCCTTCCCCAAATTCTACCCTGCTCGAACCATCTTTAACAAGCCAAAGCCCTGGGCACATCTATTTCTCTTACCAGCATTTTGACTGAATGTCAGATTAGACAGAACTTGTGACTCCATACTTATAATTCATATAGGTCCTCTGTACATGCAGTTGCTAGAGAGCAGATTTAGGTGGGAATGCTTCCAATGAAATCATATCTTGTCTTTAAACTTAATCTGAGATCTCCTGGGCTGTGGTTACCACTTCTGGATTCCAGAACATACTGAGCCAAAGACCTCCCAGGAAATCAGGGATTATGAAGATATGATCTAATTTATGTTCCTATAATAAAACACCTACAGCATAGTTAAGGGAAAGGATTCATGAGATTCATAAGAGGTGATAGGGCTTCTTGTGAGTGTATGTTCATCACTCAGTCATGTCCAACTCTCTGTGACGCTATGGACTGTAGCCCTCCAGGCTCCTCTGTCCATGGGATTTCCCAGGCAAGGATACTGGAGTGGGTAGCCATTTCCTTCTCCAGGGGATCTTCCTGACCCAGGGATCAAACAGATTCTTAACTGTCTGAGCCACCAAGGATCTCAGATAGAACCTCTACTATATACACAATCCTGGCTCTTCTGTAGAAGGCACAAGAACCCCTCAAGGTGAGCTACCAAAACACTGTACTTACAAATGTGAATGAATCTACATTTATTAAAAGGGTCAGTTTCACAAGCGGCCACTTCAGTCCTGGCAGATTCAGCGAAGGTCAGGTTGATTTTGTGAAAGAATATGCACAAAGGCTCTGAGAAGACCGCCTCTGTCTAAGTGTAGATTTGGGGGACTTTTATACTTTCTCGTGCGATCTCATGAATTTCTGCTATAAAGTGAACATTCTAGGTGCAGACATGCCAAGGACACGGTTCTAGACTTCCGGTTAGAACAGGATGAAAAATGAATCTGAAAAGGAAAGGCACGATGGAGTATATGCACATCAGACTGCGTGGCCCCGCCCGGGTTACCTATGTCGGCGATGAGGCTGCCTGGCTTCTGCTCCTGGAGGAACTGGCGGACGCGGGGCCAGGCCTTGCTCTGCAGGTCGCTGAAGTAGGGCGCGGTGCTCTCGTACACATCATGCACGTGCTGCTTCTCCAGCTGGGCGGCCGCATGGTCCATCCTGGGGAGAGCGGGGCCATGCCAAGGGATGCGGTTCAGAGCGGGCACCAGAAACGGCTGATGGAGATGCAGGTTTCCTAAGATGGGAACTTACGACTGCCAAGGCTGTGCTGTTTTCATCCTTTCTTTCTTTTTCTAAAAAAATTATTTACTTTTTAATTGAAGGATAACTGCTTGACAGAATTGTGTTGGTTTCTGCCAAACATCAACATGAATCAATCAGAGGTATACATATGTCCCCTCCCTCTCTTACAAACTACAAAGAACACAGCCTTCACCGGAACCTCACCAGCATTGTCGAAAGACTAGCAGACGTGTCGCTGTTAGCTGCACATCTTCAGAAAACAGTCATTTGTGAATGAGCTAACTGTAATGTGTTTCTGTGCAAGATGAGTCCTTAATTTTGGAAACATAAAGGCCTTAGCAGTGGTTCACTTTGGATAAAGCTCTCTTCTCTTTGATGCTAAAGAGATTAAAATTTTATAACATGCATTTCACAACTCCAGTCCAATCACAAAGCCCGATTGATTCTACCTTTTGAATGTCTTTGGATTCTAACCATTTTCTTTACATCCTACTGATTCTGTTTTAGAAAGACCTCATTTCTTGTTTCAGTTACTTCAACCACCTATAAATGGGGTGGTTGTTTTTTTTTTTTGTCCCTTCAGTCTCTTTCCTTCAGTTATGCCACAACTGTTTTTCTAAAAACATAAAACTGCGCTGCTCCCTATCTTAGACTTCTTCAAAGGCATTTTATGGCTTGTCTGCTCAAGGCCGGGTGTCTCAGGAGGGTATCCATGGCTCTTTCTGATCTGGCCTTCACTTACCTCTTGCAGTGATTTCTCACCTTCCTTCCCCAGCATCGGGGCACGTGTCATACTTAGTGACCTGACGTTTCTCAGACTTGATGCATCCTCTGTCATCCAGGGGCTGGTACAGACTTTGTGCCTTACCTGACTGACTTCTATTCATTCTTGGCCCAAGCATCACCTCTTCCAGAAGGACTTCTCTGACCTCCCATGCAGGATAAGGGCAGTCAGAGAGCAGTGGATAAGACTCCACCTGCCAGTGCAGGGGACACAGGTTTGGTCCCTGGTCCAGGAAGATCCCACATGCCGTGGAGCAGCTAAGCCCATGTGCCCACACAACTACTGAAGCCCGCACACCCTAGAGCCCAAGCTCTGCAACCATGAGAAGCCCTTGCACCGCAGCTAGAAAGTAGCCCCGACTCGCCAAAACTAGAGAAAGCCCACAGGCAGCAATGAAGACCCAGTGCAGTCAAAAACTTAACAGAAAAATTTTTTTAATAAAAAGGATTGGGGAAAGTAGAAGAGCAGGTCTTCGAGGCTTCTGTTCGTTTAGGGTTTGGTCTTTTAATTATTCTCCTGTGGCATGTGAGTGAGGATATCCCAGGGCAGCAGCCAGGGATCAGACCGTGGCTTTGTACCAATCAGTATTAAAGTGTTTTTATCACTGAAGAACCCACTTGGCCCCATTGCTGCTTACCAGCTGGCTCAGTCCCTCCCCTTCTCCTCTTTCGTCCCATGCATCCTCTGTGGTTACTGAATTTTAATTTTTTTGGCCACCATACATGACATGTAGGATCTTAATTCCCCGACCAGGGATCAAACCCACTCCCCCTGCAGCATGAACTTGGAGTCTTCACCATTGGACCAGCAGGGAAGTCCCCACTCACCACCTTCAGCGTCCAATCCATTGACAACTTTTTCTAACTGAAGTATAGTTGATATACAATATTAGTTTCAAGTTTATAACATAGTGATTCAGTATTTTTATTGATTATATTTTTAAAGTTATTACAAAATAACGACTGTTTCCCTGTGCTATGCAGTGTAACCTTGTCGCTTATCTGATTTATACACAGTAGTTTGTATCTCTTAATTCCGTAACCTTACCTTGCCCCTCCCCTTTTCCTCCTGTCACCCACTTTGCTGTTTAGTTGCTTCAGTCACGTCCGACTCTTGTGACCCCATGCACTGCAGCCCACCAGGCCCCCCATCCATCAGATTCTCCAGGCAAGAATACTGGAGTGGGTTAACCACTAGTTTGTTCTTTCTATCTGTGAGTCTGTTTTTTTGTATGTGTGTTTTGTTATGTACATTTGTTTGTTTAATTTTTTAGATCCCACATGTAAGTGAAATCGTACAGTATTTTTCTTTGTCTGACTTATTTCACTAAGCATAATACTCTCATTGAGTATTGTAAGCATAATATCCACATTGTTGCAAATGGCAGACTTTCACTCTATTTTGTGAATGATGATATGATGACATTCTCAAATGATGAGAATGATGATATACTCATTCCATCATTCCTTCCACTGCAAGGAAGAGCTTTTCAGGATTTACTCTTAAAACAATTTAGCAGTAGGTTATCCTTAATTGGGCTTCCCTGATAGCTCAGGTGGTAAAGAATCCACCTGCAGTGCAGGAGACCTTGGTTCAATTCCCGGGTTGGGAAGATCCCCACTCCAGTATTCTTGGGGTTTCCTGATGACTCAGCTGGTAAAGAATCCGCTTGCATTTTGGGAGACCTGGGTTCGATCCCTGGTTTGGGAAGATTCCCTGCAGAAGGGAACAGCTACCCACTCCAGTATTCTGGCTTGGAGAATTCCATGGACTGCATAGTCCATGGGGTCGCATAGAGTCAGACACAACTTGGCAACTTTTAGTTTTCACTTTATCTTTAACTATTATGAGCCTGCCCACAGTCCCTGCAAAAAAAATCTGGCAACTCTTAACAGAGTACAAATCTCATTTGTGATGTCTGACAAAACTTCCACCCAAACTGAAGCAGCTTATATTACACCCTCAACTAGAATACAAAGTAAACATATGGCTGCCTATAACTGCCTACACATGAGGAAAAACCCAAACACTGAAGGCTTTTCTCTGTAATCAAAATCTCAGTAGACGTAGGTCTGTTTAAAATTGTCCCCCCTTAAGGAATCAATTAGGTAGTACAGTCTTGAGAACTGTAAAACAAATACATTTTACTTCATCGCACTTGCCAGTGTTAAGGGTTTCCCAGGTGGCTCAGTGGTAAAGAATTAGCCTGCAAACGTAGGAGACCCAGGTTCAATCCCTGGTTCAGGAAGATTCCCCTGGAGAAGGAAATGGCAACCCACTCCAGTATTCTTGCCTGGAGAATTCCATGGACAGAGGAACGTGGTGGGTTACAGTCCAGGAAGTCACAAAGAATCAGGCATGACTTAGCAACTGAGCACACACACACCAATCAAGTGACAATAATCATGAGCTTGAGTCCCTTCAATCTGCCTCCATCTGCAAGCTCAGAATCTGTAGTATTTGAAGAGCACCACATGAAGACCCTTCTCTGATTCTTCCCCAACGTTGCCCAGCTTCTACCATAAACAAGCAACTTCAAAGAGCTGTTTGAAAGCATGTGAACAATATAAATCTGTTTTGTTGTATTTTACACTTAATATTATATTCTGCAGAATATGTAGCTAACTGTGAAATTGATTTGCAGAGCTGGGGCCATCCAATTTGACATTCTTGACACTCTGGATTTATATTTCCTGCTGTGTGTGTGTGTGTGCATGCTAAGTTGCTGCAGTCATGTCCGACTCTGTGACCCTCTGGCCTGGAGCCCACCAGGCTCCTCTGTCCATAGGATTCTCCAGGCAGGAATACCGGAGGGGTTGCCAAACCCTTCTCCAGGGATCTTCCCGACCCAGGGGTGGAACCTGCTTCTCTTAAGTCTCACCTGCATTGGCAGGTGGGTTCTTTACCATTAATGCAACCTCGGCAGCCCTTCCTGCACTGTACACGTATGCAGATTCCTTGTGAATTTGGTCCTGTGACTAAGCTAGTAAGACCAGTACTACAGCACTCAGCGCAGGGTTCCAGCAGAAGCTAGGGATGTGGGGTTTGCTTTAGCCAGGCTCCTAATCTGTGTGCTGACAAATTTGGAAGGGAGAATAAGTCACAGAAAGTGATGCCCTGCGCATCCGAGAACTAGTTTGGATTTTCAGTGCAGTGGAAGGTGGTTCCCTGGAGAGCGGGAAAGGGGAGAGAAGTGCTAGGAAGCTATTAGGAGGGGTCAGTGGCTTGGTGTGTTTCCCGTGGAGAGAGGACCAAACAGAGAAACGTCAGCGCTTCTTCCTTCTAGCCACAAGGTGGTCAGTAACAGGTCACAGATGTTTGGTTTTCCTGTTTGGGGCGTGTAACTAGGGTAACACTTCTCCACCCAGCTTGATTCAGGCAAAGCCACGGGATGTGCTTTGACCATTACACGTGATCAGAAAAGATCTGGGCAGAGGAAAACTTCTGGGCAGAAGTTTTACCAGCCAGAGTGTGTGTCTTCGATCCTGGAAGCACCAGCCCAGGTCTCCAAGTGACTGCTCTTGATGGATGGGCAGTGTGCATGTTTTTAGCCAGAAATAGGGCAATACACAGCTCATCATAAGAGATGTGGATTATCTACCTAGATAATGGAAAAGTAAAATCTATCAGTCATATTCTGTTAGAAGATCTCTTGTTACTATATGAGTTTGTCCTGTTTTTTCCTTCATAAACATTAACACTTTTCTCATTACTGTAGATAGAACTAAACTGGGAGAAAACTGAATATAATTCTGTCTCCCACTTCTTAAAATTAATACTGTGAGCCAAGGAAGGAAAGGAGAGAGGCAGGGAGAAAGGATGCTAATATCTGTGAACCTGAGAGCACAAAGGCATCAAGGTGTTGCTGAGAGCACTTTTCTGTCAACACGTGTGTGTGTGTGTACTGAACAGTAACATGTTAGTTTGAAAAGTAAGAGGATCTGTCAATGGTAGTAGTGAAAAAACATTTGGAGGTCTAAGATTCTAGGGAATATGTAACCTGTCCCCAAGCCTGAGCCTGTGCATTTATGACCATTATTTACAGGCCTAGACATTTTAGAAATGAAATACTTTTAAAAACCTGTGCTTATCTGCTCTTCCTTTGAGGAACTGTACTTCCCTTTGGACTCCAAGTGATGTTGGAGCCTGCCAGTCATGTAGGACAGGGGTGGACACATGACCTCATTTAAGAAAATCATTCCCTCTCCCCTGGGAAACTGACCAGAGATAGTTGAAGCCAAATCACTAGAGGAAATATCCTCCAGTTTCTCCTAAGTCTTACCTTTCCTGAGGTTTGTTTTGTTTTTCGTTTTTCCTATTCTATCAGCTACTTGGTATACTCTCAACAGATCTCTTGCTTGAGGAAGAGTTTGTTTTGCAGGCTAAGGACTTTAGTTATTTCAGACTTGAATACATCTTCATGATCACAGCATGGACCTTGGGGGGTTCCACGGTGGAAGAGAGGTGCTGCACCATCCAGAGTCCCAGCAGGACTTGGCTCCCATAGATGGAAGGACTCTGGTTGGAGTCCTGGCAACAGACCCCTGGGATGCAGTGTCCTGTTGGAAGCAGTGCCAGTCTAAGAGCAGAGCAGATTGTTGTACTGCCTCCATCTTTGCTTCTGCTACATCTTTTTTTTATGGCCACAGCTTAGTATCTGAGCTATTATTACAGCTCTCTTTGTCCCCCTGTCTCCCTCCCACTCCCCCGACTTGTCACCTCTGATACATCCATAATGCGGGAAGGTTGCAGTACTCTTTTTTCAGTTAACATTCACTTGCTGGAGACATATCCTGTAGTAAAAGGCAGCTGCAAAGACCACACTGCATGATGCTGTTCTTGGCTTGATGGATGTAGCTTGTAATCTCCCTCCAAGAACTCAAGAAAAGCAGTTTAGAATCTCTATTTTCATGCTGGTACTGGATAATTTTCCTCTAATATCCATTTGATCATCTCCTCTCCCTGTTGAAAACCCTTCAGGAGACCTCTCTGGGACAAAGCTTGCACTCTTCCATCCAGCATTCAGAAGCTTCCAGGACTTGGCCTCAGTCTGGCTTTCCAGCCATATCCTCTTTCTGTGACAACTCAAATTCTCAGCTCCACCCAAAGAACTCTACTCACGTTTCCCTGAGTGGGCCTTGTTTATAGCTCCTCATTCAGGTCTTTGCTAAAGTCAGCAGGCTCTTCTTTCTTATCTGTAGTGCTTCCCTTCTGAAATCTTACCTGCCCTTCAAAGTCTAGCTCAGCCTCCCCCTTCTCTGTAAAGACTTTATGGATAGCTATTAATAAGAATCATTTCCCCTAGTATTTCTATATATTGCATATTTATTATTGCTGCCACTCTTTGAGCATTTCTCCTGATTCTATCTTGAATTTTCAACTCTGTGTATGTTCCCAGCTCGATTAGAAGCTCCTGGAGGGCAGAACTGAAACTGGACTTCTCTTTTATATGTATAATAATGCTTTCACTCCATAGTTAACTGTAGAACCAGTGGATCAGTGAGCTCCATTTACTTAGCTCCCTATGCAAGAGAACAGTGCTTTACTCCAGATAAACTGGTCCTCAAATATTTGGTCATAAATCACGAATCCCCTGATAAGAGTCAAGAGGCTCTCAGAGGCTCCCAAGGCTAAAACTGAGCCTTCCCAGTCATGTTTTGTGTTTCATAATTTCCTTCCCTTGCAGAGGCCAGTTTTATAAAACAGTCCCAGTTTTATAACTGAAAACAAATATAAATACTGTAAATTATTCTCTTATTATAAATGCCACAGAAGACACATATTTTAAAAAGAGCATAGAGCTGCTTTAAATTTCAAAGATATATTCAAACTGTAACTCTAAAGTTTACATACTAAATCGTCAAGTCAGGTCAAAGACTTTACTTACATTATAAAAAGACTTTAGCATGATATAACTAAGTTTATTTAATCTTTTATAAAAATATTTAATGCATGATACTTATACCTACATATTATTTTCAAATACAAATTATACTGCAACCTTTTGTATGATAAAAAATCTATCATTTCACAATATGCTGACATCCTAGAAACACATTTTGTTCTCTAATAAAAAATTGAATACATTCTTGTTATTTTAAAACTAGTTTCAAATTCTTTTTTCCACCTAGTGCAAAAATAAACTCCAGCTTACTTTATATCACAATGTCGTAACTTTTAAATGATAGGAATTGGGCCTAATTAGGTTTACTGAATAAGCTCATATTATGTGAATTGCTGTAATAACTGAAAGCTACTAACCTGAGTCATCTTGTGATTACAGAAAATTACTTCTTGTCTTTTTGATTCATGGCAGTTTCCACCCTCAGAGAGTGACAGTTGTTGCTCATAATTTTCTCGGTGTGTAATGTAAACGCAGTTTAGTGGGAGGAGAATCAAACAGTGAGGTCCTTTCCCACGGTGGGCTGCTCCGTGTGAGTCTTCGCAGGGAATATAGGCTCTATTAGGAAAAGAACAAGTACTAAAAGTTCATTTTACATAATACAACTTTTGAACCAGCTATAGCCCACGCTGACCTCTTGACATATGCCTGAATTACCCAGAGAAGACAGGATTAGAATGAACTGTTAATTTATGGAATGTGCCAGAACTCTAAGAGCAGTTTCTGAATCAATCCCTCAGCTTTCTGTAAAACACCCAAATACTTTCCCCCCAAATTAAATAGGATGATTTCATCTTGTTCCTCAAAAAATTACAAGTACTTAGAGTCAACTTCGAATCCAGTGGTTTAAGTACTGTAACTTTTTAAGACATATGACTAAATGTTATTAAGTCATTCCAGTACAATTTAACTGTTCAGTATTTGTTCTTATTATCAGCTATTTCCATGTCACTTTGACAAGTAACCCTAGTTATTCTTCACTGTTCACATTTATTTTTTTTCTTTTTACATAATAGAACAGGTTTGTCTTGAAATTCATCAAAAGACTCTGAGTTACATTAAAAAGGGGACATGTGCAGAAAAACACTCTGTAATGGGGAGGTCTTGGGGTGTAAAATGAGGTCTGGAGAGATGCCCGGTGCAGTAGGAGAAGCCCATCATGTAACATCTGGGGGCCTGATGCATCTGTAAATGAGGCAAATGGACTTTCATCTTGATCACATATCCTCAGTCACTTTCCTCGGTCTTCACGTCCTTTGCGTATGCACCTCAGTACCACAAACTTTCCCCTTTATTACACACAGTGATTCTCAGGATGGTGGGGTGGGATGTACGTGGCTTCCCTGAACTGGCTGGGGCTCTCCACCCACCCGTCTGGATCCCTGTTTAAGAAGCATTGATCTGCGGGTGCTTTGCAAAGCTTTCGCTGGTCTTCAGAGTATGCACATAACCCATCGACTCTCAGTCACATGCAGGCGTACGATCTGTACCTCGGAGAGCCACGAAGGTGGGCATTTTAGGAAGAACACTTAGAAAGAGTCTTGAAAGAGTTACTAGTCAAAAGATTTCATCTTTCCTTTGGCAGTTTCTGGCCTGCCTTAATCATAAAGGAGAGGATGTTTTGTGTGTATGTGTGTGTGTCTGTCACATATTCTTTATTTAATTAATTTATTTGTAATTAGAGGATAACTGCTTTAAATTCTGTGTTAGTTTCCGCTGTACATCCACATGAATCCGCCATATGTATACATACATATGTCCCATCCCTCTTGAGCCTCCCTCCCACCCCATCCCACCCCTCTCGGTTGTCACGGAGGGGCAGGTTTGAGCTCCCTGCATCATACAGCGGATTCCCACTGGCTGTCTGTTTTACATATGGTAATGTATATGCCTCTATGCTAGTCTATCAGTTCGTCCCGCCCTTTTCTTCCCCCGCTCTATCCACAAGTCTGTTCTCTCTATCTGCATCTCCACTGCTGCTCTGCACATAGGTTCATCAGTACCACCTTTCTAGATTCCATATATATGTGTTAATATATGATATTTGTTTCTCTCTTTCTGACATACTTCACTTTGTATAATAGGCTCTAGGTTCATCCGCCTCATTAGCACTGACTCAAACACATTCCTTTCTATGGCTGAGTAATATTCCATCGTATATATGTACCACACTTTACGTATTCCATTCATCTGTCAGTGGACATCTAGGTTGCTCCCATGTCCTAGCGACTGTAAACAGTGCTGTAATGAACATTGGTGTACATGTGTCTTTTTCAATTACGATTTTCTCAGGGTATATGCCTAGGAGTGAGATTGCTGGGTCATATGGCAGTTTTATTCCTAGTTTTTTAAGGAATAGGAGGTGATGTTGTCTGAAACTCCATGCTAGTGGCAAAGCCTAAAGCTTGTCATCTCGGGTTCACCCTTTCTGCCCTGACTTAGGGGCTGCTCTGCCCCCAGCCAGCCTGACTGTCTAAGCACCTTGCCTTTAGACATTAGCGTCCAAATGCATTCACCCTCTCAGATAGGCACTGAGGACAGGGTGTTCTGAGTCTTAGTCAGAAAGTGTAGCAAATAAAAAGAATTTCAGATAGTGCAGCGGGCATATGTGAGCTACTGGGGTGAAAAAGAAAACAGGGGTGGGGAACTTCTCTATTCACCCAAATCATATTCCTCAAACACATATAAAGATAATTGACTTTCCATAAGTTTACTAGATTATGATCCAAACTTGCCTCTGTCAAAAATGAATCATTTTATCTTTTCCAAGAAGTTTCTGGGCAAAGACAAAATAGAGTAGTATGTTTCTTTTAATAAGTTGAATTGAATCAGTCCTTTCATTTTATCAGCCACACATCTTTGGAGTATCTAGTATTAAAAATGCATTTCTTCTCCTTTTCTCCTTGAATAAATGGGAAACCATCTTCGAGAACAAAGGTGACTCAAACCTTACAAAATTTTGAGGTTAACCATGTGTGTGTATTTTCCTGGGAAGAGACTCACCACCTCAAACTATGTCTCAGGGGAAAAATTAGTTTTTGGAAAAAAAGTAATTTCTGTATTAAGTTAAAAAGATACATTCATTCATTCAACAAATACTAATTGAACTTCCGTTATATATAAGGTGCTAGAGATAAAGATTTTTTAAGTCGCCCAATTTAGGAATCCAAAGTTTAATATAGGAAGCATACAAAGAAATAGAAAATTAAAACATGGTACTACGTTCGCTTTCGGTATGGATACATCCTGAGAGCTTTTGAGCTTCTGAATCCCTAAACTAATTATGCCTTGCCTTTGCTGTCGATCGACAGGTCAATCAGTTGATTGATAAATTAATAGATAAAACAGACCTATTACAGATTACTACATCATGGATCTTTGGGCCATCATCAAGTATTTAAAACCACAGATGCCCAGAGCCCACTCCTGGTGTGAGGAATGTTATGGCCCAGGTGCGCACAGGTTCTATAGGAACTGTAGGTGAGGCAGCTCATCCAGTCTGTACAGGGGGAGGGGCGGTGAAGGCTCCCTTGAGAGGCTGACAGCTCAGAAGACGGTAGGGGTGAGTCAGGAAAAATGGGAATGGGGGATTCTAGCTATCAGAAACATCATATACGAAAAAGAAATGAGACTCTTCCATGAACTTCAAGTAACTTAACAATAATAGCTAGACATGCACACACACAATGTGTATTAATTGTTTACTGTTATTGAGGCCCTGTAATAAGCATTTAACATGTATTAACTCATTGAATCGACACAGTAACTAAATGAACCCGGAACCGCCATGTCCCCATTTTACAGATAAGGAAGCAGAGGCACAGAGAACACAGGTGACTTTCCAAGGTTATGTAGCTAATGAGTGGCAGAGCTGGGATTTCAGGCCAGAAAGTTAGATTTCTGACTTTACACTCTTAACTGTACAGTCAACAGGGAGGCAGGAAGGGAGAATGGGTGATACTATAAGAACCTGGAAGAGTCAGACCACATAGGGCCTAGTTTAACTTTCTAAGGAGTTTAGATCTTTATCCTGAACAACAATTGTGAACAACAATTATGTCAGGGAGAGAAAAGACAAATTTGGATTTGGTTTCCAGAAATCCACAGCAAGCGTGTAGACTAGTATTTCCTGGACAGGTTCACAGAGAAAGAACCTAGTAAAATCCTTTAGACAGAGAATGGTATTAAGGATGCTTAGGAGGGGGTGGGATACAGGAGATATTAAGGAGAGAGCATCACATCAGTAGGACTTGCTAACTGATGAACCGTCTAGTCAAGGCTATGGTTTTTTCCAGTAGTCATGTATGGATGTGAGAGTTGGACCATAAAGAAGGCTGAGCATAGAAGAATTGATGCTTCCAAACTGTGGTGCTGAAGAAGACTCTTGGGAGTCCCTTGGACCACAAGGAGATCAAACCAGTCAATCAGGAAGGAAACCAACCCTGAATATTCATTGGAAGGACTGATGCTGAAGCTGAAACTCTAATACTTTGGCCACCTGATATGAAGAGCTGACTCATTGGAAAAGATGCTGGGAAAGATTGAAGGCAGGAGAGAAGGGAACAACAGAGGATGAGATGGGTGGATGGCATCATCGACTCAATGGATACAAGTTTGAGAAAACTCCAATAGATAGTGAAGGACAGGGAAGCCTGGTGTGCTGCAGTCTGTGGGGTTGCAAAGAGTCGGACATGACTGAGTGACTGAACAACAACAAGGAAAACTGATGAAGAGTTAAGGCAAAGAACACACTGAAGAGGAAGCAGTGATACTAAGGCTGACCCTGTAAGAGGTACCACCGGCATCCTCAAATAAAGGGAAAGAGAGTAAGAATGAAAGACAAACAAAAGGAAACTTGAGTAATGACCATATAAACTCTGAAAAACTCTCCCCTTGGAATACCTGTGAATACATCCAGAGAAGTTTACTTAAGATACTTGCATCTGCAGGAAAAAGGCTGTAAGAAGGACTAGGTGTTGGTAATGGAAATGCCATAGTGATCGGTAGCACATTATATTTCACATTACTGCCTGGGGTGTTTGTATATCTGTAATTGATGGCAGCACTTTCCAGATAGGGACAGTGGAGCTCATGATCACTGATGTCTTGTTGGGTATTGCAATTTATACAGTAATCTGTCAATGTCTACGGTAAAAATACATGAAGAAAGGCAGAGAAGAATAAAAAAGAGGGTCCTTTAGATGGTGCTGTAGTTCACCATCAGAGGGAGTACATCTGAGCGAGGGTTCTGGTTTGGACATAACTGTTTCTGTTTATCTGAAGGACAACCAAGTAAGACGGACATGAAGCTCAGAGCAGGCTATTCTAGAGATCATTTAAAAATCATTATTCTAAAACTTGGCAGTGATGTTGCTTTAACTCTTGCCGTTTACTTCCAAAAAGAGAAGGTATATAGTGTTCAGCCACAACCAAATACAGTTTGGTCCGATTCAGAGAGCTTTAAAAACAGATTGTCCTGAACACCAGCCTGGTCTAGTGGACTGACCCAAGAGGCAAATGCGAGGAGCCAGTTAATGACAGTCTCTATTTACATGGACAGTCACTGCACAATTAACAAGTTAAAGTTGTTGGGCCAGTCCAGTGAAGAGGTAATAAGGTGTTTATTAGAAACTCTTTTTCATCCAGAAACAGTTAATATTTATAATTTAAAACCCAGCCCACTGGATTTTAAAGGAAGTGAATTAAATCAGAGATTGTGCAGAGCAAGAAAGAAACGAGGGTAGGAGACCGTGGCTCAAACGTGTTAGTGGGCTCCTCTGGTGACTTGGTGGTAAAGAACCCACCTCCCAATGCACTAGACACAGGTTTGATCCCTGGGTCAGGAAGGTCCCCTGGAGAATGAAATGGCAACTCACTCCAATATTCTTGCCTGGAGAATTCCATGAACAGAGGAGCCTGGCGGGCTACAGTCCATTGGGTCGCAAAGAGCCAGACACGACTGAGCGACTGAATAACAACACACGCACATTAGCACTAAAGAGGAGGTTAGCCATGTGCTATTAGAATTCTACTGTGATTATTTTAATCCCAGAAATACCGACTGAGCAACTACTAGGCAACAGTTGCTTTGGTATTTCTGATAAGAACTGGGATGGGTGGCATTTACTCTCAAGAAGCTACAAGCAAATGCAAGCGTGACCCAGAGCGAAGCTGAATGACCACAGTGGGGGGCACACATATGATTGATTGACAGAAGAGCAAAGATAGCAGGTGACCTCAGCTTTTATAATTCGTGGCGATCCTTTAACAACGAGTATTACTCTCTCCAAATAAGAAGCAAGCAAACTAGCTGCCTCATTAGTGTTCCCCATGCTATACAGGGGTTTCCCTTGTAGCTCAGTTGGTAAAGAATCTGCTTGCAGTGCAGGAGACCCGCGTTCGATCCCTGGGTCAGGAAGATCCTCTGGAGAAGGAAATGGCAACCCGCTCCAGGATTCTTGCCTGAAGAATCCCATGGACAGAGGAGCCTGGCGGGCTATAGTCCATGTGGTCGCAAGAGTCAGGTACGACTTAGCGACTAAAGAGAGAGAGAGAGAGAGAGATGCTACACAGAACCTCTTAACAATACACCAGAGGTTATGGCAGAAATGGTAGGAACAAAGGTAAGTGGCATTTCTGGTTGAAATCCTATGAGCAGAACAAATTGAGGGCTTTAAAACAATAACATATGTAACCTGGAGAGAATAGGAGCCTCTCTGAAATCCCAACAGGGACTGAAAGATTACCCTGGAGGAAATATATGTGAAAAGAATGTGGATTAAATGAGGGGCACTTATTTTAGGGGAAAGATCAAATAGTCCCAAAGAATATTTGGTTTTCTTGAAAATGTTCAAAAACTTGTGTGCCTACATTGACTTTGTGTTGGAGCAGAATGGTATCTCCAGAATCTAAACATAAAGGAAATGAAGGTGGTCATATCTGGGTGAGGAATGTGTGTCCCTGTGAGGGGTGGGGGTGACTCCAGGAAGAGAATACAAGGAAGTAGGAAATAAGAAAGCCCAGTATTGATTATGATATCTGTTATCAAAGGCCACCCCTCCATGGGCACCAACTAGGCAGTATTTATTATAACTGGATCACAACTCATTTTGATGGTGTAGATTAGAGAAAAGAACAAGAAAATCAAAGATGAGATTTAAGAAAAAATGAAAATATAACACCTAACTTGCCCCAGGCATTTCTACAGTGTCAATTTGACAAAACCAGCCCTCAGTTTGTTAAAATCGAGGGGTGGTGGTGGTCCCCCAAACAACAGCCTAGAAGGAGATAGGTGTGATGTCACAAGAGGCAAGACTGGAAAAAATGCAACACATTTCACATCCCCTTTCCTGCTAGGAAGGGAGATCCCGGCAGGTTGTGTGTGTGACAAGGAATCTCACTGTCATTTTGGTGTGAAATGATTGTTCAAGGAGCTTTTACAGGAAGCCCGTGTAGTCAGTCATAACACTATAGATCATCTGATGATTATTTTAAGAATGAAATTAAGGGGAGCAATGTGAGGATGAATTATACATTTGTGTATTTCATGAAAACATGTTTATAATACAATTGACCACAAAGAGCGGCACTCATGGGGTTATTACTGACAAAAAAATATCCGTGTATTTGAAGTTCAGGAAGAGAGTGTGTGCCTAGCACAGTGAAATCTGGACCATCAAGTGTCTTCTGTAGACTCCACCTCCGTTTCATCCCCTCGCTGTGTCTCCCAGTGCCCCCCAACCCCCCACCGCCTCAGCCTGAGCTTAAGCCTTCCGTGTTAATCCAGGAGTTCCCACAGACCTGGGAAACCTCACCAGCTGCTGCTTTACCTGAAGGCCATCACACACCTGTGTGCTTTTTAGAACCTCTTCTTTACTGACACCGTTACTGCAGTGGCCGATTTACTCTCCATAAAAGCTGGGAGGTCATAATTTTGAACCGAAAAAATTCTTTAAAATTAAATAAAATTTAGCTTTATGAAAAATTTACTCTCGCTTTTAAAAATGGCTCATTTTAGTAGAGATTGATGAAAACACTGTCACACAGCAATGCGGAAGAAAGAACTGGGTCTGGGGGACCAGCTTAATAGCATAGCTCTGAGCGTCATTCTTCCAGCATCACCAAGCTGATGGCAGTTCCCCCTCTTCAGACTTACGGAGGAAGTCCAAATACCTTAGCATTTCCTAGAGCCCTCCACCATCTGACCCCAGCCCGCCCTCCAGCATCGCCCCACACCCCACCTCCATCCCTTGGGCCCCACCAGTGCTACTCAATGTAGCCAGCCCCCCGTCCCCCCAAAAAAAACCTGTCAGCTTAGTGACTTAGCAGATTTCCACTCAGGCACAAGCTCCTTATCTAGGCTCACTGCTTGACGTTTGTGACTTGTGATTCTCTCAACGCTTTAGACATTTGAGGTTTTCGTGTTTTTTGCTCATCTGTTCCCTCTGCCTGGTATCACCTGTCTCCTCCAGCCCGCCTGCCAGACACACTTCTCTTCGAAGGTTCAGCTTGGGTGGTTTTCTCTACGAAGGCTTTCCTGTCCCCGGCTAGATTCACTGCCTTCTGCTTCCTGTGTGTCTACCCTGTATTATTCAGAAGCTCACAGCACTAGCATTTTGGTGGCTGTCGTCTCCTTGCTCTGGGCTGCCCCACATCCAGTTGTGTTTGTGATGAGGGACGACCTCTAGCGTGCGGTTCTGGTGAACGAGGGCCTTGCCCTTCTGCACAGACCCTGCAGCGGGCAGAGTTTCCTGCCCCCGACTCCTGGTGGGATGGTGTGTTAGTGTGTTAGGGCTGCCATATGAGAGTACCACGGAGCCTCTGTCATACCGAGTGAAGTAAGTCAGAAAGAGAAATATTGTATATTAAAGCATGCGTGTGGAATCTAGAAAAATAGTGCAGATGAATCTATTGCTAGGACAGGAACAGAGACACAGTCATCCAGAATGGACATGTGGACACAGCAGGGGAAGGAGAGGTGGGATGAATTGGGAGATTAGGACTGACGTGTATACACGACCGTGTGTGAAACAGATGGCTAGTGGGAAGCTGGTGGATAAGACAGGGAGCTCAGCTCAGCGCTCGGTGATGACCTGGGGTGGGGGGGATGGGGCAGGTTGGAGGGCGGTCCAAGAAAGAGGGGATAGATATATATGCATAGCGGATTCACTTTCTTGTACAGCAGAAACTCACACAAAATTGTAAAGCAAGTAGACTCCAATTAAAGAAATAAACAAAGTACCACAGACGGCTGGTAAACAACAGGAATCTATTTTCTCATAGTTCTGCAGGCTAGAAGTTCAAGGTCAAAGCGTCAGCAGGGTTGGTTCATTCTGAGGGCTGTAAAAGGAGAATCTGTCCAGGCCTTTCTGCTTGACTTGGAGATGGTCATCTTCTCCCTGTGTCTTTATATCATCTTCCTCTACACGTCTACGTGTTAATTTCCTCTTCTTACATGGACACCAGCCCTGTTGGATTACGGCATGGGTGGTCAGTCGCTTCAGTCGTGTCCAAGTCTTGGCGACCCTACAGACTGTACCCGCCAGGCTCCTCTGTCCATGGAATTCTCCAGGCAAGAATACTGGAGTGGGTTGCGCTGGCCTTCTCTAGGGGATCTTCCCAATCCAGAGATCAAAACTGCATCTCTTAAGTCTCCTGCATTGGCAGGCGGGTTCTTTACCACTAATGTCACCTGGGAAGCCCAATGGGTTAGAGCTCACCCTAATAAATTCATTTTAACTTAACTACATCTTTAAAGACTGCATCCAAAACACCATCACATTGTGAAGTACTGAGGGTTAGGACTTCAACATATAAATCTGGGGAAAACACAGATCAGTTCATAACAGAGAGCATAGAGGATGGAATGGTGCTGCTCCCCATCACCCCGAAAAAGAAATCAGTTCAGTTCAGTCGCTCAGTCATGTCTGACTCTTGGTGACCTCATGGACTGCAGCACGCCAAGCTTCCCTTTCTTTCACCAGCTCCCAGAGCTTATTCAAACTGATGTCCATCGAGTCGGTGATGCCATCCAGCCATCTCATCCTCTGTCTCCCCTTCTCCTCCTGCCTTCAATCTTTCCCAGCATTAGGGTCTTTTCCAATGAGTCAGTTATTCTCATCAGGTGACCAAAGATTGGAGTTTCAGCTTCAACATCAGCCCTTCCACTGAATATTCAGGACTGATTTCCTTTAGGATGGACTGGTTGGATCTCCTTGCAGTCCAAGGGTCTCTCAAGAGTCTTTTCCAACACTACAATTCAAAAGCGTCAGTTCTTCGGTGCTCAGCTTTCTTTATAGTCCAACTCTCACATCCATACATGACTTCTGGAAAAATCATAGCTTCGACTAGATGGACCTTTGTCAGCAAAGTAGTGTCTCTGCTTTTTAATATACTGTCTAGGTTGGTCATAGCTTTTCTTCCAAGGAGCAAGTGTCTTGTTCCTTGGAAGGCATCATCTGCAGTGATTTTGGAGCCCAAGAAAATAAGCCTGTCACTGTTTCCATTGTTTCCCCATCTGTTTGCCATGAAGTGATGGGACCTGATGCCATGATATTAGTTTTTTGAATGTTGAGTTTTAAGCCAACTTTTTCACTCTCCTCTTTCACTTTCATCAAGAGACTCTTTAGTTCTTCTTCACTTTCTGCCATTAGGGTGGTGTCACCTGCAGCTTATTGATATTTCTCCCAGCAATCTTGATTCCAGCTTGTGCTTCATCCAGTTGGGCATTTTATATGATGTACTTTGCATATAAGTTAAATAAACAGGGTGACAATATGTCCATGTGCTAACCTCTTGAATTTGTAAATGTGACCTCTTTCGGAAAAAGCCTTTTACAGATGTGATTAAGTCATAAAGATCTTGAGATGAGATCCTCCTGGATCCAGATAGGCCTTAAGTCCAATAACAAGCATTCTTATAGGAGACGGAAGAGGAGAAGGCCACCAAAGACAGAGGCAGAGGCTGGAGCTATGCTTCTAAGCAGAGGAGCCCCTGGAGCCACCAGCAGCTGGAGGAGACAAAGACAGACCCTCCTTGGAGCCTCCAGTGGGAGCTTGGCCCTGTCTTTCTCAGACAGTCTTGGTTTGTGCCCATTTTCCAGCCTAGACTCTCTTGATTCCATGCAGTCCCTAGTGTAGTCCAGAAGTTGTTCTTTCTTACTGAAGATATCTAGACTTAACTTCTGTTGCTTGCAATCAAAAACTTTGACGAATTTTTGGAAGTATCAGTAGTTGTTACAGTCCAGTCTGTTCAGAGAAATATGACAATTCTAAAAAGCATCATTAATGTTTCCAAAAGGAATCTGGCAGTAATGGCTTACAGTAGCAAAAGGCTAAACCTATCAACCCCCACGTGGTCATAGGAATTAGGTGCTAAGAGAGGCAAGGCTGTGGTGACCCAACAGTGCCATTCCCAAGAACAGTACAGCAGGCCACGAGGAATTCTGGAAGGGCAGTAAGATGTTTGCAGAATTTCAGAAGGAGTAATACAAACAGAGATCGCACTATTCTTAACCCAAGCCTGATTCTCTTATCTCTTGAAGCTGTAGCTGAAAATTAAACTCCAAGTTAGAGTCTGTGGGTTACCAAATTAGGTGAATTTGCAGTCACTGAGTATTTTATGAGAAAGTTAGGACATTTCTTGGGAGGAGAGATTGGGAGCCTGAGAACAGGCCTGAGAATTCAAGTGTGCAGCACCTCCTTACCTCCTTGTAGACCCTACAGTTCCCCGCCCCACAGTGGGTTTCTTGTAAGAGGGACTCAGTTCACCCCCTCCACACCTACAAAATACCTCCACCTCTCACTGTCCCCAGCTCTGTACCAGTCACTTTCCTGCATGGTCCAGGGAGACAAAGGCAAGCCCCAAAGGCTTGCACCCCAGGAAAATTACAGACAGCTGAAGCTAGAAAGCAGAGAACTCTGTGGTAAATGTCCATACACATGGATTCAGAGGGGGACCGGCAAAAAGAGAAATATTATTTTAGATTGTCCCAGGTTTCTCTATGACAGGTGCCCTTACCAGATGTTCTGCCAACCTGACCAAAGCAAGGGGCTCCTAGGAGCCTGCCCATCAGGTACATCAGAGTCTGGACTCAGTAGTGGCCCAGACAGAATGGAGATGCCACACATTACTTGGCCAGAGGTCAGCTAAGGTCTGGTGAGATGGCTGCTGCATGCATGGAGTGGTTGCTGGATTACTGACAGAGAAACACAGTTCAGGGAAGAATCCTATGAATAGTCTTCTCAGAAGGGCTCACTATATGAGGATATCTTGGTTTGTTTTTAAATTATTTATTTTGGCTGCATCAGGTCTTAGTTGGGGCATGCAGGATCTTTGTTGTGGTGGATGGGCTTCTCTCTAGCTGTGGCTCTCCGACTTAGTTGCCCCATGGCATGTGGGATCTTAGTTCCCTGACCAGGGATTGAACCCATGTCCCCTGCATTGCAGGGCAGAGTTTTAACCACTGGACCACCAGGGAAGTCCTGCCGTGGCTGAATATTTTTGACTGAAGAATATAAGATGGCCAGGCTACCTCCTCCTCCACTACTCCAGAGCCTTGACTCCTTCGGAGCACGAACCCCTTGGGCTGCCATGTTGGCAAGGATGGAAGCTATCCATATGTGCTCAATAATATGGTGCTTCTTCCAGGCTGACCCTGCTACCCCTACAACCAAGTGCTCAGTCAATCAGCAGAGGTCCTAAACCCTCAGCCCAGGATGGGGTACAGATTGTCTGGGGCCACTTTTCATCATGGAGGGGGCAGCAAATGGAGGAGAATTAGAAGGGGGAACAGGGCTGCCCTGGTGGCTCAGACAGTAAAGAATCTGCCTGCAATGCAGGAGAGCCTGGTTCGATCCCTGGATCAGGAAGATCTCCTGGAGAAGGGAATGGCTACCCACTCCAGCATTCTTGCCTGAAGAATTCTATGGACAGAGGAGCCTGGCAGGCTACTGGCCATTACAGGACTGAGGGAGTAACACTTTCACATATTTTTTCCTTTGTTTTCCACACTTCTGTTAGCGGCACCATCTCCTAGCACCACCTCCAGGGGGCTCTTCTTTGCCCCCAGGCTTCCAGCTGGGTTTGGTCAGTGAAGGGCAGAAGCAGGATTTGGGAGGAGACAGAGGTGGAGTTACTTACTACATCCTGTCAGCTGCCTCCCACAAGGGCCTGGGTTTTAACAACGGGTTTGTTTCTCTCCTGAAAGCCACAATTTCCATGGGGCTACTCTCTGCTGAGATTAAAGTTCTCATTAAGTAACTAGTCTTTTTATAATCTTTTCTTTTTAAAATTTTTATTGGAATATAGTTGATTTACAATGTTGTGTCAGTTTCAGATGTACAGAAAAGTGAATCAGTTATACATATACATATATCCACTCTTCTTTAGATTCTTTTCCCATATAGGTCACTATAGGGTATTGAGTAGAGTTCCCTGTGCTATACAGTAGGTTCTTATAAGTTATTTATTTTATATATAGTAGTGTGTATATGTCAATCCTAGTCTCCCAGTTTATCCTTCCCTGCCTTTCCCCCAGGTAAACATAAGTTTATTCCCTATGTCTGTTACTCTATTTCAGTTTTGTAAATAAATTCATTTATACAATTTTTTTTTTTTTTTTTTTTTTTAGATTCCACATCTAAGAGATATCATATGATATTTGTCCTTCCCTGTCTGGCTTACTTCACTCAATATGACAGTCTCTAGGTCCAGCCCTCTTGCTGCAAGGGCGTTATTTTGTTCTACTAGTGTTTATCCCTTCCCCTTTCAAGCCCAGGATGATAAATGTGCCCAGCTGCTACCCCAGAGTGCTTCACCATCCCTGGTCAGTTTCTCTAGGGACCCTGCCAGTTGGGGATGAGACAGACATTTCCCTCTCTTCCCTAGGATGCTGTGTGTGTGTGTGTGTGTGTGTGTGTGTGTGTGACAGAGAGAGAGAGAGAGAGAGAAAGAGAGAGAGTGCAGAGAAGTGGGTATCCACAGCACAGCAAAAACAATATCTCTAAATCAGTCGTTTCCCCAGTGTCCAGGTCCTTTAGCATGGATGTTGCCCTAAGAGTCATAAAACCAAATTTCATATTGTGCTAAATCGCTTCAGTCGTGTCCAACTCTTTGCAACCCTTTGGACTGTAACCTTCCAGGCTCCTCTGTCCATGGGATTCTGCAGGCATGAATACTGGAGTGAGTTACCATGTCCTCCTCCAGGGGGATCTTCCTGACCGAGAGATCAAACCTGCATCTCTTGCATCTCCTGCATTGGCAGGTGGGATCTTTACTGCTAGCACCACCTGGGAAGCACAAATTTCATATTATCCAGCCTTAAAAAGGAATGGAAATTCTGACATGTGCTGCAACATGGATGAACCTTGAAGATACTATATCAAGTGATACAAGCCACAGAAGGACAAATACTGGGTGATCCACTTCTGTGAGCTTTCTAGAGTAGTCAGATTCATAGACTGGAGTGGGGGTCGAGATGGGGCTTGGGGGATTTGGGAGAGTGAGATATGGCGAGTTACTGTTTCATGGAGAGGGAATTTCAGCTTAGGAAGAGGAAAATCTTGAAGTTGGTTGTACAAGAATGTGAAGGGCACTTATGCCACTGTCTGTACACTTAAAAATGGTTAAAATGGTAAGTTTTAGTGGACTTCTGCCCATCCTCCTGCATGACCTGCTTGGGTATTGTAGCAAGTAGTTTCAGCCCACGAGGCTGACTGCCCCCTCATGTCTTTGGGACCATGCCTGTTGTGAAGTTGTGGGCCCTGCCACCCCCTTCTCCACAACCTGTGTTGTGGGCGTGAGGGCTCTGCAGACAATATCCCTTCCTTGCCAAGTGGCCCTGCACCCAGGACACACGGCACCGAAGTGAGTGCTGGAGGTGAGAGGAAGGAGGGGACCAGCCCCTTTGCGGTTGCTTCCTGTTCCTGCGAGTGTCACCCGGCAACAGCCCTGCGCCCTGGCAGACCATTTGTTTCTGGGAGCAGTCAGTCCCCCGCTCTTCTCCGCTCTCCAAACCTCAGCCCTTTGCCTACCCCTGAGAGACAGCTCCAAGCCAGGCAGCGCCCAGGCCAAGAGATCTGCTTGGAGACCCTCAGGGCCCCCTCTCTGGGCTCTTGAGGAAACAGCACTAGCTGGACGGTGCCAGCTTCCCAGAGTCTGGGTCCTACCTCCATGGATCCTCTCTAGTCCCGGGGGTCTGGTTGCTGCTCTAGGGGCCCCTCCTCTAAGCCTCCAGGTTCTGAAAAGCCCACTCTCTTTTCTTGGTTCCCCCGATGCAGGGTGGCAATTCAGTTGCTTTTACCGTCCCGCCCCTATGACTTTTGATCCTCTAATATCTGTTTAACCATCTCCTTACATTAAATTCTCTCTGTTAATGTAACTGCTGAGGTTTCTGTTTTCCTGACAGCATATTGACTAATATTACTGTATTCCTGCACTTTGGTCCAAGAAGTGAAAACTAGAGAGAGTGTTTCATTTCAACCACCTGCTATAGTTGCTTACCGCCTATCTGCTTTAACTAGTTTGTAAGCACCATAAAATCCATTGTTTTTGGTTCACTGATCTATACACCCGGTGAATGCAGGGTGAACTGCAGTTTGGCACATACTAGGCACCCATATCATCTTCATTGGACAAACGAATAGGAAATATTTAATTTGAATATAAAAAACCAGAATAATTCTAGTCATGAAAATGTGCTTGTAATATATAAATATACATGCAGATATATCCAGGGGTAAAACAAGTAGCTGGAATTTGCAAACCTCTTTCTGAAATTATAGCAATATCCATTTTATGGTTTCCCCCACTCTCTTGTTTAATAATTTTACTCAGTGGGGGTTTCTCCATATTTTTCTTGTGCTTTTAGGGCATGTTATCCATAAGTAGTCAGTCAATGTGATATTGCGATTTATACTAAGAAATATGTATTCGCCACTGTTCCTGGCCCACAGCTTCTAAACCCTTATAATTTCCTATATGAAAGCCTTAGGGGCATCTTTTGTCATGTGTTATTTTCTCAGTTCCTGAAACAGTTCCAGAGCATAAAGGTGAAATGGGTGTCTTTTGTTATTAATAAATAACGAGCCCCTTTCAACCACACCAGAGTTTCCGTTAATGAGGTGACCTTTGGAAAGTCCCTAAGGATGAGGCTGGTTGCCTGGGGGACCATGTGATTAGAGAGTTGGACCTAGAGGCCTGTCCCTCAGACCTCCAGAGAGTTCAGACACCAGGGGCCAAGGGTTTAATCAATCACTCCTCCGTAAGAACCCCAGAGGATAGGATTTGGAGAGCTTCCGTGCTGGTGGACAGAAACATGCCCATGTGTCAGGAGGGTGTCACACTCTGAGCCCCAAGGGGCAGAAGCTTGGGGCTTTAAAGGTCCAGATCCTGCTCTGTGCATGTCTTCCATCTGGCTGTTCCTGAGTTATACCTTTTGAGAGACAAGCTAGTAACCCAATAAATAAAGCGTTTTCCTGAGTTCTGTGAGCCACTCCAACAAATTAATCCGAGTAGGGGTCATGGGAACCACCAATTTCAGGGCACAGATGACAACCTGGACTTGCCACTGCGTTTGAAGTGTGTGTGGGGGGCGGTGGAAAGGAGGGTGCCAGTCTTGTGGGACTGGGCCCTTATCTTGTGAGTCTGTCTCAGGCAGCTGGTGTCAGGATCGCGTTAAATTGTAGGACCCCCGGCTGGTGTGGCAGAGGGGCCTGATGTTTGGGAAAGCTCCAGCTCTGGGGACCAACAGTGAAGCGGTGTGAGAGTGGGAGTCACACACGAGGGTGTTCTTCTTTACATTCACTCAGTCAATAAAATACACAGTTTGAAAACCGAAACACCAGTACGTTAAACTTCACAAATACAAGACTTCAAAAGGAGAATGCGGGGAATTTTGATGTGATGAAAAAAATAACTGTAATGGGAGACCACATAGGCTCACGTCGTCACTACTCTGTGACCTTGGCAAGTCACTTAGCCTCTCTGGGTATCTGTGATGTCATCTTTGATATAAAAAAGGAGAGATCATTTGTAAAGTGCCTTCCTTCATTTGAGACTCTGATTCTGCAGATACAAGAGTGCTTTACCATCCCAAGAGCACAAAATAACTTTTAAGCATCTATCCCAGACTCGAATTTCTTCTCATCACTGTCCTCAGGCGTATCCTTTCCATAGATGGAGCCTGGCAAAGTGTGAAGTGACTGACAGTCGAATAAAAAGCTTTGGTGCCAATTCCTATTTCCAGGTCCAGATGAAATTCTAATTTTCTGTAGCTCATACTTTTTAAACTTGCCTGGATATCTTTAAGACCCTAATCTGCGGAGCAGTGTTAATATTGGAAAGCTGCATGAAACATCTGACACACGGAATACATTGCAAAAGCTCAACAGAGACCAGGTCAGCACAGCCAGCTCTTCTCTTTCCCTGACATTTAAATGGATCAGACAGCCTGGAGCGCATCAGCCCGACTCTGACCAGTGGGGCACATGCTCACGGAGGGAGCCCCGCATCCACGGAGCTGTGAGAATGAATCGGAATAATGATCCACAGAAAGAGCCAGAAAATGGTCCACAGGATGAACTGGGATAGTGGTCCATGAATGGAAATGGAACAGTACACAGCATGAACTGGGATAATGGTCCATGAATGGAAATGGAACCGTCCACAGGATGAACTGGGATAGTGGTCCATGAAAGGAAATGGAACAGTCCACAGAATGAACTGGGATAGTGGTCCATGAATGGAACTGGAACCGTCCACAGAACGAACTGGGATAGTGGTCCATGAATGGAACTGGAAAATAGTCCATGCAGTGGGCTGGAGTAATGCCCCACGGGAGGAACTGGAATAATGGTGCAATGCAAAGGAGTGTGCAACTGCTCTAACCATTCTCTCTTTACTGTTCTGTGTGAGGGAGAACTGTGCAACCTGAAAGTCGGTCTAATGCTCCTTTAGAAACAGTGAGAACAGAGGAAAAACAGGCTTATGTAAAAGACATCACAGAGTCAAAAGGACAGGGAAAGAACGACTGGTCTGTTTAGGGGCAGCACATGTCTACAAAAGTGAACAGAGTAAATTTGCTTCTTGTTGTTATGTCTAAGATGAAGTCACAGAGACCCAGAGAAAATTGCTTCTATATTTTTGTTCACAGAGGTGAAATACAATGTGTATGTGTACAAAATGTATTTCAGTAAGAAAACATAGTTTTCATTCCTGGAAGAAAACCGAGTAGTGTTGTAGTTACATCAGGGATGCTCACTATCAGTGAGGAAGCCTGGGGTCTCAAATAATTCTCTCCCCCCCCCGCCACATATATACACACACATGCATATACATATTGTATACATACACACATATGTATACATATGTGTATATGTGAATGTGTTTATATATATAAATAACACAGAACAGGACAGTGGACTCACAAGCCTGTGTGAATAGAGAAGCAGGCAGCTCTGTCCCAGGCTGGATGGAGCCCTGGGCGTAGCCGTGAGGGGGAGGGACTCTGGTTCTCGGAGGTGTCTGAGGAGGAGATGCCTCTGTGACAGCTTCTGAAGGACGGCAGGTCAGTTGCATCTCTCTCTGATGCTGCTCAGACCAGGCCAGGGTACTTAATACAGGGCATGTCATCTGTTCATCACAGCTCGGTTCTTCTCGTAATTAGCTGACATTGTTGGATTGGAAGATACCTGCGGAGAGGTGGGGGTGTCCTGCTGGTGCCTCCTGTGAGTGACTCAGAGCTGAACCCTCTGGGCTGGCAGGGCTCCTCGCCCCGAGGGTTGATCCCTCCCAGAGGGGGCGGTGGAACATCCCAGCAACGGGGACTCCAGCTGTCACATCGGAACATCACCAGGTTCCTGGTGACTGACTCCCTGACAGGATTCTTTTCACTCTGACTGCATGCCATAAACACCCAGATCTCAGACTAGAGAACATGAAGAGGTTCTAGTAATTAGGAGTGCTGCAGTAGCTCTTTATGACAAATACATCAGAAATTGCTAAAAGACCAGTGTTTGTTTAGGAAGGAAAATTCTTCTTTTTCAGCAATTCCGAAGAAGAAGCCCGTGGCTTTCTAGATGAAAGGAATAGAAATCAGGAATCTCTGCCCCCTTTGTTCCCCTTCTGACCTCATCTTTATAAAACAGGTCACATCCCAGTAAAGGCACATAATTCTGCAGACCTGTATAGCCCCTTAGCATGTGTGCCTTTTATGATCTGGGGTAGCATCTCATTTAAAACAAAAATTCATCTATGGTGGTGTCTCTTTTAAGAAACTGTATCACAAGGTCATTCAGCCTGACAATGGTAAAACTTGCAACAGTGCTTTAAAAGAAATTCATCATTTGTTAATAGCGTACTCCCAGTTATTGTGTTCATATGGACATTCACTACTTTCTATTTTAGAAAGACAGTGTGCTAAAAATGTGTTCAGTATTGGTCTGGCTTTCTAAGTTGATTAGTAATTGTAATTCTACTGTGGGAGGGACAGCTTTCATTCTTAACAAGAAAAATGGAAAATTTAGGAGAATTTTCCTTCCCTAGAAATTATGAGTGTTAAAGAGCTGCTTTAATTAGGAAGGTTTAGCTCAGTAGGGGCAAAATGTTCAAAATAATCTAAATGGAGAGGGCTTGAATTGGTCAAATGCCAACAGAGGAAGTCATTTTAATGTCAGCTCCACAGGAAGAACTGCTGGGGTAAGCAAATGTTTGTCATTGTCCCTCTGACTTCCTTGAGGTCTGCTGAGGGTCTGTCTGTGTGTGAAAGTGCTAGGATGGAGCAGGAGTTAAGAACATGGATTTGAACCCCTAAATTCCTAAGTTTTCGCTCTGCCGCTGTCTTGTGCCATCATGGAACATGTTTTCCTAAAGTCTTGGATGGCGTTTTGCACCACCCTTGTTGGCTTTTGCCAACAAAAGTCTTGTTGGCTTTTACCTAACATGTTAGTATTTAATTTAACTGACAAGATTTCGGGGTCCTGGGCATACCTTTAGATGATTATTTCAGAGAGAAAACAAATATAGGAAGTGATTTACCTTGAGCCCTAGAGTTAAGCAGAATTTGCACGTGAAATCCACAGAACATTTCTGCTTATCAACCCAATTCTTCTGTGTGCTGTGAAAAAATTAATTTTCATGCTACCTAGGATCTTGTCACTTATACTTCCCATACCTCAGGAATATTAGCCAGTGGTGTTATGCTACCTGATCCTCAAATACCTTTGAATTATAATCTCATAATGTAAAACTTGAAAGGGACACTGAAAAAAGTGAACAAGTAATATTGTAACCTCTTTTTTGCTCCTCTGAGCTGGGGAAATGAGGTGGTCAGCTTCCCCTCCCCTGCCATGCACCTCTCCTTGGGCCACCTCCAGGGCACACAGGTTCTGCCCACCTCCAATGGGGACCTGTTTCTAGAAGCCTAGCGTCTCTGATCTCCTGCGTCTGTCTTGCTCCTCCTCTGGGAGGGTGTTGGTATGAGCATGTGCCAGCCAGATCCTATACTGGTCTGCGAAGTCCTGTGCTAAATAGACAGGTACTGAACTCAAAACAGAAGCAGAAGATATTAAGAAAAGGTGGCAAGAATACACAGAAGAACTATACAAAAAAGATCTTAATGACCCAGATAACCACAATGGTGTGATCACTCACCTAAAGCCAGACATCCTGGAGTCTGCAGTGAAGTGCGCCTTAGGAAGCATCATTACGGACAATGCTAGTGGAGGTGATGGAATTCCGGCTGAGCTGTTTCAAGTCCTAAAAGATGATGCTGTGAAAGTGCTACACTCAATATGTCAGCAAATTTGGAATACTCAGCAGTGGCCACAGGACTGGAAAGGGTCAGTTTTCATTCCAATCCCAAAGAAAGGCAGTGCTAAAGAATGTTCAAACTACTGCACAATTGTACTCATTTCACATGCTAGCAAAGTAATGCTCAAAATTCTCTAAGCAAGGCTCCAACAGTACATGAACCAAGAACATCCAGATGTTCAAGTTAGATTTAGAAAGGCAGAGGAACCAGAGATCAAATTGCCAAGTGTCATTGAAAAAGCAAGAGAGTTCCAGAAAAACATCTACTTCTGCTTTAATGACTATGTCAAAGCCTTTGACTGTGGATCACAACAAACTGTGGAAAATTCTCAAAGACATGAGAATACCAGACCACCTGACCTGCCTCCTGAGAAATCCATATGCAGGTCAAGAAGCAACAGTTAGAACTGGACATGGAACAACATACTGGTTCCAAATTGGGAAGGGTGTATGTCAAGACTGTATATTGTCACCCTGTTTTTTTAACTTATGTGCAGAGTACATCATGTAAACTGCTGGGCTGGATGAAGCACAAGCTGGAATCAAGATTGCCAGGAGAAATATCAATAACATCAGATATGCAGATGACACTACCCTTATGGCCAAAAGTAAAGAGGAACTAGAGAGTCTCTTGATGAAAGTGAAAGAGGAGAGTGCAAAAAATTGGCTTAAAACTCAACATTCAAAAAACTTAAGACCATGGTATCTGATCCCATCACTTCACGGCAAATAGATGGAAAAACAGTGGAAACAGTGACAGACTTTATTTTCTTGGGCTCCAAAATCACTGCAGATTGTGACTGCAGTCATGAAAATAAATGATGCTTGCTCCTTGAAAGAAAAGCTATGACCAACCTAGACAGCATATCAAAAAGCAGAGACATTACTTTGCCAACAAAGGCCCATCTAGTCAAAGGTGTGGTTTTTCCAGTAGTCACGTATGGATATGAGAGATGGACTATAAAGAAAGCTGAGCACCGAAGAACTGATGCTTTTGAACTGTGGTGTTGGAAAAGACTCTTGAGAGTCCCTTGGACTGCAAGGAGATCCAATCAGTCCATCCTAAAGGAAATCAGTCCTGAATATTCATTGGAAGGACTGATGCTGAAGTTGAAACTCCAATACTTTGGTCACCTAATGAGAAGAACTGACTTATTGGAAAAGACCCTAATGCTGGGAAAGATTGAAGGCAGGAGGAGAAGGGGATGACAGAGGATGAGATGGTTGGATAGCATCACCGACTTGATGGACATGAGTTTGAGTAAGTCCTGGGAGTTGGTGATGGACAGGGAAGCCTGGCGTGCTGCAGTCCATGAGGTCTCAAAGAGTCAGACACGATTAAGAGACTGAACTGAACTGAACTCAAAATTTAGACCAATTTTAATTAGAAAAAAAAAACTGGGTCACATAGTTGAACATTAGAAGTAGCTGAGGTTGACCCTTTTTGTTACCAAAGGTATTGTTTATTTAATCACTTCTAGGGAAATATTTCAAATATGCTACATACTTGTTATGTCTTTTTTCTTTTTGGCCATTCCTCACAGCTTCCCCACAATTTAGTTCCCTGACCAGGGATTGAACCCATGCCCTCAGCAGTGAAAGTGTGGCGTCCTAACCACTGGACCACCAGGGAATTCCCTTATATGTTTCTAAAGAGCCTGCATAATGCATTTGTAAAGAATCCGCCTGCAGTGCAGGAGACCCCGGTTTGATTCCTGGGTTGGGAAGATCCTCTGGAGAAGGGATAGGCTCCCCCCGCCCCCCAGTATTCTTGGGCTTCCCTGGTGGCTCAGCTGGTAAAGAATCCACCTGCAATGCGGGAGATCTGAGTTCGATCCCTGGGTTGGGAAGATTCCCCTGGAGAAGAGAAAGGCTACCCACTCCAGTATTCTGGCCTGGAGAATTCCATGGTGGATTATACAGTCCATGGGGTCGCAGAGAGTCGGACACGACTGATCGACTTTCCCTTTCACTTTCATGATGGAACAGCATCCAGCGATGCTAACGGATCGTCTGCATTTATCCTGAGTGGCATCTTGACTGTTTCTCTGCCCTGCACTGCTATGGGCAGTCACTCTTCACTCTCTCTCTTCTCCTTTCTAATTTGCTGCTCTTCATGGGCTTGGAGTTTAAGAGAGACCAAACAACTAAACCTGTTGGAAACCTACCTAAAATAGGAAGAAAAGAACATTTGGGTCATTAGAGGCGTGAGTTTTAGATGAACCAGTCTGATGACATCTGTGCTGTGTTGGTTCTGGGTTATGATCTGGAGGCTAAGAAGGGCTTGCTGGCCTCCTGCAGTCCTTGGGCGCTGGTCCTCTGATTGTCAGCCTTCGTTTTTTTTTACCTGGAGCTCGCTGACCTCAGCTCCTGGCTGAGTGTTCATGTCAGTGCTGGTTCTGTCTCATTTCTACTGAGCTCCTTCTTAATAGCTCAGACCTCATAATGCCCTCTGTTTGCAGCAGCCCTCACCTCTGAAAACCAGCCAGTGCGTGACGGGCTTTGAATGTTTACCTCACACACTGAGGCATTCAATTCAAAGTAAGGGCCACAGACATAAAAGCTGCACAGAAGGAGGAAATATGCCAGTTGAAAAAAAAAAGAGGTCTAATTTGCAGGCAGCTTGCATTGTATTTTATAACAATATGTTTGACATTTTCAGCTTTTCTATGGCAGTAAATTGTACTTCTCCTAGCAGCAAGAGTTATTAAGTCTGTGCCCAGAATAAACCAGACTGTTTTGGAAAGTTTAATTTTTTCAGTTTTCATATTCCATTTTATGACAATGTTGGTTTCTTCAGGAGAAAGCCTATAAGGAAACTCTGTTTATTATTTCTAATTGAAAACTACAAATACCGTTTGTACCCTTCACAGTTTCATCATAATTTACTTAAAAAAAATACAACTTGATTCTGAATTAAAAAGAAGACAGAAGAGTTAACATAAAGCACTGATGACAAGAGGGCAATTTATCTTGGTGATGGTGATAAGCATTTAATGGGATCCAGGGTGCCATCTTCATGGACTGAATGTCCACGTCTCCTGCAGGATTCACATGTTAAAGCTCTGACTCTCCGTGTGGCTGTATTTGGAGAGGGCCTATCAGGGGGTAATTAAGATGAAATTAAATCATAAGAGTATGGTCCTGATCCGACAGGGTAAGAGACACCAGAGAGGTCTCTCTCTCCACGTGCACACAGAAGGAAGGTCATGTAATGACACAGGGAGAAGGTGGCTGTCTGCAGGCCAGCAAGACGGGAGCTCTCACCAGACACCAGACCAGCTGGAACCTTGTGGGGGAACTTCTAGCCTCCAGAACTTAGGAGAAAATGTATTTCTATTGTTTAAGCCACCCTGTCTGTGGTACTTGGTCATGCCAGCCCATGCTAAGACACTGTCTATTTTGTGCCACGCACACTTATTTCACCAAGAAAGGCGATGATGTGTCAGGAACTGTAACTCACTCACTCGTACTCAGTCGTGTCTGACTCTTTGCGACCCCATGGACTGTAGCCCGCCAGGCTCCTCTGCCCATGGGATTCTCCAGTCATGAATACTGGAGTGGGTGGTCATTTCCTCCTCCAGGGCATCTTCCTGGCCCAGGGATTGAACCCGCGTCTCCTGTGGCTTCTGCTTTGCAGGCGGATTCTTTACCACTGAGCCACCTGGGAAGCCCCCCAAGATGTATCCCAATTCCAATGACGTGCACATGTGAAATATTGAAAAATGAAGATGGAATACAATGTTTTTGATGAGTAGTTTTTAAACAACAACCCAAAAAGGACAAGAATGACTTGAGTTTTTAAAAGTAGCTGTTTCCTTAGAAGGGACAACCAATAGTGTACTCCGCTCACCAGATCTTTCTTTGGTGGCCTCCTAAACTGTTAGAAAACGAGAAGTCACACAGCTCAAGCATGAGAAAACTAGGGTCAAATGGGGGCAAATGGATATGAAACCAAAGCTTTCACTTTGATTGTCTACATCAGGATCTTAATTTCCCCGGACAGTCAGGGATATTGACAAAACAATGCCTTTTCAGGCTAACTCTGCTCCGACTCACTAAGAAAATGCAAACCTCCTCCATTTCCCTCTTTGCGCCCCACAGACTCGTGCCCCTTTCGTTTCAGAATCCTCAGGCTCCTCACCAAGGCTGGCCTCTGTCCTCCGTGGATCCCATCTTTACGGGGACATCAGCCTCAGTGATCACTCTTTCTGTCCCCACCTTTGGCTCTTGCCCGGGGTCTCCTCTCCTCGGCCAGCAGACACGCGGAGCCCCCTCTGCTTAAACAGAAACACAGAGCCACATGCAAGGCCAGCCCCGCCAGTGCCTCTGCTCTCGCACTTTACCCTCATCTCTGCCTTCCTTTGCAAGAGGGGTCCTGAGTCCCACCTGTCTGCTTGTCCTCCAGCCTCCTCTCAACCCATCGCAGCCTGGCTGCCAGGCAACACACTCCATCACCAAGGCCTCTGGGTCATCCTGCCACCTGTTTCCATCGCTTGGTTTCAGAGAAATACCATCCTGGAGAGAAACTGTGGTTGAATGCCATGGGATGGGATTTTGCTGGGACCTGGGGGTCTCACTGTTAGTATGTGGACTAGAATATATTCTTTCTGAAGCCAGTGGTCATCTGTCAAGCACGAAGCCTCAGTTCAGAGCCGCTCAGGCGAAGGGTTCAGGATGCTAAGGAAGGCTTGAAAGGAAATGGCTGCAGGATGTAAGGACAGCGAGGGAAGACCGTGATGCTGGCATGGTCAGGCCAGGAAAATGTCAGCTGTGTGTGGAGTGAGGTTTATTTAAGCTCTGGGTCATGGTGAGAATGCATGCCATTGGTGTCATTTATAAATACTTGAGAGCCAATGCCTAAATAAAAGAAAACTATATAATTATGTTTCTGAATGACTCACATCTTCCTGTACTAATTCTGCAAGGACAGGGGTCTACCCTGCCACGCTGTGGTCCAGTTTAAACAAACAGATCCAAGATCTAACTAAAGTAGTCACAGCTTTAACTAAATTAATTGGTACACAAAGTATTCAATAACCTGAACGAATGCTTTAATGATTACTGTTACCTGTAATAAAATTTTCTGTGTCAAAATACATAGTTTTCCTTCATTTAAAAAATTATTCCATTATCCTTCAATTTCCTGTTTTTTAATGGACAAATCATAATACACAAAATCCTGGGAATCATTCAGAGCACCAAACCATGTGGTTAAAAGTTTGTAACTTGACAGTTGAGTCCACAGGGCATAACTTGCCTACAATACAGTCTTCTGTTTTTAACAGCACTTGTAGTGGGATTCCTAGTAACTTCTGCTTTCTGAACATTCACTATCATCCTAAAGTGGTATGTTATACATAAAACCATCAACATATCCAAAATATAATCATCTTAATGAGAATAAACACCTCCTATATGCACATACTTCCACTGCATCTCAAAAGGCCTAAATTTTAACAAGTAGAATAGACAGATTATCTAACATAAACGACTTTAAAAATATCTGGCTGAACATTCCACTTGGAGGTTTATACATCTTCTGCATACATATGGATTTGCACGTGTGTCTGTGTAGCTTTTTCAAGGGAACGGCGGATCGTCTGGCCCAATTTTTCATGGTCATGTGGGAAATATAACATTCTTGGCTCGTGAAACAAGAAAAGGTAGGTCTGCATTTCTGCCAACTAGATGCAAAGCCTTTAAGAGCTTCCTGCAGAGGAAAGCCAGCCTGGAGAATCCAGGCAGTGTCTGCAGAAGGAAAAATTAATGGTAGAAGGTTGGAGGGCCTTGATGATGAATGGCCTTAACAGCTTCAAAAGTGACCTTTTCTCTGGTTTCAGGCCTGTCTGTCAGTGGATTCTCTGGGCTCTGGTCTTAGTCTTTAACCCATATTCAACTGGATGGCAAGAAGTAGTTTGCTCAGAAGTCTCACTGAGTACATCTTCCTCATCTCCTAAAAGCTTGGGTGAAATGTATGTGCCTAGGGTAAGTGCCGCTTGTGAAATGTTTCAGCTGGGATTGCAATGACAGAAATGCTCTCATTTATTAATTTCCCTGAATTGACCCATGTTCCCTGACATGCCATTACCTGGCCTGCTGAAGGTAACCTTGCCTACATTTTCTTCTCTAGCACATTAAGTATCTATGTTTTTTTAAAATATTTAGGTAATTTAAAAATTAACAGCTTGCATTGGTGTGGAACTTTGGTTACAACTGATGAGCAAATTGTGATGCATTATTATTAATAAGTGTCCATAGTAGGTAGTAGACGTCACAGTTTGTATTATTGTGTACTATGGGTTTTGCCACATGCAACATGTCATGTATCCACAATTACCCACATACCATGCAGAATAGTTTCACTGCCATAAAACCCTCTGTGTCCACTTAATTCACCTCTTTTCCCCCACCAAAAACCCCTGGCAACCACTGAACTTTTTACTGTCTTTGTAGTTGTTCCCAGATGTCAAAAAATTGGGATTATGTAGAATTTAGCCTTTTCAGCCTGGTTTATTGACTTAGCAATTATGCACTTAAAGTTCCTTCTCCATGTCTTTCTGTAGCTCCATAGATATTTTCATCATGGAATAATATTCCAGGACTTCCCTGGTGGCCCAGTGGTTAAGACTCCACACCACCAATGGAAGGGGCATGGGTTCGATCCCTGGTCAGGGAAGTTGTGCATGCTACAGCCAAAAAAAAAAAATAAAATAAATTACTATAGACTAGTACACCACTGTATGAACAGACAGTTTATCCATTCGCCTATTGGAGGACATCTTGACTATTTGTGAATTTGGGATGTTTGCATTATTAACATGTGTGTGCAGGTTTTTGTGTGGATTTGCCTGATAATTTTTTGGTACTCAGCAATACAAGTAGGGTCTAATGCAAGCAGACTTGTGGATGCTGTTCATTTTTGGCGCCCATGAGATATTCATTTTGGGTCTTCTTTTCTCAATGCTCCTTAACAACTGTTGGGCTCTCAGCTATCATCTCTGGCTGGCAGGTAACTTCTGCAGATGTATTTTCTGAAGCTCAGTTACTACTGATCACCAAAAGTTTATTAAGTTTCTTCAAGTCTGCTATTACAGATAAATGAGATTTCTTGGTTGACTTTACAGAAGGCTGGTATCTGCCAGTGAGACTTCAAGAGAGGGAGCAATTCCCATCCAGCAAATGTGGCAATTCCTTGTTTGTTCCAGACATGTCAGTATTATTGTCCAGATCTATAAATTCCCAATGGAAACCAAGTTAAAAAATTTCAAATGAAAGGTCATATTTTAATACTTCTATTTCCATAAAGGTCTTCCCTGTTGTCTCAGACAGTAAAGAATCTCCCTGCCAATGCAGGAGACATGGATTTGATCCCTGGGTCAAGAAGATCCCCTAGAGGAGGAAATAGCCACCCACTCCAGGATTCTTGTATGGAGAACCCCCAGGACAAAGGAGCCTGGTGGGCTACAGTCCATGGGGTCACAAAAGAGTCAGGACATGACTGAGCGACTAAATAACAACAACAATTTCCGTAAAGGGACTAATAAGTTGAGATCAGATGCATCTTTTTTTTTTTTAACTTTCTTATTTTGTATTGGGGTATAGCCGATGAATCAGGGCTTTCCCTGGTAACTCAGCTGATAAAGAATCCACCTGCAATGCAGGAGACCCTGGTTCGATTCCTAGGTTGGGAAGATCCCCTGGAGTAGGGATAGCCTACCCATTCGGCTCGTATTCTCGGCTGGAGAGTCCCCATGGATAGAGGAGCCTGGTGGGCTACAGTCCATGGGATCACGACTGAGTGACTAAGCATAGCACATAGCTGATTAATAATGTTGTGATGGTTTCAGGTGAGCAGCGAAGGAATGCAGCCATACATTTATATGTGTCCCTTGACCCCCAAACACCCCTCTCATCCAGGCTGCCACATAACATTGAGCAGAGTTCCGTGTGCTGTACAGTGGGACCTTGTTGGTTATCCATTTTAAATAAGGCAGTGTGTACATGTCCATCCCAAGCCCCCTAACTTGACATTATTACCTACTTTAATGGCCAAAGGAAGAATATTTTTCTCCTTATGTAGAAGGACCACATTCTGCTGCCTGTCTCCTTTTGTCTCAGCTTCCAAGCCAACAGGTGGTTACTGGTTTGTTGCCTGTTTCCAGGAAGTTCATGGTCCTCTGTGTTATGTGTTTGGTCACGTGGACTAGTTCTGTTTGATCTCATGCTATTGATCTTCTGGTTATTTGTGCTGCTGGAGGCTATTCCCTGACTCCAGTGCTGACATTCTAGATGCCATACCTTTTTTCTTTGAAACATCTGTGGTCAGCGCGTTATGACAGTTGTGACAGAAGAGCTAGCTTCCTCGTGTGAGGATGGAATTCGAAACCCTGGGTGCTTTTTATCAGCAGGTAGCTGGTTCAGATGATCCCAGATTCCTTTCTCTGAGGGATTCTGCAGAGACAGTGCTGGACTTCCACCCAACAGAGTATGATGCTGGAGAAGTATAATGAAAAAGATCCTGACAGGAAATAATGTTCTTTTCCCCTTCCATTTTTAACTTCATTTAAAAATCGATATGGTGGATATATACCCCAAAGAACTGGAAGCAGGGGCCTGTGGAGAGATTTGCACGCCCATGTCCATAGCAACATTATTCACAACTGCCAAAGGTGGAAGCGACTCAAGTATCCACTTAGAGATGAATGAATTAACATAATATATATATATACATACAGAAGAACACTTGGGTTGTTTAGTCGCTCAGTCGTGTCCAACTCTATTGCCACCCACCCCATGGACTGCCAGACTCCTCTGTCCGTGGGATTCTCCAGGCAAGAATACTGGAGTGGGTTGCCATTTCCTCCTCCAGGGGATCTTCCAACCCAGGAATCAAACACGCATCTCCTGCATTGGCAAGCAGATTCTTTACCACTGAACCACAGGGAAATCCACAGAAAAATATTATTCAGCCTTAAACAGAAGTACAACTCTGATATATGCTACAGCATCAATGTATATTTTGCTAAGTGAAATAAGGCAGTCACAAAAGGACAAATACAGTGTGATCCCACTAATATAAGGTACCTAGAGTAGTCAAACTCAGAAACAGGAAGTAGAAACAGTGGTTGCCAGGAGCTGGGAGGAGAGATAAATGGGGAGTTGCTGTTTAATAGGTGTCGTTTCAGCTTTGTAAGATGATAAACACTCTGGAGATGAATGATGACGATTGCACAGCAGTGTGAACTGCCACTGAATTATAGACTTAAAAATGGTTAAAATGATAAGTTTTATGAAAGTCACGATTGCAATTAATGCCATAATGCTACACAACACCTTAATCATGGGTGAGATCTTAAGTCCAGGCTTGCTGGTGCAGTCCCCACCCATGCTTCTTTTCCCCAGAGCACTCATTAATACAGGCAGACCTTGAAAATATTGTGGGTTCGGTTCCAGACCACCGAAATAAAGCAAATATTGCAATAAAGTGAAGAACGTGAAATTTTGGTTCCCATTACAATAAAAGTTATGTTTGTAATATACTGTAGTCTAGAAGTGTGCAATAGCATTATGTATAAAAAATGTATGTACCTTAATTAAAAAATACTCTATTGCTAAAAATGCCAACTGTCACCTCAGCCTTCCGTGAGTCTTAATCTTTTTGCAGTAGTAGCATCAAAGATCACTGATCACAGATCAACATAGCAAATATAATAACAATGAAAAAGTGTGAAATATCGTGAGAATTACCAAAAAGTGACAGAAAGGCACAAAGTGAACACACGCTGTTGGAGAAATGGCACTGATAGACTTGCTCGATGCAGGGCTGCCTCCAACCTTCAGTTTGTAAGCAACACAAATCTGCAAAGTGCAATAAAATGAAATATAATATAACAAAGTCTGCCTGCAGTGCCCCCCATTTTTGCTGTCAAAAGTGTCCCAGGTTGAATAGTAAGTCACATGATCACCCTGGTTCTATTTCGTGATTGTGTAAATCATTGATTGCATTGCCATCTTCATTTGGAAACGTCTTAACATTTAGAAGGTACCTGCATTTTCTAGAATCACTCTAATTATAAACACGGTGTCCTGGTGAATGCTACAGTCTCCAGGATTTTTATTTTTTAATTTAAAACAGCACTTATTTATTTGCTCATAACTCTGTTGGTTAGATGTTTGGCACAACATGGCTGAGTTTTCCGCTCCGACTATGGTAAGACTGAGATCAAGAAAATCAGCCAGGGTGAGCTGTCAGCTAGCGGTTCTGGGGTAAAATCTGCTTCCAAGCCGATCCTTGGAATTGAATTCAATTTCGTGTGGTCATAGGACCGAAATCCTTGATCAGAATGAGGTTCGCCTTTCCTTGATGCCCTTCACATTTTAAAAAAATTACTGATTACTTGCCGAACAGTGACTGAAGTACCAAAAGCAGCCCTCCATTCGTACAAACTCTTTACTTCTTTAAACACTAAAACTCTTTTTTTTTTAATTGATGTAATACTGGCTTGTAACATTATATACATTCCATGTGTATAGCATTATATTTTGACTTCTGTATACACTGCAGTGTGTTCACCACTAAAAGTTTAGTTTCCTGTCACTGTATCGTTGATCCTTTGACCCATTTTGTCCTCCTCCCACCCCATAACCACTTCTCTGTTCTCTGTCTGTATGTTTGTTTGTGGTTTTTTTATTTTGGTTTGTTCATTTATTTTGTTTTGTTCTATATTCCATGTAAGAGTGAAAATACATGGTATTTGTCTTTCTCCATCTAACTTATTCCACTTACCTTAATATGTTCAAGGTCAGTGTTGTAGTAAATGGAAGACTGCATCTTTTTATGGCTAAGCGATATTCTGTTGTGTACATAAAGCACATCTTTCTCCATCCATCCATCAGCAGGCCTTTGTTTCCATATATTGGCCATTGTAAGTAGTATAATGAACGTGATGGTGTATATATCTTTTAGAATTAGTGTTTTTGTTTCTTTAAATGAATATCCAGGAGTGGAATTGCTGGATCATATGGTAGTGTTCTTTGTAATTTTTTGAAGCATCTTCGTATTGTTTTCCGTAAGGGACTGCACTGGTTTACATTCCCACCAACAGTCTATATGGGCTTCCTTTTCTCCACAGCCTTTCCAACACTTGTTATTTCTTGTGTTTTTGATAATAGCCATTCTAATGGCCATGAGGTGATCCCTCATCGTGGCTTTGATTTGCATTTCCCTGATAATTTGTGATACTGGACATATTTTCATATGCCTGTTGGCCATCTGTATGTCTTCTGTGGGAAAATGTCTATTCATCTCTTCTGCCTGTGTTTTAATTGGGTTGTCTGGCTTTTTATTGTTGAGTTGTAGAAGTTCTTAGTATTTTTTTAGATATTAACCCCTTGTTGGATACATGATTTGCAAATATCTTCTCCCATTTGTTAGGCTGTCTTTTCATTTTGTTAGTGGTTTCCTTCTGCTGTGAAGAGGCTTCTTAGTTTGATGTAGGCCCACTTGTTTCATGGTTGATTTTGTTCTCCTTGCCTGAGGACACATGTCCAGAAAGACATTACTAAGACCAACTGCAAAGAGAATACTGCCTATGTTTTCTTCTAGTAGTTATATGGTTTCAGGTCTTACATCAAGTCTTTAATCCAATTTGAGTTTATATTTGTGCATGGTTTAAGACTAATATAACTTCATTCTTTTGCATGTGGCTGTTCAGTTTTTTCAAGAACATTTATTGAAGAGACTGTCCTTTCTCCTTGTCTGTTCTTTGCTCTTTTGCCATAAATTAATTGTCCATATGTATATAGGTTTATTTCTGGGCTCTCAATTCTGTCCCATTGATCTGTGTGTCTGTTTTTCTGCCAACACCATGCTGTTTTTACTACTGTGTTTTTATAGTATAATTTAAAACCAAATCCAGCTTTATTTTTTTTTCTTCAAGATTGCTTATTTGGGATCTTTTGTGACTCTAAATAAATTTTAGGAGTTTTGGTTCTATTTCTGTGAAAAATGTTGAAATCTTGATAGGTATTGCACTTAACCTGTTGGAGAAGGCAATGGCACCCCACTCCAGTACTCTTGCCTGGAAAATCCCATGGACGGACGAGCCTGCTAGGCTGCAGTCCATTGGGTTGCTATGAGTCGGACACAACTGAGCGACTTCACCTTCACTTTTCACTTTCACACATTGGAGAAGGAAATGGCAGCCCACTCCAGTGTTCTTGCCTTGAGAATCCCAGGGAAGGGGGAGCCTGGTGGGCTGCCGTCTATGGGGTCGCACAGGGTCGGACACAACTGAAGTGACTTAGCAGCAGCAGCAGCACTTAACCTGTAGATTGTTTTAGATAATATGTAAATTTTAACAATGTTAATTCTTCCAGTCCATGAGCATGTAATATCTTTCAGTTTCTTTGTGTCTTCTTTTAATTTCTTTCAGTAATGTCTCATAGTTTTCAGGGTGCAAGTCTTACACTTCCTTGATTAAATGTATTCCTAGATATATTATTCTTTTTGTTGTGACTATAAATGGGATTGTTTTCTCAATTTCTCTTTCTGCTAGTTTGTTGTTAGTGTGCACTTTGGCAGCACATAATACTAATATTAGTTTGTTGCTAGTGTACAGAAATGCAAAATACAATTTTACATATTGATGTTGCACCCTGAGGTTTTACTTCTAATAGTTTATTATTTCTCATAGTTTGTGGTGGGGTCATTAGGGTTTTCTATATATAAAATCATGTCATCTGCAAATGGTGACAGTTCTTCCTTTTCAATTTGGATGCTTTTTATTTATTTTTCTTGCCTAATTCTCTCCAATACCATGTTGAATAAGTGTGGTGAGAGTGGGCATCCTTGTTCCTGATCTCAGAGGGACAACTTTCCATTTTCAATGTTTAGTATGATGCTAGCTGTGGGTGTGTCATATAAATTTTGCCTTAAAAAATATATCACAACCCCATGTTCTCTCTTCCCAAATCCCTGATTCAACTTGGCACATCAGTGCTCTAACCAGTGATTTAAGATTTGGATGTTCTTCTGCTCTATAATACACTTGGCAAATCAAAAGACCATTTTGATTTTCAATCTTAAAAAAACAAAACAAAACAGAGTTGTATCCTATAACTTAATCTTTAAGCTCCATGTAGCTGAAGACAAGAACTCATCATGCTTATAGCCCAGAGGGAGGAAAAAGCAAGATTTTTCTCTTGAATATTTACTCAAATGGGAATGAGAGAGAAAAAAAGGAGTGTTGGGATAAGTTGCAATTAGGTCATTTGTGTGTTACTGTAACATACAAAGGTGAATACCACTTATTATTCCTCACAGTGAATCCGATTAAGGTTAGATTCAACCAGTTCCTTCCTGAGAATATACTGTAAATGGGCTTAGTTGGGGGCTCACTGTGGAAGAGAATGCATTTGTCCTGAAGCTGCATTTACCGAGAAAGAGTACTGTTTTTATTTTGATGTGTTTATTTATGATGACATGGGGCCGAGTGGCTAAACTCTTGCTGTCATCAGTGGACCTATAATGTGATAGTGTGGTTTATCCCAGGCAACATTTGTAATTCTGCATTTAGATGTTTTCATTACCTACCAGAGCAGATCTCTGAATGAACTCTCACCTTTGGAGACATGAAAATCAATTAGAAATTATGTATGTATTAGACTAACAAATTCACTAAGTAACTCCATCTCCCTCAGCTACTCTTCTCTAATTTTTAGGTTCAAATATCAGAAGCAAATATAAAATGATTTCATTCAATAATCAAGACCTAGATGTGCTAATATAATTTCTGAGTACAAATAAATGATAATGTGTTACTTAGGAATTGTAAAGACTGAATCATATTTGATCTTCAAATCAGGGCTTCCCTGATAGCTCAGTTGGTAAAGAATCTGCCTGCAATGCAGGAGGCCCCGGTTCAATTCCTGGGTTGGGAAGATCTGTTGGAGAAAGGATAGGCTACCCACTCTAGTATTCTTGGGCTTCCCTTGTGCCTCAGCTGGTAAAGAATCTGCCTGCAATGTGGGAGACCTGGGTTCGATCCCTGGGTTGGAAAGATTCCCTGAAGAAGGGAAAGGCTACCGACTCCAGTATTCTTGCCTAGAGAATTCATGGACTGTATAGAGTTCATGGGGTCGCAAAGAGTTGGACATGACTGAGCGACTTTCACTTTCACTTTCAGTCATATTTACTTTAATAACTAAAAAAAAAAAAAAAAATCTGACAAGCCTCAGAGTATGAAATAAGTAATTAGAGTGAATTCAAGCATACTCTTATTTTAATCTCCAATTAGCAGGACATTTCTCTATTTAATCCTCTAAAAAAAAAAAAATTAAAGTTCCAGAGCAAAGAAAGATTCAGTAGAAACACAGCCACACAGATAATACATTTAATGAAAGAACCAGCCTTCCAGAAGCTATTATATTGCTGAGCAGACCCTAGTTCCTCCTTTGTATTGCTCTTCATTAAGTAGATAGGCTTTCTGGAACTTGGGTGGGGAGGAGCTTTTAGAAATCATTTTCTTGGTATTTTACCTCGATTACGAAACTGAAACAAAAGAAGATTATTTCATATTCAAATAGAACCACCAGAGGAAGGGGTAGGTGCTTAGGAATTTTAGTGACTGATTTGCTTGATGCTTTTTCTAGCAGTTTCATCTGTAATGACTATAACATCCGTCTGTTTGAAATGCAAATTGGTTAGCAACTGGATCCTTTTTTGATTCTTACAATATATCATGTCTCTGCTTTGAGTGAAATATCCTAGCTGAATCTCTGGTGAAGTCTGCTTCCAGTAAGCGCTGGAAAGGGAGTGTCGCACAGCCTCCATCCTGGTCTCCAGGTGTGCTTCCTCTGTCCCTAGGCTGGAAAACCATCAGAACATGTCCCAGAGCCCCTTGCAGCCAGGGTTCTGGGCGCAGCTCAGTTTCTGCCAAGTGAGAGGACCTGGATGATAAGCGAGGCAGAGGGTGTCTTAGGAAGATGCTCGCTGGCTTGTTTCTGTCCTTGGTAACCAGGTTCCGTTACTAGCTTCCTGCGTGAAGTGGCGCTTTGTAGCAGCTTCTCTGATCACTGGAACACAGCTCAGAGAGTGAGCTCTGATGTCAGCAGTTCAGGTGGTGGCTTCGATTCCCAGCCTCCAGACTTGGGCGATGACGGCAGCAACTCTAGGAGGCCAGTTCCCCAGAGCTATCTGGGACTCGCCCCTCCAGCCCAGCCTGCAGCCTCTCCTCTCTAAGCAGCAGTTTTTCCTCCCAGCTTTCCAGCACCAACTTCCCATATGAAACCCCGTTCTGCTTAAAATAGCTGGGATTGTTTCTCTTATCTGCACCATGACATTAAAACAAGACAAAGGAAAGATGGCAGCCTTCAGTGCCCAGGACAGTAGTTTAAGCCTGGAGAGAACCACGGAAGGGAAAATGGTTGTGACCTCCACAGGGACTCCTTGAGGACCAGGGAGAAGTCACAGGCCCTGCCACCAAGGACTCCCCAAATTGGCGCCACTCTTAGGGCCAGGGGATGAGGCCACAGCATAAAGGCTTAGAAATAATCATGAGACTTTGGAGAAAAAGAAAAAAAAAAAAAGAAAAGAAAAACCTGAAAGGAAAAATAACAAGGAGGGGAGAGAGGAAGGAAAAAGAAGGGAAGAGAGAAGAGAAGAGGAAATAACAAACCAAATAAAACCAGGCACTGGTGACAGCTGTCCTCTGCCAGCTTCCTCACGTGACCTGGCCTAGGTGGCTGCCCTGTCAGACCTGTCAGTGTCACAGAGCTGGGCTCAGGGGGTCTCAGATGCAGACTCAGGGGCGCTTTCCACAGGAGAAAATCAAGCGACTCCATCAGCTCTTGAATAGATAGATTCAAACTGGATAAATACATATGTTTTGTCTATTTCCAGCTACCCTATACACGTGTGCGTGCTAAGTCACTTCAGTGTGTACCAACTCTTTGTGACACCATGGACTGAAGCCCGCTGGGCTCCTCCGTCCATATGTTCTCCAGGCAAGAATATTAGAGTGGGTTACCATGCCCTCTTTCCAGGGGATCTTCCAGACCCAGGGATAGAACCCATATCCCAAATCTCCTGCACTGGCAGGCAGCTTCTTTACCATTAGCGCCAAGTCCATCTATACATAGTGTTTTTTCTCTTAACAGATAGATAGATAAAAAGAAATCTAGTAGCTAGAAATTATAGTCCATGGAGTTGCAAAGAGTTTGACATGACTGAGAATGCATGCAGCTGGAAATATACAAAATATGTATTCTAAACAAAAATCTATTAGATTTTTAAGAAGGAAATGAATCCAGATGGCTTTAAAGTCAGACGATTAATAATGCAAAGAGCTGACAAACTAGTCAGTTATGGTAAATATTGGTTTAGGTTCTGAGCAGCTTAAAAAAAAAGATTGTCAGTATGTTTTTTATAATTCAGTAATCTGTAAGAAAAACAAATCCTAAACTGTTTACACAAAACAATTAAGACTCTATGGAGATGTAATTCTTAATGTAAAAGAAAAGCAAGGGTGTTTCCCAGCCCAGCCTGCTGTTCAAGCCCCACTCACACACCACTGCCCACCTTGGCAAAGATATCTGTTCTCTCTGCTGCTTGCTGTCTCCTCATCAGGAAACCTGCACACAGCAAGCGCACAGAACCTCTGCAGGTGTTGTTCACTGAGCTTTAATCCTTCCCAACCCCAGTATCACTTCCTAAAGCACACAGTCCTGACCTCCCTCCCTCCACAGGTCAAATTCCCATCTCCTCCCTTGACGTGTTTCCTGCATAGCACTCAGCACAGGTATAATGATGGGTTTACCTGTGTAGTAACCAGCAGCCATGCTTCCAGGGTTACATCTGCTTTTCTTGCATCCTGAGGGCTTTAGCATGGTGTCTCAGGTGACTTAGGGATACTCAACAAATAAAACCCTGCATGAGTCATATTGCTGCTTCAGCCCCAGATACTCCATTTCTAAATATGTACCTGCCCAGGAGAAAACTATGGACTCTTATCATTTTATGAGAACCACACTTTAATGGCATTAACAGAAGCTAGTTTATAAAAGATTTAAATTTGATTTTAGAATTTCATCTCCTTCCTCCCCCTGCTACCTCATCATTACCTCTCAGAACCACCACACATAAATTCGTTCAGCTAGGTAAGCCAGTGGTCTGTCCATGGGGGAGGAGATGCAGGCTTGATGGTATAAGCCTCTAATCCCCCCCCGCCCCAACACTGATTACTAAGAGTCTATTGTACCCTGTAGTGTATTGTACAAAAGTATAGTAAGTTTACCAGGACAGGAGAATGAGTCACCCAAATATTCAGTTCTACCGTCAATTACACAGCAACCCCTCTGCAGTCCTAGGGGATGACATTTAAGCCATAATATTTCTCTTTCTTGTAAGACAGCTCACAATGTGCATTTTGCACCAGTTATTCCATTTGCTCCCGACTACCACCTTAGTGGGGCTTCCCAGGTGGCGCTAGTGGTAAAGAACCCGTCTGCCGTTGCAGGAGACATAAGAGATGTGGGTTTGATCCCTGGGTCGGGAAGATTCCCAGGAGGAGGGCATGGCAACCCACTCCAGTATTCTTGCCTGGAGAATCCCATGGACAGAGGAGCCTGGTGGGCTACAGTCCATAGGGTCACAAAGAGGCAGATACCACTGAAGCGACTTAGCATGCATGAACACACCACCTTAGTTAGGAAATATTATTCCCATTTCACAGATGAGGAAATGGTTCAGAGTGGCAATTCAGTCCAGGTGATGGAGCTCAAACTCCAAGTGGTTAGAAGTTTCTATGTTTGGAAAGGGAGTACCCAAAGTGAGCGGTACAACTCCTCTTGGACACCTCTTAGCTAGAGGTTCAGGCTGTCCGATGACATTAAGAGAAGAGAATCACAGAGGCTAAGGGATGTTCAGTGGGTCAGTTAGCACCCCCAAACTTCCAGCCTGACCACCAACCAAGCTGCACCAGAATCAGCCTCCATATTTAGCTCCTTCTGTCTGTCCTTAAGTAAATCACCACACAGTTTTCATCCTTTCCTGCCACTCTCCTCAGAATGCATCCTAATTTATCTATGCTAGTGCTGACAGCTTAATCGCAACGATACTTCATAGAAGGGCTAAATCACAGTGAGAGCTGATTCAGTTCCCATTTAAAATACGAATCGGAACATCAACATGCAGTAAAAACAGGATTTAGTTGCATTTCTTCCTCAGCACTGAGATCCTGTTTATTGCCAAGTTTGTCTGGCCCTCTCTGCCTTCTTCAAGGTAGTGATAATAATGTATTCATCATGTGTCTCAAATTTTGGACACATGTTTTCTAAAGGCGCATATGAATTCTTTACAAGTGGAATGAATATAAATATCCCCGTTTCCATCTATCAGAAATACTGAAAGTGTTAATACTTTCTTTACAGTCCCCTTAATCCCCATTAGGATTTGGCTTTAGAAGATATACGTACACAGAGATGTACGTATGTACGTTAAGATGTATTGGGAAAGCAGCCCCCACCACCACTGCCCCTCTGCTTTAAGGCAGAGTTAACCATGAGGACATGGCATTTTTCATTTCCCACCCCCCCCCCCAGTAAGTAAAATCTTATTAAAACCTTGATGCTTTTGCTATATTAAGACAGACACACAAAAGGACAAAGTATTTCCAAAGAACATCATTTCATTAATTGAATCTTCCTAGAAAAAGGATTTCTTTTGAACTAAGAGAAAAGTCTATAGAGAGCCCGCCTCTCAGATCTGACCAAATGCATTAAGAAAGCAGTCCTCTGGAGCAGTTTCCTTGGTGAGGAGATAGATCCTTTCCAACCTGTCAGGGTCCACTTTAAAAGAAGTTATGGGCAATCAGGGGCCTCCAGGGAGTCGCTTTCATTCTCTTCAAATGATCTTTCCCTCTGAGCTGCTTTAGAGTAGCCCTCACCGTCCCTGGAGACTCCTTCATACTGCGTTTCCAGCCGGGCATCAGGACAGAGAAACCTACAATTGTTCCTTCCTAAACTTAAGACAGATTAACCGTTCATCAGTCAGAGATGTGAAGGATTCGCTGTGCTAATGAGTCACATGAATAATAGTACTTCAGATCCTGAAACAAGGAGTTAAAAGCCAACTGTTAACCTGTATTATTGCCAGTAACCTTAAACTCAAATGACATAGCTGCGTTCTAGTTTTTCGCCCACAGGAAACATTCTGTGTACATTTAAATGCATGCAGATATGCCAATATAAAACTTTACGTTTGCATTAGTTCTTCACAACCGAACCCCCTTTCTATGCATCGCACGCTTAGAACATTTATCACAAAGAACTCAGATAACATGTAAGGACACTTGGAGCAAATACTACACAAATTCTGCCCGTCCCGTTTTGATATTCTTTCTTAAACTGTATTTTTGACCTCAGCTTGGACTATTTCTATAAGTTCTTCCAGAACAACTAAAAAATATTCCCTGACAAACTTTCTGGCTTCAAGTTATGTTCGTTTATCGCCTCCAGCTAGTTAAAAATCAATTCCCAAGTGATAGCCTCCAAAGGGAAAGATACACATGTACTCCAGGAACACACAAATTCATTTTCACCTTTAGACACGAAACAGGTCGCCTGCAGCTCTGGGTTCTGATTTATCCGCTGTCACATCCGAAGTCCATCCCCGCAGTCCCTTCCTGCACGCCAGGCTCCGCTGCTCGGATCACGTCTAAGTTTTCAAGGTAAGCAGGTCACCCTCGGCGACTGGAGCGACCGCGGAAGAACAGGCACTCACCCCAGGCGGTCAGACCAGGGGCGCGGGCGCCCCCTCCTCCGGACCCGAGGCGGGGAGGGCAGGCGCGGGGCCGGCCCAACTAGGGTGGAAGAGAGGCTCCCCGCCTCGCCCCTCTGCGGACCACGGTCAACGCCACGGTCGCCGGCGCTGGCCGCGAGGTCTGGGGGCGGGCAGCTCTACCGAACCGAATAGTTGCAATGCATTCCGCCGCCCCCCACCCCCGGCCCGAAGCCGAGGCGGAAAAGCTGCCTTTGCATCAAAGCCAGGGGCTACATCGGGTGTAACTTCCACCCGGTGACCTACTTTAGAGTGTGAGAATGAAGGCGATGGGGGAAAAAAAAAATAGACGGAGGGCGCGCGGGGGAGCCGGGCTCCGGGGACGCGCGTGCCCCCATGGGAGCGCGCGCCCGCGCGCCCCCGGGGCTTCCAAAGAGAAGTTGCCGCGCGGCCCCCGGAGGCCTGGGGCAGAGCCCGGGGCCGTCCCTCCGCCAGCGCCTCCCCTCGCCGCGGCCCGGGTGCGGGCTTCCCGGGGCTCGCGGGCCTCCGGACGAGCGGCGCGGCTCCCCGCCCCCACCTCTGTCCCCGCCTCCCCGACCCGCCCTCACCTCTCTGGGCGGCGCGCGAGCTCCGGCGGCCTGGGGACCCTGGTTGGCTGCGCCTCCGGGCCGGGAGGGCGGCGGCGGGCGCAGAGCAGAGCCCGGGGAGTGCCGCCTCTCGGCCCGGTCCCCTGGGAACGCCCCGCCCGAACGCGCCCGGGAAATGAGGCTCTGCCGCGCCGCCTGGCCCGGGGAGGGGGGTGACCTTCTTGCCTGCTCCCGGCGCGGCCCGTCCTCCGTGGGGAGGCCGAGGCGAGCACACCTGGAGCGCACCAACGCCGTACCTGGGTGACAGCAGCGTGACGTTTCAGCGCGTCTTTTCTCATTTGATCCTGGCAACCACCTTCTGCCACCGAGAGGTCCCCATTGGGTATCTTCAAAACCGGAGATCAGAGGGGTTCAGTCCCAGGTGCCCCTGCTCGCACTCTCCAGATCTTTTCACTCACATGGCCTGCGGAATCTGTGAGCCAAAGACCCGTCTAGTCTGCAAAACTAGACCCATCAAAGTCGCATCTGTCAGAAGAAGGGATGGAACTTAGGTTGAAAGTTTCTGCGGAAAGTTGGACACAGATTCCTCCCTCCCCAGCCCCCGCACCCCCCACCCCCGCTTCTGTAACAATAGCGCTCGCTACTTTACATCAGGTCCTTAGCCTGGTCCAACAACTTAATAATCTTCAAAGGCCTGTGACTTTAAAATGCGGATACCCAATATTGGAAACTGAACTGAATTTGAAAAGATCCTGATGTTGGGAAAGATTGAGGGCAGGAGGAGAACGGGACGACAGAGGATGAGATGGTTGGATGGCATCACCGACTCAATGGACACGGGTTTGGGTGGACTCCGGCAGTTGGTGATGGACTGGGAGGCCTGGCGTGCTGCGATTCATGGGGTCGCAAAGAATCAGACACGACTGAGCGACTGAACTGAACTGAATATTGGAAAAGTAAAATGTTGAGTAACCGTTCTGGCCCTCCTTGTGTTTGAGCTTGACACTGCTGACCCTATGGGATGGAGATGAGTTGAGGTGTATTTCCAGGCACAGTTTTCTGTGGGGACCCAACTACACCTCTCATATAACACCTCGATGATGTTATTTAAGGCACCACCAAGAGGAGCTCAGCAGATGTAGCTTGTGATTCTGGAAGAGTTTTCTAGTGCCATGCTATATTGGGAAACTTGGCTTGGGCATCTCTGTCTTAATGCCCAAGGGTAATCAAATTGACATTTCCTTTTTATGTAAACTCCGTTTTGTATTTAAAAGGGGAAGAATCGTGAGTCTGATGATACATGTTCTTCTTGAGCAGAATGCCAGCCCACAGAAGTGCCCCTGCTAATTTTTGTTCCCATTCAGTGGAGTTAGAACTGCACTGTTTCCTTGGACGTGGCCGCCATACTGGACACTGGGGTGTTCCTTGGGCTTTTCTAACAGGTCAGCAGGAGACAAAGCTGCGTGTATAAGTGGGTTTTATGGGCCTCTCCGTCTTACTACGTAGAAAATAACTCTGATGATAATCTCAACATTTCTCAAGCGCCTGTTCTGGTTCTCTGCTTTTCTCTGTTGTCGTTCCCTGGACAGCCTCATCCACTTTGATGACTGCAAGCAGAACCTCTGTGAAGGTGTCTCAAGAGCTGGTCTTTGCATAAACCTCCCAATCCACATTGCCAGCAGCTTGCTTGACATCCCCTGTGGAGTGACCGCAGTACATTTTGAATCTGAGGTCCTATGCCCTCCATGACCTCATCCAGCTTCTCTTTGCATTTCTCTGTGAATCCCATCCTCTGACTCCCCTGGTTTCATCTTCAAACTCTGCTTCTCCTGGCCCTTCATATCCCACTGGCAGCCACCATCTACCATCAGTCTTGCAATAGTTTTATTTACCTACTTCCCTCTCTTCTAATTGTTTCTACTTTACTTGTTTATGTCCTGTTCCTTCTCGCCTATGTGATTATATTGTTTAATTCCATCTCCTGACTTTCAAAACCATCTCTTCTTTGAAAACTTTCAGCTTTTATCTGGAACTTATCACCCTGTCCTGAGACTTTAGTGGTCTTTGTCTATCTACCTCCTATAACACTTATCACTAACTTTTAAAAGTATTTGTTCATTTTTTTCAACAAATATTCATCGAACATCTTTTATGTGCCAGGCACTATGCTAGGAAAACAGTGGTGAGCAAAACACATGAAATTCCTACCCTCGTAGAACTTATGGTCTAGTGAGATGACAGACATTAATCAAATAATCACAGATACCAAAAGTGAAATGTGTCATCCAAACTGAAACCGCTACCAAGGAGGATAGGTACAGACTGTCATGAGAGTTCACGTGTCTAATCTCTCTCCTTGTGGGAACTTGGCAGTAGGACTCAGCCTCAAAATGTAGCCCAGAGCTGTATGTGGGGAGGTGTTCAGAGTTTTTGTGAATGAACATATGCATCCATTTCTTACATGTAAGTGACTTGATATGTTTCTGTCTTGCAAAATATTGAATGAAATAATGACAAACGCTAATCACAACTCACTGCCACTTAAGCTATTGGCTGTTGTTCTGTTACGGCAAATCCATGGATCATCTGTCTCTAAATGCATCCTGTTTTCTTTGTCAGCATGGTGACAGGTGAATTTTTTGTAATCCCTGTAGCATTATCAAGAACATTCTTTATGGCACAAGTTCTTCTGTGTACTAACAGTTTGCTGTTCTCACCAGCACCAGCCCCTTCACCTTCTGTATAGTTCAGAACATTTGCTGAGGATGTAAAATAGCCTTGTTTTTCTGCCCCGCTGGAAGCTGTGTCGTCCTCCACCCTCTGGGTCGTTTCCCTGCTTCCTCTCCATCTCTGTAATTGTGTGATCATTGTTTCTGCATCCCTTTCCTCTTCATTTCTGCTGTGTTAATCTTTATCATCTTTTGCTTGTGATCCTGTCATTTTCGGTAATCAGTCTTTCACTGGAACAGTAAGTGACACATGTCTCCTAGTTTATTTTATCTTTTTTTTTTTTTTTTTTGGTAATGCTACTATGTAACTGTTTTTCAAGAAGCACTCTTGAAAAAAAGACACAGAATTTCAAGCGTGGTTTTTTTTTGTTTGTTTTCAGCATCAAATAGATATGGAGTGGGAAAGTGACCTTATTTTCATGGTAGGAAAATAAAGAGTAAAAAAGAAGTTCCAACAACAGAAAATGTGTCATATAAAAAGTAAGACATTTAGCATATAGAAAAATACAGAGACATGATTTTAAAGATAAATTTAATGACCTGGAAATACAATAAAATGTTAAGTTAAAAAGCATTTTGAGTAGATTTTAGATTAGGTAAATCATATGTTCACATATGTGTACAGGAAAAATACTGTGTAAGTATACCAAAATGATAATAGTGGTTTTCTCTGAGTGATGAAATTTTCACTTTTATATTCTTCTATATATTTTTTAAAGAGAAGGGGACGATATGCAGTTTCAGAGCAAAGCATATTTCTATTTGTAGCCATGATTTTATCCTCATTGATTTTATGGATTGTGCTTCCCTACTGTTATTAACACTAATCAAGTATGTGAGAAGTAGTGTTAACATATCAAAGGCCCGTTTGTTCCTTTCCTTTAATGTTATTTTAAATACTTGAGTGCAGCAGTTGAAGTCCAGTTGTTTTAAATATAGAAGTCACAATTACCACACTGTTTCCATACCGGAAAGCAGTTCATGGCTATGTTAAAGACATAGCCATATGTGCCTCATCTTGTATTGTGCTTAGATCACTTGTTGTATTTAAGTCATGCTTTGTTGCTGCTGCTAAGTTGCTTCAGTCTTGTCTGACTCTGTGTGACCCCATAGATGGCAGCCCACCAGGCTCCCCTGTCCCTGGGATTCTCCAGGCAAGAACACTGGAGTGGGTTGCCATTTCCTTCTCCAATGCATGAAAGGGAAAAGTGAAAGTGAAGTCGCTCAGTTGTGCCCAACTCTTTGCGACCCCGTGAATCGCAGCACGCCAGCCCTGTCCATCACCAACTCCCGGAGTCTACTCAAACCCATGTCCATCGAGTTGGTGATGCCATCCAGCCATCTCATCCTCTGTTGTCCCCTTCTCCTCCTGCCCCCAGTCCCTCCCAGCATCAGGGTCTTTTCCAATGGGTCAACTCTTCACATGAGGTGGCCAAAGTACTGGAGTTTCAGCTTCAGCATCAGTCCTTCCAATGAACATTCAGGACTGATCTCCTTTAGGATGGACTGGTTGGATCTCCTTGCAGTCCAAGGGACTCTCAAGAATCTTCTCCAACACCACCGTTCAAAAGCATCAATTTTTCAGTGCTCAGCTTTCTTCACAGCCCAACTCTCACATCCATACATGACCACTGGAAAAACCATAGCCTTGACCAGACGGACCTTTGCTGGCAAAGTAGTGTCTCTGCTTTTTAATATGCTATCTAGGTTGGTCATAACTTTCCTTCCAAGGAGTAAGCGTCTTTTAATTTCATGGCTGCAGTCACCATCTGCAGTGATTTTGGAGCCCAAAAAAATAAAGTCTGACACTGTTTCCACTGTCTCCCCATCTATTTCCCATGAGGTGATGGAACTGGATGTCATGATCTTAGTTTTCTGAGTGTTAAGCTTTAAGCCAACTTTTTCACTCTCCTCTTTCACTTTCATCAAGAGGCTTTTTAGTTCCTCTTCACTTTCTGCCATAAGGGTGGTGTCATCTGCATATCTGAGGTTATAGATATTTCTTCTGGCAATCTTAATTCCAGCTTGGGCTTCTTCCAGCCCAGCATTTCTCATGATGTACTCTGCATGTAAATTAAATAAGCAGGGTGACAATATACAACCTTGACGTACTCCTTTTCCTATTTGGAACCAGTCTGTTATTCCATGTCCAATTCTAACTGTTGCTTCCTGACCTGTATACAGGTTTCTCAAGAGGCAGGTCAGGTGGTCTGGTATTCCCATCTTCAGAATTTTCCACAGTTTATTGTGATTCACACAGTCAAAGGCTTTGGCATAGTCAATAAAGCAGAAATAGATGTTTTTCTGGAACTCTCTTGCTTTTTCAATGATCCAGCAGATGTTGGCAATTTGATCTCTGGTTCCTGTGCCTTTTCTAAAACCAGCTTGAACATCTGGAACATCTGGAAGTTCTTGGTTCAAATATTGCTGCATGCTTTGTTAGGTACAGTCAAATGTCAACCCCCTGGGTAAGTATCTTGATTACATCTCCTATCTGAATGTAAACTCTAGGAAAAATGGAGATGTAGATTCATCGTGTGTGTGTGTGTGTGTGTGTGTGCGCGCGCGCACGCGCATGCACATGCGTGTGCACATGTGCTTATATGTGCACTTATGTGTGTATATACAGTTCCCAAAGATTAGATATTCTGGGGAAAGTGGAAGGTGAATTTTAAAGTGGTTTTTATTTTTCTCTGATGATAATTTTGGAACTGTCACGTGGGGGTAAAACTTTTTTTAAAATTTAGACTAAATTAGTAATTAAGATTAGGTCCTAATCTTCCCCAGTGGCTCAGTGATAAAGAATTTACCTGCAGTGCAAGAGATGCAAGAGACCCAGGTTCAATCCCTGGGTCAGGAAGAACCCATGGAGGAGGGCATGGCAATCTACTCCAGTATTCTTGACCGGGAAATCCCATGGAGAGAGGAGCCTGGCAGACTATGGTCTGTGGGGTCACAAAGGGTTGGACACGACTAAAGTGACTGAGCACCCACCCACCCACATTACTAGAAGTCAACTTGATGTAAAATAGTTGCAGAAAACTGCACAATAACAAAATTTGTTGGAAAACCATTTGTAATTGTCACATCACAGTGTTTTATCTTCTGAGAACAAACAAGACAATACTATTCTCCCACAGTCTTACCACCAGAATTACAATGACCAGAGTTCTTTGACCCCGATCTCAACCAAGATCTCTGGGTCTTAGATGATTCACCTGAAAATTTAGGGGACCAAGTTACACCTCCATGGGGTTGCAAAGAGGCAGGCAGGAGTGAGTGACTAACACTTTCACTCTTGGTGCCTTGTTTATCTTACCCATTTATGATCTTAAGATTGAGTAAGAGCTTCCTATTTTCCAAGCTGGATTTAAAAGGGTTGGATGTGCAGCTCACAGGTGGTACTAGCTTCTGTTAAATTCACGAGAAGAATTTAGGAAGAACTTGCAAGATGAAAGAGGAAGGAGATTTATTTCAAGAGGCTACAGAGGGCAGACTTGGGCCAGCAAAGGCAAGTTACAGGCCAGCACGTTTAGACTCAACAAGAGCAAAATATTTCTAGAGTTTGAGCTGCCTGGAACCCAGCTCCTTTTAACAGGTACAGTTCTTTGTATCTGGTTAGATGGACAAAGAGGCCCTCTAACTTATTGCTGTCCTTTTCAGAAGGAATCCACACATAAGATGGGAGATCATGCTTCCCAGGCGCCCACAGTCCCTTCCCAAGAACCATGGGATTCTTTGATGTGGTGTTGACAAAGGGTGTTGAGAAATGGTAGAAAACAAAGTTTCTTCAGGTGTTTGGACAAAGAATGAGGCTGATATTTTTACAACACAGCCTTTGCCATGCTGGTTTCTCCTTCCTTCTCCAGTTGGTTTCATCTTTTGTATTATGGAAAAGCAACTGATTGTTTTCAGAAATAGTAGTCAAGCAAAGATATACACAAACATGAGGAAGAGCTGCAAAGATCGGTTTCACCCCATTATTCAAGGCAGTTGGCTGAGACCAGAGCAGGGTACTGGTTCGGTGGTTTAGTTGCTAAATTGTGTCCAGCTCTTGCAAAACTATGGACGATAGCCCATCAGGCCTCTTTGCCCCTAGGATTTCCCAGGTCAGCATATTGGAGTGGGTTGCCATTTCTTTCCCCAGGGGATCTTCCCAACCCTGGGATTGAACCCAAGTCTTCTGCATTGCAGAAGGTCTCCTACATAGCAGATGGTCTCCTGCAGTGCAGGTAGATTCTTTACCACTGAGCCACCATGGGAAAGAGCTGCCAAGATCTGTTTCATCGTGTTATTCAAAGCAGTTAGCTGAGCAAGGAGTATAACTTAAAGACTATGAGGAATCTGTATGCAAATCATCAGAGAAAATAGCATCTGTGGCTTGAGTAAGACTGGGTTCATACCTGCTCACCTGGAATTTGTACTTCTTTTTCCTCTTTAACATGGGAAACAAAAAGGAAATAAGATAATGAGTAGGGAGGTGACTAAAAGCATTAAAAAATCCAACTGAGCAATCAGAAAAGCCACAGAAGGCCAGAAAAAGGGTATGTTGGGTTTTGTGAATTATTTTTTCTTTTTTTATAGATTTTTTTAATTTTTGTGGAAAATTTTTATTATCTTTATTGAATTTGTTATAATATTGCTTCTGTTTTGTGTTTTGATTTTTTGACCATGAGGCATGAGGAATCTTAACTCCCTGACTAGGAAGCAAACCTGTACCCCTGCATTGGAAGGCAAAGTCTTAGCCACTGGACCGCCAGGGAAGTCCCTGTTATCCCTTGTCTAAAAGAAAAATGAACAATCATCACCTAACAAGAATAATAAAACAGAAAAAAATGCCTTCCTACGGGGAGGACTGCAAGTGAACTGGCCCAGAGGTTGAAGTCAATGCCAGGGGTTAGGCAGGTGGGAAAACCCTTGGCTCAAACATTCTATGTTATTGCAGGAGCAAACACGTCCATCATTTTGGACAGTGGCCCTTCCATTCCTGAAGGCCGAAGTTCTTTTGTACTTACTGTTCTGGCCACATACAGGCGTGGTAATGTAATATACGTAGCCATCCCTCATGAGCTCAGTTCTATCTGATCGGAAATCAAATCAGTCTAATGTGAAGAGAACAATTTAAGAGAAGTGCCAAGCACAATTTTCCTATATCCAAACTGAGTCCACGTTAAAATAATTTTCTTTACCCACAGGCTAACTTGATTGAAGAAATGTTCATGCAAGAGAGAAAGGCGTCTTACGTGGGAATAAAAATGAACTTTTTTTCAAACATTCTATTTACATCTAAATTCATAAACTACAGCATATTAAACATTAAAATATAAACAGTATATTTTAGTTCCGGCTTTAAAGAAAGTCTGAAATGGCTTGGAGTTCTAGAGTTCTGTGTCTCTGATTGTCATGTTCAACCGTTCAGTGAAATTTTATCTTAGAAATCACTTGAAATTAGTCCAAATGATTTGGGATCCAGGTACATGTTAGAGAAAGAAGGGGAAAAACAAGGATTTGAAAAGATATCTTTGCTCTTTACTATTGATTGAGAGAGAAAAAATCTAAGAGCAGGGACTATTTGCTTCTCAGCAGGTTAAACTTTAATGTTACTGGCCGATTATTCTAACATAAGAGTAAAGCAAAGAATTTCCTTTGGGAATTTTTCTTGATTCCATGAGAAAATAACATAAAAGAATCACATCATGTTAATAAAGCAGTTGTGTGTGCACATAAAGAGATGGAAGGAATTTTTGAGGTATTAGAGTATGTATGAAATAAATGTTTACTCTAAAAACATCTGAAAATTCAGAATTATGTGAAAAAGATGCATAACTGTACCACTTCAGGACACTATCATTAACACTGTAGTGCATTTCCTCCCTGTCTGCCTGTGTGAGTCCATTTAATATTTTTAAAGTCAAAATTTGGTATTGTATTCATTTTTATTTTAAATTGTATCTTTGTGCAACATATCATGTTGTTAAGTAATCTCCCAAAACCCTGATGTTAACATCATTGTAAAAATCCATTTTAAAAATAGTTAGCACGTGCCAAGTGTTGGACAAAGTACAACAATGCATTAACTCATGTAATCCTCAGGAGAGCCCAAGGCAACAGTGTCATTATTATTATCTTTGTTTTCTTTTAACAAATGGGGAAAGTGAGCTCAAGAGAACTTAAATAACTTGCTCAAAGCTAATAAATGATGGGCTGGGGCTTAAAATGATTTGGTTCTAACCTTAATGGTAGTATTCTTAATTATTATGATCGACCACCTCTACATGATGAATGTAAATTATCCCAATAAAAATGTCAAAAGTTTTATTTACTTCTTTATTTTTACTTGTCAGAAAATCAATTAACTTCCTTCAAAAGCCTTCCTGAATAAATCACTGTGGCAGCTGTATGAATTGCATCTCCCCTCAGAGAGCAAATATTGCTCTTTACCCAAGGTTTTCAGTTTTCTTTTTTGAAGCTCTGAATTTTAAAAGGCAGTACTGTGCATTTGTCTCTGTGTTTGGAGAACACTATAAGCCTACGTTAGAGCTGTATGAAAATCCGGAGAACATTATATTTGCTTCTCTTTTTGTAGTAATGTTGTGTGAATCATAAAGTAAAGCCGTAATTAATGTTGCTCTGTCTCTTGGCACATACTGTAGGTTATCCTGTGTTACTTCTCTCATTATGTGAAAGTCCTGATGCCCTTCTTGTTTGTAAGCTCCTTCAGTATGTTGTCACTTCTTGCATGTTCAGAGTCTAGCACATCACCTTGCAAAACAATTTCTCAACACTTGTTTGCAATATACATGATGGGGACTATGGTCTGTGAATTAATACTTAAAGACTAAATGTGGGCATACTCAGTTACTCAGTCTTTTCCAACTTTTTGTGACCGCATGGACTATAACCTGCCAGGCTCCTCTGTCCATGGAGTTTTCCAGGCAAAAATACTGGAGTGGGTTGCCATCTCCTACTCCAGGGGACGTTCCCGACCCAGAGATGGAACACGGGTCTCCTGGGTCTTCTGTACTGGCAGGTGGATGCGTTACCACTGTGCCTCCGTGTTGTCCTTGCTGTTCAGTCACTCAGTCGTGTCTGACTCTTTGCGACTCATGGACTGCAGCACGCCAGGGTCCCCTGTCCTCCACTGTCTCCCAGAGCTTGCTCAGACTCATGTCCATTGAGTCAGTGATGCCATGCAGCTGTCTCATCCTCTGTCGCCCTCTCCTCCTCCTGCCCTCTTTCCCAGCATCAGGAAGTGAGTTCCACTGAGTTGGGTCTTGGCATCAGGTGGCCAAAGTATTGGAGCTTCAGCTTCAGCATCAGTCCTTCCGATGAATATTCCGGGTTGCTTTCCTTTAGGATTGCCTGGTTTGATATCCTTGCAGTCCAAGGGACTCTCAAGAATCTTCTCCAGCACCACAATTTGAAAGCATCGATTCTTTAGTGCTCAGCCTTCTTTATGGTCCAATTCTCACATCTGTACATGACGACTGGAAAAACCATAGCTTTGACCAGATAAACTTTTGTTGGCCAAGTAATGTCTCTGATTTTTAATATGTTGTCTAGGTTTGTCATAGCTTTTCTTTCAAGGAACAAGTGTCTTTTAATTTTATGGCTACAGTCACTGTCCTAGTGATTTTGGAGCCCCCCAAAATAAAGTCAGTCACTGTTTCCACTGTTTCCCCATCTATTTGCCATGAAGTGATGGGATCAGATGCCATGATTTTTGTTTTTTGAATGTTGAGTTTTAAGCCAGCTTTTTCAGTCTTCTCTTTCACCTTCATCAAGAGGCTCATTAGTTCCTCTTCACTTTCTGCCATAAGTGTGTTATCATCTGCATATCTGAGGTTATTGATATTTCTCCCGGTAATCTTGATTCCAGCTTGGGATTCATCCAGCCCAGCATTTTGCATGATGTACTCTGCATAGACATTAAATAAGCAGGGTGACAACGTACAGCCTTGACGTACTCCTTTCCCAGTTTTGCCAGATAATTGTTCCATGTTAGGTTCTAACTGTTGCTTCTTGACATGGATATAGGTTTTTCAGGAGGCAGGTGAGGTGGTCTGGTATTTCCACCTCTTTAAAAATTTTCCAGTTTGTTGTGATCCACACAGTTAAAGGCTCTGGTATAGTCAATGAAGCAAAATAGGTGTTTTTCTGAAATTTGCTTGCTTTTTCTATGATCCAGTGTGTGTTCGCAATTTGATCTCTGGTTCCTCTGCCTTTTCTAAATTCAGCTTGTATATCTGGAAGTTCTGGATTCACATACTGTGGAAGCCTAGCTTGAAGGATTTTGAGCATAACCTTGCTAGCATGTGAAATGAGCACAATTGTACAGTAGTTTGAACATTCTTTGGCATTGCCTTTCTTTGGGCACCTGAGAAGCCCTAAATAACTTAAATGCTTAAATGAATTACCTTCATAGATGATTTTATTTCTGTGACACAGACAGTGTGGTGATGAACTGGTGTCTTTACATCCTCAGCACATGGAGAAATGACCTAGTCACGTCTCCTTTCCAGTTTAGTGGGGCCATGTCTGTGTAACTTAGTTCTGGCAGTAGAAATGTGGGCAGAAGTAATGCATGCCCTTCCCGTCCTGGCCCCCACTGCCTGCAGGCTCCTCTATGGCTTGATCTCTCTTTCTGTTTCTGCCTCTTCCTCTGTCGCTCTTTGTCTGTCTGTCTGTCTGTCTCTCTCAGATACACACACACACAGCCTCATGGAAGACAGGACTAGTAGATGCATAGGTCTGTGACTCTCCATATGGAAGGCTACCGACTGAATACCGAATCTGACTGTGATGGGACGTGAGTTGTTGAGACTCGGGGGTTGTTTCCAGCGCTTCATATCTAACTGTTTGTCACAGACGGTTCCACATGCTCTTCGGGCACCAGGCCCTTCTGTCCTCTACTATAGTGTTTCTCTTCCATTTACTCCCACTATTTCTTCAACCTGAAATTCCCTCCTCCCATATCTGTGCCTTTTAAAACCCTCCCTATGACTCAGCTCAAATGTCCTTTGTGTGAAGCTTTGTTTCCTATCGGAGGCGAACTAATTTTGCCCTGCTCTACACTGTTAGTGAACCCCGTTTTCTTATTGTATTTTCACCACTGGGTGTGGTTGCCATCGTGTCCCTAGTATTGGCCCAGTGTTGGCGCTTGTGAGCACTCAGTCACGCCTGTCAACTGGGGACTGAGTGAAAGAGCCCGTGGCAGAGGAGTGCCTGACATTCTTCTCCAGGTTTGATAAGCTCTTTGCTTGTAGGATCACATATCATTTATTTCTGTATTTCCCAGCAGCAAACACAGACTGTGGCACCTGGGAGGCAATTAAAATATACTTGTGGCAGCATGCTCACAAAGCATACTGAACTTTTCTTCTTTTAAAACATTTCTAAATTTTATATTGGAGTATAGTTGATTTACATTGCGTATGGCAGGGTCACTTTGCTTTACACCTGAAACTAGCAAAGTATGCAGAATTTAAAAGGGTCCCAAGCTCACCAAGTTCTGCCCAGAGTAGCCTGATTTACCAGTGTTTAATGAGAAAACAAAACTTAGACCTTTCAAGGTGCCAAAAAAATGAAAGGCTGTGGAATGGCTAAAGTGCTATCAGTGACGTTGGAGAGAAGTGCATTTTTTTCCCTTAGAATAGGTGTTCATCAGGGTTTTATAATTCTTTGAATATTTAATAACACTCCCAGATGGGAAATTCAACATTAAACTTGACCCAAATTCCTTTTGTTGCAATTTCGAGTCTTCCATGATTCTTGGTTACCCTACAGTGAGAGAACCTTGAAGCGGGAAGAGGTTCCGTTCTCATAAGCTATTTCTGTCTGGTTGATGTATTTACAGAAGAGATGGTAATGATTCAACTGCTCTGGATCAATACTGCTGTATTGTTTCAGGAAAGACAGAGTGTTGAGCGTCCTCTACCATATGTTACTGTTCGCTTGTAGTTTCTGTAATTTGTCACAAATTCACGCTTACATGAAATTGGACTCTCATAATCTGGGGAGAAAGTAATGGGGTAGCAACCTGTGAGTTTGACTCTATTGCGGAAGGCTCAGGAATTAGTACTATCCCAGCGATAACATCAGGATGTGTGTTGCACGTGAATAAGTAAAGTGGGGAAAATTGCATGGAATTAATTATTAAGAATATGGCCATTGTCCAAAATATAAACACAATCTAATTTCAGAAAATATAACTAACCACTGAAAATGCCTACCATAATCATTATGTGCTAAACAGCCCCAAGTTATGCCCGAAATGTAATAAAATATATTTATTGCCAAATATCAAAAGGGCAGCAAAATGCACTTTTGCATTTTAATTGTAAGATCCAAATATGTTTTGCTAAAAAATTAAACAATAAGTAAGATGTACAGGTTTTTTTATATTGGCTTTTTTCACAGCCTCTTTCCCACCCCAGCTGCACTGTCCTTCCCAGAAATCGCTTCTGTTAAGGGTGTGTGTAATGTCTCCAGAAAAGTGAAAGTTGTGTCTGACTCTTTGTGACCCCATGTAGTGTAGCCCGTCAGGCTCCTCTGTCCATGGAATTCTCCAGGCAAGAATACTGGAGTGGGTTGCTAATTCTGTCTCTAGGGGAACCTTCCCAACCCAGGAATTGAACTTGAGTCTCCTGAATTTCAGGCAGATTTTTACTACCTGAGCCAGTGTCTCTAGACTTCAATGAAATTGCCAATAAGTTTTTGCCTGTACAAATATGATGGAGAGCACTTTTTACATAGATGTTATCTGACTGCATGTATTATTCTACAACTCGCTTTATTATTCAACCATTGTATTTTGAAAACACATGTCCATACAGTTAGATTTGCCTCATTTCTTTTTTAACTGCTGTTGCAATATCTATCATGTAGATTTACTACATTTTGTTTAACCATGTCTCCAAGGATAGAGATTTAAATTTACTGAATATTTATTATGAATTGCTATAAAGAAAATCACTGCCTATGTCTTTGTAGGCACATACATGAGTAATCTTACAGATTGGAAAGTGCCAGGTAAATATAATATCTCTATCAAAGGATATTTATCCGTTCAGTTCAGTTTAGTCACTCATTCATGTCTGACTCTTTATGACCCCATGGATTGCAGCACGCTCGGCTTCCCTGTCCATCACCAGTTCCTGGAGCTTGCTAAAACTCATGTCCATCGAGTAGGTGATGCCATCCAACCATCTCATCCTGTGTCATCCCCTTCTCCTGCCTTCAATACTTCCCAGCATCAGGGTCTTTTCCAATGGATCAGTTCTCATCAGGTTGCCAAAGCATTGGAGTTTATTTATTTATATGTATATATAAATGTTTATATTATTTTATATAAATATCTTACATATTATATAATATATAAATTTATATATTTTATATATTTATATTATTTTATTATTATATATAATTATATATTTATATTGGTTCAGTTAAGTCGCTCAGTCGTGTCTGACTCTGTGACCCTGTGGACTGCATCACGCTAGTCTTCCCTGTCCATCACCAACTCCTGGATCTTACTCAAACTCATGTCCGTCGAGTTAGTGATGCCATCCAGCCATCTCATCCTCAGTCATCCCCTTCTTCTCCTACCTTCAATCTTTCCCAGTATCAGGGTCTTTTCCAATGAGTCAGTTCTTCCCATCAGGTGGCCAAAGTATTGGAGTTTCAGCTTCAACATCAGTCCTTCCAATGAATGTTCAGGACTGATTTATTTTAGGATGGACTGGTTGGATCTCCTTGCAGTCCAAGGGACTCTCAAGAGTATTCTCCAACACCACAGTTCAAAAGCATTATATTTATATTATATAAGGGTATTTATAGTACATTTAAAAATTCCATGGCTGTTCCTCAAGAACCTTCTGAAAGAACTACACTTCTTTATTGTCCCATCTACAGAATGAGCATATCAATTCTGGATGTGAAAAGTCATTTTGTTGAGAATACCTCAGTTTAAAAAAATCCAGATCTTGATATAAGTGTGATTCCCCCAGGTGGCTTCTGGTGTGGAACAAGAGTAGGAGAGTGTGGTGGAGGCTGGGACTTGTGCAGTAGGCAGCAGAGATGATGATGATCCTGGGGCTGTGATTAAGATGGCAGTGGTGGAAGACATTTAGGAGGAAGAAGGGGCAGAACCTGTGACTGAGGAGGAAACTAGAGGTGAAGGGAAGGGAGTGTTCTGATGACACCCAGGTTTCTGGTCTGGGTGACTGGGTGGAGAGCAAAGCCATTGGCTGAGATGGGAACCTTGGAGCCAGAGCAGGTTTGGGATCTAGTGATGAATTTGGTTTTGGACATGTCTGTGGGGTCTCGAAAGTCACGCTCTAGGTCATGCTCCTCATTTTCTAGCTGAAACAGGGGCAATCTTGGAGGAAGCTTGTGACCCACTGCACACAGCAAGGCACTGGTAGCCCCAGAGAGACTTTCTTCCCTGCTTCCTCACTGTTGTTCCAAAGGTCTAATGTACGACAAATATTTTCTGCCAGTCAGGGCAAGTCTTTTTAATTTTGTTTGTGTCTCTTTTTTTCATGTAACAGCTTTAAAATTTTAGGTAGTCAAACCTATCCATTTTTCTTTTTTTTCATTTATTTTTATTAGTTGAAAGCTAATTACTTTACAATATTGTAGTGATTTTTGCCATACACTGACATGAATCAGCCATGGATTTACATGTGGAACACATGGGGAGCACATGTAAATCTATCAATTTTTCATACAGGTTTCTCTGGAGTTTGTATTTTGCTTATGAAATCTTTCCTCTTCTCACAATTATAAAAATACTGGCCTATGTTTTCTTTTTTTTAACATTTATTTATTTATTTGACTGCCCCAGGTCATAGTCATGGCATGTGGGCTCTAGTTCCCTGACCAGGGATTGAACCCGGGCCCCGTGACACGGGAGCAGAGAGTCTTAGCCACTGGACCGCCAGGGAACTTTCTAGCCTATATTTTCTTATAACACCTTTGTGATTTGTTATTGTTATGGTGCAAGATAAAGGTCATGGGTAACAATAGAATACCTCACTCAAAGATCGTTCTACTCTCTTCTTCCAGATTTCGGTTTCTCTAGGACTTTTGGGTGTGAGTCTGTTTCCATCCGTAGGAGGTACTTACGAGAGACTTGTATTTGAACTGAGTTGTTTGGAGAGAAAAGGACGTGGGGTATTCATCCGGCAGACTTGGATCTTGGCAGCACTAGCAAGTTCTAGAATCAGCATCTATGGTGGCTGCTTCTCATTAGGCAGATGGATTCCTGTGTTGGCAGCGGCAGCTGTGGTGGCGGCCCCTGATTCTGCAGCTGCCTCTTGTGCGTGCATCAGGTGCCTTAGCTATTTAAATCTGGGGGTTGGTTTTGATAATCATTTCTGGAAATTCAGCCTGGAATCTTTTTCTTCATTTATTTACTAAAACAATGTTGTGAACGCCACATATCCCTTAATAAATTCCTTTTTTCTTCAGCTAGTTTGAGTGGATTTTAATATCTACAACTAAGGACCTTAACCAAAACAGGATCCAACACTGTTTTCCATGCAAATCTGTCCATAATTATATTTTGAGTCAGTTTCTTCATTTTTTCCCATTATCTCCTTATTTACTTCTATACTCAGTACAATTATAATTACTGTAGTTTTTTGTTATGTTTTAATATAAGTGGGGATGTCCCTTTTCATTGATTAGTTTGTTGAAATTTCCTTGATTATTAATGCACATTTTCTTTTTCAAAGGAACTTCAGAATTAATTGGTTGAGTTGCATAAAAATAGGCTTCCCAGGTGCCTCAGTGGTAAAGAATCCACCTTAATGCAGGAGCTGCAGGAGACGGGTTCCATCCCTGGGTCCGGAAGATCCCCTGGAGGAGAGCATAGCAACCTACTCCAGTATTCTTGCCTGGAGAATCCTATGGACAGAGGAGCTTAGTGGCCCATGGGGTTGCAAAGAGTTGGACACGACTGAAGCAACCTAGGATGCATGAGCAAATAAAAATGCATCATTATTGTATGGTTTTATCTGAATTTAACTTGCATATTAATTTGAGAATATGCTTTAAAACAGCAGTTTTTAAATTTTTGATTTCTAGATCCCTTCATACTCTTAAAAAATTATAGGACTTCAGGGAGCTTTTGTCATATGGAATAGATCTATCAATATTTTCCATGTTAGAAATGGAGACTGGTAGTTTAGAAATGTTTATTAATTCATTAAAAATAACCACAACACACATTATATTTAAATCTGTATACCATCCGTGCATGTGTGTTAAGTTGCTTCAGTTGTGTCCAACTCTTTGCGACCCTATGGACTGTAGCCCACCAGGCTCCTCTGTCCATGGGATTCTCCAGGCAAGAATACTGGAGTGGGTTGCCTTACCCTCCTCCAGGGGATTTTCCCAACTCAGGGATTGAAACCACGTCTCCTGCAGCTCCTACATTGCAGGGGGATTCTTTTACCACTGAGCCACCGGGGAAGCCCATATATACCATATTCATTATGAAAAATAACTATGTTTTCCAAAACAAAACAATAGTGAAAGGGAAGACCTTACAATTTTGCAAATCACTGTAATGTTTGGCTTAATAAAAGAGAACTAGATCCTAATCTGTTTCTGCATTCCATCAGTTGTGATATGCTCTTTTGATTGAAATATATGAAAACAAATTTAGCCTCACACATGTATGTAGTTAGAAAAGGAAAAGGTATTTTAATAACTTGTTCAGATAAGTGTGAATTTTTTTGTTTGATACTACATCACAACCTGATAATTAGTGACTTCGTAGAGGTTAATAAAACTGTGGAATCTGAAATCTTTTCAATGAAATTTTTGTACTCTAGTTTATTAAAATCTCTTGGTCTGCCTTGAAGCTTAAATAGATCTTTTACCCATTCATTTTGTAACATGATGCATTGGCTATTTGGCAAATACTTGTTTAAAGAGTTATGCTGATTTTACAAATATTAGCACATTTCATTATACAAAATTGTAAAGTTCTATTCATTATTTTAACCACTGAGCTCCTCAAAAAAGTTGTCAACTGTTGGAAAGCTGACAAGCTTACTATGGTGAATACAAGTTTTTCAGAATTCTGATTTTCATTTAAAAACTTAAATTTTAAGCTTAATAATAAACATTGTCAGTTGTTTTCTTTGAACTCACATACCCACTTCACTCCACTTAAAAAATATGTTTGTCATGGTTCTCCTGTCATTTGTTCTTGCAAGTAAAAATGGTGTCCCATAAAAAAAGATGGGTTTTATTTTTTAAAAATTGCCAAACTTTGAGTTAATAGTTTTTGGCTTTTAGAGTTGAGGATAAGGAATGTGGACCTGAACCACATTTCCTTCATTACTGATACCAACATTTCTTAGTTCACACTTTGGAGATTGTTTTGATGGACTGAAGAATCAATTTATTTTACAAATATATATTTACTGACCTCTGCTGTGTGCCAGACATTGTTGTTCTGGTCCCAAGTATAGCACAGCCAAATTGTGAATCTTATATGTTCATGAAGTGAGACAGTTATAGTTGACCCTTGTCGTGGGGGTTGGAGGTGCTAACCCTCCAAATATTGGAAAATCCTTGTCAGATTTTACTGTCTGCCCTCCATATCCATGGTTCTGTATCAGGGGATTCAACCAGGGATGGTATTGTAGTGTAGTATGGATTTAGTGGGAAAAAAAAAATCTGAGTCTCAGCAGCCTCTCATAGTTCAAACCTGTGTTGTTTAAAGGTCAACTGTATAAACATTTAAACAGATAAATAGGATCCCCAATAGGGTAAAAGTTATCAGGAGGGGAAACTTCCCCAGTGATCGAGTGGTTAAGAATCTTCCCACCAGTGCAGGGGACACAGGTTCGATCCCTAGTCTGGGACGATCCCACGTGGCTTGGAGTAACTCAGCCCGTGCACCATGACTACTGAGCTCCGCTCTAGAGCCTGCACTCCAGAACAAGAGAAGCCCGTGCAAGGTGAAGCCCACGCACTGCAACAAAGAGTAGCCCCCATCCACTGCAACTAGAGAAAGCCTGCCCTTAACCAGCAACAAAGACCCAGCACAGCCAACAATTAAAAATAAATAAAATAATTAAGCAACAAAAGCTATCAGGTGAAGTAAAGCAGGATACAGACATTGAAAATGACAAATGTGTGATCAGGGGGCAGGGGTGAAGTAGGAGAGGCATGGAGGGTGAGCAGCAGAGCTGATGGAGCAGGGTGGTCAGGGGAGGGCAGCTTGGCTTTTTGGCCAGAGAGCTGTGTGAAGTAGGGCAACAGACAATGTGAATATCTGAGGGAAAACCTTTCTGGACAGAGTGAGAAGCAAGCAGTCTGGGAATAGGAATATTTCAGTGTGGTGGGGGGGTGGGGGGCATAAGAAGCCAGAGCAGCCCCAGCAGAAAGAGCAAGGAAGAGAGTAAAAGGAGAGTCTGCAGCCAGATGCCATCCCATAAGGACTTGGAATCTTATTCCCGGTGGATGGCGCACCTTTTGTGTGCCAAGGTGCTGACCAAGGAGGGGTGGGATCATGAGGCTTATGCTTGACAGAGTTGAAATGGACAAGTATAATAGGTCCTAGAGTCTGATGATCAGTATCTACTCCAGCCTCTTTCTAGAGCACCTCTTCATCCTGGAGACACCAGAAAGGTAAAACCCGCATTCCCGGGTTCCTGTTTAGTGGGAGCTCTGGAGGTGATGTAGGTTCCACCGAACAAATGCAGTCATATGAGATTTAGTAGGGTTGAGGCCGTGAGATGACTGGTTCATCTGTTTTCTGCTGGCAGGTCTCATTGCCAGGAGAAGCAGCTTCTGATCATGCTGGTTTCCTATTTGTGGCGAGGCTGTATGGTTTGGACTGTGTTGCCTTACCGGTCAAGTGATTATAGCAATGGCTGTAGCTCTCTTGGTGGCTTGGTTCTACCGTATGGATCACTGAAGTTTTGATTGGGACTCAATCTGGTGTTTGTTACTGTAGCCTTTTTACTGCTTCTCTGGAAACAGCTGATAGTCAGTTCCTTTCTGCAGAATTAGCAAGATGAGATTCTAGTCTATGCCTCAGTAGAGGGAGCCTTGGTGGTCTGGGAGGCTAACGAGGGGGCTTCTGCAGAACCAGGATGGGGGATGCTCGGTATTCTGTGGTTTGGACCGTGTTCACACACAGGGCTGTGTGAACGCAGTATTAGGAAGCAGTCTTGTCTTTTATCTTGATGCCTGGTGGTCAGAGTGTGGCCTTGTTTGAGATGGATTTTCTGTGAAATTGTTTATGTCTAAGGGGAGTCCAGCAGTGCATGTAGACCAGATACTGGCAACACCAAGTTCTGACCGTTAGCATCAGGCTAGCTCCAGGTTCTCAACTTCCATTCTCCTTCTCAGAGGAAACCAGAAGAGTGTGGCGTTATCAAAGCCAGGATATCAAGATGACTCAAGAAGGGAAAAGTGATCAGTTTTGTTTAAAAACCCTGCCACGAGGTCTGGTGAGGTGGAACTGAAACAGTCCGGACTCATGTTGGACTTAATGATACTGAGTTTTTGGAGACCATGACAAAAATGCGGAAAGTAAGTTGGATTAAAACTTTCTAGGAAAAAATCTGAGTTCCAGTTTTAGCTATTTTTTTTTTTTTTAAAGCAAAAACTGGAGAATTCCCTGGAGATCCGGTGGTTAGAGGGCTTCTCAGGTGGCGCTAGTGGTAAAGAACCCGCCTGCCAATGCAGGAGATGCAGGAGACTTGGATATGATCCCTGGGTTGGGAGGATCCCCTGGAGGAGGGAATGGCAACCCACTCCAGTGTTCTTGCCTGGAGATTACCATGGATAGAGGAGTCTGGTAGACTATGGTTCATAGGGTTGCAGAGAGTCAGACACAACCGAAGCAACTTAGCATGCACGCGTGCCGGTGGTCAGGACTCAGATTTAATCCCTGGTTAGGAAACTAAGATCAGATCCCACAAACCATGGTGTGGTGGGGAGAACCTACCTATCTGACCTTAGGAAAATCAGTTCACTTTTCTGAATCTAAGCTTTCTTTTTGTAGGAGATGTGGTTGACCTTGATGCTTCCTAAACCTTGAGGGGAGACAGCATGATATAGCCTTTATTTTCTTGGGTTCCAAAATCACTGCAGTTGGTGACTGCAGCCATGAAATTAAAAGATGTTTGCTCCTTGGAAGAAAAGCTATGACCACCTTAGACAACATATTAAAAAGCAGAGATATTACTTTACTGCCAAACTCCATCTAGTCAAAGCTATGATTTTTCCAGTGGTCATGTATGGATGTGAAAGTTGAACTATAAAGAAAGCTGAGTGCTGAAGAATTGATGCTTTTGAACTGTGGTGTTAGAGAAGACTCTTGAGAGTCCCTTGGAATGCAAGGAGATCAGACCAGTCAATCCTAAAGGAAATCAGTCCTGAATATTCATTGGAAGGACTGATGCTGAAGCCGAAGCTCCAGCACTTTGGCTAGCTGATGGGAAGAACTGACTCGTTAGAAAAGACCCTGATGCTGGGAAAGATTGAAGGTGGGAGGAGAAGGGGATGACAGAGGATGAGATGGTTGGATGGCATCACCGACTAGATGGACATGAGTTTGAGCAAGCTCTGGGAGTTGGTGATGGACAGGGAGGCCTGGCATGCTGCAGTCCATGGGGTTGCAAAGAGTCAGACACGACTGAGTGACTGAACCGAACGAACTGAAGTCATGTCTGACTCTTTGTGACCCCATGGAGTGTACCCTGCCTGGCTCATCTGTGCATGGGATTTCCCAGGCAAGAATACTGGGAGAGGTTGCTATTTTCCTCTCCAGACGATCTTCCTGACCCAGGGATCAACACTGAGTCTCCTGCATTGGCAGGCGGGTTCTTTACCACTGGTTCACCAGGGAAGCCAGACACGGTACCAAATCTTGGTTCCACTTCCTAGCTATTGTATGTTGAGTCTGCCATTCAAACTCTTGGAGTCTCAATTGCCCCAACTCTTGTGTATTTCACAATCGGCTGCTTCCCACACCTCTGGCCCTGGCAGCCTCGGTTCTCAGTCCATGCCCTTTTTGAAGTAAGACTTAACGTTCCTCGACTGTTGATTTTATTAAAATGTGGGGGATTTTTTGGAAGGAAGAGTGAAAATGGTTTATAGTGCAAATATTTAGTAAGAAAAAAAATTTTAATTTTATAAAATGCTTTTTTCCCTCCTGACGTCCTTCCTTCCTGGCCTGCCGTTGGCTTCCTTCCTATAATCCTTGGATGCTGTCTTATTCAGCCTCTTTTTTCTCTTCTTCTATTTCTCTTCTCTATTTTTCTCTGCTTTTCTTAAGCAGAGGCCTTTGATACCAAAATCTCCAAGTTATACAATACTTCTACTCTCTCAAGACCAGCACACATTGGGCTTTTAGGTGATCAGAGCTTACATGAAGTAATCCTTAATGGATTTGAAAAATCAAAAGCATTTAGCTTGTATCACATAATGAGTTAGTAAGACTATCTCTACCTTTATGGGTGTTTGGAAGATTAAATGAGATCTAAAATGTGATGTGTCTAGCTTAGTGTTTGACCCATAATATGTGATCAGTAAAAACCAGTTCTTAGGCTTCCCTACTTCCAGATCTCAATTATTATGATTTACGATTTTATCTCTCTTATGTTTTAAGAATAATCATGGAAAATACCTAATGCCCAATTGGAGAGCATTCCCAGATACAGAGTCCTGCTCATCCCAGTGTTCCTTGCCCTTTCAGCACAGTTGATAAGGACTCACCAGTGGGTTGTTCTGATCCCTTATAATGGTTGCCTTGGAAGCCAGACTTAAGGGAATACGCCAGTGGATCAAAGTACGATATAGACAATGTAAAAGACTTTTGGGGTATATTTTCATTTCCATCTCCCAGTTCTTATCTGTTAGTTCCTACCCGGCAGCTAAAAGATTGGAAAGCTTAAACTTAATGTTCTAGCTTAAATTCAATGTTCCAAGAGCATTCCAACCTGACAGCAGTAAAATATTCAAGTCCGTTAGTCATATGGTTCCAGGAATTTCACAGAGATGCTTTTGTCAGATGATTTCCAGCAAGGACATATTAAGATGCATTATCTCATCTGTCTGTGAAGACCTTGAACTGAAAACAGACCATTGGAGGGATTTTGCCATAGGGTCAGGCCCTTCTTTCAAGTCCTCATCACCTGGCTCTTACTTTATGACATTTGAAGCGCTAACTTGCCCACAGAGATGAAAGGTAACTGTTGATTCAAGATATTGACAGTACTCGGTTGGACTCCTACATATAACCCAGACACTGGAATGGATTTTTAAGTTAACCTTGCTACCCAGTCTTCTCTTCAGCCCCCAAATCTGGGAAAATGCTCCATTAACCATCAAATGCTGAGATAATATTTAAAAACTGCATCTCCCTGTTACCCAGTAACCCCAGATATCATTCCTTTCCTTGCAACTCAGATCTGTCTCCCGCCTTGGAGATGCAAGTGTCTGCCATGTGCATTTTTCTTGCCCCAGGATGCAGTGTAATGCCTTATACATGGTAGAAAGAACTCAAAATTATTGAAGTCTGAAGAAAAAACTGAGTACTTATGAGATCCGCAGTTCGGAGTCCTGAAGTGGTTTATAATTTCTGAATAAGATCCTTGCATTTAGGTCTTACCATCTCAGGAAGCAAGCTGAAGCTCTTTATGTAAGAATGCTCAGACCACCCCTCCCCCCACCGCATCTTCTGTTTTCTCACAGGAAAACGCTGTGTCCTCACAGACTGCTTCACTAGATTAAAAACATGCTCCTACCTTCAGAGCCTTATAGCCCAGTTCCTAAATCACCTTTCCAAATTTAAAATGCTCCTGTCTGAGTCCAGGGTTCACAGGTTTGGGACCAAGGGACATGGTCTGCTGACGTTTTCTCAGTAAGGAAATTGTCACCAGACTTTTTGGACCATCGTTCAAACTCCACATTTATGAAGAGGCCCACCAGGAAGTGTCTATGTGCAGGCCATAGAATCAGGGTAGTCAAGGGACGTAAAATTTCTGGGATATTACATTGCAAACCACTTTCATTAAAGGGCTTTAAGGGAGGGATAATTTTAGCACCCGGCTTCCCTGATAGCTCAGTTGGTAAAGAATCTGCCTGCAATGCAGGAGACACCAGTCTGATTCCTGGGTCGGGAATATCTGCTGGAGAAGGGATAGGCTACCCACTCCAGTATTCCTGGGCTTCCCTGGTGGCTCAGCTGGTAAAGAATCTGCCTGCAATGCAGGAGACCTGGGTTTGATCCCTGGGTTGGGAAGATCCCCTGGAGAAGGGAAAGGCTATCCACTCCAGTATCTTGGCCTGGAGAATTCCATGGACTATACAGTCCACGGTGTCGCAAAGAGTCGGACACGACTGAGCAATTTTCACTAACTAGCTTTGCATAAACCAATAGTTAAGATGGCTAGGAAATCCTCCAATTGAGCTGAGCTTTTTCTTTGTTTTCTTTCTCCTTTCATCTTCTCCTTCCTCCCTCCCTTCTTTCCTCGTCTGTAGAAAGGAATAAACAAAACCATATTGTTATGTTGTGTTGGGAGCTATATACATTCAGCTGGGTCATAACCTTTTTGTTATTTTGATGCAATTATTTCATTAACAAATGACATATTCCTGGTTGATTCCTCTGATCAAGATTTGTATTAAATCAATAGACGAGATTAAATCAAGGTAAACTGAATAGATTTGTAATTCTTTAAATGCAATCTTTCATTTCTAAATTGAATTCCAGTGACAAGCCTAGGCTTGCATCATCTTTCTTCTCTGATAGGGAAGTTTTGTACTAGGCAGGACTCACCTCTGGACAAAGAGGACATAGTAATGCTTCCAGGCTTTGACTTCAGGAGAACAAACTCAGTGAATGCAGAAGAGCTCTCTACAGAGTACATAAGCAGTGAGAATTAAAGAGATGGTGGAGGACATTTAGAAGAGTCTTTCCTTCCTTTTCCCACACACTCTATAAATGGATAGGCACATATACCTTGGTAGAGTCCCCAGCTAGTAAATGAAAAAACTGTACACAAATGACCAGCCCCTCCAGGCTAGAAGGAACAGCTCAAAAAGGGTGACCTTAAAGGAAATCAGTCCTTAATGTTCATTGAAAGGACTGATGCTGAAGCTGAAGCTCCAATACTTTGGCCACCTGATGTGAAGAACTGACTCATTTGAAAAGACTCTGATGTTGGGAAAGATTGAGGGCAGGAGGAGAAGGGGACAACACAGGATGAGATGGTTGGATGGCATCACTGACTTGATGGACATGAGTTTGAGCAAGCTCTGGGAGTTGGTGATGGACAGGGAAGCCTGTAGTGCTGCAGTCCATGGGGTTGCAAAGAGTCAGACAGGACTGAGCAACTGAACTGAACTGAACTGTGCTTGAGGGGCATGAGGTGGGTCGGGCCAGAGAGGACCCACCTCCCAGCCCTAAGATGGAAGGTGTAACTCCACTGTATTAACACAGTCATTTAAAAATTCTAAAAATAATAAAAATTTTAGAATAACATCTAGTTGAGATCCTTTGTAGGAGGAAATGCTGGTTTTCAGGCAGGTCACGTAGTGAAACAAGGTGGTAAGTGACTCTGGAGCATGGCAACAGTAGGTTGGGGAGCAGCAGCGGGTGGAGGATACTGTTTGCACTTTGGGAGGAGGGCCATTCAGTGCCTGATGGGAGCCCCGCAGCTCGGGAACCGACCAAAGAGAACTCAATGGCTTCACCTGGAAATCATGCTACATGCCTTGTGACTACATTTTTTAAGAAGTAAATTCTAAGTTCCAGTAATAATCTTTATTTAGCCAAAGTATTGGCTAATTATTTGTGGTTTTGTTTCCAGATTCCTGCCAACAATTTAATGTTGATTTTTGCCATCTGTCACTTAGCTGTGTGTCTCTCAGATTTGTTTCAACTACACGATTGCTTACTATGTACATATCCAAATCACAAATAAAAATGCTAAACAGGGCAGATCAAAGATGAGACCCATGTGGTGCTTTGCAACTACTTCTGTAGTTTATAAGCCTTAGAGTTTTGGAGATAAATAGATTTTTCAGAATATCTCATGAAGCATTCATATTGATGAGAAACAGAGACCTGGAAAGTGGGTTGAATGGTTCAAGGACATACAACTGGTTTTTCATTTATTCAAGAATTGTGTGAGTATGTGTGGTTGTTGTTTAATCCATTATTATATGAGCTCACTTTTAGTGGAAGAGTCCAGATTCTCCCCTGACTCCAAGACCACTACTCTTTTCCACTAATTCTTTTGACAAAGACTCATGAATCATCACCGCTGAATACAATTATTTATTATGCAACTCTCATCTATCTGCAGGGATCTCATGGGGTAGTCTATTAAATACTCTGCTAATATTAATGTAAATTTGACTGAGCCTTCTCCTGCTCTAATAAGTAAATGGTTTTGTGGATTTAACTTGGCATTGCTTGTATGAAAATTAATAAAGAAAAACTTCACCACCACAGAGTCTGGAGGGCAGAAGAGGGAGCTCTCACGCATGTAGATATGCACAAGCTCAGCATGTATTCCAGCAGGAACAGGTGCACCTTGCCTTTCTAGAAGGAAGTGGACACTACATTACTACCACCCAAAGGAGGAAGAAAGATTTTTCTCCCAGTCTAGCACCAGCTCAGCCACTGAACTTCACACTTCCACTTTCATCCAATGAACTTTTTGTTTAAACACCCCTTCCCAATTTCCCCTTCTCCTCTATAAAATAGAGCTTCCTTCCTTTTGCTTTACTGATTTGTATATGGTTCTCCATAGTAGCACATTGCAGTTCCTTGCTGCTCTCAAGTAAACCTGTTTTGCAGGTAAAATAACTGACTCTTTTATTGCTTTTAGATTAACTCTTGTGTTTTAGTGAACATGTTTATTCACTCCATCCCCCTTCCTCTTCCATGCTTTTCTATTCACCCAACTTAGGAAATCTTACCCATTGTGATGACTCCCACATACATATTATCAATTCCTGTCTTTCCTTAAACTTTCAAGCTTTTCTCTTCCCATGTATAGCACAGACCTCAAACTCAACATATTGAAAACCAAACTCATTGTCTCTTCTTTGTCAGTTCCGTCTCTTGTCCTGAACTTAATAGTAAACATTTCTTGTCTACTATTTCCTACTCTGTTTCTCCTCAAGTTATCTTTATTCTACCTCCAAATTCTTTCAGTTTAGATGCTCATTTTATCTTGTTTTGATAGCCACGATAGCATCTTAACCAGTTTCCAAGTTTCCACACTTCTGATACTCTCTCTGGAGTATTCTTTCTACAACATCCATCCAGTTTTTTTTACCAAACGGGGCAGCTGTGAAATATTATTTTGCAGTATCCTAAAATATTTTCCATGGAAGAAAATTGCTTATTGTGGTAGGCAGAATTTTAAAATGGATCTTCAAGATTCCTGGTTCCTCAATCAAGTAGTCATTACTGCTCTGAAGAGATTTTGTAGATAGAATTAAAGGCCCAAATTGATTGACTTTAAAATGGAAATTTTATGCTGGTGGGCCTAACCTGTGAGCCCTCTGGTCAGAGACAGGAAAACAGAGAAATGTGCCCTGGCTTGCTTCAGTTCAGTTCAGTCACTCAGTCATGTCTGACTCTTTGCGACCCCATGGACTGCAGCACACCAGGCTTTCCCGGCTGGCTTTGAAGAAAGCAACCCAGCCACCCCGCCCCATGCTGTGAACTGTGAGTGAGGCAGCAGGGTCCACAGCCAGCAAGGAAATGGCATCAGTTCTGCAACAGCAAAGAGGCAAAGAACTGAATTCTGCCAACAGTATTAAAGTTTGGTGGTGGATTCCCCTCTCCTCCCCCACCCAGGCCCCACAAAGCCTCCAGATGAGAATTTAGCTTGGGCAACACATTGATATTAACCTTGTTAAACTTCGGCAGGGAACCTAGTTGTGTCATGTCAGACTTCTGATACAGACTGTGAGCTAATAAATATACTTTTATTTTCTAAAACTGAGATATTTTGTCACACAACAATAGAAACATAATACACATACTTAATTATATTTTGGAAATACTGTGCTAAACCAAGTTAAGCTTCTTTAAGAATTCTTAAGTGTGGGGAGTACAAATAAAGAGTATGAGATTAACATATACAAACTACCATACATAAAATAGATAAGCAACAAAGATTTAGTGTGTAGCACAGGGAATTATACCCAATATCTTGTAATAATTTATGATGGAATATAATCTGCAATAAAGATGAAAATTACTATTTGATATGCCTAAAATTTATGCACTATTGTTAGTCAACTATACTTCAATTAAAAAGTTAAAAAATAAAGTACAAGGTACAAATATTCTTGCACATTCTCCTTTGAATGCCAAAAACAAAAAGAAATATCAAGTGTATATTATGTTCATTAGAGTTTTTGTGAATCTCTAGGAAAGAGATATGTTGTGATATATTTCTCAAACCATGTTGACTGCAGGCATTGGTGAGACATTGTTATACAAACAGCAGTTTGGGGAGCTTCTCACATAATCTTTCTATTTCCTATAAAATCTGTGATAGCTTGCTGTCATTTGCCCCAGATGTTCAAATATCCTAATTTGGTTTTGGGGGACTTGCATGCTATGATCCCAACCTCTATTTCCAGCATCATTCCCATCATTTTTCCACATCCAGCTTGACTCACTCTTGCATACCAAGTCATGATAGTTCAGGGCTTTGACTTTTCATGTGTCTCATTTTTTTGAGACACACACATCCCTTTTGTGACAGGTCCCTGCCCACCTTCCTCACAGGCAGATATGTTTGCTGGGCATTGTAAACTGCCATTGTAGCTTTGTGTACAGAGCTTTTAGGTCCCATGTCATATTACATGACAGTCACAGTTCACCTCCTATTACCTGATTGCGAACTACTTGAGAAAAGGGACTGTATTCCATTCATCTCAATCTTCTTCATGATAGAAGTGAACCTTAGGCTTCATTTTCTGAAGTCTCTTGATAGCTCATTCTTTCCTTATAAAAATTGGGGTGATGTGAGCTTGTCTTTAATCTTCAACCTTTTTTTCATGAGTTAAATTTTCGATTTTTTTGCATGTGACCAATTATGAGAAATAGAGTAGGCCATGGCTGATTCATGTCAATGTATGGCAAAACCCACTACAATATTGTAAAGTAACTAGCCTTCAACTAATAAAAATAAATGGGAAAAAAATAGAGTAGGGAAATGGAAAGAGGAATATTGATGCAATCCTAGGGAATAAGAATGAGCAAAGGTTCAGTATGTGAAGAAGAGTTCCTGAAACTGAAAATCTAGCTACTCCTTGACCTTGCAGAAAGACCTTGAAAATTGAATATCATTCTCTTTTTCAGACCCCAACCCTGTTTTCTCTCCTCTCTCCCTTCCCAGGGTCCACACATAACTTTCATTTCATTCTAAACTGAAACCATCCTCACTGCCTGTCCACATTTGTCACTCAATTATGAGTGTCCCACTTGTTCCCAGTAAGAATCAGTACCTTCTGTATCTATGCTTAGAAAATTCCAACATGCAGTGTTAAAGCAACATCAAGCAAGCAGTAAAGGTATAATGTTAAGACAGTTTTCTTCCACTCTGTTTTTCTACCTTGGGGAGTTATTTTAAACACTTACCTAACGTAGACACAGATGGTACCTAACAAATGTCCCTCCCCTGTCTGTCTTCCATCCCTTCCCCCTTCTTATGGATGAACAAATACCCATCCACATGTCACAATTCCCTTGCTGTTGAGCTCAGAGTCTGCCCATTAGAATCTGGAGAAAAGTAAAGCAAGTCACGTTAAGTCCTGGTACATAAAAGACCCCATATTTTCTTTTTACCCTCTCTTCCCCTGTCACACTGCCCTTGGAACCCTCCATGCACCAGATGATATCATTTCAAAGTGGAGGACAGACAACTGGTCTACCTCACTTTGTGTAAAGCTGTTATTATATTAAACCTCTGAAGTTTCAGTATTTAGTCACTCACGTGGCAGAGTGAAGCCTTCCCTTAGTTTAGTCTGTTAAACATTTAAAACTTGAGAATAGTCCATAAATATGTACTGGCTGCAAATATGTAAATGAAAATAAAAGATGAATTTGAGAGAAGTCAGCCAGGAATCTCCACAGTTTTGTTTTTTGCTTTTTTTTTTTTTCCACGTGAAGCTTTGTTGTTAAGATTTAAATGCTAAACAAATGCTATAAGTACTTAAGTTATAATTAAAGTAATCGGAAGGAAATAAATTTCCCATGCACAGATATAATTTTATCCAAGAACTAGGCTGTACCCCTTCCAGTTTTCTTTCGGAATTCTTAATTATAGAGATTACTAGCTCAAGGAACAGGAGGTTAAACATCTGCTTCCTAAAATGAAGCCAAAGGCATGAGACAAATAGTGTGAATCATATACTAAAAGGAAAGAATGAGAGGCTAAAATTAAACATCACCACCAGCAGCTGATACCATTTCTAATGAAACAGTCTTACATCAAGAGCTTGATTGAAGGGATAGGGTTAGATATTAAGGGAACCTTGAAGAGAGGCCTTCTCAAGCCTTCTTAGCCACTCACATTTATAATTGCCCCCCTGCACATGTAGATGGGAGTGGACATTGTCCTCAGATTCTTCTGCCCCTGTGTGTTAAGACGCTTCAATTGTGTCCAACTCGTTGCAACTCCATTGATTGTAGCCCACCAGGCTCCTCTGTCCATGGCATTCTCTAGGCATGAATACTTGAGTGGGTTCCCTTGCCCTCTTTCGGGGGATCTTCCCAACCGAGGGATCGAAGCTGAGTCCTTTATGTCTCCTGCATTGGCTCAGACAGTAAAGAATCTGCCTTCAATGTGGGAGACCTTGGTTTGATCCCTGGGTTGGGAAGATCCCCTGGAGAAGGGAATGGCTACCCAGTCCAGTATTCCTGCCTGGGAAATCCCATGGACAGGGAGGCCTGGCGGGCTACAGTCTACGGGATCACAGAGAGTTGGACACAACTGAGTGACCCAATAACAGCAACAAATTTTCTGATAAATAAACACCAGATGGTTTTAAGTGCCAGAATGTTTACAGGGTTGTAGAACATATCTGTTCTGTGTCAGTCATGTGCAGCCGCAAGAGGGGACACACGAGAGGCTCAGGGAGTCGGACCTACGTGGTTCTTACAGGTCCTCGATATAGGAAGCTCAGCAGGTGGAGCGGGGCCAGGTGGGGAAGCCTCAGGATTGTCAGGCGACAGCAAGCACAAAGGGAAAACCAAGACCCCAGCCTGTCCTGGGCGCTCCCAAGAAAGGCAGGACAGGGGAAGCAGTGTGCAATTGGCTGCCGCTGCTTAGTCACCCAGTAGTGTCCGACTCTGTGTGACCCCATGGTCTGTAGCCCACCAGGCTCCTCTGTCCATGGGATTCTCCAGGCAAGAATACTGGAGTGGGTTGCCAGGCCCTTCTTCAGGGGATCTTCCCGATCCAGGTATGGAACTCCTGGTCTCCTGCATTGCAGGCAAATTCTTTACTGCAGAGCCACCAGGGAATTTCTTGCAATTGGCTAGTTGGAATAATTCCTTCAGGCTCTAAACTACATGGGTGGTCCCAGATGCCGGGTACCCTGCCTTGGGGTGATTGAGGCAGAGGAATGTTACCTCCTGGGGTGCACAGGCCAGAGAGTGAAAGTGTGGCTCTGGATCAATTAGTTTGCATGTCAGAGACTGGCTGGGCTGAGCTCTGTCCTGTCTGAGAGGAGTGGCCAGATCAGGCAAAGGGCAGTCTCTCCCCAGCCAGAAAGGTTTTTTAAGATGTCAAAACAGTGTACAGAAAATTTAGACACATGCACCCCAGTGTTCATTGAGGCACTATTTACGAAAGCTAGGAAGCAACCTAGATGTCCATTGACAGATGAATGGATAAGGAAGTTGTGGTACATATACATCATGGAATATTCCTCAGCTGTAGAAAGAAACTAGTGGATGAACCTAGAGCCTATTATACAGAGTGAAGTAAGTCAGAAAGAGAAAGACAAATATATATTAATACATATAAATGGAATCTAGCAAGATAGTACTGTCAGTACTGACGATCCTACATACAGGGCAGCAAAGGAGACGTGGACGTAAAGAACAGATTTTGGACATAGTGATGGAGGGAGAAGGTGGAATGATCTGAGAGAATAGCATTGAAACATATGCATTACCATATGTAAAATAGATGGCCAATGGGAGTTTGCCGTGTGAAGCAGAGAACCCAAAGCCGGAGCTCTCTGACAGTCTAGAGTATGGGAAAGGGAGGGAGTGGGGAGGGGAGTTCCAGAAGGAAGGGACATATGTATACCTAATGCTGACTCATGTTGATGTATGGCAAAAACCATCACAATACTGTAAAGTAATTATCCTCTAATTTAAAATATATATAAGCAATACAAAGTCAAACAATACAGAAGGACAAAAATGAAACATTAACAACAGCTCACCCCCATCTGCAATTCCATCTCACTGGCAGTAGAGTTAGCACTCTGTGTGTGTTCTTCCAGGCCTATCTCTGTGCAAACATATGCAAACAAACATGTTGATGCGAATGTAGGAATTTTTTTATAAATATGAATTCACACTCTATACATCTCTCTGCTGCTTATGCTGTCACTGACTATATTTCATGAACAGTCCTCCAAATTAAAACTTGTAATATACTTCATTATTGTTAGTAGATGCTTACTATTTTATAGAATATATTCTGGCTTATTCAGCCACTCTTTTTATAAACATGTCAGTTATTTTCATCTGGGTTTTTTTTTTAATAACTGCACGTATGCTTTAATACGGGACCCCCCGGTGGTTCATATAGTAAAGAACCCGCCTACAATGCAGGAGATCCGGGTTCAGTCCCTGGCTTGAGAAGATCTTCTGCAGACGGGAATAGTAAACCACTCCAGTATTCTTGCCTGGAAAATCTCAGGGACGGAGGAGCCTGGCGGTCTACGGTACATGGGGTCACAAAGAGCCGGACATGACTGAGTGATTAACGCTATGATACATGAATGCTTTAATGCATATCCTGGTGCATAAATCTCCATGTTCCAGTGCTTTTATTTCCCAGTGAGCTTGTTGGGTCAATGAATGCATTGTAAACATAAGAGAGATAATCGATAATCACATTTTTTTCCCCCCAGATTGTTGTAGTAGCTGAAACCAGTGTCAGCAGCATGGGAAGTTTTAACCACATTTTGAGCAGCCCTGGATGTTATGAATGTTTTAATTTTTATAAATCTGATAGGTGATAATGGTTTCATTATTTTTCTAATTTATTTTTCTCTTGGCTATTAATAACACTGAACGTTTCAGAACTTCCTTATTGAATTTTATAAGAACACTGAGAATCATATTTTTCTCCTGGTCTCTTGTGAAGATGTGTTCCCAGTGAGGAAATTGGTTGAGTTCCGCATACCACACAGCAGTGCTGACCTAAGGTTTTTCCTCTGCAGGTCTGCATTATACATCTTCAGTCTCCCAGAGTGAGATGAAATAAAACTTAGCCATTTCCAAATTCGTTTGATGCAGGCTGTGTATAGGATTTTTTTTTTTTAATGCTGTTTGCTATTGTCTCATCTTGGAAAATAGGACAAGAGAATGGCTGTCAGCTACTTGCTTCTGAATGTTATTGTAATTTATTTCCTTTATGGAAGTAACACTGAATACATTTAGCTATTGAATATACTTGGTTTAAAACATACCATCATTTTGTGCTGTCATTGAGACCTGATGACACCATGTTCTGTGGTTTTGGTATTATTAAGCCTTGTCTTGCTAAGCAGGGTGAATCTAGGAGCAAAAAATAATTAAGGCCTGGTTTCTCTGGAGTGAGTCTAAGGTAAATAAACCTGTGAGGGCTAAGTGATTACTTCTGATTTAGTGGCCTTGGGGGGAGGGAGATTGGCAAGGTGGCAGTGGCCTTATTTTAATAGCCAAGACTGACCAGTGTGAGAGGGTGATGGTGAAGTGATGGTATTAGTCAGAGTTCTCCAGAGAAACAGAACCAAAAGGATCTTTCTCTCTCTCTCTGTTGATAGATAAGGAATTGGTTTACACAGTTGAGAGGCTGGTAAGTCTCAAATTTGTACAACAAGCCAGCAGACTAGAAATTCAGGTAAGAGTGGATTTACAGTTTGGGGCCCAAAGGCTGGAAACCCAGGCAGAATTTCTGCGTTGTAGTCTGGAGGCAGAATTCCTTCTCCAGGAAACCTCAGTCTTAGTTTTTAAGGCCATCAGCAGATTGGAGAAGGTACCTTGTTCTAGAGGGTAATCTGCTTTACTTAGAGCCAACTGATTATAAATGTCAATCAGATCAAATAAAAAATACTTTTACAGTAATGGGCACATTATTCTTGCCAAGTTGGCACTCAAAATTAGCCATCACTGTTGAGTATGTTTGGTTCAAAGGAGTTCAAATGACACAAATAGTATTCATTTCTCTATGAAGCAAGTAATTTAAAGTGGAGTCTGGCTATAGTCAAACTGTGGTCAGGAGAGATCTCTAATGTTCCATTCATTTCCAGCATTTCTGTCCCCATGAACAACAAATGCAGAGATCATGAACATACTCTAATTTAGGGGAAAGTAGGAAAATAAGTAGACAGAGGAGCCTGGCAGGCTCTAAGAGTCCATAGGGTCTCTAAGAGTCGAACACAGCTTAGCAACAGACTTCCATGAGAATGTGTGATTCTCTTATTCCACAACTTTCCTTCTTTTCCTCCTTTGTCAGCATAACCCAATAAATCGACCTATTTTTCTTGTTTAAAATAGCTGGTGTGAAGAGTGCTCCATTGAAATGGAACAAACCATTTATTTTCTTGGCACAATTTTTCTGCCTAATGGGGAAAAAACATTCTGTACCGTATGGTGAACTTTAAAATTTGCACCTAAATCATTGGTCTTACCACCCATGTCGATGAAATACATTGGAGAATTTTTAAATTATCCACTTATACTTCACTTGTGTAATTAAAAAAAAAATTGACTGAGGTGAAATTCACATAACATAAATCATTTAAAGGTGAACAATTCATTAGCATTCAATACTTTCACAATGTTGTGCAAACACCACCTCTTTCTAGTTCCAAAACATTTCCATCTTTCCAAAGTGAAATCTTTATCCATTAAGCCATTTCTCCCCATTCCTCCCAGCTTTTGACACCCACTAATCTGTACTCTGTGGGTATGGATTTATTTATTCTGAATATTTCTTCTAAGTGGAATGATACAATATGTGATATTTTATGTCTGGCTTCTTTAACTTAGCATAATGCTTTGGAAGAATAGCATACACTGGCACTTCATTCCTTTCAAGAGCTGAATAATACCCACTTAATGTGTATATCTGGGCTTCCCAGGTGGTGCATTGGTTAAGTATCCACCAGCCAATGCCGGAGATGCAAGAGACGCAGGTTCAGTCCCTGGGCTGGGAAGATCCCATGGAGGAGGAAATGGGAACCCCGCTCCAGTATTCTTGCCTAGAAAATTCAGTGGACAGAGGAGCCTCGTGGACTATATAGTCCATGGGGTCACAGAAAGTTGGAGATGACTGACCGCTAACAAGGACTAGGAGTGTATACACCACAAATTGTTTTTTAGCCTGTTGATTGGCCTTTGGGTGGTTTCTACCTTTTGGCTTTTGTAAATAGTGTGTACACTATTTACACGTGTGTACATGTTCTTGTTTGAGCGCGTGTTTTCAGTTATTTTGGGTATATACCCAGATGTGGAATTGCGAGGTTATATGGTAATTCCATATTTAACTTTCTGAGGAACTATCAAACTGTTTCCACAGTGGCTGAACCCTTATACATTACTAGCCACTCTAGTGGGTGTGAAGAGGTACTTTATTGTGATTTTGATTTGCATTTGCTTAGTGACTAATTAATTCAACATTCAAAAAATTAAGATCGTGGCATCCGGTCCCATCGCTTCATGGCAAATAGATGGGGAAACAATGGAAACATTGACAGACTTTATTTTCTTGGGCTCCAAAATAACTGCAGATGCTGACTGCAGCCATGAAATTAAAAGATACTTGCTCCTTGGAAGAAAAGCTGTGACAAACCTAGACAGCATATTAAAAAGCAGAGACATTACTTTACCAACAAAGGTCCCATCTAGTCAAAGCTATGGTTTTTCCAGTAGTTATACACATATGTGAGAGTTGGACTGTAAAGAAAACTGGGTGCTGAAGAATTGATGCTTTTGAACTGTTCTGTTGGAGAAGACTTTTGAGAGTCCCTTGGACTGCAAGGAGATCAAACCAGTTAATCCTAAAGGAAATCAGTCCTGAATACTCATTGGAAGGACTGATGCTGAAGCTGAAGCTCCAACACTTTGGCCTCCTGATGCAAAGAATTGACTCATTTGAAAAGATCTTGATATTGGGAAAGATCGAAGGCGGGAGGAGAAGGGGACGAGAGAGGATGAGATGGCTGAATGGCATCACCGACTCGATGGACATGAGTTTGAGCAAGCTCTGGGAGTTGGTGATGGACAGGGAGGCCTGGCGTGCTGCAGTCCATGGGGTCACCAAGAGTCAGACACAACTGAGCGACTGAACTGAATTGAACTAGTGACTAATAATGTTTCGAGTCTCTTCAAACATTTGTGTAATTTCGTCCTAAATTTTAGGTACGTGGCAAGGTTTCTATTTGGTATGGCGTACATAGCAGAGGTCACCGATGAGCCAAATTACTGACCCCCTTGAGTCCTTGGGACTACCAGCGGAGACTTCAGATGGCCAGAGTCTCTGGGGTCATTTATCTCAGGTGTGAGCAGACCCTTCCACTTTCTCTGTCCCTCTCTGTGTGTGCCAGTATATGAATAATTTGGGGAGTACTGATTGTGGGGGTGTAGGAAACCAGAGTCCTCTTGAGCTATCTCAGTTAATGGGACAACGGATTGACTCTCAGCCGCTATATAGCATTGTAATTTAATTTTTTTCACAAATTATAACAGAACTTTCTGTAATGTCTCACTGAGAATAGCCATTCTTAGATTGTGTTCTTAAAATAGGGCTGTATATTAATGTAATATACAGACTTTTCTAAAAAGTTAGAAAAGTTTAGTGATATAGTACAGTAGTCATGGTAAATCATTGAACTTTGGACAATTTTAATTTTCAAAATGGCATACAACATATGGATACTTAAATACTAAAATGAAAAGCACTACGTATTTGTTTTATATGATGACTTATGGAAGATAGGTGTTTGAGATTAAATCCCAATTCTAGGCAGTGTGAGGATCATCCATCTAAAGTTAACATTGTTGTTCAGTTGCCCAGTCGTGTCTGACTCTGCAATTTCACCGACTGCAGCATGCCAGACCTCCCTCTATTCAGTTCAGTTGCTCATTCAGTCGTGTCTGACTCTTTGCGACCCCATGGACTGCAGCATTCCAGGCCTCTCTGTCCATCACCAACTCCCAGACTTGCTCAAACTCATGTCCATCGAGTCGGTGATGCCATTCAGCCACCTCATCCTCTGTCATCCCCTTCTCCTCCTGCCTTCAATGTTTCCCAGCATCAGGGTCTTTTCCAATGAGTCAGTTCTTTGCATCAGTTGGCCAAAGTATTGGAGCTTCAGCTTCAGCATCAGTCCTTCCAATGAATATTCAGGACTGATCTCTTTTAGGATGGGCTGGTTGGATCTCCTTGCAGTCCAAGGGACTCTCAAGAGTCTTCTCCAGCACCACAGCTCAAAAGCATCAATTCTTCGGCGCTCAGTTTTCTTTATGGTCCAACTCTCAACATCTGTACATGACTACTGGAAAAGCCATATCTTCGACTAGATGGGACCTTTGTTGGCAAAGTAATGTGTCTGCTTTTTAATATGCTGTATAGGTTTATCATAGCTTTTCTTCCCAGGAGCAAGTATCTTTTAATTTCATGGCTGCAGTCAGCATCTGCAGTTATTTTGGAGCCCAAGAAAATAAAGTCTGTCACTGTTCCATTGTTTCCCCATCTATTTGCTGTGAAGTGATGGGACCAGATGTCATGATCTTCGTTTTTCAAATTTTGAGTCTCAAGCCAGCCTTTTTTTTGTATTTCAGTGGATATTTCAGTAGTTTAGCTTAACAGATATTTCATATACCTGGTGCTTAATTAATAGTACTGTCTTCGAGTAGCATTGAGAATTATAAATTCAGTGAGTTCACAACATAACACCTTATTTAGAGTTACATAGAAGAACATTTAGTTGCATTTTGAAGTCCTTCTGAAGCTTCCTCTGACAGAGACTAGATGTTATCATGTCTGGCTTCTGGGCAGTAAGTGAAGGATGTGGAACTGGATGATCTTGGTGTCGGAGAAACCCTTGAGCCTGGCTCTTCCAGTCAGTCTCCATCCTAATCCACTCCTGGAGGACAGATCGCAAGGGTTGATGTGATGTTTCATGGGTCGATGGAAACATTATCTGAAACAAAATTCGGACATCTGAACATCAAGGGTCATGTTGATCAAGTTAACCCACCATTTCACGTTCTTTTGGGTCTTAATCCAAAGCTCTTTTCCCCACCTAGGCCATTTCTATGCTCAGAGAAAATAGAAAACTTCCTCTTCTCAAATGGAGCCATGTCAGGTTAATTATATCAGATTAAAATGAACATTGTTTCCTTAAAAAAAAAAATGCACAATGTGAGAGTTGCAAGTTAAGTTTTGTTTGGGGCAAAATAAGGGATAGTAGCCCAGGAGACAGCACCTCAGATAGCTCTGAGAGACTGCTCCAAAGAGGCAGAGGGGTAAGGTCAGTATATATGATTTTTGGTGAAGGTCGAATACATGCAATCAAACGTATATTCCTCCAGAAGCTTTCTACTAGTCTCATGAAGCCTTCACTAGTCACAAGGAACAGTCACCACCATGAAGGATTTTAGTGCTTTTTAGATATGAGGAGATAAGATATAAGAACTGGGCTCGTAAAATCAGCTGCTGAGAATATCTAACTATCTGAAGACCTGTCCTGCCAGTTTTTCTCAAACACAGAGTGCCACATTTCTGCTCTCCACCCTGAGCTCCTTCAGGGGGTGTCGAAGATCAGTAGCCTCTGATCTAATCTAATAGCAGCACACGATCTAATCCTTCTAGAGGTGAATGGCATGCACCCATGGCAATGCAATTTGTAGTTGACAACATCATAGACAATCTATGGTCAGTGCAATACAGAAGATAAAGATTAGTAAAGAAAACAGTGGGAAGTGTCTCAGCGAGGCAGTTAGGCAACCTGATTGGTAACCTGGTGTGAACTGCACTATGGATGCAGAAACCCAACCCTACCGACAGCCTCTTCTCTCAGCCCTGGCTTCAAAATTCAGAACTTAAGGAAATGGACATTCTAGTTCTAGAACCACCCTAGTATCAGTATGAGCCCAGGAAACATACAGCTTTTAGAAAAAGAGTCAGTACCAATCACAGCCAGGAAGGGAAATCTATTGGGCAAAATACATTTAAGATGAAAAATTTCTAACTGTCTACAGGGTGACTTGCACCAAAGAATGTTTAGAGGTAGAAACTTTAGGTGATCTGCTCTTTCTTATGACAAATTGCAAAAGACAAGAATCTCCCACAGGAGCTGAACATGTCCGCATACCCTCCCAAATGCAACTTCCTTGCATTTCTTAATTATGCTGTTTTACTGAAGAAATTAAGTTATACTGTTTAGTCATTAGCTAAGTAATAGTATGCATGAATATGACGTAAAACTTGGCTTCTGGAGAATATCTGCAAATAAATAATAAATCTTCTTGTGAAACAAATGCTAGAATATTATTACCTGCTTTAATGGCCTTTTGTCCTAGAACAAATCTCATAAGAACCAATGATTAGAAGAAAAACATGGCAAAGTAAAAAGAAATAAAACAACAAAAGCATCAAAAACAAAACCTTTATTTATAGCATCATTTTGTACTATCACAAGAACATTCACTTAAAAATCAAATATCTTACCCGATGGCAGAAACAATTTTGTAAGTCATAAGGAACATCTTGTTTATGAACACTTTCTACTTGCAGTAGAATGGAAGAAATTAAAGGTACAGTGAAATCAAAAGGTCAAATTGTCCATGTGATGTCTGCAAAATTCATGTATTTGCATTAGCTCAAATATATGAAACATCAGTAGCTGCTGACCTTGAGTTTAGGAATAACCAGTGATGGATGTTTAGGAAATGAGGATACCAGGAAAATTATTTAAAATATGGATAATAAAGATATTTGCATTGTGATGAGGAAGAGAAAAACAACCAGGGCTTTCTGTGAATGAGGTACTCTGTGTAATTCATAATTTTAATCTTAAAAATGAAGTGGCTTATTAAAAACAACTTCTTCTTTCCTTCATCAAGTAATTTTGAGGACCTACAACAGGTCATGCAGTTTTAGGAACTGGGCATATACTACTGAGCATTAGTGAAATAGCCCCTGCTCTCAGGGAGCCTATGTTCTACTGGGGGTGGGGAGTATGTTACAGAGACAATACATGATAATATGTCAGTTTATGTAGTATTTTGGAATGGAAAGTCCTGTGGAAGAAGAAAAAAAAGAGCAGTTTGGAAGGGGATGGTAATGGGAGGAGGTGGGCAGGGTAGTTCAGGTTACATTTATATGCTGTGGTCCTGGGGACACATCATAGAAGTGACATCAGAGCCAAGACTTTGTGTCAAGAGTTGGCCACATGAAAACCTAGGAGAGAAAGAATGTTCCCAGCAAAGGCAGCAGCAAGTGCAAAGAGCAGAAAGAGAAAAGACCTGGGGGCAGCAGAGTGCAGTAAACACCCTGGAGTGCTTTGGAACCATGGGGAAAATGCTGGCTTTAAAAAAAAAAAATGTATTTATTTGGATCTTCCATCTTTGTTGCGGCACGTGCAGCATGTGAACTCTTAGCTGTGGCGCAAGGAATCTAGTTTCCAGACCTGGACTCGAACTCGGGCCCTTTGCATTGGGAGCGCAGAGCCTTAGCCAGTGGACCACCAGGGAGGTCCCAAAACTCTAGCCTTTTGTCTAAGAGAAATTGGGAGGCATTGGGGGAGTTGAAACAAGAGCAACTTGATCTGGCTCCTATTTTAGGGCAATCACCCTGGCGGCTGTGCAGCTTGGGCAAGGGCAAAATTCAGGCGACCAGGTTGAAATAATGCAGGGGAGAGAGGAGGTGGCAAAGACCAGGGAAGAGGCAGTGGGATGTGAGAAGTGCTCTGATTCTGGAAGCATCATTAAGGCCCATTTCCTCAGACTGCAGGTGTCACAGACTCCCCTCCTGTTTCTGACGCTAATAAACGGAGAGCAAGCAAGGCAAATCTCCCCTGCAGAACTGCTTAAAGAAACTCATCTCCAAAGGTTAGTGTAACCAGGAAAAACTTCCATGATCTTAGTAAGAATTTACCCTTCTGAGAAATGAACACTGCTCTGTTAATGCAGCCTTCCTAATGAAGATCAGTTTTATTTCTTAAATTATTTAAAATATTTTTCATTTTCATGCCTCTGAATTAGTTATTGTGTATCTAGTAAGGTGAAGACACCTGGTCATTACCTAGGAAATTGTTTGGGATAATCTAAGGTCCAGAGTTTATTTTTGTCAGTTTGAGTGTTTTATGTTGGTCATTGCTGCTGTTGTTTAGTTGCTTGGTCGTGTCTGACTCTTTGTGACCCTGTGGACTGTAGCCCACCAGGCTTCTCTGTCCATGGGATTTCCCAGGCAAGACCGCTGGAGTGAGTTGCCATTTCCTTCTCTAGATCTTCCTCACCCAGGGATCAAGCTGCATCTCCTGCCTTGGCAAGGAGATTCTTTACTCCTGAGCCACCAGGGAAGCCGCATAGTAGTCATATAAATCATTTATTTTCCAGATGTCTACTGGATTTCATGCTATTTAGAAGCCACAGTAGTTATAAGGGGGAAAATCTCTTTTTATTATTCATGTTAAGAGCAAAATGACTATGAAAGGAATATTTTAGTTCAAATTATTAACTCACCAATTACACCAGGATCATAAAATCAGTAAGGTTTCAATGAAAAATGATGGTTGCCATTTCTATACCTTTTATCATTTTCCTTTATATTTGCTCATGTGAAGTCCACAAGGGGATTTTGGGTTCAGAACTTAGTTTTCTTCAAAGAGAAAAGTAAGGATGATTTTGATTTTTACTTGTTTTGTTGGATTTCAAAAAAAAAAAAAAAAAAAAAGCCTGTTTTCACTGTAAGAGCATGATTTCTTTCTTGCAATTCATATTTTATTCAAAAGCCTCGGTCTCCTAGAAGTTGAATAAAATGCCAGATCTCATAGACATAACTTCTATATACAAGCTTTTGCTGTACCAGCTTCCTCCCATTCTTTGAAGTCATTAGGATCAGAGACAGTCCACAGATACTGGGAGGAATCACTGGTTGTGATGTGAATAATAAACACAGTCTGGCAACACAAACTCTGTGCTGACCAGAAGTGAGATGAGGATGCTCTTATTAAGGAGATCAAGGCCCTGTGGTCAGGAAGTTGAGCACTGGAGTCAAATAGAACTGCATTCAAATCTCGGCTCAGCCATGTACTAGCTCTTTATCGTGGTTGCATTTCTTTTTTTTTAATTAATCATTTTAATTGGAGGCTAATTACTTTATAATATTGTAGTGGGTTTTGCCATACATTGACATGAATCAGCCACGGGTGTATCTGTGTTCCCATCCTCAACCCCCTCCCCCCTCCCTCCCCATCCCATCCCTGTGGGTCATCCCAGTGCACCAGCCCTGAGCACCCTGTCTCATGCATCGAACGTGGACTGGCCATTCGTTTCACATATGATAATATACATGTTTCAATGTTATTCTCTCAGATCATCCCACCCTCGCCTTGTCCCACAGAGTCCAAAAGACTGTTCTTTACATCTGTGTCTGTTTTGTTGTCTCACATGTAGGGTTATCGTTACGATCTTTCTAAATTCCATATATATGCGTTAGTATACTGTATTGGTGTTTTTCTTTCTGACTTACTTCACTCTGTATAATAGACTCCAGTTTCATCCACCTCATTAGAACTGATTCAAATGCATTCTTTTTGATAGCTGAGTAATATTCCACTGTGTATATGTACCACAGCTTTCTTATCCATTCGTCTGCCGATGGACATCTAGGTTGCTTCGTGGTTGCATTTCTTAGCTTCCAGTTTTTAATCTGGTAGCAGCCTACCTGTGGTGCAAAGTGGGGAAACAACATAAATATCAGGACCTTACCCTGATGTTTAAGGAAAGAAGGGCAAACACTGCTCTTAAACCATGATCTGTTTAATTAGTGCTACTTAGGTTCCCACCTTGGGCTTTCTCAGCAGACAGAGCTGGGGGTACAGATGTACATACATTCAAACAGGTACATGTTTGTGGGCACATGTCTGTGTGTGTACATACATATCTTGCACATAATTTCAGTGTTTGCACTTACATGGATACCTGGGTTCATTTTAGCAGGATTTCTGTTGTGATCTTTAGGCCTTTTTTGCATGTTGTTTTTGTTTAGATGCTAAGTCATGCCCGACTCTATGCAACCTCATGGACTATAGCCCGTAGACCTTTTTGTAGACCTTTTGTAGACCTTTTTGCAGGATACTACCACAAATATCCAGATAGCAGAGAGTTCAGTTAGCAAGGGCTGAGGAAGTATCTGGTACATAAGCATCAGATCCAATTTTTATTATTTATTATAAGCATGGGCAGTGTTGATTCCCTCTTTGTCCTTTCTGGGCATACCTGCATGCATGCTAAGTTGCTTCAGTCATGTCCAACTCTTTGTGACCCCATGAACTGTAGCCACCAGGCTCCTCTCTTAATGGGATTCTCCAGGCAAGAATACTGGAGTGGGTTGCCATGCCCTCCTCCAGGGGATCTTCTCAACTCCAGGGATTTAACCCACATCTCTTATGTCTCCAGCATTGGCAGGTGGGTTCATCATTAGTGCTACCTGGAAGCTTCTCTGTCCTTGGCTCTGAGGCAAATAATTGGCAGGATGTGATTAATGATAAGAAGAGTTATAATTGTTGTAGAATGGAATTTCTGATGTCCTTCTGTGTCCCTGCAGCAGATATCATTATTTACATGAAAAAGAGAGATTATAGATGTATATCCAGGATGCTTAAACCTCAGATCCTCTTTGTTTTTTTTTTTTTTTCTTTTGGCCATAGCACCCAGTTGGGGGATCTCAGTTCCCCAACCAGGGGTAAATCCCAGGCCCCTTGCAGTGGAAGAACAGAGTCCTAACCACTGGACAACCAGGGAAGTCCCTCTGCTTTTGTTTTAAAACAAGTTGTGATTTCTGTCTAGGGGGTGAAATGGCATCCCCCTTGCTGAATATAAACCTGTTAATGGGCAAGTTTTCCTCGGGATTATCACTAGATGGAGTATTGTCAGGCCTTTGCTCAGTTTCTCCGAATAGAAAGTTGGCCACTGCAAGCCTAAATATTATTTTACTATGGTATTTATTAAAGTAATATTTGTGTGCTTAGTCGCTCAGTCATGTCCAGCTCTTTGCGACCCCATGGGCTGTAGCCCACCAGGCTCCTCTGTCCATGGGGATTCTCCAGACAAGAATACTGGAGTGGGTTGCCATGCCCTATTACCTAAAAAGAACATTAAAGTGAAAATGACTTTCATGCTGTCAGAAGTAATGTCTCAAACTCATGGTGTCGACGAACTTGCTATTCATCAGTAAGTCACCAGCTCACAGATATCAATTTTTTATAATCTACTCATAAATCAGTTTGATGGATTTTTTCCTTATAATAAGCAGAATATCGTGCTTATCAGAGACAGTTAAATTAACCATTAACCTAGGGGTCATGAAAAAGTAATTTAGAATGAGTTGACAGCTGTCAAGAGGCAGGTCAGTTGGTCTGGTATTCCCATTTCTTTAAGAATTGTCCACAGTTTGTTGTGGTCCACACAGTCAAAGGCTTTGGTGTAGCCAATAAAGCAGAAATAGATGTTTTTCTGGAACTCTCTTGCTTTTTCGATGATCCAACGGATGTTCACAATTTTATCTCTGGTTCCTCTGCCTTTTCTAAATCCAGCTTGAACATCTGAAGTTCTTAGTTCACATACTGTTGAAGCCTAGCTTGGAGGATTATGAGCATTACTTTACTAGCGTGTGAGATGAGTGTAATTGTGCGGTAGTTTGAGCATTCTTGGGCATTTCCTTTCTTTGGGATTGGAATGAAAACTGACCTTTTCCAGTCCTGTGGCTACTGCTGAGTTTTCCAAATTTGCTGGCATATTGAGTGCAGCACTTTCACAGCATCATCTTTCAGGATTTGAAATAGCTCAACTGGTATTCCATCACCTCTACTACTTTGTCCATAGTGATGCTTCCTAAGGCCCACTTGACTTCACATTCCAGGATGTCTGGCTCTAGGTGAGTGATCATATCATCATGATTATCTGGGTCATGAAGATCTTTCTTGTATAGTTCTTCTGTGTATTCTTGCCACCTCTTAATATCTTCTGCTTCTGTTAGGTCCGTACCATTTCTGTCCTTTATGGAGCCCATCTTTGCATGAAATGTTCCCTTGATATCTCTAATTTTCTTGATGAGATCTCTAGTCTTTCCCATTCTATTGTTGTCGAAGCAACAGTTAGAACTGGACATGGAACACCAGACTGGTTCCAAATAGGAAAAGGAGTACGTAGAGGCTGTATATTGTCACCCTGCTTATTTAACTTATATGCAGAGTACATCATGAGAAACGTTGGGCTGGAGGAAGCAGAAGCTGGAATCAAGATTTCCAGGAGAAATATCAGTAACCTCAGATATGCAGGTGACGCCACCCTTATGGCAGAGAGTGAAGAGGAACTAAAATGTCTCTTGATGAAAGTGAAAGAGGAGAGTGAAAAAGTTGGCTTAAAGCTCAACATTCAGAAAACTAAGATCATGGCATCTGGTCCCATCACTTCATGGCAAGTAGATAGGGAAACAGTGGAAACAAAGACAGACTTTATTTGGGGGGGGGGGCTCCAAAATCACTGCAGATGGTGACTGCAGTCATGAAATCAAAAGACACTTGCTTTTTGGAAGAAAACTTATGACCAACCTAGATAGCATATTTAAAAGCAGAGACATTGCTTTGCCAACAAAGGTCCATCTACTCAACGCTACGGTTTTTCCAGTAGTCATGTGTGGATGTGAGAGTTGAACTATAAAAAATGCTGAGCACCGAAGAAAGATGCTTTTGAACTGTGGTATTAGAGAAGACTCTTGAGAGTCCCTTGGACTGCAAGGAGATCAAACCAGTCCATCATAAAGGAAATCAGTCCTGAAAATTCTTTGGAAGGACTGATGCTGAAGCTGAATCTCCAGTACTTTGGCCACCTGATGCGAAGAACTGACTCATTAGAAAAGACCCTGATTCTGGGAAAGATTGAAGGCAGGAGGAGAAGGGAACAACAGAGGATGAGATGGTTGGATGGCATCACTGATGCAATGGACATGAGTGTGAGTAAATTCTGAGAGTTGGTGATGAACAGGGAGGCCTGGCATGCTGCGGTTCTCGGGGTCACAAAGAGTCGGACACGACGGAGTGACTGAACTGAACTAAGTGACAGCTGTCATGTGGGCCTTTATTACTTTGTTAGCAACAAAACTTGCTGATGTTTCTCTAATGCTACTGTGAGGTAATACAAAAAACATATGTATTTAGGTTTCTGCCCCACTTCCTGGCACAGAAATCCTAAAACTCTTGCAATTTCCTAGTGATCAGAGCACTGGGAGCACCTTCTGTTCTGGTATTTGGTCTTTGAGTCCCTATCCTGACAGGGCTCCTCTATTCCTTGGATTTTCCTGGGTGATAACAGTGTCCTGTGTTCTAATGAGGTGACTCTTGGTGGGTTCCCGAATGGGGGCTGGTCACCAGAAAGACCAACAAGCCAGGATTAGAATCTTAGGATTTGCAGCACCATCCCCTTCTCCAGCAAGGGAAGAGGGGCTGCAAGTAGAGTTAATGATTGATCATCCCTATGGGAGAAAACCTTCCACAAAATCCCAGGGGGTTGAGGTTTGAAGAGCTTCTCAGTTTGGGGCCACATGGCCGTGCTGGAAGAATGGTGCACCTGGACGGGGCATAGACTCTCCGCCCCTTCCCACACACCTTCCTACGCACCTCTTCCACCTGGGTATTCATCTGTGTCCTTTATCATATCCTTTTAAAAGAATATTTATTTATTTATTGCTTCCTTGCAGCACAAGTCTTAGTTGCTCCAAGGCATGTGGGATCTAAGTCCCCATGTCCCCTGCACTGGAAGGAGGATTCTTAACCGTTGGACCACCAGGGAAGTCCCTATCACATCCTTTTATAGTAAACTGGTAAACAGTAAATAAATTGTTTCCCTGAGTCTGCAAGCTGCTCTAGCAAATTAGTGAAACCCGAGGAGGGGTCATGGGAACCTCTGATTTATAGCCGATTGGTCAGAAGTGCAGATAACAGCCTGGCTTTGCACTTGGTGTCTGAAGTGGGATGCGGGTAATCTCAGAGGACTGAGCCCTTAACCTGTGGAATCTGATGCTATCTCCAGGTAGACAGTGTCAGGTTTGAGTTATTGTGGGACACTGCTGGGCTTTCCTGGTGGCTCAATGGTGAAAAATCCATCTGCAGTGCAGGAGACCCAGGTTTGATCCCTGAGTCGGGAAGATCCCCTGGAGGAGGACATGGCAACCCACTCCAGTATTCTTGCCTGGAGAATTCCATGGACAGAGCCTGGGGAGCTACAGTCCATAGGGATGCAAAGAGTTGAACATGACTAAAGCACCTGAGAACAGCGCGGCGCAGGACACAGCTCGTGTTGCAGAGAATGACTTGATGGGCAGAAAACTCCCATGTATCTGGTGTCAGTAGTGTTGTGAGTGTGTTGGTTAGTATGAGAGTAAAGGAGAAACCCACATGAACAGTGTAGGTTTTTCTATACAACTACCGTGTTATGTTTGTTAATGTTAATAAAAAGTACCACAGGTTTTATAGTCAGGGTATTATTATTACTTTTATAGGTAAGTAAGTTGTGTTTCTATATCTTAACAATTTGATTTTTATCACTGAGAATTGGTACTAGAGTCTCATGTGTGTGTTCAGAAGTTGTCATGTGGCCCAAGAGAGTTCATGGGGTCTTGCTAGTGTCTAATTTATTAGAGAAGAATTTTGGCATTACCTCTATTTGGTATAAAATTAAGTAATTTTAGAGTATAAACGTTAACCTCGAGGCACTCTACTGTCATCTTGTAATTTTGCAGATAATTTTACAGAATCAGGAACTTGAGCTCAGAAAGATGATGTTACTAGTATAGAATAACAGCAGAAGCACTCAATCCAGGATCCAGGTGTTGGACTGTGGTCCCCAAAATGTGCCTCCTTAAAATGTAAGAAATGAGTGAATGAGCTACACAGTCAGATCTGTGCAGCAGGTACTCTGAGAGAGGTCTGTCCATGACATCATCAACTAGAGCAAAAATTCAGCTTTCATATGCTGAGAGGCTGCAGCTAGCAATATTAAGGAGGATAAGAAAAGTATGTTGACTTGCTTTTGACAACTCTGATTTTACTTCTCTAAAATTATTTGCATTTGTAGCCATTGCAAACCTAACCAGAGACTTAGAAATACATTTTTATTGGCAGAGATCTTATTTTTCAAAAACCATGATTTTGTAACCATGTTGTTAAGCTGTCGTACATTAGCTCTACAAACTCAGTTAAAATTATGTTTTGAGCCTTTCTTGGTTTTTAGTTTTGTTGGTCGGTTGTTTGGACGTTAGGTTGTGATTTATTTGTTCTTGTTTGTGGTCTTATATCAGTGTTGCCTAGTATATGGCAAGTTTGCTAATGATGCTAATAAGTTTACATATTATTTAGTTTTTCTTTTTTTCAGCAGTGACTCTCCACGTGGATGTTGAACTGCTCATTGTACCATGGAACTCAGAAGTATGCTCTTTTTTGTAGAACAAGTATGTCCATTTAGCATGTAAAACTAGCGTGGGTTTAGTTGCCTTTAGACCTTTTGTGTTTGACTATGCAAAAGCACAGTGAAAATAACCAGGGTTCAGAAGGTCTTTTTATAGAGTAGAAGTAATGAGCCTGATTCTCTGACTCACAGGCTACAGATGGATCCCACTGCCAGATGAGCAAGAGAGAAGAAAGAGAACCACTTTCCCCGGCCTGCTGGTTGCGAACAGGTGGTAACCTCCTTGCTTCTTCTGTCCCCACAGCCTACTGCACCCCTGAGAACAGAGCTTCCCCTCAAGCCCTCGACCCTGATTTCCCAGCCTGACCACTGTTCAGGGGAACCCTTGCGATGCCACATGGGGCAACCAGATTCTCAGGGCCCAAAACAGCTGCCAGGCAAGACCTCTCTCTGCTGGCTCTTCTCTGAGCTCCTGGACGCTGGCAGGATCCTTATGATGATCATCTCAGACAGAAGAACAAGTGAGTTTTTGTTTTTATTGCCAATTATTGTTCATGTCACTTAGGGCTGAGATTGAGTTTTTAAATCACAGTGGATACCTTTGAAGAAGCTTAGGACCAAAAGACAGACTTTCCCCCAAGGTCTATAACCAGCCAGTGGCAGAGTTTGCATTCATTCCTGTCTCTACCACACCACCCTTTATTTCTGTCTCTCTACAGTCTCTACATACTAGTTGCTCAACAAATTGTTATTGGTTTAATCTGATGCAGTTAAGTAATCATCGTATGAATTAATCTTGTCACAGCATTTGGCTCTGCTGCAAGCTCCTGCCCAGGTAGTAACTCCAGCTCAGACACGAGCCCCCTCATCCCTCTTCTGAAGGCCGGCTGGAGCTGTGAGAAAGCTCAGGCTCCCATCCCTGCATCCTTGAGACCGAGGAACGGTGCAGCAGAGGAGAACCATCCCCCATGACCGTCTGTCCAATCTCTCTGGTTTCTGTTCACCTTCCCTGGGAAATACTCACCCACCCAAGGGTGTGGAACTGAAAGCAAGTCAATCAGTCCACCCATGTGATCAGCAGACATTTTCTGGTGCCTCCTCTGGGCCTGGTACAGTGCTGGGCTGGGAGTATAAGGATGCAGGACACAGCTCTCATTCCTTCCGAGGATCACAAGGATGAAAGGATGTAGCTGGCCAGGGTGGAGCCTTTGTAGGCCTGATGAGCAGAATGCAGTCTTGCCTAACTGAGGAGTAGGTAGAGCCTGGATAACCAGCCTGATATTTACCAGGCAAGTTCACCAACTTCCCTCCAAGTTTGTGGCTGCTGCTTTCCTTTTCCCACCCAAGACTCCTGTTGGGGCACCTCTGTGGGGACTGGCTGAGGCACTGGGAGGTGAGGCCACTCGCCTCATTGCTTGTACCGATTTTTCCTGCTGTCCAGAAATGCATCGTTCCTAGGAAATCTTTCCTAAGCCGGAATGGCATAAAGGGAAGAAGAAATTACCTTGGGACACATCTTGTTAACAGATGCTCAGAATACATCAAGGATCAAGGTAAAGCAGAGATGTCCACAGACACAGTTCACAGCTCTGATGGCTTCATGCTGGCTCGTTGAGATGCTGAGTGTGGTTCCTGGGGAAGGAGCTTGGAGAGGCCACTCCAGGTGCTGGGGGTGGGGGCTGACTCTGTAAAGGCTGCCGCAAAACACCTCTGAACACTAGTTTTTGCTTTTCATCGATTTTTGTAAAGAGAATATCCTCTTCAGATTTCTTTTGGTTGGAGAAGAGAGGTACTAATTAGGGTAGGTCTTTTGTAAAAGTAGTGTGGAACTGGCGTAAAGCAAATCTTCGAAAAACAGGCATACTTGTATCTAGACCTGTTGCCCAGGCTCATTACACATTTGAAGGAAAACAAAAGTAAAAGCAGTTTCAGTCCTAATTGTCATTCTTTTTCGTCTTTGATCTCAGGACCAGCTGTTTATTGCCTGGTGCAGTTCGTTTGGAGTCGGTAGGGTGGGCGAGAATAATTTGCCATTTAGCAAGAGTAAGAAGAGTGGAATAAGAGTTGGCTTTCCTAGCTGCCAGGAGGCCCGCTTCTTATTTTTTCAGTTCTTTTCCATTATGGTTTATCATAGGATATTGAATATAGTTCCCTGTGCTGTACAATAGGACCTAGTTGTTTATCCTTTCTATTTATAATAGTTTGCATCTGCTAGTCGCAAACTCCCAGTCCAACCCACCCCCTCCCCCCTCCCCTTGGCAACCACAGATCTCTTCTCCATGGCTGTTTCTGCTTCATAGATTCATTTGTGTCATATTTTAGACTCCACATAGAAGTGATAGCACATGGTATTTGTCTCTCTTTTCCTGACTTACTTCACTTAGTATGATAATCTCTAGGTCCAGCCATGTAGCTGCAAATGGCATTATTTCATTCTCTGTTATGGTTGAGTAGCAGGAGATCTGGGTTGGACCCCTGGGTTTGGAAGATCCCCTGGAGGAGGGTATGGGAACCCACTCCAGTATTCTTGTCTGGAGAATCCCCATGGACAGAGGAGCCTGGTGGGCTACAGACCGTGGGGTCGTAAAGAGTCGAACACGACTGAGTGACTTCGCACAGCACAGTATTACAGATAGAGATACATTCACACCATCTTCTGTATCCATTCATCTGTACACAGACCTTTAGTTTGCTTCCATGTCTTGTGACTATTCTATGGTGACTAGAACTGCTGTGAACATTGGCGTGCGTGAGTCTTTTTGGATTATAGTTTTGTCTGGGTATATGCCCAGGGCGGGATTGCTGGATCATATGGCAAATCTGTTTTTAGTTTTTTGAGGAGCCTCCATATTGTTTTCCGTAGTGGCTTCACCAGTTTACCTCTCACCAGCAGCGTAGGAGGGTTCCCTCTTCTCCACACCCTCTCCAGCATTTGTTATCTGTAGGCTTTTTATTGATGGTCATTCTGACCGGTGTGAGGTGGTACCTCACTGTAGTTTTGATTTGCATTTCTCTAATAATTAGCAATATTGAGCATCTTTTCCTGTGCCTGCTGCTTGCCCTCTGTGTTCTGGCTCAGAGCAACCAAACTCTGTACCCTGAAGGCCGTGGCATTGCGGGAGGAGACTGCGGTAGAAAACCTAGTGTTGCACCCAGGTCCCGCTCTTGGCACCAAATGGAACAGATCAGTCTGGAGAATGTGCAGGTGGAGGAGATCACGGCTCAGGCTGCCTATTTGGCAGCAAAGGTTGAGGCTTCGGTGCTGGTGGCAGCAGTCCCAACTTTGTCCCAGCTGATGTGCTGTCACAGCCATTCTCAGAGACCCCAAGGTCCCCCCTCATTCGTTCCCTGGAAAGGTTCCTAGACCAGCGAGTCTCAGCAATGGTGCCCCGCTCCCAAGGACTAGCACCACATCTAGACTTGTGACAGGCAGCTAAGGCGGAGCTGGAGGGAACCACTCACTGCACTGTAACCCAGGACACGCTGGTGGGCCTGTGGGGGGGCCTCCGTTACCATGGAGATGAGATGCTGGCACCATCAGATCTTGGAGCTGGAAAGAGGCCTGAGCCTTGCTAGGAGGACGGGCCCAAAGGCTGGTCACAGTGATGTCATCTAAGCTGCAACAAGTTACAGATCCCTAAAGAAGTCCAAGACTGAGGGGAGTGAGCCCTTCTCTCAGGGACGCAGGCTGCTGCTGCTAAGTCACGTTAGTCGTGTCCGACTCTGTGTGACCCCACAGACGGCAGCCCACCAGGCTCCCCCATCCCTGGGATTCTCCAAGCAAGAACACTGGAGTGGGTTGCCATTTCCTTCTCCAGTGCATGAAAGTGAGAAGTGAAAGTGAAGTCGCTCAGCTGTGTCCAATGCTTCGCGACCCCATGGACTGCAGCCTACCAGGCTCCTCCGTCCATGGGAGTTCCCAGGCAAGAGTACTGGAGTGGGGTCCCACTGCCTTCCCCGCAGGGACGCAGGAGGGAGGTCCTATTCAAAATGAGTGTGGGCGAAGGAGCCTGGGCCACCATTGTAACGTGGGAGTGGGTGCAGTGATCACAGGAGCTCCCCGCCTGACCCTGCGGTCCCCTTAGAAGCCAAGGACTGAGGAGGAAGGGGCAGTCGTGTGGTCTCAGTGGGCACTCCGAGCTCTCTGCCGAGGGCCGGCTTGGCTCCCTAGACCCCAGCCACGCTCTGAGCTTTGCAACCAGCAGTCTCTCACCCACCCCCGCCCCAGGGACCTGGTCTGGGGTGGGTCCCTTGAAGACACCCCTCGCTGATAATGAGTGAGGCCTGGAAGCAACATCTGCCACTCGATTGTACCCTTATTCTGAATATCCTTTGTGCATTTGCAAGCCCTCAAACCTGGATGGGAGTTCTGAGTTCTGGCCGAGCACATGCGGGAAACCTGCAGAGAGCAGAGCTATTCAAGTTCAGGAAGGTCTGGGTGGGAGAGCCACACCTGCTTTCAGGCAAGCGGGTACCAGTGACCCTATGACACAGTCCGAGGTGGGGGACTCCAGGGTCTCAGCTTCCCAGCTGAATTGGAAAAGAATGAAGTTATTCAGGAAAAGGTGGGTAGGGACGGAAGTGTAGGAGAAGGGGATTCCAGGCGGAAGGGCCCCTGTGGGCGGGGTGTGGGGTTCAGGGAACCTGTGGTAGGGCTGCTCGGTCTTTATTTTCAAAGTTGGTAAATATCCCAAGACACTCGGGAAGTTTCTAGAGAGACTTGTCTATCATTAAGGCATTCAGTCATTCAGCAGATGTATATTGAGTGCCCACAGTGTACAAGGCAAAAGAAATTAAGAGATTAATAAGGCTTGAGAGAAAGAGGTGAGGGAGGTTAAGAGGTACAGACTTCCTGCTGCAAAATGAATGAGACATGGTTGGTTATGAAATGTACAGTTGGGGAACATAGGGAAAAAGAGAAAAAAGAGAGGTATAGTGTAAATGTGTCCAGTTTTGTTGCATATCAATTATACCCCCATGAAGCTAAATAATTTTTCCCTATTAAAAAAAGTAGATAAGACTTATTCTCTGTCCTCAAGGAACTCACGGTTTAGCAAATATTATTTATAAAGAGACATGTGCAGTGATAGACGTTAGAACACAGTGTTACAGGAACACGAAGAATGAAGTGATTACTTGTGATTAAGCAGGTCAGGAAGGCCTCACGGGGAAGAGATTTTGAAATTACCAGATAGAATGGGAAAGGGCCATTTGCATTTCCAAGATGTTTAAACATGTCCAGACTTATTTTAGTTTGCCCTATTTGCAAGAATGCGTCAACTGTTGAGATGCTTATAAATTAGATGTTAATTAATGAAGTGAAAATGACGCAGGGAAGGGATCCAGATTGCTTTTAGAAATGGTGTGGTAGAACTGAGCTCCTTTCTAACTTCAAGTTATGTAAATGAAATGAACTGCATTTATAATTGTAAGAATTGGAAATGTTATTTAATATGTAAATATATTCTAACAGATAGGGGATATTTATAATGCCAACAAATATTCTATTTAAGATAATGTATATTTAACTTCATGCATTTCTAGTTTTTTAAAAATAATTTCCTCCTCAATATTAATGTTTTTCTTCTCTTGTACGTAAGTGTAGTGTATTTGCTATAGCATAGTTTGTCAAACTTGATGGGCCCTACTCTGCTTTCATTTTTTACCCTCACTTTAAAAAATATTTTTATTGAATCATAAGATACATACTTGTACAAATCTTAAGGGTATCATTCAATTAATTTTTACATATGTATCTGTTTATGTTAACTACCATTCAGATTAAAACATTTCTAGAACCTTCCAAGGCTCCCTCATGCCATCTCCCAATTAATACCAAATCCTGCTAAAGTGACTACAGTTGTGAATGTATCACCATGGATTAGTTTTGCCTGTTTCTGAACTTTACATAAATGGCCATACTTTTTTTTTAAGTCTGGCTACTTTCCTCAACATTGTCTCTAAGACTGAACCCATGTCCCAGTCAGTTTTTTATTTTTCATTGATATGTTATTTATGAATATACCAAACTTAGGTATCTGTTTCTGTTGGTGGCATATTTCCAGTTCTGGGCTATTATGAACAAGTCTTGGAGATGTCTTCAGTGGACACATGCATTGATTTCTCCAGGGTAAATAGAAGTGGAATTGCTGGGTTATGGGGTAGAGATCAGTCCTGGGTGTTCATTGGAAGGACTGATGCTGAAGCTGAAATTCCAATACTTTGGCCACCTTATGTGAAGAGTTGACTCGTTGGAAAAGACCCTGATGCTGGGAGGGATTGGGGGCAGGAGGAGAAGGGGACGACAGAGGATGAGATGGCTGGATGGCATCACTGACTCGATGGACATGAGTTTGGATAGGCTCCAGGAGTTGGTGATGGACAGGGAGGCCTGGCGTGCTGTGATTCATGGGGTCGCAAAGAGTCGGCCACAACTGAGCGACTGAACTGAACTGAGGGTAGACATATGTGGGACTTTAGTAAAAACTGCTACTAAGCTTTCCAAGTACAACAATTTAAACTCTTCACAGCTGGGATGAGAGATTTGATATTCTGTCTTTTCAATGTTAGCCATTCTAGAGAGTGGGTAATATAGCTCATTGATTTGATTTTCATTTCGCTGATGACAGTGTTGAGAACCTTTTCATTTGCTTGTGGCCAGTTGGGTGTCTTCTTATGAAAGACCTACTTTAATGTTTTGCCCATTTGTAAAATTGGGTTGTCCTTTTTTACTGAACTGGAGGGTCCTTTGACAGATATGTGTATTGCGCATCTTCGCCCAGTCTTCAGAGTGCCTCTAACTCTCTCAGTGGTGTCTTTTTCTTGGGAAGAAGTTCTTGACTTCAGTAGCATTCAACTGGAGCAGTCTTGTCTTTTGTGGTTAGTGCATTCTGTGTCCTTTTAAATGAATATTTGCCTCTTCCAGAGAAAAATTCTAATGAAACAGCGTCAAAGATTGTAACATTTCTCATAGAACCCTCAAACCTCTATGCATGCACTTCTAGATTCCCACCTGAGAGCCACGCTCTATTGTGTTGTTGCAGAACATTCTAGCCATAGATAGATCCCCCCAAACAACACCACAATACAACCACGGTAGGATTCCCCCTAAACAACACCACAATTCAACCACGGTAGGATTCCATTTTAAGCCAAAGAGGCAACAGGTTTAACTTTAAAGAAGCAGCTACTTAGAACTATTATATAGTAAATAAATATAATATAGGTCAGTATATATTAAATAAGTATTTTTGCACCATTATATTTCAGAGATTCAATAATAGGGGGAAGTTCTGGAAAAAAAAGAGTATGAGATGAGAAAATCAATTCACTTGAAAACACTGGAGCAAAACCTTGGTCCCTCCCCATCTGTGCCTAATTAGCAGCACTCATCTCTCCCCTTGGCCTACTTTTATCGCTACTCCAGCACACACACACACACACACACACACACACAGCACTAGTCCCAAGGAAAAAAACACAACCAAGATATTTATGACTTCTGAAACCTGCTCTAACTTGACAGTCCACGAGCATAACAGATGGTCTGTAATAACTGAACTGTTGTTGAATGTGTCTTCAGTGGTTGATTACCCACCCATTTCTTAAAACTTAAAACACATGGAGAGCAATTATTCTTACCAAAGGAACATACTCATATTTTCATATTCTGTAAGTCATATTGTCATACAGTTTTAGATAGATAGACATAGATAGATGATAGAGAACAAGACAGCTAATAGATTTCAAATAGATGTATTTAAAACACAATTACCATTTGTGATATCAAACATAACTTCTAATTTTCAAGTCTCTGAAAAGCTTATAAATATCAGGGTCTTGGGTAGCAGCTTGCCTTTCTTCATGATATCTCAAAATTTAAAGTCGTCTTGCTATGCAGATTTTTTGTATAAATAGGATTTCATAATCTACAAAACATTTCTCTCTCTAGCAAGTTTCCAACTAGAAATCAGGAGACATACCAAGAATGCGTATGCCTTACAAGGGTCAGAGCAAATCACTGAAATATTTGAAACTATTTTAAAACTGGGCAGAGAGACCTCTTAATATTCAGACGAAGATAATTCACAATACTAAAACTGTCTTCTTTTTAGTATGATCTTTTCCCAACTCATCATGATTATTTTGAGGGGAGAAAAAAAACCCTGACTGCAGGAATATTGTGCCTTTATTTTTCATTTGCTCATTTTTAATCCCTCGTTTATAAAAACTTTTGTTCATGTGTAAATAATAAATGCAACCACACTTACATATGCTTTGACAGAAGTGGGTGTGGAGAGCAGTGGGCCTCGAAAGAAGGAAGAGTGGAGTTTAGGAAAGTTGGGCTTCCCTGGTGGCTCAGACGGTAAAGAATCTGCCTGCAATGCAGCGCTGGAGACCCGTTCAATCCCTGGGTCGGGAAGATCCCCTGGAGAAGGGAATGGCTACCCACTCCAGTATTCTTGCCTGGAGAATTCCATGGATGGAGGAGACTGGCTAGCTAAAGTCCATGGGATTGCAAAGAGTCAGACATGACTGAGCAGCTAACACTTACAGAGCCATAGAATGACTCTTGAAAATCAGTGGGTTCTTCACTTGCCCAGGTCTGCTCTTCCTGGATTTTCTTTTGCTGTTCTCTTCACTGCTATTCTATTCTCCAGAAATGTCTTCATGGGTGTCTTATCCTGGTACAACCAGTGGGGGTGGAATCTAGAAGATCCCTTTAATACCAACCCTGCAGAATTCACGTCTATTCCTGGGTTCAGTGTCAGCAGATCACCCACCAATAACAAAATACATGAGAGGCTGCTTAGGGTAGATACTTGAAAAGTGTCAGATCAGAGGGATGCCTTGCATTAGTAGGAAAGCTCTGGAAGTCTGACTTGGGTAAGCAGACAGAAAATTTGGTCATCTTTGGTTTAGCTTTGAATTTCTAATGAAGGTTGGGTTTTTAGTCATCCATTCCATATTGTACTGTTCCTTCTTATGCTTAAGTACATTTCATTCTGTTCTCCTTGGAGCAGGACTGAAGTTCAGATTGCAAGGAACCTAATAATGCCAGATTTTGAACAATTAGATTCTCCAGGGGTTTTAGTTCAATCATTAGTATAGAACTGAACCAGCTCAGTTTTCTTCCTCAGATCCAAATCACAAGGATACTTTAGTTTCAGGCAGGGAGCAGTGAGGGACAACTTATAACTCCACTATGTTTTTCTTCTTCTAGACTTCCTGAAACTTTACAACTGATTGTTGAACAGTGTCCTCCAATTCTGATAATTAATTTGCCTGTTTACAAAAGAAAAATGCAATACAGAGATAACAGCCTGAGCTGAAGAAATTATGTATTATTCATCCAACCAAAAAACTTTGCTATTGCTAAGATAATGGTCTAGACTTTTCAATCCTGCCAAGTTTTTTTTTTTTTTTCCTTTTTAATTCTTTCCCAAAGGGCTATGCTTATTTCTTTTTCACACTATTATCAGACACATTTTCTACTTCAAGACTTGTTTCTCAGCAAGTTTAAATTAGGAAGACACTTTTCTTAAGCAGGAAAGCATTTGGGATTTTTTAAAGTTTGAATCTTTTGATCAGAGGAAAGGAGAGAGAAGGGAAGGGAATAGAAGAAGGACAAAGTGTGTGTGTTATCTTGACAGATGTAGGGACCTAATACAGGGGAGAAAAAAGACATTTTCAAGAAAATTGCAACCATTATGATAGGCCTTTTATTAGTGGGTATTGAAAAAGTGCTGGTCTTCTTTTGGTCTGGTGTTGACTAGATCTGGTGCAGTAAGCTTGAGAAACGGTAGTACCTACGGTCTCTGATCACTTCGCTGGGGTGAAGATGTGTAGGCTAACCTGGAAACTTTATGGTCTTGTTACAATTACTTTGTTCAAAATGTCTTTACCAGCTATAATTTTGTTGCACCAGCTTCCAGTGTTTTTTAAGGGCTTCAAGTCAAAATCTCGATACTGCTGACATTGTCACTGGCAAAAGCTTGATGCTTCAACAGATAATTAGTCAAAATTCAGACACCCCGTGTGAGTAGAAGAGGTAAGGCTCATCTTTAACTGAGACTTCGTCTCGTTTTGATGGGCAGCTCCTGAGGTTCGTTCTGCTTCACAAGGCCTCTGAGGACACTGTAGAAGACTTGAGGGAACACTGCATTACTTGTACGTGGGTGAAGTCAAAAGCCACCTACCTAGTCAATTAAAAGTTCCAAAAGTTCCCTTATTTTAATATTGGTTGCATTGTTTTGAACTTTTTCTTTGTCAGAGCTGATGTTCTTGCCTTGTGGTTAGTATTTTCCTTACAGCCTCTGAGTTTGTTCATTGTTCTGTTTCCTGTTAGCTCCATTTCCACAGTTGGCAGCTCTTCTAAGTTTGGTGCTGGTCCTTTTATTTTTCTGGAAGTTTGGGTGATTTTTAGTTGCTTTTCCATTTTAACATCTATCTTCAAGGTGAAGGGAGCTGGGACAGGTGAATGGAAAAGACTTGTCCTTGAATGGATGGTTGTTGGTCATAATCTGTACATGTGGGATTCATCATATTCTCTAATTCTAACATTTAATAATATTTGTTTTTGGTATTAATATTTGCTGTCGTAAGGTAGGTGGAACTTTCCATTCTAGGTAAGAGAAAACATTGCACTTGCTTGAGGCTGACTTTGGTGATATGAGTGTGAGTAAGCGTGATAAAAGTGGTAAGAATATGTGAATAAAGTCTAATTGCTGGCACAGAGCAGGGCTTTCCTTCTTAAGTCAACATACCATCTTAACTTCTTTTTTGCCACTTCTTTCTAACAAGTCGTTTCCCTGCCTAACCTTTCCCCAGTGGCCACTGTGTGTTCCCTCAAAATGTTTACGAATGTCATTATGGAGAGATCCCAGAATAATAGCTTTAAAGTCAATATTATTGTTGGTTCAAACTGCCATTTTGTGTGATCATATGGGATGTGCAGTAGAATCCTCAAGGTAACACCACGGATACTGGTCTTATGTTAGATGAATGTCCTACAATATCTCTTGGAAATATACTGTCCATTACCTGGAACACATAGCATGCAGACGTCATCCAGATTAGTCACATCTTAATCTGGGAGTGAAGTAGGAGGGGAACTTGGGGCCCAGCCACTTTTATGAGCATCTCAGAACTGAGACCTCTTTCTACTTTTCAATTATAATTAATATAAAACAAAATTCTGCTGTTAGTAATTGTCAATTATTTGAAAATTTGAGCCCTGTGTCTGGATTTAGAACAGTGATAAATTTTATTTCTCTGCATCAGACTTTCTGGGGGCACACCTTGCTAAAGTGCATATCCATGAGACACATCCACAAACTCAAGCTCCCCGTGACCAGTGTTGGGCCAGGGGTCTCCTTTGGTAAAAGAGCACTCCAAATAGTCTTTTGAAAATTGAATTTTCAGAACTATTGATCTAGTGATTTCTTCCCTGTTTCTGTCAGACATCAAGCTGATTGACCCTTCAAATAGGGATGCATACACTCGTTTTTAATGTATTGCTCCAAAGGGACTTCTACAAGGCGCCAAATGACATAGAGCCTTCAAGGCCAAGGTAAAATGTTTGGGTTTTATTCCAACTGTGAAAGAGATGAGTTTTTAAATAGGTCTATAGGTAAGAAATGTGATGTAATGTGATGTGATTCTTCTAAGGCTCTGTACCTAGCATTGTTTTTGTATTTGTTATTCTTTTTGCTAAAGAAGGCCCCAGGTTGGATGTTTTAGACCTGCAAAATCCTGGGTCTGCCTGCTGATACGGTGCATAAAGGGCCTGCCAGGGTGGCTGGCACACACGGGTTCTCAGGAAGTGGAGGTGCTCCCACTCTGTTCCTCTTCATCTTGAAAGTTTTATCTCACCCTAAATGTTAATACTTCTTAATCTCCAGCTCAGTGACTGTCATCAAGGGACATTCTTTTTTTGTTTCTGTGTTTTTTGGTTTTTTAAAAATTTTTTGGTTTTTGGGGTTTTTTTGTTGTTGTTTTTTCATTTGTTTTTATTAGTTGGAGGCTAATTTCTTTACAATATTGTAGTGGTTTTTTGCCATACACTGACATGAATCAGCCATGGATTTACATGTATTCCCCATCCTGATCCCCCCTCCCACATCCCTCCCCATCCCATCCCTCGGTCTTCCCAGTGCACCAGCCCTGAGCACTTGTCTCATGCATCCAACCTGGGCTGGTGATCTGTTTCTCACTTGATAATATACATGTTTCAGTGCTATTCTCTCAGATCATCCCACCCTCCCCTTCTCCCATAGAGTCCAAAAGTCTGTTCTGTACATCTGTGTCTCTTTTGCTGTCCTGCATATAGGGTTATTGTTACCATATTTTTAAATTCCATATATATGCACTAGTATACTGTATTGGTGCTTATGTTTCTGGCTTACTTCACTCTGTATAATGGGCTCCAGTTTCATCCATCTCATTAGAACTGATTCAAATGTATTCTTTTTAATGACTGAGTAATATTCCATCGTGTATATGTACCACAGCTTCCTTATCCATTCGTCTGCTGATGGGCATCTAGGTTGCTTCCATGTCCTGGCTATTATAAACAGTGGTGCGATGAACATTGGGGTGCACGTGTCTCTTTCAGATCTGGATTCCTCAGTGTGTATGCCCAGGAGTGGGATTGCTGGGTCATATGGCAGTTCTATTTCCAGTTTTTTAAGGAATCTCCATACTGTTCTCCATAGTGACTGGACTAGTTTGCATTCCCACCAACAGTGTAAGAGGGTTCCCTTTTCTCCACACCCTCTCCAGCATTTATTGCTTGTAGACTTTTGGATAGCAATCCTTCTGACTGGCATGTAGTGGAACCTCATTGTGGTTTGGATTTGCATTTCTCTGATAATGAGTGATGTTGAGCATCTTTTCATGTGTTTGTTAGCCATCTATATGTCTTCTTTGGAGAAATGTCTGTTTAGTTCTTTGGCCCATTTTTTGATTGGGTCATTTATTTTTCTGGAATTGATCTGCAGGAGTTGCTTGTATATTTTTTAGATTAATCCTTTTTCTGTTTCTTTGTTTGCTATTATTTTCTCCCATTCTGAAGGCTGTCTTTTCACTTTGCTTATGACTGATGGAAAGCAAGACAGGAGGGAAAGAGAACTGACTCATTGGTATTTTTTTATATATACCGCTAAGGGTACCAAGTAGCTGGCTTTTCACATATTTTAACTCTAGAAAGTGCAAACCAATCTCATATTGATGGACAGCAGAGCCTCCTCAATTGTATGACTCTGGTTTTCAATGGACAGAGTAAAAAGTGGTAGATAAGAATTTTATGGGGAAATACTACCAATTTGCCAAAATGCTAGAAAGTCATGACAGTATGTTAATAGAGGCAGTCTGTCTTCTTGATTATGAGGCTGATAGGCTACTGACCTGTTTTTAGGGAACCTTCACATTTTTTCAAAGAAATTACCTGGAAGAAATAGGAGTTCTTTTGTTTATGTGTATAGCATATATGTCTTCCACTCCCCCAAAAAACATCTTAGACATTTTGCAAACAGTAATCAATATTCTTGGATCCCAATTATTACTCTAAATAAAAACTTTTAAAATTACCCTCTCTTCACAATGTGAATTGTGAATCCAGAAATGCTCTGATATTTATATCCAGAAATATAAAGTTGGTTTAAAAAAAAAAAAAAGCTTCCCCTTCTTCTGATTACTGGGATGGGATTCTCACTTTTTCCTACCTTTCTGACTATCCTTGTTCATCTCTTTATGGACTCCTATTATTTTCTCCCCCTTAAATTCAAAATCAACTCTAACAGTTACTGTAGCCATGAAATTAAAAGACTCTTGCTCCTGGGAAGAAAAGCTGTGACAAACCCAGACAGCATATTAAAAAGCAGAGACATCACTTTGCCAACAAAGGCATGTTTACTCAAAGCTATGGTTTTTCCAATAGTCATGTATGGATATGAGATTTGGACCATAAAGGAGGCTAAGCGTCAAAGAACTGATGCTTTTGAACTGTGGTGCTGGAGAAAACTCTAGAGAGTCCCTTGGGCAGCAAGGAGATCAAACCAGTCAATCCTAAAGGAAATCAACCCTGAATATTTATTGGAAGAACTGATGCTAATGCTCCAATACTTTGGCCACCTGATGCAAAGAACTGACTTATTGGAAAAGACCCTGATGCTAGGAAAGATTGAAGGCAAAAGGAGAAGGGGATGACAGAGAATGAGGTAGTTGGATGGCATCACCAGCTCAATGGACATGAGTCTGAGCAAATTCCAGGAAACAGTGAAGGATAGGAGAGCCTGGCATGCTGCAGTCCGTGGGGTTGCAATGAGTCAGGCATGACTTAGTGACTGAGCAACAACAACAAAAATTCAGACATTTTCTAGGCTTATGTCCAAAGTTTCTTTCCTACTTTCTTTGTTCTCCCTGGAAAATTGCACCCATGTCTGTAGCTTCGCCTGTCTCCAGGTCTCCACCTTGAGCTCCAAGCCCCTTCTTACTCTAATGAGACTCACAGTCTGGCGCTCCTGGGAGTTTAAGACTCAACTTGCAAGAGCTCATGAGTAGAGTCAAGAGTCAGTCGGTTTAAGATCTTGAAGAGGGAGTGCTGTGTTCTAGCCATGGGGCTCCAGATGAAGCTGATGGTACAGAAATAGAAGCTAAAAAGATGCACACAAACATACTGTCTCATGGTGAAATGATATAAAGATGGATAGTTTCTGCAATTGAAAATAGTAAAATTAACATGAATTAATTATTTCTATTTTCACTAATTCAGTTGACTATCCCCCATTATTCTGAATTAGAGTGATTCTTATTTCCAATCTTTCCCTTCAAAATAAACTTCTGATAATTATTTTTGAAACGTATTATACCTGAAAGCCCTGTGAAAAGTAACTAAGTACATTGTGTTCAAGCGTTAAAATGATGTACAAACTCCAAATTAAAATATAACTCCTTATTCCAAAGTTTTAATAGAATGAAACTCAAAAAGAAATTTTATCTGATAAAATTCAGGTCATTGAAAAAAAGTTCAAAAAAGAACATTCTCTACAACAAATAGCACTTCCATTTAATTATTGGTTGAGTTAGTTTTCATCCACTTTAAATGTTGAGTTTAGCATCCTCATATATTAACAATCCTGGTAACACATGGAAATAACAAACTTCAAGTAGATTACAATTAGTTATGCAGGACCTTAACCTGTATCTCCCTATAAGGTTTGTCATCATCACATCCTCCTGTTTCTAATCTTCTGTAATTCCTTCCCTGATCACTACCCCAGTATCCATGAGGCAAGGAAAAATAAACAGAGCTTAAATATAAGCCTCAAAAGATCCATATTTTAACAAACATTGAGTAAAGAACTTCTTTGTGGTTCATAAATTTAAAATGAATTGAGGTTGAGTTTCAAAAACTGTTTCAAGTGGACACAAAAAACACCATCTCCAAATCCAGTTGGTTTTGACACCAATTGTAAAGATAATCGATGCTCATAATTCTCTGAGCTGTGTTCCTCCATCGTAGAACTTTTGTCTTTCCAGGAACAGTAAAGCCACTGAAAGACCTGCTCAGCCTTTCTAATCAAAAATGTATATGAGTGATCTATCAAAGTACCTCTTGGCACATGTGACTCACACATCCTTGAGAAGTTTTGATCCTTGCATCTAAGGGCCTGATGACTACATTCTGATGGAAATGGAGGTATCTTTTCAGGGCACTGTCATTTTATATAGTTCAAATAAACTGTAACTGCATAGGTGGTATCATGTGAGAAAGATTATTTGGGGATGTGGACACTTCAAAAGAAAAAAGGACAAACATCTGTAGTTGTATCATGAAACTAAAGCGAGGCAGGAATCAAATCTAGCTTGGAGTCACCTATTGAAGAACAATTTTGAATGAAGAAGAAACGGTGGTGCAGCAGAAATGATTCATTTGCCCTCAGCGTCTGCAGATGGCTCCCCAGAGCTCCCCTCCCCACTCCTCTCTGCTATGTAATTAATCAGAAAGAGGGGGCCCATGTTAAAAAAGAATTCTGCAAAATTCTTTATAACTGAGGCCACTAGCCAAAGTCGGAATAGCACCTGAGAATGGCTGCAAGTCACGGAAGAAAACCTTCCAGTTCAGCCCCACTGGGAAAAGACTATTCTTTTCCCTTCAGAACATCAGTTTCTGAGTGGAGGGCAAAATATCAATATGAAAGGAGGCACAGATGTGCAGGCTCCTCTCATAGAACCTTCTGGGAAAAAACAGCTTGCTAACCAAATTAAAGACCTCTGTCTGGAAGAGATTGCCAGTCGCAGTGTTCAAAGAATAAAGTCTGCAAGTGAAATATGCATTTAAGACTCGGAAAAAGATATTAAGTTAGATTAAATAGAAAATAGATTTGAAGATAAAGTGATCTTGTATATTACATTTTTAGGAGATAAAAACATGAAAAATAGTGGATGGAAAGTTTTCTGCTATCAGACTAGATAAAATATCTAAAAAAAGATGTTTAAAAGTTCACTAATGGCTTATTAGCCTTTTTTATTCTAGGGTCTTGTGATGAAACCACTTAAAGTTATATCTCTTTGGCTTCTTCAGCTAAATGCTTCTTTTTTAGGTATTTGTTTTTATTGAAGTACAGTTTGGGCTACAGAGGATGAGATGGTTGGTTGACATCACCGACTCAGTGGACAAGAGTTTGAGCAAGCTCTGGGAGATAGTGAAGGACAGAGAAGCCTGGCGTGCTGCAGGCCATGAGGTCGCAAGGAGTTGAACAGGACTGAGCAACTGAAATGAACTGATAGTTTTGTTTTATCTTTTGGCTGTATTGGGTCTCTTTTGCTGTGCTCTGGCTTTCTCTAATGGTGGCAAGCTGGGATCTAGTCTTCAATGCGGTATGTGGGTTTCTCATTGTGGTGGCTTCTCTTGTTGCAGAGCACGGGCTCTAGGGCTCATGGGCTCAGTGGTTGACAGCTCACAGGCTCGAGAGCACTGGCTCAGTAGTTGTGGTGAACGAGCTTTAGTTGCTTGCAGCATGTAGGATCTCCCTGGACTAGGGATCGAACCCAGGTCCCCTGTGATGGCAGGTGGATTCTTAACTACTGGACCACCAGGAAAGTCCTTTATTGAAATATAGTTGACTTACAATATTATGCTAGTTTCACGTGTGTGTGTGTGTGTGTGCGTGTGTGTATGTGTGTACTCAGTCATGTCCGACTCTTTACGACCCCATGGACTATAGCCCACCAGGCTTCTCTGACCATGGAATTCTCCAGACAAGCATACCGGAGTGGATTGCCACTCCCTTCTCCAGAGGAACTTCCTAACCCATAGATGGAGCTCTGGTCTCCTGCATCGCAGGCAGATTCTTTACCGTTTGAGCTACAGAGAAGTTTCAAGTGTACAACATAGTAATTTGATATTTTTATAGACACCATCAGAAAAACTATTAGAACTCAGTAGAGTTGTAAGATACAAGATTAATATAAATAAATCTGTTGCATGTCTATACGCTAATAGTGAATTATCAGAAAGAGAAATCAAGAAAACAATTCCACTTATAACCGAATCAAAAAAATAAAATATCTAGGAATAAATTTAACCAAGGAAGTGAAAGATCTGTACTCTGAAAAGTATAACACACTGATGAAGGATACTGAAGACTATACAAATAAATGGAAAGATAGGGACTGGAAGAATTAATATAGTTACAATGTGCATGCTACCTAAAGTAATCTATAGAGTCAGTGCAATCCCTATCAAAATACTCATGACATTTTTTCACAGAGCTAGAACAAGTAATTCTGTAATTTGTATGAAACCACTGAAGATCTTGAATAGCTGTACCAATCTTGAATAAAAACAGCAAAGCTGAAGGTATCACGCTCCTTGGCTTTATATTATACTACAAAGTTACAGTACTCAAAACAGTATGATATTGGCACAGAACAGACACATAGATCAATTGAGAACAGAGAGCCCAGAAGTAAATCCGCTTATTTATTGGATCCTTTGATCCATATGATCAATCCACGACAAAGAAGGCAAGAATATGCAAATAGAGAATAAACAGTCTCTTCAGTAAGTAATGTCAGGAAAGCTGGACAAATAAAGTAATGAATAGTTGAATAAATAATGAACAGCAATTTTTTTAGAGCTAAATGATTCTTGAAGGAAATTTCCCCCCAAATTTAAAGATCTGAAGTGATTTGTAAAGTAGTTATTAACATTCATTGAAATGTCATTAATTTTTTTAAAAGTCTTTTATCACAGAGATATCAGGACTGGTTCATAGAGATCACCTCTTAGATGAAAAGAGAAACTTAAGCAGAGAGGCAAGAACGAGCTGCCTGTTCTATTTGCCTGCCCCGTGCTCCGGAATGGCGATCGATTGTCACCACTGACTCTCCATCTGTGCAGTGCTCCTGTTTTGACTGTAGTGACAGGACAATCTCTTGGTTTTCTTCCCTTCTCCCCACAAGCAACATTTCAATTTTCGATGTAGGTTCTTCCACTTTGGCCCCATATGAAAGCTTTTCTCTTTTATTTACCTCTCTTATGGAACTGACTGGAAAATACAAGCCTTTTCTTGGGTCAGTTTTAAAAAAAATGTTTCCATGAATGTTTATATGTTCTGCAACTTTCTTCTAAGCATCTATAATGTTTTAAACTGTCTGTATAATGCCCCCAAATATTCTTAATGAGTGAAAAATCAATGGTGGGGTTATGATTTTGATCTAGACATGCTTTCAAACATTGTCATCACAATGGATGATTCATCCAAGGTGGCTGAAATGATTGTTGTTTAGTATTTCCTCTTAGGGTAGCCTACAACTACTTTTTAAAAAATTTAAATGTATTCATTGATTATATTAATAATAACATAATATATAATAACAACAACATAATAATAATCTGCTGCTCCAGGTCCCAGTTGCCACACAGAAGAACTTTAGTTTTAGTGTGTGAACTCTTAGTTGTGGTTTGAGGGATCTAGCTCCTTGACTGGGAATGCAGTCCGGGCCCCTTGGATTGGAAATGCCAAGTCTCAGCCACTGGACCATCAGGGAAGTTGCTACTATTTTAATTTTTATTTCTTTCTTTGCCTTCTGTTTTTTGTCTTTTAAAATGTATTTTTAATTGAAATATACTTAATTTACAATGTTGTGTTAATTTCAGGTATCAGCAAAGTAATTCAGTTATATATATATTTTTTTTTCAAATTCTTTTCAATTATAGTTTATTACAAGATATTAATATAGTTTTGTTTTATTTATTTCTGGCTGTGTTGGGTCTATGTTGCTGTGTGGGCTTTCTCTAGTTGCAGCGAGCGGGGCCTATTCTCTAGTTGCAGTGTGAGGGCTTCTCTTGACTCTTGTTTGGGAGCACGAGGTCTAGGGCACATGGGCTTTAATAGTTGTGGCACAGGCCTGTGTTGTTCCATGGCTTATCAGATCTTCCCAGATCAGGGATTGAACCTGTGTCTCCTGCATCTCCTGCATTGGCAGGCAGATTCTTTACCACTGAGCCAACAGGCTTTTGTTGGTTATCTATTTTGTGTATAGTATCAACTACTTACTTTCTAGATGAATGGTTCAGAGAAGTGATTGGCAGGTGTGATAGACATCACCATGGCAACTCTTCATAAAGGAAATTGATGGCTGAGCAAGTTGAGGGTTTGTATTAAGAGCTTAATAATCCCCCGGCTGTTTGTTCAGGTTCTGTATCTTCCTAAGGATTTCAGGGGAGGGATGATGGATCAAATATTTTATTAGTTCAGAAAGCCTCACCCACAAAATATATATTTATCCCTTCAATTTGCTCTTTCGCTGCCACATAGTTTAGCCCGCTGAAACATTTTATTTTTCTGTCAGTGGCATTTGCGTCAAGAGCCCTGACCAAATATGACCTCGGTCAGTGGTAGATTCCAGCCAGTGTCTTTGACCTAGACACACCAGACACTGAAAGGGTCGCACCCTGTCTTCAATTTCCCTTTCCAAGACCAGCTACATAATTCTGGGGACTCAATGCAAAGTAAAAATGTAGAACCATTTGTTGAAAAATTAGGAAGAATTCCCAAACAATGACAGCACAGCATTAAGGCAAGCCAAGTCCCTTTGGCCCAGCTGTACGGTTTGCTCGTCCACAAGGGCAGCCGGGTTCCCCTGTCTCCTTGCCCTCTCCTTTCATCCAGGCTGACATTTTCTTCTCTCCTGCTCATTTTCAAGAAGGTGAAAATAGCTAGAATCTTCCCCAGGCAGCCGAGTCTTACTGAATCCTCATTATTCCAAGTGAGGAAAAGAAAAAGGCTCACTCCTCTTGCAGATTTGGGTGATGAAAGCGAACTCCATTTCTTGCTGACTACAAAATTATTAGCCTGAAAAAGTCAGAGAATGTTGCCCTGAAAGGATCCCTGCCCTGACAGAGATGAGGCTGAACAGCCTTTTGGTCTTTTTCCACTTTTTTAAAATTTCTAGAACCCTGTGCAAATGTATGTAAGCATATTTGATACTTAATATACCAAATCAAAGCTCTGATTGTTTTAATAATGGGAGAAACATATCTATGGTTTCGAGCAAGCTATTATCTTTCTTTCAAGTATATTAACAGTAATAAGAAAAAAAGAAAAGTTCTTTTCAGAATATATTTGAGAACCAGTCTCATCATAATTCTGTAGTATGGATACAAGAAAGGCATTTGTGGTTGAAGGATTTATGTCTCTGATGGAGAATAACTTAGTATTTCCCTAAATGTGCCTTGCAATTGCTAGTGTTCCATGATTGTAAGAAGGACTCCATACTCAAATAAGGCTGGGAAATTCTGCTTTAGAGATCCATATAAAAGTCTCCTGGATGCCCTGCAGCTTAGAAAGGGAAAAAAGAAAACAAAAAGAGAATCTATAACCCATCTGCTCTTTGTTTAACCCAGTTTTGTCCAAACACATTTAATCACAGAATGCTTTCACTGTATAGTAACTATGAAAGTCCTGGTGTTGATCAAGCACACTTTGGGAAATACTGATTTAATGAATCCATGAAGATCATTGGAAAAGATTTTGTATTGTTGGTCAGATGCTAGATTTCAACCTCTGTTTTATGCCACTAACATGCCTGCACTCAAACAGAACCAGCCCTCAGAGGTGGTTATCGTGATCCTGATTTTATATGCAAGGTAAACAACTTAAGTAATTGACTCGGACACACAACTTTAGGTGGCATAGGGTTTCTGAACTGGTATCTTTCTCTCCAGCCCAAGGCCCCTTCCTCCACAGCACTCAGAATTTACTAACAGTGGTGAAACAGGACAGCATAAAGAATTTATAACATCTTATGAATGCATGCTCTCAGTTCTGAAGGTTGAGTCTTTCTTAAGATACATGGAATTCTCTTGACAGATTTTTTTCACAAATGAAACAATAAATCTGCCTTCTCTTGTGGTTTGCCATCTGTTATGAAGCCCAAGAGAAAAATCTTTCTCTTTACAGCAAAGCTTGGCTGAACAATTTTAACAAGTAACTAAGGTGCAGAATGCAGAATACCTCAGTGGAGAATCACAGCTACTAGGCTGGGTCTGCATCCTGTTAGACTGAGGCTAATACTGTGAGTGTTGTACTTCTCAGTAAGTAGGTTCATTAGCCTCTAGCAGAAATTTGCAAACTTTTATTAACCAGCTACCAGAGGCGTGCGTGGGTACTCAGCTGGATCAAAATCAAAGGAAATACTCAGGTTTGCATTAACTTCTGCTCAGATCCTGATTTACCCTTTAAAAAAAAAATTGTGCTGGGTCTTGGTTGCCGCACACAGGCTCTTCGCTGCATCATGTAGGGTCTCTCGTTGTGCTGCATGGACCCTGAACTGTGGCTCACAGGTTCAGTTGCTCTACGGCGTGTGGGGATCTTAGTTCCCTGACCAGGGATTGAACCCATGTCCCCTGCATTACAAGACAGATTCCTAACCACTGGACCACCAGGGAAGTCCCCTGATTTACTCTTTATCCTTAAAGCTGAAAATGATATTTACTGTTGAGCATCTTTTCTCACTTGATCTGAAATAATTCAGTGTTTTAGACCTACTAGTTTCTCCAGATTTTCAGGAAAACTTAATTGGTGAATCATTGCACATATTAATATCAAAGGAAGTATTCCATAAATAAAGCCAGTCTAGAAGAGAGGCTGCATCATGTAGGCACCTGTACAAACAGCCATAGCGAGGAAAAAGAATACATGGTAAGAAGGGTTAGAATAGACTGCTCAGACCAGAGGTCACAGTGAGAGGAGACCCACCCATTCAGAGAAAGCTCAATTCATGTCAGCACTTGAGGGATAAGTGGGGATTGATTAAAGACACCAAGTGGATTGACTGTAAGGCAATCTGTTTGAAACACTGACATATAACTAGGAAGCGGTAGACCTAAGATTGCAAGAGAAATTGCTTCTCCTAGCAGCTGGGGGCCCTGAAAGCAGTGTCTCTTCTCCGGTGTCAGTTTTAGGGTAAAATAGCATCACCATGGGCTTCCCTGCTGGTCCAGTGGTTGAGACTTGGCCTTCCAGTGCAGAGGGTGCGGGTTAGATCCCTGGTCAGGAGCTAAGATCCCACATGCCTCACAATCAAGACACCAAAATATAAAACAGAAGCAATATTGTAGCAAATTCAATAAAGACTTTTAAAAAGAAACACAGCAGTCACCCACCAGGACTGTTCTCAAAAGAGCCACACCACCGTGAAGGTGCCGCACCAGAGGCTGCAGCCAGGGGTCGAGATGGGGAGACAAGGGCCAGAAAAGCTTATGCTGGAACATACAGGAGAAGACCCTTTCAAAACTCTCTGAAAGAACTGAAGGGATTCTTGAGGGTGGCTAATTTCTGGCCGTCAATTAGAGCCCATACTGGAAATATCAGTATAAGTCTATGTTATAGAGGCAGGCTGGAAAAGGAAGCAGGAAGTAACAATCTAGTTTGGGTTGCATCGGTTATACTGGCTGTGGTTTTTGTCTCTGCAGCCCCCACTTAGCCTGTAACAAAGTCCTCTCCTCCTGACCAGGGGTTTGGGCAATCACAATGTGTCACGCATGCCCACAGGGCTCTGCGATTAATAGAGGTGTGAGAATGTAACCAAGATGGAGCGTCTTAGGATATATCCTTGAGCTTGTTAAGAGCTGGATTCAAATAGTACCAAAACATTTATAATAAAGTTTGGGAAATTAAATGCTGACTGTTTAATGGAATTGCAATTCATGTGTTAGGTGCAATGATGTGTGTGAGCTCAGTTGCTAAATCATACCTGATTCTTTGCAACCCCATGGGCTGTGGCCCACCAGGCCCCTCTGCCCGTGGGGTTTCCCAGACAAGAATACTGGACTGGGTTGCCGTTTCCTCTTTCAGGGGATCTTCCTGACCCAGGGATCATCTTTGGCATCTCCTGCATTGGCAGGTAGAGTCTCTACTCCTGATCCACCTGGGAAGTCTATAAATTACATTTAGTGTATTGCACATACAGACATATATAAAGTAATATATTTAAAAATTTAGTCCATCTGGATTGTATTTTAGAACATGAGAAGCATATAACTTTTTATCTCCAAATAGTTGTACCAACACCATTTATTGAATGATTCACAATTTTCCCACCAGTTTGATATGCCACTGTAATAAAATCCTCAGTAGTTAGGTTCATATTATCCATTATGTTCTTTTGATTTGTGTGTCTTAGCACATGTGTGATAGCATGTTAATTATTACTATTATGCTACATGACATGATACAAAATCTGAAAGTTCAGATTTTGTAAAAGTTCCCTCTTTAAAAGTGATTTTCATTTTTCAGTATTTTAAATGCCTTCCTGATGTTTTATTTTTGGGTGTAAAATTTAGAATAATCTTGTGAAGTTTTTAAGAGTGCTATTGAAATTTAGATTGTAGTCTCATCATATTTATATATTATTTGGAAGAGTTTTAAGAACCTTGAATAATTTAATAAGTTTTCTGAAAATTGCATGGTTTATATATAGGCCTAGATAAGAGAATTCAAAATGCATAGTACTTCTTTCTTTTTGAAAAAGCTGTCATAACTTTTTAAAATTCCAAATTCTTTGTTTAATGTTTCTACTAGATATTTTTGTATAAGTTTCTCCTTTATTTCCATTAGCATGGGTAATGCTGATTTATTCTGCCAATATAAATTTATTTGAATGGTATTTATCTCTATTTCTAATGTATGTTTGAGTTTCTGGTGAATTTTTATCAAAGCCAAGTTCTCTATTTTTCATTTGCATTGCTGCTGTATTCCAAGAGGAGGCAAAGAGCATATATTTGAGAATTAGGCTCCCCCTGCTGGTAGATCTGACACCCTACAGCGTCTTACTCTTCAATCACTCAGTCGTGTCCGACTCTTTGAGACCCCCCATGGACCATGGACTGCAGCACTCCAGGCCTCCCTGTCCATCACCAACTCCCAGAGCTTGCTCACACTCATGTCCATTGAGTCAGTGATGCCATCCAACCATCTCATCCTCTGTTGTCCCCTTCTCCTCCTGCCTTCAGTCTTTCCAGCATCAGGGTCTTTTCCAACGAGTCAGTTCTTGGCATCAGGTGGCCAAAGTATTGGAGCTTCACCTTCAGTATCAGTCCTTCCAATGAATATTCAGGGCTGATTTCCTTTAGGATGGACTGGTTGGATCTCCTTGCAGTCCAAGGGACTCTCAAGAGTCTTCTCCAACACCACAGTTCAAACCATCAATTCTTCGGCGCTCAGCTTTCTTTATAGTCCAACTCTTACATTCATACATGACTACTGGAAAAACCATAGCTTTGGCTGGATGGACCTTTGTCAACAAAAATAATGTGTCTGCTTTTTAATATGCTCTCTAGGTTGGTCATAGCTTTTCTTCCAAGGAGCAAGTGTCTTTTAATTTCATGGCTGCAGTCACCATCTGCATTGATTTTGGAGCCCCCAAAACTAGTCTCTCACTGTTTCCCAATTTATTTGCCATGAAGTGACGGGATCAGATGCCATGATCTTCACTTTTTGAACGCTAAATTTTAAGCCAGCTTTTTCACTGTCCGCTTTCACTTTCATCAAGAAGCTCTTTAGTTCCTCTTCACTTTTGGTCATAAGGGTGGTGTCATCTGAATATCTGAGGTTATTGATATTTCTCCCGGCAATCCTGATTCCAGCTTGTGCTTCATCCAGCCCAGCATTTTGCATGATGTACCCTGCATATAAGTTAAATAAACAGAGTGGCAATATACAGCCTTGACGTACCCCTTTCCCAATTTGGAACCAGTCTGTTGTTCCATGTTCTAACTGTTGCTTCTTGACCCACATACAGATTTCTCAGGAGGCATGTAAGGTACTCTGGTGTTCCCATCTCTTGAAGAATTTTCTACAGAATATATCTTACTCTAGACTCTTAAAATTCAATTCTGTTTTATAGCATCTTGGACCTAAGAGACTGAAGTGTTAGCTGACACTTCTCTGCTGCACTGTCTGCATGGATGTTGATATGAAATTTAGAAAGGCACTGTAATTTGAAGACAGTGGTATGCTGGTGTATATGTAGCAGTTAACACTCTGAAAAGCACTGATTTGTAACGTTTGCTAATTTTGGGGGTAAAATACCTCCGTCATGGCTCACTTAAAGTCACAGATCTGAAGTCAGTGAACGTGCAGCGAGAAACATTTATAATTGACTCATGACTGGTTCCGACAAGCCAGCTCCAGTACACTGCTGGTCGAGGCTGGTAAAGGCTTGAACTAGATTTTATATTCTGCGTAGGGTATGTGGGGCTTCCCTAGTGGCCCAACAGTAGAGAACCCGCCTGCCAGTGCAGGAAACTCAAGAGACGTGGGTTCAACCCCGGGTCAGAAAGATCCCCTGGAAAAGGAAATGGCAAACCCATTGCAGTCTTCTTGCCTGGGAAATCCCGTAGACAGAGGAGCCTTGGCGGGCTACAGTCTATGGGGTCTCAGAAGAGTCGGACACGACTTAGCAAATAAACAACATCAACAACATAGAATATGTGGGAGGCAAGAGTGCATAGCAGGGGAAAAAAATCAAGTGCTTTAAAGTTAGATCCAAATTTAAATCTCACTCCACTGATTTTTAGCTTTGAGCAGAATGTTCTTTGAAATTTTCTAGCCTCTAAAATGAGTTAATACCTCACCTGCAAAACTATTATTGAAATTAAATAGAGTATGCATGTAAATCACCTCAACAAAACATTTCTAATAATTTTTTCTAATAGTAATAAGTATTTCTAATAATGGCAGGTTAATTGTCCACGTCTAGGCTGGAGTAAGGATAATGAGACACTGAGATGCTCGCTGAAGGCTGAAACAGGAGCTGCTCCTGACCTCTGATCTCGGGGAGTTTCTAGTCTAGGATGAGCCTTCTGCTCAGGTGACTCCGAGGAAGTCCTTCTGATGATAAAGACAGGAAAATACTGGAGGATTATGAAGCAGTAGCAGCAGATAAATAATCTTGTATTTGGTTTTAGTTTTCCGGGTAAGAGGCAAGAGAAGGCAGTAACTGGGGAATAATGGAGAACACTTTGTCTTGGATGTCAGGTCGGGGCCCAGTGGCAGAAAGAAGAAAACACACCTGAGTCCTTGCTGTGTCTCCTGCTGCTGGGCTGGATTTACTAATGGTGTTTTGAAAGTTCTTCCTTTGTGCAAGCCTCTTGGTTCCGAATTCCCACCTGAGAAAGACCCTAGTCTTCACTCACTTCCGGTCTCTGTTTAAGTATTAAAAGATATGCTCTAGGGAGCTGGGCTTCCCACGTGGCCCAGTGGTAAAGAATCAGCCTGCCAATGCAGGAGACACAGGAAAGCAGGTTTGATCCCTGGGTCGGGAAGATCGCCTGGAAGAGGAAAAGGCAACCCACTCCAGTATTCTTGCCTGGAGAATCCCATGGACAGAGGAGCCTGGTGGGCTACAGTCCATGGGGTCGCAAAGAGTCAGACACGACTGAAAGCGACTGAGCACGCACGTCCGAAGGCAGCTGAAGGCAAGCAGATCACTGGGTTACTGGGATGAACAGCCCAACAACCACTCCACAGCCCAGCCTCTCAGGAGTTTCAGCAGCAGGGCTCCCGGGCACGCCCCCAGGGAACTGAGAAAGACTCAACAAAGCGTGCCTGGTCTTCTGTATGTTTAATTTTTCAGAGGATTAAACATTAAACTCAGAGGATGTCCAAATGTCTTCTTAATCTCCCTCTGATGACTGTTTTAGACACCAGGAGTGGATCTCCCAGACTCGTTTCCCCGGCAGGATTTCTAGCTGGGGAAGCCTAGGGAATGCCAAGACTTTTTGTTAGGGGCGGGGTGGGGGTGGAGGGCGGCTGCAGCCGAGTGCCCAGTCCTAACCACAGGTCCTCCAGGCAACTCCCAACCGAGACTTTTTTAAAGCTTTGTCTTTGTAATAAAAAATAAGCTGTGGCAAGTTGTTTTCTGAGTCCCTAAACAAAGGGAAGAGGGGAGAGATAAAGGGTCGGTGAGAGTAAAGGCAGAACAAGACTCTGATTACCTGTGCCTTTCTAGCCAGGGCAGACGGACCACAGTTTGCCCTGATCAAAGCAAGAAGGGCAGTCAGACTTCAGCAAAGACTTCCAGGAGTCAGAGATGCACATTTGCCAAGACGATCAGCACCCTGTACCACCCGAGAGGGCACTTCTGATGCCCAAAGTGGCAGCTGCTTTCAGAGTGGAATCTCCAGGAAGATTTTCATTTCCTGCTTGTTCACTTGTTTGACATTTATTACCATGGGATCCTCTAAGATCTTCTTAAACAGCCCCCGCCCCCCTCTACCTGCCCAGAGAAAAGGTAAATTTTTTAAACTATTTCAGTATAAAGCATGAAAATATACCTAACGTTTTTACTTAGTTAGCTCCCAGTGAATATGTCCTCAAGATGACTGCAACGAATTCAAAGAGTTCATTTTAAACTGGGTATACGTGTCAAACACAAGATCATTTTGGAAGGGCCCGAAGAATACCAACATGATAGAGAGATTTTGAAAATTCCAGTCGTTTTTTGACATCCTAGTTGCCACTCCAGGATGGTCTGTCCTCATTACGGATCCTGAATGAAGCGGGACGTGGAGGACTGGACGTGGAGAGCAGGTGCATCTTAGAACTTCTTTTGGAATATCTGCCCCGCAAAGGTAGATCCCAGAAGCATGCGCACTGGGTTCTGTTTCAGCTCCGCAAAGCCCTGAGATGCTGCCAAATACTCTTCTTTTACTTCGAAGCTGTCAGAGGAGAGGGAAACAGATTTTGTGACCAATTTTAGCTCTTTGTAATTGACTTCCAACTCAGAAGAAGGTAGATTTTTATTTTTTGAAAGAAGATTCTTTTTCTCACTAAAAAGCAATGTTGCTTTTTTTTTTTTTAATAAAACTTTTAGAGAGGAGGTTTGAGAAAATTTAGGGGAAGCCTCCTTAAGGAAGAAATTTAGTTTGTGTATGAATTTAGTTTGTATGCTCTTCTTACTGTTTGTTTTCATTGGAAACTGAACTTGGTAGGTTTTGGCAAAGCATTTAGCCAAGTTTTGCTTTGGGGTTTTGGGGCTTTCGGCTGCTATTTTTGTGGCTTGTTTTATTTGAAAACTTTATTTGTTTAGAAACTGAGGCCACAGGACTTTCAACAAAATCAAGTTTCTAAAGAGGCTCTCCATTTTTTCCTCCCTACTTCAGGTCCCAAAATATGCTGGAAGATTTCTATAAATAATTTTTTTTTTAACTTCTGGACTTGGGCTTGCCCATTTTTAATTGGAAACTGAGGCCAGGGAATTTCAATATGTTTTTTAAAGTTTGAATCTTTCTCTGCTATTTTTATTATTTATATCAGAAGATTTTTGTTTTCTTAGCTTATGTCTGTTACTTTGTTTTATATTGGAAACAGTAGCATGGGAGCTTGAAATATCATCCCACACTGGAAAACTTCAAAGGCACTTAAAAACTGTACAACCAGATTTTGGGGTGCATATTTCTGCTATCTTTGTTTTGCTTGAAAGCAGAAGTTTTGATTACATGTTGTGTATTTATACCATATGGTATTTCAGTGTGAGTGGCAGTTAAATTCATTTCTTCTTTATTTTACTTAACATGTATTTACTGAAATCCTTCTTGGTGCTGGGTACTCCCCTGAGTGTACCAGTGAGCAAAACCAAGCCCCTGGCCCTATGATTGGATTCAGTGGGTCCTTGGTCAGTTGTTCCATTTAGGAATGGGGGTTTTTGATTTAGGGTTTCCCACGTGGTGCTGGTGGGAAAGAACTCTCCTGCCAATGCAGGAGACATAAGAGACTCAGGTTCAATCCCTCGGTCAGGAAGATCCCCTGGAGGAGGGCATGGCAACCCACTCCAGTATTCTTGCCTGTAGAATCCCATGGGCAGAGGAGCCTAGCAGGCTAGGTGTCCATAGGGTTGCCAAGAGTCGGACATGACTGAAGTGACTTAGCATGCACACACAGTATTTATGGCTGGACAGGAGACTGAGGGTTGAAGGGTGTGAGAGAGAGGTTTCAGGCTGAGCTGGAGTTGGTGGCTGGTGTTGGTTGTAGAATTGGGGAGAAGGGGTTACCACCAGGAAGGATGAGCTGGAAGTGGGAGACTATGGGAAGAAGGATTAAGTCCAGATTTGGGTATTTGGATTGAGGACTAATAGGGTCAGGGTTTCCTAATGTCATCCAGTGTATGGAATGGCAGAATGCATGCCTGTTTTTACAGGTATGTCTCCTTAGTGTTGACCGGACGATCTGAAAAATATCCCATTGTAAACGTGTAGAAGTGCCCTTCACCCACTCCAGCATATACACACACATACTAGGGAGTGAGTTACACTCATTAATTCTTTCTTCATTTCTTTTGATGAATATTTACTGAGCTCCTGCCTTGTACCAGGTACTTATCCAGGCCTTGGGGCATGTCAGTGAACAAAACAGATGAAACCCTTGACCTCAATCTAATGATGCTTAGGTTGAAGTGAGTGTACATCTAAATAATTACTCTTTGAAATGCATAGCTGAGCTAGACAAAATAAAGTTATGCTTTACTGGGATGTCAGGCAGAGTCACTTAAGGAGTTGAGTTTAATGCTTGAGTTGGAGTAAGAAATTAGACTCTGGGTCTACACACAAAAGAGTTATAACCAAGACCCTCCCCACCCCCTGAAAAGTCATGACATCTCAGTTGGACCAAGGGAAATGTCACACTCTGGCACAGAGGAACCGCAGGGAAGCTCTGCCTCAGTGTGGAGAATCTGCAGGAAAAAAATTCAGCTCTTACTCTCAAAAGGCACAGACCAGAACCTCACCTGAATCAGTGATCTGAAATGCAATAGCCAGGACTTCAGGAAGACTTAAGAAAGTCAAGTCTGGGGGAGAAAAAGTAGAGCTATCAGGAAAAGCAGATGTAACACTGCTCAAAACAACATTTCTCCAGCCCACATCACAGAAGTGTCTCAGGGAGAAACAAGCCCTGATAAAGATGAGCTCGTTGTAAAACATGTCAACTTACATAAGAGGACACAGTGCGTGAATGTCAACAGAAACAAAACAATGTGAGTTTACCGTTCTGAGAACTAAGTTTAATGGAATGACCATCAGAAAGAGCATATAAAGAAAGGCTGTTTAAAATAATTTAAAATGTGAATCAAGACTTTTAAGAAAGAATAAGACCCTGTGTTGACAGAGTGAGCAGATTTGAAAAAACCATCAAATAGAGATTCCAGAAATAAAGAACACAGACATTTAAAGTTAAAAAAATATCGTGTGAGAAGCTAGGTTAGACATAATCAATGAAAAAACTATGAGGGGGAAATTATCTATAATACAGCAAGAGAAAAAAATATGAAAGTATTTGAGATTAAGAGACATGATGGTTGAGAATGGAAAATTATAGGTTTATATAAAGTGAGTTTTAGGAAGAAAGAATGGAGAGAGAAAAATACTTGTTGTAAATGATAAAAGGAATAATTGATCAGGAAGCTATATTTCTAAACTTGTGTGAACCTAACAATAAAGAAAATTTTGTCATAATTACATAAAGAAATTGTTTTAAAACACAGAGTAATTTCTAGTTTTAACACACCTCCCTTCGTTTGTGCTATTGTATGTTTTAGGCAGGATTAGTAAGGATATGGAATATATAAAAAACTAGATAGACTTGATTTAGTGAACCTGTATAGAGCTAAACACTAGCTAGGCATTCTTTTTAAGTAAGTACACTTGAAATATCAGCAAAAACTGACCATATGCTTGCCCAAAAGGCAAATCTCAAAAAAAAATCCAAAGAGTGAATAACCAAACAACCATGTTGTCTAAATGCAAATTTATAAAATTAAAAAAGAATAAAATAACCTCCCCCAAAATATTTAGACATTTTAAAATCATGTATTTAAGTAATTCACAGATCAAAGAAAATTTTAAATCAAAAATGAGAAAATATTCAGGCTGACAAAACCATCACATATGAAAAGTGGTATGATACAGCTAAAGCCATACTTAGAAGAAAATCTAACTGCATGTTTTAGGTGGATTTTGGCCAAAGGTAGAAAAATACTAGCTTTCTCTTTACAGATTCAAATAATTAAGAAGTTCTTTTTAAAAGAGTCTCTGTTATAAAATATTTTAAGCATATGTGAATGTGTGTGTGCTAAGTCGCTCAGTCGTATCTGACTCTTTGTGACCACTTGGACTGTAGCCCGCGAGGCTCCTCTGTCCACGGGGATTCTCCAGGCAAGAATGCTGGAGTGGGTTGCCATGCCCTCCTCCAGGGGATCTTCCCGATCTAGGAATTGAACTGGGGTCTCCTGCATTGCCGGTGGATTCTTTACCAGCTGAGCTACCGGGGAAGCCAGGCTGTCGAATGAACCTTCAGACACCTGTTACCCAGCTTCAGTAGTCACCCACTCACAACCAGTTCTGTTTCCTCTGTATCTCCGGTCTGCCCCCCTCCCAGACACGACTGGATTATTCTGAAGCAAATTACTGGCATCATGCCATTTCATCCACAAACATTTCATTATGCATATCTAAAGATGGGGGGCAGGGAGGCCCGACATGCTGCGGTCCATGGGGTCGCAAAGAGTCGGACGTGATTGGTGACTGAACAACATGGTTTCTCAGCTGTGTTTGACTCTTTGCCACCCCATGGACTGTAGCTAGCTAGCCAGGCTCCTCTGTCCGTGGGAATCTCTAGGCAAGAATACTGTAGTGGGCTGCCATTCCCTTCTCCAGGAGATCTTCCCGACCCAGGGAGCAAACTCGGGTCTCCTGAGTTGCAGGCAGACGCTTCACTGTCTGAGTCACCAGGGAAACCCCTTATCTAAAGATAAATTTTTTTCTTCAAAAAAAAACAAAAACAAAAACAAAGCCATAACCACACTGTCTTAATCACAGTGACGTTTTAAGACAAGAATTCCTTAATATAATCACGTATTTAGGCAACTTCCCTGTAACTGAGCAGATTGTGACCCTCTGGCTGGCTCCCCCCTCTCACACTCAGCTGTATCTAACATCTTCAGGACTCTGTTCAGAAAAGGAGAGAAAAGAACTTTCTTATTCTCTTTGTAATGTCTGTAGGTAGCACATTCTTGTGACTCTGGAACTTTCTCTCCAATATGGAAGCCACTAGCAATATGTAGTTAATTAAATTTCAATTAACTAATATTAAATCAGCTTTAAACTTCAGTTTCTCAGTCAACTAGCCACATTTCAAGTGTTCAATAGACAAAATAGACAACAACATTAAAGAAAGAAAAATTACTGGATAATCTCACTTTTGAACAGAGAGGCAAATAAAATATATCACCCAAATCCAACATGGTATTTTTAAAATCCCACCCGAACCAAGGAGTTTTCTCAGGAAAACAGAACAACATGTCTTTAGAAAATATAAAATTCATCACATTAGTGAATGTGGAGACAGCAAAGTCAGTGAAATTATTTTGCTAAACTTCAACTCCTATTCATGATACTGCCTTTAGCAAACCAAGGATAGAGGGGTTTGCCTTAACTTGTTGAAGTGTATCCACGAAAACCTAGATGGAAGTGTAGATTAGTGCAACTTTAGAGAACAATTTGGCAGTGTGCTGAAGTAGGCTAAAGGTGTACACACTTAGCATTTCAGAAATTCCACTCTAACTGTAGCTTCTAGAGCAGTGGTTCACAAACGAAGAGATTCTGCCTCACAAGTGACATTTGGCAAAGTCTGGAGATATTTCTGGTCATCATGATTCAAGGGGAGGAGTGTGGATGGGTGATGGGGTAGTTGATATTGGCATCTAATGGGTAGAGTCGAAGGATGTTGCTAAACATCTTACTACGGACAGGCAGCCCCATAGCAAAGAGTTATCCAGCCCCAGATGTCACCAGAAGTTCTGCCCCAGAACCGATTGATCAGTAGTATTCAGAGCAGCACTATTTGTAATCTTTAAAAAGTAGAAGCACAGTTCTTAAAATGGAGCCGCAGTACATGGGTTCATTTGCATGGATTACAAAGATGTGTTTCAACACGAGAAATCTCAAAGCAGTGCTGAGTGAAGGAAAAAACACATCGCTAAAGGATGTGCACAAATGCAATTTATGTAACTTTGTAAACCTAATCCTTCCTCACGGTTTACTGCCACCAGCCCTTGTTGGTCCCTGCCCTCCTCCTCCTCCTCAAGTTTTCCTGTTAGCTTTACTAACCGAGTGACAAGACATCACATTTTATAGGATTCATTTTTTTAATTCTATTTATATTGTTTTTGTAATTTGCATGTATGATGAAAGTAAAAAAGAATACATGGAAAGGCTACGCTCCAACTTCAGGAGAGTAGTTATTTTGGGGAGGAAGGGAAAGCAAAGGCCTGGATGGTGCTCTGGCAATATCTGGAATATTTTATTTCTCTTAAGAAAGTAAAGAGATTGATGCCAGTGCAGCAAAATATTTTCTGTTTTAAAATAGCTCACAGTTAATGACTAAGAACAAAAAGAAAAAGCATGAAAGGCTAGCCCTGGCCTTCGAGTGAGAATAAATATACATCGCAGCTCTGATGTTTTCTGGATTAAACCCTGGGGAAATAACTGCATTTTCCCTGGCATTCTTCCTCACCTATGAAACAGGCTGACGATTCTTAGTCTCCAGAGTTTTTAAACTTCAGTCATGCTGTGATGCTTCAGCGTATCTGCTGATATTCTCTTATTGCCTGTGATGTTTGACAGACACGCTGCACCACCTGAAACCATCTTCTGTCCTGTGACCCTCACCCCCCACTTTGGAAAACATTGCTCTGTTATAATAAGGTGCTTTGTGGACGAACTGAGGCTCCGCTTGTAAAAACCCTCAGCTGTGTGAGCACATATTATGTATTCAGCAAATACAGTAAAGGTTGTTGGATCCTAATCTACATAGTTTATGTCATAACTTACTTTTTATAATTAAAAAAATATTTAATTCAGGCCTTCTAAATGCACATTTTAAAAACTTGTGATTTTATGTAGCCTGGGGAATATAGTCAATATTTTGTAATAACTCTGTAGGGAGAATAAGCTATTAAAATATAGAATTGAAAAAAAAAAATAAAAATAAAAAAAAAATAAAATATAGAATTGTTGTGTTGTATACTAATATAGTATTAGTCAACTATACTTTAATAAAAGTATAAAGTCAACTATAGTAAAAAATAAATCTGTGATTTTAGTAATCTAGAAAACAATGCTTTTAGGTTTTTTCCCTTTAATTTTCCCTAGATACAGTAAATATTTCTCCTCCAGCCTTATCTGTAGCATTAAATTTTTATACCGATTAACTTGTTGTTCAGTGGTAAGAAAATGAGTACAACGTGAGAGGTTCAAAACTGTAGGTTTTATTGAATAATGAATCTCGGGCATCCCAGAAGCAAGAGATGTCAAAGCCCCCTGCTCCTCTCTCCACCCCTTCTCTTGCCTGTGGCCGCTGCTTCAAATGTTGCTGATTCTTTGGGGGCAGGGAAGACTCCATGCTCTGCTCCAGTGGATAATAAGTAAGCAGTGTCACAGGTGGTGACTCCGGCTGTAAGTCAAGCATTCATCTTCTCAGAAGCACAGGTTGCAAAAAAAAAGAAAAAAAAGGGTTATATGGAGGCCATTTCAGCCTCACCCACATGAATAAACTCACCGGGGCCTTACACCAGCGCGGCTGCCGCCCGGATCCCTGTTTACGGACCACTGCACGAAGCTGCTGAGTGAGGAGGTCCTTTTGCTCATGGACATCCTTGGATAGGCTCCAAGCTGGAGCCTCGTTGGGCTAACATTTCCACAGTGATCCCCATTTTCAGTGAAGCATTCATGCTGATAATTGAAAATCTCAACCCAGTCCTCATTTTGAAGAATGACAAAAAGTATAATCTAAAAGCATCTATTTCCTCTGTCAGGGGAACCCATTCTTAAAGGTTTGGAAGGGGAGGGAGCTGAGAGTTGGAGAGCATCTAAAGGATAAGTTGTCCAGGTTGTTCCTGGGTGGAATCAGTGGAATACGTAAATTGCAGAGTTAGCACCACACCCCGGGACAGCTCAATCAAAAAATATTTTGAGAGTTTATTCTGTACAACATATCCGATTGGGAGCTTTGGAGCATATATAGAAACCCCAGCTATGTCCCTCAGTCTCCAGAGTATTAGAGAGAAACCCACATGAAGATAAAAATACCAGTGCACACAAAGAGATAATCAGAAATTCATTTCAACACTTTAAGAGATGGACTGTGACACCCACATACAAGATTCTGAATAAATGGGGATGATAGTGGCTCCATAGTGACACCGTTGTTATTCTTACCATACACTATTTGAGTACTTCCTTTCTCCTAGGCATCACGTGAACTGATTTTCAAATGTAACTCAGTTGGTCCCACGTCCTTTGGCTTTCTGCGGGCCTGTTTTCTTTAATGCTGAGATAAAATGCCTGGAGCCTCTATCCCTCATAATGTGCAAAAGTCTGACACAATATTGGGGGGGAGGTGGGCTTTTTTTAAATTGAAGTATAGTTGATTTACAATGTTGTGTTAGTTTCAGACATATAAAAAAGTGCTTCAGTTTTATATGTATGTGTATTATGCATGCTCTGTGCATGCCTGCTCCGTCTCTAAATTGTGTCCGACTCTTTGCAGCCCTGTCAACTGTAGCCTGCCAGGCTGCTCTGTCCATGGGATTTTCCCGGCAAGAGTACTGGAGTGGATTGCCATGCCCCCCTCCAAGCAATCTTTCCGATCCAGGAATCGAACCCATGTCTTCTGTATCTCATACGTTGTAGACAATTCTTTACTGCTGAGCCATCAGGGAACCACATTATGCATATGTGTGTATGTATATATATATACACATACACACTATATACATATATACATAAATGTTTTATATATATATATCAATAAGGATTTTCTGTATAGCACAGGAAACTATATTCAATATCTTGTAATAACCTATAGCAGGAAGAATCTGAAAAAGAGATATATATATATATATATATATGTATGTGTAATATATAAGATATGTATAATATATACATATTTATATGTATTTTCATATGCATATGAGTTACATTTGAAAATATACATACATACATAAATATGTACTGTATATGTACATGACTTCCCAGGTGGTGCAGTGGTAAAGAATCTGCCTGCCATTTGGAATACACAAGAGACACAGGTTCAATCCCTGCGTCAGGAAGATCCCCTGAAGTAGGCAGTGGCAACTCAGTCCAGTATTGTTGCCTGGAAAATTCCATGGGCAGAGGAGCCTGGCAGGCTACAGTCCATGTGGTTGCAAAGAGTTGGACATGACTGAATGACTGAGCAGACATACATGCATATAAATATATTGTATATATACAATACATGTGAATGTCTTCTTTTTCAGATTCTTTCCATTATATATATATAAAGATATTGTATTTATATAAAGATATTGAATATAGTTCCCTGTGCTATACAGTAAATCCTCGTTGCTTATCCATTTTATATATAGTAATGTGTATCTGTTAATCCCCAACTCCTAGTTTATCCCCCCCACTTTTCCCTTTGATAACTGTAAGTTTGTTTTCTGTGTCTGTGACCTATTTCCACTTTGTAAATTAGTTCATTTGTACCACTTTTTTTTAGATTCCACAAATAAGTGACACCATATGATACTTGTCTTTCTGTGTCTGGCTTACTTCACTTAGGTCCATCCATGTTGTTGCAAATTAGCATTATTTCATTTTTAATGGCTGAATAATATTCCCTCACATATATGTACCACATCTTCTTTATTCATTCGTCGGTCAATGGACACTTAAGTTGCTTCTATGTCTTGGCTATTGTGAATAGAACTCCTGTGAACACTGGGATGCATATATCTTCTCAAATTAAGAGTTTTCATCTTTTCTGGATAAATGCCCAGGACTGAAGGTGCTGGATCATGTGGTAGTAGCTCTGTTTTTAGTTGTTTAAGGAATTTCCATACTGTTCTCCATGATGACTGCATGGATTTACATTCCCACCAGCAATGCGGCAGGGTTGCTTTTTCTTGGGAGGCTTCCTCAGTGTGTCTTGAGGGAGACAGAGTGGGTGGTGAGTGTTACATTCTCCTGCCTCCTCTCCCCAGATTCCTCCTCCTGAATCGAGTCTCAAGCACACCCCTCTGAGCCATCCCTTGTATGCTGATCCTCTTTCTTCTCTCTTAAGCCCACTCATGAAAGTCTTCCCTTCTTCATTCATTAAAACCTCACTTCCACACATACATTATAGCAACAAACTTCTCTGAAAGTTAGAGGGAAAAAAATAAAGGGAAAAATTAAGTACAGAATAGAAAATAACCTAAGATTGAATATTTTACAACTAATACTTTATCTTCCCTCCAAAGTCCCCTTCCACTTACCCCACCTTCTCTCCACATTTCAGCCTCATCAACCTTATGCTCTCTTTCCTGGACTGGCTAGAGATATCTGATTTCAAATACTTTATTCAGCAGAGAAAATTAGCTATCTTTGAATTCAGTTCTTTGCATGATCTAGACTTCTGTGGAAGGAGAATAAGAAAGGTAGGTTTGCCTTTCAGACCCAAAGACATCAAGGTATTTTCTAAACAAAAGAGTAATTCTCTCTTTAAGAAATATTATTCTGCCTTGACCAGTGACTCAGATCAAAGTAGTCTTTAAAAATAACAGTCTTGCTCTGCCTCACTTTACACACACACACACACACACGCACACACACGCCTGGAACAACTGATTATTTACTCTCATTTTACAGATGAAGAAATTGAAGTTTAAGGAGATTAATGTGTTTAATTTACCCAGTTTGTAAGGGACAGAATTGGAATTCAGACCCATATCTACTGATTCTAAAGCCTTATCTTCTTGACTACCCCCTACTTATAGATCTCTGGTACAGAAAGCAAAGACTACAGGTATTCAAGAAAAATAAGATATGGCAGAAAGAAGAAGAGGGGGAGATTTTAGTTGGAAGGGGAGACACATAAATGAGAATTAGTCTAGATGTGACACTGTAAAGATTTAAACTAAGGGGTGGCAGTAGGTAAAAAGAGTCTTGACCATTTGATGGCGGGAGAGAAAAAGAAGTCATTAGAAATGGCTTCATGTTTTCTAGTCTGGGTAACAAGCATCATTCATTCATTCAGCTAAGAGGCATCGACGAGTCAGGCACTGGGTGTGTCAGCGTCGTGCCCAGAGTTGGGAACAGTAGCAGGAATAGGAAAGTCAGGGGTCAGAAGATGCGGCATCTTCAGCAGGACAGGAAGGGGCTGCAGTGTTTAATGCCCAGCAGGCAGCAGGAAATACCACTCATCTGTGTCAGAGTGTGAGGCCCTCAGAGAACGCCAGGTGGCAGCACAGACTCGGAAGCCAAAGGGAAGCAGGCCTCGCTAAGATCTCTGAAGTCTTGTGTTTTGCATCAGAAGCAGATTAAAACAAAATGCCCTTATTCATAGGAGAGTACTTTTTAAATATTAGCAAATAATACTAATGCCGTTAAATGCTTGTTTAAACATTTATTAAATGACCTTTCCATCTGGCAAGCTAAGAGTTGTTTTAGTACAAGGCTATGTGTAATAATACTGCTTAGTTTTTATACAGTATAATTTATCCAGAGATCTAGTAGAAATATGCATATGATTAGGGCACCATTCTTCCAGCCAGACACATATTCTCAATATTATTAAATTGTCCATTACCATGTTCACAACTTATAAGCTAACGGTTACCCATATTGGCAGGCATGAAAAGACTGTAACTCTGAGAACCTTGAGGTTATGATACTGCTAAATGAGGTGGATGTTTGTTTCATAATTAGCACATTATATTCTGTTTCTGTACTTAGCATAATCCTGCCCACCTCACCCTGCCTTCCCTGAAATGAAGCCCACTTAATACCTCCTTTGGGCTCAGGTTGTTTTTTATCTTTCCTTACAATTAGTTTTCTGTCTTTTCACGTTGTGTACTTACACGTCTCCTTACGACGCAGCGGTGCGCTGTTATTAAGGAAGGAACCAGCGTGAGAGCTCAACACGGAGCCAACACGATGAAGACCCACTGGAACAGAATCAGCACTCTCATTCCTCCAGGCTAAGAGGTTTCGAGGCGCTTTAGAAAGATGCAGTTGGCAATTAGCACCGATCTCACACTGTGGGTATGATGGTTCGTGAGCCCATGATTTGTATCTTGCTGTATAGAGTTATTCTTAGTTCTTTAGTCAGTGATAAAGAGTTCACTCCAACTGTGAACTCTGTTCTTTCCAACAAATCTATTTGTGGTCCTCATATAATTCTAAATTGTTGAAACTTCTCAGGAATTGATCCATGGTTCATCCAGCAAGTTTTTTAAAAATTAGAAAAAAATCATATGTTGTGAACAATCTGCCAAGCAAAACAAGTGTCTATTTCTGTGATTTGGTAGAATGCAAGAAGGTAGAAAAAAGGCTGTGTATAATAGGTGGGAAAACCTGGCAAAGAAAAGAGAGGAGGTGAAAGAAAATTAATCCAGAGAAAGACACCATACCCACATGGAGAGACGTTTCACAAAGCAACTGTCAATATCATGAGAGACAGGGAAAGTCTGGGGACTGTTTCAGATGAAGGGGACATGAAAGTCTAATGTGATTCTCGAACCTGGATTGGATCTTGCACTAAGAAATAAGGAAATTATTGGGATGATTGACAGAATTAAAATACAGACTCTCTATATCAATGCTGCAGTTCCTGAATTTGATCATTATACTGTGGTTATGTAGAAGAATATCCTTGAATAGATATGTATATATCTATGTATAGGTAGATATATGGGCTTCCCTAGCAGCTCAGCAGTGAAGAATCCACCTGCTATGCAGGAGACACAGGTTCAATTCCAGGGTCGGGAAGATCCCCTGGAGGAGGGCATGGCAACCCACTCCAGTATTCTTGCTTGGAGAATCCCAGGGACAGAGGAGTCTGGTGGGTTGCAGTCTCTAGGATCACAAAGAGTTGGACATGACTGAAGCGACTTAGCATGCACGCATGCATATAGATAGGTGGATAGCTCTATATAAAGATATGTGAAATGGATCACCAGTCCAAGTTCAATGCATGAAGCAGGGCACTCAAAGCCGGGGCACTGGGACAACCCAGAGGGATGGGATGGGGAGGGAGGTGGGAGGGGGTTCAGGACAGGGGGACACATGTACACCCCTGGCTGATTCATGTCAATGTATGGCAAAAACCACCACAATATTGTAATTAGCCTCCAATTAAAATAAATTAGTTATATATATATATATATACACATCTTATATATTCTGCCTCTCTAGATAGAGGCAGAAGGGTTTAAGGGGAAAGGGTCACTGTATCTGCAACTTATCACCAGTTCAGAAAAAAAGAAAAAGCAGAAAGAGGTGAAAAACTGAATTTCATATAATGTTAACAAATATTGAATCTAGGTGAAGTTTAAAGATTTATGGAGTACTGTTAAAGGTGTACTGTTCTTACAGCTTTTCCATACTTTTTGCAATGATTTTTAACTGAATAGTAATAATGATAATAATAGTAATAATAATTCAGAGAAACTGAACCTAAAGCTTCACACTAGTTGCATTTTTCTGCTTCAAATCAGACTAGACACCTTTTTCTAATCCCCTATGATAGCTGTAGGAATAAATATGCCAGGATCTGAAGTTTATTTAAATATCAAAAAAAAGTTTTAACTTCTTTACATAGTTAGTTATGTTATTTTCTAATATATTATTTAAAGAGTTATTTTTCACATGAAAGGTGTCACTACAGCACAGACCTTTTTTTTCTAAAGCATTGATAGTGAGACCAACCTCACACCCCATGATGGCAGGAGACTTTAGGGTGCATTTCCTACAAACAAAGGCATCCTACAGAGCCATAAGACCACCTCCAAATCAGGAAATTGATGTAGATACAAAATTATCATTGGGCCCCAGACCCCCCGCCTTGCTAATTGTTCCAGAGTCAATCCTAAAGGAAATCAGTGCTGCATATTCATTGATGCTGATGCTGAAGCTGAAGCTCCAGTACTTTGGCCACCTAAAATGAAGAGCTGACTCATTGGAAAAGACCCTGATACTGGAAAAGATTGAAGGCAGAGGAGAAGGGGACGACAGAGGATGAGATGGTTGGATGGCATCATCAACTCAATGGGCATGAATTTGAGTAAGCTTTGGGAGTTGGTGATGGACAGGGAAGCCTGGCATGCTGCAGTCCAGGGGGTCGCAAAGACTCGGACACGACTGAGTGACTGAACTGAACTGAATGTCTTTTATGGCCAGTGGATCCTGTTCAGAATCACATAGTGGTCTCTTCTTTCTCCTTTACTTTGAACTGTTTCTCACACTTCCTTGATGTTCATGACCTTGACACTTCTGAAGGTGAGCAAGTACCTTGTACAGTGTCCCTCAGTGGAGAGTAATCTGTCACTTCCTCATGATTAGATTCAGGTTTTGCATCTTTGTTGAGAACATCCCAGTGTGATGCTGAGGTCTTCTCACTGCATTTGATTGGTGGGGCATCATTTCAATTTCTCCTGTTACTGGTGATGTTCACCTTGATCACTTCACTAAAGTGCCTTCTACCATAGTCTCCAGTGCAAGGTGACTATTTTTCTCCTTGTAACTAATAAGTCTTTTGTGCAAAGGTACTTTGAGAAGAAATACCCCAATCTTCATGAAACTTGTTTATTTATATAAGTGTGACTCATAGTTTCCTAGTTTTTTCAATAGGTTATCATCTACCAGTTGTTATAATTGTTTAGTCACTAAGTCTTGTGACCCCACTGACTGTGTAAACCCACCAGCATCCTCTGTCCATGGGATTTCCCAGGCAGGAATACTGGCTGGGTTGCCATTCCTTCTCCAGGGGATCTTCCCAACCCAGGGATTGAACCCCCATCTCCTGCATTGGCAGGCGAATTCTTTACCCTTGAGCCACCAGGGAAGCCCATAATCTCCCAGTAGGATTATTTATTTTGAAGGACAGATTGTCCCAGACATGGCTAGTGGGAGCCCCTGTGTCCTTTTGATGTGCCCCCACCACTCTTTGAGCACTTTCTTAGTTTTGGACACAAAAAAGATCTTTCTGTTTCATCGGGTACATTCCTTACCTCAGCCCTGAATTGGCCAGTCCTCCAAGAAACTTGACTTCTTTTTGTGGCGAACTTTGTTGAAAAACTAGGTCTGAGTACTAGGTACTCACAGTTATTGGAGCATCAGTTCACCAAGATGCTGTCAGCAGACAGCCAGACTATATGTGTGTGTGTGTTCGTCTGTATATTTAAATCTATTTGCATTTCTTTATCTACCTTGATATATATTGAAAAACCAAATGTTCACACTGACACTTTCAGTTCCAGTCCAACAGCCCTGGACTTGTTTAGTTTCCTCTATTCTGTGATGGGGAGAAATCTGTTTCCCTCTACCCTTAACGTGGTTACCTCTTTGATTGATTCCCCAGTGTGTAAACAATCTATTGATTGCTGTCATAACCCTCTCCCCCATGTGGATGCTTCTCCCACTACACCTCGTCTCCGGCACCCCCGGGTCCCTGCTGGAAGACCCCCTCCTGATGTTCTTAGGGCTCTGACTTCCCAGGCACTCCCACCCCACACACACACACACCCTTCTTACCCAGTCTGGCTCTCATACTCCACTCCAGGCCACCTCCTCTCCCAAGGCTGTCCTTCGCACCTCACTCCCTTTCTAACGCCCCCATTGAGGTCATGCTCACGCAGGAATGCCCTCCTTTCCTTGTCCACGGATGGGTGCTCTTTGTTTTTCCAGCTTCCTTGTTCATTCATTACCATTCTTTATAATATCAGTTAAAAACAAGGGCAGAGAATGAAATGGGCATGGAATAAACTCTACAACTGAAAACACAACCATATGTTTATAAACTTAAAATGAAGCTGACTTGAGATGAAGTATCTAGTATCTAGTTATGAAGATGATACCCATTAATCTTTAAATTCTCTAAACTCCAATTGTAGGACATTGACCTGAGTAGCGGAGACTTGGTAGGAAGCCTGGGATACAGAAGTCAGAAAAGCAGAATCTATTGTTCCTCCCTCCACGAGATTATGGAACGATCGCTGGGCTTCCCAGATGAACTAGAATTCAGAGAATGAGCCTCAAAGCCTGCCCCATTTTAATGAAGTCATTGGTTGATTCTGTTTTTATTATTAAACAAGCAATCAGATCTTCTACTGAATGGCCTGGTATTTACTTAAAACTTCAAGCTCCCAAGATCGCCTGGGACCATGGTATTGGGAGCCACATTTGTCTCTGCTCTGTCCCTGCACTGTAGTCTATGTGGATGATGTCGTTTGCGTGGTTCTTTTTTGACCTTCCACTCTTGGCTCATGATCTGTATCTAAACTTCCAGCTATTCTACGAAAGCAGCATGGTTGGTCTTCCCTGGTGGCTCAGACAATAAAGAATCTGCATGCAGTGCAGCAGATGCAGGTTCCATCCCTAGGTTGGGAAGATCCCCTAGAGAAGGGGATGGCAAGCCACTGGAATATTCTTGCCTGGAGAATCCCATGGACAGAGGAGCCTGGCGGGCTACAGTCCATGGGGTTGCAGAGTCAGACATGACTGAGCAACTTTCACTTCGCGTCACCCAGGAAAGGAGGCTGGTCTTTGGAGCCAGTATGATTCAGGTGAAATCTGTTTTAAGAGGTGAACCTTAGTTTCCTCCTCCAGAGAATGGCATCAAGAATTAAACCTATTCTGGTAGATTTCCGTGGAGATTTGGGACAGCATAGATGTCATGCGGGAAATAGTTTAACAATTATGTATGTGCTTTTATACTTCTGACTTTCCGAATGCGTGGCGTTGTTCCCAGGGCATTCCAGGTAGCCGTTTGCCTGAGGGAGGGAAGGGGATTGAGATGTTCTATAAAAGGAACAGAAAACAAACTAACGACAAACAACACAATGACAGCTAATGTTCAGCTTTTGTCAGTTACACTATGGTTTAGTCTAAACGAAGTAAAACACTTAGAGCTTTCAAAAATATTTGACATGTCACTCAAATGAAGCAAAACAGAGGCTTTTCTGGCAAAGATTCTGCCGTAAGAAAGGATTAACTCAGTTCATTTATCTTTTTCTTCAGCTGAGAGTTTTGTGAAGGGGCAGGCAGAGCAGATGAGGAGCAGGAAACCTGCCCTTTTCCAGCACCGAGATGATGATGCAAAGGCCCTAAGGAGCTGAGAAAAAGGGAGAGAGAGGGGAGCGAGATGGCTGGATAAACGTGTCCTGACTCTTCCTTCAGAAAGTTGTTATCTAAACTCAGCCCATGGACTCTTGTTCGTTTGGGTCACATATTAGACAAGGGACAGTCCTTGCAAATAAAGTTGGAGGTACACGTGGTCAGGTAGAGAAAAATGGCTCCCCACGGGACTGTCCTTCCTGTGTTGAGGGCCGGCGGAGCTGCCATGGGGCTGGTAGAATGGGGCAGTGTGACTCACACAGAGGCTAAGTGTAGACCACGTGGAGGATAAAAGGAGAACTGGGGAGTTAACAGGCAGTGGAAGAAGCAGAGACACCGAGCCTGCCTGTGAGGGTTGACCAGTGCCGCCTGGAAGCGTTGCTCGGAACACAGATCCATGAGTTCCTTGGCCCTGGGCAGCAGGTTTGGAAGCGGTTGATCAAGTGACATCATGCCAGAGGCTGGAAGATGTTGCTAGATCACACTCCAAATACAACACAAGACCAGAGTCTCCTTTCTCCCCAAACTCAAGAAGTCGTGTGGCCACCCCTTTCCACCTCCTATACCAACAGCACCAACTTAGGAGACGACCCAGAGAGAAGGATGGTCAGAGACAGGGCTTTGTGTCCAAATGAGAATTCTTTTTTTTTTTTTTTTTTGGCTGTATGGCAGGTGGGAACTTAGTTCCCCAACCAGGGATCAGACCCAGGACTTAGTTCCCCAACCAGGGATCAGACCCAGGACTCCTGCTGTGGAAATACGGAGTATTAACCACTGGACTGTCAGTGAAATCCCTGAGAATTGTTTCTCAATCCCAGGACTGTTTCAGTGTTTAGGTTAGACTGTTTAAATGACATCAGAGATTCGGGTGGGGAAGAAGAAGGTCTATGCAAGATCTTACCTTGGATCACAGACAAGGCAGTTACAGTGCATACCTTTCTCATTCATATGATGCTTCTACATTCGTCTCATGCTGATGACTTATTTTTACCAAAACAAGCTGCCAAGAAACTGAAAACGGGGCCCGGACACAGCCAAGTTGTGTTCTGAAAGTGGTGGTGAACGTCCCATCTGTCACGAGCTCCCTCTGCCAGCAGTGAGAGTGCGCTGCCCAGGGCCAAGGATGGGAGACAGTGGGTTCCAGTTCCTTCTTTGTGGATGCTGCCCAGCCACAAGCCTCTTTTCCATTTTTCACGGACCTGAGGCTAAAAGTGTTGAATTTCATGGGAAGAAGAGAAAGTACTAGGGAAATTTTGCAGAAGGCAACCTGAGAAGACTTTGTGCAACTCAGCTCCCAGAGGGGCCCACATATGCCGTCTTGTTTCTAAAATGTCCCGGGCATGACCACAAGGATGAGCCTATAAACCAGATCTGAGCAGAGACTTTTTCAAAAGAGTCCTGTGCTGAATCTAAGGATTCTTAGGACTGGGACCAAAGGAAGACAAAAACAAAACACGGAGCAGAACATGAGAGGAAAGTGTCCGAGCCTCAGTGTCTGGTTTGTGCCCCCTGGAACTGTGTCATAAAATATCAGTGATGCAGCTTGTCGTTATCTTCAAAACAATGTTTCGAGTTTAATTCTAAATGAAACTGATGAGAGGTGTTATGTTTTCTTGACCAGCAAGGCCAAATTGCTCACTACTGTGAGCTCTGTTTTCCCCAAGCTTTGCAGGTGCTGAAGTCTGTATATATAAAAAAAGAGAGCCCTAATTCTGAAGGGGAACATTGGAATTTTCCTACTGGCAGCTCCCTTCTTGTTTAATTAGACAGTATTAGGAAGGAAAAAGGTTGGCCGTGTTATCTAGAAGGAAGTATTATTAGAGATGGCATTGTATCCTGAAAACATTTCATACCCTGTGTTCTGGTCTCTAGCGCACCATCTGGAGCAGCTACTTGGGGAAAATTACAGCAAATTGATAGGAATATTAAAAATTGCCTCAGTTAATTTATTAACAAAGATAAAAGTCTCTTGATGAGAAATAGCATTCCGAGTGTCCTTTGCAAATCATAAATTGACAGACAACAGACATAAATGATGAAGAGTCCTAAGACTTGTGTCTCTGGTTAGAACCACCATCACATCTGTACTAGGAGAAGGCAAGGAACTTCTCAGAGACCCATTTCCCTTTTTTTGTAAAAGAGAGCATGTTTACATGAAACATCCAGCCAGAAAGTCATTTGAGATAAAGAATTAAAAGCTAGCTATCAACTCGTCCGTTTCATACTTCTTTATATTCTGTCTTAAAAAAGGTTGCGGTATTCAGACTAATTAGTCATTGTGGGGACCTCCCTGGTGGTCCAGAGGTTAAGAATCTGCTTTTCAGTGCAGAGAACACAGGTTCTATCCCTGGTCAGGGAACTAAGATTCCATATGCCACAGGGCAGCTAAGCCCAGGCACCGCAAGGAAGATCACACGGGTTGCAACTGAGACCTGATGCAGCCAAATAAATGTTTTAAAAACTTTAATCATTGTTCACAAAGTCCCGGATAAATAGCTTTCATTACAATAGCATTGTTTTAAAAAGCTTCCTATGCTGTCTACTGGTTAGGTTAGAATGAGAGGATTGAAATGGCTCTTAAGAAATGGCTCTCAAAAATCAATTGATAATGGTGAACACACCTGCTGTTTACTTACTTCTTGCCAGATACTACAAAAGTCCTGGCAGAAAATGAAGAAGAGCTGCTGGTCTTGCAAAGATCATTTCAGCTCCATCTACACTCACTGGGCAGTAAACACCAGCAGAATTGTTTTAGACCAAGAACAACAGCGATAGGGTAACTTCATTGTCAACACTCTCTGTCTTTCCTTTAGAAATGCTTTTGGATTTTTTTCTAACAGGTGATGGAGGTGAAGGGATAAACATTTCTTGTGGCATGACGCCTTTCTGGTTTTGCTAACAGAATTACTCATCATTTCCTTGTTGAGAAAAGGCATTCAGCATGCTGAAGCCTAGAACTTGCTTTAAAAAAAAAAAAGGCATGTTTCTAACCTCAGACTCATAATTTGAATACATACAGTTTTGCAGCTGGATCTCATTATCTTTTGAAAGTCAGTTGTCTTATGAATAAATAAATAGGTTTTGGAATGTTCAGTTGTTAAGAAAACAATAATATAAGAACAAGGCATTTTTAAACCACTTTATTAAGTTGTGATTGACATATAAAAATCTATACATATATCAAGGCTTCCCTGGTGGCTCAGACAGTAAAGTATCCACCTGCTGGCACAGGACTTGGGGGTTTGATCCCTGGGTTGGGAAGAGCTACTGGAGGTGGAAATGGTGACCCACTCCAGTATTCTTGCCTGGAGAATTCCATGAACAGAGAAGCCTGGCAGGCTACAGTCAGTGGGGTTGCAGTCAGACATGACTGAGCAACCAGCACTTTCATACATATTTAATGTATACAACCTGATGAGTGTGAAGGTAAGTATACACCGATGAAACCAATCCCAAAGCAAGGCAGTCCCAAAGAATGCTCAAACTACCGCACAATTGCACTCATTTCACACGCTAGTAAAGTAATGCTCAAAATTCTCCAAGCCAGGCTTCAGCAATACATGAACCATGAACTTCCAGATGTTCAAGATGATTTTAAAAAAGGCAGAGGAGCCAGAGATCAAATTGCCAACATCTGCTGGATCATCAAAAAAGCAAGAGAGTTCCAGAAAAACATCTACTTCTGCTTTATTGACTATGCCAAAGCCTTTGACTGCATGGATCACAATAAACTGGAAAATTCTGAAAGAGATGGGAATACCAGACCACCTGACCTGCCTCTTGAGAAATCTGTATGCAGGTCAGGAAGCAACAGTTAGAACTGGACAAGGAACAACAGACTGGTTCCAAATAGGAAAAGGAGTACATTGAGGCTGTATATTGTCACCCTGCTTATTTAACTTACATGCAGAGTACATTATGAGAAACACTGGGCTGGATGAAGCATAAGCTGAAATCAAAATTGGTGGGAGAAATATCAATAACCTCAGATATGCAGATGACACCACCCTTATGGCAGAAAGTGAAGAGGAACTAAAAAGCCTCTTGATGAAAGTGAAAGAGGAGAGTGAAAGAGTTTGCTTAAAGCTCAACATTCAGAAAACTAAGATCATGGCATCCAGTCCCGTCACTTCATGGCAAATAGATGGGGAAACAGTGTCAGACTTTATTTTTGGGGGCTCCAAAATCACTGCAGATGGTGATTGCAGCCATGAAATTAAAAGATGCTTACTCCTTGGAAGGAAAGTTATGACCAACATAGACAGCATATTAAAAACCAGAGACGTTACTTTGCCATCAAAGGTCCATCTAGTCAAAGCTATGGTTTTTCCAGTGGTCATGTATGGATGGGATGGTTGGACTATGAGGAAAGCTGAGCACTGAAAAATTGATGCTTTTAAACTGTGGTATTGGAGAAGACTCTTTGAGAGTCCCTTGGACAGCAAGGAGATCAAACCAGTCCATCCTAAAGGAGATCAGTCCTGGCTGTTCATTGGAAGGACTGATGTTGAAGCTGAAACTCCAATACTTTGGCCACCTGATGTGAAGAGCTGACTCATTGGAAAAGACCCTGATGCTGGGAGGGATTGAGGGCAGGAGGAGAAGGGGACGACAGAGGATGAGATGGTTGGATGGCATCACCGACTCAATGGACATGGATTTGGGTAAACTCTGGGAGTTGGTGATGGACAGGGAAGCCTGGGGTGCTGCAGTCCATGGGGTTGCAAAGAGTAGGACATGACTGAGTGACTGAACTGAAACTGAACTGATGAAGCCATTACTACAATCTGTGTCATAAACATATCCATCACCTCCAAAAGTTTCCTCTCACCCTCTGTACTTATAATTTTTTTCTGTATAGGAACATTTAACATAATATCTACCCTCTTCACAAATTTTCAGTACAGTATTTTTTAACTATTGGCTCTATGCTATACCATAGGTCTCTAAGATGTATTCATCTCGTATAATTAAAACTTTGTACCTTTTGACTAATACCTCCCCATTTCCGTCTCCTCCCAGCCCTTGGGAACCACCATTCTACCCTCTGCTCCTCTGAGTTTGAATATTTTAGATTCCTCATGTAAGAAAGACCAAAAACATCTTTTAAAGTTAACAATCATATGATAGTAAACTGGAAAAAAATCTAGATAAAACACAAGAAACAAGGATCATTGTAAATCCAATATATTTTGGTACAGCCAAATTCTATGATTTAAATGGCAAATTGGTGGCGCACATTTTGTCTAAAGCCAAACTTCCTGAAGGTAGATGTCTTTCACCCACATTTAAAAGAAAATATTCATGAAACTATTACCTGGACCCGTGGTGGTAAGTGGTTTAGTCGCTAAGTTGTGTCTGATTCTTATATCCCCATGGACTGTAGCCCGCCAGGCTCCTCTGTTCATGGGATTCTCCAAGCAAGAAGACTGGAGTGGGTTGCCATTTCCTCCTCCAGGGGATCATCCCAACCCAGGATCAAACCTGCATCTCCTCATTGCAAGCAGATTCTTTTGCTGACTGAGCCACCAGGTTTGTCTATGAGAAGACTGTGCACTTTGCCTTTTCTGGGTCCTATTTAGGAACTGATCCCATGTAAGAGAGGAAACATGCATACCTGGTTGACTCCTAGTGCGGGATGGGAGTCAATGAGCCCACGCTGGATTCCATAGACCGCTGACCCAGGGCCTGTTTCCATGAACACATCTGCTGGACCCCTTTATCTCAGTCACAGGCACTGTCCCCGGTTCTCCCCACTGCCACCTCTGGGCACTCGTTCACGGACTCCTGGGTGACAAGTGTGATCCCATAGCCCAAAGCCCTCTGTAGTTACCCAGAAAGGGCATTTTCTAGGGCATGGGATTCTATTTCATGCAAAATATATTGTACTTTGATATTTCCAAAGATTAAATGCTCTTTGATCACCATCTGACTTCAAAATCCTAAGCCATCCAAGAGCTTCCATTGATCTGGTCTGGATGTTCCTTTTCAGGATGTTGACAGCCCCTCTCAGGTTATCCCACACTTCCGCACAGCTGGAATAGTAGGTGTTTTGTTTGTTTGTTTTGCTTAATACCCCGGCATTTTTTGGTTTTATTTGCAAAATTTTTCTTTCTCCTCAGGTTTGACTATCTATATCCCACCCACCCTTCTTCCAAGCTGCATTTTTAAAATATTCGTCTATTTATTTATTTATTTCACTGCTCTGGGTCTTAGTTGCAGCACTTGGAATCCTCTATCTTTGTTGTGGCCTGTCAGATCTGGTTCCCTGACCAGGGATGGGACCCAGCCCCCCTGCACTGACCCACAAAGGAGGTCCCCCAAAGCTGCATTTAAATGACATTTCCTCTGTGAAACTTTGCCTGAGTTTCCAGCAACCCTTGACTGGATGTAATCTCTCCCTCACCTCTGCCTTTTGATACCAGTTAGCTAGTATCTCACATAGGGAGACTTTGTCATTTCTAGCTTCTGTTTGTTATTTCTCTACAATTCTCATCTTCCCTAACAATAATGTTAATAATGATAGAAGTTGCTGTTGTTCTGATAGCTCACTGTGTCATAGGCGCTGTGGAAGACAGAGCTCTATTCCTTGGAGTGGCTCTATAGAGCAAGCATTAGGATCTGTATTTTACAAATGAGCAAACTGATGCGTCGAAGACTTGAAGCAGTGTGGTCCAGGATCACAAGACTGGCAAGTGGTGACACTGGGATTCAGCAAGACTTCAGTCCAATCCCAGTCCATTCTCTAGGCATTGCCTTATTCCTATATCCAGAAATTCCTTAAAGAGGAGATGGAGGAAATTCACATTCATTGAACATCTAAAGTGTTCCTGTCACAGGAACAGAAACTTGCATGGATATCATGTCATTTATCTGTGAGGTACATGGTATAATCCACATTTTTCAGGTGAGGAAACCAGGTTCACTGTAAAGAAATTTTTTTGAAAGAGAATGAGTGGATAAACATCTGTAATGCATAAAACTGGTGAGATTGAGAGCCAAAATATATAGACACGTCCTTTAAGTCAACAAGGAAAATAATAACTACCCTGCAGGAAAATGGGTAAAAAACATGAAAAGGCATTTAGCAAAGAAGAAGATAGAGTGACCAAAAACACACAAACTGATGCTCAGCCTTATTTATATTTTCACTTTTAAGTGGAATCTCTAGGGAAACTGTCCCTAAGATGAATACAGGTATGGTTGTCCCAGTATAGTTTGAAGAACGGATAAATTGTGGTATATTGTAATATAATGGAATATTTTACTGAGTTTAAAAGAGGAATCTGTTAAGTATAAAAGTAGATGAATTTTAATATCAGAGTATTAAGTAAAAAGTCAAGTTACTAAAGTATGCTACTTATGTAAAATTTAAGACACTCAAAAATACCAAATGTTTCTGAATAATATACATTAAAATCTGTGGCATTCCTTGTGACTCAGTTGGTAAAGAATCCACCTGCAATGCAGGAGACCCCGATTTGATTCCTGGGTTGGAAGATCTGCTGGAGAAGGGATAGGCTACCCACTCCAATATTCTTGGACTTCCCTGGTGGCTCAGCTAGTAAAGAATCTGCCTGCAATGCGGGAGACCTGAGTTCAGTCCCTGCGTTGGGCAGACCCCTTGGAGAAGGGAAAGTCTACCCACCTCAGTATTCTGGCCTGGAGAATTCCATGGACTACAGTCCACGGGGTCGAAAAAAGTTGGACACAACTGAGCAACTTTCACTTTCATGCAGAATGTATGCAGTAAAAAGTATGAAAACCTGTTAAAAGTTAACTTGTTAGGTCACAAAAGCATCATAAACCTCTCTCTGAAATGGTTCTACCAGTTTTCATTCCCACTTCCAGTACATAACACTTCCTATTACTCCATTGGAGTTGTTAGGCATTTTGATTTTTGTCAATTTTAGAGTATGAAATGGCATCTCCTTATTTAAATTTGTATTTCCCTTCCTTCTGGTAAAGCTGAACATCATTTCATGGGATTACCATGGGGAAGGAGATGAAAAAATGAGATCAGGGCTTGTATTAGGTTTTTTTTTGTTTTGTTTTGTTTTTTAAATCTCTGAGTAACAATTACTGCAAGCTTCATAGGTTAAACTAACGCCAGTTAGTTTACAGTCTCTTACACCTCTGTAGGTTAGAGGCTACCTAACCTAGGAAAGCTTCTAGGAAAGCTTCCTAGGTTCTCTGAGCAGGGTCTTACAAGGCTGAAATCAAAGTGTTAAACACAGTGTGTTCTCTTTAGGAACCTCAGTTAGAAACAGATCTGCTTCCAAGCTCCCTCTGGTTATTGGCACAGTTCATTTCTTGGAACTGTAGAATACAGGGTGACTTGTTTTTTCAAAGCCAGTGATGAGGAGAGAGGATCTCAGTCTTTATAAGTCTTTTATCCCCTGTCCCCCTTTTAAGGTGCCCCCCTCACTAAATGGTGGCCTCCTTGGTGGTTCAGATGGTAAAGAATCTGCCCGCAATGTGGGAGAACTTGGTTCGATCCCTGGGTCAGGAAGATCCCCAGGAGAAGGAAGTGGCAACCCTCTCCATTATTCTTGCCTGGGGAGTTCCATGGACAGAGGAGCCTGGTGGAGTACAGTCCATGGGGTCACAGAGAGTTGGACAGGACTGAGTGACTAACTTTTTCTTTTACTTTCTCATTAAATGAGGCCCAAACAGAACAATCTCCCTTTGGGTAAACTTGAGGTCAACTAGTTAGGGATTTTAATCACATCTACAAAATCCTTTAGCCTTTGCCATGTAGCATAATCTGATTAAAAGAGGGGCATGGCATCATCTTTGCCACATTCTGTCAATTAGAAAGAAGTCACGGGTTCTGCAGAGGGGACTTTACACAGGTGTGGGTCATTGGGTACCACCCGATGGCCTGTCCACCACGGGACTAGAGTCTTGACTTTGTCTAAATTGTGTTCATTCTCAAAAAAACAGAATCTAAATTTTAACATTTGTTCAGTCTTGGTATTGCATACACAGATTTCTATTATGTTGTTTCTGAGCTTTTCTTTATCATTGAAATAGTTCAAAATGTAAGCCACAGAAAGTTTTTAATTAACAAGTAAGCTCACCAACAAAGCACAGTCCAAATAGACAAATAGAAATAGAGAAGAAAGATGCAGAAAGGAGTCTGGCTCAAAAACTATAATTTTGTCTTAACACCTGATTCTGAGAGTCCAAAACAGTGTCTTGACGACCTTTTTTGGCCTGTTTTATAAACCACTGGGCCCATGGAGCCAATGTCTGACCTTCTTACCCAGTTAACAATATGTATTTGTGTCGTGTTTTTATGTGATGGAACAGGAGATGAGCTCCTTTGGGTTACCAACTTCTGATGTTAATACCTGGACAGTTGTTTTTCATTCCCTAAGTTGTGTTCAACTTTTTGCAACTCCATGGACTGCAGTACACCAGGATCCTCTGTCCTACACCGTTTCCCAGAGTTTGCTCTGATTTATGTCCATTGAGACAGTGATGCTATCTAACCATCTCATTCTCTGCCAACCTCTTCTCCTTTTGTCTTCAGTCTTTCCCAGCATCAAGGACTTTTCCAGTGAGCCAGCTCTGCGCATCAGGTGGCCAAATTATGGGAGCTTCAGCTTCAGCGTCAGTCCTTCCAATGAATATTCAGGACTGATTTCCTTTAGGATTGACTGGTTTGATCTCCTTGCAGTCCAAGAGATTCTCAAGCACCATAGTTTGAAAGCTTCAGTTCTTCTGTGCTCAGCCTTCTTTATGATCCAACACTCACATCTGTACACAACTACTGGAAAAACCATAGTTTTGACTATATAGACCTATAGGAAAAGTGATGCCTCTGCTTTTTAATACTTTGTCTAGGTTTAATACTTTGTCTAGCTTTCCTTCCAAGGAGCCAATGACTTTTAATTTCATGGCTGCAGTCACTGTCTGCAGTGATTTTGGAGCCCAAGAAAATAAAATCTGTCACAACATCTGATTTTCCCCTTTTATTGGCCATAAAATGATGGGACAGGATGCCATGATCTTAGTTTTTTTAGTGTTGAGTTTCAAGCCGGGTTATTCACTCTCCTCTTTCACCCTCATCAGGAGGCTCTTTAGTTCCTAATGGCATCATCTGCATATGTGAGGTTGTTGATACTTCTCCAGGTGATCTTGATTCCAGCTTGTGATTCATCCAGTCCAGCATTTTGCATGATGTACTCTGCAAACAAGTTAAATAAGCAAAGTGACAATATATAGCCTTGACGTACTTCTTTCCCAGGTTTGAACCAGTCAGTTCTTCCATGGCATTCGAAGATCATGGCATCCAGTCCCATCACTACATAGCAAATAGATGGGAAAACAATGGAAACAATGATAGACTTTATTTTCTTGGGCTCCAGAATCACTGCGGACAGTGATTGCAGTCATGAAATTAACAGATGCTTGCTCCTTGAAAGAAAAGCTGGTACAAACCTAGACAGCATGTTAAAAAGCAGAGACATTACTTTGCTGACAAAGAGGTTCATATAGTCAAAGCTATGGTTTTTCCAGTAGTCATGTATGGGTGTGAGAGTTGGACCACAAAAAAGGCTGAGCACCAAAGAATTGATGCTTTTGTACTGTGGTATTGGAGAAGACTCTTGAGAGCCCATTGGACAGCAGGGAAATCAAACCAGTCAATCCTAAAGGAAATCAGTCCTGAATATTCATTGGAAGGACTGATGCTGGAGCAGAAGCTCCAGTACTTTGGCCAACTAATGTGAAGAGCTGACTCATTGGAAAAGACCCTGATACTGGAAAAGATTGAAGGCAGGAGGAGAAGGGGATGACAGAGGACAAGATGGTTGGATGGCATCACCAATTCAATGGGCATGAGTTTGAGCAAACTCCAGGAGGTTGTGAGCAACAGGGGAACCTGGTGTGCTGCAGTCTATGGGGTTGCAAAAGAGTTGGACACGACTGAGTGAACAATAGCAACAGCAGTTCTTCCATGTCCAGTTCTAACTGTTGCTTCTTGACCCACATACAGGTGTCTCAGGAGATAGGTAAAGTGGACTGTTACACCCATCTCTTTAAGACTTTACCACAGTTTATTGTGATTCACACAGTCAAAGACTCTAGCATAGTCAATGAAGCAGAAGTAGATATTTTTCTGGAATTCCCTTGCTTTCTCCATGATCAGACAAATGTTGGCAATTTGGTCTCTGGTTCCTCTGCCTCTTCAAAACCCAGCTTGTACATCTGGAAGTTCTTGGTTCATGTACTGCTGAAGCCTAGCTTGAAGGATTTTGAGCATAACTTTGCTAGCACGTGAAATGAGTACAATTGTATGGTAGTTTGAACATTGTTTTTCATTGCCCTTCTTTGGCATTGGAATGAAAAACTGACCTTTTCAAGTCCTGTGACCACTGCTGAGTTTTCCAGTTTGCTGACATAGTGTGTGCAGCAGTTTTACAGCACCATCTTTTATTTTATTTATTTATTTATTTTGCTTTTCTTTTATTTTTTTATTTTTTTTTATTTTTCAGTGGGTTTTGTCATACATTGATATGAATCAGCCATAGAGTTACACGCATTCCCCATCCCGATCCCCCCTCCCACCTCCCTCCCCACCCGATTCCCCTGGGTCCTCCCAGCCCACCAGGCCCGAGCACTTGACTCATGCATCCCACCTGGGCTGATGATCTGTTTCACCATAGATAATATACATATTGTTCTTTCGAAACATCCCACCCTCACCTTCTCCCACAGAGTTCAAAAGTCTGTTCTGTACTTCTGTGTCTCTTTTTCTGTTTTGCATATAGGGCCATCGTTACCATCTTTCTAAATTCCATATATATGTGTTAGTATGCTGTAATGTTCTTTATCTTTCTGGCTTACTTCACTCTGTATAATGGGCTCCAGTTTCATCCATCTCATTAGAACTGATTCAAATGAATTCTTTTTAACAGCTAAGTAATATTCCATGGTGTATATGTACCACAGCTTCCTTATCCATTCATCTGCTGATGGGCATCTAGGTTGCTTCCATGTCCTGGCTATTATAAACAGTGCTGCAATGAACAATGGGGTGCACGTGTCTCTTTCAGATCTGGATTCCTCAGTGTGTATTCCCAGAAGTGGGATTGCTGGGTCATATGGCAGTTCTATTTCCAGTTTTTTAAGAAATCTCCACACTGTTTTCCATAGTGGCTGTACTAATTTGCATTCCCACCAACAGTGTAAGAGGGTTCCCTTTTCTCCACACCCTCTCCAGCATTTATTGCTTGTAGACTTTTGGATAGCAGCTATCCTGACTGGCGTGTAATGGAACCTCATTGTGGTTTTGATTTGCATTTCTCTGATAATGAGTGATGTTGAGCATCTTTTCATGTGTTTGTTAGCCATCTGTATGTCTTCTTTGGAGAAATGTCTGTTTAGTTCTTTGGTCCATTTTTTGATTGGGTCATTTATTTTTTTGGAATTGAGCTGCAGGAGTTGCTTGTATATTTTTGAGATTAATCCTTGGTCTGTTGCTTCATTTGCTATTATTTTCTCCCAATCTGAGGGCTGTCTTTTCACCTTACTTATAGTTTCCTTTGTTGAACAGCACCATCTTTTAGGATTAGAAATAGCTCAACTGGAATTCTATCATATTCTCTAGCTTTGTTTGTAGTGATACTTCCTAAGGTCCACTTGACTTCATACTCTAGGTGTCTGGCTCTAGGTGAGTGACCATACCATCCTGGTTATCCAGGTCATTAAGACCTTTTTCGTATAGTTCTTCTGTGTATTCTTGCAACATCTTCTTAATATCTTCTGCTTCTGTTAGGTCTTTACAGTTTCTGTCCTTTATCGTGCCCATCCTTGCATGAAATGTTCCCTTGTCATCTCCAGTTTTCTGGAAGAGATCCCTAGTCTTTCCCATTCTATTGTTTTCCTGTTTTTCTATTTCTTTTCCTCTTTTTATATAATGATTTATACATTGATAATTAAAGAAGCAGCAGTGCAGTTGCTTAATAGTAGCCTAATGCAATGGATAAGATTGCTTCACAGTATTCTAACCTATACACCAATGAATGGATCTTTATATGTGACTATAGTATTATAGTCAGGTTTATAATATTTAATTTTTGTTACATTACCAAAAAAAATACCTGTGATAATAGGCCGATAGGCAGTTTCTCCACTTTAAAGAGAGAGAGGCATACTGTATGGTAATGTAATTCTTTGAAAACAAAGTTATTTATTTGCATTGCTCATTTAAGAAGGCCTTCTTATGTCTCCTTGCTGTTCTCTGGAACTCTGTATTCAGTTGGGTATTAAGTTGTCACCTCTTCTTAATCTCTTCTGCTTCTGTTAGTTCCTTACCACTTCTGTCCTTTATCGTGTCCATTCTTGCTTGAAATGTTTGTTCCCTTGATATCTCCAGTTTTCTTGAAGAGCTCTCTAGTCTTTCTCATTCTATTGTTTTCCTCTATTTCTTTGCATTGTTCAATTAAGAAGACTTTCTCATCCCTTCTTGCTTTTCTCTGGAACTCTGCATTCAAATGGGCATATCTTTCCTTTTCTCCCTTGCCTTTCACTTCTCTTATTTTCTCAGCTATTTGTAAAGTGTCCTCAGACAACCACTTTGCCTTCTTGCATTTCTTTTTCTTTGGGATGGTTTTGGTCACTGCCTCCTGTACAGTGTTAGGAACCTCTGTCCTTAGTTCTTCAGGCACTGTGTCTACCAGATCTAATCCTTTGAACCTATTCATCATCTCCACCATATAATCATAAGGGATTTGATTTAGGTCATACCTGAATGGCCTAGTGGTTTTCCCTAGTTTCTTCAATTTAAGCCTGAATTTTGCAATAAGGAGCTCATAATCTGAACCACGGTCAGCTCCAGGTCTTGTTTTTGCTGACTGTGTAGAGCTTCTCCTTCTTTGGCTGCAAGAAATATAATCAATCTGATTTCGGTATTGACCATCTGGTGATGTCCATGTGTAGAGTCATCTCTTGGGTCGTTGGCAGAGAATGTGTTCTATGACCAGCATGTTCTCTTAACAAAACTCTTTTAGCCTTTGCCCTGCTTCATTTTGTACTCCAAGGCCAAACTTGGTTGTTATTCTGGGTATCTCTTGACTTCCTACTTCTGTATTCCAATCCTCTTTGATGAAAAGGATATCTTTTTTTGATGTTACTTCTAGAAGGTCTTGTAGGTCTTCATAGAAGTGGTCAACTTCAGCTTCTTCGACATCAGTGGTTGGTGCATAGACTTGGAGTCTTGTGATGTTGAATGATTTGCCTTGGAAATGAACAGAGATCATTCTGTCATTTTTGAGGTTGCACCCAAGTACTGCATTTCGGACACTTCTGTTGACTCTGAGGGCTACTCCATTTCTTCTAAGGGATTCTTTCCCATAGTAGTAGATATAATGGTCATCTGAATGAAATTCGCCCATTCCCATCCATTTTAGACCACTGATTTCCTAAGATGTTGATGTTCAGCTTTGCTGTCTCTTGCTTGAGCACGTCCAATTTACCTTGACCCATGAACCTAACATTCCAGGTTCCTATGTAATATTGTTCTTTACAGCATCGGACTTTACTTTCACCACCAGGCACATCCACAGCTGAGCGTCCTTTCTGCTTTGACCCAGCCTCTTCATTCTTCCTGGAGTTATTAGTAATTGCCCTCCACACATGGGGAGTCCCAGATGGCACAGTGGTAAAGAATCCACCTGCCAATGCCAGAGATGCATGAGATGCAAGTTCCATCCCTGGGTTGGGAAGATCCCCTGGAGAAGGAAATGGCAATCTGCTCCAGTGTTCTTGTCTGGAAAATTCTATGGACAGAGGAACCTGGCAGGCTACAGTCCATAGTGTCTCCAAGAGTCAGGCAGGGCTGAGCGACTGTACTCATGCACTCTTCCCCAGTAGCATATTGGACTCCCTTCCAACCTGCAGAGGCTCATCTTCCTGTGTCTTATCTTTTTGCCTTTTCATACTGTTCATGGGGTTCTCCGAGCAAGAATACTGGATTGGTTGCCATTTCCTCCTCTGGTGGACCATGCTTATCAGCACTCTTCAGGGTGACCTGTCCGTCCTGGGTGGCCCTGCCCGGCATGGCTCGTAGCTTCAGTGAGTTGCCCCAGCTCCTTCACTGTGCTCTTGAAGGGGAGTAACAGGACAGCACCTGGCTTGTTCTCAGAGCTGTAATCTAAGAGCCGCTGTAAATCCAACATAACTAGGACCCAGGATCACCAAACACATTTTGGGGTCACATTCTTGCAAAATGAGAATTAACCCCACCTCTGGTAACTTGTTGACAAGGTGATAGGAATAGATGGTATCAGGCAAAAACATCTGGCGGCTTAAGTCCATGACCAAGCTCTAAAAGTACATTTACTTTACTAGGAGTTAGCAAAGCAAACAAGTTTCAACAAGGTCTGAACAGACTAGAGCTTTGAATTATCCAAACATATTTTGGTGCCAGGAGAAAACACTGTGGAGTGGTTTACGCAACTGAAAGAATAGACGGTCTGAGTGAATTTTTGAGCAGGAGAGGAGAAACCAGCCGTTTTCTAGAAAACTAAGGAATGCTGAAGATATTAATACCTGATTTAACATTTTCAAATTTAATTTCAAATTCAAATAAATTTTCAAATGAAAATTTAACATTTTCATTAACATGTCTCTTCCTTGACCCCCGCCCCCAGTTATTCTAAAGTGGTTTGCTGTTTTATTTGCATTTACTTTAAATTGTTTCATTTTGTTTGTTTTACCTCTTTGAAAAAAAAAATCCAGTGGAAATAGACACAGAGAACATTAGAAGGACCTTCTGGAAAATACTTATCAGTCTTCTCTCAGCTCCATCCTTAGGAAGATGGGGGAGATAAAAGTATTCCATCTCTAGGCATAAATGGAGCACAGAAAAAAATCACAGTGTGTATGCCCCTCTGTTGATTTCGATGTGAGTTAGGTTTTATTTGAACAAGGACTGTCTTAATTGGGGGGAAAAGGTTGTAACAGGGCACTGGTGGCAGAGAAAGGACTCCATAAGGGAAGCTGTGGTCCCACCTGCGTAAGCTGAGTGCCGGGTAGAGGATTTGTACATTGACTGTAATTCTGTATTTCTGTGTGTTTCAGGTGCTTCACTCTGTGAGGCACTTGTACTTCATCTCCTCCTGCTGGCAGCTCTGCTCAGTCATTCCTCTGACACCGCTCTAGTACTCTGTTAACAAGCTACCTCAAAACTTAGCAGTGTGAAACTTTTTTTTTTTTTTCTGTTTTATTTTACTTTTTTGTTGTTGTTTATTTTTTAAATTAATTATTTTAATTGGAGACTAATTGCTTAACAATATTGTGGTGGTCTTTGCTATACATTGACATGAATCAGCCACGGGTGTACATGTATCTCCCCATCCTGAACCCCCTCCCACCTCCCTCCCGACCCCATCTCTCTGAGTTGTCCCAGAGCACCAGATTTGAGTGCCCTGCTTCATGCATCAAACTTGCACTGGTCATCTCTTTTACATATGGTAATATACATGTTTCAATGCTATTCTCTCAAATCATCCCACCCTTGCCTTCTCCCACATAGTCCAAAAGTCTGTTCTTTACATCTGTGTCTCTTTTGCTATCTTGAATATAAGGTCATCATTACCATCTTTCTAAATTCCATATATATGTGTTAATATACTGTATTGGTGTTTATCTTTCTGATTTACTTTACTCTGTATAATTACCTCCAGTTTCATCCACCTCATTAGAACTGATTCAAATGTGTTCTTTTTTATGGCTGAGTAATATTCCGTTGTTTATATGTACCACAACTTGCTCATCCATTGGTGTGCCGATGGACATCTAGGTTGCTTCCATGTTCTGGCTATTGTAAACAGTGCTGCGATGAACGTTGGGGTGCACGTGTCTCATTTTTGGTTTCCTCAGTGTGTGTACCCAGCAGTGGTATTGCTGGGTCATATGGCAGTGCTATTTCCAGTTTTTTAAGGTATCTCTACACTGTTCTCCATAATGACTATACTAGTTTGCATTCCCACCAACAGCGTAAGAGGGTTCCCTTTTCTTCACACCCTCTCCAGCATTTATTGTTCGTAGACTTTTTGATGACAGCCATTCTGACTGGTGTGTAGTGGTACCTCATGGTGGTTTTGATTTGCATTTCTCTGGTAATGAGAACCACAAGCCTTTATATTCACCTGTGGTGTCTAACACTGAGGAGTCCAGAAGCAGCTTGGTCGGGTAGTTCTGGCTCTCTCAGGAGGTGTCGGTCAGGGCTGCGGTCATCTGAAGGCTTGAGGGGCTGGATGACCTACTTCCAAGATGGCTGCCGCCCATGGCTGCTGGCTGGAGGCCTCAGTCCCTTGAGAGGCGAGCCACTCTACAAGCTGCTTGAGCGTCATCATGACGTGGCAGCTGGCTTCCCCCAGCGGGAGAGATGTGAGAGACAGAGCAAGGGAAAACCGCCGTGTGGGTTATAAACCTATCTAGGAAATGACCTGGCATCCCGCCTGCAGTGTTCTGTTGGCTCCTCCGGCAGGTCCTGATTGGATGGGGGAGGGGGTCACGCAGGGCGTGGCTGTCAGAAGTCGGAGGTCACTGCAGGCCTCCTTGAGGCTGGCCACTCAGAAATAACGCACTATCATGCTTACAATACGCTACCGTATTTCTCTCTCTCTGTTTCCCCCTTTTCCCTAGTATATTTAAGTATTTTTTCATTGTATTTTGGAATTAAGTCTAAAAATATATAAGTGTTAGTACTGAAATTAATACGTTCCTCCTCCAAAAGTATGTTCACTTTGAAAGAAAGGTTTCTGGGACTTCCCTGGTGGTCCAGTGGGTTAGACTCAGTATGTCCACCGCAGGAGGTGCAGGTTTGATCCCTGGTCGGGGAACTAAGTTCCCACAGGCCACGTGGCTCGGCCAAAAGGAAAAAAAAAAAGGAGGTTTCTTTTGGAGCATAAGGGAAATATTCTGGAATTAGATAATGGTGATGGTTGTATAAGGTTGTGAATATACTAAAAGCTATTGAACTGTATATTTTAAAAATGCTCAAAATATGTTAGATGTAATTTAGCTCAATAAACAAAAATGTTAAAGAAGGGGCCTGAATAGCACTGACATCAAATTTGCTGATCCAGAAAGATTTATGGTTGCTTTTAGCTCTTTGTATTTTGTTTGTTCTCTCAGCTAAAAACTTTAAAGTGTGATTAATCCAGAGACTATGAGGTCTTAGGAAAACTGATTTATGGTGCTAACACATGTGGTTGGTTGGGGTCTATTGGAAATAACATCAAGTACTAGCTTGAAAGAGTCGGACATGACTTCACGACTAAACAACAACTGATGTGGTGTAGTGGCAGTTTTTTCGAGGGCCATTGACATACATTCCCGTGATCCAGCTCACATGATCCTTCTGTTGGAAATACAAATAGCATATTTTATCCTGACCTCACAAATGTTATCAATAGATGATGTGTGTATTCTGTGAGCAGTTCCCTCAAGATCACTTTTGTTAGAGCGTTTTTTGCATGATTTCTGATTTCACTTGGCAATTGTTTTCTATTATGTTACATTGTATTGTCAGTTACTTGGAGAGGTTCCAGTTTTTTTTTCTTATACTTAATACCATTTATGGCTATGAGAACTGAGTCTGCCAAAGCTCTTTGTTTTATTGTTGTCACGTACACACCATCCTTATCAGTAATCAGGAAGAAGAAATCAATGTCACTTAGCACTGACTGCCATGTGCCAGGCATCACGTATACTGCATCGGTTACTATTAACCACCTGTCTTGAATAACTGTTAGTTATTGCTAGTGCCAGGCCTCAGATTGGTTACATAACTTTCCCAGAGGTCACACCCACAGTTAAAAATATGTCACTAAAAATAAGATGCTTAGATACAGATCTGTCTGCTTTGGACCACCTCAATAAAGTGTTATCAGTTTTAACTGAAATGAATGACATTGAACTCAGCTGACCGAATATGTACAAAGATTGTGTCTTAGCTGGAACTTCCCCTTCCCGTTTACCAGATTCTCCACCATTCTATGATTCAGAGGAAGATGTATGGGAAATGGGGATGAGTAAGCATGTGGCTTTCAGACAGGTCCTGATCTTCTCTTTATCCCTCCCTGTTTCTTTTTGTCCTTTCTCTTAGCAAGTCCGGAGCAGGGTTGCTGGGATGAGATCAAAGCGTGACACTGCTCGTACCTGTTGACCAACTCATAGAGTCAGCACAGCATCTGCTCAGTCCTCCTGAGACTCCGTGAGTATTTCTGCTTTCCTGGAGGCCTCTTCTGAGTACTGTTTTTGGGGCTTCCTGTGGTGACTGTTGGAGAAGGAAATGGCAGCCCACTCCAGTGTTCTTGCTGGAGAATCCCAGGGATGGGGGAGCCTGGTGGGCTGCCGTCTATGGGGTCGCACAGAGTCAGACACGACTGAAGCGACTTAGCAGCAGCAGCAGCAGTAGCGACTGTTAAAATAGGAAAGCATCGCCTCTGAAGATCAGAAGGCTCAGTCTTGTGATTAAATGCATTGGTTATTCCTGTTCTGCAGTGGTTATCTTGTATTAACTGGAATCACAAAATGTCTCGTGTATAAGCAGGAACCGAGCAGCAATAATGAAACTTTCATCATCACTGAATGTTCATACCTTGGAGAGAGTCAGGAAAATGTGTACAAAGGGCTCAGTGATGCCCAGCTCTCCTGACATAAGGGACCTTGGATCGATGCAGATGTCAAATCAAGAGATGGGGAAAGAGTCCTTCAAAATGTCCCCTAACTGCAGTGAGGTTTGCTCTTATATTTGCATAGAGATGACTACATAGAGATAGTGTTAGAGGATTTCTAGCAGTCTGGTTCTTCTGGGAAGTGAAGGCTCTGGTAAGACTTCACAACATCTAGAGACACTAGAATTGGAGCTGGACATATTAACTAAAAGAGACACTGGGTTATTTTCATCTAAGAAAGCAGTCATGTTCATTCACACAAGCATAGTTATCTTTGGAAGTGAAGACAGAAGAAGTAGAATGTGTTTGGATGTTGAGTAACCAAAGGGAAATTGTAGCAGAAATATTTATATACTTACCCTATAGCTTCCACTCTGTTTTTGTTCAGATAGACACCCTCTTTGGCAAGAACACGTACCTAATGAGAAATAATCCTAGTCCAAGGTCCTATCTGAGTCATTCATGGGGTTCCCATTCTCTTAACTGGTAATTGATTTAGGCAAAGACATTGGATATAATTCTGGCTAATGAGGCAAGAGGGGGAAGTCTGATTGGAGAACTTTTTGTCCTGAGAAAAACCTAAAAAAGAAAGAGTGCTCCTTCCTTTGAATATTGTTATTTATGGACATGTTACTTGAAAATGCAGTGATCTCTTAGCCTGAAGATAAAACCAAAACACATGGAAGACAGAATCATATAGAAGTGAACCCAGAGATATTGATCATACCATGAATAAAATCTTGTTTATTGAGATAACAAAGTGCTTTAACATTTAAACCAGTTGATTTGAAGTCTTCTACTACTTACTGCCCCAGTCATTCTAATTTGGAGCTCATAAGCCTAATGCATCATCAAAATCAGGAGAGACTAATCACACTACTTATATGCCAACAGGTTATGTTATGTGGCATCCCCTCCCTTTTGATCCCTCTCTCGAGAAATAGCTAATTCTAAATTTTTATGACTATAAAGAGCCAAGGATAATAAAAACAATCTTGAGGATGAACCAAGTTATAGGACTTACACAACCTCATATCAAGCAAGACTTATTTTAAACACTGTGGGCTTGATACATGGAAAGGCAGATAAACCAGTGGAACAAAACAGAGTCCAGAAAGAGATAGACAGTTGTTCAACTTATGACCAGTTACTCTACACTGTAGAGACATTACTTTGCCAACAAAGGTCCGTCTAGTCAAAGCTATGGTTTTTCCAGTGGTCATGTATGGATGTGAGAGTTGGATTATAAAGAAAGCTGAGCACCAAAGAATTGATGCTTTTGAACTGTGGTGTTGGAGAAGACTCTTCAGAGTCCCTTGGACAGCAAGGAGATCCAACCACTCCATCCTAAAGAAAATCAGTCCTGAATATTCATTGGAAGGACTGACGATGAAGCTGAAACTTCAATATTTTGGCCACCTGATGCAAAAAACTGACTCATTTGAAAAGACCCTGATGCTGGGAAAGATTGAAGGTGGGAGGAGAAGGGGACAACAAGGGGTGAGATGGTTGGATGGCATTACCGACTTGATGGACTTGAGTTTGACAAAGCTCCGGGAGATGGTGAAGGACAGGGAAGCCTAGATGTTGCAGTCCATGGGGTCGCAAAGAGTTGGACGTAACTAAGCGACTGAACAACTCTACGCTGCAATAGGGTAAGATGGTATTTTGAACAAATGGTATATGGGTATCCATTTGGAAAACTTAGATGGAATTTGGAAACCTATGTAGAAAAAAGCAATTTAAATGCTCATCTCACATCACCTACAAAAATTGACTCCTGGCACACTATAGATCTAAACATGAAAGACCAATAAAGCTTTTAGAATGTAACCTAGGAGAGTGTCTTCCTGACCTTGGCGTAGGCAAATGTTTTTTAATGAATCACTGAAATCATAAAGGGAAAGGTTGATTAATAGGATTGCATTAAAATTAAGATCTAAAAGCACCATCAAGAGAAGGAAAAGTTAAGCTACAAATGGTCAGATGTATATCTGACAAAGATCTATAGAAGATAGAAGACCTCAGACACAAGATATACAAAAAATATATAAGGAATTCCTGCAAAGCAATGAGAAAAACACAGTCCACCTAATAAGCAAATGCACAAAAGGTATAAAAATAGACACTTCCCAAAGGGATATTCAGAAGACTAATTAATACTGACAAGATACTCAACATTATTAGTCATTAGGGAAATGCAAATAAGAACAACAGGGCTATATCAGATGAATCAGAATGATTAAAACTGAAAAAAAGTACTTGGAAGGAAATAGTACATGTGCACGTGAGGAGCAACTGAAACTCTCATGTACTGCTGATAAGAGTGTAAATTAGAAAACTGTTTGGTCTTTTCTACTAAAACTGAACATAATTGTACCTTCTGACCGGAGATTTTCTAACAAATGTTTAACATTCTCCAAGTGGATATCCACCATAAATGTTGACTGATATTTTTGTTTATGTTCACAAGTAGAACAAAGTGAAACCAAAAATACGTGTTTTGAAATTTCACTCACTTGTCAATAACAAGAACAATTGTTTGCTGAATTGAATAATGGTTTTCAAATATTCAAAAGTATTTTCTCTATTTTTATGCTATTAACAATGCAGTGACTACTGGTATGATACACATTTACACTTAATCTGCATTATTAATAATTTTATCCATCTTTGTAAGTCTTAATGATCTTGAACAAAACAAAATCAAGAACAAAACAAGTCTTGAACAAAACACTAATCCTGACTTTTAGTAATTGCCAGTTTCATTGGTGTGTTTATCGCCAACAAAACCAGTGTGATGCTATCTACCTGATGCTCCTGAATGAGAAGTTGAGAAGAGATACATAGTAAGACACCATTATATTATATTTTACCATACAGACACAATAAATGCAAATAATATCGAGAGCACAGATGATAGAAAAATGTAGTGATGTACAGAAATATGTGTGTTCTCTAAAAGACATGCACAACAATTTTTACTGAAGCAGTGTTCTTAAGAGTCAAATGTTAGAAATAACCCAAAGGTTCATCCAAGATAGAACAAAAAAATAAATTGTTGCATTTTCATACCAGAGTATGAGTCAGCAATAAAAATTAACCACTCATTGCCTCAGCAGCCTCAACAAATAGGAAACTGAGTCATGTACAGATGCATATATTCTGACTAAAATCAGACTAATTAACCTGTAGTGATAAAAATTTTTTATAAAATTATTTTCAGGGGTGGAGTAGGGTTGGGAGTGACTGGGAGTTGGCTTTAGAGGGGTGCCTAGAGTGCTGACCAACTTTGATTTCTTTTTCTATTTCTGGCCCCACAAATAGGTTCACTGAGTAAAATGTCATTGAGCAGAGCCCTTCATGCTGATATGTATGTATGATATACCTTACGAGAAAGGATACATTTTTTGAAAATCACTTAAAGGAGTGATTTTTCTCACCGCATATGCCCTCCAGCAGAGAATGTTATGTGATACCCCACTTTGAAAGAAAATGAACTGATTTTAGAACAAGTTATTGGAAAAGGTAGAGATGAGGAGCTGCTTAAAGTTGAGTCTCTGGATGAAAGGAAAGCATACCCTGGCCTTCGGAACATCCTCCCCAGGGAGTGAAAAGTGCTTTGTTGTAAAGATCTATGCGGTTCTAAGAAAAACTTGTGGGGCTTCCCAGGTGGCACTAGTGATAAAAAACCTTCTTGACAATGCAGGAGATGCGGGTTCGATCCCTGGGTTGGGAAGATCCCCTGGAGGAGGGCATGGCATCCCACTCCAGTATTCTTGCCTGGAGAATCCCCATGGACAGAGGAGCCTGGCGGGCTACAGTGCATGGGTTTGCAAAGAGTCGGACATGACTGAAGCGACTTAGCGCACATGCACAGGAAAACCTGTATGATTAGTAAGATCATATAAAATTAAAGTTTAGGGAATGCGATAGAAACCAGCTAAGAATGGTCAGAGATGTAGTTTCTATTGATTTCCTCAGGGATTCCAGACAGCATGGGGGACTACATGGGATCTTCACGTCATAAACAAGGGAGATCGCGTCACTAAATCTACTAGAACACTGTTGGCTCCTTGTGTAGAGTATTCTGATTTGGGGTTCGAGACCTTTCAGGAACGGTGACTCTGCCTTCCCAGACTTTGTCTTGCTTCAGGTTTTGTATCATAAAAGCTTCCCAGATGGCTCAGTAGAGAAGAATCTGCCTGCCAGGGAAGGTGACAGAGGAGACGTGGGTTCAATCCCTGGGTGGGGAGGATCCCCTGGAGGAGAAAATGGCAACCCACTCCAGTACTCTTGCTTGGAAAATCCCTTGAACAGAGGAGCCTGGAGGGCTACCGTCCATGGGGCCACAAAGAGTCAGACAAGAGTGAACAACTGAGCACCCATGCACCCACACATCATAAAAGCATTCTGCCCTCTCTAAGGTTTTGCCTAAATATATAAATTTTTCTTCCTAGTGTTTTGTCTCTGTTTACTTAATAATGCTGAGAACAAAGTCATACTCTACGTAATCATTAAAATGATACAGGAAATTTCTGAAATGTGAAAGGAATCAGCCAACTACATTTTAAATAGCAGAAAACTGTTCAGGAAATTCTAGAAGGTCACAGTAATGGTTTTAAGGCATTTAAGTCAAATAATGGTTTTAAGTAAAAATAGAACAGAGTTTGGGAGACTGCCTTTGTTTTGAAAAGGGGGATCATATGATCAGTAGCCACCTTTTCAATCTACCCTTTTCTCGACATTTTAACTACTAAGAATCCTTTCTTAAGATCTCAATCTCCCTTTGTTCTCATGTTTTCTTAAGATTCTGCATACCAAAATAACTACACATATAAACATTGATGTAGATAATCAATAACAATCTGAACTGAAAAGTTACGTAAGATGTTTGTCAAAAAATAGGATTGGAGCTAACAAGAAGTAAGAGTGCATGTTAAGCAAGGATTGACTGTGTTCTGAAATGGTTGCATAGTTATAAATTACAACCTTGAGACCAGAAGGTTGTAGCTGGCAGCTGCTAGCAGATACTATTTTGAAAACGCTGGTGGTGTCCACGAGTTTGATACAGTTCAGACAATTCAGGTTCTCTGTAATGCCAAAACGGGTCTGAAACCAAATCCATAAGAGCCACCCAGCTCCATGTTGGTGGCCTGAACCAGTTACTCCATTTTAATTCTTTAAATGATATTAAATATGTCATCACAATTGATTCATTTGTAATTGTTTAAAAAGGTATACGGTTGCCAAGGAGAACATCTACCCAACAGGAGAAAACCAGTATAGTCAAAGTTATGCAATAAATTCACACCCAAGAAAAAAGATGAACGTTTTAGTTATGATAACTTTAGTTAACTAAGTGAAAAGATGATTTTAGGGACTTAGGCAAAATTAAAGCTTGTATGCAAATTCCTCTTACTATCTCCAGTGTCTCTAGAGATCAAGGACCTCAGTTTAGGAACCACTTCTCTGCTATTGTTCAGTCGCTCAATCATGTCTAACTCTTTGCGACCCCATGGACTGCAGCATGCCAGGCTTCCTGTCCATCACCATCTCCCAGAGCTTGCTCAGAGTCAGTGATGCCATCCAACCATCTTGTCTTCTTGCTGTCCCCTTCTCCTCCTGCCTTCAACCTTTCTCAGCATCAGAGTCTTTTCTAATGAGTCAGCTCTACTGATTTATTATTATTGCATCAAAAACTTTGGGTTGCCATTTATATACAATGAATACTGAGGAATTTTGAATATAGTCAGTAATATCTAGTCTTTAAAAAAAAAAAAGCCTTTCACCGACATTTTTCAGTCCTTTGAGTTAAAACACAGAGAGTTTTATTAAAGCATTATGGGCACTTTCCCATTACTCAGTGCTTCACATTCAATTTCTGAGTTGGCTGCACTTGCAAGGATTCACCTCACCACCTGACTTTGCTTGGTTAACAAAGCACGGGCAGCAAAAAAAGGGGAAAAAAAATCTTATCCTTGTCTAGTAAGTAGCTGAATGAGATAGAGGTCAAAATGATTGTCTACAGTTAGGTATGGGATGATATGCTGCCCTGTGTGTACTCAGTCATTTCAACTCTTTGTGACCCAATGGACTGTAGCCCACCAGGGTTCTCTGTCCCTGGGATTTCCCAGGCAAGAATATTGGAGTGGATTGCCATTTTCTCCTCCAGAAGATCTTCCTGACCCAGGGGTCAAACCCATGTCTCCTACATTGGCAGGTGTATTCTTTACCACTGAGGCACCCTGGGAAGCCCATGGATTATATACTAAATGATGATTGCCCATACTGGCCATGTTTCTCCTTAAAGATAGCGATAGCACTATCATTGAAAGGACACAAAGCACTTTTCCAAATCTTTGTCACAACCCTTAGATGGACATCAAGGCATGTATTATTATTCTCAGCATGCATATGAAAACGTAGGTTAGACATTTGCCCAGAGTTTCGGACCCCAGCTCTGAGCTCTGTCCACTATGACAGCCTGCTGCCCCGCAGATAAGTAAGGGTTCTTTGGTGTTGTTATGGGTTGATCTGTATCCTCCCAAAAATATGGTAAAGTTCTAACCTCTGTGAAAAGAGAAAAACCATGTGAAAACAGGCAGGGATTGTAGGATGCAGCTGTAAGTCAAGGAACCCCAAGGACTGAAGGCTACTATCAGAAATTAGGAGGAGGCAAAGCAGGATTCTCCCGAGTCTCAGAGGAAGAACAGACCTGTTGACATCTTGATTTCAGACTTCTAGCCTCCAGAACTGCAAGAAAGTAAAATCCTATTTTTTTTGAGTCACCCAGTTTGTGGAACTCTTACAGAAACTTGAGAAGACAAATACAAGTGTGAATGCTAAAATTTTAGTTAAAGGCAAGAAGCATGGAGACTAATTATTTCCCTGTAATGAGATTCTAACTCACAAATGAGCTGGGACATTTCTACAAGCATTGACATAAGGGGGGGAAAAAAAAGATATTTTATGCAAACTACTTCTCAACTGTGGTTGTAGCTTTTTGTACCTCACTATCAAAAAAACCTCCTCATGGGAGATAAAACCTCAGTGTGACCCCAGCTCCTCTGAAATCACACCCTTTCCTGCAGAGGTGATTTAATACTTTGTACATAATATTCCTAGCTTTTGTTGGAGACTTGAGAGATGGGCTAGTGACAATCTAAAAATGGCAGTGTTGTTGGCATTCATGTTTACTGGGAAACAAACTTCAGACAGCAACTTAAAAAAAGATGAGGAAGAAAAATCACCTTGTTTCACTAATGCTATAAAAATAAAACACAGGGACTTCCCTGGTGGTCCAGTGGCTAAGATTCCATACTCCCAATGCAGGGGGCCTGGATTTGATCCCTGGTCAGGGTACTAGATTCCACATGCAGCAACTAAGAGTCTGCATGCCGCAACTTAAAATCTGGTGCAGCCAAATAAATAAAAATAAATATTAAAAAATAAAACATAAAAATATTTCCAGCTGAGACCTGGTGAATTTCTGAATCTTGCTGCATAGAAAACTAGCCCACAAACTACTCCTTAGAAGGGGAGAGAAGGTTAGTCATCCTGGGCTCCCTGGTAGCTTAGTTGGAAAGAATCCACCTGCAATGCAGAAGACCCTGGTTTGATCCCTGGGTCGGGAAGATCCCTGGAGAAGGAACAGGCTACCCACTCCAGTATTCTTGGGCTTCCCTGGTGGCTCAGCTGGTAAAGAATCTGCCTGCAATGTGGGAGACCTGGGTTTGATCCCTCGGTTGGGAAGATCCCCTGGAGAAGGGAATGGCTACCCACTCCAGTATTCTGGCCTGGAGAATTCCATGGACTATACAGTCCATGGGGTCACAAAGAGTCAGACACAACTGAGGTATTTTCACTTTCAAGTTTCAAAAACAGAGCCTTCTCTTTCTCAGGAAGATTCCCTATTCACACTGGCAAATTAAATCCTCTGAGAGATGTTCAAGTTAAAATCATAGACACAAATGTTTTAGCTTATATTGCATTTCCCCAAATGACTTGATCATAAAACTTTTTCCATATAGCAATCATTAATATCTAGGAATGTATACTTTGAGAAACAGTGGGCAGTAATATTCTTAAATCTCACCAAGTATGTTGGAGTTTACGTCATGCAGGAGAAAACTGACATATTTATTGTTCGTTATTTCAGGTTGGCTTACCAGAAGAGGTGCACATGAAGAGCTTCACTGAATTACTGAAGATGAGGTAAGAATTCAGGGTTGTGGGGCTTATGCAGTTTAGGGGAACCCATTAAGGAAAAGAATACAAAATGACCATGGAAACAACACTAAATTTCCTCCTCCAGCCTTGGAATAATCCCAGACAAGCGAGGCTTTCTGACTTTACACTTCATTCGCTTCATGGAAAACCCAACTCTGTTTAAATTATGGTTGGCTACATGAAATAAAATAGAAACTCAAATGAACAGTAGCATAAACAAGATAGGAATGTCTCTCTCTCTCATGCAATAGTCCAGGGATAGACACTCCAGGGGTGGTGGTGTGGCTGCATCGTGCAAGGTTCCTCTGTCTTCTTACTCCCGGTTGTCATTCCTGGGATGTTGTCTTTGGCACCAGGTCCCTGGTCAAGCAGCAGGACTGAGGAAGGGCTGGAAGAATGGGCTTGCGCTGGACTCAGGAACGTGCTCTGCAAAGAGCATTTAGAGCTGCTCCTTCCATCCCATCGTCCAGAATTTAGTTACATGGCCTCCCATAGCAGCTGAGGACCCTGAGAAAGGAAGGCTCTATTCTAGGTGGTCAGGTATGTCAGCTCAATGTCAAGAGTTTTATTACTGTAGAAACAGAGGAAGATCAGTATTGGAGCAGCTAGCATTTTCGGTCTCTTTCTCTCTGACTCATTAACTTATCCCTCCAGCCTTCTTGAGGTCTAATTGACCTCTCATTAAACTTTTAAGTCTACCAACTCAGAGCTTCATTAGCTAGCATTAATACCTTGTGGGTGGAGGGACCGATGTCTCTAAAACCATCAGACCAGTCTTGGAGGTGTGTTTAGAAAAATAAAAGGCTTTTTAGAAGAAAGTGAAATGAAAAGCTTCATGGGCTGCCGGGCTTCCCGCATTCTCTGTAAGCAAAAGACACTTTCCATGTCCCATGAGGCCCCAAGAAGACATGACCGAGCAGGAGGTGAGGGCGGACCGGCCCGGGGGCAGCTGCCAAGGCCGCCCCGCCCCGCACCCCCCGCCCCTTGGAATCCGCGGGAACCTGGGGTGGGGGCGGGGGTGGCGGGCACAGAGGGAGCTGAGCGCACTCCGCTTGGCATCAAGAACCTTAACAGCTTTTTATATTTTTTCCGGGTGGAGGGAAGCAGGGGACGTAAATACTTGACTGAAGAAGGTTTTTTAAAAAACAGAATCTGCACTTGGACTGTTGAGAAGAGAGAAAGGGAGTGGAGGATGGGCTGGGAAATATGAGTAGGTTGGTTTCTGACTCTTTGAGCTGTAGATTCGTATTAACAGCCCGATCTTTCTGCTCGCAAGCCTGTCAACACTTCAGCCGGCGCGGAAGGTTCCTGGGAACCGTCTTGGGCGTTTGTTTGGCAGCCGTGCCCAGGGCGAACTGGGTGCCCCTCCGAGCTGTTTGGCTTGGAACTGCTCTTTTAGGACTGCAGGGCTGGAACAAAGAGGCCCTGTTGGTTACTTCCAGATTCTGGAAGAACTCTGCTTTTAATGATGGTGTAGAGTTCATGGCACGTAAATTTCCCATACTCACAGGTTGGGTTTTTGGGTTTTTTTTCCCTAATTTTTTTTTCTTTCAAGCTGAGCTTAAGAGGCACATGCTTGAATCGATTCCGCACTCACAGAAAGGGTCTGTCTACTCCACAAAGTTTAGCCGCGGTTCCAGCGGGGCTGTGGCACAAGCCTGCCCTGGTAAAACAGAGAGACACAGGGTACAGATTGTAGAGAATCGTCATCACCCTCAATGATGAACAGCATTTCATCAATCTTTATTCGTTTTGTGGAGTCTGTTCCGCAATCTTGATGAGTGTGCTATAACAGCAAAATCAGATTAGCTCTAAAGAAAATAATTGTTAAAGAGGTGGAGGAAAAAAGGTTGGCAAAGCCTGAAGTTCTGGCAGGGGCTCAGCAAACGGTTAGGATAAAAGATTAATAGGTTCTAATTCTTTATTCAAACAAAGCTCTGTTTTTAAAAGAACATCTGATTGCAAAAATACAAACTTTAGTCATCTGATACTTTGAGTAAATGAATATATGTAGTGTTCTACAGTACTAATTAGGTTATACGGTGCCCTTTTAAGGTAAGCAGCAGTTAATGATTGAGTTTGATATCAACTGGTGTACAATAGACAGCCAAGTCTATTTTGGTGTATTTAACTCCATTCTGTTGATCACCTATGTTGTGTGTGTGCATCATGTGAAACGCTGGGGTGAGGGTGGGAGGGATACAGAAGTGGGAAGCTGCGAATTCCTTCCCACAGCAGGTGAATTACATAGTAGGAGGAGATAACTCAGGTCTACACATAAATATAATTTCACCATATCTTGTAATTGATGCTAAGGATGGCTACATCTGTAATGGTAGCCTTCCTTTTTGGAGACTGACTTATTGTCTGCCAGGCATTACATAATTTCAGTTCAGTTCAGTTCAATCACTCTGTTGTGTCTGACTCTTTGCGACCCCATGGACTGCAGCATGCCAGGCTTCCCTGTCCATCACCAACTCCAGGAGCTTGCTCAAACTCATGTCCATTGAATCAGTGATGCCATCCAGCTATCTTGTCTTCTGTCGTCTCCTTCTCCGCCTGCCTTCAATCTTTCCCAGCATCAGGGTCTTTTCCAGTGAGTTAGTTCTTCGCATCAGGTGGCCAAAGTATTGGAGTTTCAGCTTCAGTATCAGTCCCTCCAGTGAACACCCAGGACCAATCTCTTTTAGGATGGACTGGTTGGATCTCCTTGCACTCCAAGGGACTCTCAAGAGTCTTCTCCAACACCACAGTTCAAAAGCATCAATTCTTCAGTGCTCAGCTTTCCTTATAGTCCAACTCTCACATCCACACATGACTACTGAAAAAACCACATGATGTTAATCACTATGACATGGCAACTCCCTACATAAAATACTATGAGGAAATCTAGTAATGAAAAAATATAACTTGCTCAAGGTCAAAACTAAAAGCCTGGGGAGCCAGGTTTCAGACTCAAACTGCTAGATCCTTGCTCTCTGCACAGTAAGACGCACATTGGGCACACCAATGAAGGTGTGACTGTTTCTGGTTGGGGTGGTCAAAGACTCATAGAGAAGCGTTATCCGAGCTGGTCTTGAAGGATGTAGTTATCCCTCAGTGCCTGCGAGAAATTGGTTCTAGGACGGACGCTCAAGTCCCTTATATAAAATGGTATAGTGTTTGCATATAACGAATGCACATTCTCCCATATACTTTCAATCATCTCTACATTACTTATTGTTGTTGTTCAGTCGCTAAGTCGTGTCTGACTCTTTGTGACCCCATGAACTACAGCACTCCAGGCTTCTGCTCTGTTAATAGTTACCTGCACTGGATAAATTTAAGTTTTGCCTTTTCAAACTTTCTGAAATTAAAAAAATAATATCTTCCATTCACAACTGGTCGGATTTATAGATGCAGAACCCTCGGATATGGAGGCCCCACTGTGCAAGTTTATCACAGAGTGGTGGAAGGGAATAAAATAAAGATACAGAGACAGAAAAGTACAGAGGCTGTTTAAGGAACTGAAAAGAAGTCTAATTTAGTGGCAGCTTACTGAGTCGCGGGAAATAAAATGGGAAGGTTGAAGTTGGGTTGGGGGTGTCAAGCGGAAGTCCAATGGTGACCATTCATGTATTGAATTGGGTCCAGGGCGAAAATCTCATCTCTATGGCCTGGTTTCCTTGGTGAGTAGAGCTCCACAGGAGTCCAACAAGAGAGGTCAACACTCACTTTCCACCTCTGTGTCTGTGCTTCCCTGTCAGGGACCCTCAACTCGCTCTCCCGCTCCCCACCTCTGTCCAGGAGGAGAGCAGACACCCCCATTCTTCTGCCCCCCACCCCGGTCCTCCACTAGTCCCTACCCAGAGTAGAACCAGTGGCTTCCTGGTTGGTGAGAACGTAAGCCTCCCACTGGCCACTTTTTAACTCTGGTCAGAATGTCGGTGTGTTAAAGGACAACCTCATCTGCGTCATTTCCTGTGTCCACATGGTCAGCTCTGTGCTTCTAGCCCGGGACCCTCAGGGTGCTGCTGTCTTGCCTTAAGACCTTCTTCTGTCTATCTTGATGCATCTTGGTGGCTAAGTGGACTCCTGCTCATCTTAGACTCAGGGGCCAAACAAAAAGAAGCCTTTCTTAGACTTCTTTGTGCTATGCTCTACTCAGTCGTGTCCGACTTTTTGTGACCCCGTGGACTGTAGCCCACCAGGCTTCTCTGTCCATGGGGATGCTCCAGGCAAGAATACTGGAGTGGGTTGCCATGCCCTCCTCCAGGGGATCTTCCCAACCCAGGGATTGAACCCAGGTCTTCTGCATCAGAGGTGAAATCTTTACCATCTGAGCCACCAGGAAAGCCCAAGGATACTGGAGTGAGGAGTAGCCTATCCCTTCTCCAGGGGAACTTCCTGACCCAGGAATTGAACCAGGGTCTCCTGCATTGCAGGTGGATTCTTTACCAGCTGAGCTGCCCAGGACTTAAACCCTATTCGCCAAATCTGCCTTGAGTTGGAATGGTTGAGTCCTTGCCCGGCGATTAATAAATCAGCATCTTATTTTTCTGTTGGTTTATTCTCATCATCAGCACCAGGAAAGGCAGATGCTTTTGAGGGGTAGTGGGGGGTTGGTGCGCCGGGAATTCATGGGGGTGGGAGGTGCAAAACTTTCTGGCTTCTTAATTTTTTCAGTTCCATACCCCAAAGAAGGAAAATTTTCCAAAATTCAATTTCATGCTGCAAATACTTATTGGGCCTGTAGCACATGTAAGAAACTGTTTTCGATGTTGGGAACCAACTGGGGCAAGGACAGGAGATAAAATAGCTTCCCTCACGGAACTGCAGTACAAAATTGCGTTGATTTAGTTTACCATAGAAGTTTAATAGAAGAATTCACTTCTTCCAATTTACTGCAAACTCTACAAAATATCAAATGACAAATTGACTCATAAGAGCTCTCAGAAGTGAGAACTGGGTGTCTTCCAGGGGGTTACATAAGACAATACTGTTTATAAAAATGAGCTTCTTTTGTAGTTTTTTGTGATTCCAGAAGCTTCAGTTACCTTTCTCACCTCTGATAACATTCAGAAGTCATGCAAAAATGCTACTCAACAAGGCTTTTTAAGCAAAAACAGGACACTCCCCTAGTCTAGGATCCAGCTCTTTTCAAATTTCATCATAGATAACAGAAAACAAATGTTCAGAATAATTGTAAACAAACAAGTAAGAGATTTCCAGAAGCCTAAACTTTTAAAATTAGGTCTCAGAAAGTATTATTCCAATCGTGAGATTTATCCCCATCTTACAATATCATCCTTAAAACCGTGTGACTGAAAAATTCTCTGCAATGTTCTTTTTCACTGTTCAATAGCATCTTTGCCTCCTCCTGGGCATATTGTGCTACCAGACAGAATATAAACTTCATTCTTTATTACAGGAAGTATCTATAAATGTCTACAGGAATATTCTTAATAGGTTTTGCTCGTTTTAATGCTTTTCTTGTGATAATTATGAGACATTGATTCTTTGCCAAGTAGCTCCAGTGTTCTGTGATTCTAGCCCAATTAATAGTTTCAAAAAGAAACTAAACCCCAGAGTTATGAGGGAGAATCAAACATGCAAAACAGTGAAAAATTGAGATGGAAAAGAGCAAAAGCAGATTTCCCTGCCACCTTTTGGAGAGTGGACCCCAAAATACACCTTCCCCATTTCTTCCCCATCCTTGGCTCCTTTCAAAAGCCATATTCCCTATCAGATAAAATAAAAGCAAGCTAAACACTTAAGCGCAACTCCTATGACTTTTATACACGTGGATGGAGAGACACAATAGATACTTATTGAAAGGGTCTAAATGCCTGCTAGTGGAAGAGCATCAAGGCATGTGAGTTTTCTAGGGTGTGCCCTTCACTGGCAGGGCTCATCGGAGACATGTTATCAGGCACTGTAGGAGAAACGTGGCCTTTTGTACCCACCATCTTTCCCATCCCTGGAGCAAACATAAAAGGAACATTCTGCAGTTTTCCTGGGTATGAAAGACCCAAGAAAGACACTGTAGCGTTTGCTTCTCACGGAAAGAAAGGGGACAGTGAAATGAAAAGAGGCCCATCTGCTGTTGCCATCAGATAACACCTGTGTTACAAAGAGTGTTCCTACACCATCAGGGTGAAAATTGCTGGTTAATTCCAACTATGCCTGTAGGGAGAAGCTGGAAGGTAGGAATTAGGTTACCGTGCTCCTTGCTCCCTCCCAAGCTTCCACTGCCCCTACTTCGTGTCTGTTCATGGGCACATAAGGGAACTGGCACCTCGACCTTTGCCCAGTGAGCCACAAGAAAAGATGTGTTCAATGTTGTTTCCTAGAGCCATGATATCTTCTCAAGAAGGTTACACATCAGTGGTCTTTAAAGACCATCTTTAAAGACTGAACGGCGGCGTCTCTTGGTCCAGCTACACCCCTACACTAGCTGAGACGTCATTGTCCCCTGACTGCGAGGGAGCGGCTTGCTTGCTCAGCAATGAGTCAGCCATGCTTCTAGCTCTCTCTCAGCTGTATATTCAGGGCTTACACAAATGGCTTCTTGTATGCAACCCTAGTTCTTCAGTAGTTAGGCTTCTGTATACTCTTAGTCCATTCGAGCTACTCGAACAGAATCCCACAGTCTGGGCGGCTTACAGAGAGCAGAAGGTCATTTCTCACATTTCTGGAGCATAGATCAAGGCACCAGCCACGGTTGTATTCCACCAGCTTCCTGATTCACAGCCGGCACGTTCTCTCTGTACCCACAGATGGTAGAAGGAGTGAGGGAGCTCAGAGGAGTCTGTTATAAGAACACTAATCCGATTCATGAAGGCCCCACCCTCATGACCTAAGCACTTCCCAGGGGCTCCATTGTGTAACATCACTGCTGTGGGGTTGGAGGGGGGGTGGTTAGGATTTCAGCATAGCAATTTGAGGGGGATGCAGACATTCAGACCGCACCATATACTGTCTTCTCAGAGACTTTATTTCTTGTCTTGTATGGTAGTAGTCTTCCTAGTGGCTGAATTGTTCCATTATTGACTTCATTTTCTCCCTGCTTGTAGCAGCCTTTGTCCTAGCCATGCCAGTTGCCCACCCATGTGGGCTTTTTAAGAATACCCGACCCACTCTCAGTTTGCCAGATACCATGGGCTTTTATTTTGTGTATTGCCTGGTTTTCTCCTGAGGACTAACTCTTAGCTTTAAGAGTTCGTTTTCAGATCACGTTGCTGGGTGCTATTTGTTCCTAAAACAGCTGAGCCTTGACCTTACTTGCTTGCTCAAAAATCTGGCTTTCTCTTGACACAGTGGCTTTGACTGGATACTCAGTCTATTCTTTTTCCACTTTTGCTCATTTTACCACCATCTAAACTCTGGTTTGAGAAAACTAAATCTGACTAAACTAAAAAGAGCACTTAAAAATTCATTAATTGGGTTCTCATTTACAACTGTGTTGTGTTTTTCTGCCTTTTCTAAAATTAATATTGCTTCTTGTGAATTCATGAATTTATTTGAATACTTTTGCTTTTGTTTGATTTTCATACATCTTACATTTTCAAGCAGTTAATATTTTTGCATAATGGTGCTGATAAAGCTTGATATCATCCCTAAACAAGTAAATTATTAACTTAAACCTGAGGTTTAGGTAGAATTCTGTTCCCTTCATTTGCTAATAGCCTATCATAAGAACATAGGGATTTGAATTGAGTCATGCCAGGGTCAATCCATTCCAGTGTTCAGCTATGAATAGCTACTTCAAGCAACATGCAATGGTGATTTGTAACTGTGCTACCTAACAAGCTTTAAAAATAACTATATCCCAGAAGGATAATAGCAGTTTATAGCCCTTTTAGTCATAAATTTGTCCATGTCTTTTATGATTCTGTTTGTATGTCCTAAGAGAACCACTTCTGCTGTGGACATCAGTCAGCTCTCTTTGGCTGTATCAAATAGACATAGGTTCAGAAAGTGATGGAGGGGGAATAAATTTTATTATTCATGCTAATAAAATATAATTAAAGTATGGTTTGATCAAGAAAAATAACTGTAAAATATTTTATATGTTTGGTGCCTTTAGTGTGGAGTAGGGGAAAGAATAAATACCTCAAAGACAGATCCAAAGACATGTCCTTTCCTATCTTCATGACCTCTCTGAACCTGTTTATTTAATCTGCTAAGAAAAAGTTAACATTTATCTTTAAGGTCTGTTGTTAGAGTTAAAATAAATGAACTCAGTACTTAGTAAGAAGTTAATATATGAAAGTAATAATTAGTAGTAATACTAATTTGATATATCTCAATTGAAAATATTCTTTGAATTTAAAAAAATGAAGAAGGAGGGATACTAAAGAATTAGAATTATATTTGGTCTTGACAACATATAGGCAGAACTGTCAAAAGGAACATAGTCTAAACCTGCACTGTCTAATACAACAGACGCTAGCCTCATGTAGTTATTGATACTTAAAAATTTAAATTAAATCTGTGGTTGTACTAGCCGCAGTTTAAATGGTCAAAAGCCAAATGTTGCCAGTGGCTACCATACTGAATAGAGCAAATAGACAATATTTCCATCGTTGCAGAAAGCTTCATTGGGCGGTGCTGGTCTGGACCCAGAGATTCTCTGTAGGCTTCATTGCCCCATCAAAAGGCAACAGTCTGGAATTAGGCAGCCTCTGACAGCTCAGGGAACTGGCCAATACCAGTGTCTAGTTCCCCTTCCCCTCTGTGTTAATGGCTTCAGGGTCTCTGCTCCCTCGTCCCGTGGCACAGAGCTCCAGGGCACATTTATCTGTTCTTACAGCACCTAGCAGAGCCTGTCTTCTTTCAAGGTATCTATTCACTAAATTCAGCTCAGGTATTAACCTTTGAGAGCATATAACCCTTCACAGGAATAACTTAGTTTTCACATTCAAAGTAATGATTGAAATACCTCTCAGTATAGAATTTCAGGAGGAGAATTAAAGATGCAGAATGTACCCTGTTCTCTTTAAAAAGTCATGGTATTTGGGTGGCTCCATGGTTTCCTCTGTCCATAGCTGGTTCTGTTCTGACTCCATTAATTGGATAGATTAAAACATGAAATATTTCTTGGAGGAATCAAATTTTGAGAGAAAAATATGGCAGTTATATTTATTGTTTGGGAAGTTTTTAAAAAGTGTTTTCTGTTCCTGTTATAGGCCATGTGATTCTAATAAGGTCCAACTGTTAGTGAGTTCGAAGTGGTTAAACAGTTAAACGCTGAAGTTCTGCTCCCAGGTGGAGCTCTTAATGATTTGAAAGTGTCAGGATGTTAATTGACTTAGAACAATAGAGGGGTCATATCTGCTCAGATCTGATCCAGAAATTACTTCTTCCTGCTTGAAATCGCTGTTTTCAATGTTTTCATTGCCCTAATAAGGCAGAATACAGAAGGTGTTTCCGGAGAGACAGGGTGCGAGGTCACATGATGAAGAGAGACGACATTTCCATTATATGGCAAGTATTCCACAGGGATCCTTGGAGAATTGCAATCCTTTAAATATAGCTGGTGGAGACCATACCTAAAACTAGTACTTTGAACAGTCATAATACAAGAGACTATTTTCTGCTTTAATACATAAGAGTGACAAACTCAGAACAAAACTCCCTGGGTCTAGACTCAACAGAAGATATATATAAAGATCAGTAGAACCTGGAGGCTCAATGTAAGATGAGAATTCTGACCAAACTAGAACAGAAACAATGCTCCCAGTCACATTGAAAGAAGTCAACAACTCAACACTTTTCAGGAAGAAGGGATAGATATGAAGTGGTGTTAGAATTCTCACCATGTATTATAATTTGCTCAGTTAAGTTATTAAGCTCTAATTAAGTGTATATAGTTCATGATGTATAGTGTGAACTCATCTTTTTCAATTAATTACTTGATTTTTAAAAAATCTTGGTTAAAATTCATTTCCTATTCATAAATAGATGAATAGATATCTTATTCATCATTTCTATTCATAGATAGCATTGACCTGAATCGAACAGACTGCTAAATATTTCTTAAGTAAACATGGATTTCAGTTCAGTTGCTCAGTCATGTCCAAGTCTTTGCAACTCCATGGACTGCAGCTTGCCAGGCTTCTCTGTCCATCACCAACTCCTGGAGCTTGCTCAAATTCATGTCCATCAAGTTGGTGATGGGTTTAGGAAACTATAAAGGTGAACAGACAACCCTTAGAATGGGAAAAAAAATAGCAAAGGAAACAACTGAAACAAGATTTATTTCCAAAATATACAAGCAGTTCATGCAACTCAATACCATAAAAACAAACAACTCAATCAAAAAGTGGGCAGAAGACCTAAACAGACATTTCTCCATAGAAGACATACAGATGGCTAGTAAACACATGAAAAGATGCTCAACATCGCTTATTATTAGAGACATGCACATCAAAACTGCAATGAGATATCACCTCACACCCATCAGAATTGTCTTTGTTGTTGTTCCACTGATCAGTCATGTCCGACTCTCTGCGACCCCATGGTCAGAATGCATGTATGCATGCTTACTTTCTTCAGTCGTGTCTGACTCTTTGCAACCCCATGGACTGTAGCCTGCCAGGCTCCTCTGTCCATGGGATTTCCCAGGCAAGAATACTGGTGTGGGTTGCCATTTAAGAATAGCCATCAAAAAATCTACAAATGATCAGTGCTGGAGAGGGTGAGGAGAAAAGGATACCCTCTTGCACTGTCGGTGGAAATGTAAATTGATACAGCCACTATTTAGGACAACATGGAGATTCCTTAAAAACCTAGGAATAAAACTAACCATATGACCCAACAGTCTCACTCCTGGGCATATGCCCTGAGGAAACCATAATTGAAAAAGACAGGTACCCAATGTTCATTGCAGCACTGTTTACAATAGCTAGATCATGGAAGCAACCTAGATGTCCATCGACAGATGAATGGATAAAGAAGCTGCATATATACAATGAAATATTACTCAGGCATAAAAGGGAATGCATTTGAGTCAGTTTTAATGAGGTGAATGAACCTAGAGTCTATTATACAGAGTGAAGTAAGTCAGAAAGAGAAAAACAATATCATATATTAACACATATGTATGGAGTCTAGAAAGATGATACTGATGAACCTATTTGCAGGGCAGCAAAGGTGCTTCCCTGGTGGCTCAGAGGTTAAAGTGTCTGCCTGCAATGCAGGAGACCTGGGTTCAATCCCTGGGTTGGGAAGGTCCCCTGGAGAAGGAAATGGCACCACATTCCAGTATTCTTGCCTGGAGAATCCCATGGACGGAGGAGCCTGGTGGGCTACAGTCCACAGTATTGCAAAGAGTCAGACACGACTGAGTGACTTCACTTTCACTTTCACTTTCTAATGGAGATGCAGACATAGAAAACAGACTTGTGGACATGGAGGAGGAGAGGAGAGGGTGGGTTGAATGGAGAAAGTAGCATGGAAACATATACACTACCGTATGTAAAATAAATAGTGGGAGCTTGCCATATAACTCAGGGAACTCAAACTGGTGCCCTATGACAACCTGGAGGGGTGGGATGGGGTGGGAAGTGGGAGAGAGGTCCAAGAGGGAGGGGACATAGGTATACCTGTAGCTGATTCATGTTGATGTAGGGCAGAAACTAGCACAATTTTGTAAAGCAATTATCCTTCAGTTAAAAATAAATAAGAAATATATAATTGGAAAATAAATGATGGGTTTATTTGGGATCAGTAGAGAATTATAACTCAGGGTCTGTAATCACTTATTGAGCCACAGGCAAGTCCTCACTCAGCAAGAAAAGAATACTTATATAAAGGTAGAAAGGAAATTGGGGGAAACTACAGTAAACAAAGAGTCCATGGCTCTTCATTGGCTGAGTCCTTGCCAGGAAAGAATGTTGGTCTCTGCTGCCATCACAGGGTCTGAGAGCTCCCCATTCTGGTCTCCAGATTTTATTTAATTGAGATTTTTGTTTACTAATATTTTACAATAGCTATTTTTCTTGGCTCGACTGTCAGTTGATACTTGGGTTTGAGATTGTGTACTCTACCTTCCAATGTGAGAAAAAGGGTGCCCCACCTAAACATATCTTAACAGGACTTGTTTCTGCTCATCCAGCCGACACAAGTCACGTGTTAGAGAAAAGACAATGTTGTCACACAACACTCCCAGAGACTCTGGTCGACCAGAGGGGATCTCTGATCTATCTCTGCTTCTGATTTCCCCTTTGTCTTTGTCAGAGTCACTCAACTTTTAGCTTAATCAATTTTGCTGCCTAACTCTCACCACTCTTAAACTGCGTGTATGCATGCTCAGTCATGTCCAGCTCTTTGCAACCCACCAGGCTTCTGTTCATGGAATTTTTCCAGTCAAGAATACTGGAGTGCATTGCCATTTCCTATTCCAGGAGAACTTACTGACCCAGGGATCAAAGCCGTGTCTCCTAAGTCTCCTGCATTGGCAGGCTAACTCTTTACTACTGCACCACCTGGGAAACCCCACACTTGAAGTAGCAGAACTCCAGTTCCTGAGCCACTTGCTAGGACTGTTTGCCTTCCACACTGGAGTTATGTCCTACCAAAGTCCAGATGAGTATCAATAGCTTGTTTCTGAAATGTCTTCAATTATTGTGTACTTTTCTACGAAAGATTGAAAAAGTAGCATGAATCATCCCAAAACTTTCTCTATTTCCCTTCCCCATCCAGGCTAAGCACACTTGAACAAATACAGTATGAGCTTGCCCTGTGTTGGCAAGGATGTTTTTAAATGTGTGTATGTGTGTGTTTACCCATATGGTTTAAAAATAACCTAAGTGAACTAAGTAAAGTAAGCTTATGCCATGCTTACCAGGAATATTAGGAAGCAGAGGCCCTTCAATATCTGAATTAGCTCTGGCACTGTTTCAGGAAAAAACTGGCTCACATCTCTTGCATAAGTCTTATGTAAGAGATTAGATGTGGTGCCTGAACTATCCCACTTCCCTACAGCATGGAAAAAAGAAAAGTATGCTGTGTCGTCATTCCTTGCTAGCTCTCTCAATGTTAAGGGATTCTTTACTTATAAAGTAAAGCATATCAGTTACTAAGGGGAAAAAAAAAATAATGAGAAAAAAAGCTTAGTTTTTCTAGTGTCTGTTGCACAAACATATGTAGAAGTAAACGGAAGAGGGAAGAGGGGGAAAGCTGAGGTACAGGCAGTAAGTAGTTCAGAACTTGGGTAGGTATTTAAATTGGTTCTTGTATAAACAGTAACAAGAATAACAGTTTTACGGTTAAACTTGAAACTCCAAAGCCACATTCCATACATAGCTTATTCCATATCACTGAAGAAATAATTAGATTTTCCCACAACTCATAAAATAGCTCCTCAGAATTTAGAGTTCACAGTTCATTACCATAATCATTATATTCTGGAAAGAATTTAGAGCAAATCTGATCTCCAGATATTTTGACCAAAATAGGAATGAAGGACAGACATGACTTGGATAGCCTCCCCTGTTCTGTAAGTATTGTCACACTCAAGGCCACGTACCCAATGCACAGGGACACTAAACAAGCCAAAACATCAGAGCTTGGGGCAGAAAAAGGTTTATTGCAGAGCCCAGCAAGGAGAATGGGGAGCTTGTGCTCGAAAGACCGAGGCAGACTCCTGGATGATTTTCAGGGGAGATTTTTTAAAGGCAGCATTTGGGCTGAAGGGGGTATGACTTCCTTCTGATTGGTTGCTGGTGAGGTAATAGGGCGGTGTTCCAGGAATCTCCTGCTCAGCCCCAAGTTGCCGTCCTCCACCTGGGTGGGGCCTTGGTTCCTGTAGAACAACTGGAAGATATGCATCAGATGGTTGTATATATCCCTGGAGAAGGAACTCGAACTCTGTCTTCATGCTGTGCTGTGGTTTCCTGACTGCTTTTCCTTTGTTTCTGTACCCCCCCACCTTCCCTATTTAGTAATGGCTCAGATCTGCCCTCTGGAACTCAAGGAAAGTCTAGAAGGCTGAAGGCTTTTTCCTACACACCAGAAACAGGGGGCACAGAAAAGCTTTTGTTCCCTGGGAGGGCCCCACAGGGTGATGCTCTGTTTCATAAGTTTCTGCTTGGTTCTCATTTCTGCCATATAGATTTTTCTCTTTGAAGCTGTGTGGTGGACAGAAAAGAGCTTAAAATGTCAAGTCAGGCCAACTAGCTCAAGTGCAAATATACCAGCATCATCACTTACTTGCTGCGGGACCAAGAAAATTTGCTTACTCACTTTGAGCTTACTTTTTCCATGCAAAAGGAGAATTACTATTATCTACCCTGTAGGGTTGTTATCAGAATTTAGATTAAACCAACCAACTTGTGTTGAGTGCTTTTGTGATGCTGTGTTTAATAATAAGAAATATGTAGTTAGTCTTCTGACTCTATCCCTGGCACAGTTCCTAAAACCATTGGAATTTCCTGAGTGATAAGAGTGAGAAAGGTGTTTTTTGTTATTCATTTTTTGTTCACCACCCAGAGTTTATGTTAGTGAAGTGACTTTTGGAAAGCCCCTAGGGATGAATGCCATTCACTAGAGGAACCAACTGGCTACTGAAAAGGTAGGAACTTCCAGCCCCACCCCCTGACCTCCAGGGAGGGGAGAGGGGCTGGGGGATGATACGTGTATGTGTGTGTATGTGTGCTAGTCGCTTAGTCATATCTGACTCTTTGTGGCCTCATGGACTGTAACCTGCCAGGTTCCTCTGCCTATGGAATTTTCCAGGCAAGAATACTGGAGTGGGTAGCCATTCTCTTCTCCAGGAGATCTTCCTGACCCAGGGATCGAACCTGGGTCTCTTGCATTGTTCAGTTCAGTTCAGTCACTCAGTCGTGTCTGACTCTTTGTGACCCCATGAACCGCAGCACACAAGGCTTCCCTGTCCATCACCAACTCCCAGAGTTTACCCAAACCCATGTCCATTGTATCGGCGTTGCCATCCAACCATCTCATCCTCTGTCGTCCCCTTCTCTTCCTGCCCTCAATCTTTCCCAGCATCAGGGTCTCTTCCAATGAGTCAGCTCTTCACATCAGGTGGCCAAAGTATTGGAGTTTCAGCTTCAACATCAGTTCCTCCAATGAACACCCAGGACTCATCTCCTTTAGGATGCACTGGTTGTAGGCAGATTCTTTACCGTCTGAGCCACCTGTGAAGCCCCATCAAAGATGGCGAAAGATATCTTTGGTCATCTTACTTCAGGAAGACCCCGTAAAACCCCCAAAGGATGGGGTTCAGACAGCTCCCAGGCTGGTGAGCAAATGGAAGTGTTAGGAGGGTAACACACCCAGAGAGGATGTGGAAGCTTCAGCCCCTTCCATGTACCTGGCCCTTTGCAGCTGTGCCATCTGGCTGTTCCTGAGTTATATCTTTTTATAATAAGCTAGTAATTTAGTAAGTAAACTGTTTTCCTGAGTTCTGTGAGCCACTCTGGCAAATCAGTCAAACCCAAGGAAGGGATCATGGGGACTTTTGATTTATGGATGGTCAGTCAGAAGCACAGATGTTTTATTTGGAGGCAAACTACTCTCAGAGACTGTCTTCACCAGTAATTTATTTAACACAGGTTCACTACAGGAATTATCATTTATAATAATATGTTGCAAGCCAATATTTCATAAACCAATAAAGAAATAACATATTTCAAGCCAGTAATAGATTAGTTACACTGTTGTTCCAGGCAGAGGGGAAGTCAAAGGAATAAAGTCCAAATTCAGCTGAAGGGCACCTTTCTATGGGTTGGTTTTCAGCAGTCAGTCCTTCCAACTGAAAATACAGAAGTGGAGTGTGTTGTGGTAGACAACACAGGAGTGGTTTTCTTAGACAGCTTACTGTGTAACTGTCATGTTCTCAGCACTTTATTCAGAAAAAATATTCATTTCATCCTCATAGCAATCCTATGAAGTAGATGTTATTATTATCCTTTCTCTCCTGATGAGGAAACCAAGGCCCAAATAACTCATAAATGGGGTAACAAGGTGTGAATGAGGTCTTGTGACTCTGGAGCCTGCCAACATGGAAAATAACAAATATATTATTGTTGTTTAGTCACAAAGTCGTGTCTGACTCTTTGTGACCCCAAGGACTATAGCCCGCCAGGCTCCTCTGTCCATGGGACTTCCCAGGTAAGAACACTGGAGTGGGTTGCCATTTGTGTCTCCAGGGAACAAATATATTAGCATTTAGCGAACCACAGAGCCTATATTAAGTTCTCATGAATGGTTGTTACACTTCTCTTTCCTCTTTCCAGAAAAGAAAATTTGGAATGAGATAACATATGTTCCATCTTCCTGGAGGGTCCCCCCTGAGCCAGGAGGTAGCTTTAAATGGCATCAACTTCTTGTTTCAAGCTGTACTTCTGAGCAATCCCAGGAGGGCCCTGGGGTACTGAGAGTTACCACAGACCTCAGCAGTCCCTGGGCTGGGCTTTAATCAGAAGCACAGAGATACAGGGAATGGGTCTTTAATATGATTTGTTTTGTTTCATTTATTGACCATGCCACACGACATATGGAATCTTAGTTCCCTGACCAGGGATCGAACCCAAGCCCCCTGCAGTAGAAGTGCAGAATCCTAACCACTGAACCACCAGGGAAGTCCCTCATAGATGGCATTTTGAAAAGCTTCACACTGAAGGAATTGGAAGCAGATTTAGTGATCTACTGGAATAATTAAAACATACAAGCTGGAATCACAAGCTGGATTCAAGATTGCCGGGAGAAATATCAATAACCTCAGATATGCAGATGACACCACCCTTCTGGCAGAAAGCAAAGAAGAATGAATGAGCCTCTTAATGAAAGTGAAAGAGGAGTGAAAAAGTCTGCTTAAAACTCAACATTCAGAAAACTAAGATCATGGCATCTAGTCCCATCACTTCATGGCAAATAGATGGGGAAACAGTGGAAGACTTTATTTTGGGGGGGCTCCAAAACCACTGCAGATGGTGATTGCAGCCATGAAATTCAAAGACGCTTACTCCTTGGAAGGAAAATTATGACCAACCTAAACAGCATATATAAAAGCAGAGACATCACTTTGCCAACAAAGGTCTGTCTAGTCAAGGCTATGGTTTTTCCCTTAGTCATGTATGGATGCAAGAGTTGGACTATAAAGAAAGCGGAGCGCTGAGAATTGATGCTTTTGAACTGTGGTGTTAGAGAAGACTCTTCAGAGTCCCTTGAACTGCAAGGAGATCCAACCTGTCCATCCTAAAGGAAATCAGTCCTGAATATTCATTGGAAGGACTGATGTTGAAGCTGAAACTCCAATACTTTGGCCACCTGTTGCAAAGAACTGACTCATTTGAAAAGCCCCTGATGCTGGGAAAAATTGAGGGCAGGAGGAGAAGGGGACGACAGAGGATGAGATGGTTAGATGGCATCACCGATTCAATGGACATGAGTTTGAGTAAGCTCCGGGAGTCAGAGATGGACAGGAAAGCCTGGCATGCTGCAGTCCATGGGGTCGTAAAGAGTTGAACATGACTCAGCAATGGAACTGAACTGAACTCAATTAAAACAAACCTGAAATATCTGCATAAGGAAAGCTTGTGCTTTTTAATGGTTATCAGGGAAAAGAAGGTCTGCATATGTCTTTGGCTTATATAAATTAAGTTATTAAGTCATGGTTGTTTTAAGATAAGGTGTGGTCAGAGTCATAAAACTTCTTCAGAACCGTTGTGTAATGATATAGATAATGCATATAAACTGACCACAGTGACATTCGTAGAGCAATATCAGGTAATTTTTCATTGTTTTACTATTACAGTTGGTCTTAGAGTACATAAACTCTTGAGAACCTCTGGTTGGAATGGGAAATGTTTCTTGCCCCACGTATGCCTAGATGAGAGAGTAAACTGTACTGATTTCAGTGTCTCAAGTGAAATCAAATCCAAAAGCTGCTCAGATCACCTAAAGTGTGATGGAGGGTCACCAAGTTAGCTGGCCTGGCCTCGTGTGCTTCTCAAGGCATTGGCTTTCCTGCAGCCTCTTCCCATGAGAACTGCAATTTCAGGGCTCCCTTGTTTGACACATCAGCTAATTTGATGGAACTGACTCACTCCCTGCTTATAATTAGTTATCATGCCCCTGTCCCTTCAATATAGAAATTTACCTACATTTAGTCAACCACTACAATTCACAACTATTTGAACTTACATCTTTGTTTGCAGATTAGCGAGAGAGATAATAAATGTTATTCAGCCCACTGAGAAGTAGTTCTACTATCTGTAAGTTCTTTAGATCTTAATGCCTTGAAAATGACATCTATTTATGGGTTCACTGCTCAGTTGGGTCTCAGCTTATGACATATTTTTACCTTTATTTCAGATTTTTTAAAATTTTCATGAAGCATCATTGGTCTACAATGCTATGTTAATTTCTGCTGTCCAGCAAAGTGACTCTATTATGCATAGATATTATTTTTCATATTCTGTTCCATTATGCTGGAGAAGGGAGAGGCTACCCACTCCAGTATTCTGGCCTGGAGAATTCCATGGACTGTGTAGTCCATGGGGTTGCAAAGAGTCAGACTTGACTGAGCGACTTTCACTTCCACATAGTCTATCACAGGCTACTGAATGTAGTTCCGTGTGGTACACAGTAGGACCTTGTTGTTTGCACTTATTTTTGTATTAACTCTTTTCCCAAACCCATCCATTGGTAACACATGACCCAGCTTCCCTGCGTCATGCAAAACAGCTTTCTATATGAATAGACTGGACCCTGACGGTGCTTGTGAGCGTATGTGCGGCGTCCCATTGGGTTCTCCTTGGTGTCCATAGGTCATAAGCCGATAGCAGCTTAACATGTAGCTGGAGGGATGCTTCCAATGTCAGCCTGTATATTAAGTACTAGTAAAGCTTACTTGTGTTTAGATAAAAAGTAAATAAAACTTCTCCAGTGAATCTTCTTGTACATATCCAGAAGAGTGTGCACCCCAGTTTGAAGACCCCATTACTCCCTTGAGGTACAGTTACAGACTTACTAGATGCTAAAATGAGAGCTCATGAAAACCCATCCTTTTAACAACTGATGTATTTAAAGCAAGGATCCTTGAAACTTTTTCTGCAGAGTTGTTTATGCTGCCTACCCCCAACAAACTCTCCCTGGAACCTACAGTTTGATGCAATTCTGTTTTTCTACTGTTCTCCTGTATCATTTGGGAGTTTTGCTGCACATGATTGTAGAGCTGGCTGATTCCATCTTAGAGTTTGTGGCAGGCCTATGATAGATGGCTCAGTTTTAGCATATGATAGCAATTCATTTCAGTTTGCTAAATACTGTCACTGTAGTGACCCTCTGGTCCCCAGGGAGCAGTAGGCCATGTGGCCACATAAACAGCACAGTTGTAGGTCAGATCTGTTTTTATCCACAAAGACATGTCATATTTAGATGTGGTATGATTCAGAGATTTAGATATTAAAATAATTTTAAGTATATTTTGCAACAAGAATAGAAACATTAGAAATCACTCTGCTATGTTTGTGCAGAAAATTGTATTTATTGTAAGAGCTTTATACTGAATGGCTTTAGAAGCTGGACATCTTCTTTGGAGATGAGCTATGAGTGGATTTGTTCATTTGAGGATGGTTCACTAAAGTTTTGCTAGAATTACTGAGCTTTCTCCACGTTGTTTTTATATTTATTTATTTCTCTGCACCGGGCAGACACATGGGCTTAGTTGTAACACATGGGCTCTAGTTCCCTGGCCAGGGTTTGAACCCAGGCTGTCTGCTTTGGAAACGTGGAGTCTTAGCCTCTGGACCACCAGGGGAATCCTGAGCTTTCTCTTTGCCCTGTACCACCATGGAGATAGTTCTCAGGTGAAGAGAATACCAGAGTGAGTATTCATGAATACAAGAAATAATTTAATATTCACAGTTTCCTCAGACTTTTCTTGAGATAGGTGTATATTAAAAAGGGTAGACAATAAGAAAGAATTCAGTTATCCTAGTTTGTGAATAATACCAACTCTCAGATGGTAAGTCTCAAGTGCAACTAGAGATTTACTTTCTAGTTTCAGAATATCAATCAGCCTATTCTGTGGTTGGTGCCAGGAGTACTCATCACTGGGGGACTTAAGGACAAATCCCCCTATGCCGGGTTTTCTTGAACACTTTTGTGCACCTGCCAAGCAAATCATCTTGCAGCTCTCAGAGATTAAGGTCTTTAGTTAAATTCAGCAGCCAGCAGAAAATCCCCTCCAATAATATATTTTGTGGTTGAGGGGGTAAGCAAAGCAGTAAATATTTCACAGTCTTTTAACAACTGATAGGATGGATTCTCTCCTGATTTCTATACTTTAGTCAAATATAGAGTGGCATTGATATTGAAAAGGATTTTGTACATTTGTAACTTTTCAAACATAAAAAGAAGACGAAGGAATAATGCAGAGAATGTCTGTACACCCATCATAGATTCAATAACATATCACTATTTTACTGTCTTTATCTTTTTACTTGTGTATTTACACACACACACACACACACACACACACACACACACACACTTTTTCCCCCCAGCATGCACTGATGATCTTTGCATAACTGATTACTTCTTTGGTGGTTTTTTTTTTTAATTAATTTATTTTTTAATTGAAGGATTATAGAATTTTGTTGTTTTCTGTCAAGCATCAACATGAATCAACCATAGGTACACATATAGTGGCTGTTAAATGGTGATTTTTAGTCTATCATTTCTTTAACATGTGAGTGGACATTCTTCCTAAAAGAAAATATTCCTTTCACTCAGCAACTGGTGATGATGATAATTTTTCTCAAAAAGATCTCTAAAAGATCATGATGAGGGATCATGATGAGGGATGAGGGACTTCCCTGACGGTAACCAATGGTTAAGACTTTTCTTTCCAATAAAGGGTGTGCGAGTTCAATCCCTAGTCTGGGAGCTAAGATTCCACCTGCCTTAGGGCAAAAACAAAACAAAGCAAAACAGAAACAGTATTGTAACAAATTCAATGATGACTTTAAAAATGGTCCACATAAAAAAAAAAAAAAAAAAAAAAAGACAATGACAACCTATTTAAGATCATTTAAAAATCAAAATGGAGTGACTATGGTTCAGGCATCCAGAATGGAGCCAGATGGCCACTGTTCAGACTTGTTCCTGTATCACTGAGAATTTGAATTTTGTGAACTGTGTCAAACTCAAGGACCCCACCAGGCATTTTCGAAAGAGTATCTGCTGGCAGCTGCAAACTTAGGATCTCAAGGTCTCCGTTTATAAACTGTGCAACCATTTTGGATCCCAACCAATCCTTGCTTAACAAGCACTCTCACTTCTTGCCAGCTCCAGTCCTAATTCTGTACAAATAATTTATGTAACTCAGTGGATTTTGCCTACATAAGCCCACCCTCCCTCGCCCCCTTCCCAATTTTGTAGTATAGGAGAACACAGTGCAAGTGGTTCTTGAATCCATGTCTCCCAGGCTATACTCCTTGGCTTGGCTCACATAAAGTTCTCATATTTCTTTTATAATTTATTTCTTTTTTAATTGAAGGATAACTGCTTTACAGAATTTTGTTGTTTTCTGTCAAACATCAACCTTCTTAGGACACACTGTTTATTGATTGTTGGCACTGATGGCAGAGTAAATGCTTAATTTTTTTCTCTAAAAAAATTCAAATTAAACTTTTGGAATAATAGTAACTGCCACTTCTTTTTCTCTTTCCTGTTTTCTCCCTTCCTTTCTCTTGTTTTCTTTCAGCCTTTGTTAAATATCATTGTGTACTCATAGATTCTTATTTATTCATCAGATTAAAATTACAGTCATTTTTTTTTTTTTTTTTGAGCTTCACATAGTGCAAACTTTGGCCAGTTGGAGGCTCTTCAAACTGTGCCCTTTGAAAGTTTTTACTTCTTATTTTGAAATACTTTCAAGCTTACAGAAAAGTTGCAAGAACAATGCAAAAAACCTTCCTCATTTCATCACCCAGGTATTAACATTGTACATTTGATTTATCATTCTCTTTCTGTTGTTTTTATTTTTCCCCAGAGCCATTTGAGTAAATCCTAGTCATGCCACCACATTAACTATGACCATTTGAGTGTACATTTCCGCATAAATACAAGGCACTCTCTTATGTAACCAAAGGACAGCCAGCAAATCCAGAAATAACAGTGATACAATATTACCATGATCCTCAAACTGTTTCAATCACCTCCTGGGAAAGAAATTTAGTGCCCAGCTGTGTTGGAAAGAAGGCAGTTTAGAATGCTAAAACATGCAACCCAGAGTTGAAATATGTTGACTCTAGTGTGTCTGACTCTGGGAACTGTCTCTGGAGCTGGAATGTTATTTCTCTGAATATCCTTGGAGTAAGGTCTTGTAGAAAAAGACTATTGAGAAAAATTAGCCATAAATTCAATTTTTGTTCTTCTCTAACAAAATACATTCTTTTTTCATATAAGGACCTAAACAACTACAAAAAGTTAGTCTTAAGAGCAAGACTTAAGGAGAATACCCCTTAACATTTGTAGGCCTTTGCTGACTTTCAAACTATTTTTCCTGTACTATTTCATCTCTAGAGCTCCAAACCTAGTTAGAACTTCCATTAAGTTTTCAAATATTGTAAATGGGCTCCTGGTCTTGGCTGGTGTAGATCAGAACTGACTTCCTAAACATCAACAATTTGAGTGTCTTGAGTTCTCTGGGGTCTACAAATATAGGAATATTGTGAATACTTTTCTCAGTTGTTCAGTTGTGTCCGACTCTTATCGACCCTTTGGACTGTAACCCACCAGGCTGCTCTGTCCATGGGATTTCCCAGGCAAGAATACTGGAGGGGTTACCATTTCCTACTCCAAGGGATTTTTCTGACCCAGAATTCAAACCCATGTCTGATTCTTTACTGCTGAACCACCTGGAAAACCCACATATGACTTAGCAATATATTTACTCTCACTCAAGAAATGAAGAAGCCAGTTTAAGCCTCTATTTTAAAAGTCTTATTATTTTTCCTCTATAGATTCTATTCTTTGTAAGAAATATGGGTCCATTCTGAAAACATGCTTTATAACCCCTCACAAATGATCTCAAGTCATTGCTAAAATGAAGTGGAAGCTCACATTTCATGAGATAGACTTGTTTTGATAGTAGACTCTTGGATTATATGCTCCTTACAGCCTTTTGTATTAGCCTGGGGAGAGGATGATAAGTGTATGACCCATGTAACCACAGAGAAGAAACCGTCTTTCTCATATGCAGACTATGTCCCAACCCTGATGCCTTGCGTGTATTCTAGCTTGTACTTCCCCACTTCCGAACTAACCAATGATTATTTTTACTTATTTACGACAGCTTTTCACCAAAAGGAATTTGAGGCAGCTTGCAAAATTGATTAATAGGATTGGAAAACAGACTTCAGAGCCAAACTCAGATTTTATCTGGAAGAAAGTTTCACCACAGTAAGTGTAACAGTTGATCAGTGCCAGAAGTTTAAAAATTGCCTAGAAAGATTCATTAATGCTCACTGTGTACTTTCTGAGCTCTGGAAATACAAATGTACTTCAATAGCTACAGGGTATAGCATGTTACGTCAACTTAGACTACTTTCAGTTGGGAAATACTGACAGCTTCCAAAATAAAGGAACATTCATGTAGCAAAATGAACTTCGCAGGTGGCACAGAGGTGAAGAATCCACCTGCCAATGCAGGAGATGCAAGAGACACGGGTTCAATCTGTGGATCAAGAAGATCCCTCGGAGAAAGAAATGGCAGCCCACTCCACTATTCTTGCCTCAAAAATCCCATGGACAGAGGAGCCTGGCGGGCTACAGTCCATGGGGTCACAAAGAATCAACATGCCTGAGTGAATGAGCACACATACACGTGTAAAATATATGAAGCTTGTCTTTTAATAAGAGCCACTCTTTGTCCAAGTAGTAATTCAGTCCAGCTACAAACAGAATTTTCCTATGAAAGAAGATGTGAGATTTGCAGATTTATTTTTTGCCAACCTGAAGAATTACCAAAGATTCCCCCCAAGTAAGACCTAGAACTTTGGGATAATGCTGCAGTTCCTAATTTAAAAACTTTTATTATGGGAATATTGAGCTGTTTTGGATTTAAAAAAAAAAATATTGTAAAAACATATCCCAAATCAGAATATCCTATGCCAGCCTCCACTGTTTCTTGCTCGAACTATTGCATTAGTCTTCTAGTTGGTTTGGTCTCTTTCATGCTTACCAAACCAAGGTCTGTTCTCTGCAAGATAGCCAACCTCTGAAGGTGACAATCACATCATGAACTCCTCTCTTCAAACCCTCCACAGGCTTCCTGTTTTACTCAGTGATGTGGTTTTGTGACCCCTATCGCCATTTTTGCCTGCTCTTCTCTTTTATTATTTATTTATTTGGCTGCACCAGGTCTTGGTCGCAGCACAAGGGATCTTCCCTCTTCATTGGGACATATGAGATCTTTAGCTGCAGGATGTGGGATCTACTTCCCCGACCAACGATGGAGCCCAGACTTGCAGCATTGGGAGCACTGAGTCTTAGCCATTGAACCACCAGGGAAGTCCTGACATTTATTGACTTTTGACTGGAATTCCAACTGAGTGTGATAATACAGGTAAGTCTCACAGATCAAATCTTCTGCTCGGAAGTCTTTTATATGAGTGCCTGTGCTCAGCTGCTCAGCTGCTCATTTGTGTCCAACTTTTTGTGGCCCCGTGAACTCTCGCCTACCAGGCTCCTCTGCCCATGGAGTTTCCCAGGTAAGAATACTGGAGTGGGTTGCCAGTTCCTTCTCCAGGGGATCTTCCCGACCCAGGGACCAACCCCAAGTCTCCCAGAATCTCAGGCGGATTCTTCTACAGTCAGTGCCACCTGGGAAGCCCTATATGAATGCATCATTACCTTTTCCCCCATTATTATCCCCTGAGGAATCTTTTAGATGTATTTTTGTTCCTAACAACCCTCCTATGACACTTTAATATCATAGATATTTTACATATGTTTTTATCCACTGTTATATCTCTGTGTCCATATATATCTGTGCTTTATATATAAGAAGAGTAAGATATTTTCAGCCACTCCATAGAAACCATTTTTTACCCCCATTGAGAATGCTTGACCTATATCTACATGATGAAAATTTGGAGAAATAATTTATTACTTAGTAAGTTGGTCTAGTGAATAAAATCGTCCTAAATATAGGGTCCACTGGAGAGAAATAAAGGTCCTATATGATTTTGTTTTAAAGTCAAAAACCACATGAATAGCTGCTGACTCTCATTGCCACCTTGCTGGGCTGTGTCTTCCATGTGCCAGTTATATTCCTTCTTCCATTTAGTTGACGTGGAAGAATACAAGAACTATGAAAAATACAAGAAGCCCTGCACACGGAACCCATGCCTTCAGTTTCCTGGCTACCTTATTGGCTATATTGGTTTTGATTACATGTGTGCCCGTTACATTATTTAGTGCTTCACAATCTTTTCTTCTACTTTATGCATGAAAGGACTCAGAAATTGAGTCCATGCAAAAATTAAATGAACAAAAAGCAATGATAAAATAACACAAAAGGAAAATATAAGAAGTGTGATCCTTTAAGAACTATGTATTAGGTCTTTGTCGATGGTTCCTGACACAGATCTTCCAAAACCCTTGAAATATCCTGAAGGGAAGAAGTGACAGGAGTGTCTTCTGTTACTTAGCACAAACCCCTTTCAACCATACTTGAGTTTATGCCACTGAAGTGACTCTTGGTGGATCCCTTGGTAACTTCAGGAGGGGGGCTGGTTGCCAGAGGAACAGACTGTGTGATTGGAGAGTTGGAACTCTCAGCCCCAGAGAGAAGAGAGGGGCTGCACATTCAGACATTGAGTTCACTGATCTAATCCTACAGAATGGAATCTGCCTAAAACCCCCTAAACCACAGGGTTCAGAGAACTTCCCGGTGGATGATGAGTTTTGGTTCAGTGAGGGCAGCAAACTGAGAGAGGGCAGGGCCCCACGCCCCCTCCCTCATCCTCTCACTTTGCCCTTTGATTCTCTTCTATAGGTCTGTGCCTGAGTCGTAGCCTTTAAAAGAAACTGACAAATGTAATAAAGAGCTTCCCTGAATTCTGACAATGGTTCTAGGAGACAATTGAGCGTGAGAAGCTTGGATCCAAGGCCCAGGCAGTATGTGATGAAGGGCCAGATGACTAGTCTAAGAGCAAATGATTTTCAAAGTGTATCCTGTGCTTAGCCATAAAAAAAAAAAAAGAACTCCATTTACAGCGACATGGGTAGACCTAGAGATGTCATACTGAGTGAAGTTAAGTCAGATAGAGGAGACAAGTATCATAAAATACCACTTTTATGTGGAATCTTTTTAAAAAAAAATGGTACAAATGAATTTATTTATAAAACAGAAGTAGAGTCACAGATGTGGAGGTTTAGCTTATGGTTACAAGGGAATAAGGGGTGGAGGGTGGCAATAACTTGAGAGATTAGGATTGACATATACACAATTCTCGGAGAAAGCACTGGCAACCCACTCCAGTACTCTTGCCGGAAAATCCCATGGACAGAGGAGCCTGGTGGGCTACAGTCCATAGGGTCTCAAAGAGTTGGATACGACTGAAGTGACTGAACAAGCAAGCAATATATATTAATAGAATAGGTGACTAATAAGAACCTGCTGTATAGAACATGAGATTCCACTCAGTACTGTGATGGCTCATATGGGAAAATAATAATAATAAAAGACTGGATATATTTATAACTGACTCACTTTGCTGTACTCCTGAGGCTAAGAGGACATTGTAAATAAACTGTACTCCAATAAAAATTTTAAAAAAGGATTTCCTACAGAAACTCCACAGAGGTGACTCCAGGGCCATTGTAGGGCTGGCGGAGGGGCAGATTTAGGGCTTGGGAAGGTCAACAAGTAAGGTTCTAGGTCCTCCACCATCACCCCTTAGTCACAACCAGGACACTTCACTTTTGTACATTTCTCTTTTTTGCCTTATTTATTTAAAAATGCATTTTATATTGGAATATAGCTGATTTACAACTTTTGTACATTTCTTAGGCTGGCATTTTGCATGCATTGTTTGAAGAAGAAAGTAATGATTTAATCTGTTCTGAGTTCTTTTGATGTTTGGATGGAATCTGGAAGAATAGTTTCCAAGGATATGATTTTTAGTATTGGCACAGTGAATATAAAGCCATTTAATCAGAAGATACTTAATAGTCAGAATCACCCGGCATTGTGACAATCAAAAGTGGAACTCCAGCGTTCCAAGGATCCTCATTTAGCTAGTCTCTGAGGCAGTGGTTCTCTATTGTTAGTATTCAGAATCACCTGGAGGGCTTGTTGAGACAAGACTTCTGATTCAGTAGGTTTAGGCAGGGGGGACTTAACAACAGCATAAATAAAAGTGGTTTAAAATTATTACCAAAAATTTAAAAAAGCCCAAAGAATCAGTTTGTTTTTTGAAGCATTCAAGTTTCATCTGAGTGCTGGGGATTCCCCTTACACTCCCTCATTTTAGTCATGGTATTAAAATTAAAATACAGGTGTCTGATAAGCATCAGTAACTAAAAGTCTGTTTTGAGTTTGCAGATCTTAGATTATCACCAATTCCAGTGAGTCAAAAGACATTAAGAGTAATAAGGCTGCAGCAAATTCTGCATGCAGTGCAGGAGACACAAGTTCAATCCTTGGGTCAGGAAGATCTTCTGCAGAAGAGAATGGCTAGCCACTCCAGTATTCTTGCTTGGAGAATCCCATGGACAGAGGAGCCTGGCGGGCTATGTCCATGGTGTCACAAAGAGTCGGACACAACTGAGCAATTTTCACTTTCACTTCACTAGAGCTGCAAATGTCTGTTTCATACATTCTTCTCTGAAAGAATAATCCAAAGCAAGACAAGTCAGACAGCAAAAGACAAGTGTTACTTGGTATCACTTAGATGTGGAATCTAAAGATGATACAAATTAATCTACATACAAAAGAGACTCACAGATGTAGAAAATGAATTTGTGGTTACCAGCGGGGAAAGGGAGGGGGAAGGGATGAATTCGGAGTATGGGAGAAACAGATGCACACTACTGTACATAAAATAAACAATACGGACTTACCATATAGTCCAGAAAACTGTATTCAATACCTTGTAATAGCCTATGATGAAAAATAATCTGAAATATATGTCATCCTCGTGCTAAGTTGCTTCAGTCATTGGAAAGAAAAGACCATGGGTCTTTTGAGTGCACAATACCATATCACTAAGGAGGGGTACTATGTTATATACTACAGAGCTCTAACTCCTCGTGTATGACCGTAACTTTATACCTATTGAACAACAACTTTCCATTTCCCACTCCCTCCCCAAGAAGCCACCTGTGTTTGGGGACAGGGCCTCTGGCAGCTTGGATTCCCCAGTAACTCTGTGCAGCAGATCCAACCCCATCCCCTCATCTCCATCTTCCAGCTCAGTTTAGACTCTTGTATGAGGGGAAACTATTATGTTAACCGAAAGGTTAGGGGAAATTTTTTTGTTTTAGCAGTTAATATCCTTGAGCAGTATGCACCTTCCTCCATCTACACTTTGTTCTCAGTTATTTTCTGAGAGTACTGGATCTGGACAGACACAAAGCAATGTGGAGAGGCGGATGGGGCCGGTGAGCCCCAGAGAAGAGCGTGGGAAGTCTGCCAGGAAGACGATGGTGCTGAGATCACCACCCCGAGGGCAGGGACACAGAGTCCCGTTCTCTAGTTTGAACAGCCGTGAGGGTTTGACTCAGGCAGTAGGCAGAGTTATGAAGTATGTTCTTATATCCTTCTGCTTCATGAGATGAAGACTGAGGACCCAGTGTTGCCAGGAATGCCTCGTGACATTTTTATCACTGCAACTTTATCTTCACTTGTTGGTGATGGGAAATCTGCCCTCATTCTGTGTGTGTTTTCTGCCAATCCTTGGCTTTGGATGATTCAAATGTTTTAATTCTTTAATGCTGAAACAGACACCTCTTGAAGTATGTGGCCCACTCCAAAGACACGCTCCTTCTCCAGGTCCCTTCTTTTCGGACTCCAGAGTCCATCAGCCAGGGAAGAATCAAGATGGTTCACATAAGAAGGAGCGGCAACCTCTGAGGGTAAGACTGCAGTCAATAATTTTGGACATCTTTTCAGTCAGTGAAATGTTGCTTACATTATCTTCATCATCCAGTATTTAAATAATCACAATAGTAATACATTACATATGAGTGATGTGGGACAGGTTCAGTTCAGTCGCTCAGTCGTGTCCAATTCTTTGTGACCGCATGGACTGCAGCACACCAGGCCTCCCTGTGCATCACCAACTCCCAGAATTTACTCAAACTCATGTCCATTGAGTCAGTGATGCCATCCAACCATCTCATCCTCTGTTGTCCCCTTATCCTCCTGCCCTCAATCTTTCCCAGCATCAGGGTCTTTTCCAGTGAGTCAGTTCTTCACATCAGGTAGCCAAAGTGTTAGAGTTTCAGCTTCAGCATCGGTCCTTCCAATGAACACCCAGGACTGATTTCCTTTAGGATGGACTGGTTGGATCTCCTTGCAGTCCAAGGGACTCTCAAGAGTCTTTTCCAGCACCACAGTTCAAAAGCATCAATTCTTTAGCACTCAGCTTTCTTTGTAGTCCAACTCTCATATCCATACATGACTACTGGACCTTGACTAGTCGGACCTTTATTGGCAAAGTAACATTTCTGCTTTTTAATATGCTGTCTAGGTTGGTCACAACTTTTCTCCCAAGGAGTAAGCATCTTTTTCATGGCTGCAGTCACCATATGCAGTGGTTTTGGAGCCCCCCCAAAATAAAGTCTGCCACTGTTTCCACTGTTACTCCATCTATTTGCCATAAAGTGATGGGACTGGATGCCATGATCTTTGTTTTCTGAATGTTGAGCTTTAACATGTGGTTACAAATAGCTTTATTGTAAATTCTCTCATTGGTCAAAAATCATTCACTATATATTCAGGAAGAATACAATGAAAAGCAAATTTAAGTGTACTGACAGAGAAAAAAACAGGGTCAAAGAAAAAGTTTAGATTCTTACAGCAAAGCAAACCAATACTGATAGATATATTCTGCATTTATGTATTTGCATTACCTTTCAGGTAGCCCGTAAAAATATAATTCCCATTGTGATTTTTAAAAATATATATATATATATTTATTTGGCTATGCCGAGTGTTCATTGTGGCATGTGTGATCCTTAGTTGCACCTTGCAGGATCTGGTTCTCTGATCAGGGATTAAACGTGGGCCCCCTGCATTGGGAGCACGGAGTTTTAGCCACTGGACCACCAGCAAAGTCCCTTCCATTGCATTTTTAAGTTAAACTATATTTTTATTCTCAAAAGTTTCTTATTTATTCTCTCTTCTTCAACTCTTCCCCCCTTCAACCCAGCCTCTATACTGCAGTCAGAGTGTTCTGTTTAAAATATTAATAAGACCAGGCCAGCCCCCTGCTTAAAACCTCTCAGTGGCTTTCCTTTTACCTGAAGTAAAATCCAAATCTTTTTTTACCTGAAAGATCTGGATGCTGACTCCTCTCCAGCTTCTTGTCCTTCCACACTTTACTCGCATGAATTTCCTCAGCCATGCCAGGTCTTCCTTCCATTGCTCAGACACATAGAATTATCCCCGACCTCGTACTCTTTGCCTCGGCCAATCCCTCAGTGCTGAAGCTCTTCTCTGCCAACTGGAAATAACCAAACCCATCTCATGTTAACATCGCCTTCCAATGCTAGTCTTTCTCAGAGTCCCTGTAGGTAAATTAGGTGCCCACTGGCAGGTTTTCAGTTCCAGGGATATAGCTTACACACCTCGCCCAGCACTGTGCCACATGGAAGCATGACCTGGTCAGTCGACCAGATGGCCCCGCTGGACCGGGCCACGTGGGCAGCGACAGGCTCTTGTCACTCACTGTTGTGGCCGCAGCATGGACCACACGAGGTGCAGGCCACAGTTAATGCGCAAGAGCAGACGTTGCACAGTCACGGCGAACGACACCTAACATAACCTTTACCATCTTCACCACTTTTCAGGGTAGACTGCAGTGGCATTAAGTACATGCACATTATTGTAGTATCATCACCACCATCCATCCCCAGAACTCTTTTCATCCTGCAAAATGGGCTCAGTTCGTATTTATACAAAGAAGAGATGAGAGGTCCTTGGTCTCCTTTGTAAAGTGAAGAGTGCTTTGCCATGGAAAATAATCACTCCCCCAGTTGAACCATTAGAGAAGTTCACAGTGGAAAATACTTGGTTTTCACAAATAAGGTAAATGATGGACGCAAAAGAGCTCTAAAGATACTTGTAGACACAGGCTTGCAGAAATGAGGTATTACTGATATATCTGAGGGAAAAGCCTGGAAAAAAGTGAATAAGAAAGGAAGTGAATAACATAGAAATAGACATGCATTTAAACTCTCTTAGCCTCTAGACACAGTAAGATCCTTTACAGATGAATGCTCATTTAGATGTTGAAATTCCTTCTAACACGGGCTCTCAGAGGAGCCCGTGGCCATTTGATTACATAAACAAGTAATTGAAAGACAAGAAACCACCCAAGAGATGACTGGTATCTGGGAGGAATCATTTAGGCTTGATTCCTTTGAGACATCTCCAAAGCTGCAAGACTCGAAACTCACTAATTGACTTGGAACTTTACCGTCAGACAAAATCCTGTTGTGTGTTCACAATATTTTGCTAGGAGTTTTGAGTCTTGGGGAGGAGGAAGACATATATATATATACTAAAAAGAAAACTTTCAATGCAATAAAAAAAAAAAGAGTCAAAGCAAATTAGAGGGTGTAGAGCAGATATGTACAGATAATTATATACTTATGGGGTGTGCATAAACACCAATTAAAGTAAGAGCTGAAGTGGTGAGGAAGACTGAAGTAATCAGGTCTAACCACAGGCAGGTCTAGTGGAACAGTGTCTCCCAAAACACAGTGATTTAATGTCTATATAAATACTTTTCTGAACTAACACAATTAGCATGAATGTAACTCAAATCTACATAATTTACAAGTGAATCCTTCAGACCTAACATTAAGCTCTGTGAATACCATTATAAATCATTATGTCTAAAATACTTCCTAACAAAGAATTCTTTCAACAGACCTTTAGGAAGGTGACCAGGTATTCAGCCAGGTCAGTTTTTTAAACTTTGACAAATTTATAGTTCCTTAAATCAAAACCTAACCATAGGACTTCCCTGGTGGTCCAGTGGTTTAGAACCCATCTGTCAATGCAGGGGACAGGGGTTCAATCCCTGATCTGAGAGGATTCCACATGCCTTGGGGCAACTAAGCCCAAGTGCCCTAGAGCCCATGCTTCAGGCAACAGGAGAAGCTACCACGAAGAGAAGCCTGTGCACTGCAACTAGAGAAAGTCCACACACACCCACAAAGACCCAGTGCAGCCAAAAATAAAAAGTTAATTAATTAATTAGAAAAACATAATCATAAATAGAAATTAAAGACAGACTACTATCCAAAAGAAGCAGTAAAAATAAATGAACCGACTATGCATCTCTAGGAGGTGTGCTCTCAAGGTGAGCATCTCTTACTAAGAAATACCTTCTTCATAAGGCAGCACTGTCTGGAAGTGCTGAGCTGGGCAGAACTTCTTTGTTCTCATCAGTTATCACAGCATCTTTTGGCTATTGCTCTGCGTATTGATGTTACATAAACATGCTTATGTAAGGAAAGGAGAGATAAACTCATAACCAGTGCAACACTGGCTACTAGTCAGTTCCCTTCAGAGCATGCATCTGTTGGATTGTGCTTTATATACAACACAACATCCTGTTTCAATAAGTTTGCACAATAAGTTGCAAGCTCTTTCGAGAGTGGCATCAAAATACACAATGTGGTTGTCATTCAGTCACTCAGTTGTGGCCAACTCTTTTCAACCTCATGGACTACAGCACTCCAGGCTTCCCTGTCCTTCACTATCTCCCGGAGTTTGCTCAAACTCATGTCCATCGAGTTGGTGATGCCATCCAACCATCTCGTCATCTTGTTGTCCCCTTCTCCTCCTGCCTTCAGTCTTCATCAGGGTCTTTTCCAGTGTCACCTCTTTGCATCAGGTGGCCAAAGTATTGGAACTTGAGTTTCAGCGTCAGTCCTGCCAATGAATATTCATTACGATTGACTGGTTTGATCTCCTTGCTATCCAAGGGACTCTCAAGAGTTTTCTCCAGCACCAAAGTTCAAAAGCATCAATTCTTTGGCACTCAGTCTTCTTTGTGGTCCAGCTGTCACATTCATACATGACTACTGGAACCATAGCTTTGAATCTATGCATTTATTTCATCTTTTTAAACTGGATGTCACTTCCTGTTGCAGGGATCCTTTGTGTTCTACCTAGACACTAATGGTGTATGCTTGTTTTCTTTACCTCTAAAACAAAGTTGTTTATGTTTGTGTGAAAGATGTGACTTATCTCTTTATCGTCCAGAATAGCCCCCTTCTCTAGTTTCTTCCCCGCAAAATGCCCAGATACATCCTGGTTGCTATTAAGAACCTTGGCTCTGGGTTTGAATCTAGGCTTTACCCCTTATTAGCTGTGCAGCTTTGAAAGTTACTCAGTGCAGTTTTGTCATCGGTAAAATGTAGATAATGGTACCTGTCTCAAAAACTGTTAAGGGGAAGGAGATAATGTACATGCCTGTGTCACCTAGTAGGTAATAAGTGGCATCTACTTTGACAATGGAATACCCAGTTGCATTTGATGATGTATAAGCTGGGTTGTGTGGTTCACTTAAGGGATTACTTTGAAGGTACTTTGTCACTAAAATGAGCAAAGGCAGTCACCCAACCACAATGCTGCCTTCAGGAGGTTAAAGACCTCCTCTCTGCTACTTGCTGGGATTATGTTACTGTGTAGCATCACACTGTCTTCTTTATCTATTGAGATATAATTGATTTATAATATTATATTAGTTCTGGGTGTACAACTTAGTGATTTGATATTTTTATAGATGATACTCCAGTTAAACTTATTATAAAGCATTTGATATGTTCCCTGTGTTGTACATACATCCTTGTAACTTATTTCTTTTATACCCAATAGTTTGCACATCTTAGTCTCCTACATTACCTCTTTCCTCCTCTAATCCGTCTCTCCTTTCAAACAACTAGTTTGTTCTGTGTATCTGTGAGCCTGTTTCTATTTTGTTTTATTCATTTGTTTTATATTTAGATTCCACATATAAGTGTATTTTCTCTGTCTGACTTATTTTACAAAGGTCTGGGTCCATTCATGCTCTTGTAATTGGTAAAATTTCATTCTTTTATGGCTGAGTAATATTCCATTGTGTATATAGATACTTCTTCCATATCCTTTCATTTGCTGATGAACACTTAGGTTGTCTCCATATGTTGGCTATCGTAAATACTTCTTTGAAGATTGGTGGGTGCATGTATCTTTTCTAATAGTATTTTCATTTTCTTCAGATAAATGCTCAGGAATTTTTTTTTTTTTTTTTTTTTTGGCTGTACTGGGTCTTAATTGCAGCATGCAGATCTTTAGTTACAGCATGTGAACTCTTACTTGTGGCATGTGGGATCTAGTTCCCCCATCAGGGATCAAAACCAGATCCCCTGCACTGGGAGCATGGAGTCTTAGCCCCTGGACCACCAGGGAAGTCCTGTAATTTTCTTATGTAGCCACCACTTCACAACCTCTCTCCCACTCACTGTTGAAAAACAATATTCTTTTCTTACATATTTCATGGCACACTTATATTTATATTATTAATGTCTACATTTTCGACAACTGTATAAAGCCCTGTAATGCTGGTGCATGCTGGATATTTTACCAAGGTCATTATCTGAAGAATAAGAATAAAGGGGTGACCTCCACCTGCTCCCCTCTGCCACCGTGGGTTTGATGCCATGAACACCACTGCTCCTTTGTTAGGCACACAGGTGTTGTGACCGGGAGAGACGGTATGCTTCCGTGGACACAGGGTGTGCAGGCGGCATCCTGGACTCCTTCACCTTCAGTGTTAATAGAGAAGGTGGCCCCAGACCCCGTGGGAAGGCAGCTGCTGCAGACCTGGGCGCTATCGCCTTCTCCCTGGAGCTCCATGGCTGCTGGGCTTGGCTTCAGCGACTTGGTAAGTCGCTTGTATTCCTCAGCTGGGATGGCGGGTACAAGTATAAGGCTCCACTGATGGTCCTGGGGCTAAACAAGGTTTTTCCGGTGAGTAGAGTGATCTCTCAGAACTGATGGGGACACAGCTGAAGGGGAAAAGAGTGGCCAGTGCCAAGTTTCAGGTGGGGCTGTTGTTTGTTCTGACTGTAGATGGTTATCTTTACACACTTCGGCAGAAGCTGCCTGGTTAGCTTCAAGGTCTTTGTAGGTCCCTGCTGCTTCCCTGGGTGTCTCACCACACCTGGCACGCTCCTCACAACTGGTCGGGCCAGCAGCGTATAGCACCAGGTCTTGCAAGGCTGGCCCTGGTGGATACGAGGCTCCCAGTCAGCATTTTCACATGGCGTGTCTGTTGATCACCTCTCTTTTGCTGGTCTGGTTAGAGCCGCCCTTAAAGATCAGTGTGTACTTGAATTAGCACAACACGCTTACCGCATGCAGCTTTCCCCTGGGTAATATGGTCACGTGGATGCACAGTTCATGGCCATGTTTTTTCAATACAGCTCTGCCGTGGCTCCGCATATCTCAGGCCGCAGGGTGTTCAGCAGGCCTGGCGATCAGGTGGCTGAGTGCAGGGCCTCCCTTTTGCTCCAGAGCACCCGGGCAGGGGCAACTTGGAAGGGATGGAGGCGCTGATCACCCACCCTTCTGCCCTTTCAGCCAGCTGGGTACGAGCCAGGAGTCTGGATCTGAACCGCGCGCATCCAAGGGCACAGAGAGAGACATGGTGGCGCGTTCAGGAAGGGCCTCCCCCCACCTCGCCTGGCCTCATAGAAAGGCCCGTTCACCCTCTCATTCCTGACCCTGGGCCGAGATGCTCAACTGCTTGACTTCCTCTGAGCCCCCACCTAAACCACCGGGGGGGGAGGGGGCACCTTTAACCCTCAGGGTTGTGACCTAGCGCCGTCACACCGCCCCCCACTAACCACCCCCCACCCGCCCCTCGGGGTAGGGACACTATCCACCACCCACCCTCCACCCCAAACCCTGGGATGGCCCTGATGCCAGGGAGGAAGCATGGTGCGCGTGCGTCGACTCCGCCTCCATAGGGCACAGCCCACTCCTCTGTGGGCCGGCCCAGTGGAGGCCTTAATTATAAAAGTAGGTTTCACATATGGACCAAAACGACTTGGTTTGCCACTGGAAAAATATCAAGAAGGCAAGGGTGTGTTTGTTCAGAAATTACAACCTCTCAGAGCTGGAACGGAACTTAGAAATTATAGATCTGACTCCCTCATCATACTCGGAATTGGAGAAACTTCACACGTGGGTGCACAGTGTCCGAGTGGCTTGTGAAGTCGCTCAGTCGTGTCCGACTCTTTGCGGCCCCATAGACTGTAGCCCGCCAGGCTCCTCCATCCATGGAATTTTCCAGGCAAGAGTACTGCATTGGGTTGCCATTTCCTTCTCCAGAGGATTTTCTCTACCCAATGATTGAACCCCGGTCTCCTGCATTGCAGGCAGACGCTTTACCATCTGAGCCACCGGGGAAGCTTACCCTCTGAGTGGCCTACCCTCTGGGTAAAACGATTTTTGCCATTACTGCCTGTAGCAGTGTCTTTTAACTCACACTGTCTCGGCAGTTGCAAACTTTTCTTACGTGTTTAAGTGGCTCTATTTCTTTCCCCCCCGGAGAAACACAAAGCAGCTTTGATTTGTCATATAAACAATTACAAGACATTCTTAAAGCAAGTTGTTTATGTAAATAGATACAAATGAAAGCTTCATAAACTCAGCTCTTGCTGACTGCATTTGTTATCTAGTTATATTTGGGGCCAGATAACTTGGCTACATCAAATTTAAGGGAACCAAAAACGGAGCTGTTTACTCACTCAGAATACCCCTTCTGGTCAGAAAGGTTTGATCTCAATCTAAAGAAGCCTGCCTAAGGGACAGACCTTAATTTTTTTAGACCTCTGTTGATGTAATAGGGGACGTTGATGTAGTATAGTAATATCTGGATTAATTAATCTTCTAAGGCCAAAGGCACTTGCAGCAACATTATCTTGGTCATAAATGTGCCGGTGGAAATCTTTGGTTCTCTCCACATTGGATCAGAAGTATTGTCACTTGAGATGTGAGTCAGAGATTTCAGGTCTGAATTCTCACAGACAGAAACCAGAGTCAGAATCAGGTTAAATTAGTGGCCATAATTCTGGGGGTTCCTATGAGCTAGTCAGCTAGCAGTGGGAAGGATCATCAGAACTGACACTTGTATACCGAAACATACCCTATGCTTCACGTTTTGCTTAGAGCTATGATCAAGATGTTTCTGATTACAAGACATTTTATTCAGAATTATCATGTGTTTTTTATTTGGTTTCGTAATGGAGTCAATGGGATTAATTAAGTAGAGACATAAGAATATGGGAGCTATCCTACTGGGTAAGATTCCTGGAACATTTTAACCCAGGATCCTGTTACTAACAGAAAACTCAAAGACTGGATCTTGGGAAAGCATCCTTTTTTTTTTTTTTAATAAATTAAATTTCTGTAGAGTCTGACTTGGGCTTCCCTGGTGGCTCAATGATAAAGAACCATTGGAAACTCCTGCTTGCCAATGCAGGAGTCTCAGGTTCGATCTCTGAGGTGGGAAGAAGCCCTGGCGGAGGAAATGGCAACTGACTTCAGTATTCTTGCTCTGGAAATTCCACGGACAGAGGAACCTGGCAGGTTACAGTTCATGGTGTCGCAAAAGAGTCAGACACAAATTAGGGACTAAAGAGCAAGAGTCTGACCTCCTTTAGTAGTATTTTAATGTGCCCATTCTTTAGCTTGTTTACAACCCTTTAATATATTTTGTTAATTTTTGTGAAAACTAGTGTTCCATGCTAGTTGAAAGAGTTATCTTGTTTATTTCACTTATATTTGAAAGAGCATCCATTCTCATTTAAGTTTGAAAGACTGCCTCCTCATCTAGATATGTTACAATGGTAAAAAACAACAACAACAACAACAACAACCAGAAAAGAGATTCTTCTCTCTGTTGCATTTACCTAAACTAACCTGACCTGCGGCATGTGCTGGACATTGAATAAAGATCACCTATAATGCATATCAACCTGTGTTGCATGTCTTCCTTCTCCTCTTTTTTCTCTTAACTTTGTTAACAACTAACCTGGTTGCTCATTCTACCATTGTGGCCTCATCTTGACTTTTTGATCTGTATGTGTTCACCTCCTGGTTAAGAACTCTTCCATCATCTGAGGTCATCATCTCTCCTTTCGTGACACTGACCTCGTGGACCACTTGGGACACAGATCACTGCCCTAACCTAGTCACAGGTATCTTCCTATCTCACATGCTTCCATCTCCTTCACCAGCTCCAATGCCCTCCCCATATAGCTAACATACTCCAGTCTTTCAGATGAAATTTTGCAAATATTCACCTTATCCAAGTCACTCATTATTTTATGAATTGCAACCTCAAATCTTTATGATTTATCTAATAACTCAGATTCTTAAAAAGTCACATATGAGCTGAAAATGAGTCAAGCCAAAGTGCACCGCATGGCTTTATCCTCTAAACCAGGTGACAGCCCAGTCAAGCTGTATAACCTCAGAAATGTACAACGGAAACAAAACCACATGGGAAAGAGATGGGAGCAGAGACCCCTCTGCATTTGATGGGCCTGGGGACGTTACCAGACTGAAGGTCCATTCATGAACTTTCAAGGAGTAAATTCACTGGGTATTGTTTCAAGTATGCTGATGCTATAACTCTACTTCTACTTCTCTAGCTCAAATGTTATTTTGTCAGATCCTGTCATAAGAAACCATGTTAGAGGTTCCATTCTGTATCGTTAAATTCAGCCGTGATCGTATAGTGGTTCGTACTTCGCATTATGTATCCTTAATCCATAGACTTCCAGCTGTGGCACAAACAGCCAAAGCCATCACAAGCAGAAGCTGAGCCCCTGAGCACACGTGTATGTTCACTCTGTGTGGAGCACTAGAGCCCCTCCTTTGTTCTTTCATTTCAACAGTTTTTTTTAAATTGAGGGTCTATTTATGTGTTCTAGACACTGAAAATCCAACAGAGAATAAAGCAGTTTATTACATCAAGTTTCCCTTGTAGAACTCATACTCAAGGGAGACAGACAATAAATAAGAAAAAGGAAACATAACAGTTATATTAGGGATAAAAGCTAAAGATCAAAAACTGGAAAAAGAGATAGGGAGACTAGGCAAGACATCACAGGTGCCATTTGATCAAAAGTCTAAAGGAAGAAAGAAAGGCAGCCTGGAAGATCTCTGGCAGAAGAGTATCCCTGACCAGGAGAACAGAAAGGACCAAGGTCCTGGTGAGCCCAGTGGGTCTGGGGAAGTGTGAGAAGAGGAGAACAGATGGGCTGGAGGCTGGGACAGACCATGTACTGACTTCCGGGTCATGGATGAGACTTTGGATTTTCTTCTGAGTTAAAACTAGAAATAACTGCTGTGTTTCGAGGAGCACATGGTTTGTGTAATACGGTGCAGATAACAATGAGAAGGTGTCATGACAACAGCAGAGGCCGGTGGCAGGAACCTAGGTGTGAGATGCTGCTGGTGGCTGGACCAGCACTGTGTCGGGGTGGGGTGGGGGGGTGGAGCAAGATGGGGTCAGAGTCTGGATATATTCTGAAAATAGAACCCAAAGGATTTTCTGGCCCACCATACATGAAGTGTGAGTGAAAGAAAGGAGTTGAGGATGACTCCCAAGATTTTTTTTGATCCATATAAGCATCCCAGCAGATCTTCTCAAATGTTCAAAAATTTTCTGATACACCCAGGAGTTTAGGAAGCATTACAAATAACAGTAGTAGTAATAATGCCAAATGGGTAGTGCTTTATAATTTTCAAATTATTAAAACTTTATTTACTTTATTAGACTGTTAGGTATTTCTGTTTTCTTGATTTATGTATACATATATACATATATTTTTTTGTTGGTTATAATTTTCTTTTTATCTGTTTCCACCTGCAAAATTTTTTCTCTTACCTAAAGAGTACCAAAACCCCTGATGTTATTTTAGGAGAGATGCTGATGGCTTGAGCCAGGGTGATGGTGGGGGTGGCAGGCAGTTGGGAAACAGAGGGAGCAGAGTGAAGGGGTCAGAGTCTGAATATATTCTGAAAGCAGAACTAGAAGGATTTTCTGGCAGGCCTGATTGGATGTACGAAAGACAAGAAATGAAGAATATAAATTGTCCTAGTGTGTTAATGGTAATGTCTTCTTATCTCTGATTAGGGTGAAGAGTATTAGGTGATAGCATTAATTTGTGTGTGACTCATTCAGCAGTTATTATCTAATGCCCTGAATGCTTGAGACACATCAGTGAACAAGATAGGCAGAAATCCCAGTTCTCAAGGAGCTTACATTTTGGAGGACAGACATACACACTCTTTCTCTCTATGTGTATATATATAATTTCAGGTGACAGTAAGTGCTAAGGTGAGGGGTGAGAGAAGGAAGGAGCATAGATAATACCAGGAGATTTGTATGTAGTTAATTCTCAGAGCTTGTTAAATAATGTGTGGAATTTATTCCTATGTCTATTTCTATTTAACAGTTCGATACTGGGAAATGCATTCATTTTATCAATTTGACTACCAGTAAAATAGAATATGGGTTATATCCTTAGCATTTCTATGTTCTTCAGAGTATTAGAAAAGAATTAAGGATGGTGCTCTTGAGCCCTTTGACTGTTCCCCACGGGGATGGTGGTTTAGTCACTGAGTCGTGTCCGACTCTTTGTGACCATGGACTGTAGCCCACCAGGCCCTTCTGCCCATGGGATTTCCTAGGCAAGAATACTGGAGTGGGCTGCCATTTCCCGCTCCAGGGGATCTTCCTGACCCAGCGATCGAAGCCGGGTCTCCTGCACTGCAGGCAGATTCTTTACATACTGAGCTACCAGGGATAGCACTATTTTAATACTGGGCAATAAACTTGGGGAGACATAGTCATTGCAGGCACCTGGGTTTAGACATCTACTTCCCATCACCTCTATTAACCTACTGAGCCTGTCCTCATTAGGGCTCTTCACTTAGAACACCATTACTGCAATCATATACTGTATTTTTAGCATCTTATATAAACTTCCCCACAAATGCCCAAGTTATGTAACCAGCTCCCCTCCCCCAGGCTTTCCTCCAGCCTCTGAGAGACTGTTAGAAGGGGCGAGGAGGTGTGTGTGGTGGGGGATCTCTGTCCGGCAACTGAAAACGCTCACGTCCCAGGGCTGGTTCTCCCTCCTCAGGACACGGCTGGGTGTGCACCCATCAAAGTGTGTTTCTCATCCCTCCTTTCTGCTTTTCAGCCTTCACCTTCTGCTGTTACATTTTCATCAGGTGTCACGTTGCTGCGCTCCTGTGCCTGGGAGACCATCTGCCTCCTCTCTGTGTTCAAACCAACCCCTGGGACTCTGCTCCAGAGGCAGAAGGCACCTGAAAGAGAGTTCCAGTTCTGGCATTTTACAGGTGGCAGACGAGGCTCAGCGGGGCCAGGGGACTTCCTCCGTGGTACACAGGTATAGACGCGGTCCAGATCCCTGGATTCTCTGATGTGACTTTTATAAACGAGCAGCTGCTTGGGACTCAGTGTCCTTACGGCTGTAAAACGAGGGGTGTGCCAGGTGGCCTCTAAACTCCCTTCCATCTGGGCCTTACGTATCAATATGCCATTGGCTACCCACTGACTATATTTCATTTTAGAATTTACTGTTCTCAATGCATTGACCAGAATGTTACTAACTGGAGAGGACATAATTTTGCTTGGCTCTTTAAAGCTTAAATTCTGTCTTCTTTTTTAATGGTAAGAATGTGAAGAAACAAATGGTAAATTCACCCACAGTTAAAAAAAAGCAAAAGAAAAAAGGAGGTTCAGATACACATCTTCAGCTGACTCGTGCACAAGAAAAGCACTGTGTTACGTGATGCTTAAATAGTTTACCTAACTATATCAGGAAAAGGCTCCTTCTGGCGCAGTGGGGGCGGGGGAGGGCTGGGATACGCAGGGAATGATGGTGATAAGCATTTTCCAAATTAGGAAACAGATATGCTTTTCTTCGTACTCTTACATAACTGATCTATTTTAGAAGACAACACAAAAAAACTGAAATGAAATACAAATCTCATCATTTTACTACTTTGTTAGCAAAGGCACAAGCAAGTAACGCTGGAAGGGAAAGAAAGGAGTTTTACCCCATCCTATTCCTCTTGGTCTGGAGGTTACCCGCCCCCCCTCCCCATCCACCACACACACACACACAGGATTCCCTCTCTTTCCTGGCAGGCTGCTGGGTGAGTCAGAGACCAAAGTCCAAATTTTTTTTTTTTAAAAAATGAATGAAGAAAGATACTAATTTTTCTTTCCTCTGAATTGAAAACGCAGCCACATCAAAGTACATACCGTCTCGTGGTGGCACAGAATGACAGGCAAGTAACCTGTCTTCGAGTCGGTGATAGTTTTGCCCCAGACTTCCTGATTCAGAGGGAAATTGTGCAGCACACAAAGGCCACAGAGGCAGTACAACCTCTTACATAAATAAGTTACATAAATGAGAACCAGTTATGTAAATGTATAAACCAGCAAACACGAATTATAGCCATTCACAAATGCCAAGGAGAACACAGCAAGAGTCCTCCTACAGTCCCATCCCCCGCCCCCATATTATCAAAATTGTACTATTTTATTTCACACCAGAATCAGATGTGGCTATTTGTCACATTTACTGGGGAAAGAAATTCCAAAGGAGAAATGATGTTTCATACTATTTTCTGAATATTATATTTTACTTTGGGGGGAAATTCCCTGGTTAAACCTGAATTATATTTGATAAGAAATATAAGCATATTTATCAGCTTCCACTTTTTTGTGTAATCATGAACACCCTGTGTTAAGTAGTTACTGTTGTATATTCTGCAAGTGGCTGTTAAGGATAGGAATATATCACAAAAGTAAACGCCCATGGGCATATGGATATTTGTTTTACTACTTACCGTTTCAAGTTTCAGATGAGTTTGTGGGTATCTGACTAATGTAATTCTTCAGTGTATTGAAAGATGGCAGTAACTCAGGGGCGTGGAATCAGATTCAAGGTTGTGCTTGTGAATCAATCCCAATACGCCCCACCTTGATTGATTGGAATTTGCTACTGGGGTTTCAGCTGCAATTTGCTTAGGTTCAGTGTGGATGATGAGTGAACTCTGCACCCTATAGGAACAGGAGCCTCGACTTTTTCCTTGTTGCCTTGGGGTCAGTGTATCTCTGACTCTGAAGTTGGGAGATTTGCTAGTTGTGTAGTAGAAATATGTGTCACTCAAAGCAGTTTTGAGCCTAACTGCCTATTCTGTAGAAAGAGGGATGCTGATGGAACGTTAGTCAGGTTTGGACATAGCATGCTCAGGTTAATGTTCCCTTTAGCTGATTTGAAAATCTCATGTGAAATATTTTTATTTAAGATCTAATAATTGCAGAAAGAGTAAAATGATTTTAAACCGTGGTATATTTTTAGCTGTGTGATTTTGGGCAAATAGCTTTCCCTCTCTGGGCCATTGTTTCTAACCTTTGAAAAAAGGACAGCTTTAACAATTTATGCTGTGTGCTGTGTTTAGTAGCATAGTAGTGTCCGACTCTTTGTGACCCAATGAACTGTAGCCCGTGAGGCTCCTCTGTCCATGGGGATTCTCCAGGCAAGAATGCTGGAGTGGGTTGCCATACCCTCCTACAGGGGATCTTGCCCACCCAGGGATCCAACCCAGGTCTCCCACATTGTAGGTGGATTCTTTACTGCCTGAGCCACCAGGGAAGCCCCTAACAATCTAGTACCCTACAATCAAATCTATAAATACTTTCAACGGAGAGCTTTAAACTGGTTGCCACCAAGTTTCAAGGAAATATAACCCATTATACAAAAACCAGATCATTTTCCTTCTCCTGTGGGCAAAACTGCAGACCTTACTTGGGTTTCAGTGATACGGTAACTGCCCCGTGAAAAATATTCATCCTGGCGTTTTCTCTTTAAAAAATGCCTAATGTAGGCCTTAGCCAGTTGTGCGGTAGTAAATGAAATGTGGAGAGGAACCTGTGGGCTTCCTCCCTCGAGATGGGGGACGAGTTTTACACTAGAAAAGCAGCGGTAATTTGGCACCAGGCGAAATTGTCTTAGACCCTTCAGGGAGTCGTCTCAGGTGTAGGAAGTGTGTATGTAGTGTGTTAGTTGCTCAGTGTCTGACTCTCTGTGACCCCATGGGCTGCAGCCGACCAGGCTTCTTTGTCCATGGGATTCTCCAGGCAAGAATACTGGAGTGGGTTGCCATGCCCTTCTCCAGGGGAGCTCTTCCCGATCCAGGGATGGAACCCAGGTCTCCCGCATTGCAAGCAGATTTCTTTACCATCTGAGCCACATTTCGTTCCTAAAGTTGACCTACTCTAGACTTAGGGAAATAGAGAGTCGTCCCACTGATTGTGCCCGTCCCTGAGCCCTCGGCCTCTACGTGTCCATCTGTAAGTTGGGTATAAACGAGTAAACATGCAGATGAGCACCTGACCTGTGGTAAACTACACTGGGAAGATCCCAGGGGCCAGGAACAGGGGGAGCGGGTTCCAACTTAGGTGGGCATTTATGTCAGGATAGGATGGCGATTTGAACCTCAGTCCAGGGAGGCCGGCTGTCCGGCGGAGATGTGCCAACGAAGCAGAGGTTAGGGGAGAACCTGTGACTGGGGGGGTGGCGGTGAGGGCCCCGGCGGAGCAATCAGGTGGGGGATGGAGCACCGGGCTCCTCTGTGCTTTGTTCAGTTACAAGCCAGGCCCTTCTTTCCGGAGAAGCCAATTAGATCCCCGCCGGGGATCATCTGACCTCGCGTCTCCCGCCAGGAGGGGCTTCGGCAGGGGCGGGGCTGGCGGTCGCCTCCTCCGGGACCCGGCCGCGGGCCGTGCGGGGGAGTCCCGGGCGCCGCCGCGCAGCCGGCCCCGCCCCGCGCCCGCCGCGCCCCGCCCCCGGGGCTTCCCGGGCGCGCGCCGCCCCGCCGTGTCCGCGCGCCACGCCCCCCTGCTCGCGGGCCGCGTGCGGAGCCGCGCGCCCCGGAGGCTCCGGGACCGTGGCGGCGGGCGGCGGCGGCGGCAGAGCAGCCGTCCGCGGGCCATGTCTTCCCCGGCCGTAGCGAGGAGCTCCCCGGGAGGGAGCCAGGAGGTGGACTCGCGGCCGCAGAGGCAGGGCCGGTTCTGGGAAGTGGGCGGCGGCGGCGGCGACCGGCTGGAGCGCGCGGCCGCGGAGTCGGAGCGCTGGGAGCTGCTGCTCCGCCGGGGCGAGCTGCTGGCTCTGGGCGGCCACCTGAAGGGCGCGCTGGAGGCGTACGCGGCGGCGCTGCGCCGCGGGGCCCCGGTCAGGCCCGAGTGCCTCGGCACCCTGGTGGACTGCCTGGTGTTCAACTATCGGCTCCGCCACGGCTTGGGCTGGAGCGCGAGCCCGGCGGGGGGCGCCGACCGCGGCGTTAGCGCCGGCGGGCTGCTCAGCTGCCTGGGCTGCCGGGGCTTCCTCAGCGAGCCGGTGACGGTGCCCTGTGGCCACAGCTACTGCCGCCGCTGCCTGCGGAGAGAGCTCCGCGCGCGCTGCCGCCTCTGCCGGGACCGACTGCCGCCCGCCGCGGCCGCCGATGCCCTGGGGACCTCCCCGCGGCCGCCTCCGGCTGCCGCCGCCACCGCCGCCTCCGGCTTCAGGACCAGCGTCGTTCTCAACCACCTGGCCGAAAAGTGGTTCCCGGGCCAGCGGGAGAGAGCCCGGGCGGCCGGCCGGCTCGGGGAGCTGCTGCACCAGGGGCGCTACCGGGAGGCCCTGGCCGCCGCCTGCGAGGAGCTGCGAGCAGGTGAGCGCGCGGGCCCCGTGACCGCACCCTTCCTTCCCCGACGCGCGGGGCGGCCCCAAGCTCGTCTGCGCCCCAGGCCGGCTGCCGCCCAGGGCTTGCGTCTCGGGGTCTCGGGGTGTGTGTTTTGAGGGGGGTGTGTGTGGGAAGGGGCGGCGCCCCGAGGTGCTTCGGTCACAATGGGGATCGCCCTCGAGCCGACTGTGACGCGGCGCGGGGTTCCCTCCGCCTCGGCCTGGCGCTGTGGCGGGCGCGCCCTGAGCGGAGCGGCGCGGAGCGGGTGGCCGGGCGAGGCCGCGCGAGCGCGGGATGGGGAGGGAGTTGGGCGAGCCTGAGCGTCGCTCGCTTCCTGCCGCTCTCTTTCCGGTAATTGGCCGCCCGGGCCGGGTCCGCGGCGGGGAGACGCCTTGCCGGGGCGGGGAAGAGGATCCCCAGCCGAGGCTGGGCGTGCAACGTATATACCTTGGTCTCCCGCAAAAGTCACCGGGGCAATTGGAAGCCGCGGGAGGCAGAATTGCATAAGCCGGGGTGGGTGGGGGTGGTGGAGGGCGTTGTGTAACGGGTGACGTCGGGTGGGCGTGGCGGGAGCTGGGCGCCCGCACCCCGCACCCGGAGGCCCGGCCGGAGCTGCCCAGGGTTGTCCCAGTCTGAAATGGGAACGCCCGGAGACTTGCTGCCTCTTGATGGTTTCCACCTGTCTGTTTCACAGCGTGCTTGTTTCAGAAACGCGTGTGCTTCTTTTCGAATGCACGTAGCTCACGGTGAAGATAATAGAGGTAATCGCTGATGGAGTTCGTGGCCACGCTTGTGTTTGCCTTTCCACACTCCTGATCAAGCTGTGGCGGGGAAGGGCCTCTGAAGATCTTCGATCTGTTCCTTCGCCGCCAAGAAGCAGGGTCAGCTAACCTAGGCTAGCCACTTTTTTTAAGGTGGTTTTGGGCTGTGGAGACCTTGGCGGAGTTAGTTAGCTGTGTAAAATGAAGCGTTGTTCTTTAAATCGGTGGTTTTCTACTTTGGGGTTTCCCTCCACCCCCACCTCTGGGACGTTGTCAGGGGCCATATCTAGAGACATTTTTGGTGGCCACCCCTTGTGCGAGTGGAGTGGTGCTGGTACAAATAGTGGGCAGAGGCCACGGAGGCTCTTCAGGATCCAGTGATGCGCGGGACAGTTTCCCACACAATGATCAAGGCCCAGTGTCAGTTTTGTCCCTGTTAAACCTTGTGGGAAATAAGCATATTTCAAGATGTAATGGAATAATACTTGGCGAATTAATCACCAAGAAAGTAGGTATCCAGAAGATAAACTGATGTGAGGTTTGAGGTGCATTTTTAAACTATAACTGAAAGCATCTTCTTGGAGGCTTTTTTTTTAAACCCTAAGCGCTCAGTCATTTTGAAGTAGTCACTATGTTAAGTCGTTTAATACCTTTAGAATTCAAACCGCAAACTTGGCATGCTTTCATATGCTTTCAGTATCTTTATGGGGAGTAGCAGTTACAGAAGTAGCATGATAGACCCAGAACAAAACAGAACTATTTGGAATACAGAATTCCTCAACAGCTCAGTCTCTCTGGATGAATCGAGTTTGAATGGTCAACGAAGGACAGACCATCTAGGACACGTTCCTCAAAATGAAGAAGCAGAAGCCGGGGCAGTGACATGACTTGTCACCAGCCACACAGCCAGCTGATGTGTGGAGTAAACACTGTGTCCTGCATTTCTCCTAAATGTTGGACCAGGGTTCATCCTACTGTTATAGCTCATCCGGTGAAAATGTGTGACATCAATTCCCAAGGAAGTTTTTTGCCACTAGTGTGAAATAAAGGAGAAACTTACTGACAGCCCTATTCATTATTAACTCTCACTGATTTAAATGGTTTGACCGCTTAAATTAGGAATTTTGAAAAAATTCAGGTCCTAATCCACAGAAGAACAGGGAGTACATTTACTAATTAAGATCTAGCTTAGTGTTCTATGACCAATAATCTTTTAATTAAAGAAGATTTGGGACCTGGGATTGAGGATATTATTTTTAACAGGAAAAGACTGAAATATCTACTCGTTTTCCTTTTTTTTCAATTTGCATAGACAACATGTGGGAATTTTGTCCATTCAGCTGCTTCATTCTACTTTGCAGGACTAGAACCCAAGACTCCTTTGACCTCGTCCATTTTCTCCTCATTTTTAGGTCTTTGAAAAATCTTTTAATTCCATACTCCAAAATGTGTCTGATTGGTACTAATGAGGATAAGTTTTTTCATCCTTTGAATTTTTAGTACAGAGTAAGAAGAAAAAAAATCTTAGAGCTAACAAATTATAGTTGATGGAGTGCAGATATTATGTGTTTAGCAGTTTATGAGCGTAAATAAAAAGGTTTAGTAGAGTTATAAATCTACTTGTGCAGTTAAGGTTTAACTTTTTGAGAGCTGGTTAGCTAGAAAGGCATTTGAAATGTGTTTGTGTAATTGGACAGCTGTACCCAAGATAACTTCATTATTGCTAACAGTGAAAAAAGACTATAATTTTTTCGTATAATTCTTAACAGTGAAACAAGTAAATACTATTAACTAGAAAAAATAATCAGTCTACAGTTAGCCCACACACATCCAAATTTAAGCCCTTTCAACAAGAAAGGAAAGCTAGAAAACCTCTGCCAGAATCAGAACGTTCCCATTGAGATTACATAAGTTTCTGTTGAATTGAAATATATTTAGATAACATTTAATCCATTGATCTTTTGGTATTAACTCTCAGATGTTTCATAACTTTGTCTTTTTAGTATTCAAGGATATTATGTAAAGATCTTTTCTGCATTGGTTCTTTATACTTAAGACTCTTGAAATGATCCCACTCACCTATGCTCTTCTTTGTTTGATTTTTAATGAATTTTTACACTGACTTGCCACTCTCCCCACAAAGAAGACCAACAGAACAGTATAATTTATAATTTGAAATGGTTAGAAAGTAAATAAAAGTCACAGGGAAGAGAACATTTTATTTAAAATACTTGGGGAAGAAAAGTTTTATTTTTAATATTTAAAAAAAAAAATTTGGCTACGCCGGGTCTTATTTGCAACGTTCAGAATCTTCTGTGTTTGTTGAGGCATGTGGGTTCATTTTTGTTTTGTTTTGTTTTTAGTTGTGGCGTTTGGAATCTGTAGATGCGGCATGCAGGGATCTAGTTCCCTGACATGGGCTCGAACCTGGGCCCCTGCATTGGGAGTGCAGAGTCTTAGCCATTAGACCGCCAGGAAGTCTCTGTTTTAAATATTACTTGTGTATTCCTTGTTAGGTATTTCAGAATGTTTTATATCCTTTCATTGTCACAAAGAATCCTATGGAGTACGATTATCCTCAGAGGGAAATTGAGGCACCTGGGGTGCCTCGTACAGCCTGGTAGTTAGAGCTGTGCGTATTGGTGTCTAAGGACCTGGGTTCGAATCCCAGTGCAGTCTCCACCTGCTCTCGGGCCTTGGGCCTGTGTCTAACCTCCCTGTTTTGCTTTCCTTATCTGAAAAGTGAGCAGAGTGTCTACCTCATAGATAGATAACAGCCATAACAACAGCCTAGGGCTGTTGTGAGAATTAAGAGAGTCAAAACATGTGAAGTGCTCTGAATGGTGCCTGGCAGATAAATACCCATTAAATATTAACTAAAATATTTTTAAAATGTAAAATTTGCGCCCCAGCTAGAAGATGATTTAGCTCAAATTGAAATCTAAATCTTATAATGTCAAGTCCTGTTCTTTTTTCTCTACCACATTAATATTACCAGTGCATGTGTGCGGGCTGTTGTTTCAGTCTTGCCCAGCTCTTCATGACCCTATGGCGGGTAACCTGCCGTATTCCTCTGTCATGGAATCTCCAGGCAAGAATACTGGAGTGGGTTGCCGTTCCGATCTCCATAGGATCTTCCCCACTCATGGATCCAGCTTGGATCTGCTGTTTTGCAGGCAGATTCTTTACCATCTGAGCCACCAGGGAATATTAACAGAGTGAGGGTTAAATCCTGATTCTGGCCTACATATGTTAATTAGTAGAAACATTTTAGCATACAACAATAAAATATAGATGCTGCAAGGCTTTCCTACTAAAAAGATTAGTCAAATTATGTGTATGTTAGTCATGTCCAACAGTTTGTAACCCCATGGACTGTAGCCCGCCAGGCTCCTCTGTCCATGGGATTTTCCAGGCAAGGATACTGAAGTGGGTTGTCATTTCCTTCTCCAGGGGATCTTCCTGACCTATGCCTGCATTGCTGGCAGATTCTTTACCATCTGAACCACCAGGGAAAAAAGATTAGTCAAATTGTAGGTAAATACTGAATACATTTAAAGAAAATGTAAAAGGTTTTTAACATGTTATTAGTCAGTGAGGTTAACATGAAGAGATCTGAATTTATCACCACGAAGAGTCGGACAAGACTGAGTGACACTCACGCTTCACTTCAAACTTACGTATCCCTTGGAGTGGGGCATGGCAGCCCACTCCAGTATTCTTGCCTGGAGAATCCCATGTACAGAGAAGCCTGGCAGACTACAGTCCATAGGGTCACAAAGAGTTGGACACGACTGAAGTGACTTAGTATGCAAACTTATGTATGCCCTAACTTACTCTGCCAGATACTTGAAACAGTAAACAGTGACATTTATATGGTGGTTTATAACTTCATAACACATTTTCACTTCCTTAACTGAGTCTTACTAAAGATCATGCGAGATAGAAGAGCATGTGTTAGTACCCCGAATTCACAGAATGTAGAAGAGAGCTCCAAGAAAGTGACTTCTTAAAGGCAAGCAAGTAACCAAGTTACAACTGAAAGCAGAAACTGGGCATGTGAATATTGCTTCTGAGACTGATTGATTTTAGAATGATCATATAAAACAAATCTTAAGTGTTCTTGTTATTTATTTAACAAGTGTTTATTAGAGCGCTTGCTATATACTAGACTTTGTTTTAGGTGTTGGAAATACAGAGGTAAACAAAATCAGGTGCCTGTCCTCTCAAGAGAGTTTCTATTTTTTGTTTCTCCTAAAGTTGCAGCAAATTGGTATTTATTGAAAACAGTCAGAAAAGGGGCTTATTGCTTAACTGATTTCTAACAAACTGAGTGTATATCTTGTATATCTGATTCATCTTTCCTTTAATTCAGAAGTCCACTTTTAGGATTTTTGCAGTGCCTCAGGGTCACTATTATAACAGCATGTTCTCATTGTTATAGAAAATGAAAAAGAAGGTTATATAAATAACTCTTAAGTGGTCGGTTTAAAATAATTTCTATGTTTTTACCTTTTATTCATCAAGCAAATGATGAAAGATTTACCAGAGCTCAGTTAACACAGATTTCTCATTATTTGTATATTAAACTTTGGTTTACTCAGAATTGTTTTTATATTTAGTGAAATATTTCTGCAGGCTTAGATGTATTCAAGTGTAATTTTAAATGTATTTGTATAGTATTCTGCCTCTAATGGCTTCCCTGGTAGCTCAGTTGGTAAAGAATCCACCTGCAATGCAAGAGACCCCAATTCGATTCCTTGGTTGGAAGATTCGCTGGAGAAGGGATAGGCTATCCACTCCAATATTCTTGGGCTTCCCTTGTGGCTCAGCTGATAAAGAATCCACCTGCAGTGCAGGAGACCTGGGTTTGATCCCCGGGTTGGGAAGATTCCCTGGAAAAGGGAAAGGCTACCCACTCCAGTATTCTGGCCTGCAGAATTCCATGAACTGTATAGTCCATGGGGTTGCAAAAAGTCAGACATGATTGAGAGACTTTCACTACTGCCTGTTGCATTATAAAGATATTTTTCAAAATTGTCAATATGTTTTACTATAGAAGGTGAATGATTTAAGAGAACTCTAAAATGCTAAGCAGAAGTTTCTGTTCAATTTTTTTCTCTTTTTCTTGGGGTATTAATAGAATAGGATCATTCTTTTTTGCTTTCCTTCCTTTTGTCCAACCTGCATTACTAATCCCTAAAGATATTTCCTCTGTACATGGAATTCTCCAAGTAAGAATAGTGGAGTGGGTAGCCATTCCCTTCTCCAGGGGATCTCCCCGACCCAGGTATCAAACCCAGGTCTCAGGCATTGCATGTGGATTCTTTATCCTCTGAGCGTTCAGTTCAGTTCAGTTGCTCAGTCATGTCTGACTCTTTGCGACCCCATAAATCGCAGCACACCAAGCCTCCCTGTCCATCACCAACTCCCGGAGTTTATTCAAACTCATGCCCATCGAGTCGGTGATGCCATCCAGCCATCTCATCCTCTGTCGCCCCCTTCTCCTCCTGCCCCCAATCCCTTCCAGCATCAGGGTCTTTTCCAATGAGTCAACTCTTTACATGAGGTGGTCAAAGTACTGGGGTTTCAGTTTCAGCATCAGTTCTTCCAATGAACACCCAGGACTGATCTCTGAGCCATCAGAGAAGCCCAAAGATATTTCTTATCTGGCTAAGGTTTATTTGAGTAAAAGATGTAGAAAATACTCTTCTGATAACCTTGTATTAAGAACTGATTTCATTTCTTTATCAACTTGTTTTGAAATATTTTGTAATATTAACAATAACTGTTATTTATTGAGTGCTTATGTGCCAGGCCTTGTGTTAACTGTTAACATATATCCCTTAAAAATTTTTTTTATTTATTTGGCTGTACCGGGTTTTAGTTGCCACACATAGGATCTTTGATCGTTAGTTGTGGCAGACTGGATCTAGTTCCCTGACCAGGAATCAAACCCATGTCTCCTGCATTGGGAGAGCAGAGTCTTAGCCACTGAACTACAAGGTTAAGTTCCCTCACAACAGTCTTAAGATGTTGGTATCTTGAGCATTTTATAGATGAGGAGTCAGAGGTTCAAAGAGTTAAGTAAATGGTTAAAAGTGGATCAGAACCCAGATCTTCGAATCCAGTGGTTATGATCTTAATTAGTATGCCAAACTACTATTCCTGGACTTTATTCATCTCTAATAACTTGTCAGCCAGCAGCTCTTAGTGTAACTGTGATAACCAAGTTCTATAGAAAAACTTTGGTATTTAAGTTAGCCACTGGAATTCTTAAACTAGCTGAACATATAAAAAGAAAAGACACTCAAGAGGGATGATAAAAAGGAAATGAACAGGGAATTTTTATACTTACACATAAATAATTCAAATAGCCAATAAACAGTTTTAAGGTCAAACTCACTGAGAAAAGGTACACTAAAATAATGATGCTGTTTTTCATTTGTATTTTTAAATTAACTTATTTTAAATGAAAGATGAATATTTTTTAATGATAAAAAGTGCAATTCACAAAGAAGATAGACGTAAAACCGTTAGACACCTAGTAACAAAGAAACAGGTACATCAGAAGAAATATAAGGGAAAAGAAAAAAATACATAATCATAATGAGACATACAAACTTTTCTCTAAGAATATTTTATGAAGTGCAGTAAAAATAAGAGAGCATCTTGAATGATGTCGTTAATAACTTGAATGTAATAGATTTATGTTTAATATATATTAATCTTATGTCCTACACGGATATATTTAAAATTTTGTATCTCATATGTTGTTATTAGATGTCCATAGGAGATTTAGAAAAACTGGCAGAAAGATAAACATTACTAAATTTCAAAAAGTAGAATTCTTGGTGTGTGATTTGGTTATATATATACACCCATATTATTTTTTCAATTTTCCGTTATAAGATATTGACTATAGTTCCCTGTGCTATGCAGTAAACCTTTGTTGCTTGTTGCATATATATGTTTTTAAAATTAGAAATCTAGCATTCTATTCATAATAAGTTGAACAAATGTAATCAAAATGTCAAAATACTTTTAATTAGGCAAAAATTCATTTTCTAAAATATGTTATACATATTATTTATGTATATGTATACAAAAGCTTTTCTACTGTGCTTGAGAAAGAACATCAAAAAAAAAAGAGAGATGGAGAAATTGGAAATCATAAAGTAAATGAAATGGGAGCACTGAATATGAAATAGAAAAAGTGAAGCAAACTAGATAAAAGCTCCTCATATAGTCCAGTTGTTTTTAAACATGGCTGCTTGTTAGAAACGTATCTGGAGCTCTGGCAAAAAAGAAAAAGCAATATCCGGGCATTTCCCCCCCCACCCCCCCCAAATCCCATGATAATTCTGATATGCATCTGGATTTTAAAAAGTTTTTATGGGTTTTCCTATTAAGTGGTAGTTTTGGTGATACAGAATTCTATTTTTCTGTTGACCAATCATGATACAGTGTTATTAAGTGGGTAATAGTTACATACTCACAACAGTAAAGGATGTTTATCAGTTCTCACAATCAACAGCCAGACAAAAAAGAAAAGATAATTACAATTGCAAGCCATAATGGAAACATGACTAACCTAACAATATGAAATAAATACAATTTTGGGGGTCAAGCAGAGTGATGTGGTAAGTGGAAGTGCACGTGTTTTCATCTGCTCAGCCAGTCTATCTCTTTTGGTTGGTCCTTTTAATTCGTTTACATTTAAGGTGATTATCAATGTGTATGATCCTATTACTGTTTTCTCAATTTGGGGAGTTTATTTTCTGTAGATATGTCTTTTCCTTCTCTTGTTTCCTGCCTAGAGAAGTTCCTTCAGCATTTGTTGTAAAGCTGGTTTGGTGGTGCTGAGTTCTCTTTTGCTTGTCTGGAAAGCTTTTCATTTCTCCATCAAATCTGAAGGAGAGTCTTACTGGATAGAGTATTCTTGATTGTTGGTTCTTCCCTTTCATCACTTTAAATATATCATGCCATTCCCTTCTGGATTATAGAGTTTCTGCTGAGAAATCAGCTGATAGCCTGATGAGAATTCCCTTGTAGGTTATTTGTCGTTTTTTCCCATGTTGCTTTTAACATTTTATCTCTGTCTTTAATTTTTGTCAGTTTGATTACTGTGTGTCTTGGTGTGTTCCTCCTTGTGTTTATCCTTCCTGGGACTCTCTCTGCTTCCTGGACCTGGTTGACTATTTCCTTTTCCATATTAGGGAAATTTTCAGCTATTATCTCTTAAAATATTTTCTCAGGTCCTTTCCTTTCTCCTTCTGGGACTCCTATAATGCAAATGTTGGTCTGTTCAATGTTGTCCCAGAGGTCGGTTAGGCTGTCTTCATTTCTTTTCATTCTCTTTTCTATATTCTGTTCTGTGGCAGTGATTTCCACCATTCTGTCCTCCAGCTCATTTATCCATTCTTCTGCCACAGTTATTCTGCTGTGAATTTCTTCTACTGTACTACTCATCTGTTTGTTTGTTCTTTAGTTCTTCTAGGTCTTTGGTAAACACTTTTTGCATCTTCTCAATCTTTGTTGCCATTCTTTTTCCAAGATCCTGAATCATTATCACTGTCATTATTCTGAATTCTTTTTCTGGAAGGTTGCCTATCTCCACTTTGTTTAGTTGTTTTTCTGGGTTTTATCTTGTCCCTTCATCTAGGACATAACTTTCTGCTTTTTCATGCTGATTATGTGTTAGTCACTCAGTGGTGTCCGCCTCTGCATCCCATAGATTGTAGCCTGCCAGGCCCCAGTCTCCTCTGTCCATGGAATTATCCAGGCAAGAACACTGGAGTGGGTTGCCATTCCCTGCTCCAGGGGATCTTCCCAACCCAGGGATCGAACCCAGGTCTCTCACATTGCAGGCAGATTCTTTACCACCTGAGCCACCAGGGAAGTCCTTAACTTTCTGAAATGTGGTTTTGTTTTACTTGCTATGGAACTGTGGTTCTACTTACTTCTTCTGTCTGCCCTCTGATGGAGGAGGCTAAGAGGCTTGTGTGAGCTTCCTGGTGGTGGGGCAAACTGGGTCTTGCTCTGGTGGGGAGGCCCTTGCTTAGTAAAGCTTTAACCCAGTTACCTAGTGATGAGTGGGGTTTCGCTCCCTCCCTGGTAGTTGTTTGGCCTGAGGCAGTCCAGCCCTCAGCTCTGCAGTCAGCTTACTGGCTACCTTCTAGAGGGTTTGCACCAAGGGGGACCTTCCTAGATGGCTGCATCCAGTGTGCCCGTCCCTGTGGCTAGTCCCCGCTGACACACACCTCCACAGGAGACCCTCACACTAGCGGGTGGTTTTGGTTCAGTCTCCCGTGGAGTCACTACACCTTTCCTCTGGGTCTCGGTGTGCGCAAGATTTGGTTTGTGCCCTCCGAGACTGGAGTCTCTGCTTCCCCCAGTCCTGGGGAGGTCTTGTAATCATCCTGCTGGCCTTCATGGTCAGATTCCCTGGGGATTCCCTGTCCCTTTGTCGGGTCCCCCTGCTGAGAAGCCTGACGTGGGGTTCCAGACCTTCACAACGGTCAGAAAACTTCTCTGGTATTATGGTTCTTCTTGCTCTCCATTCTGTGGGCTACTCACCTGGTGGGTGTGGGATTTGATTTTATTGTGATTGTGCCCCTCCTACTGTCTTGCTGTGGCTTCGTTTTTGTCTTTGACTGTGGGGTATCTTTTTCGGTAGGTTCCAGTGTCGTCCTGTCGATGGTGGTTCAACAGCTAGTTGTGATTTTGGTGTTCTCACAGGAGGAGATGAGTGCACATCCTTCTTCATTTGTATTTTTCTAGGAAACAAAAATACACAGCTTCTGTGAGTGTAAAATTTTTATAAAAGGAGGGTGAGCAGAATATATTGAAGGCTTTGTATAATATATCTACATAGCTTTCTACACGGAGAAGGAAATGGCAACCCACTCCAGCGTTCTTGCCTGGAGAATCCCAGGGACAGAGGAGCCTGGTGGGATGACGTCTATGGGGTCGCACAGAGTCAGACACGACTGAAGCGACTTAGCAGCAGCAGCTTTCTACACAGTCACTCAGCTTTCTAGAAAATAAGGAAATAAGCTGATATGTAGAAGCTTATAGATAAATGTTCTTTGCATTACTTTTTATAGTAGCAAAAATTAGAAGTAATAGGGAATTTTACATAGATGGTATATATAGTGGAATACTTTACAACCATTAAGTATCTTGTGCATATAATCACATTGACAAAAAAAGCAGATCATACACAGTATATAGGGTATATTTCATAGAACTATACATTAAGAATGTAATCTACCCACACAGATGAGTGGGTAGGTTATATGCCAACACTGGTTATTTCTTAGTTCATGAGAGCATGAATTGAGCTTAACACAACAGATTTTAATGAATTGCTTTGTGGTGGGAAAAGGATCTTTGGTTCTTAATTTTCTGTATTTTTCAAAGTTTATAGGTAAATATTTTATAACACTTGTTATTCAAAACAAGTTTCTTGAAGATGAGATAAATGATGTGTACACACCTCTTACTACCCATCACCTACTGGAAAACAGACGAGAAGTCCCCACTCTGGAGAACTCTCTTCCCGCAGCCCATGCGGTACCTTGGACCACTTAAAACTAGTTTCCTCAGATGTGTAGCAGAGTTTTATTTCAGTTGTTTTATTTACCTAAGTACTCAGATACCACTGTGTCAAAGAGAAGAGGGAATGAGGGCAAGAATTGACGAGCCCAAGGGGACAGATTTTAATGAATTTCCCCTGTTTCAGCGGACATTTATCAAAGCCAGGAATAGAGGATACAGGGACAGTAAATAATGGAGGGAGCTCAAAAACAGATTTTTTAAAATAATTAAATATATGCTACACACATACAGGGATGGAACACAATCATAATAGCAAACACTTAAATAGAGCTTATAATGTACCAAGCCCTGTTGGAAGTACTGTGCATGAGTTGCCTCTCTCGAGGAGCCCTGTGAGCCCTGCTAATAGCAGAGGCGAACAGCAGGGACTCTGGACTCAGGCGGCTGGAGGGAGCATCTAGAATCCTTCACTTAGGAGCTGTTTGGTCTCGGGCAAGATACTTAAACTCTCTGTGCTCAGATTCTTTACAAAAATGTGAACAGTGTTAGACCCACATAGGATTGTTCTGAAGGTTGTAGATCATTTAGAACAGTTCGTAGTTTTTGTTGTTACCAAATAACTGTATTAACTGAAAAAAAATTATCATCTCACATATTTAAAATTCTTGCCCTTTGCTCCTTTGTGTATATTTTTGCATTTTAAAAATAAAAAGTCTATTTAAAATTAGTTCAATTCTTCCTTTGGGGGTAGGTTTCTTTTTTTTTTAATTTTTATGTTATCAGCCATAAAAAGGAACAAATTTGAGTCAGTTTTCGTGAGGTGAATGAACTTAGAGCCTGTTGTACAGAGTGAAGTAAGTCAGAAAAACAAATACTGTGTATTAACACATATATGGAATCTAGAAAAATGGTACTGATGAACCTATTTGCAGGGCAGAAATAGAGACGCGGACTTGAGAATGGACTTGTGGACACCGTGGGGGAAGGAGAGGGTGGGACGGGTTGAGAGAGTAGCATTGACAGATGCACACTACCACGTGTTAGAGAACTAGCAGGAAGCAGCTTTATAGCCAGGAAATTCAGTTCACATGCTTTGTGATGACCCAGAGGGGCGGGATGGTGGCAGGAGGGAGGTCCAAGAGGGAGGGAATACACGCATACCTTTAGCAGACTGACTTCATCGTGCAGCAGAAACCAACACAACATTGTAAAGCAGTTACCCTCTGAATAAAAATGTTTTTATTTTTATTGGTGTTAGGTTAACAGTGCATTAGTTTCAGGTATAGAGCAAAGTGATTCAGTTATATATATATATGTATTATTCTGTTTTAAATTCTTTTCCCATTTAGTTTATTACAGAATATTGAGCAGAGTTCTCTGTGCTATACAGTAGGTCCTTATTGGTTATCTGTTTCAAATGTGGTGGTGGTTTAGTTCTCAGTCGTGTCCAACTCTCTGCAACCCCATGAACTGTAGCCCGCCAGGCTCCTCTGTCCAGGGGATCTTCCTGACCCAGGAATGGAACTCAAGTCTCCTTCATTGGAAGGCAGATTCTCTATCTGTTTTGTAATAAGTTCATTTGTATCAATTTTTTTTTCCCATTTCACATATAAGCAATATCATATGGTGTTTTCTTGTCTTTTTTTGACTTCACTTAGTATGATAGTCTCTAGGTCCATTCATGTTGCTGCTGATGGCACTATATCATTTTTTTATGGCTGAATACATATGTATGTACCACATCTTCTTTATCCATTCACCTGTAGATGGACATTTAGCTTGCTTTTGTGTCTTGCCTATTGTAAATAGTGCTGCAGTGAACACTGGAGTGCATGTATCTTTTCAAATTCTGGTTTTCTGTGGATACATGTTAAGGAATGAGTTTGCTGAATCATATGGTAATTCTGTTTTTAGTCTGGAAGTGTTCTCCATAGTGGCTCTACCAATGTACATTCCCACCAACCGTGTAGGAAGTTTCCCTTTTCTCCACACCTTCTCCAGCATTTATTGTTTTTGATGATGGCCATTCTGACTGATGTGAGGTGATATCCCATTGTTGTTTTGGTCTGCATTTCTCTAACAATTAGCCCTGTTGAGCATCTTTTCATGTGCCTCTTGGCCATCTGTATGTCTTTGTTGGGGAAATGTCTGTTGAGACCTCCTGCCCATTTCTTGATTGGGTTGTTTGTTTTGACATTGAGCTGCATGAGCTGTTTGTAGATTTTGGAGGTTAATCCTTTGTCAGTTGTTTCATTTGCAGATAATTTCTCCCATTCTGTGTACACGTGTGCGCTGAGTCGTGTCCAACTCTTTGAGACCCCATGGACTGTAGCCCTCAAGACTCCTCTGTTTATGGGATTTTCCAGGCAAGAATACTGGAGTGGGTTGCCAGTTCCTCCTCCAGGGGGTCTTCCCGACCCAGGGATTGAACCTGAGTCTTCTGCATTGGCAGGTGAATTCTTTACCACTGAGCCACCAGAGAAGCCCCCATTCTGTGGGTTGTCTTTTTGTTTTGTTTATGATTTCCTTTACTGTGCAAGAGTTTTTGAGTTTGATTAGGTCTCATTTATTTTTGGTTTTATTTCCATTACTCTGGGAGGCAGATCTAAAAAGATATTGCTGAGATTTATGTCAGGGTATTTTCTCCCCACATTTTCTTGAGAGAATTTTCTAATACCAGGTCTTACATTTAGGTGTTTTCTTTTTAAATTGGAGTATAATTCCTTTACAGTGTTATATTAGTTTCTGCTGTATGATAGAATGAATCTCCCAACTCATCTCACCCTCCCCTTTCTCCTCTATGTCCACATGTCCATGATCTGTGACTCTATCTCTATTCCTGCCCTGGAAACAGGTTCATCTGTACCATTTTTCTAGGTTCCACATATATGCGTTAATACATGATACTTGTTTTTCTCTTTAACTTCACTCTGTATGACAGGCTCTAGGTCCAACCACACCTCTACAAGTGACCCAGTTCCATTTCTTTTCATGGCTGAGTAATATTCCACTGCATATATATGTACCATATCTTTATCCATTCATCTGTTTTTGGGCATTTGCTTTGCTTTCATGTCGTGGCTATTGTAAATACTGTTGCAACGGACATTGGGGTACATGTGTCCGTTTGACTTACGGTTTTCCCAGGGTATATGCCCAGGAGTGGGATTGCTGGGTCATATGGTAATTCTAGTTTTAGTTTTTTAAAGAACCTCAATACAGTTCTCTGCCGTGACTATATCAGTTTACATTCTCACCAACAGAGCAAGAAGGTTCCTTATTCTCCACACCCTCTCTAGCATTTATTGTTTGTAGATTTTTTGATGATGGCCATTCTGACTGGTATGAGCCTGATACTTTATTGTAGTTTTGATTTGCATTTCTCTAATAATTGGTGATGTTGAGTGTCTTTTCATGTGCCTCTTGCCCATCAGTATGTCTTTTTGGAAACATGTCTATTTAGGTCTTTCAGCCATTTTTGATTGGGCTGATGTTTTGATATTGAGCTGCATGTTGTCATTCTTATTTTTCAGTCACTCAGTCAACTTTTTGTGACCCCAAGGCCTGTAGCACACCAGGCTTTCCTATCTTTCACTACCTCCCAGTGTTTGCTCAAACTCATGTCCCTTGAGTCAGTGAGGCCATCCAACCATCTCATCCACTGTCACACCTTTCTCCTGCCCTCAATCTTTCCCGGCATCAGGGTCTTTTCCAGTGAGTTGGCTCTTTGCATCAGGTGGCCAAAGTATTGGAGCTTCAGCATCAGTCCTTCCAATGAATATTGAGAGTTGATTTCCTTTGGGATTGATTGGTTAGATCTTACAGTCCAAGGGACTCTCAAGAGTCTTCTCCAACACCACAGTTTGAAAGCATCAATTCTTTGGCACTCAGACTTTTTTTTTATGGTCCAGCTCTTGTATTGGTACACAACTACTGGAAAAATCATAGCTTTGACTCTGCAGCAAAATGATGTCTCTGCTTTTGATGTCTCTCCATTTTCCTTTCTCAGAATTACTTTGGCTATTTGAGGTCTTTTGTGTTTTCATACAAATTGTAAAGTTTTCTGTTCTAAATCTGTAAAGAATTCCATTGGGAATTTGATAGGGATTGCATTGAATCTGTAGATTGCTTTGGGTGGTATAATCATTTTCACAGTATTGATTCTTCTAGTCCAGGAACATGGTATATTTCTCCATCTGTTTGTGTCATATTTGATTTCTTTTGTCATCAGTGTTTTATAGTTTTCTGAGTACAAGCCTTTTGTCTCTATAGGTAGGTTTATTCCTGGGTATTTTATTCTTTTTGTTTCGATGGTAAGTGGGATTGTTTCCTTACTATCTCTTTCAGATCTCTTGTTATTAGTGTATAGGAATGCAAGAGGTTTCTGGGCATTAATGTTGTATCCTGCAGCTTTACCAAATTCATTGATTAGCTCTAGTATTTTTTTAGTGGCATTTTTAGGGTTTTCTATATATAGTATGATGGAATTTGCAGACAGTGACAGTTTACTTCTTTTCCAGTTTGTACTCCTTTTATTTCTTTTTCTCTGATTGGCATGGCTAGGACTTCTAAAACTGTGTTGAATAAAAATGGTGAAAGCAGACATTCTTGTCTTGTTCCTCATCATAAAGGAAATGCTTTTAGTTTTCACCATCGAGAATGATGTTTGCTGTGGTTTGTCGTACATGGCCTTCATTATGTTGACATCTGTTCCCTCTGTGCCCACTTTCTGGAAAGTTTTTATCATAAATGGATGTTGAATTTTGTCAGAAGTTTTTCCTCCATCTATTGAAATGACCATATTTTTTTTTATTCTTTAATTTGTTAATATGGAGTTTCATATTGATCTGTATATTTTGAAGAACCTTTGCATTCATGGGATAAACCCCCCTTGATCATGGTGTTTGATTAATGTGTTGTTGGATTCTGTTTGCTAGTATTTTCTTGAGGATTTTTGCATTTATGTTCCTCAGTGATACTGGTCTGTAATTTCCTTTTTTTTGCGATATCTTTGTCTGGTTTTGTTTTCAGGGTGATTGTGGCCTCATGGAACGAATTCCCTCTACAGTTTTTTGGACGAGTTTGAGCAGGATGGGTGTTAGTTCCCTAAATAAATGAAAGAATTGGTCTGTGAAACTGTCTGGTCCTAGACTTTGTTTGTTGGAAGATTTTTAATGACAGTTTCAATTTCGTTACCTGTGATTGGTCTGTTTATATTTTCAAATTCTTCCTCATTCAGTTTTGGAGAGTTGTATCTTTTTAAGAATTTGTCCATTTCTTCCAGATTTTCCCATTTTATTGGCATGTAGATACTTATAGTAGTCTGTTATGATCATTGTATTTCTGCAGTGTCATGTTATTTCTTATTTTTCATCTAATTTTATTATTTGAGTCCTCTCCTTTTTTTTCTTTGAATCTGGCTAAAGCTAAAGGTTTATCAATTTTATCTTCTCAAATAATCAACATTTAGTTTTACTGATTGCTATTATTTACCTCTTTTCTGTTTATTTCTGCTCTGATCTTTATGATTTCTTTCCTACTGACTTTGGGTTTTCTTTGTCCTTCTCGGGTTGCATTAGATGTCAGGTTAGACTGTTTGAGATTTTTCTTGTTTCTTAAGGTGAGGTTGTTAGAACTGTTTGAACTGTTTTGCTGCATCCCATACGTTGTGAATCATTGTGGGGGTTGTTTTTGGTTGTGCTGGGACTTCATTGCTGCTCAGACTTTTTCTCTAGTTGCAGCGAGTGGGGCCTGCTCTCTTGTTATGGACACAGGCCCTAGATGCACGGGCTTCAGTAGTTGTGGCTACCCGGGCTCAGGAGCACAGGCTCAGTAGTTGTGGTGAGCTGGCTTAGTTGCTGCGGGGCATGTGGGATCCCAGACCAGGGATCAAACTCATGTCTCCTGCATTGGCAGGTGCATTCTTTACCACTGAACCACCAGAAAAAACCCCATTGTTTTCTTTGTCATTTGCTTCTGTGTATTTTTTTTCTTTGATTTCTTTAGTGACTCTCAGTTATTGGTAGCACGGTGTTTAGCCTCTGTGTTTGTGTGTTTTTTTTTGTTTTGTTTTGTTTTGTTTTTTTTAACAGTTCTTTTGCAGTGTCCGATGTAATTTCTCATTTTTTCCCCTGTAATTGATTTCTAATCTCGTAACATTGTGGTTGGAAAAGATGCTTGGTACTATTTCAGTTTTCTTAAATTGTCTTAGTCCTGAGTTGTGAGCCAAGATGTGATCTGTCCTGGGGAATGTTCTGTGTGCACCTGAGAAGAATGTCTATTCTACTGCTTTCGGGTGGAATGCCCTGTGCTGTGCTTAGTCGTTCAGTCATGTCTGTCTCTTTGTGACCCCATGGACCATAGCCCGCCAGGCTTCTCTGTCCATGCCGATTCTCCAGGCAAGAATACTGGGGTGGGTTGCCATGCCCTCCTTCAGGGCATCTTTCCAACCCAGGGATTGAACCCAGATCTCCCACATTGCAGGTGGATTCTTTACTGCCTGAGCCACCAGGGAAGCCCCAGAATGTCCTATAAATAGCAGTTAAGTCTGTCTGGTCTGTTGTGTCATTTAAAGTTTGTGTTTCTGTATTTATTTTCTATCTGGATGATCTGTCCATTGGTGTAAATGGGGTGTTAAAGTCCCACATTATTGTGGTACTGTCGATTACCCCTTTTCTGGCTGTTAGCACTTACCTTATGTATTGAGGTGCTCCTATGTTGGATGCATAAATATTTATAATTGTTGTATCTTCTTCTTGAATTAATCCCTTGATCATTCTGTAATGTCCTTTCTTATCTCTTGTAACAGTCTTTATTTTAAAGTCTGTTTTATCTGATACGAGTATTGCTTTTGATTCCCATTTGCATGGAATATCTTTTTCCATCCCCTCACTTTCAGTTTGTATGTGTCCCTAGGTCTAAAGTGCATCTCTTGTATACAAAATATATATGGGTCTTGTGTTTGTATCTATTTAGCTAGCCCTTGTCTTTTGGTTGGAGCATTTAATCCATTTACATTCAAGGTAATTATCAATATGTATGTCGGTGGGTTTTTTCCTTCTCTTGTGTTTCCCGCCTAGAGAAGTGCCTTTAATATTTACTGTACAGCTGGTTTGGTGGTGCTGAATTCTCTTAACTTTTGCTTGTCTGTGAACCTTTACATTTAGGTCTTTAGTCCATTTTGAGCTTATTTTTATGTGTGGTGTTCTAACTTCATTTTTAACATGTAGCTGTCCAGTTTTCCCAGCACTGTTTATTGAAGAGACTGTCTTTTCTCCACTGTATAGTCTTGCCTCCTTTATTGTAGATTAATTGACCATAGGTGGAAAAAACCTCAGATTTTATAGCTGAGGAAACTGAGGTACAGAGGTAATTTGTCCCAGTTCACAGTGAGTGAGTGGAGGAGCAGAAGTTGAAGCCAGGCTGTCTGGCTTCCAGGCTCTGAATCCTTCTGGAATGCCAAGTGGCAGTAGATGCAAAGGAAAGCATCTTGGAGAAGAGGTTGGTGAGCTGGAAAAGTTGTCCAGACAGAGGGGAGTTGGGTAGGGGTGGTCTCACAAGAAGGAAGCTCTGTGAAAAGCAAGGAGGCATGAAGTAGAAAAACGTGTGCATGGGGCTGAGTGAGTAGCTAGGTCCTGTTGGGACTCACTGGGAGGTTCATATTGATGGGAAATAAGGCTGGAGAGATGGGCAGGTCCCAGGCACGCAGGAACTTGGATGTTGTGGATCTGTATCTGTGGATGGTGAGGATATAGGTAAAACTGGAGGCAGGGTGTGCAGTTAGCAAGCTGTTCCAATAGCCTTAGCTTAATTTTGGCTTTCAAAATGTTGTTATTAGCAGTTGGGTTGGAAAAGACCAGGGATGGATTGGGGAAATACTAGAGGAGGTAAAACTGACTGGGGTGAAGGTTTGATTTGGACAGTCAGTGTTTCTAACAATACAGCACACATATCCTTTTGGGGGGGCTGGAGGTGTGCGAAGTGTACTCAGCCTGAGGAAAAGCACAGCTGGCTGTTGGAAATTTGATGCAGCTGGAGGTAGGGTGAAAAAAAGGAGAGGTAGGAATTAAATCCTGTCCAGTACACTCGGCCCTGACATGTCTTTATATTTCTGCACTTTTCCAACAAACCGAGTCTGTGATGCACAAAGCACTGCGTACCTGCAGCCGTGGACTGAGGTGGGCCCTCCTGGTGCCTCGTGCAGTGAGTGACTGGTGCATCCCAGGGTCCACGGGGCCTGGAACGGAGCAGACAGGAAATGTCTGTCGCTTGTTAAACACTTGAGTTAATGACACAGCCTGGCTGATGGTATCTTTTTCGCAGTTGCCTTTCCCACAAGCGGACACAGAGGGCAGATGTTCTCTATCCTCGTACTATTCAGAGGGCCTCAGTCGTGCATTGGTGGTTTTTTGTTTTTTAATTAGGAAGGACTTGAAGGAAACAAGTGGGGTGGCCCTAATCTCTTTAATAATGTACTGGGTGATGAGGCTCCCCCCTCCCCAGCAGAGTCACTCAAAAGCACTATTCCACTGGCGTGTGAAATGCTCAGTGAGAACAGAACCTACAAGGATTCGGGGAACAAGAGTTTTAAGATCTGACCCTCCTGTCGTCTCCTTCACGGGTCCAGCACGCTTCTCATCCCAGTGGACGCCAGCTTTCCAGGGAGCCTGGGTAGCTTGAGCTCCATGTTTGCATCCCTTGGAGGGGAGACGCGTGGTGGATTGACCCGGCGCGGTGGATTGACGGGGGTCTCCCTAGCCCCTTCCCGCAGCGCTGCCCCGGGGAAGCTGCGTAAAGGGCAGCGGTGACGACCTCGATCAGAGGGTACGGTACTCACGAGGTCCCCGTGGGCACTGCCTCCAGGGCCGTGCGGGGGCACCTGCTGTAAAAGGAAACACGTGAGAAGAAAAACAGTCCAGTAGGGGACCCGAGTGTGGAGGGGACTGTTGTGACTGAACCCCCTCTCTCTGGAGCTGCCGGAGCACAGGCGGGTCCCAGGGGCGCTGTTGGCAGCATCCCAGCTGTGCCCGACGTGGTCCCCACCCTCTCCAGCCCAGGGAGCTGGGCGCTGCTCTGGTGACCATTCCTTGGACCGGCTGGGCACCCGCTGCTCGCTGTTTCCCGGACTCCGGCTGTGCCTGTCCAGTTAGGACCACATGGTGTCATCTCGCAAGAAAAGAGGATTTCCTGATGTGACTGTGAGCTCCTCGGAGACTAGGAGAAAGTAACATCTTTGAAACCCCTCCAGCATCTGTCTAGCTTGGTGCTGAGACTCCTCATTCTTGATTGATTAATCACATGCAGCTTTCAGTTTCTATGAGTTTTTGTTCAGATAATGATTTACAATTATATTGCTTTAAGAAACAAAAGATGAAATGTTCCAGACATGTCTTTTTCTGCTTAAGAAGTAAGAAATATTTTCATGAAATACTAATTTTATTCTTAAAATTTTTTCATTGGTATAACTTTGAGGTAACAGTTCGAGTTCTCAAGTACCAGCAACTGGAAAAGGCCTAATTCATTGTTAAATCGAGAGTTATCTGTAAAAAAGCAATCATTTAAAAACTAGAGTAAACTGGGAAGCTATTAAGGAGTTTTATTATAGTTTTTTTGTTTTGTTTGCCCAGGACGGCGGGTGGTAAGGACTTTATGCCCTTCCCACAATGAATGCTTTATTTTATAAGCATACATTTTGGAAGCCTTTAAAGATGAATAATAGCTTTAAAAAGAAGAGTCAAGTTAATGTCATTTGTAGATACTGAAAATTGATTTCTGGCTTAGACTTCAGTTTCAGAATCTACGTAACGGTAGTAATTTTTTTTTTAACATTTTTTATTGGAATATAATTGTTTTACAGTGTTGTGTTTCTGCTGTACAATGAAGTGAAGCAGCTCTAAGTATACAAAATCCTCTCCTCCTTGGACCTGCCTCCAGTCCATCTAGGTCATTATAGAGCATGGGGCTGAGCTCCCGGTGCTATTCAGCAGGCTCCCACTGGTGGTTTCACACATGGTAGAGTGTATGTGTCAGCCCTGATCTCTCAATTTGCCCCACCCTCCCTTTCTCCCCTCTGGTGTCCATATGTCCATTCGCTACGTCTGAGTCGGTACGAAAACAGGGTCATCTGTACCATTTTTCTAGATTCCACATGACCTGTAGTAATTGATTATAGTATCATAAATGAACCAATCGAGTGTCTGAAATTTTTACTGCCTTTGGATACTAGTTTGGTTTCTCAAGTAGAGACAGAAAGCATAGTGAAATTATCACCTAAAGCTTTTTACTGTCAAATACTTGAAATTAAATCTGTTTTGGGGGCCATCCAATCCTGTTCTTACTAATGCCAGGAATTAAAAAAATTTTCCCTCTTAAGAAACCTGACTCTTGTCAACCCATTTCCTCCAGAAACAGGACCACCATGTCCTCCCATAAGACCATGCCTCGGTCACTCTTTGTAACTATGGGAATTCCATATGCAGCAGTTACACATGTAGTCCTTTATAAAGATTTCAAAATCAGGTATAAAAAAAATTTACCACAAAAAGACAAATCTAAACATCTAAGATACATCTTCTGAATCTTTGCCTATGTTAAGAAAACATTCAGTTTCTCAGGGGTGATCATATTAAGAAAACATTTTCCATTTTTTAAAAAATTGAGTTTTCTCCACTGAACTAATCTAACCATAAGGATTTGCTCTAACTTAGAGAAGCGTCAACATGCCAGTGGGTGCACCTCTACTGGGCCTGGTTCTCTGCCTTTGCTTCCGTGGTTATTGACTGGAATCGCTCAGTCAGTTCTTACTGTAGTATGATGTTTCTGTGGATTATACAGTAATCTTTTAATAATAATCAAACCTTCATAACATTGATTTCAGAGCCCAGCGACTTGACTCTGAAAATCTACAGAGCTGAATCGTATGCTGGTCTCCAAGAGTTTAAAGCAGCCATAGAAGATTTAAATGCAGTTCTCTTTCAACTGCCAAATTGGCCTGAGGTAAAACTACTGTTTTACATTTGCATGCATTTAAAATTTTCAACTGTAGGGAATATGGATTTCAATTACGATTGTAAGTTACAATGAAATGGATTGGGTGATTTCTTTTAAATATATAGAATAGTTCTGGAAGTCTAAGGTCAATATTTTGAATGGATGAATGTCATCTGGCAGTTATTTAAACTATAAGAAATGTTTGTTTCCTAACTAGAGAACAACTTGAATTCAAGGCACAGGAAAAAAAAAAAAAAGACTTTAATATACAGCATTTCCTCAAAGACATACACCTGGCCCTACTGCAGAGATGGACCCCAAGAGGTTATCAGTGGAGGAGGTTTATTAATGGAGAGAGGAGAGGTTCTGTGGCTGAATGACTGAGGCATTGTGATGGGAACTGGGTGATGAGGCAGTCATTTAGTACGGTAGATAGGGGCCTTGCCCATGCTCTTTTGAAAAAAGATTTGCGGCATGTATATATTGCATAATTGGTTTATGGATTTTCCTTTTTACCAGTACTGTCAAGGGCAAATCAGTCCATCTCCCATATATGTTATTTAAGTTAAAAGTCATCTTTTAATGTGACTTTTTTCTGCATTCAAAGCTATGCCTTTGAGGACTATATAGTGAGTATGCTCTAAAATTTATAAATTAATAAAGAAAATGAATCAGAATCCCATGATGACATGGCCAGTTGATACAAGTCAAATCATTGTTAAGAATATGAGGGAAAATGATTTGTACAGACAGCTTTTGGCGACAGTGGTTTAGTCACTAAGTCATGTCTGCTCTTGCTAGACCCCATGGGCTGTAGCCCACCAGGCTCCTCTGTCTGTGGGATTCTCCAGGCAAGAATACTGGAGTGGGTTGCCATGCCCTCCTCCAGGGGGTCTTCCCAACCTGAGAATCGAACCCAGGTCTCCTGCATTGCAGGAGAACTCTTTTGCCAACTGAACCACCAGGGAAGCTCTTAAAACCATTAAACAGAAAAGAACCCTCTGGACTTATCATTGAGGGGATATAATTAGAAATGTAGCTTTGGAGTCATTTTCTGGACCTCATAATCAGAGGTGCATCTCCCGGGTAGGGTGTGAATATGCCTTTAAAATGCTTTGGGTTCCTGAGTCATTTAGTTTCAAAATGAACATTTCCAAGCAGAACTTTTTTTTTTTTTTTTTTTTACCTTACATGATATTGGTATTCAAAGAACAATTCCATCCCTAACAGTTGGGTATGTGTGCTTTTGTTGAAGGTCTACTTCAGGAAAGGAAAAGTCCTCCACGATGCTGGGTTTCTAGGTGATGCCTTACAACTCTTTCTTCAGTGCTTAGCGCTTGATGAAGATTTTGCACCTGCAAAGCTAGAAGTAGAAAAGGTAATCTGTCTACCAACTGTAACACTTCCAGCCAGTTTCCCGACAACACAGGTCTTTTTTACCAATGCCAGTTAGAATCTTGGGGTAAGGACGTAAGGGGTGTCCATAAGTCAGATTTAGTAGCAGTCTGACAAGGGGTTTTCAGGTTCAGTATACTTATTAGCATACTGAGTTCTTACCGAAATCAGAACATTTCAGAGAGAGTATTAAATGCATTACTTTTGCCTAGTTAAATTTAGATGTTCTCTAATAGTCTGTTCCATGGGAGCCAGACCAGTCATTCTTAATTAAACATTGTTGTCATGATGTTCCTGCTCAGGAATTTTTATTGGCTTCGTTTGCCTTTCATTTCAGGTCTCAACTTTGCTTGCTTTCTGTGGTTGCCAATAGTACTGCCCCACTTAATTTATTTTTTGCCTTAATTTTCTCAGTACTCCATACATCCCTTTCCAGAGTTTTTTCAGTGGTACGTAAGAAGGTGTTAATTAAAAGAAAATGACTCTGGGAAACACTGGGTTAAACCAGTCAAACAGATTTCTTCAGCCCTTCTCGAGAGTTTTTGCTTTGCCAGCATGACAACAGCGTTCAGCTTTTGCCAGATTTACTCACAGAACATCTGGGAAGACTAGAGTCTCTGAAAACTGTTTTGGGAAAATCTACCCTAATACACTTTCAGTGCCCAGTCATCTTGTTCCCTGCAGTGTCCCCCAAAGAGGCCACATCGTTGATTGCGTTTGTAGTGTTTCTCAGAATGTGGCTTTTTGTCAGAGTCATTTCAGTTGCATGGTAAACACAAAGATTTCCTAGGCCCCACCACAGACCTTTGGAATTAGAATCTCTGGAATTAGAGTATAATTTAACAAGCATCTCAGGAGATTCTTATGTACCTTGAAGTAAGAGAACTTTGGAATTTTTCTTGCATTCCAAATGCTTTATGAATAAGCCAACATCCTCCATAAGGCTTGTTTGCATACATGTTCTAGCCCACTGATTTAACAAAAAATGGTTTACTGTTGTGTCTTTTCTTACTGTGCTGTCTTTGTAGAGTGATCTCCCTGGTGAGACTGCAGACTTTATAAGGGCTTATAATTTTGCATTTTCCATGCTGCTGGGTATTCTTACTTTTCTGTAATTATTTGTTGGTTAATAAGGTCAGGTGAATGCAAAATACCTACTGCCTTGAACTATTTTTTTTCTTTTTTTTGGGTAAATTGTGGTATAATTTACATATAATAAAAGGCATTTTATAGTTCAGTGAGTTTTGAGAAATTATACATTCATGTAACCACACCCCAGTCAAGACACAGACTATTTCAGATCAACCTGGAAAGCTCCCTCATCTCCTCTGCAGCAGATTCCCTCTCTCTGTGCTTCCAAAGGGAGCTACTGTTCAGACCTCTAGCGCCACAGACTAGTTCTGCCTGTTCTGGACCTTCACATACAGTATATACTCTTTTTTCGCTCAACGTGCTTTTGAGACACATCCAGTATTTTTTTATTGTTCACCAGGTATCCTGTGGTATGAACACATCACAGTTTGTGATATCGACAGTTAGTGGCGATTTTCATTTGGATTGTTTCTAATTGATGCCATGAACATTCTTTTGCAAGTCATTTTGTGTTCATATGTTTTTATCTCTCTTCAGTAAATACCTAGGAGTCAATACCTTTTTTTTTTTTTAAATCAAGGGAAATGTAAAAACATACCCAAATTTTTTAGCCATTGTTCACTAAATGGTTTATTGCTTGAGCACCTACAGATACACACACTTTCATTAATACCATGTATATTTCCTTTCTATTTACATTGTAAAGATTCGTGAAAAATTCTGATTTTTGTGCCTTGAGAGGAACACCTGAAAAACCAAACCTCCAAAGTGAGACTTTAAGAAATGTGTATATGCGGTACATATACACACAGCTTATTTGACAAGCAAACAAATTTGAATCCCTCTCATTTCCTTGTAGCCAGTCTGTTCCTCTGTTGTAATCCCCTTGTTGGAGAGTTTGAGGTGTTCCTGAGAGAAGCACCCAGAGTTTAGATACTGTAGCTGCCTCCGTTTGGGCCGGCTGCCATGCAATGCCCCCGTTAATGCCGGGGGTGGTGACTGACCATACAGGTCACTGGTTCAGGGAGAAGCTAAATTCACTGTAAACACATGGAATTTTAGTTCTGTGGTTAAAGGTCCAAGTTCACATAAACAGTCTAACTTCAGCCTTAGAATATACATTGGGATGAACCATTAACTATATTGACAGGATGGGACTTGCTGATGGTCAGAGGTAAATATTTTCCACTTCTCTTAAGATCTCTTCTTTCTACAAACTTATATATACATGTCAACCTTTACCTTGGGCATCTTCTCAGGCCACCAGTCTAATCACCCCCAAGCTTCCTTTTGAACCATTTCTTTGATGTGATTTGACCCCCTTGGAGGCACACCTTGGTTTTGGCAGAACTTTTAAAATCAACATGGAAGTCCTTGATTTTTTCACCTAACCTGTTCCTTCCCTGCCTGTTAAAAATAATATTAGCTGTAAGTTTTTTTTGTTTTAGTTGATGTATAGCTAACTTACAATATTAATAGTTTCAAGTGTATAACAAAGTGATTGGATATTTTTATAGTTTATACTCCATATGAAGTTTTCCAGAAATTCTTAAATATTGAGTGAGTGAGGTAAGTGAAAGTTACTCAGTCGTGTCCGACTCTTGCGACCCCATGGACTATACAGTCCATGGAATTCTCTAGGCCAGAATATTGGAGTGGGTAGCCTTTCCCTTCTCCAGGGGATCTTCCCAACCCAGGGATTCCCATATTGCAGGCAGATTCTTTACCAACAGAGCCACAAGAGAAGCCCTCTTAAATATTAAGTAACTAAATTATCCTTAAAATATTTTGTATTTTTCATTATTCTTTATGATACCTTCCTTACAGATTTTATGTGATTTATTATCACCTGAAAACTTAAAAGAAGGCCTGAAGGACTCTTCCTGGAGTTCATTACCATGTATTAAAAACAAACCTTTCAGTTTTCCTTCAGTGATGGAAGAGTCTCACTCTGCCAGTGAGCTGAGCCCAGAGCAGGTAAGGGGTGAGAAGAGACGGTCATAGGCTTAGTGTATCCGTTTTCTTTACAAGATCTTCACTTTCCTAGTTTCAAATATTAATACTAAAATCTGTGTAGGTACTTTCAACTTAGTAAGGCTTGTCTTAATAGGATTCCATCTGTGACCTTTTATTTTACACTAAAAACTTTTATGTGACATATCTGCTCATTAATCACAATGTTACATCACCTGAATGTCAGAAATGTTTGTCTCTTGGAAAAAACCAGAACATTGTATTTATCTTACTTTCCTTGTGGTAGAAACAACTATATTAGCATAACTACTTAAACCTCATTATGACAGAAGTCAGCTTGATGTCCAGGGCTCTCTAAGTCCTGGCAAAAATTCTTTACTTGCCAGGGTTTTAGAATTAAAAGTTGGTTTTGTTTTAAATGAACAATAAAATAAACGTTTCAAGATATCACAGTTCCATTTCAGTTTGGTTCTTGGCAAGAGCAATAAGGATAGTAAAAACATAGTCAGTTACCCTCATTTGTTGCATTTTTTTTGTAGAATGAAGAAATAGCAGAGGTCACCTCAGAGCCTGTCAAAGGAAGCCTAAACCGTGCTCGGTCAGCACAGGCTATAAATTCAACAGACATGCCTGCCAGAGGGGACTGTTTAAAAAGAGTGTCCTCGGAACCCTCACTTTGTATTCAAGAGAAAGGTGTTCTGCTGAAAAGAAAGTTGTCTCTCTTAGACCAGGATGTGATTGTAAATGAAGATGGAAGAAATAAGCTGAAAAGACAGGGAGGTAAAAATTTCACTACATTCACACAGAACACATTGATTTATTCAGAATGGCTTCCAAACTTTTTTCCTAAAAAAGATAACCCCCTCTCTTTGTTTTAATAGAAATTCCCACTGAAGTCTGTACGTTTTCATTAACTTACGGTGATGTCCCAGAAGAATTAATAGATGTCTCAGATTTTGAGTGTTCTCTCTGCATGAGGTAAGTATGTCAAATTTTTATGAGATGAATATTTTATATTAATGTAAATAAATAAAGCACAGAGTAGATAAAGGTAATCTACTCTGTAAGAACTGGACTTCCTTGGACTGCAAGGAGATAAAACTAGTCTATCCTAAAGGAAATCAGTCCTAAATATTCATTGGAAGGACTGATGCTGAAGCTGAAACTCCAGTACTTTTGGCCACCTGTCTCGAAGAACTGACTCCTTGGAAAAGACCCTGATGCTGGGAAAGATTGAAGGCAGGAGGAGAAGGGGGGGTGACAGAGGATGAGATGGTTGGATGGCATCACCAACTCAATGAATGGACATGAGTTTGAGTAAACTCCAGGGGTTGGTGATGGACAGGGAAGCCTGGTGTGCTGTAGTCGATGGGGTCGCAAAGAGTCAGACACGACTGAGCGACTGAGCGACTGAACTGAACCCTAAGAATAAGCAGGTGAAGTAACAGAGTAGTGAATTAAAAATCAAAAGATAAGAATTTTAGTGCTCGGTTTTCCTTTCACATCTTGGGCAAATAACATAATCTCTGAACCTTATTTAGCTTTTCCTTACTTAGAAGGGGCTTCCCTGGTGGGCCCATTCCTTTTCTTTACCATGACTGAGCAGCTAACTTTGACTTTTCACTTACTTAGAAAGTGGTGTCAGGATTTGTGTGTGTGTGTGTGCACAAGTATGCAGTCTTTCAGTTGTGTCTGACTCTTTGCAACGCTGTGGACTGTAGCCCACCAGGTTCCTCTGTCCATGGAATTCTCCAGGCAAGAATACTGTAGTGGGTTTCCATTTCCTTCTGCAGAGCATCTTCCCAACCCAGGGATCGAACCCATCTCTCTTATGTCTCCTGCACTGGCAGGCAGATTCTTTACCACCATGCTGTATTTAAGTCTTATAAGAATCAAATGACTAAAATATAAAAAGTATCTGAGGAATTGTACTATAAAAGTTATACATGTTATTACTGAGACTCCATGGTTTTAGATTTGGGTAAGAATGCAATGATGTACTGTGTGTATGTGATTCTATCTTGTTTATGTGTCAACTCCAAAATCCTTTTTAAGTAACATTGGATAAGGATCTCCATTATGTGAATGCTTGTAATTCTAAGACAGATAATTTGGAAAGAACATTTTCCATTTACATAAATTGTGGTGGAGGCAAGGGAACAGTGTGTAAAGCACCTGGAACTGGCCACACCAGCTATTTCTGAGCCAAGTCCCTTGATTCTGACCCTTGGCTGCTTCATCTTGAGGTGAAGGGATCAGACCCCGATGATTTCTGAAGTACCTATACATCTAACAATACTTCTGGGAACTCCCAAAGTATTATGTTTCAGGAAATAACTAAAATGTAAGGAAAATTAGTGTTTCCATATTGTTTGAGTATCACATCTGGTTTTGAGCATCAGTTTTCTTTAGGATTCAATGGTAATATTCAGTGGATTATTTTGAATGAATTTCATATAGTAAGGCTTTTATAAGCTTTTTAAGAAAACCAGTTTTAAAGTGATGAGTGTATACAAAAACAAATGAATAAGTAATAATACAGAAGTACTGCCCATCTCAGTTTGGACCAGCCCCGTTTCAAGGCTTTAGTAGCCCCTGTGAGTGGTGGTTATATTAGTCGGTACAGTTCCAAGCAGGGTACCCCTGATGATGGTGAACTTTTAACCAGTTCAGGAGGCTGTACCTGGCATTTACCACTGCTCCTTCCCTCCTCTCCTGCCTGTCAAACCCTCCTTCCTCTTCTAAACAGAAGCTAGTGTTATGGTTACATTATTTGTTCAGTTTTTCCAGTGGACAGCTTATGGTGAGAACAAACATGTTATTCTGGTTGATTTCAGGTTGTTTTTTGAGCCAGTGACAACCCCTTGTGGACATTCATTCTGTAAGAACTGTCTTGAGCGTTGTTTAGATCACACACCATATTGTCCTCTTTGCAAAGAAAGCTTAAAAGAGGTAAGCATTTGTGTATTTGCTTATTGCTCTTAAGTGTAGCAACATGGTTTGATTTCTATTTAGCCATAGAAATAATGATTATTAGGTTCAGAATAAATTACATTATACATATTGATTGACCCAAAGGGATCATGCATGTCTCTTTACCCATCTGCTAGTATTGGAGGAAAGTGTGTTTGGAGAGGGTGGGACAAAGCAGAGTCTGAAGACTGAATCCCCATACTTAATTTTTTAAACAGATGAGGTGTGATCAAGTACCTGGTCAGGAATATGTTGATTTCAATGACAGTACTGGGGAATCTCAACTGCCCAGCAGCCCACCCCTATTTTTAGGTTGGATTTTAGGCCTCAGTCAATCCCTTTAACATCTGGACCAATTCTGTCCAGCAGAACTTACTACATTGATGGAAATGCTCTGTATCTATGCTGTCTAATATGGTAGCCATTGGGCACATGTGTGGGAGGGACTACTTTTAATTAATTTACATTTAAGTAGGCACATGTGAGTAGTGGCTCCCACATTGGACAGCACAGTTCTAGAAAGTGGCAGCCTGGCAAGGAGCGGGAGGCACAGCTTCCCACACCCCTCCTTGTCTGGCAGGTGGTCTGCACTGATCACCTGCACTAAGAAAACAGCTGGATCTCAGGTGGGTCTCTTCTGTAACCAGTGGGAGGGCAGCACCCTCTTCAGTCCTGCTTGATGTCCTCAAAGGTGAGGCCAGAGCCTTAGAATTCTTGTTGCAGTGGTAGTATTGATCCAGGAGAGTGATTCTGTCTCTAGATTTTAAGAAAAAAAGTGTCTTGCAAATACGATGTAAAATTTTGATGAAAATCATTTTGCTATTAAAAATAGTTATTTCCTATGTAAAAAGCATAGCTCTGTACATAACATATATATGTATTGTTACATTTCATACAACATAGCAACCCTATATGTAGTAGAACACAAAAAACAATGTTTACAGTTGGGAAACCTAAAATCTTTATTCTTATAGAGTTTTACATTTACAACTTTTAGAGTAGCTTATCTGAAAACAGAGTCTAAAACATGCTATCTTTCCTGGTTTTTCAGAGTTTTCAGATATGCTTATATACTTACTATGCTTTAAATTTAGAGTTATTGCACCTTGAATGTCTGAATTTCTAAGGAAAACAAGAGTTAGGATGTTATTTAAAAACGTAACTAGCATACTATGTAAAAACAACTTTATCCTTTGTCCTGACTTGAAGACACCATGTATAATTGGTAAAGTCTAAATATACATTTACACGGACAAATGAATATGCTCTAGTTTTCTGCTCTTCCTACTTATTTTGGTCATTTTTTCATCTGAATGCATTTCAAGATGTGGATTTTTCATAGCAGCATACTAGTCCAACGATACAATATTGTTCTGTTTTGGAGCATTTAAGTTTTTTTTTTTTTTTTTTTTTAAAGTATTCTATGGTCAGTGTCTTGTCAGTGTCTTTGACTCTTTCCTTAGGATAAATTCCTGGGAGAATTACTGAATCAAAGGCCATATATTTTAAGGCTCTTAAAACCAATTGCCAGATTGCCTAGGTCCCAAGTAATGTAGAAATTTAGATTCTTACCAGTAATGGAAGAGAGGCCATATTCCCAAATTTAATACATGAGTCTTAAGTTTTAAAACAACTTTATTAATTTGAAATTGCTTTTATATCTCTAATTTGATTAATTTTATAATAAACTCAAGTTATCTATGTATATGTATATATTATCTGCTCAAGAGTACATCTCTCCAGTCAATAGCCCAGTTGTTCTCAAGGTATGTTCCCCCCAACCAGCAGCATCTATATCCCCTAGGAGAATTTGTTAGAAACACGGATTCACAGACCCTTCCCTAGAGCCACTATATCAGAAACCCTGGTGAGGGCTCAGCAGTCTACATTTTTAACAAGCCATGGTTCATGCTCAAGTTTAAAAACCCCAAGTATAAGCCATTTACCCACCATTCATATTTTCTACTCTGTACTTCATTAGATACTGACAAAACCCTTATTTTTGCTGGATCTAGAAGAAAAGCTGGTTTCTCTTTATCTTGTGGTTGTCTCACAAGAGTTTTCCTCATTACTTTTATTAAGCAAATTGGTATTGGACATATATATACATACACACACATATATATAGTTTGTACAGACTCTGAATCTGGTCCCTGGCCCTATGCAGTTGTTAGTTTAGTTACAGAGATATAATATATCCCTGTCCAGCTAATATAGTGCAGGGTGTGGTAGCTGCCTTCTATACATTAAAGGTTATTCCTAGGAGACAGAAAAATAATTAAGGAACACTTTATGCAAAAGGTAAAATTGCAGCCAGACCTTGAAGGATAGTCAGATGGCTTTTGGCAGTTGGAAGACAGAGTAACACAAACATGTATCAGGGTGTTAGCGTTCAGAGCATTATGGGAGTGGCACAAATGGACCACCTTATCCAGAGGGTGGCTCACATAGGAAAAGCAGCCTCTTGATAAGGGCATCCGTAGTCATTGTGGGATGACAACAGAAGAAAAATCTGAAAGAAAAGTTATCTGGAAACTGCCACTGAAATGGGGAACAAAAAAAGGGAGCAGCTTTGCTTTTCTTAAATAAGGCAAATGCATTATTTTCTTTATTCCTTATTTTTGTTTCTCAATTAAAATGCTAATTTCAGATACGCATGCACTGTCAGAAGGAACTTACCTTTGGTGTGGGAGACAGCAGGAGCAGTGCTGACTGCTGTTAATGGTGTGTGATCATAGCAAGACAAGGGTCATCTTATGCAGAACTTGGTTCAGGTTGCAGATGTGTCTTGAATGCTCTTGAGCTAAGCTTCAGGCAGGTTTTCCAGTTTAGCATCATCCATTGTATTATTCCCCCTCACTAATGAATTCAGAAGTGACTGTATAAATATGTAATAAAGGCTTTACTATATCAGTTAAACTGTTTTACCTGTTTTGTACTGTAGGGGAAGAAGTGCTGGAATGTAAAATAATATTGTCTTTCAGTATCTAGCAGATAGGAGGTACTGTGTCACACAGCTGTTGGAAGATTTAATAGTGAAGTATCTGCCTGATGAGCTGTCTGAGAGAAAAAAAATATATGATGAAGAAACTGCTGAACTCTCACAGTAAGTTTCTTCTCATACAAATGAACATAATCAAATCAAACTACCACCCTTTGAAATAATGAGGAGAAGCCTCCTCACAGCCAGCTGGGTTCTGTCTGGAGTTCACCCCAGTCTAGTCAGAGGCATATCGTAGACAAATATTGGTTAATTTCCCCTGTCTTCAACACTCAGAAGTGTTCAGGTTTATTTGGTAACTTCAGATGTTCTCTTGGGAGTGACTTCCTGACAGCTCTCCACACTGAAGCAGTCTTTTAGGCGGGGGTGGGGGGCTCCCCCAGGGACATCAGGCTGGTGGAGGTGGTGGTTGGGAATTGCGGCCCTCAACCGTCAGTCCCCGCCCACAGGAGAAAGTAGAGGGTAAGTGGCCTGGATTGGCAGGGGGAGTAGCCAATCAGAGGTTTGCAAGGGGGTGGGACCTTGAGACCTGAGACAGAAATTGGAAGGGGTGACTTAGGGGCTAAATTCTCAATGAAGATAGTGACCGTTCACATACTTGACTTAGTATCAGGAAGGTGGAAAACCTTTGGGATTCCGTGGTACAGGGTACTGCCGAGAGCACATGAAAAGCTAATCAGGGCTGGGTAATCTGGACCTGGTTTTGTTGCTTTCTCACACTTTTCTTCTTTTCTCTTCCTTCCATGACTTGACCTCTTTCACCATTTTCTTCGGCCTCCAACTTTCTTTACTGGGTTTCTAATTTCTTAACTCTTTTTTGTTCCCACTTTCTTTTAACTGGACACTGAAGACCAGAAGTGTAATTTTTACATGCTGTTTCTAGTTTTTTAAATATAAATTAAAACATTTTTTATTTCTAAGAAAAAAGTAACTGTGCTTCACAGACTTTTTGTTTTTAGTATGTGTCCACCAAATGTTGTCATCGAGTCGGTGGCCTTCAATATAAGAAAGGTTTCTATCTTTTCTTTATAGAAGTTGATAGTGGTTTGTCTTCTGATGGAACTGATATTTTATTGTGCCTTTGTGATAGAAAATATTCTAATGTGTGGATTATATACCTTTTGGACCAACACTGCAAAAAGCTGGATACAAGAAAGTTTCAGATATATATTTGAAATATTTAAACACAATGACAGGACCAGACCTCCCACAAAGAGTGGAATTTATGAATGACAGGAGTAGTGATGCAAGGGAAGCTGGGTGTGATGGAGAGAAGCCTCAGCAATCTTGCTGTGTACTAACTGGGTTATTTTCTTAAGAGTAGCTCATTCTTTGGTACTTACAAGTTTTGCTAATTAAAAGATATACTGGGCTGTGTTTTTCCTCCCTAGTTTTTATGTTCATAAGAGTTGTTAGTGTTGGTAAAACACACAGTTTTAAAGTAGAGGAATTAGGACTTGTATATTAAATGTGTATTACATATAGACTTCACATTGTGGTCTTTCTGAAGAAAGAGTAGAAAATATTAGTTGGGGGTGGGGGAGGGAGAGCCATAATCTATAACTCAAAGGTAATCACCACTGGCATTTTGGCATATATCCTTCCCAATTTTAATATATATAAATACATTAGAAACAAAGATGGAATTATTTTACTCCTATTATTCAATGCCTTCCTTTTCTCATTAATCTAAAGTCTAAATATAGTATCTAATTTTATGGTTACATCATAATTTATTTTCCTGGTTGCCTCTTTTTTGCTTCTAAGTTTTGGCTACCATACACGTTGAACATTCTTACAATACTTGCAGGAAAAAGTACACCTGTTGGTTCAAAGGATATGAATATTTTAAAAAATTTTTGATGTATATAGCCAAATTCTTCTTCGGTATGGTTGTACTGTTTCAAACTGCCCCCGTCAGCTGCCAGTTTTCCCCCATACCCTTGCCAAAGGGTTTCTTTAGATTAACGAGAAACTTAGCGCTGCCTTTATCCTTCATATTTCCTGCCAATCTGGGAATTAAAATGCATCATTTAAATTATCTGGAAAAAATTTTATGCCATTGAATTACCTGCTTTTGTTAGTGAGAAAATATGTTAGTGACTAAACTTATTATTATCTAAGAGTATGGATAATAACTCTGTCATGTTACAAATATTTTAAACAGATTTTTGATATAAAATAGTTATAATCCATTGCTTTTTTTTCCATAAAAGTACATAGCTCTAAGTGATAACTCTGTAAATTCGAATTTACTTGTAAGAGGATTACAAACAGTTTTAGGGTTAATATTGTATCAACGTAAGCTTAAATGAAGGGGATGCTGATTCTTATTCCTGCCAAGAATAAAAATTACCTGCTATTTTAGAGTAAATTTTTGTTTTCTATTACTTATTGAAAGTTTCGCTCATTTTTGTTGTATCTTCTGATATATAATAATGCAATTTTCTTCTTCAGCTTGACCAAGAATGTTCCAATATTTGTTTGCACTATGGCCTATCCCACTGTGCCTTGCCCTCTTCATGTATTTGAGCCAAGATACAGATTGATGATTCGAAGAAGTATACAAACTGGAACTAAACAGTTTGGGATGTGCGTCAGTGATACACAGAATAGGTATGCTTTTTGTCTAAATGTTTTTATTGATTCTTGAATTTTCTGTGAATATTGCTGAGAACATGCGTGCTTGTGGCTTGAACTTTGGGTACTAACTAACTGGAGTTTTTCTTCTAGTTTTGCAGATTATGGTTGTATGCTACAAATTAGAAATGTACATTTCTTGCCTGATGGAAGGTCTGTGGTTGATACCGTTGGAGGAAAGCGGTTTAGGGTTTTAAAAAGAGGAATGAAAGATGGATATTGCACTGCAGACATTGAATACCTGGAAGATATTAAGGTATTAAAACCTACCCTTTTTCAGCATAGGTGTACTCTGTCCTAGGCATTGTACAGGCCTGCAGTTTTCTAGGCACGTTAACCAGTTCTTCCTGTCAGAGACCCTCATCAGTACTTAGGCAAATTAGCTCCATTACCTTTTTCTCATTTTTTTTTTAAACTTTTTATTTTATGATGGAGGATAGCTGATGAACAGTGTTGTGACAGTTTCAGGTGGACCTTCATATCATCTTGCTCTTAATCACTGTGAGTTCCAAGAGAACTTGGGAGACCATAACCTAGACTTTGTTCATTTCTACTGCCTTGACACCCACCACCGTGCCTAGAATGTAGTCACATGTGTAGCTGAATGGTAGTTACTTAACAAAAGCAGGGTGTTGAATGGAACTTCCAACCTAACTTACGAAACCTGCTAATTCCTGCGCTTTTAAATTAATTGGTAGTCAAAGCTGATACAGTCAGCAGTAGATTGAACTTTAATGTAAAGGTAAACATGAAATCCTTGAATGGTTCTATATATTAAGATATGCCTAAGATAACCTCAGTGATAACATACACACAAACTCTATAGAGCATCAGATACAGCACTATCAGTATAATTATAGGTGATATCTTACCTGGGGAGGGTTAGTGTGATAATTTTCTTGAATAGGGTTAACGCTACCCTTTTGATATTTCTAGTACCTGCTTTAGCATCTGCAGTTAGTTTAGGTACCAGAAAAATGATTTGAGATATTATAAGTATCAAATTAAAGGCAATTTTCTTTGGAAGGGCATTAGAAAATTATAAAAATCAGAAAATCTTGTATTATCAGTTGTTCATTGATCTGCTTGATCGTCCCAAGCAGCATTTACTGAGTGTTAGTGTTGGGCATTTCTATAAACAGTAGCTCACTGAATTTTCAAAAGTCAGATACCAGGTAAAGAAAGTAGGATTCAGGAGTATTAATTATTAATAATTTGCCAAGATGATAATTTAAAGCCAGCTGTCTAGCTTCAGTGCTGTGTTTTATCATTGCACTCTTGATAAGCTTCTCTGCTGATGAACTTCATTAAATCTGATACTGCCTATCCTATTTTATTATAAAGATGCTATGGGAAAACTTTGTGCAGTGAGCTAGAAGTATTGAGTTGGGATTTTGAGTTGATTGATATAGTCTGTGCCTTAGCATATTTGATTAATGGACTCATTTCCTAAAGGTGATATTCTTTGTAAAACTAATTTACATCTCCATATATTGTATTTGCTGACAAAATTCCTTGACCATATATGTATATGAAATACAAATATGACAGTATGATAGAATATTGAAAGTGTTAGGGATTTGATGTTTAGAAAACTGAATTCTGTATGTTGTAGTTTTAGGAATGTCTAATAATTTTTCTTCATCTTAGTGCTTCATCTGTGTAATGATTTCTTGTTCATTCTGGGAAAGCATCTCAAATTTGTTTTTTATATCAAGGCTATTTTTTCCCTTGGTGTTGTACTTCTGTTTTCTGTCTTTCAATAACATTTTAGATTCTGTTATTGCAAGGAAATTCCATAACTTTAAAACTTCTGCCAGCTTTTTAGCTCCTTTTTCTAACCAAAACTCATGATTTTTATCATTCCTTGTTTACCAAAGTTCATGGTTTGGCCCCTTGAATTTCATAAGGCTGGAAACTAGATACTTTTTTCTTTTGTAATAGTTTTAACAAGTAACATGTTTATTTTTTTAATCAAGATTTTAAAAATTGAATTATAGTTGATTTACAGTGTTAATTTCTGAACAGTGAAGTGATTCATTTATACATAAAATATTAAAAAATTAAATATTTTCCATTTTTATTATAGAATACTGAGCATAATTCTCTGTGTTATATAGTAGGACCTTGTTTATCCATTCTGTATATAAAAGCTTATATCTGCTAACCTCTCCCTTCATCCCTCCACCGATCCCCCCTCCCTTGGCAAGGACCAGTGTATTCTCTGTGTCCATGGTTCTGTTCCATAGGTTCATTTGTGTCACATTTTGAATTCCACATATAAGTGATATCACATGGTATTTGTCTTTCTCTCTCTGCCTTACTTCACTTTACTGTAGTTGCAGCCATGTTGCTACAAATGGCATTTTTAAGTTTTTTATGGCTGAGGAGTATTGTGTGTATGGACCACTTTTTTTAACTTTTCATTTGATTTTGGAGTATAGCCAACTAACAATGTTGTGACAGTTTCAAGTGGACAGCAGTGGGGATCAGCCAGAGCTGTATATACCCATTTCCCTCAGACACCCTTCACATTGAGGCTGCCACACAGTATTGAGTGGACCTCCCTGTGCTGTACAGTAAGACCCTGTTGGTTCTACATGAGCGGCGTTCACCACATCTTTATCCGTTCACTGTTTCCGTGTCGTGGCTATTGTGAACAGTGCTGCTGTGAACATAGGGGTGCATGTATCTTTTTGAATTATAGTTTTATCAGGAGGTATGCCCAGAAGTAGGATTGCTGGATCATACGGTAATTCTATTTGTAGTTTTCTGAGAAACCTCCATACAGTTTGCCGTAGTAGCGGTACCAACTTGCGTTCCCACCTGTAATGAAGGAGGGTTCCCTTTTCTTTACAGACTTTTAATGATGGCTATTCTGGCCAGTGTGAGGTGGTATCTCATTGTAGTTTTGATTTGCATTTCTCTAATAATTAGCAGTGATGAGTGTCTCTTTATTTGTTGCCTTGGGAGACTGACTTAACACCTAGGGGAATGTTTTGCCTATGACCTCCTCTAGGAAATTTTATGGTGTCATGTCTTAGGTTTAAATCTTTAAGGCATTTTGAGTTTATTTTTCTGTATGGTGAGAGGGTATGTGGCTGTCCAACTTTTCCAATACCCCTTGCTTCCTTTATCAAAGATTGATTGATTGTAGGTTTCTGGGCTCTCCATTTCTATTCCATTGATCCATATGTCTGCTTTTGTACCAATACCCCTTCAGTGGCATTAAGCACATTCACATTGTTGTGAAAAAGCTTTTTCATCTTTGGTTTTATTTTTCATCTCAAGTTGTTAAAAAATAAAGTTACATTCTTTTGTCTCTTGTGTACTATAGTCTTACCTTTTATATATCAGGATGTTTTTTAGACTCTCATTGTTTTTATACTGAGTCATCCTTGAGATATGAAAGGCTGACTAAGGCAGTATTTGTTCAGATGCATTAATGTATGTGAAATATAGTGCTCTCTGGCACAGAGCAAGTGGGATAGGCGTGTGTGTTAAAGAAATCAATATGAGATGGATGAGTTACTGCTCAATCTTCCCACCTGTGTTTTATGTGCCTAGTCTTTTGGATCTTAGGCTGGAAGGCCAACGCATTTAAATTTGTATTTGCAGTTTGATGAACCAGTATTCCAAAGGGCATACAGAGGGGATGGAGGTAGGACTTTACAGCAGAATTTCATCATTGCATAATGTATTCCCTATCTTTTGATATTCTGGCTTTATTATGCTACGTTATTGCATGTTTTGTTTTGGTTTTTTGACCCAACTCCCTGGTAAAAGTTGTAATTACGCTTTTCCTCTGTCCTCTTCCTACTTTTGCCACAGCAGATCTGTACCTGAGACCTCCCCCAATCTTTCCTTTCATTGTAGCAACTGTATTCTTCTGCTTTTTTGTTCCACTGCTTTCAAAGGCCCTTGATCCATAGAGATGAGTTCCCAGTCCCTGTAGACCTTTATCTGAGAACTCACTCTCCATCTTACCCCTCCCAGCTTGGGGCTGTTAGTTGGGTTCTGCAGTGTGGCACTGCTAACTCAGCAAGGCCAGGTTAGTGGTGCTGGGAGGTCAGGCCTTGCTGTCTTTTTCAGTCTGGCCTATTGGTACTGTGTGAGGCAGAAATGTGTGTGAGGTTTACAGTGTTCATAAGAATAATACTGAGCATATAGCCAAGACATGGAAGCAACTTAAATGCCCATCAACAGAGAAGTGGTACATATCTACAATGGAATATTACATAGCCATTAAAAAGTAGGAAAGAATGCCATTTGCAGCAACATGGATAGACCTAGAGATTTTCTTACTGAGTGAACTGTCAGACAGAGGAGAAGTATTATATGACATCCCTTGTATGTGGAATCTAAAAAGAAATGAGATGAATGAACTTTCGGTTTCCAGGGGGGGAAGAATGTGAGGGAAGAGATAGTTTGGGAGATCGAAATCGACATGTACGCTCTAGTTTATTTACAACCGATAACCAACAAGGACCTCCTGGAGAGCACAGGGAACTCTACTCAATGTGACGTGGCAGCCTGGATGGGAGGGGAGTTTGGGGGAGAGTGGATACATGTATACCCATGGCTGAGTCCCTTTGCTGGCCACCTGAAACTGTCACAACATTGTTAATCAGCTACACTCCAATAACAAATGGGAAGTTTTTAAAAAATAACACTCTAATTCAGCATTGGAACAGGTATTCCTTTTTAAATATTTTCCCGCCACTTCTATAACATTGGTAGTGTGGATGGGAAGACTAAATACAGACATCTTACTGTTGTATTTCTAGGTTGAGAATGAAGATGAAATAGAGAACCTCCGGCAGCTTCACGATTTGGTCTACTCTCAAGCCTGCAGCTGGTTTCAGAATTTAAGAGACAGATTTCGAAGCCAGATTCTTCAGCACTTTGGATCAATGCCTGGGCGGGAGGAGAACCTCCAGGTACGATGACTTTGATACTGTTTCCAAAAGTTTCACTCTGTGTGTAAACCTAAATTGGAAGATTTTTAAGTTTCTTCATCTTATTCAACATTTCCTTTGTCTTGTCGCTAGACTCATGACCGTATATTTCTAGCACAGTGGTACCCACTGCATCTTATATGGGAAGAGAAAGGAAACAGGTGTGAGCTGAGATGTCTGTTAGGAGTGGGTGTCAGAGAAGGAGAAAGCCCCTCTAGTGAGGATTTTTCAGAAGGAGGGATATGGAGTCAAATGTGGGACCTGGGAGGTCGGATCAAGATCCCACAGACACATCAAACTTACATCTACATACAGAACGATTCTTACAGAACACCTGCTGAACGCTGGCAGAAAGACCTCAGACTTCCAAGAGGCAAGAAAATCTCCATATAACCAGGCAGGAAAGAAAAAAAAAAGCGAAGGGAATTGGGATGGGACCTGCGCCCCTGGGAGGGAGTCGTGACGGAGGAACGGTTCCTGGGAGGTCCCTCAGTGGCAGGGAGACCAGCGGGGAAAAGAGGGCGCTTCGGAGGTCAGACCCTGCGGGGAGGACGGGGTTGGCTGCCTGGGGAGAGCCTGAAGGGGCTGGGGTGTGGTGTCCCCTGCCGGGGGAGCACGGAAAGAAGCCTGGCTGCCAGAGAGGCAGGGCGCCCTTGCTGGGGAGCGCAGGACCACCACAGGAGCTTCTCTCAGGCAGCAGGGGGCTGACTACACGAGCTCCGGGGGTGTTAGCCGAGCTCCGGGGGTGTTAGCCGCGACCACCGTCCCGGACTCCGGAGGTGGCCGCACTCCCTGCCGCCGCCGAGGGTTTCCTGAGTGGGCGCCAACCCCCGCCCTTCCAGAAGCGTCCACGAGCTGCGTGCCTGCGCGCCCCCACTGAGGGGCGACGACCAGTCAGCCTGAGGAAAGAGGCAGCGGGCGTCCAAACCAAACAGTGCTCCAGCCAAAATCTATTAAACCCACACAAGCTGTGCAGGGGTGCTCCCACTTGTAAATAGCCGTTCGAGACTACAGTGCCTAGTTGTTTCTCCTAAACCCAGAGTAAGAGAAATTGTAAGTAAAATGAAGACGCAGAGGCGGCATTCACAGTAAACAACAGATCCAAGCGAATTCCCTGAGAGAACAATGAAATAGAGGCCTCTTCAGCCTAGTAGACACCAGGTTCAAAAAGGAGGCAGTGAAAATAATTGAAGGAATTAAGAAGGGCTATCAACATAAATGCAGATTGTTCTAGAAAGTAACTAGAAACTATAAAGAGCTGAGAAAAATTAGAAAACTCATTTGCTGAGATGAAAGCTAAGCTGAAGGCAATGAATAGCAGAAGGAATCATGAAGCGAGAATAAGAAAATAATAAGTGTTCTGGAAGACAGAATAATGGAAATTACCCAATCAAAACAGCAGACAGGAAACCAAATGGAAAAAAAAAAAGCAATATAAGATACCTATGGGATAAAATTAAGTGGGCCAATCTATGCATTATAGGGATTTCAGGCGGGAATGAAAGAGAAAAGGGGATCAAAAATGTATTTGAAGAAATTATGACTGAAAACTTTCCAAATCTAAAGAAGGAAACACATCTCCAGGTACAGGAAGCACAGAGGATCCCAAACAAACCTACACCAAGACATGTTATAATTAAAATGGCAAAAGTGTAAGGATTCTAAAGGTAACAAGAGGAAAACAGTTTATTACAAGGGACCGCCCCCCCCCCCCCAATTTGGCTATCAACTGATATCTCTACAGAAATACTGCAGACCAGAAAAGAGTGGCGAGATACATTTGAAACCCTGAAAGGAAGAACCTGCAAGGTTACTCAACCCAGTAAGATTATCATTTAGAATAGAATGAAAGACAATTTCTCAGGAAAGTAAAAAGAATACAGTAATTACTAAACCTATCCTAAAAGAAATAGTGAAAAGTCTTCTCTGAATAGACATCCAAAAAAAAAAAAAAGTTCATTCTCTTCAAGTGCACATAGCAGGGCACAGAACCAACCTCTTTCAACAAATAAGAGTATAGAAATCAGAAATCAACTACAAGAAAAGAAGTGAGAATGACTAAATAGAGACTGAACAGTATGCTACTAAAAAACCAATCGGTCAATGAGGAAATCAAAAGTACTACCTCACACAGGTCAGACTGGCCATCATTTAAAAAGGCCACAAATAACAAATGCTGGAGAGAGAGTGGAGAAAAGGGAATGTTGGTGGGAATGTACTAGTTGCTACAATCACGATGGAAACCAGTAGGGAGATTGTATTTAGATAGAGAATCTGACACTGTGAACTGCTCAATCCAGATTAGCTTGGTGGTGGTATGTTGCTGCTGGGCCTACATAACTACTTGTTTTGTTAACATTATAAAATGTGGGTTCTTCTTAGGCAATCCCTAATGGACCGGCCTGGTGTTGGTGGCTTCTTGCTGTCCTTCCTGTTGACCCCCGCTATCAGCTGTCGGTTTTGTCAATGAAGTCTTTGAAAGAACGGTTGACAAAGATACAACATATACTGACTTATTTTTCCAGAGACCAATCTAAGTAACCAACTGCTTGGATCCTCCTCTAAAATTACCCTAATCTGGCTGGGGTGACGGCCAGGTTGTCCGCTGCCTTTGCACATCCAGTGCTGGTTTAAGAAATGTAAGGAAACTGTTCGTTTTTTTTTTTTTCTTCAACCTCCTGAGTCATGTGGTTCTGCAAATGAATACCTTCAACTAGGATTTAGACCACTAAGAACTTGCACAGAAAAACACACACCGAATGTGTGTTAAACCTCTACATTGTGATGAAGTTGCACTATGTACCATACTCTAAATGAAATGAGAACTGTGTGTGTGTATGTGGGGTGGGTGCGTGCGTGTGTGTGTCTCTGCACGTGTGAGTAGTATGAGTGCATTTTCTCTGGCTTTAAAATTTTAAAAGAAAAAAAAAAAGCCATAGAGAGCAGTACTTGCCGAGGGTCATTTATTGCCCAAGTTTACAACAGTAGCGATACAAGTTTTTGCAAATTGAATTTGCCTCAGATTTCTCTGTCCTAATGCTTACTTTGCACAAGTATTTAAGCTATGGTATTGAGTATCACTCTTTGTCGGAAATACCGCTCTTGCTGAACCGTCTTGACCATTGACTATGACACAGTTTCTTATTTATGTAAATACTTGCATCCCAACAGCCGACGGGCATCGGGTGCAGAACCTAGAGCCAGTTTTCAGGAACAACTGCAAACCTGACTTGGTACTGTGCATCTATTCATAAAACACTTAAAACTGTGAAAATATGGTTTACACTTAACTGTACATAAAGGTAAATCGAGAACTCAGTTCAGTACCAGTTCGTTTGTACATTTTAGCGGGGGGGCTTTTCACATTAACTGCCCATCTGTGTAATTTATAGTTTGACATGATGTGTTTGTTTAAAAAAATTACATAGTATAAACCCATTAAGGATCTGAGGGAAGAGAAGAAGCTTAATGTAGAACTAAGCTTTTAAAGTATGTTTTTTTTTTTTTTTTAAATCCTGGTCTTGGTGCAAATGTTAGTTATGCCTTATTCATATCACAGTTAGGTCACTATGCTGTGACATGGTCTGTATTCATGCTGCCCTAGATACTTTTGTAATTATTTGTTGCAGACTTGTGACTGTCCCTCTTAACTTTCTTTTATGTAAGTAATTTGTAAAAAGTTTCTTAAAAATTTTGCTTTTGCTTATTTAATTTTGAATAAAAGCTAAATTCATAATACTTTTTTCTTAATTATTAGGTCAATGTCAAAAAAAGAACATGAGTTTTCTTTACTGTTTTTGTGTTATGAGATGTAAATAATACAGCTTACAAAATATTTTTGAAATACTTTTTTTGGTCATCTTTTGACCAAACAGTGAAGTGTCTTAAGGAAGCGCTAGTCCCATCCTCTAAAACACATTTTGCAACCTCTTAAAAGATCTGTCCCTAGTTGCTATGTTATGCAGGGAGCTCAACCTGGTGCTTTGTGACAATCTAGAGGGTGGGTCAGGGTGGGAGGGAGGCTCAAGAGGGACAGAACACATGTATACCTTTGACTGATTCATACTGATGTATGGCAGAAATGAGCACAGCATTGTAAAATGATTATCCTATCCTCCAATTAAAAATAATTTTTAAAAATATCTATGTCCCTTAAGGATAAAGATAAGACTCTTACTGACTCCTCTCGACTAAACAGTTTTAACTCCTTTGGTCTCCAGTTTCTCAGCTAGAATTTTTCAACTATAAGTAAGTCATCTTAATATCAAATGTTTTTATTTTTCAAAAAGGCAGAAATGACTGCCTAGAGGGCCACCCTTTGTCCCCACAATTATGCTACTCAAGAATCTTGAATAGTTGTACAGAAAATGTTCCAAGAATGAGCAATTTCCCAAAAGTACCGTGTGAATAGTTTCTGAAGTATTAGGTTGAACTTTCTTGTAATAAACTATCTAATGTCTGTTAAACAACTTAAATAGTGTCTGGGTGGTATCAATAAAGAGTTTACCTATATAGTTCTCAAATTATGTATCACATGGCAGTAGGAGTTGCCTGGTGTTAGATCTCCATCTGTGATGTTTCTGCAGTGTGTCCCCACACACACAGAGCAGGAGTACATGGTCTCTGTCTCTATACACATGCTTTCTAATGGAAATTCACGGGTTTTATTTATCATTTGACCCTGGTTTTGTGGTAAATGATCTCCGATAGTTACTATGTCTATAGATTTTTTTTTAAAATCTTTTCCCTCCTATAATTCCCATTCAGTTTTATCAGAAAAAAAGAAGAATCTGACATATTTTCTCTTGTCACTTTAAGTGATTAAGTTCTGTCATGAATTCCGTAATTCAAGCCAAGGTAGCTGGTTGTTGCACTTCCCTTCTTAAACACCTGTCTCTACACGTGCAGTTCTATTTCTCAAGGTCAATTTGAATGCCTTCACTCAGCTAGAACCCTCAATCCATAATACTTTCCTTATAGCATTTATGGGGGATACCTGAATTAAATACATAAAGCCTCTTTTGAGTATTGAGACTAACGTCTAGCAGTTTAGACAGATTTAATCTCCAAGACATAGGTTGACCACTCAACAGAGTTGAAATAAATGCCAGTTAAAAAAGGAAGTTGGATAAAGATGGTTAGATTGAGAAAGTACCTTTGTCTTGTTTTCCTCCCCAAGTTCAAAACAGTGACAGTAAAGAAAATGAAATATAATAGTGCTGCAAAACCACAGTCAGTGTTTTCTGGGGGAATTTCTGAGATTTGGAAACAGGATCTGATATAGAAGACCAGAGGAGAACATAGCTTTATAGAAATGGAGAACTACAGGGGAGCCCCAGACTGGTAGAGAATCTCGGGCAGATTCCTTGGGGAGATGGCTGGATAGTCTGGCCTGTCCCCACTTGGCCTAGGCATCAGGCAGCAACAGCAGCTGTTCCCAGGCCAAAGGACTGAATGTGGGCGTTGGGCCAGAGAAGACCACGAAACCATAAATAGCCACAGATCCCCAATGGGGTGGCCAGACCTCAGGCACAGACAGCAAGCTACCAACCTCCCTCACGTAGGCTGTGTTCCAGCCTTCTCCACGGTCAGCAGAAGCAGGCTGCCTGGGACTGAACCAGCGAAGCCACAGGAAGGAACAAAGGCGAGCAGACAGTCAACTCCTACGAATTTGCGGAGAAACACTCTAAACAAAGCGACAAATCCAGTGCCCTTTGATTGGAGGACGTGCAATTCCAAAAACTACCTGGGGATCTAAAATATGTTCCTCAGACAGTCCTTGGCAACCAGTGAATGGGTCATAAAAATAAGCAGATGAGTTAAACAGAAGAATGAATTCAGACAGGATGAAGGGATGAGGCGGAGGGTGGGCTGGGGTCCTTTCCAGAACACAGTGCAGAGGTGGGCAGAGGCAGTGAAGGCGCTCAGTTGTGTTCAATTCTTTGTGACCCCATGCACTGTAGCCTGCCAGGCTCCTCTGTCCATGGGATTCTCCAGGCAAGAGTACTGGAGAGAGGTGCCGTTTCCTCCTCCAGGGGATCTTCCTGACCCAGGGATGAAACCTGCGTCTCCTGCGATAGCAGATGGATTCTTTACCACTGGCACCACCTGGAAGCCTAGTTTTTTGAATAGTGAATGAATCATAAAAATAAACTAAGCAGGTGAGTTAAACAGAAGAGTGAATTCAGACAGAGGATGAAGGGATGAGGTGGAGGGTGGGTTGGGGTCCTTTCCAAAACACACTGCAGAGGTCAGTAGAGCAAAGTAGGAGGGAAAGATCAAGACATGGCAGAGAGATTCTAAGTTTTCACGTCCATCTGTACAACTTGAAGAAGAGCAGAGAAGAAACAAGTAATTGACTCAAGAGTAATAAAATAACTTATGGGCTTTCTTGGGGAATGGAGCTCATCCATTTAAATAGGACAATAAGGCAAACTTAGGTGACTAAGAACAGACAAAATAGCAATAACTCAAATTGGCTCATGGATCCACAGGGAGATGACCAGCTCAATGAGATGAATTTTCTTCCTAAGCCAACATGTAAATGCCAACATTTTTTTTTAAAGAGAAGACATTTATGACCAGCTTAATAAATGAGTTCTCTTAGAGACCTGCCTCCAAATAGTTTTTGGCTGTTCACCAAAATTTAAATGTATCCTTGAGGAAATTTTTTTTGTCATGGTAGGATATTGAAAAGCATATAGGCTTCATTTCAAAATGTGGTAGACACTCAACATTTAATCCTCAGAAAAGTCCTATGAAGTAGTGTCCTTGTAAGGATTAAGAAGCAAAAACACTTAAGTAGTTAAGTAACTTGTCAAAGGATCACACAGCTAATGTACGGTAGAACTGACTAAACCCAGGCAGTCTGGCTCGAACCATCAAGTTCTGAGACATCAAAGGTCTGAAAGTGACTGAAGTTACTCTCTGACTTAAGAGGCTTTCCACTCGGGGGAGGGGTGCATTTTACAGTAATGGCATTAGAACTTGTGTCTAAGCACCTCACCAAGATAGTGACAGCCAGATCAGGCTCAGCCCTATATTTTGGGGAGCAGTGTAAATTACTAACAACCTTTTTAGAAAGTAGTATTGCAGGGTATGTATATCACGGATCTTTAAAATGCTCTTAATCTTCAATCCTAAAGGAAATCAACCTGAATATTCATCGGAAGGGTTGATGCTGAAGCTCCAGTACTTTGGCCACCTGATATGAAGAGCCGACTCATTGGAAAAGACCCTGATGCTGGCAAAGATGGAGGACAGGAGGATAAGGGGGTGACAGATGATGAGATGGTTGAAATAGCATCACCAACTCCATGGACATGTGTTTGGGCAAATTCTGGGAGACAGTGAAGGAATCCTGGCATATTGCAGTCCATGGGATCTCAAAGAGTCAGATACAACTTAGCTACTGAAAAACAATCTTCAACCTAATGTTGGACTGTGGGGTCTTCTTATCCCACCTTATTTCAAGTGGCAGAGACCCAAATTAAAAACTCAGAACAATGGAAAAATCTCATATACTTATTTATGTACCCCATGCTTATCATCTCTATTCTTTGAAATGCCTTTGTTGCTAAGTATTCAATGATTCCCAAATCTTAACCCATTTGATTTAACTGTAAACCAGAGTCACTGAAATTAGCCAAGATAAGTCTATGGACCCTTCCAAAAGGTGAAGGAAAGGAGGAAGGGAGGCGTGTGCATGTTAGATTCCTGAATTAAATTTTATCATCACTAACAAACTGAATATGAAGACAGAGAAGTAACAGTGTGGCAAGCTGCAGAAACAAATCACTGAACAGCGGAACATGCTAGAACACATCTAAGTAAGGACAACAAAGAAAAACAAAATGACAAGGTGAAAGGTTGTCATAACTCCTTGGGCAAGCCAGTGAGTGAAAGAAAAACATACTTCTAGTTCCGGGAATGTTTCCACATCAGTGGAGTTAGAAGAGACTCAGGAATTACCTCCTGGATTCAAATGTTCAAGCCCAAGACAGGGTGGTAAGTGGCAAGTGAAAACAGACATGGCGATAACCAGGTCTCAGTGTGTGTGCAACCTTTGATTGGCTTCCTCTGAAATACCAGAGCCCATACTAGGCACAGGCATGTATGTTGCTGCTGAAAGCCTAATGCAAACCCAATTTCTGTTAGTTAAGTGAGCTAGACTCTTACCTGGGCACTTCAGTTTTTTAATAACTTCCCTGTTCTCTCAGTATGCACAATAGTTGAATTCTATTCAGAGTTTCAGTATTAGTATTTCATTATAAAGTTATCAAACTATGCTATCAATGTACATATATATACACACATGCATCTTTCCATATGTACATTTTTCTTTTCCCTTTTTTGATAACTACATGTATGTTGACCCACTGATATTCTTTCATAGATCTTTGATGCTCTGTTGTACTTCCCCTTTCTTTCCTCTGTGTGTTTCAGCTGAGATCATTTGCTTTGATCTGTCTTGAAGTTTGGGCATTGGTTTGTGCTGAGGGGTTCACGAAGCTACTCCGCCACACTTGGGGTATTGGCACCCCTTTGTGTGGCTAAGCAGCCAGCAGGGGCCTTGAACGGACGCTAGCCCTCCCACAAATGTGTGCTCTGCACAGCAATTTGGAGTCACAAGTTCCTGACGTGACTGCTGATAAAGTCTTTCCTGCCTCCTAGCTTTCTCCACTTGTGCCTGAGAGCCTCTGGAACTTACCTAAACCTTGCTGTTTATGGTTTGAATGAAATGATCCAGCCTTAGCCCAGGGCTTGCAAAGCACTGTGCCGGTGGACCCTAATAACGGCACGCCCCCCCCCGGTTCCTCTGCTGCTGGCGCTCTGCCTGCCCCCGGCCTCAGCCTCTTCGCGTGGCCCCCGGAGGCTGCCGTGGACCTCCGCCAGGACCTGTGAGTCATAACCTTCTCTGGTTCACTTTCCCTTTCCGTCTCTATCAAATTATGGCTCATCCTTTGACTCAGTACCGAGGCTCTACTTAACAATTGTTATTTTAACAAAAATCACAACAGCTTGCTGGAGGCTTTTTGTTCGTGTTGGTGTTTTATGCTTTCCCAGCTGCTTGGGTTCATAGCAGTGGATGAGTTTTCAGTGCTTACCTACCTGGTGAATAAGGGGGTTTCTCTCTTATCCTGGGCTCCCTCAGTTGGAGACGCTCCACTCCATCATGAACTCTGAAGATGGCTCTCTTGTTTTAGTATGTAGAGGATAGATTTCTGTTGTTTAAAGCCACCCAGTTCGTGATGGTTTGTACCACAATCTCAGGACATTAATACAGCATTCAATTCAGACTGACAAGAATTCTGATGCAAAAGCCATGTGGAAGTGGGCCTGAAACTGGCTGAAAACTTCCTCTTTTAGACATAATTGATTCTAGTAACTAGAGTTGGGAAATTTGTAGGCAAAATTGCCAGAAATGAAGAAAGGAAGGGACTTAAAGACGAATCAACAGATGAGACTCAAAATAATTCTGCCTTGAAGACTCCAGAAGCATCTGTTGGAAGATCCATTCAGAAGAGCCAGTGAACACGAGACACACAGACAAGAAAATCCTCCTCTCACTGTGGAGAAAAGGGAACCCTCTTGCACTGCTGATGAGGATGTAAACTGATACAGCCACTATGGACAACAGTTGGGGGGTTCCTTAGAAACCTAAAAGTAGAACTACCATATGAGCCGGTAATCCCACTCCCGGGCATATCCCAAGAAAACCATTCGTTCAAAATGACACATGTGCCCCAGTGCTTACTGCAGAACTGTTTACAGTAGCCAAGACAGAGAAGCAACCTGAATGTCCATCAACAGAGGAATGGATAGAGAAGACGTGATACCTGTACACAATGGAATATTACTCGGCCGTTAAAAAGAATGAAATAATTGCATTTGCAGCAACATGGATGGACCGAGAGATTGTCATACTGAGTGAAGGAAGTCAGACAGAGAGAAATGTCATACAACACCCCTTAATTGCAGAATCTAAAAAGAAATGATCCCTGAAAAACAGAAAATAGACTCATGGACTTGGAGAATGAACATTGCCAGGGGGGAAGGGATAGTTACAGAGTTTGGGATAAACATGTAAACACTGCTATATTTAAAATGGATAACATTTTAACAAGGTCCTACTGTATAGCATGGGGAACTCGGTGTTATGTGGCAGCCTGGATCAGAGGGGAATTTGGGCGAGAATGGATACGTGTATATGTATGGCTGAGTCCCCTTGCTGTCCACCTGAAACTATCACAACATTGATAATCAGCTATATACCAATATAAATTTTTTCCTTAATAGAAAAGGAGTGAAATTGGGTCATTTGTAGAGATGTGGATGGACCTAGAGTCTGTCATACAGGGTGAAATAGAAAGACAAATATTATATATTAATGCATATATGTGGAATCTAGAAAAATGGTACAGGTGAACCTTTTTTCAGGGCAGGAAAAGAGACACATACAGGTGCAGAGAACAGATGTGGACATTGGGGTAAGAGGAGGGCGAGTCAAAGCGGGAGATTAGGATGACACGTGGACACTAAGGTGTAAAACAGCTGGAGGGAAGCTGCCGTGTGGCCCAGGGAGCTCAGCTCGCTGCTCTGTGACGACCTTGGAGGGTGAGAGGGGGACTCAAGAGGGAGGGGATGTGTACACATATAACTGATCCACTGCGTTACACAGCAGAACCTAAGACAACATTGCAAAGCAATTATACTCCAATTAATAATAATTTTAAAAGAACAATATGGAGGTTCCTTAAAAAAAAAAACTAAGAATAGAACTATCACATGATCCAGATATCCTATTCCTGCACATATATCCATAGAAAATCATAATTCAGAAAGATACAGGCAAAGCCACAGTAATCAAAACAGTATGGTCTGGCACACAAACAGAAATATAGATCAACAGAAGAAGACAGAGTCCAGAGGTAAACCCACACACCTATAGCCACCTAATCTACGATAAAGGAGGCAAGACTACACCATGGAGAAGAGTCTCTTCAGTAAGCGGTGCTGGGAAAACTGGACAGCTAAATGTAAAAGAATGAAATTAGGACATTCCCTAACACCATACAAATGGAGAACAGTATGGTGGTTCCTCTAAAAACTAAAAATAGAGCCACTATATGATCCAGTAATCCCACTCCTGCACATATATCCAGAGAAAATCATAATTTGAAAACATATGCACCCCAGTGTTCATTGCAGCACTATTTACAATTGCCAAGACATGGAAGCAACCTAAAAAGTCCATCAACAGAGAAATGGATAAAGAAGATGTGGTGTGTGTGTGAGTGCAACACTACTCGGTCATAAAAAAGAACAAAATACTGTCATTTGCGGCAACACAGATGGACCTAGAGATTGGCATCTGGAGTGAACTCAGAGAAAGACAAATGTGCTATCCCTTATATGTGAAATCTTAGAAAAAAGGGCACAAATGAACTTATTTACAAAACAGAAATAGAGTTACAGATGTAGAAAACAAATCTATGGTTACCAAATATAAATTTATGGTTACCAAAGGGGAAAGGGGGCGATAAATTAGAAGTCTGGAATTAACATATACACACTACTATATATAAAACAGATAACTAAAAAGGAGTGACTGTACGGCACAGAGAACTCTCCTCAGGACTCTGGAATGGCCTATATGGGACAAGAATCTAAAAAAAGAGTGGTGATAGGTATACGTGTAACTGATTCACTTTGCTATACACCTGAAACTAACACAACATCAACCATACTCCAATATAAAATAAAAGTTAAAGTGTACACAGCAAAAATATAAAGCTTTAATGAACTATCACACCATGAAGATATCTGATTTAAGCAATAGAATAAAGCTAGTACCAAGAAATGCCTCTCTCTCCTTCCAAATTATTGCTACCTCACCTCCTCCCCAAATGTAACTACTACCTTGATTTCTAAAGTGAAGTCACTCAGTCATGTGTGACTCATTGCAACCCTATGAACTGTAGCCTATGAGGCTCCTCCGTCCATGGGTTTTTCCAGGCAAGCATACTGGAGTGGGTTGCCATTTCCTTCTCCAGGAGATCGTCCTGACCCAGGGATTGAACCCTGGTCTACTGCATTGTAGGCAGACCCTTTACCATCTGAACCACCAGCGAAGTTGATTTCTAAAACCACTGTTTTTGAATTTATATAAATGGAATCACATGATATTTATTCTTTGTGCTTGCTTTATTTCAATCATTATTATAGCTTGTTCATTTTCTTTGTCATACTATTTTATGAGCTTACCACAATTTTTAAATTTTTCTACTATTGATAGACATGGTTTATTTTCAGGTTTTTTTTTTTTTTTTTTTTTTTTTGCTATTATGAGTCATGCATTTGTGTATGTATCTTAATGAAGACAAACACACTGGGGAGGTTAAAAAAGGCTGTGAGGCTAAGTGTGCTGGAATCACTTTCGACTGCTAGGAAAACCCAAGGATTGGTTGGCCTTGGGTTTTGTGCCATTTTGTTGTATTAAATTAATGGAATCCTGTTTCGCAGTGTAACCCAGGATTAGGAAGGAAGCAAATGTTTTTCAGTTATCCTGTAGGCACGGGCAAGTCTGAGAGATGTCTGACTTTTTACCTACGTGGGGTCAACCTATGATTTGGAGTGAGGTAAATATGCATAAACTCTGCATGTTCTGATTGTTAACCTAATACCTACAATCTTAACTGTGAGTTTAGAATTTAGATATGGGGATCTTCAGATTGAAACACAATGCCAGCTTTTCTTAATCAAGGAGAAAACAATTTCTTAGCAAGGTAAAATTTTCTGATCTGTTAATAAAGATGTGTCAAGGAACACCTATACTCCACTTCTGCATGGGATAATCTGGTAATTTGTTAAATACCCTGAATTTCTAAAAATTTCTGTCTAGATTATTAACTCAAATCTCTTCCCTTGTAGAGACACATAAGCATCCCCTGGTGGCCAAGAAGATAACTGCAATCTGAGATGTCATGGTTTTAGGAAAGGTTCATTCTAGATTATTTTCCTGCACAGTCCTGTGGGGGGGAAATGAAATAAATAGGGGGACTTGCTTGTAAATATCAAAGCTCACACCTCCTTTCCTACCTCACACTGATTACCAGAAAGACTTGCAAATGCAGCAAAGAGTACTGCCCAAACCTTAAAAGCAAGGGTTGGGCTGACTGCTCAGCATATAGACTTAGATAATTGTTTTTGGTGGCTTGGTTTTAATGTAATTACAAATATATAACACATTTTTATATGAAAATTAAGTAATACATATAATAAGCAACAAGCAAAATTTCCTCATCATTTCTTCCTTGCATTCGAATTTTCCAGCTCCGTAAGGGCTCTGTTCACTGTTTGGACATGTTTTTACATAGGAGAAACTTGCTGGAGGTTTTTTCAAGCTAAATTAGAAGAAAATTGGAAAAAAACAACAACAATGTAGCAGGAAGCTCCATCTGTCACATTTCCTGAGTTGTAGAAATAAGTCTCAATTAAGAAATCTAAAAATTCCACTCATGAGCTTTCAAAGATTCAAAATTTGTAACAATTGACACTAACATATGAATAAATGCCAAATCTCAAACTTCATGCTGTCCATTAAAACGATACCACATAAAGACTATCTGTAGTGAATTTTCACCCTCACCACAATCTTTCATCAGTTTATCTCCCACTTGGTTGACTTTTCTTCCTGTTTGTGTTGAAATATGAAAAGGGACAATGGTCCACTGTCAAATCAAACTTTTTAACAGTAAGTCACTCGGTTGTGTCCAACTGTTTATGACCTCATGGACTGTAGCCCACCAGGCTCCTCTGTCCATGGAATTCTCCAGGCTGTGGGTTGCCATTCCCTTCTTCAGGGGACCTTCCTGACACAGGGGTCAAACCCAGGTCTCTTGAATGGGAGGCAGATTCTTTACCGTCTGAGCCATGAGGACTCTGGTCCTAAAGATATATGCATCTCTGTAAGCTAGTCAAACCACACAGATACCCCCTTGGACTATGTTAGACTACTGACTAGATCCTGGTTTTAGGCTGAGGAAGATAACCAGAGGATGCTTTCTCAGCAATCCATGCCTATCATGGTCCTTTGTGGCTCTTAACGATGGGAAGTATATGTAACTGGCATACCTGTGATCCACTTACATCTTAAATTCAAGCTGGTCTTTGCCCCCCTCCCCCAATAGGAGAAGTCACGAGACCCAGGAGAGCTTTGGCTACAGAGCCACCTGTCAACATCCCTTCAGGGTGACTGCGAAGCCACAGTCACTTCCGTTTTTATTCACACAATGAACATCGAATGTGTCCGGCCAGATGCTTGGCAACGAAAATGAGTAACACAGAGTCCGTGCCTTCAGGAAGTTCTCCTTATGAGTCAGATGTTTAACAAAGTTAAAAGACAAAACTGATTAGAATAAAATACTGACAACTTCTGAGATAGAAACTTCTGTCCAGAATATATACATAGCTCCTATAAATCAGTAAGAAAAAGCAAATAATCCAATATAAATATTCAAAGGAGATGAATGGCCAGTTCAGGGAAGAAGAAATACAAATCACTAGTACATTAAACTGTGGCACCTCAATAGTCGTCAGGAAAATGCAAATGAAGATGATAAAGAGGACTTGCCTGTGGTCTGGTGGTTAAGAATCTGCCTGCCAATGCAGGGGACATGGGTTTGTCTCCCTCTGGGCCAGGAAGATTCCACATGCCATGGGTCAGCTAAGCCCGTGTGCCACGAATTCTGAGCCCTTGCACTACAGCTGGCGCTCCATGACAAGAGAAACCACTGCAGTGAGAAGCCTGTGCATAATGAAGACCCAACAGAGCCAAAAATAAAGTTTTTAAAAAAGATAATAAAGAGATGTCATTTTAAGTCTATTAGGTTAGAAAACAATAGAGCATTAGCATCCATTATTAGGTGTGGGGAGATGGCACCCCCAAGCTTAACTGGTGACAGCATAAATTGGTCTGTCATATGGGGCAACCTTTGAATTTTAACTTAAAAATACTCATTCTCTGATCTAGAAATCTTGTCTTGAGGTATATTTCTAAGAGAAATAGCTGAGCATCTGCAAGGAGAGAGCTTACAGAGTAATCTGTTTGTAATGCCAAGGTGCAGAAAACACCTAAATGTCCACCAATGGAAGAACAGGTAGTTATCATACTATTATTAATTCTGGACAACAGAATGTTATGAAGCATTTAAAAAGAATAACCTCTGTTTCTGTGGACATGGAGAGCCCTCCCAGAACATTTCCCAGAATGGGATAACCCATGGCTTTATTAAGAGGCCTACTAAGTACCCATCGTAATAAATAGGAAAGGATCTGCCAAGATACACCACTGCAGAACCACAATCACCTCTCTCTGCTCGCTTCTCTTTCTGAAAATTCCTTTAGATGGATTTCTCCACTTAGATTTGTTCTCAACTTCTAGTTTCCTTTTGTCTCCTATTTTCTATCTCCTTTTTTCCTTAACATTCAACATCCCTGGAATTTCCACAACATTAGCCTTCAAAACTTAATCACAAATTACTTCAGTTACCATTTTTATAAATTTCAAAGATTTTTTTTCTGTTTTCTTCCCCACCCCTTCCTCCCCCACAACACTCTCTTCTGATACTATTACTATAGCTTTTGTTCCTTTCCTGCATCTCCTATTTCCACTCAGCTTCTTTTCCCCATTTGTTGGTTTTGGTCTTCATTTTTCATGCCAGTGCTTTTCCTTGAATGTGTGATGACTTTTGGCCATCCATTCATATTTTAGAGAGACTCAAACAAAGAGGGCTGGGTTTGTTAAGTGAAAAGTGAAAGTGAAGTCGCTCAGTCATGTCCGACTCTTTGAGACCCCATGTCCTGGGTTTGTTAAAGGCTGGTATAAAAAATTAATAAACAGAAACTTCTATTAAATAGAGTATGGAGACTACAAGGGGGAGCTCTCAGGTCCTGTGACAAGAGCAGACTGACAGGAAAAAGAAATATCTCTTCTTTCCTGGTAAGGATTCATCCTGACTATCCACTGGAAGGACTGATGCTGAAGCCGAAGCTTCAATACTTTGGCCACTTGATGCGAAGAGTCAGCTCACCGGAAAAGACCCTGATGCTGGGAAAGATTGAAGGCAGGAGGAGAAGGGGACAGCAGATGGTTGGATGGCATCACTGACATGAATCTGAGCAAACTCCGGGAGAGAGTGAAGGACAGGGAAGCCTGGCATGCTGGAGTCCATGGGGTAGCAGAGTCGGACAGGACTTAGTGACTGGACAACAAAAAAGGCAAAGCCGTGGATTCTGTCTGCTGGAGTCCTCCCAGCATTCTTCCCCCTGTAAAAGTGCGCTTCTGTCCTTGCCACGTGGGAGACTCACATGCTGTTTGCCATGGTTGCAGCCCCTTACGTGCAATTTCCTGCTGATCCTGAATAAACCTATCTTTGGAGAAAGAGCCATGTATTTGTCTCAGGTCCACACTGCCTTCACAGAAGACACCAGACGAACAGCCTTCTCCCTGAGGGATTTGCATAGCTGCAGTTTTCTCTAAGGTCCTTCCTGTCTGCAGAGCAGAAGGCAGGTGCCAAGTGTGGGAATGACATTGAGGGCTCATTGTTCACGGTCTGGATTTTTCTTCACTTCCCCTCTATTTATCTTCTGCTCGACATGGGGTCTGACGTCCATGGCACCTTGGGATCAAATCCTAAGTGTAACCCTCCTGACTCCCACTGGTATTAATTCCCCCTGGTCCCCATTTTCAGCCCCCAGCCTCATGCCTCCCTTCACAGACCAGACCGCCTCCACCTCTAAGCTGGGGGCCCCTGGGGCCATCTTCAGTTATCAGTTCTCCCATCATGCAAGCCTTTGGCCTGAACTTCTGTTCAGTCATCCCCTCTTAGTATTTGTTGCGAAACTTTTCCACGTAAAAATGATTAACATATTTGGTCATTTTACTTTGAATTGGAAGTCTGAAATAAATCTCTGTAACCTTTAGAAATGGGGTTAGTTGTCCAATGAAGAACAAAGAAAGGGGCTTCCCTGGTGGCTCAGATGGTAAAGAATCTCCCTGCAATGCAGGGGACACAGGTTCGATCCCTAGGTAGGGAAGATCCCCTGGAGAAGGGAATGGCAACCCAATCCAGTATTCTTGCCTGGAGAATTCCTTGGACAGAAGATACTGGCGAGCCACACAGTCCATGGGGTCACACGGAGTCAGATACAACTAAGCAACTATCTTTTTTAACTTTGTCCAATGAGGAAAACCGCTCACTGGGGCTATGTCTTTCTTCGCCACCAGATGGTGCTGCCTCATCTGAAGATAAAATGAGGCCAGTCACCTCTGCTTCGGTAGGAATTGGGTCGCTGTTCTTAAGGATTTCTCATTTGGACAAAACATATGTTTTTTAAGTGTTTTTTTCTATTCCAGAAAAATATCATCCATATTAGAAGGGGAACACTTTTTACCCATAATCTTTAAAGCCTGAATGACAAATGAGTATTTTTACTATTTGTCAGATGTGAAATCTTTGATCAGTTATTTACCTTTTCCAAGCCTCACTTCAATAACCTTTAAAATGATGAAAATAATAACTATATATTATCTAGTAGTTAAACATTCATAACATATCTCACAGGGGTAGAGGGTGGGTGCACAAAAAATATGCTAAGAATGGCAACACTATTAGAATAAATACTTGACTTTAAAAATGATCACTTCGAAAGTCAATTTATGAACCAGGAAGAAATAGAAGATATGAACAGACCAATAAAAAGTAATGAAACTAAAACTGTAATTTTAAAACTCCCAACAAACAAAAGCCCAAGACCAAATGGTTTCACAGGCAAACTCTACAAACATTTAGGAAAAGTTAACATCTATCCTTCTGAAACTCTTCCAAAAAATTGCAGAGAAAGGAACACTCCTGAACTCATTCTTTAAGGCCACCATCACCCTGATACCAAGCCAAAGATCCCCTCCTCCCACAACACACACAATTACAGGCCAATATCACTGATGAACATAGACACAGAACTCAAAATACTAGCAAACTGAATCCAACAGTACATTAAAATGAACATACACATGATCAAGTGGGATTTATCCCAGGGATGCAAGGATTCTTCAGTATAAGCAAATCAATCAGTACGATATACCACATTAACAAATGGAAGAATAAAAACCATATGATTGTCTCAAGGGATGCCAAAAAAGCCTTTGTCACAATTCGACACCCATTTATTTTCAGCTGTGCTGGGTCTTTGTTGCTGCAGGAGGGCTTTCTCTAGCTGTGGCAAACAGCTCTCTAGTTGCAGTGTGCGGGCTTCTCACTGTGGTGGCTCCATGCAGAGCACAGGCTCTAGGAGCGCAGGCTTTTGTAGCTGCGGCAAACGAATTTAGTTGTTCCACGGCATGTGGAATCTTTCTGAACCAGGGGTCAAACTTGCGTTGCCTGCATGGGCAGCTGGATTCTTAACCATTGGACCACCAGGGAAGTCCCAACACCCACTTACCATGAAAAAAAAAAAAAAATCTCCAGAAAGTGGGCATAGAGGGAACCTACCTCCACATACAGACTTCCCTCGTGGCTCAGACGGTAGTGTCTGCCTGCAGTGCCGGAGACCAGGGTTCGATCCCTGGGTCAGGAAGATCCCCTGGAGAAGGAAATGGCAACCCACTCCAGTATTCTTGTCTGAGAACCCCACGGACAGAGGAACCTGACAGGCTACAGTCCGTAGGGTCGCAAAGAATGGATATGACGGAGCGACTTCACTTCACTTTCATGACAAATCCACAGCTAACATCATTCTCAATGATGAAAAGCTGAGATCATTTCCCTCTAAGATCACAAACAAGACAAGGATGTCCACTCTCACTGAGGCAGAAGTTATAATGAGCCCCCGGCTGAGCAGCTGGAATCTGTCCCCTGCGAGCAGATACTTCCAGAATAAAGATAATGGCAGGAGCAAGGAGGATCTGAGTCCTTTCTGGAGAGAAGAAAGAGACCACACATTTCTCAGTCTTGAGGTCAAGGAGACCTCCCAAACTACACATACACAGAAAGGTTCCTCAGAGGTCAAGGAAAGCAGGGAGCACCAGACCATAATATGTTCTTCCAGAAACCCTTGCACTGGAATCCATCTTGGCTAAAAGGTGTGCAGGCATGAGGAGGGGACCCTGAGGTGGGCCAGACATGAACTCCGAGCTAGACAAGGCAAGATGGTTGGCCAGAGGGAACCCAGAACCGACCCACGTAAGTGATTTCAACTACTCTAATAGTGCAACTTCTTCTGAGTCTGCCCGCATGTCTATCCACACGTACGTTTCCTGACTCCCCCACCACCAATATACAATTTACTTGTCTCACTACCTTCCATCTCTGTTGAAATTTATTTCCACAAAGCACATGACCCAGGGTCTTGAAACTGGCCACTGGCCCTCCTGGTCTAGTTGCGAGGAAGCCTGGCTTCAGCCCCTGGTTGGGATATTGAGATCCCACTTCAGGCTGTGGCAGGTGGAGGCCACCCAAGGGCATTTGTGGTGCCAAAAGCTGAGAATCCAAGGTAAACTGTGGGCTTTGCTGGCCGTAGCTCAAGGCCCCTGACTTTTTCGCTCTTGCCCTCTTTCACGCTCTGCTTTGCTTTGTTTTCAAGACCCACGGGACATGATCTCAGCCCACTCCCTGTGTTATGACTCCTGTCAACTGAGGGTGGCCAGGGATGTCCCCCAGGCCGTGTGGATCCGAACCAACACTTGGGTGACTGCTGACACTGTCCTTTGGGAGCCAACAGAAATGTGATTTCTGACCGGGAAGGAGCCCAAGGGGTCTCTGTGTATAATTTCTCCACGTCTCTGCCCCATATGGCACCCTGTCTGTGCTTTTCTGTCCCACTGTATTCTCACTTTGTATCCCCACGCGCTTTCAGGGAAGGATTTTCTGGACCTTAAACCTAAACTGCGTCCCTGCTGCTGCCAGACTCACTGTTGCCTGTGTCAGATGAAATTAGGAAGCGCCTGATGATTTTATTCTACCCACCAGATAGTAGGGTCATGGATTTTGGGTCCTTCTGCCATCTGGTCTTTCAGCTCAGTCAGTGTCCAAATATATACCATGAGAATTTCTCTACGCCCCAGCTCCCGGGTCTTGAACCCTGTCATCATCTATAGTACCCAACTCCAGTTTCTCCAAGGGTTCCTCTTGGCATCTGTCAGACTCGGGGCCTTGGCAGCCTACACACTGCCATGCCTAGCCTATCAGGCTGGCCGCTGCCCATAAGTTCTCATTATAAACTTGATAGATGCTCAACCATGAAGAATACACCCCAGTGTAGGAAAACTTGTCATAGGACATAAAGTCTATAGACAATAGATCTATCCTCAGTGGAATCCTGGCAACGGATTGGCACTGATTAAAATGTCCTCTCTTGGCCACATGAGGAGACACCTTGCACAAGGTACCAAGAATGACCAGAGATGTCTAGTTAGCAATCAGTGGGGAAGTAGAAGGCACTCCAAATCCCATCTGCAATAAGATCAAAGGAAATATAGAGGATGCTCTGAATCTCCTTCAGGTGCCTCCTTGTGACATTCCCAGGGCACTGGATTCCATGAGAGCTCCTTTGTTCTCAGTTGCAGGTTACCCAACATGGGAGGAAGTCCATCCAAGCTGGAAGAAATCCCTCTGGATGTATGCATAAGAACTGGGAACTTTTTAAAGTAGACACTCTTTCTGGAGAAGACTCTTGAGAGCCCCCTGGAGAGCAAGGAGATTAAATCAGTCAATCCTAAAGGAAATCAACCCTGAATATTTTCATTGGGAGGATTGATGCTGAAGCTGAAACTCCAATACTTTAGCTACCCGATTGAAAGAGCCGACTCATTGGAAAAGACCCTGATGCTGGGAAAGATTGAGGGCAGAAAGAGAAGGGGATGACAGAGGATGAGATGATTGGAGGGTATCACTGACTCAATGAACATGAGTTTGAGCAAGCTCTGGGACATAGTGAAGGACAGGGAAACCTGGGGTGCTGTAGTTCACGGGGTCACAAGGAGTTGGACACCACTGAGTGACTGAACAACAAAAGAGGGAAAACAAATTCTACTGCAACACTGCTTGGGTATATGTTCAGCAATGAAGAAAAATGGCTGGAAAACAGCTCTCTAAATTACAACACCATTCTGCAATTGGATCTTTATTGCCCAAAGATAGGATAGTGGACTGAGATTCCCTATGTTGAAGCCCTCATGGCCCTTTGCCAAGATTCTGCCCCAATTCTTATAAGCAAAAGCCCAGGGGACCAGAAAGCTCTCTTGAGATGATCCCCTTCTAATTCCCCCAACTCCTGAGGAGAAACTGAGCTCCCCCTACTCCTGAAAGCACCCCTGCTTCTTCAGAGCACTCACTTCTCTGGGCTCACCCACCTCCCTGGGCCCCTCTGACCCATCCACAACTCCGCGTCCCTATGTGTCTCCCTATAACTCTTCTCTTCCTCCTCAGCATGGTTTTGATTATTAAATACCCCAAAGGCCACCTCTAGGAGTGTGGGCATGGGGCTTGTGGACCAAACTTTAACTTTCTTTTTTTTTTTCAAACCGTAACTTTTGGAGCTTCTGCCCAGTATCGGGCAGACTGGCTGTTACCCCAAGAAGAAGGGACGGGTCCCTCTGGGGTAACTCGCAGTGGAACTTCTTATCTTCTAGGACCAGGGGAAATATGACCTCTTAGGGAAGTGGCAAATGGCGCAGGGACAGAGTACGTGTGCCTTATTCTTTAACTGATTTGTGTGCTCAATCTCTTTAGTCGTGTCCACAAAGAGTGACCCCATGGTCTGCAGCCCGCCAGACTCCTCTGTCTAGGGGATTTTCCAGGCAAGAATACTGGAGTGGGTTACCAGGCTCTCCTCCAGGGGATCTTCCCGACCCAGGGATTAAAACAGGGTCTCCTGTGGCTCCTGCGTTGGCAGGCAAGTTCTTTACCGCTGAGCCACCGGGGAAGCCCTAGTTCTGGCATAGTTACTCCATTTTGACATTCAAATGCATTCCCTTCCTCCAAAAACAGAGACTGGGTTGCTTTTCTGAAGATGCTAGTTAGCTGGCTGAAGGGTTTCAGGTCCTAACTCTGGCCTTTGATTTAACTTGGAAGGATGTCCAAGTAGTCCTATCTAGATGTCGTACTCCTGAGGAAAAACAGAGAAGATGGGCAATAGCCCAGGGGCACTGTGACCAGCTTGGCAGGGGCCCACCCAAACATTCTGTCATGACTGGAGATGCCGCCCCAAGTCAGGAGCCCTGTTGGAATTATAATTTCTGGGAGGGAACAGAGTCAGGAAGCATAAAGGGTTAAAGGAGTGACACAAGAAGAAAAAGAAAATCCAGCCCTCTTTCAGGGACAGCTTGTGGAGGCTTTTAGAAAATATACTGACCCCAGTAATATTGACCCCTCCACTCCTGAGCGACAGTTCCTGCTGGCACAACCGAGAAAGCCAGAAAGAGCCCCCTGAACCATGCCCAGCCTCCAAACAAGCAGGTCTTTGGAAGAGGGATTGCCCTTGGTCTGGAAGGGGAAGGGGTGGGGGGCTCCCACTCGCAAGATGCTGCACAATTAAGGCAGCCTAGGAGATGTCTGTCTCCATCACGTAGCCCCCGGTGGTCCCTGACATGGAGGTCCCTTCATGGACATGAAGACTGATTTTTTTTTTTAATTGAGGCAGCCACTTGGTCTTTCCTGATCTCTCACACTGGGCCTCTTTCCTCTAAAAGCTGCACAGGGACTGGTATTGATGGAAAGCCTCCCACCTGTTATTTCACTGTCCTCTCCTTTAACAAAGTGAACAGGGTTTCAATCCCACATGCCCTTTGGTTGTACCTCAGTGTCCTAACCCACTGCTGGGGAGGGACCTTCTGGACTCCCTTGGGACCCTTAAACAAGTAGGACATCTGGCAGCCCCGTATTTTGACTCTGACTACATCAGACCAACCGAGAGAGCAAGGTCCTATTCCCAGTCATATTCTACAAGGAGTGACCCTGCATTTGGGGACCTAGGAGGACCCAGGAGGGCTTAAATACCAAACCTGAAAGAATCAGTCTTAGGCCAGAAGCCACTTGCCCTAGTAAGAGACAATATCCAATAAAGTTGGAAACAAAGAAAGGGTTACAAGCCTTTGTGGATAAATTCTTAACACATGGCCTCTTGGTGCCCTGCCAGTCTCCATGCAATGCTCCTGTTTTTCCAGTTGTTAAGTCTACTGGGAATATTGAGTGGTACAAGACCTTAGAGCAGTAAATGATGCTGTGGTCCCTACACACCTGTGTGCACAATCCTCATAAAATATCATCTCAGAGCCCTGAAGATGCTAAATGCTCTACTGCGCTCGAACTCAAGGATCCCTTCTTTTGGATCTTAGTCCATCTCTCTCACAATATTTGCTTGCCTTCGAGTGGACTAACCACCACTCAGGCCAAATGCAACAGCACCTCTGGACAGTATGGCCTTAGGGCTTTCAGGATAGCACACACTGGTTCCCCCAGGCTCCAGGAAAACAACTATGGGAGACACACCTATAAGAATGGGCGATTCTACTGTATGTACATGATATAATATGTATCTCACCATGGAGGTCTCAGATCCAAATACCACTTAAGTCCTTAGTTTTGAGGGGGCTACAGAGGCTCTCAAAGGCACAACAAATCTCAATGCAATGAGTTAAATATCTGGGATACATTACAAACAGAAATAGACAGTTATGTCCATATAGAAAACAAGCTATATTTAGGCTAAAGCACTGCAAAGACCATCCTGCAATATAGGAGACGCGGGTTCAATCCCTGAGTCAGGAAAATCCATCGGAGAAGGACGTGACAAACCACTCCAGTATCCTTGCCTGGGAAATTCCATGGACAAAGGAGCCTGTTGGGCTCCACAGGGTCTCAAAAGAGTGAGACATGACTTAGCGACTAAACAACAACAACAAAGAAACATGTCTGTACTGTTTTGCACATGGTAGGAGTTTGTAGAATTTGGTTTCCAAAATTTGGGCTAGTGGCTAAGCCTCTATATGAAATCACGAAGGCTCAGATAAGGAATCATACTTTGGAATGAAGAACAGGAAAAGCTTTTTAATGATATCAACCAGGATGTCACCAGAGCCCCTGCTCACGGTCACCCCAATCTGAAAAAGCCATTCATCTTGTATACAGTTGAAAAGCAAGGCACAGCTCTGGGGTTCTCATGCAGAAACTGGATAAGTTCCTCAGCCTGTTGGGTATTTTTCCAAAAACTAGATTTCATGGCCCAAGGTTGGCCTGGCTGCTTCCAGGCGGGAGCTGCCACCACTTTATTAGTGGAAGAAGCTCACAAGCTTACTTATGGACAGCCACAGGAAGTCCAGACCCTTCATCAAGAGTAAGGGCTTCCAAGATTAAATACCACAACTCGCTAACTGAAGGCCGTCTTACTAACATCACACTGTGCCCCTTCACTCCCAAGAGCTAACCCACAAAACTTACCACAACCTCGTCCTGGCTACGCTTATGCCTGATGAGAGCCCAGAGCCGACACACTCCTGTCTCAGAACCCTTGAACCCGTTCTGCCTGTTCTGTTAGATTAGTCTGTAAGTCTAACTTAACAGACTAGGCCATAGAAACCCCTGAAGACGAATGGTTTACTGATGGTGGAGCTCTATGAAGTCAGTCAGGAGGGCAGGGAATGCTATTGTGAGAGCTCATAGTATCAGAAAAGCAAAATCTTTACCGCCCAACACTGCAGCCCAGAAGCATGACCTGATAGTTCTCACCTAAGCCTGAACCCGAGAGGAAGGAAAAATTATAAATACATACACAGACTCAAATTATGCCCTCCTTCCTTCACATGCCCATGCAGCTGTCAGGAAAAAACATAACTTTTAAGAACAAGAAATTCCTGTATAAAATATGAGGTTGAGATTTTTACATTTCATAAAAGCAGCTCAAAACCCAAAACAGGTAACATTCATTCACTGCCACAGGTACTGAAAGGGAACTTCTCAAATTATCCAAGGAAACTACAGGGCAGGTTGAGAGGCAAAGAAGACAGCCCTAATGCCCATAACAGAAATGGCGCTGACCCCACCCCTTGCTCCTTCTAACCTTTTTCTCAGATACTTAACTTCCAAGGAGGAACTAAGGAGTAACATGTTCATCAGAAATCACTCATACTTCTTTCTCCCAGTGGAAAATTATTAAAGGGTCAGATGATTCCATCTGGGGAGAAATACAATGCCTACAATTGTTTTCTGTCCTTTTACAGGGAAAGGGCTCCCAGATGTAACCAAAATGACTACTTAAGCCTGCAGATTCTGCTCCACTCATAATCCAGGAGGCAACCTCAAGCATCCCCATCCTGTTAGCTCAGTCCAGCAATGAGAGACTTCTCCAGCAGAGGACTGGCAAATAGATCTCCCTCACAAGCCCCAGGGCTTCAATAATTGTTAGTCTTTACAGACATTTTCACTGGATGGGTAGAGGGCATCCCCACTAGGACAGAGGCGGTGGAAGTGGCTAAAGCACTTCTAGTAGAAATCATTCCTAGGTTCCGTTTGCCTACCACCTTCAGAGCAATGGTGGACTCTCATTTGCAACAGAAATTCCCCACCAGCTTTTACAGATTACCACCTTCATTCATCCTGGAGACCTCAGTCCTCAGGAAAAATCTAACAGTCTAATCATACTCTAAAGAAAGCCCTGGGCAAACTCTGTCAGGAAACATCAGAACTGTGGTAATGCCTACTGTCAAAGCTCTCGTAAGGGTCAGAGCAGCCCCTAAAACAACCACTAAGTTAAGCCTCTTTGAAACAACCTATGGAAGGCCATTCTGAGAGAGTCAATTCCTAGGCAGGTTGATAAGAAATCCAGGGTACCCGAGGAGGAAAAAGGGGTCTGGAGCTCTCGAGGAGGAGATAGGGGTCTGGAATTCTCAAGGAGGAGGAAAGGAAAAACATCTTTTTTTTTTCCCCCTCTACATTCCTTAGTCTTAGTCACATAAATCGTTTCTTTCTTTAAGCCCAGAACTGATGATTACACAACAAACAACTCAGTTTAAACTCTGTACTAAGGATTATATAACAGCAATGTATCCTGCAGTGAGGACAGTTTCTCCTTCCTGAAAACCTTCTGACTAATCCTGATATCTTAGAATGTCTATTTTGGGAGTGGGTCTGGTAAAATCTTTCTACTGTTAAATTCTAATCCTGTCATCTTAAAATGTAAATTGTGGGAGTGGGTCTGGTAACATTTTTACAGCCTTGAGACATTCTTTTGATTTATTGTAATAACTAATTAAAAAAGTATATAATTCCCTTGCTTAGACTTGTGAACCCTGGGGAACAGGTGCTCTATTAGACCTGAAAGATGACTTCCCTGACCAGCATCTCCTTCCAAATGAAAGGGACCTTACCAAGTCCTGCTGAGCATCAGACAGCAGTTACACTGCAGGGAGCCACCAGCTGGGTTCATCTGCCTAGGATTAAACCTGCCTCCCTGATAAGTTACAGGAATCCAAAGACTCACTTCTAGCTCTTCTGTGAATCGCACCCTTCCCCTGAGGCCCCACAGGACATGGAGGACCCTGGACAACCTGAAAATTCTAGGTGGATTTTTTGAGTGAGCCTCTCCAAGACTTAAAGCTCTTGTTCAGGAAGGATAGACAGGGACTTCCCTGGTGGTCCGGCGGTTAAGAATTTGTCTTGTAATGCAGGGGATGCATGTTCAATCCCTGCTTGAGTAACTAAGATCCCACATGCTGCAGAGCAACCAAGACCACGTGCCACAACTCAACAGCCCGTGAGCAGAGACATTACTTTGCCAACAAAGGTCCGTCTAGTCAAAGCTATGGTTTTTCCAGTGGTCATGTAAGGATGTGACTGTTGGACCATAAAGAAAGCTGAGCACCGAAGAATTGATGCTTTTGACCTGTGGTGTTGGAGAAGACTCTTGAGAGTCCCTTGGACTGCAAGGAGATAAAACCAGTCAATCCTAAAGGAAATCAACCCTGAACATTCATTGGAAGGACTGATGCTGAAGCTGAAGCTCCAATACTTTGGCCATCTGACTGGAAGAGCCGACTCATTGGAAAAGACCCTGATGCTGGGAAAGACTGAGGTCAGGAAGAGAAGGAGGCAGCAGAGGATGAGATAGTTACATAGCATCACCGACTCAATGGACATGAGTCTGAGCAAACTCCAGGAAATAGTGAATGACAGAGAAGCCTGGCTAGCCACAGTACATGGGAACTCAAAGGGTCAGACTTGACTTAGCGACTGAACAACAACAACAGGAGACCTGAGTTACTTGGTGGGATTTTAGAGAACAAAAAGATAGTAAGGTTCTTACATTTTCCCCTTCTCTGCTTTTCCTGTGTAACTATTCTGCCTGGGCTCTCAGGAACTACTTGATTCATCCATAGTTCCCCAGACTGAGATGGGAAAAAAAGAGCCATTTTATACACAAAAAGACAAAACCAGAGGTCTCATGGTTTTTCTCCATGTAAAAATTAACTTCTAAATGAGTCGTATTCAATTGGTTTAAAGGAAAAGGAGAGTTAACATACATTCTCAGAAATATAAAAGTGGCTCCCAGGATACATTTCAGGTTCATGTGATCTGGGAAACAGTCAACATTTAATTAACATCTGGTATTAGAGTTAGCTTAAACTTGTGCATTTAATTAATGCAGACCTGACTTTAGAGTGATCAACATTAAATACAATTATTTTATCATATGTAGGGTACTGAGTATAATAAATGCATATTCTGTCTGTTGTGAAATTCGTCAACAGGGAAAATAAGCTGATATGATTAAAATTTTGAGTAATTGAAATAAGAACTTTTTGGCGAACTCTGTAGAAATAATTATCTAAAATACTTTCCAAATGTTGATAAACTGAAACTACATTAAGTTAAGTGATAGGTATTCATTCAGCATCCAGGTCATTTCTAATAAAATAAATTACTGGGAATATTAATTGCTAAACAGGTCCAAATTTGCCAACTTTTATTTCCTGTGAGAGAAAAACTAAAAATGATTTGTGTCACCTTGAGATGTTTTTACCAATCTATACAATGCTAATGTAGAAGACAGTTCATGGTTGTTTAAGGAAAGTAGGATGTGTGTTTTCAGAGAAGAAGGTATGAGGAAAGGAAATGTATTTTGTTGAAAGGGAAAAGGGTGATCTTGTCCTGGAACTGGCTATCTCTGAATGGGGGAAAAAATAAGGGACAAAGCATGGCTACAGAAATTAGCAGGTTTGTGAAAGAGGAACATTGAAAAAAGAAGTTTGTTATGTGGTCAGGGTTTTATAAAGCTGCATTAAATGTAATTAGGTAGACACATTTTATTAAGAATAGGTTGATTGATGCAAGATAGAATCATCAGGCCCTCTCCAATGTTATCATACCTGCTGAAAAGATAAAGGAAAAAGTTTTGGGTTCTTCTGCTGTCTAGTCTCTCACCCTACTTTATGTCCAGAAAAATCCCATGAGAATATTCCCACCTCCAGGCCCTCATTTTCTGACCCCTGTGACATTGTCCACCAGCCCCACTCCAGTTCCTCCAGAAGTTCCTTTCTGCACCTCTGGGGCCCCCTTCACTCCAGGCTTTGGCAGCTCGCACACTGGTACAACTACCTACCGGGCTGGCCAGTTCCAAGGAGGCCATCCTAGGTTTAATAGGTGCTCAATGTCAAGGCATACACCCCAGCACAGGGAAAACTGTTACAGGACATGAACTTCATAGACAACAGATGCCCCTCGAGGAGAGTCCTGCTGACACATGGCACTGCTTCAAATGTCCCCTATTGGGTACCCCTCATGTGAGGGCCTGGGTGGACAAGAGACATCTGGTTAGGAACTGATGGGAGAGCAGAGGACCCTCAAATCCTATCAGATGAGAAGGGAATTCAGAGGACACTCCAAACCCCTCCGACAAGGACCTCCCAGTAAATGTCTCCAGGACCCTGGACTTCATTTCCAGGAGCGCTCTTGGTTGCAGGTTACTGAAAATGGGAGGATCTTCCTCTGAGCTGGAAGAAACACCTCGGGACTGTCTCCTTAGCAGCAGTAGTACTAGTAGTGTGAGTTGCTCAGTCATATCTGATTCTTTGTGATCCCATAGACCACAGACCTATGGGCTTTCCTGGTGGCTCAGACGGTAAAGCATCTGCCTGCAATGTGGGAGACCTGGATTCGATCCCTGGGTTTGGAAGATTCCCCTGGAGAAGGAAATGGCAACTCACTCCAGTGCGCTTGCCTGGAAAATTCCATGGATGGAGGAGCCTGGTAGGCTACAGTTCATGGGTAACATAGAGTCGGACACAACTGAGCAACTTCACTCACCCAACTTCACTCAGACTATAGACCACCAGGCTCGTCTGTCCATGGGATTCTCCAGGCAAGCATACTGGAGTGGGTTGCCATTCCCTTCTCCAGGGGATCTTCCTGACCTAGAGACAGAACCAGGTATTCTGCATGCAGGCAGTTTCTTTACCATCTGAGCCACCAGGAAGATCCCAAATTGTGAATTATAAAAAATAGAAAGAGTGAAAAGGGAAAAACTTAAAATTTGTATTGTAACACTGCCTTGCCTTTATATAAGTTAAGGGGATGGAGGAAAATGGCCTGAATATTGATCTCTAAATTACAACACAAGAGAAGACTCTACACATGGACATCACCAGATGGCCAACACCGAAATCAGATTGATTATATCCTTTACAGCCAAAGATGGAGAAGCTCTATACAGTCAGCAAAAACAAGACCTGGAGCTGCTGTGGCTCAGATCATGAACTCCTTATTGCCAAATTCAGACTTAAACTGAAGAGAGTAGGGATAACCACTAGACCATTCAGGTATGACCTAAATCAAATCCCTTATGAATATACAGTGGAAGTGAGAAATAGATTTAAGGGACTAGATCTGATAGAGAGCCTGATGAACTATGGACGGAGGTTTGTGACATTGTACAGGAGACAGGGATCAAGACCATCCCCATGGAAAAGAAATGCAAAAAGGCAAAATGGTTGTCTGAGGAGGCCTTACAAATAGCTGTGAAAAGAAGAGAAGCAAAAAGCAAAGGAGAAAGTGAAAGATATTCCCATTTGAATGCAGAGTTCCAAAGAATAGCCAGGAGAGATAAGAAAGCCTTCCTCAGTGATCAATGCAAAGAAATAGAGGAAAACAACAGAATGGGAAAGACTAGAGATCTCTTCAAGAAAATTAGAGATACCAAGGGAACATTTCATGCAAAAATGGGCTCAATAAAGGACAGAAATGGTATGGACCTAACAGAAGCAGAAGATATTAAGAAGAGGTGGCAAGAATACACAGAAGAACTGTACAAAAAAGATCTTCACGAGCCAGATAATCACAATGGTGTGATCACTCACCTAGAGCCAGACATCCTGGAATGTGAAGTCAAGTGGGCCTTAGAAAGCATCACTACGAACAAAGCTAGTGGATGTGATGGAATTCCAGTTGAGCTAGTTCAAATTCTGAAAGATGATGCTGTGAAAGTGCTGCACTCAATATGCCAGCAAATTTGGAAAACTCAGCAGTGGCCACAGGACTGGGAAAGGTCAGTTTTCATTCCAATCCCTAAGAAAGGCAATGCCAAAGAATGCTCAAACTACTGCACAATTGCACTCATCTCACACACTAGCAAAGTAATCCTCAAAATTCTCCAAGCCAGGCTTCAGCAATACGTAAACTGAGAACTTCCAGATGTTCAAGCTGGTTTTAGAAAAGGCAGAGGAAACCAGAGATCAAATTGCCAATATCCGCTGAATCATCAAAAAAGCAAGAGAGTTCCAGAAAAACATTTATTTCTGCTTTATTGACTATGCCAAAGCCTTCGACTGTGTGGATCACAATAAACTGTGGAAAATTCTGAAGGAGATGGGAATACTAGACCACCTGACCTGCCTCTTGAGAAACCTGTATGTAGTACAGGAAGCAACAGTTAGAACTGGACATGGAACAACAGACTGGTTCCAAATAGGAAAAGGAGTACGTCAAGGCTGTATATTGTCACCCTGCTTATTTAACTTATATGCAGAGTACATCATGAGAAATGCTGGGCTGGAAGAAGCACAAACTGGAATCAAGATTGCCGGAAGAAATATCAATAACCTCAGATATGCAGATGACACCACCCTAATGATAGAAAGCGAAGAGAAAATAAAGAGCCCCTTGATGAAAGTGAAAGAGGAGAGTGAAAAAGTTGGCTTAAAGCTCAATTTTCAGAAAACTAAGATCATGGCATCCGGTCCCATCACTTCATGGCAAATAGATGGGGAAACAGTGGCTAACTTTATTTTGGGGGGCTTCAGAATCACTGCAGATGGTGATTGCAGCCATGAAATTAAAAGATGCTTACTCCTTGGAAGGAAAGTTATGACCAACCTAGACAACATATTAAAAGCAGAGACATTGCTTTGTCAACAAAGGTCTGTCCAGTCAAGGCTATGGTTTTTCCAGTAGTCATGTATGGATGTGAGAGTTGGACTATAAAGAAAGCTGAGTGTCGAAGAATTGATGCTTTTGGACTGTGGTGTTTAAGACGACTCTTGAGAGTCCCTTGGACTGCAAGGAGATCCAACCAGTCCATCCTAAAGGAGGTCAGTCCTGGGTGTTCATTGAAAGGACTGATGTTGAAGCTGAAACTCCAATACTTTGGCCACCTGATCTGAAGAGCTGACTCACTGGAAAAGACCCTGATACTGGGAAAGATTGAGGGCAGGAAGAGAAGGGGACAACAGAGGATGAGATGGTTGGATGGGATCATCGACTCAATGGACATGGGTTTGGGTAGACTCCACAGTTGGTGATGGACAGGGAGGCCTGGTGTGCTGCAGCTCATGGGGTTGCAAAGAGTTGGACATGACTGAGTAACTGAACTGAACTGAACTGATGAAGGTGAAAGAACAGAATGAAAGAGCTGCCTTAAAATGTCAGCATTCAAAAAACTAAGATCATGGCATCCTATCCCATCTCTTAATGGCAAATAGATGAGGAAACAATGGAAACAGTGGCAGATTTTATTTTCTTGGGTTCCAAAATCACCCTGGATGGTGACTGCAGTCATGAAATAAAAAGAAGCTTGCTCCTTGGAAGGAAAGCCATGACAAACCTAGACAGTATATTTAAAAGCATAGACATCATTTTGCCCACAAAGGTCTGTATAGTCAAAGCTATGGTTTTTCCAGTAGTCTTGCACAGATGTGAGAGCTGGATCATAAAGAAAGCTGAATGCTGAAAAATCGATGCTTTGGAACTGCAGTTTTGGAGAAGACTCTTGAGAGCCCCTTGGACAGCAAGGATATCAAACCAGTCAATCATAAAAAAAAAAAAATGAATCCTGAATCTTCACTGGAAGGACTGATGCTAAAGCTGAAGCTCCAATACTTTGGCCACCTGATGCAAAGAGATGACTCATTGGAAAAGACCCTGATGCTGGGAAAGATTGAGGACAGGAGGAGAAGGGGGTACAAAGGATGAAATGGTTGGGTGGCATAACTGACTCAATGAAAATGAGTTTGAGCAAACTCCAGGAGCTAGTGAAGGACAGGGAAGCCTAGCATGCTGCAGTCTATGGGGTCCCGAAGAGGTGGAAACACAGAGTGACGGAATAACAACAACAACAAATAAGAAAAAGAAAACAAAGCTCTCTTTCAGGAATCGCTTGTGGAGGGTTGTAGAAAATTTACTTTTACTAACATTGACCCCTACACTCCTGAGGGTCAGTCCCTGGTGGCAGAACATTTGGTCAATTTGCCCCTGATATTAGGCAGAAACTAAAGAAGTTAAAATTAGGTCACAAACCCCAATGACCCAACTTCTGGAGGTGGCCTTTAGCATATTCAATAATTGAGATCAAGCTGAAGAGGAAGAGAGAGCCCAACGTGAGGAAAGACAGGCCAGGGATCAAGCTAAACTGATGGGGGGACTCTGGGGGCTCCCTCTGAGATGTCTTATTTATATCAAAGAGCTCTGGGTGGTCCTGGATGTGGCAGGTCGGAAGATCGGTTTGTTAATGGATATGGGAGCCACTTACTCTGTCCTGATCTCTCACACTGGGCCCCTTTCCTCAAAAGCTGCACAGGGACTGGTGTCGATGGAAAGCCTCCCACCTGTTACTTCACTGGCCTCTCCCTTGACAGCCTCAACAGTGTTTGATCTCACGTGCCTTTCTGGTTGTCCCTCAGTGTCCTAACCCACTACTGAGGAGGGACCTCCTGGGCTCTTTGGGACCACTAAACAATTAGGACAGCCAGGCCAGCCCCATATATTGACTCTGACTACATGAGACCAACCAGAAGAGCAAGATCTTATTTCCAGCCATATTCTACAGGGAGTGAACCTGCATTTGGGGAACAAGGAGAACCCAGGAGGGCCGTCAATGCCCAACCTGTAAGAATTAAGGTAAGTGGCTTCTGGCCTAACCCTAACAAGAGACAATAATCCCATTAAGTTGGTTTATAATCCCTCATAAATACTTAGCTCATGGCCTCTTGGGGCCCTGACGGTCTCCATGCAATATTCCTATTTTTCCCATCATTAAGTCTCCTGGGGAGTATCAAGTGGTAGAAAAACTTAGAGCCGGAAATGATGCTCTGGTCCTTATTCACCCCCTTGTGGCAAATCCTTATGAAATATCACCTCGAATCCCGATGATGCCTAGGCTTTACTGTGCTCAACCTCATCCAGTCTATCCCTCCTCACAATATATGTTTGCCTTTGAGTGGACTAACCACCACTTGTAAATATGGTGATTAGTCAAATGTAAAAATACACCTGGACAGTATGGCCTTGAGGAGTTTCAGGCAAGTCCACACTTGATCTCCCAGGATCTAGGAAAACAGCTATGTGAGATACACCTAAAAGAATAGGCTATTCTACAGTATGTACATGATATATTAATATGTACCTCACCATGGAGGTCTCATATCAAAATACCACTTAAGACTTCAATTTTGGGGGTGCTACAGAGCCTCTCAAAGGCACAACAAATGTCAAAGCAATGAGGTAAATATCTGGAATATACTACAAACCTCAGAAATAGAAAGCTATCTCCATATAGAAAACAAGCTATATTCAGGCCTAAGCACTCCAAAGATCTGCCTGCAACACAGGAGACGCAGGTTCAATCCCTGGTTTGGAAGATCCCCTGGAGAAGGAAATGGCAACCCACTCCAGTATTCTTGACTGGAAAATCCCATGAACAGAGTTGGACACAGCTTAGAGACTCAGGAACAACAACTCCAAAGACGAAGAAACATCTCTGTGCCTTTTTGTGCATGGTAGGATTTTGCAGAATTTGGATTCCAAAATTTGGGCTAATTAAGCCTCTACATGAAGTCACTAAGGTTCAGATTCAAAATTATTACTTTAGATCGAGGGGAACAAGAAAAGGCTTTTAATGATATCAACCAGGCCCTCACCACAGCACCTGCTCTCGGTCCCCTCAGCCTGAAAAGGCCCTTCATCTTGTATGTGGCTGAGAAGCAAGGCACAGCCCTGGGGTTCTCATATAGAAACTGGGCAAGTTCCTCAGCCCGTTAGGTACTTTTCCAAAAGCTACATTTCATGGCCCAAGGTTGGCCTGCCTGCTTCTGGGCAGTAGCTACTACCACTTTATTAGTAAGAGAAGCTCACAAGCTTACTTTTAGACACCCACAGGAAGTCCATACACCTTATCAAGGGCAAGGGATTCCAGAAATTAAAGGCCTCTACTGGCTAACTGAAGGCTGCCTTACTAATAGCATGCCGTGCTCCTTGACTCCCGAGAGCTAACCCACAAAATTTACCACATCCTTATCCTGGCTATGCTTATGCCTGGTGAGAGCCCAGAGCTGACACATTCTTGCCTCAGATCCCTTGACCAGATTTAATGCCAGTAGGTCTAATCTGAGGAAATAGAAAATTCTAGGGAAGAATGGTTACTGATGGCAGTAGTTTTATGAAGGACACAGTCAGGAGGGCAGGGGATGCTATGGTGAACACTCATAGTGTCAGAGATGCAAACCTTTCCCGCCCAACACTTCAGGCCAGAAGGATGCCCTGATAGCTCTGACCTGAGCCTTGACCCTAGAGGAAGGATCCACAGACTCAGAATATGCCGTCCTTATTTTACATGCCCACACAGCTATCAGGGGAAGAAGAGAACTTTTAAGAGCAAGAAATTCTTCTATAAAATATGAGGCTGAGATTTTACATTTCACAGAAGCAGCTCAAACACCAAAACAGGCACCAAAAGGGAATTTCTCAAGTTATCCAAGGAATCCCCAGGGCAGACTGGGAAGCAAAGAAAGCAGTCTTGATGCCATAATAGGAATGATACTGATCCCATCCATTGCCCCTTCTACCATTATACTCAGATACTCAACCTCCAAAAAGACCTGCACAAGACACTAAGGAGACAAGGAGACAAATGGACAAACCTAAGCAACATATAAAAAGCAGAGACATTACTTTGCTGACAAAGGTCCGCCTAGTCAAAGCTATGGTTTTTCCAGTAGTGATGTATGGGTGTGAGAGTTGGACTATAAAGAAAGCTGAGTGCCGAAGAATTGATGCTTTTGAATTGTGGTGTTGGAGAAGAGTCTTGAGAGTCCCTTGGACTACAAGGAGATCAAACCAGTCCATCCTAAAGGAAATCAGGCCTGAATATTCATTTGGAAGGACTGATGCTGAAGCTGAAGCTGCAATATTTTGGCCACCTAATGTGAAGAATTGACTCATCAGAAAAGACCCTGATGCTGGGAAAGATTGAAGGTAGGAGGAGAAGGGGATAACAGAGAATGAGATGGTTTGATGGCATCACCGACTCAATGGACATGAGTTTGAGCAAGCCCTGGGAGTTGGTGATGGACAGGGAAGTCTGGCGTGCTGCAGTCCATGGGGTCGCAAAGAGTCGGACACGATTGAGCAACTGAACAGAACTGAAAGTTATAAAACATCAAATTTGGTAAACTACATTTCAGTTTGATAAATATCTTGCCATTGATTTGAGTAACTTTAGGTGACAAAACCATTCTTTGAAAAACTAAACAACTGCCTTTGTCTCGCAAATGTCTAAACCAGAATGTGAATAGAAGCTTCAAGGACCTATACTAAGCCCAAATAAGCAGGCCAGATCTGCAAACCAAGGGGAAAATGTGGCAGTTTAAATCTAAACTGCTGAGAATGTTCCCTCAGCCAAACCTTACAGATACTAAGCCTTAATCATCTGAGCAAGCAACTTTCAGTTCAGTTCAGTCGCTCAGTCGTGGCTGACTCTTTGCGACCCCATGAATCGCAGCACGCCAGGCCTGCGTGCTTTTTAATATTTAACATTAAATATTAATATGCTTTTTAATATGCTGTCTAGGTTGGTCATAACTTTCCTTCCAAGGAGTAAAGCGTCTTTTAATTTCAAGCAACTTTAAGGTATTCCAATTGTTAACTAGTAAAATTATATCAATATTATAATACTTTGCTCATATATAAATCCTTTAGTAAAGTCATGAGATCTCTAGTTTGTTATGTCTGTGTGCACATTATACATATGAGATATCTCTACTTCAAAAAGGTATTATTAAAATTGAATTTATAAAAAGCTGTTTAATTTTAATAAAAAGCACTTAATTTAAAGAAAACTGGCTAGATGACTTTCAGGTTTATTGAACTGGGAAATATTCAATATTAAGTTGATACCTGATAGTAATGGTTAAAGCTTGCAGATCTAAATTAATATAGAGGTCAATTAAGAGTCATCAAAATTAAGTATAATACTTTATTGTACTTAGGTTTAATAAATAAGACCTTACTAATCTCTTGCAACAAAATAACTGAACACAATAAAACTTCACGGTAAATGTAAATAAGATTAAAAACTTTGGAATAAAAACTTCAAAGCAATAATATTTTAGGAATGTCTAATTAACATGATCTTTCCAGATGTTTGGCAACTTAAGATTCTAAAGCTGTGCCAACTGAAGGTAAGTGATGAAAGTGTATTTATTTCAAAGATATTGAGACTTCAATTACGGGGAAAAAAAAGTATTTGAAAATACCAATGAAAAGGTTTGGTATCACCTAAGCTATTCTCTACAAGAAAACAAATGTTTTTAAAAATTATCATTGATGTTTAAGCTCACCAATTTATAAAATGCCAATGTAAAGACAGTATATAGTTGCTTACTCCTTAGTTTTACTAAAATTAAAGTTTTAAAAGGATTCTAATTTAAACATGTAATTAAAGCTTTTAGACATAATACAGTAACTTTTCAAATTTAGTAGGAAATAAAATGCATGTTTTCAGTAAAGAAGATATGAGAAATTAAATTTTAGTAAAAAAAAAAATGAGCTGGTTGATTTTATTTGGATGAAAAATGAAAAACAGGCTGGATACAAAAAGTGATGAGAGATTATAAAGGGGAACTCTGTGAGAAAAGTTTTATACATAGTCAGGATTAACTAAATTTAGATTGAAGTTAACTAAGCTAATACAAGACGGGAAACTTTATTTCTGTTTTAAGTGTCAATTTCAATAAACGTTTGTGTGAGTTTCTGTACCTTTAAATGATCTATATTTATTTTCTTTGTGACCCTGGTTAAATGAATAGATATTGTTTCAGGGCCCTATGATTCTGTGTTTTAAAATCTTTTTGCTATTTCTAACAAACTTCCCAAATATCAAAATCTAACTACGCTGTTTATGCTCCAGCTGACTCTGGGATGATTGCTTCAAAGAAACATCTCTGAGGAACCTCAGAGATGAATGTTAAGCTAAGTTTATTTGGTATTTTTAATTTAAAAACATTATCAGGTGATTGAAAATAAACTTTAGGTTGTAATATATAGATAAATATCATTAATACAGATATTCCAAAATGTATATGGAATCCTTAACATCTGACATGTCCTGATATAATAATGTCAGCATAATTCTAGTGATTATACTAAGATGTTATATATTGCAAAAAATATCCAAGTCTCCTAACTGCATTCTACTTAAATCTTTAACCATGCAAAAGGGCCACGGCACAATTGGTAGGGAAGCTGCTTTTAGAGTGATTCCCATCTGGGGAGTCCCCTCTGAACTACAAAGTGACAGACAGACCCATTTTTCTGGACAATTTGTTAAGGAAATTTGTAAAATTTGGCTGATTATGCAACATTTCCATTGTGTCTATCAGCCCGGGTCTTCTAGGTTAGTGAACAGAACAAATGGAACAATTAAAACTCAGTTGGGTAAAATTATGAATTTCTTATTCCTTACCTTTGCCTCAGGCCCTTCCATTGGTTCTCCTCAACCTCAGACCCACTCCTTTGGCAAACATCATTTGTCTCCCTTTGTGATTATTACAGGGAGACCAATGAGACTGGATGAAGGACTATATGATCTGACATTGCTTAAAGGCGATATATTACTGCAAGGGTTCAATCAACTTATTGGCAAGTCATTCTAAACTTGTTTCTAAAGCTTATTGCACTAATCTATCCTCAAATGAAGATCAGATGTCCTGTAACTTATAATCAGGAGACTATGTTTATTGGAAAAGAGATCACTTGAAGGACTCCCTTCAACCTAAGTGGAAGGTCCCTCATTAGGTTCTTTTGGCTAGCTCATACACAGCAAAACTGAACGGAACTGACTCTTGGATTCACATTTTCCACCTAAAAAGGGCTTCTGTACCAGACTGGTCTATAGAGAGAACTGCTGAGCTCAAAGTCACCTTAAAACAACGCTCTAATAATAAGGAAACACCATGGCCAGGATGAGAAGATGATGATACTACAAGTAGACAGCTGACACCAGATGCTGGACCTCACCTGTATGACTGTTCATAAGTTTTCTTCTTTTTTTTTTGGACTCTTACACACGAGTCACATGTTTTGTCTATCATGGGCATGATCTTATGAGAGTTTTAGAAATAAATCAAATTGCTGGATTTGTGGTCACTACCTGCATCTAGTACTTCTGGTTTACCTTGATGGGTTTTTCTCCCCTCCAAGTCTCTGACTGGATGGCTCTTAGAAAGTTTATTTTAGAAGAAAGGAATTATAGTTCTGTCTAGACTATTACTGATATAACTAGATAGGACTCACTCACTTGACCGATGTAAGCATACTAATTCTGGCCAAAAATATGAATTTTCTCTTAAGGGTACTCAAGCTCAGTAATAACGATATGCAATTCTAGTCAAGGAAAAAGTAAACTCTAGGCTATTAGGAGAGATGCTTGCTCACTTAGGGGATGGATTTATCTGGCTATTGCCAGGCTATGGTCATCTAAGCCTAAAGGCCCCCTATGCTAGGTACAATTCAGTCATACAAAAGATAATTAACCAAATGACACTAGAAAATTAGGCTGAGTGTCTTATGAAAACTGCCAAAGTACCGTTTCTCTTTAAAGATAGTGATTGATATGGGACAGATTGGACTAGATGTCCAGAAATATACTGGCTAGTACCTAACTGGACTCAATGGCTTTGTGGATCCAGTCTATAACCCTGGCTTCCACCAGATTAGCCAGAAAGATGTACTTTAGGATTCCCTGGGGCTCAAGGCCACTTATGTACAAACTTAAATGTGACTCCCGCAAATTTACCATTAATAGGAGTCCCATAACCCAAGAGATCAGTATTTCACTGCTAGGATCACATAGCAGCCATTTTTGCACCTTCAGTAGGATTGGAAAATGTAATTTCTCACATTGAAGCCTTAACAACATTCACTCAAAAGGCATTAAATGATAGCAACCAGGCTATTAGTCTACTAAATTCTGAGGTCTCTATGAGGAGAAAAGCTGTCTTACACAATCATACGGCCCTTAATGTCCTTACAACATTTCAAGGGAGCACCTGTGCTGTAATTCAAACTGAATGTTGTACTTACATACCAGATAATCCTCTAATGGGTGATGTTTTAGGAAGATGGTTTGGTTCTGAAAACCCATGGCTTAAATCCCTGTTTGTAACTTTAATCACCTTATTAGCTGTATTACTTGTAATCTTTTAAGATTGTCTTTTGTATTATGTATAACCAGGCCTCTAGCCAAATTAATGATGGCTAAACATCTTGAAGAAATAGATCACATTTACGACATAGAATAATTGTAATAATGTGATTCTAGGTATGGGAAGAGGCAATAAGGGAAATATCTCCTGGATCCTATTAAGTTAGAAGATAGAGGATCCAGAGCATCTTTTATTGCTTATCAATGGGCATCATCCAGAAATTAACACCTGGAGTGACATATCAGTGAGGACCTTTGCCAGATCTTAGATGAGCCTCCCAATACCAAGGGACCAAAAAAAAAAAAAAAAAAGGCCATGAAATGTCTCCCAAATATAGTCAGATTTATGACCATGGAGAGGGACTGTGAAATGAAAAATATCTCCTGCCATATCAACAAACAAGAAATGTCACAGCCATCAGCAATTTTTGGCCTCCAAATGTGAATGATGGCTCCCCAAACTGTGATCCAGTGGATGCTGCCACCTGCTGTGGTGATTGCTGCAGGGCTGGAGCTGGGGGAACACAAAAAGCAGCCACCTGCCACTCCTTAAGGTGAACAGGATTGGCCCCAGATAGCTGAGGTGCATATGAAAGGGATGAATTCAATGAGCCCAGAGGCATGCATCTTCCCATACATAGAATGCTAAATTCCTTAATTTGATACCTCATCTATGAGGTTCAGACTCCCTGCTCCCTTAGTTGCAAACTTGTATAGCCTGACTTCCCCCTCCTGCCTCCTTGGAACAGTTTTCTCAGAGTTACTCAGTCTCCCGGGCTCAGAGTTCTAAACATTCCCACCAAAAAACCCCCAAAACTCTCTACTTTCACGTTTTGACTATATTTTTTAGTCGACACTCATGTCCACTAATATGTGATAGGAATCCAAAGACCCACATTCCAACCATTCCTGTGAATCCCCCCTGCCGCCGCCGCCCTTTCCCCAAAACTCCACAGGACACAGAGAAACCTGAACAGCCTGAAAAATCTAGGTGGACAAGTGAGCCTCTCCAAGACCTAAAGCTCTTATTCAGGAAGGATAAAGAGGGACTTCCCTGGTGGTCCAGTGGTTAAGAATCCTCCTTGCATGCAGGGGACACATGTTCAATCACTGGTTGGGGAACTAAGATCCCACATGCTGCAGAATAACTAAGCCCATGTGCCAAAACTGGAGAAGCATGGGCTGCAACTGAAAGATCCTGAATGACAGAATGAAGATGCCACGTGCCACAACAAAGACCTGATGCAGCCAAATATACAAGTTAAATAAATAAATATATTTTAAAAAGAAAGAACAAAGAGACTTACCCAAGGCTAAATTCCCAAAGCCATTAACTTTCTTTTCTCCCTTCCAGCACTCCAGTCTACTTACAAAATAACTGACAGGCTCTGGTTCAGTTCAGTTGCTCAGTCGTGTCTGACTCTTTGCAACCCCATGGACTGCAGCACGCCAGGCCTCCCTGTCCATCGACAACTCCCGGAGTTTACCCAAACTCATGTCCATTGAGTCGGTGATGCCATCCCACCATCTCATCCTCTGTCATCCCCTTCTCCCGCCTTCAATCTTTCCCAGCATCAGGGTCTTTCCCAATGAGTCAGTTCTTCGCATCAGGTGGCCAAAGTATTGGAGCTTCAGCATCAGTCCTTCCAATGAATATTCAGGACTGATTTCTGATTAGGGAAGATCAAAAACACTGGTCGAAATCAGACTTACGGCGTCTAATGTGGGGCACTTGTCCCATTCTGGGGAGAGGATCCAGGCACCTCTGAGACCACTGACCGCAGTTTCCCTGTGGGTGACAGCTGACCACTTGAACCTCTTGTTTCAGCATCACCGTGTTTCCTAAGTCGGCCTTCTAGGTCCCTGGGGGCATCATCAGAACCCTCATTCAGGATCCCTTCTCCCCTTGTCTTCCTCCCTCTCCTGAAACCGCTCTGCATGTCCTCTCTTACCAAGAGAGTGGAGGCCGGGCAGCTGCAGCCTCACTCCTGTCACCACGTGAGACCTGCTCCCTCTGGATGGCAAGGATCCCCGTGAAGGGTGACAGGAGAGGCAGGAGAGGCTCACCTCACTCCGTGCAGACAGACCCTGGTCCGCCGAGCTCTCCTTGATGAGACATTTATAAGAGTGACTAACGTTCAAACCTCACATCACATAGAGCCTTGAAGTCCTTTGGTCCCAGTATTCTCAGCTCTATTTCCCTGCTGCCTCTTTCTCTTTTTCAGTCTTTTCTGCCTCTCTTCCCTTTACCTCTTCCTTGATCCTTGCACCTGCACTCCAGTACCCTTCATTCTGAAAACTTCTTTGTGTCTAAGATTTTGTCATTGGTATCCTTCTTTTACATAGCTTTACTCATCCATCTGCTCCTCCAAGTCTCTGCCAACACTGCGGGCCCTGTGGTGCACTTACACCTCGAAATACACAGCAGCCCACTTGCCTGACATTCCAGCCTTGGGTTACTTGGTGGGATTTTAGAGAACATGCAGCAAAGACAGGAGCTTGCATTTCTCCCTCCTCTGCTTTTGCAGTTTAACTAACAGTCCTGACCGAGGGTCTGCATATCTCCTCTGCACTGTGACTTTTCTGCCCAGGCTCTCATGACCATCTGTCATCCCCCAGACTGAAGAGGGGGAAGGGCCAATCTATAGTCAAGAGGAAAACTATGAGATCTCTGGCTCTGTCTTTAGGTAAAAATTAACTTGTAAATAAGCTCTATTTAACTCACTGAAATGAAACTGAGTCCTTATATATATTCTCAGAAATATAAAGGAGGTTTACCAGAATACATTTCAAGTTCATGTGATTTGGGAAACACTCAATATTTAAATAATCTGATATTAAAGTTAGCTTAAATTTCAAGGATTAATTAATACAGGCCTGTTTTTAGAGTGATCAACATTAAGTATTATACTTTCATTGTACCTAGTGCTATTGAAAGTCAGTAAGTATATAGTGTTTATGTCATGAAATTTGCTAACAGGGAAAATTAGCTGATATGATTAAATTTTTAAGTAAATGTAACTGTGATAAGAACTTTTTGATAAACTCTATCTCATGGGCAGAGGAGCCTGGTGGGCTGCAGTCCATGGGGTCGCGAAGAGTCAGACACGACTGAAGCGGCTTAGCAGCAGCAGCATAGCAATAATTATGTTTTGGAAACATCCACCTAAAACACTCTCTCCAATTAAAGTAAGTTGAAACTAAATGAGGTTAAATGATAGGAAACAGTTGAATATCCAAGCCATTTCAAATAAGATAAAATATTGGGAACACTAATTGCTGAACAGGTCAAATTTTACTTATTTTGTCTTCTTGTGAGAGAGAAACTAACACTGTTTGGGGCCACCTGAGATGTACTTTCCCAGTCTATAAAATGCTAGTATAGAAGACAGTTCATGGCTGCTTAAGAAAAGAAGGATGTATGCTTTCAGCAAAGGAGGTGTGAGGAATGGAAATACATTCTGTTGAAAGGAAAGAGTGACTTGCTGGCTACTTCTCAGTGGAAAGAATAAGAGACGAAGTGTGACCATAGAAAGCTGTGGAGGTTCATAGAAGAGGAACATTTGAGAAAAGAACTTTGTCGGTGGTCAGGATTTCCTAAGGCTGGATTGAATTGAATTAGGTAAATGGATTTTCTCAAGAGTAGGCTGATGCAAGACCGGGTTTGGTTTCTCTCTCTCCTAAGAGAACAAAGTTTTCCTGGAATACTCCTTTTCCTATCACATCGTGTGACTTTCTGTGCCTACCTATTAGTGTATGTATTTACTTTTGAAATTTATTTTTCACCTTGGCTCAAGGAATAATTGTCTTCACAGGGACCCATTATTCTATCAGACTGGGTATTTTAAAACTTTGAGATTTTTGACAGACTTTCCAATATCAAATTCTAACTAAAGTTCTTTGGACCTCTAGCTAATTTTGGGGTGATTCAAAGGGTCCCTAGAGCATCGCTAAAAGAGATCCTAAACTAATTGGGATCATTTGGTATGTTAAATTATGTGGGGAAACACTGTCCAAACTTGCTGTTGCCTGTGTCAGAATCATCAGGCCCTCTCCAATTTAATCATATCCACCAAACAGATAGGGGAAAGGGTTTTGGGTTCTTTTGCTGTCTAGTCTCTCACCTTACTCTAGGTCCAAAAAAAAATCCCATGAGAGTATTCCCACCTCCAGGCCCTCATTTTCTGACCCCCATGGCGTTGTCCATGAGCCCAACTCCAATTCCTCTGGGAGTTCCTTCTGGCACCTCTGGGACCGCCTTCACTCCAGGCCTTGGCAGCTCATACACGTGACTGCTACTGGGCTGGCCAGTTCCACAGTCCACATTCTAGGCTTTATAGATGCTCAATCTTGAGGAATACACCCCAACACAGGGAAAACTGTCATAGGACATTTGCTTTATAGACAATAGATTCCCCTCAAGGAGAGTCCTGACAATACACTGGGTTCAAATGTCCCCTCCTAGGGACCCGCCATGTAAGGAACTGGGTTGACCAGAGACGTCTGGTTAGGAATCTATGGGACAGTAGGTAGAGAACCCTCACAATTCCATTAGGTAAGAAGAGAATTCAGAGCACATTCTGACCCCCTTTTGTAAAAATCCTCAGTGAATGTCTCCTAGGATGCTGGACTTCATTTCTAGAAGCGCTCTTGGTTGCAGATTACTCAGCATGGGAGGATTCTCCTCTAAGCCAGAAGAAACACCCCTGGAATGTATCCTTAAAAACTGGATGTTTTACAAACAGATAAGGTGAACAAGGAAACACAAATTCTACTGTAACACTACCTGGCCTTTATACGAGTCAGGGGATGGAGAAAAATGGCCTGAAAATGAGTCTCTAAATACAATACCGTCTTGCAATTGAATCTTTAGGGTCACAAGACTGGAATGTTCAAGTCTTCAAGGTTCTTTACCAAAACCCTGCTATACCCGGCTCCTGGAATCAAAAGCCTCGGGAATCAGAAGGCATTCCTAAGGTTTTAGATGACCTCCTTTTAACTTCACCAATTTTCATGGGTGAAACTAAGCTCTCCCCTGCTTGCCCAAAGCCAAATTTCCCAGATCACTCTGACCAATCCTAAACTCACCTCCTTATGTCCCATACACCCTTCCTCAGCCCTGAATGGAGACTAGTGCCCCCAGGGTAACTCACAGTGGAACTTCCTATCACCCAGGATTAGAGAAATATGCCTTCTCTTAGGGATGTGGCAAATGGAAAAGACACAATCAGAGTACACGTGCCCTTCTCTTTAACTGCCTAGTGCAAAAAGAGACTGGGACAGTTTATTGACGGCAATAGGAAGTTTGTTTCTGGGTTTCAGGCCCTAACTCTGGCCTTTGATTTAACTTGGAAGGATGTGCAAATAGTCCTATTTATAATGCTTGCTCTGGCCCTGAGGAAATACAGAGAATTTGGACAGTAGCCCAGGGGAACCGTGACCAGCTTGACCAACCTGAACATTCTGTTTATGGGTGGAGACACAGTTCCAAGTCAGGAGCCCCGCTGGTATTACAAATCAGAAAGGGTACAGAAGCCATGAAACACGTGATCCACTGTATATTAGAAGGACTGAGAAGACCTATCAAAAAGCCAGTTAACCATGAAAGGGTTAAAGGAGTGACCCAAGAAGAAAAAAAAAACACAGCCCTCTTTCAGGGATGTCTTGTGGCGGCTTATAGAAAATTTACTAACACTGACCCCTCCACTCCCAAGGGTCAGTTCCTGCTGTGCCAACATTTGATCAGCCAGTTTGCCCCTGATACGTGTTGGCAACTCCAGAAGTTACAATCAGGCGCACAAACTCCAGTGATCCAACTCTTAGAGGTGACCTTTGGGGTATTTAATATTTGAGCTCAAGCTGAGGAGGGAGAGAGAAACTGGCATGAGAAGAGGCAGGCCAGGGCTTAAGCTAAACTGATGCGCATAGCTGTCAGCCATGCCTGGCAACCTCAGGACAACCCAAGGGGGCCAAAAAGTTTAACCACCTGCCTGGAGGTAAAACCAGCAAGGGGGAATCCTTCAAATGTAAGTCAACCAGCCACTGGGCCCAGAAGTGCCACAAAGAACCCTCGCGTCCGTGCTCAGTCTGCAAACAAACAGGCCACTGGTGGTGGGACCATCCCCAGTTCTAAAGGAAAACTGCTCCCATGACGGCCATGCTGGATGACGAAGGTGGCCCGGGGAGTCTGGCAGTTCCCTCGCATGAAGTGTCTAACTCCATCAAAGAGCCTGCCTGGTCCTTGATGTGACAGGTAAGAAAATCATTTTTTTAATTGATAAAGGGGCCACTAAACCTGTCCTGATCTCTCACCCTGGGCCTCTTCCCTGGAAAAGCTGTACTGTGACTGGTGTCAACAGAAAGCCTCACACTGGTTTCTTCACTGGGCTTCTCACTTGCCAGTCTGAACAGTGTTTGAGCTCATGTGGCTTTTATTGTCTCTAGGTGTCACCCACCACTGGGTAGAGACCTCCTGGGCTCCCTTGGGGCCCTGTTAAAGTTAGAAGGTCCAGGGTAGCCCATTGTTTTTTTTTTTTTTTTTTGACTCTAAAGGCAAATCAGCTGGAAGACCAATGGCCTGTTCGTTCCCAGCCATAATCTCTATGCAGCTTGGGGCAATGGAACCCCTGCAAAGACTATAAACACCCAACATGTAAAAATTAGCCTCAAGCCAGAAGTCACTTACCCTAACAAGAGACAGTATCCCATAAAGTTGGAAGCAAAAACAGGTTTGCAACTCCTCATAGATAAATTCTTAAAACATGGTCTCTTAGGGCCCTGTCAGTCTCCTGGAATATTGCTATTCTGCCAGTTGCTGAGCCAAATGAGGAATATTGAATTGTATACGACCTAAAAGCAGTAAATAATGCTGTGGTATCTATACATTCTCCTTGTGGCCAATTCTTGTAATACTGGATGGAAGATGCTGAATAGTTAACTGTGTTCAACCTCAAGGGTGCCTTCTTTTCTATCTCAGTATCTGTTTGTTTTCGAATGGACTAATCCCCACTTGAACCAAATGCAATAATACACCTGGACAGAATTGCCTCAGGGATTTCAGGCCAGCCCACATTTGTTCACCCAGGCCCAAGGAAAGGAACTAAGAGAACTACATCTAAAAGGCGGCACTATTCTCCAGTATGAAGAGCATATATTAGCACGTACCCTACAACGGAGGCCTCAGATCAAAACACCAATTAAGTCCTTCATTTCCGTGCGGCCCAGGGTTACATGATCACCCAGAAAACAGCACAGGTATCAGAGAAACAGGGTCAGTATCCGAGACATAATTCCTGAGAGTATACACTAATTGCTAAATAAAAAACATGCTATATTAAGTTAAAGCACCTCAAAGACCAAAAAAAAAAAAAAAAACCAAAACCTTTGTATTTTCTCTTTGCATGAGAGGATTTTGCAGAATTTGAATTCCAGGGTTCTGACTAACATTTAAGCCTCTGTCTGAAGCCACCAAAAGCCCAGGTACAAAACTAGTACTTTGGACTGGAGAATAAGAAAAGGCTTTTAATAATATCCACAACCACTCCCCAGAGTTCCTACTCTGGGTGACCCCAATTAAAAAAAAAAAAAATTACCATGTATGTAACTGAAAAACAGGAGATAGCTCTCGGGGGTTCCTATTCAAAAGCTAGAAGTTCCTCAGCCTATTAGCTATTTTTCCAAACAACTAGATTCCCAGGCCTGATATTGGCCTGGCTACCTCCAGGCAGTAGCTGCTACCACTTCCTTCGGAGAAGAAGCTAACAAGCTTACCTCTGAATAACCACTGATGTCCAGACCTCTCATCAAGTACAGGGACTCTGGGGATTAAAGAAGGCCACCATGGGCTAGTCAAGGTCCGTCTAGTCAAGGCTATGGTTTTTCCAATGTATGGATAGCCAATAGCCAATGTATGGATGGGAGAGTTGGACTACAAAGAAAGCTGAGTGCCAAAGAATTGATGCTTTTGAACTGTGGTATTGGAGAAGACTCTTTGAGAGTCCCTTGGACAGCAAGGAGATCCAACTAGTCCATCCTAAAGGAAATCAGTCCTGAATATTCATTGGAAGGACTGATGTTGAAGCTGAAACTCCAATACTTTGGCTACCTGATGCAAAGAGCTGACTCATTGGAAAAGACCCTGATGCTGGGAAAGATTGAAGGTGAGAGGAGAAGGGGACCACAGAGGATGAGATGGTTGGATGGCATCACCGACTCAATGGACATGAGTTTGAGTAAACTCTGGGAGTTGGTGATGGACAGGGAGGCCTGGCATCCATGGGGTCACAAGGAGTTGGACACGACTGAGCTGAACTGTGGGCTAATTGAAGCCTGTCTTCCTAAGAACCAGGCTCTACTCCTCAATTCCTGAGAGCTTATCCTCCAAACTTGCCACACCCTCATCCCAGCTACATTTATGTCTGACCAGAGCCCAGAGCCAACACATTCCTGCCTCAGATCCCTTGACCAGGTGTATGCCTGTAGGTCTCATCTAACAGATCAAGTCATAGGAAACACTGAGGAGGAGTGATGAATGGTTTACTTACAGCAGTAGCTCTATAAAGGACAGAGTCAGGAGGGCAGCGAATGCTATCATGAGCATTCATAGTGTCAAAGAAGCAATATCTTTCCCGCCCTACATTTCAGCCTAGCAGGGTGAACTGAGCTCTACCCTGATCCTCGACCCTAGAGGAAGGAAAAATTATAAGTATATATGCAGACTCAAAGTATGTCTTCCTTAATGTTACATGCCCATGAAGCTATGCAGGCTTGATGACCATAACAGAACTGGCATTGATCCCATTTCTTGTCCCTTCTAACCTTATACCCAGACACTCAACTTCCAAAGAGACCTGTGCGCAGGACCAAGGGGAAACTAAGGAGACAGACGGCTGGTAATGCATCGATCAGAAATTGCTCATACCTCTTTCTCCCAATGGAATATTATGAAAGTGCTACATGATTCTCTCCATCTGGGGAGAGGTGCAATGTCTACAATTGTTTTTTGATTTTTTTTTTTTTACAGGGAAAGGGATCCCAGATACAACCAGAAGTGTTATTGAGCCTGCATGCTCTGCACCATCCACAATCCAAGAGGCAACATCAAGCCTCTCCATCCTGTAAGCCCAGTCCAGCAACGGGGGACTTAGCCTCTGCACCATCCACAATCCAAGAGGCAACATCAAGCCTCTCCATCCTGTAAGCCCAGTCCAGCAACGGGGGACTTAGCCAGGAGAGGACTAGCAAACAGATTTCGCTCACATACCCTCTTTTCCAGGGCTTCAGTACTTATTAGTCTTTACAGACACTTTCGCTGGATGAGGAGAGGCCTCCCTACTAGGACAGAAGGCAGCTAAAGTGGCTAAAGTACTTCTAATAGAAATCATTCCTATGTTCACAAGGAGATTGAACCAGTCAATCCTAAAGGAAATCAGTCCTGAATATTCATTGGAAGGGGTGATGCTAAAGCTGAAGTTCCAATACTTTGGCCACCTGATCGGAAGAGCCGACTCATTGGAAAAGACCCTAATGCTGGCAAAGATTGAAGGCAGGAGGAGAAGGGGATGACAGAGATGAGATGGTTGGATGGCATCACCGACTCAATGGACATGAGTTTGAGTAAGCTCTGGGAGTTGGTGATGGACAGGGAAGCCTGGCGTGCTACAGTCCATGGGGTCGCAAAGAATCTGACATGATTTAGCGACTAAACAACAACAACCAGCCTTAAGTTACTTGGTGGGATTTTAGAGAACAAAAAGATAATAAGGTTCTTGCATATTTCCCTCCTCTGCTTTTCCTGTGTAACTGTTCTGCCTGGGCTCTTAGGAACTACTTGATTCATCTGTAGTTCCCCAAACTAAGGTGGGAAAAAAGAGCCACTTTAAATTTGAGGAAAATAATGTTCATATAAAAATCAACTTCTAAATGAGCTGTATTTAATAGGTTTAAAGGAAAATGAGCACTTATATACATTCTCAAAATATAAAAGAGGCTCACCAGGATACATTTCGGGTTCACATGACCTGGGAAATATTCAATATTTAATTAATATCTGGTATTAGAGATAGCTTAAGGTTGTGGGTTTAATTAATACACATCTAACTTTAGAGTGATCAACTTTAAGTATTATACTCTTATTTTACCTAGGGTTAGTGAAAGTAAGTGCATATTGTTTCTGTTATGAAGTTTGTCAACAGGAAAAATAAGCTCATATGATTAACTTTTTAAGTATATATAACTGGGATAAGAACATTTTAGTAAACTCTATAGCAATAATTGAGCTTCCCTGGTGGCTCAGTGGTAAGGAATCTGCCTGCACTGAAGGAGACCTGGGTTCAATCCCTGGGTTGGGAAGATCTCCTGGAGGAGGGCATGGCAACCCATTCCAGTATTCTTGCCTGGAGAATCCCATGGACAGAAGAGCCTGGCAGGCTACAGTTCATAGGGTCACAAAGAGTTGGACACGACTGAATCAACTTAGCAGCAGAAGCATGGCAATAATTATCTAAAACACTCTCTCAAATTTTGGTAAATTGAAACTGCTGCTGCTGCTAAGTCGAGGCAGTCGTGTCCGACTCTGTGCGACCCCATAGATGGCAGCCCACCAGGCTCCGCCGTCCCTGGGATTCTCCAGGCAAAAGAACTGGAGAATTGAAACTAAATTAAGCTAAATGATACAAATTCATTGAACATCCAGCCCATTTCAAATAAAACAAAATATTGGGAATACTAATAGCTAAACAGGTCCAAATTTACCTACTTTGGTTTTCTTGTAAGAGGAAAACTACAGATGCTTTGTACCACCTTGAGATGTTCTTTACCCATCTATGAAATGCTAATGTAGAAGACAGTTCATGGTGGTTGAAGGAAAGTAGGATGTGTGTTTCCAGAAAAGAAGGTATGAGGAGTGGAAATGTATTTTGTTGAAAGGGAAAAGGGTGATTTTGTCCTGGAATTGACTTTGTGAATGGGGAAAGAATAGGGACAAACTATGGCTACAAAAAGTAGCAGAAGGTTTGTGAAAGAGGAACACTGAGGAAAGAATTTTGTCTGTGATAAACACATTTTATTAAGCGAAGGTTGATACAAGGTTGGATCTGGTTTCTCTCTCACAAGGGAACAAAGTTTTCCTAGAATACGCCTTTTGATATCAGATCATATGAGTTCGTATACCCTTAAGTGATATGTATTTACTTTTGAAAATTTTTTTCACCTTAGCTCAATGAGTAATTGTTTCACCCTATGATTCTATCTGACTGGGTGTTCTAAAACATTTTGAGGGGCTTCCCTGGTGCGTCAGTGGTAAAGAATCTGCCTGCAATGCAGGGGACACTGGTTTGATCTCTGTTCTGGGAGGATCCCACATGCCATGGAGCAACTAAGCCCCTGGGCCACCACTACTGAGCCGGTGCCCTAGGGCCTGGGAGTCCAAACTACTGAGCCCACACTCCTAAGAGCCCAGGCCTGCAAGAAGAGAAGCCACCGCAACGAGAAGCCTTTGTGCCGAAACTATAGAGTAGCCACTGCTCATCACAAGTAGAGAAAGCCCACACAGCAACAAAAATCCAGCACAGCCAAAAGTAAAGTCGCTAAAAATATTTTTTTGCAATTTTTGACATCCTCCCCAAATATCGAATTCTAGCCAAACTTCTTCTAATCTTAAGCCTCTTTGGGGTACTTCAAAGGGCCCCTGTAGAACCCCAAAGAAAGATCCTAGACTAATTGAGTTCATTTGTTATGTTAAATTACATGGGAAACACTGTCCAAACTTGCTGTTGCCTGTATCAGATAGAATCATCAGGCTCTCCCTTATTTTATCGTAGCTGCCCAAGAGATAGGGGAAAGGGTTTGGGTTCTTCTAAGGTCTAGTCTCACCTTTTTTTGTTATGTCCAAAAAAATCCCATGAGAATACTCCCACCTCTAGGCCCTCATTTTCTGACCCCCATGGCATTTCCCACTGCACCCAACTTTAATTTCCCACCAGAGAAGCCCTTCAGTTCCCCCAAGAGTTCCTTTCTGCACCTCTAGGAGATCCTTCAGTCCTCCACTTGGCAGTCCCTACACAGTTACAACTACCTACTGGGCTGCCCACTTCTAAGCAGGTCACATCCTGCATTTTATAGATGCTCAATATAACAGAATACACCCCAACACAGGGAAAACGGTTAGAGGAGACGAGCTTAATAGGCAACAGATCCCCCTCAAGGAGAGTCCTGGCAAGCAGTGGCACTGGTTCAAATGTCCCCTATTGGGGACCCCTCATGAGAGGTACTGGGTGGACCAGAGACATCTGATTAGGAATCCATGGGAGAGTAGAGGATGCTCAAAATTTCCTCTTAGGTGAGGAGGGAGTTAAGAGGACACTGCACCTCCCTCTGATAAAAACCTCCATGTAAATGTCTCCAGGACTCTGGACTTCATTTCTAGGAGAGCTCTTGGCTGAAGGTTACTCAGCATGGGAGGATCCTCTTCTAAGTCATAAGAAACACCTCTGGACTGTATCGTTGGTCGTAGTGGAGGGTGAGAGGCTCAGTCAGGTCCGACTTTTTGTCACCCCAAGGACTGTAGCTCCACAATCTCCTCTGTTCATGGAATTCTCCAGAAGCATACTGAAGTAGGTAGCTATGCCCTTCTCCATGGATCTTCCTGACCCAGCGATGGAATCCAGGTCTCCTGCAATGCAGGTGGATTCTTTACCATCTAAGCCACCAAGAACATCCCAAATTGTAAATTTTAAAAACCTGAAGGATTGAAAAGAGAAAAACTTAACCTGTACTGTAACACAGCCTTGCCTTTAAGTAAGTTAGGGGGACGGAGAAAAACGGCCTGAATATGGGTCTCTAAACTACAATATCATCCTGCAACTGGATCTTTACTGTCACAAGATGGGAAAACAGACTGAGGTTCCCTAAGTTGTAGTCTTCATGGTTGTTTATCAAAACCCTGCTTTATCTATCTGGCTCCTGTAATCGAAAGCCTGGGGAATCAGAAAGCACTCCTGACATTTTAGATGAACCCCTTTTAACCTTCCCCAATTTTCAAGGGTGAAATCCAGTCTCCCCTGCTTCCTCAGAGCCACTAAATATCCAAGATCCCTCTGACCAATCCCAGCTTCACCTCTTTATGTCCCATATACCCTTCATCATCCCATGAAAGAGACTAGTGGCCCCAGGATAACCCACACTGGAACCTCCTATCACCCATGATCAGAGAATGCCCTCTCTCAGAAAAGTGACAATCAATGAAGAGACAGTCAGAGTACATGTGCTGTTTTCTTTAACTGATTTAGCCCAGGGCAAACAGAGATTGGGCCAATTTTCTGAAGACACTATTAACATTATCGCAGGGTTTTTGGCTTTAATTCTGGCCTTTGATTTACCTTGGAAAGATGTCCAAATTGTCCTATCTATAATACTTCCTCTGGCCCTGAGGAAAAACAGAATTTGGGCGGCAGCCCAGGGGAACAGTGACCAGCTTGCCAGGGACGGACCGGAACATTTTGTTATGCATTGAGTCCCAGTTCGAAGTCAGGAACCCCACTGGAATTCTAAATCCTGGGACAGAATAGAAGCCATGAAACACGTGACCCACTATGTATTACAGGGATGAGAAAAATCTATCAAAATGCCAGTTAAGTATGAAAGGGTTAAAGGAGCGACCCAAGAAGAAAAAGAAAACCCAGTCCTCTTTAAGGGACAACTTGTGGAGTCTTTGGGGAAATTTACTAACATTGGACCCTCCAATCTGGAGGGCGAGTCCCTGCTGTGACAACATTTGATCAGTCAGCCTCCCCCGATGTAAGGCAGAAACTACAGAAGGTACAATTGATGACCCGACTCCTAGAGATGGCCTTTGGGGTAGAAATTAATCGAGATCAAGATGAAGAGAGAGCCCAACAAGAGAAAAGACAGGCCAGGGCTCAAGCTAAACTGATGGGGGGGTGTTCTGGGGGCTCCCTCTGAGATGTCTATCTCCATCGAGGAGCTCTGGGTGGCCCCTGACATGGCAGGTAAGATGGACTTTTTGATGGATACAGGAGCCACTTACTCTGTCCTGAACTCGCACACTGGGCCCCTTTCCTCCAAAAGCTGCACAGGAACTGGTGTCGATGGAAAGCCTCCCACCTGTCACTTCACTGGCCTCTCCCTGGACAGCCTCAACAGTGTTTGATCTCACATGCCGTTCTGGTTGTCCCCAAGTGCCTAAACCACTACTGGGAAGGGACCTTCTAGGCTCCCTTGGGACCATTAAACAATTAGGACAGCTGGAGCAGCCCCATATACTGACTCTGACCTACAGGAGACCAGCCAGAGAGCAAGGTCCTATTCCCAGCCATATTCTACAGGGAGTGAACCTGCCTTCTGGGAACAAGGAGTACCCAGAAAGGCCATCAATGCCCAACCTGTAAGAATGAGCCTTAGGCCAGAAGCCACTTACCCTAACAAGAGACAATATCCCACAAAATTAGAAGCAAAGAAGGGGTTAAAAGCCCTCAAAAATAAATTCTTAAATCATGGCCTCTTGTTGCCCTGCCAGTTTCCAAGCAACACTCCTATTATTCCAATTATTAAGTCTACTGGGGAATTTCAAGCAATACAAAACCTTAGAGCAGGAAATGATGCTGTGGTGCATATTCACCCCCTTGTGGTCAATCTTTATAAAATATCAGCCGAAATCCCCGAGGATGCTTAAGGCTTTACCGTGCTCAACTACAAGGATCCCTTCTTTTGCATCCCAGTATATCCCTCCTCACAATATTTGTTTGCCTTTAAGCTGACCAACCACCACTCAGCTTACCTGGTCGTTCAGTGGCAAAGAGTCTGCCTGCCAATGCAGGAGCTGTGGGTTTGATTCCTGGCTCGGGAAAATCCCCTGGAGAAGAAAATGGCAACCCATTCTAGTATTCGTACCTGGGAAATCCCATGGACAGAGAGGAGCCTGATGGGCTGCAGTCTATAGGCTCTCAAAAGGAGTTGGACATGACTTAGCGACTAAACAACATATCACTCCTCACAATATTTGTTTGCCTTTAAATGGACTAACTACCACTCAAGCCAAATGCAACAATACACCTGGACAGTATGGCCTCAGGGTATTCTGGTAAGCCCACACTTGTTCTCGGGTCCTAGGAAAATAACTGTGGAAGATACACCTAAAAGAACAGGCTATTCAACAGGTATGTACATGATATACTAATATGTACCTCACCATGGGGGTCTCAGATCAAAACACCATTAAGTCCTTAATCTCCTTGGGGTTACAGAGCCTTTCAAAGGCACAACAAATCTCAAAGTGATGAGTTAATTATCTGGGATTTACCACAAACCCCCAAATAGAGAGTTTTCTCCATACAGAAAACAAGCTATATTTAGGCATAAGCACTGCAAATATCTACCTGCAATTCAGGAGACACAGGTTCAATCCCTGGGTCAGGAAGATCCCCTGGAGAAGGAAATGGCAAGCCACTCCAGCATTCTTGCCTGGGATATCCCATAGACAGAGGAGCCTGGTGGGCTACAGTCCATGGGGTCGCAGAAGAGTCAGACACAGCTGAACGACTAAACAACAAAGATGAAGAACCATCTCTTTACCTTTCTGCTCATGGCAGGATTTCATAGAATCTGGATTACAAGATTGGGAATAATGGTTAAACCTCTGTATGAAGGCTCAGACACAGAACCATTACTTTACAATGAAGAACAAGAAAAGGTTTTTAATGATATCAACCAGGCCCTCACCAGATCTTCTGCTCTCAGTCATGCCAACCTGAAAACGCCATTCATCCTGAATGTGCCTGAAAAGCAAGGCACAGCTCTGGGGGTTCTCATACAGAAACTGGGCAAGTTCCTCAGTCTATCGGGTATTTTTCCAAACAACTGGATTTCATGACCCGAGGTTGGCCTGGCTGCCTCCTGGCAGTATCTGCTATTGCTTCACTAGAGGAAGAAACTAGCAAGTTTACCTTTGGACAGCCACTGGATGTCAAGACCTTCCATCAAGTATAGGGGATTCTGGGGATTGAAGTCCACCACTGGCTAACTGAAGGTGCCTTACTAATACCAGGCTGTGCTCCTTGACTCCTGAGAGCTCACCCACAAAACCTGCTGCATCTTCAACCCAGCTACGCTTATGCCTGATGAGAGCTCCTGCCTCAGAACCCTTGACCAGCTTGATGCCTGTAGGTCTAATCTAACAGTTCAAGCCACAGAAAATCCTGAGGATGAATGGTTTACTGACAGCGGCAGCTTTAGGAAGCATGGAGTCAGAAGGGCAGGGGATGCTATTGTGAGCACACTTACTGTCAGAGAAGCAAAGCCTTTCCCACTCAACACTTCAGTCCAGAAGGTTGAACTGATAGCTCTAACCTGAGCCTTAACCCTAGAGGAAGGATAAATTGTAAATATATGTACAACTCAAATGATGCCTTCCTTGCTTTACATGCTAGTGGAGCTATTAGGAAAAAAGAGCGCATTTAAGTACAAGAAATTCCTATAGAATGTATGAGGCTGAGATTTTAGATTTCATAGAAGTAGCTCAAAACCAAAATACATAGCAGTCATTCACTGTCACAGGCATCAAAAGGGCATTTCTCAAATTATTCCAGGAAATAACTGAACACACTGGGAAGCAAAGACAGCAGCCCTGGTGCCCATAAGAGAAATGGCACTGACTCCATCCCTTGCCCCTTCTACCAATATACTCTGATACTCAACTTCCAAAGAGACCTGGGCATGAGACCAAGGCGGAACTAAGGGTACACATGAGTGCAATTGTGAGGCAGCTTGAACATTCTTTGACATTGCCCTTCTTTGGGACTGGAATGAAAACTGACCTTTTCCCATCCTGCAGTCAATGCTGAGTTTTCCAAATTTGCTGGCATACCAAGTGCAGCACTTTAACAGCATCATCTTTTAGAATTTGAAACAGCTCAGCTGAATTCTATCACCTCCACTAGCTTTGTTCATAGTGATGCTTCCTAAGGCCCCTTGACTTTACACTCCAGGATGTCTGGCTCTAGGTGAGTGATCACACCATCATGGTTTCCAACTCATTAAGACCCTTTCTGTACAATTCTTCTGTGTATTCTCTCCACCTCTTCCTAATACTTTCTGCTTCTGTTACCTTCGTACCGTTTCTGTCCTTTATTGTGCCCATCTTTGCATGAAATGTTCCCTTGGTATCTCCAATTTTCTTGAAGAGATCTCTAGTCTTTCCCATTCTGTTGTCTTCCTCTATTTCTTTGCATTGTCACTCTTAAGAAGGCTTTCTTCTCTCTCCTTGCTATTCTGTGGAACTCTGCATTCAGATGGATATATCTTTCCCTTTCTCATTTGCCTTTTATTTCTCTTTTTTTCTCAGCTATTTGTAAGGCCTCCTCAGACAACCGTTTTGCCTTGTTGTGTTTCTTTACCATAGGGATGATTTTGATCACTGTTTCTTGTACAGTGTTATCAACTTCCGTCCATAGTTCTTCAGGCTCTGTGTCTATCAGGTCTAATGTCTTGAATCTGTTTGTCACTCACACTATATAATCATAAGTGATTTGATTTAGGTCATACCTAAATGGCATAGTGGTTTTCCCTACTTTCTTCAATTCTGAATTTTGCAATAAGGAGCTCATGATCTGAGGCCAAAGAAGGGGAATGCTAAAGAATATTCAAACTGCCACAAAGCTGCACTCATTTCACATGATAGTAAAGTAATGCTCAAACTCCTTCAAGCGAGGCTTCAACAGTACGTGAACAAAGAACTTCCAGATGTATAAGTGGATTCAGAAAAGACAGAAGAACCAGAGATCAAATAGCCAAAATCCGTTGGATCATAGAAAAAGCAAGAGAACTCCAGAAAAATATCTACTTCTGCTTCATTGACTACAGCCTTTGACTGTGTGGATCACAACAAACTGTGGAAAACTCTTAAAGAGATAGGAATACCAGACCACCTTACCTATCTCCTGAGAAACCGTCATGCAGATCAAGAAGCAATAGTTAGAACCGGACATGGAACAAACTGGTTCAAAATTGGGAAAGGAGTACATCAAGGCTGTATATTGTCACCCTGCTTATTTAACTTATATGAAGAGTACGTGTGAAATGCTGGGCTGGATGAAGAATAATCTGGAAATCAAGATTGCTGGGAGAAATATCAACAACCTCAGATATGCAGATGACATCATCCTAATGGCAGAAAGTGAAGAGGAACTAAAGAGCCTCTTGATGAAAGTGAAAGAGGAGAGTGAAAAAGTTCGCTTAAAGTTCAACATTCAGAAAACTAAGATCATGGCATCTGGTTCCCATCACTTCATGGCAAATAGATGGGGAAACAGTGGAAACAGTGTCAGACTTTATTTTCTTGGGCTCCAAAATCACTGCACATGGTGACTGTAGCCATGAAATTGAAAGACGCTTGCTCTTGGAAGAAAAGCAATGACCAACCTAGAAAGCATATTAAAAAGCGGAGATATTTCTTTGCCGACAAAAGTCCATGTAGTCAAAGCTATGGTTTTTCCAGTAGTCATGTATGGATGTGACAGTTGGACTATAAAGAAAGCTGAGTGCCGAAGAATTGATGCTTTTGAACTGTGGTGCTGGAGAAGACACTTGAGAGTCCCTTGGACCACAAGGAGATCAAACCAGTCCATCCTAAAGGAAATCAGGCCTGAATATTCATTGGAAGGACTGATGCTGAAGCTGCAATACTTTGGCCACCTGATGTGAAGAGCCGACTTATTTGAAAATACCCTGATGCTGGGAAAGATTAAAAGCAGGAGGAGAAGAGGGCAACACAGGATGAGATGGTTGGATGGTGTCACCAATTCAATGGACATGAACTTCGGCAAATTCCGAGAGACGGTGAGGGACAGGGAGGCCTGGCTTGCTGCAGTTCATGGGGTCACAAAGAGTCGGACATGACTCCCTCCCTTCTCCCACGACTCCACAGAACACAGAGGACCCTGGACAGCTTGAAAATTCCAGGTGGATGAGTGAGCCTCTCCAAGACCTAAAGCTCCTGTTCAGGAAGAATAAAAAGGGACTTCCCTGGTGGTTCAGTGGTTAAGAATTTGCCGTGCAAGGCTGGGGACACACATTCAATCCCTGCTTGGGGAACGAAGATCCCACATGCAGTGGAGTAGCTAAAACTCAAGAGCCCATGAGCTGCAATGAAAGATTCTGCATAACAGAAGGAAGATGCCATGTGCCACAACAAAGACCTGATGCAGCCAAATACACAAGCTAAATAAATGATTTTTTTTTTTTAAAAAGGAAGGACAAAGAGACTTATTAGACCCAAGGCTAAGTACCCATAGGCACTATCTTCCTTTCTGTCTTCCTGTATTCCAGTCCACTTACAAAACAACTGGTTCGGGTAGATTTAGATAATTATTGTCCTCCATGCGCTCACTTTCGCTTTTGAAATTTATTACGAGTGCTGTTATAGCCCTGCACCTAAACCCCAGACAGAACTCCTCTGCCCAGGAGGGGTGGTTTAATGTGACTCACCAAAAGCCTCAGGACCCCACACTTATCATGATTTGAACTCACTACAACACTTGTTTTAATGTTCCTGCTTCCTACTCATTATTCATGATTGAAGCTCTGATTGGTGCAACTACAAGGGTATTCATTGCTTTAACTTCTCTATACTTCATCCCTTTCTCCAGAGTGGACAGAAAACTCCCTGGTTCCCATTGCGCAAACTCTTGCTTCCTCCCCTCAGTTGACAGAAAGCTGGATATGCTTACCTAGAGATGAGCAACCCCACTGTCCACCTAGTGAAGAGTTTTAGCCAAGTTCCTAGGAAACATGAAGTTCCAAAGACCCAAGGCTGGAGCAAGCAAGCCAAGGAACCTGTTAATTGTTTTTGCTCCCTTCCTGCTACAGCAGGGTTCCAATAAGGGCTTGCCTGCATTTCCTGTCTAGCCTCTAGTCAATTTTAATTGATCAAGGAAGGCCAAGAACCCTGGTCAGAATCAGATTTATGGCACCCAATGTGGGCACTTGTCCTCTTCTTGGGAGAGGATCTGGAAATCTCGGAGACCACTGATCACAGCTTCACTGTGGGTGACGAGCGGCCCCCAACCTCTTGTTTCAGGGTCACCACGTTCCATAAGTCTGCCTTCTGGGTCCTTGGCAGCCTCAGGATTCTCACTCACACAATGCTCACGCCTCCCACTTGTGCACTTCCCTCTCCTGAAATCTCTCTTCTCCTCTCTCTGTCCTCTCTTTCCAAGAGAGTGAACCCTGGGAAGCTACAGCATACTCCTCTCATCTTGTGAGACCTGCTCTCTGGCTGGCTTTCTGCTCTGTTGCCCTTGATGGGTGGCAGACAGAGGCGGGAGAGGCTCGCCTCACCCCGCACAGACGTTGGTCCAGCAGGCTCTCCTTGACCAGAGATGTATAAGAGTGACTGACATCCAAACCTCATATCATGTGGTGGCTGGAAGTCCTTTGGTCCCAGTATTCTCAGCTCTATTTCCCTGCTGTCTCTTTCTTTTTCAGCCTTTTCTGTCTCTCCTCCCTTTGCCTCTCCCTCGATCCTTGTACCTGCACTCCATACCATTCATTCTGAAAACTTCTTTATGTCTAAGTTTTTGTCATTGCTATCCTTCTTCTACATGGCTTTGCTCTTCCAACCACTTGTGCAAGTCTCTGCCAACACTATGGGCCTGGTGGGGCACCTACTTCTTGAAACAGAAAGCAGCCCACATCGCCTGATACTCCAGCCTTGGGTTACTTGGTGGGATTTTAGGGAATAAGTAAAGACAAGAGCTTGCAATCCATCCTCTGCTTTTGCAATTTAACTGACAGTCCTGACTGAGGCTCTGCATCTCTCCTCTGCACTGTGACTATTCTGCCTGGGCCCTCAGTACCTGCCTGCCTCTCTATCTTCCCCCAGATTGAAGAGGGAGAAGGGCCATTTTATATTCAAGAGGAAAACTATGAGATCTCTGGTTCACTCTTTAGGTAAAAATTAACCTGTAAAAGAGCTCTATTTAACTGGCTTAAAGGAAACTGAGCACTTATATACATTCTCAAAAATATAAAGGAGGCTCTCCAGAATACCCTTTCCATGTGACTTGGGCAATGTTCAGTATTTAATTAATGTCTGATACTAGAGTTAGCATAAGCTTCCGGGTTTAATTAATACAGACCTGTTTTTAATCCTATCTATGGTTACTGAAAGTCAGTTAAGTCAATATTGTTTGTTGTAAAATTTGTGAGCAGGAAAAATAAGTTGATATAATTAAATCTTTGAGAAAATGTAAGAGCTTAGAACTTTTTGGTAAATTCTATGGCAATGACTATGTTTTGGAAAAGTTCATCTAAAACACTCTCTCCATTTTTGGTAAATGGAAACTAAATTAAGTTTAATGATAGGAAATCACTGAATACCCAAGCCATTTCAAATAAGACAAAATATTGGTACCATTAATTGTTGAACAGGTCTAAGTTTACCTATTTTGTCTTCTTGTGAAGAGAGAAACTAAAGATGTTTGGTACCACCCTCCCAACCTATAGAATGTTAATGTAGAATACAGTTCACGGTTGCTTAAGAAAAGTAGGATGTGTGTTTTTAGAAAAGAAGATGTGAGGAATGGAAATGTATCTTGTTAAAAAGAGTGATTTGCTGGTTATTTCTTAATGGAAAGAATAAGGGACAAAGTGTGGCCATAGAAAGTTGCAGGAGGTTTGCAGAGGAGGAACATTGAGAAAAGAATTTTGTAGGTGGTCAGGATTCTCTAAGGTTGGATTGAACTGAATTAGATAAATGGATTTTATCAAGAGTAGGCTGATACAAGACTGGGTTTGGTTTTTCTCTCTCCTAAGAGAATTTCTGGAATACTCCTTGTGATATCAGATTGTGTGAGTTCTTATACTTTTAAATGTCTGTATTTACTTTTTGAAATTTATTTTTCACTTTAGTTGAAGGAATAATTGTTTCACAGGGACCTATTATTCTATCAGACCGGGTATTTTAAAACTTCTTGAGATTTTTGGCAGACTTTCCAAATATAACTAAAGCTCTTTTGACTGCCAGCTAATTTTGGGGTGCTTCAAATGGTCACTGGAACATCCCAAAAAGAAATTCCAAACTAATTGGGTTCACTTGTATATTGAATTGCATGGGAAACACTGCCCAAACTTGCTGTTGCCCGTGTCATACAGAATCACCAGGCTCCAATTTTATCATCACCCAAGAGACAGGGGAAGGGGTTTTGGGTTCTTCTGCTGTCTAGTCTCTCACCTTCCTCAATGCCCAAAAAATCCCCTGTGGGAAAACTCACATCTCCAGACCCTCATTTTCTGACTTCTGTGGCATTTTCCACTGAGCCCAACTCCACTTCCTCTAGATGATCCTTTTTATACCTCGAGGACTCCCTTCACTCCTTCACCGGGCAGTCCCTGTGACTGCCTACTGGACTGGCCACTTCCAAGCAGTCCACATTCTACGCTTTATACACACTCAATCTTGAGGAATACACCCCAACACAGGGAAAACTGCTATAGGACATGAGCTTTATAGACAACAGATCCCCCCAAGGAGAGTCCTGGCAACACACTGGCACCGGTTCAAACGTCCCCTACTTGGTGCCATCCATGCAAGGGACTGGGTTGACCAGCGATATCGGGTTAGGAATCTATGGGAGAGTAGAGAACCCTCAAAATTCCATTAGTAAGAAGAGAATTCAGAGCACATTCTGACTCCCTTCTGTAAAAAGTCCTCAGTGAATGTCTCTTGGGATGCTGGACTTCATTTCTAGGAGTGCTCTTGGTTGCAGGTTACTCAACATAGGAGGATCCTCTTCTAAACAGAAACACCTCTGGAATGTATCCTTAGAATCTGGATATTTAAAAAAATAGACAAACTGAACAGGAAAAACAAATTCTACTGTAACACTACTCGACTGTTATATAAGTTGGGGGGATAGAGAAAAATGGCCTGAAAATGAGTCTCTAAATTGCAAAACCATCTTGCAACTGGAGCTTCACTGTTGCAAGACGGGAATGTTCAAGCCTTCATGGCTCTTTACCCAAACCCTGCTCTACTGAGCTCCTATAATCAAAAGCCTGGGAAAAGCACTCCCGACATTTTAAATGATCCCCTTTTTAACTTTCCTCAATTTTCAGGGGTGAAAGCAAGTCTCCTCTGCTTCTCCAGAGCCACCAAGTTTCCCAGATCCCTCTGACCAATGCCAAACTCACCTCCCTATGTCCCATATTCCCTTCATCATCCCAGGAGAGAGACTAGAGCCCCGGGGTATCTGGTAGTCAAACTTCCTATCACTCAGGATCAGAGAAAATATGCCCTCAAAGGGATGTGGCAGGTGGTGACAGGACAGTCACAGTACATGTGCCCTTCACTTTAACTGATTTAGCCCAGTGCAAACAAAGACTGGGCCGGTTTATTAAAAACTAGTAAGTTTGCTGCAGATTTTCAGGTCCTAACTCTGGCCTTTAACTTGGAAGGATGTTCAAATAATCCTATCTATAATACTTGCTCTGGCCCTGAGGAAAAACAGAGAATGTGGGCAGCAGTCCAGGGGAACAGTGACCAGCTTGACCAAACTGAACATTTTGTTATGGGTGAAGATGCAATCCCAAGTCAGGAGCCCTGCTGGTATTATCATTCCTGAGAGGGATCAGAAGCCATGAAACATGTGATCCACTGTGTTATTAGAAGGGATGAGAGAATCTAACAAAAAGTCAATTAACTATGAAAAGGTTAAAGGAGTGACCCAAGAAAATGAAAACCCAGCCCTTTTTTAGGGACATCTTGTGGAGGCCTGTGTAAAATTTACTAACATTGAACCCTCCACTCCAGAGGCTCAATCTCTGCTGTAACAACATGTCACCAATCTGACCCTGATAATGAGGCAGAAACTCCAAAAGTTACAATTAGGCCCACAAACCCTGATGTCCCAACTGCTAGAGGTGGCCTTTGGGATATTTAATAATCAAGATCAAGCTGAGGAGGAAGAGAGATCCTGACATGAAAACAGGCGGGCCAGGGCTCAAGCTATGACCCCAGCTGTCAGCAATGCCTTGCAAACTAAGGACAACCCAAGTGGGCCAAGAAAGCTTAACCATCACCTGGAGGTAAAACCAGAAAGGGGGAATGCTTCAGATGTAAGCCAACCAGCCCAAAAGTGTGAAAAAGAACCCTCTCGTCCATGCCTAGCCTGCAAGCGAACAGGTCATTGGAGATGGGATTGTCCCCAGTCCTGAAGACAGGTGGGTTCCTGCTCACAAGGTGGCCATGCTGGACAACTGAGGCAGCCTGGGGATTCTAGTGGCTCCCTGCATGAGATATCTAACTCCATCAAAAAGCCCAAGTGGTCTTTGACATGGCAAGTAAGAATATCAATTTTCAAATTGATAAAGGAGACAATCTGTCCGATCTCTCACCCTGGGCCTCTTTCCTGCAAAAGCTGTACTGTGACTGGTGTCAACAGAAAGCCTCACACTGGTTTCTTCACTGGGCCTCTCACTTGCCAATCTGAACAGCGTTTGACCTTACACGCCTTTTATTGTGCCTGAGTGTCCTACCCAACCACTGGGGAGAGACCGTCTGGTCTCCCTTGGGGCCATATTAAAGTTTGGACACCCTGAGCTGTGCCTTTTCTCGACTCTAAGACAAATCAGCTGGAAGACCAAGGGCCTGTTTCCAGTCATATTCTTCACACAGTAAACCCTGAAGTTTGGGACAATGGAACCCCTGGGAAGACTGTAAACACCCAACATGTAAAAATTAGGGTAAGTGACTTCTGGCTTAAGGCTAACAAGAGACAGTACCCCATAAAGTTGGAAGCAAAAACAGGTTTGCAACCCCTCATAGACAAATTCTTAAAACATGGCCTCTTAATGCCCTGTCAGTCTCCACGTAATACCGCTATTTTGCCAGTTGCTAAGCCAAATGGGGATACTGAATTGTACATGACCCTAGAGCAGTAAATGATGCAGTGGTCTCTATACATTCCCCTCTTGGCCAAGCCTTATAATATTGGATGGGAGATGCCAAATGGTTTACTGTGCTTGACGTCGAGGACGCTTTCTTTCGCATCTCAGTTCATCCCTCTTTTGAGTGGACTAGCCCCCACTGGGTCAAATGTAATACTACACCTGGACAGCGCTGCCTCAGCTGTTTCAGGATAGCCCACATTTGGTCACCCAAGCCCTCGGAAAGGAACTAAGAGAAATAGACCTAAAAGAAGGTGGATTCTACAATATGTAGATGACATATTAAAATGCACCCTACCATGGAGGTCTCAGATCAAACTACCATTTAAGTCTTTAATTTCCATGGGGCCCGGGGTAAGATGATCTCCCAGGAAAAAAGCACAGATATCAGAGCAACAAGATAATATCCGAGATATAATTCCTGAAAGTACACAGTAATCTCTAAATAAAAAGCATGCTATATTAGGTGTAAGCACCCCAGAGATATTAAAAAAAAAAAAAGTTTGTATTTTCTTAGGCATGACAGGATTTTGCAGAATTTGGATTCCAGGGTTCAGACTAATGTTTAAGCTTCTATCTGAGGCCACCAAAGGCCCAGAACCAGTACTTTGTACTGGAGAACAAGAAAAGGCTTTTAATCATATCTACCAGTCCCTCGCCAGAGGGGTGTAAATTTGGGTGTCCCCAGTTAAAAAAAAAAAAAAAAATTTACCTTGTAACTGAAAAACAGGAGACAGCTGTCGGGGTTCCTATTCAAAAGCTAGGAGAAGTTCCTCAGCCTACTAGCTATTTTTCCAGACAACTAGATTTCCAGGCCTGATGTGGTTCTGGCTGTTTCTGGACGGTAGCTGCCACCGCTTCCTTGGTGGAAGAAGCTAACAAGCTAAGCTTTGGACAGCCACTGGATGTCCAGACCCCTCAAGTACAAGGGATTCTGGGGACTAAAGGCCACCACCAGCTAGCTGGAGCCCACCTTACTAAGTACCAGGCTTTGCTCCATCTCCCCAGAGGGAACCTCAACACCCTCAACCTGGCTACACCAACGCTCCTGAAATTTCAGAACACACACGTTCCTGCCTTGAACCCACTGACCAAGTTTATACCTGGAGGCCTGATCCAACAGACCAGGCCATAGAAAACCCTGAGGAAGAATGACTTACTGATGGCAGTAGTTTTTAAAGATGGAATCAGGAGGGCATAGGGCTACTACTGTCAGCCCTCATAGTATCACAGAAGCAAAACCTTTGCCACCCAGATGGCTGAGCTAAAAGAAATGGAGCCCCAACTTTAGTGGATGGCATCACTGACTCGATGGACATGAGTTTGAGCAAGCTCTGGAAGTTGGTGATGAGCAGGGAAGCCTGGCGTGCTGTAGCCCATGGGGTCTCGAAGAGTCAGACACGACTGAGTGACTGAACTGAACTTTAGAGGAAGGAAAAGTTATATATACACATACAGACTCAAAATATGCCTTTCTTGCTTTACATGCCTACGCAGGTATCTGGAAAGAAAAAGGACTTGCCTGGTGGTCCAGTGGATGAGAATCCGCTTGCAATGCAGGACACACGTGTTTGATCCCTGCTCCGAGAAGATCCCACATGCCCTGGTCACAACTACGGAGTCTGTGCACTAGAGCCTGTGCTTTGCAACAAGAGAAGCCACCACGATAAGAAGCTGGAACACTGCAACTAGAGAGTAGCCCGCACTTGCTACAACTAGAGAAATCCTGCAGGCAGCAACTAAGACCCAGCATTGCCAAAAAAAATAAAATAAATTTTTTAAAATACAAGAAGTTCTCCTATAAATTATGGGGCTGAGATATTACACCTCACAAAGTGGCTCAAAAACCAAAGCTAGTAGCAGTCATTCACTGCTGCGGGTACCACAAGGAAAATTCTCAAATTACCCCAGGAAACAACAAGGCAGATGGAGAGGCAAAAAACAAAAAAAACACAACCCTGATGCCCAGGTAGAAACCAACATAAAGAAAATTCAACAAGTCACTTGACTTCAGCAGACAGTTAACCACCAATCCTCACTATACAGTACAGGCGGGGAAATTAAAAATTGGTTCTCTAGTTGATTCTTTTGGATCAACTAGGTATACAAAACTCTCGGGCAGGAAGTTTCTATTTTCTCATAACCCTCAATTCTTCTCAATGATACCGAATAATGCTGTATTTCATCTTGTACTCCGTTGTCTTCCCTATTGTAAATCTCTGACCCATAATTTTTAGCCCAAGAAAGACCTGGGAATCAACAGATCCAGACCTTCTATTCAAAAAACAGAGAAACATGTTAAACTTTAATCCTGAGATTAACAAAAACATACACACAAGCAAAATGCTTTCTTATAGCCAAGACATTGCCTCCCCTGTCTGGTCCACAGTGAAGGAAGCTCCCCTCCCACCTCACCTGCCAAAGTTCACCTGGTTCCTTCCCTTTTCAGGCCTTTATCATGGCTTCTTGTTCTTGTTCCTTTTGGCCCTGGCTTAACATTCTGGTTAAGTTCGCATCTTCCAGGCCCCAATAGTTTGAAGTAAGGTTCATGATGGCTCAAGGAATTCAGCCCACCCCAGTGGAGACTGGCCCAGGTCCCTACAGGTCCTTGGGACAGTCAGCGAGGGACTTACTTCTACAACTTGAGGATAGGCTAGGGTCTTCAGTGCCTGTCCAGCAGGAAGAAGTTTCAGAAGAAAAGACCTTTGGGCCATTAACCCTTAAGAATAAGGGAATAGGGACTGCCCTGATAGTCCAATGGCTAAGACTCCACACTCCCAATGCACGGGGCCTAAGTTCAATCCCCGATCAGGGAACTAGATCCCATATGCTGCAATGAAGATCCTGTGTTCTACAACTATCAGTAAGGCCTAGTGCAGCCAAATAAATAAATGTTAAAAAAAAAAAAAAAAAAAGAAGGGTGTAGAGTCTCTCAGGGAAGAATGAGAGAAGCTGAGACCTGGGCCCCTTCCCTGCAGTGCTGCAATGCTTGTACCTGGACATACCTCTCCTGTCCTCAAGCAACAAAATACAAAGAATCTGGATGGGACTAAAAATCATCATGTGTATGTACAGTTGGGGCAAATTCTGGACAAAAGTTACTAAAAGACCAGAAGAGCCCAACTGCTACTTCTGAAGTGAAAGTGTAAGTCACTCAGTTGTGTCTGACTCTTTGCAACCCCATGGGCTGTAGTCCATGGAATTCTCTAGGCCAGAGTACTACAGTGGGTAGCCTTCCCCTTCTTCAGGGGATCTTCCCAACCCAGGGATCAAACCCAGGTCTCCTGCATTGCAGATGATTTCTTTACCAGCTGAGCCACAAGAGAAGCCACTATTGAAGAGCCAGAAGCAAAAACTGAGTGTTGGGAGCAAAAGCAAGATACTGCGCATGCCCCCTGCAGGCAGCACCACCACACGGATAGGCAAACCACCTAAGCCACCCCTGTAGACCCGCCCCGGGCACATCCTACCTCCACCCTCCTACAAGGAACAAGGTTGCTCCCACCTCAGGAAGCAAGCAAGCAGGGGAACCTATTACTTGTTCTCACTACCCCATGCTGCAGCAGGGACTCCATAAAGCCTTGCCTAAAAAAAAACAAGAAAACAAAGACCCAAGATTCAGTTCTGGGATGTAACAAACTGTTCATTTTCCCACAGAAAAATATTCTTGTCTCTTGCCTACTTCTCCTTAGCAGCAGTAGGAGACTATGAAATCAAAACTGGGGCGGGGTGGGGGGGGAGGTGTTGAAAAACTGGTATTAAGGCACCCTAGCATTTTATGATGCCCTCCACTCAAGCCAGAGGTCCAGTTGCCCATTTTTGCTCAAACCCTAACCCACTACCCAATGAAAGAAGAATTCATACTGAAGAAGAAATGGACAGAACAGACATGGATGGAATGCACTGGGTATATGGTTGAAAAATATTTCCACAATGACAGGATAGGATGGCTAAGCTTTAAAACCTTAGGCCAGTTAGTCTATTGTGCTGACAAGGATATGACAGGTAGATAAACCACTCTGGGATACTAACTACCTATACAATCATTCCATACACACACAGTGTATGCTGAGAACTTTGATTTCACCTTTCTCAATCCACTCCTGAAATGAATCCAAGCACTGAGCCAATTCATTAAAACTGTTCACTGGATTGACTTGAGACTTACCTAGCAATATCCCAGATGGACATGTCTGTTTCTCTGAGTATGCACTGTTACCATGATGGAGAGTAGCTACCCCAATGTGTTCTTTGAAACTTGCCTTGCACACTCACCATAGCCAGTGAGATTGCTAAATCCCTTACTAATTTACAGAAATCTCTAGATTCCCTGGCCAAGGTGGTACTTGACAACCGACTGGCCCTGGATTATCTACTGGCAGAACAAGGAGGAATTTGTGCAGTTGCCAATAGTTCTTGTCACATCTATGTTAACCCCTCTTCCCAGGTAGAAACCAACACTGAAAAAATTCAACAACAAATCACCTTCTCCAGCAGACAATTAACCATCAATCCTTGTTATTCAATATGGGCAGAGAAACTACAAACTGGTTCTTTAGTTTGTTCTCTTGATCCAAGAGAACAAGGTTTCCATTTTCCCATAACCCTTTTTTCAATCATATTGATTTATGTTATATTTCACCTAGTGCTTTGCTGTCTTCCATACTATTGTAAATCTGTAACTAAGACCTTTATGCTCAAGAAGGAGGCCTGACCACTGAAAAATAAAAATTAAATTTAAAAAAAAATAAAAAATTAAAAATTAAAAAAAAAATACACATTTTTTGGGCCTAAATAAAAATCAATTTTGATTAAAAAAAAAAAAAAAGAAGGAGGCCTGAGACCAACAGGTTTAGGACCTTCCACTTTAGAAATAAAGAAATACTCTAAATTTTAACCCTCAGTCATGTCTGACTCTTTGCCACCCGATGGACTGCAGCCCACCAGGCTCCTCTCTCCAAGGGGATTCTCCAGGCAAGAATACTGGAGTAGGTTGCCATGCCCTCCTCCAGGGGATCTTCCCAACCCAGGGATTGAACCCAGGTCTTCCCATTGCAGGCAGATTCTTTACCGTCTGAGCCACCAGAGAAGCCCAAGAAATAGAGAAATATGCTAAGTTTTAATCCTGAAATTAACAAAAATATGCTGACCATGTATACCAGATTCTTACCCCTGCTTGAGTCTCTGATTATAATAGTCTTTTACTAGTCTTTAGCTCATGTTTCTCTAATCTACTTATTTAGTTTGTTTCCTTTAGGGCACAATAGGATAATGGTGCAGCAGGGATTCCAGCCACTCCTCGGAACAGACTCTGGAGAAACAGCAGAAGTCACCCTGGGGCCCCTCAACAAGATAGGGTGAGAGTGCCATGGCTCCAACTAGGTAGGGTCTGCAAGCTCCATGCTAACCTAAAGAAGCTACAGAAGACAGACTTCTGCCCTTCATCATCCCAATAAAGATTTCTTGAGGTCCATATTGCTCAACGGGGATTTGAAACAGGAAATAGATGGACGCCAGGCTGAGCAGCTGGAATCTCTCCCCTGTGAACAGATATTGCAGGATAAAGATAATGGAAGGAGCAAGGAGGAGCTGAGTCCTGCTTGGAGAGAAGATAATATGTTCTCATTATTGAGGTCATATTTCTCATTCTTGAGGTCAAGGAGATCTCCCAAACTACACAAAGACTTCTGCGCAAAAAGACTTCTCAGAGGTCAAAGAACACAGAGAGCACCAGACCATAATATGTTCTTCCCAGAAACCCTTGCACTGGAATCCATCTTGGCTAAAAGCTGTGCATGCACAAGGAGACCCTGAGGTAGACCAAATATGGACTCAGAGCCAGGCAAGCAAGATGACTGGCCAAAGAACTGCCCCATATAAGTGATGTCAACTACGCCGAGGGCGCAACCCCTTCTCTGAGTCCACCTATATGTGTCCATCCACACATACTCTTTTTCCCTCTTAACAAACACTTTGCTTCACTACCTCTGTCTCTTGGTCAAAATTCCTTTCTCCAAAGTCGATGACCCAGAGACTTGTAACTAGCCTTTGGCACTCCTAGTCTAGTGGCAAGGATTTGCTACTCTCATTTCCACAGTCTGGCTTCAATCTCTGGTTGGGGAACTGAGATCCTGCTTGAAGCCACTGCACGTCAAAACCACCTGAGATCATTGCCACTTTTGCTCAGCACAGTTTTGGAAGTCCTCGCCACTAGGACTTTTGGAAGTCCTAGTCAATCAGACAAGAAAAATAAAAGGAATCTGAGTAGGAAAAGAAGTAAAATTGTCACTGTTTGCAGATCACATGATATTACACACAGAAAATCTTAAAGATGCTATCAGAAAACTAGAGCTCAATGAATTCAGTTAAGTTGCAGGATACAAAATTAATACACAAATCTCTTGCAATCCTATACACTAACAATGAAAGATCAGAAAGAGAAATTAAGGAAACAATTCTACTGATCTTCACATCGAAAAGAATAAAATACTTATGAATAAACCTACTTAAGGAGGCAAAAGACCAGTACTCAGAAAACTGTAAGAGGTTGATGAAAGAAATCAAAGATGACACAAACAGATGGAAAGATACACCATGTTCTTGGATTATAAGAATCAATATTGTCAAGATGTCTATACTACCCAAGGCAATCTATAAATTCGGTGCAATCGCTATAAAATTACCAATGGTATTTTTCATAGAACCAGAAGAAAAATCTTTATAATTTGTATGGAGATACAAAAGACCTTGATAGCCAAAGCAATCCAGAGAAAGAAACATGGAGCTGGAGGAAGCAGACTTCCTATTTCAGACTATACTAACAAAGCTACAATAATCAAAATAGTATAGTACCTGGAGCCAGACATCCTGGAGTGTGAAGTCAAGTCAGCCTTAGGAAGCATCACTATGAACAAAGCTAGTGGAAGTGATGGAATTCCAGTTGAGCTATTTCAAATCCTGAAAGATGATGCTGTGAAAGTGCTGCACTCAATATGCCAGGAAATTTGGAAAACAGCAGTGGCCACAGGACTGGAAAAGATCAGTTCTTCATTTCAATCACAAAGAAAGGCAATGCCAAAGAAGGTTCAAACTATGGCACAATTGCATTCATTTCACATGCCAGCAAAATATTGCTCAAAATCCTTCAAGCTAAGCTTCAACAGTGCATGGATCAAGAACTTCCAGATGTACAGTAGGCTGGATATAGAAAGGGCAGAGGAAACAGTGATCAAATTGCCAACATCCACTGGATCATAGAAAAAGTGAGGGAATTCCAGAAAAACATCTACTTCTGCTTTGTTGACTACGCTAAAGCCTTTAACTGTGTGGATCACAACAAACTGTGGAAAATTCTTATAGAGATAGGAATACCAGACCACCTTACCTGTCTCCTGAGAAACCTGTATGCAGGTCAAGAAACAACAGTTAGGACCAGACATGGAACAACAGACTAGTTCATAATTAGGAAAGGAGTATGTCAAGGCTGGATATTATCACCTTGCTTATTTAACTTCTATACAGAGCACATCATGCAAAATACCAGGCTGGATGAATCATAAGCTGGAATCAAGATTGCCGGGAGAAATATCAATAACCTCAGATATGTAGATGATACCACTTTAATGGCAGAAAGTAAAGAGGAACTAAAAAACCTCTTGATGAAAGTGAGAGAGAGAGTGAAAAAACTGGCTTAAAACTCAACATTCAGAAAACTAAGATCATGACATCCGGTTCCATCACTTCATGGCAAATAGATGGAGAAACAATAGAAACAGTGACAGACTTTATTTTCTTGGTCTCCAAAATAACTGAAGATGGTGACTGTACCCATAAAATGAAAATGCTTGCTCCTTACAAGAAAAGCTGTGAGAAACCTAGACAGCATATTAAAAAGGAGAGATATCACTTTACCAACAAAGGTTCGTATAGTCAAAGCTGTGGTTTTTCCAGTAGTCATATATGGATGTGCGAGATGGACCATAAAGAAGGCTGAGTGCTGAAAAATTGATGCTTTTAAACTGTGGTGCTGGAGAAGACTCTTGAGAGTCCTTTGGGCAGCAAGGAGATCAAACCAGTCAATTGTAAAGGAAATCAACCCTGAATATTCATTGGAAGGACTGATATTGAAGTTGAAACTCCAATACTTTGGCCACCTGGTACGAAGAGCAGACTCATTGAAAAAGATCCTGATGCTGGGAAAGATGCAGGGGAGGAAGAGAAGGGGACGAGAGAGGATAAAATGGTTGGATGGCATCACCGACTCAATGGACATGAGTTTGAGCAAATTCTGGGAGATAGTGAGGGACAGGAAAGCCTAGCATGCTGCAGTCCATGGGGTCACAGAGTTGGACATGACTGAGTGACTGAACAACAAAAACTAGCACAAAAACAGAAGTACAGATCAATGGAATAGGATACGAAACCTAGACATAAACCCCACATGCATACATGTCTAAGTTGCTAAGTCGTGTCTGACTCTTCATGACCCTATGGATGATAGCCCACCAGGCTCCTCTGTCCATGGAATTTCCCAGGCAAGAATACTGGAGCGGGTTGCCATTACCTTCTCCAGATCATCTTCCTGACCCAGGGATCAAACTCGAGTTCCTGCATTGGCAGGCAGAATATTTACCACTGAGCCACCTGGGAAGCTGAGTAAACCCCACAACCACGGTCAATTAACCTATGACAAAGGAGCCAAGAACAGACAATGGGAAAAAAAGACAGTCTCTTCAATAAATGATGCTGGAAACTCTGAACAGTGTAAAAGGATGAAGTTAGAAAATTCTCTAACATTCTACACAAAAATCAACTCAAAATGGGTTAAAGACCTAAATGTAAGGCAAGATACTATAATCCTTGGAGAGAAGTGTAGACAGAACACTTTCTGACTTGAATCACAGAAAGATATTTTTGGATTCATCCCCTAGAGTAATAAAAATAGACAAAAATAAACAAATGGGACCTAATTAAACTCAAAAGCTTTTGCACAGCAAAGGAAACCATAAATAAAATGAAAAAGACAAACCAAAGAATGGGAGAAAATATTTACAAATGAAGCAACGGACAAGGGATTAACTTTCAAAATAAACAGCTCATGAGGCTTAATACCATCAAAAACAAACTATCCAATCAAAAAATGAGCAAAAGACCTAAATAGACATTTCTCCAAAGAAGACATACAGATGGCCAAGAGGCACATGAAAAGATGTTCAACATCATGAATTATTAGAGAAATGCAAAGCAAAACTACAATGAGATATCACCCCATACCAGTCAAAATCACCATCAGCAAAAATTCCACAAACAATAAATGCTGGAGAGGGTGTGGAGAACAGGGAACACTCCTTCACTATCAGTAGGAATGTAAATTGGTACAGCCACTATGAAGAACAGCAAGGAGGTTCCTTAAAAAACTAAAAATAGAGCTACCATATGACCCTACAATCCCACTCCTGGGCATATATCCAGAGAAAAACATAGTCCAAAAGGATACATGCATCCCAGTGTTCATTGTAGCACTATTTACAACAGCCAAGACATGGAAGCAACATAAATGTCCATCAACAGAGGAATGAATACAGAAAATGTTGTACACGTACACAACAGAACATTATTCTGCCATTAAAAAGAATGAAATAATGCCCCTTACAGCAAGCAACATGAATGGACCTAGAAATTCTTATCTGAGTGAAGTCAGTCAGACAGAGAAAGAGCAATATCATATGACATCCCTTATATACAGAATCTAAAAAGAAATGATACAAATGAACTTATTTACAAAACAAAAACAGACTCACAGACTTAGGGAAAAAACAGCTTATGGTTATAGGGTGAAGGGGGGAAGGAATAGTTAGGGAGTTTGAGATCAACAGGCTTCCCTTGTGGCTCAGAGGGTAAAGTGTCTGCCTGCAACGCAGGAGACCTGGGTTCGATCCCTGGGTTGGGAAGATGCCCTGAAGAAGGAAATGGCAACCCACTCTGGTACTCTTGCCTGGAAAATCCTACGGAAGGAGAAGCCTGGTAGGCTACAGTCCAGCATCACAAAGAGTCGGATACGACTGAGCAACTTCACTTCACTTTGAGATCAACATGTGCACACTGCTATATTTAAAACGGATAACCAACAAGGACCTACTGTATAGCACAGGGAACTCTGCTCAATGTTATGGATGGGAAGGGCTTTGGGGCAGCATGGATACACGTGTATGCATGGCTGAGTCCCTATACACTACACCTGAAACTATCACAACATTGTTAATTGGCTATGTTCTAATATAAAATAAAAAGCTTATACCAAAAAGAAATCCTCTCTAGTGCTGTGCATAAAAATAAACTCAAAATGGATTAAAGAACTAAATATAAGACCAGATACTATAAAACTTTCATAGGAAAACATAAGCAGAACACCCTTTGACACAAGTCACGGCAATATCTTTTTGAATTCTCTTGCTAGAGTAATGTAAATAAAGACAAAATAAATACATGAGACCTAGTTAAACTTAAAAGCTTTTGCACAACAAAGAAAACCATAACACAATGAAAAGTCAAACCACAGATTGGGGAAAAAGTATTTTTAAACAAAGCCACCAATAAAGAATTAATCTCCAAAATATAAAAACAGGTTTTACAGGCTCAATATAGAAAAAAAAAAAAAAAAAACCAAACAAGCCAATCAAAAATGAACAGAAGATCAAAATAGATTCTTCTCCAAAGTGCACATAAAGGGAGTGTTTCCAGCCAGCCATACTCCCAGGGAGTCAGCACTTGGAGGTCAGGTTTTGTGCACTACTGGGTCGAATGGCTGAGGGTGCCGCTAGGAGGAAGCTCATGCGATGTCTGATGAAACTGAGTTATGAGAGTGTAACCACCGAATTAGAGAATGGAACACAGGTCCATGGAACAATCACAGGTGTAGATGTCAGCATGAATACACATCTTAAAGCAGTGAAAACGACCCTGAAGAACAGAGAACCTGTACAACTGGAAACACTGCGTGTTTGAGGAAATAACATTTGATATTGTATCCTGCCAATTTACCTCTGGTCACCCTACTTGTAGATGTGGCACCAAAGATGAAATCTAAGAAAATGCAAGTCGTTGCAGAAGACCGAGGCAGAGGAAGAGGGAGTCCTAGGTGATAATGTCTCTTAAGACTACTGATTCAAAGTGCTAGGGGAAGATGACTGAATATGTGACGGAGGAAGAATATGAGACCAGGCAGAAGAATGTGGAGCCCTAAGTGATAACGTCTCTGGAGGTTACTGTTTCAGAGTGGTGGATGTTCAAGTTGTATTACAGGCTTTGATTGCAGCAGTTTTTATTAAACATAAATGCATCACAAAGCTCTCTGACTATATCATATTGTTTCAATAGTTCATATATATATTCATGGTATCAATATAATAAGAGCTAAGCATTACTACTAAGCAATCCCACAGTAATTCCAATCTTAGATTAGGCTTTCTAAAGAAAGTTTTTGAACTAAAATACTTCTTTTATGAATGTATATAGAATATACACCTTTTTATTTCACATGCGCTGATGCGTTTTATTGTTTTAACTTGATTCCATTCTATGGAACCTTACTACAAGTGAAATAAGTTCTTTTTGATATTTTAGAAACTGAAGTCCTATGGAACAAGGTCTGAAATGGATTCTCCTGAGTTTTGCTCATGGAAACTTACTTTCTAAGTATATCATAACTAGACTTATTAGAGTGATCATTTTATAATGTATAAAAATATCTAATCACTGTTATATACCTGAAACTAATACACGATTATTAAGCCAATTATTCTTCAATCAAAAATTTCAAAATGTTACAAATGAAACAGAATCAGAATCACAGACTTAGAAAATAAACTTATGGTAACCAAAGGGGAAAGGTCAGTGGGGGGTGTATAAATTGGGAGTTTGGCATTGACATATACACATTATTAAATTTAAAATGGATGACCAACAAGGACCTACTGTATAGCAGAGGAAACTCTACTCCATATTCCATAATAACCTAAATGGGAAAAGAATTTGAAGAAGAATAGATATATGTATAACCAAATCACTTTGCTGTACATCTGAAACTATCACAACATTGTAAATGAACTATACTCCAAAATAAAATAAAGTTTAAAAATAAAAAATTTAAAAAGTATTTGCTTTTCAGTAAAACAATGACTTTTTAAAAAATTTGAAAATGATCACACATAAAAGTGGTCTGTGTATTCGATATGTCCTATAGTTGATGACGCACTTGAACTCTTACCTCTTTGAGAAGATGGACTTAGACCCCGTGGGTTCAGTCGGTCACCTTATAGACACTTCTATGGGTGTCCGGCCAACTGTCGGTGAGGAACTGTCTTTGATCCCCAGAGATCGGTGTTTTCACTATAAGACACTGTCCCAAGGCCCAGGTGTCCCATTCTTTGAGTTCCATTAGAAACCAGTGTATCCTTACAATAAGTTACTAAGCCTACTTACCTTAGCTTCATTTGGACTCTATGATTCATAATCAAATGAGCCTTAATTCATCCAGCAAGGTGAAATAATAAATTATTTTAACGGCACTAGAATTTCCCTAAGGGATGGATTTTTTTTTATGAGCAACATTATTGTGAAATTACTCATAAAGGTAACCAATAGAAACAACCAAAACATTCATCAACAGGGGACCAGTTGAATAAACTGTGATACATCCACACAAAAGTATACTATGCAATAAACACAACCAAATAGATTCCTCCATATGAATATGACATCTACAAGGTGCATTAAGTGGAAAAAGCAAAGTAGAGTATGTCTATTATACTTCCTCTTCTGTGAGTGTATTTATATACTTTATTTATAAAGGTATACAAAATCAAACAAAAATTTTAAATTAAAATATGGTTACCCATTGTGATAGAGAAACAGAAAAGAGGGGCTAGGAATGGAAGCAGGATTTTTCTGAACATACCTCATAAAAGCTTTTATTTTTGGTAATGCAATTGCTTTACTATGTTCATAAGATTAAATTAATCACTAAGAATAAAAAAAAGCTAAAATAAATGAATGTAACCATATATCACTCTGGTGACATAACTAAAAGAGAAAACAACTCATTTCAAATGACTTTCCAATACAATATTTTGATTTTAAATTCCTATGTGGATTACATTTTAAGGAGAAAAAAAGAGCAAAAAACAAATGATTCAATAGTCTTAATACCAGTAGAAATATTTATACTACCACTTTGAGATTATTTCACATATACTGTAGGATATAGCAAATGGTTATAGAGAATTTGATGGGAAACATGGGTAAAAGTTGCAGTTTTACAAGATGAAAACTTTTGTAGAGATGGATGATGGTGATGGTAGCATTTGTGAATGTATTTGATACCAATGAACTCTACAGTTAAAAATGTGCCACAACAAAAAAAAAAAAAAATGGGGAAAAAGGTTAAAAAAAATTGATGGGAAACAATTTTCAGGAAAAGAGAGATTCAAGTATAAAATAAAATATATTGAATAAATTTCTTACAATTTTATAATTTAACTGGTAATATCTACATAAAAAGTAATATTTTCCTCATAAATCTTTTCTAGCTTTTTCTCCTGAAAAGTCTTAGGAGCACGACAAAGGATAGAACTTCTTTTGCCGAAGAAAAACACCTTGACAAGTAGCTTAGAATTTATGGTGAAATTCCCAACGCAGAAGTTGCTGTAGAGAACTGAATTGATCCATAAAGAATGAGCAGGAATTTGAAGGTGGAGAGCAGTGCATTGTGTGTTGCTGCAGCTAAGGATAAGAGTAGGTGGGGACATGAAGTGCAGATACCCACAAGCTCAACAATTCAACAAAAGTGGAGGGTGCTCCAGAGGGGACCCCAAAACGCTGTAAACCAGGTTCCTCTGGGCAAACCTGGTGGGAACTGTAGGGACACTGAGCTCCCACTGCACAAGGAGTAGATTTAAACCGGTTTTCCTTTGACTGTAAAGGTTAGGCTACTTCCGACACTGGAATTACATTATCAAGACAACCCAGAACTCCCAACATTTTAGAATACCCTCTAAGAGGGTGAAACCATGACAACTGTCAACGAGGCATGTATAACCCAGAACTCCCAACAGTTTAGAATACCCTCTAAGAGGGTGAAACCATGACAACTGTCAACAAGGCATGTAGCAATAAGGCCCAGGTGTGGGTGAGCGCATGATCCATAACACAGCACGGCTGGGAGGCTGCTTACCGCACTGCTCGTCCGCCCCATCCGGGCACTCCCGCTCTCCGTTGCAGAGCCAGGCCACAGGAATGCACCTCCCACCACATGCAGCTTGCCTCGTCATGTGACACCGTATTTCATCTGCAATGGATGACCAAGAAGCAAAGCCATCAGAGTTCCCGGCTCCCTTGGGTCCAGGAGACCTTTTAGTGATAAGCTGCAGTCAAACACTCCTTGAAAGACCTTCCTTCAACTACTACTGAGGGGAAAGCTAGGGGGTTCAGTATCCTAAAAACCCATGAGGGTTCACCACTGATACTGGAGTTTTTGCCTTGGGGACCATTCTTTCTGATGCTGTGGAGTTGCTATTGGAGGTCTGTCATTTACCTTCCCCTTGTCCTGTTAGAATGACTCAGACTTGCACTTGTGCTTAAAAAGATATGACTACCCTTCCTCCAGGTCTGATTTGGTCTTAAAGACTCAGAGTATGAAGAGTTGCAAGTCTAGAGGTCTGGGCTCAAAGCACTTGACTTGTTTACTTTTAGGCATGTGTAGATAGAGCTTCAAGTGAAGTTAGGGTTTGGGGTCCTACATGCCATCTTTATAAGAAAGCCTCTAGCAGCCTGGTTACATGTATTTAAGTTTTCAGTTCTTTGCAGGACATTGATTTACATTATCAATTTTATTCAAATCATGAACTTGTGTTTATCAACCCTGAATGATCAATGGTCAAAAATAAGCCTGTTATGGGTGTGGTACTCAGAGGGAAACACCAGGAAGGCTTGACTGTATTTAGTTTACTATTTCATTCCTAACTTTCATAAAGAGAAAGTCAATCCTTGGTTTTGAGAAAACATAAACTGCCTGGCTTATTTAGAAGTCTCTACAAGATGCAGTGAAGACCCAGCAGTCTTAACCTAGGGACAATGTGTGCACGTGAGATGGAAAGGCACGTGATGGGAATTGACAATGGAAGCCCACCTCGTAGACTACACCTTCTTTGGTAAGGACGAGACCTTACCTGCATAGTGCTTTTAGAAAGTTACTCAATAATTCATTTAAAAATTCTGGCTTATAAATTGCATTATAAATAAAATACTCAGGAGGTACTGGTTATTAATGAACAGGGAACAACTTTGCCAGTGACCCACGTACCATCCAGGTGATCCCATTTAACTTGATTAAAACCATTCAATTGAGAGCAGCTGAGGTCAACGATCCCAGGCTCAGCTGTAAGGCTACTAGGATGCAGTTTTGGTTAGACCACATACTAACTCATCACCCTGGAGACTTATTGCCTCAGTTCTTGTCTATAAAGTGAGGCTAGTGAATAAGTGGTTCAGGCCAGAATACTGGAGTCAGTAGCCTTTCCCTTCTCCAGGAGATCATTCCCAACCCAGGGATCGAACCCAGGTCTCCCTCATTGCAGGCAGATTCTTTACCAGCTGAGCCACCAGAGAAGCCCGAGAATACTGGAGTGGGTAGCCTATCATTTCTCCAGCAGATCTTCCCACCCCAGAAGTCAAACCACGATCTCCTGCATTGCAGGCAGATTCTATACCAGCTGAGCTACCAGGGAAGCTACAGTGAATAAGTGTTTCTAAAAGGAACAATTCAAGGATTTAGTGAGTCCAGAGTCACTTGGCGTAAACGCATCAAATAAATGCTCCTGGACTCTTTTGCCATCTTCTATCAGATTCTTCCACAAGGAGCCCAGTGAGGCCTGCAGTCAACCCTCAGAGACTCACACAGCTAGCTGAGTCCCATCTGGAACACTATTCTACCCTGGGGATTCTCAGTCTGGAGACCCAGTGTGCACACATATTCTACACACCATCTGTAGATGAGTCTCAAACATTAGTTTTCAGATTCAGGTACATGCTTGCTGTGACTAAATTAAAAATTTACTAACATATCTGGTTATGAAAGACAGTAAAGAATCTGCCTGCAATGCGGGAGACACAGGAGACATGGGTTCGACCCCTGGGTTGGGAAGATCCCCTGGTCTGACAAACGCTGGGCAGCTCCCGTACCAGCTAAGTCACCAGCCACCGACCTTACGGGAGCTGAGGGTGTCTCAGTCACCCTGGGACCCAGCGATCTCTCGGCCTTGGGGTCCGCCTGCACCTGAGTGGTATTAACAAGTGCTGCTGCAAGTTGCTAGCTAACTGCACTCTGGAACTAACTCCAGGGTTGTTTTGGAGGGAAGCACCCCTTTTCAAGGTCCCAAGCCTCGGGAGAGGCCTAGTTAAACCTGGGCGGCCGGCCCATCAGAGACAAAAGCTAGAAAGCCAGTCCCACTCCCCTGGATGGTGGGGAATCTAGGAAGAAGCTTGTCGAGGGACGTTCCATTCCCATAGAGGGCCAGAAAGCAAAAGACACACAGTTTGTCCTGAGTCCACCGACCAGGCAGGTTTGCTAAGGAGTTAAGGGCTGAAAAGCCCGGGCCCCTCCAGATGGTCCAGCCTCGCCCTCCCGGATAAAAGGTCACCGCAGGACGGGGGACACGCCGCGCACACCTAGCGACGGCGCCCCAAGCTCTCCGCCCGCGCCCAGCAGTCTGCTGACGGGGATGCGAGCCCGCCAAGGGCCCCCACTCACCGGACGGTCGGGGAGCCCTCCGAGGCCGCCCAGCTCGGCCAGCACGGGCGTCTGGAGCAGGAGCGCCGGGCGTCGCATGGCCGCGAAGAAACACGGGCGCAAGGCGCGTGGACGCAGCCGGCGGGCGGAGCGCACTGGGCGCCCGGGCGGCTTTAACGCCTGTTCCCGCCCCGCACGGGGAACGCCGGCGCAGGTGGGCGCGGTGGGCGGCGTGCTCTGGAGTCGGCGCCAAATGATCCCGGGAAGGAGATGGGCTGTTTAAACAATAACAACAACAACAAAAAAAAACAATTGGTTTACAATGTTGTGCCAATGTCTGCTGAAAAGCAAAATGACTCAGTTACACACACACATATACAATCTTTTTTAAATGCTCTTTTCCATTATGGTTTATCCCAGGAGACTGGATTTAGTTCCCCGTGCTGTAGAGTAGGACCTTGTTGTTTAACCATTCTAAATGTAATAGCTTGCATCTCTCTCCCTCTGCCTGTGTGCTCAGTCACGTCCCACTCTTCGCAACTCCATGGGCTGTAACCTGCCAGGATCCTCTGTCCATGGGATTTTCCAGGCAAGAATACTGGAGGGGGTTACCATTTTCTCCTCCAGAGGATCTTCCCAACCCAGAGACGGAACCCAGGTCCCTTGTGTCTTCTGCATTGGCAGGCAGATTTTGTACCACTGCACCACCTGGGAAGCCCACCCCAAACTCCTGCTCAACCTCTTCCCCTCCACTCCTCCCTCTTGAACCATGAGCCTGTTCACCAAGTCTGAATCTGTTTCTGATTTATAGACAGGTTCATTTGTGCCATATTTTAGATTCCACATATAAGTGATATCATATAGTATTTGTCTCTTTCTGACTTACTTCATTTAGTATGATAATCTCTAGTTGCATCCACGGCCCTGCAAATGGCATTATTTTGTTCTTTTTATGGCTGAGTAGCATTTCATTGTATATATGTACCACATCTTCTTTATTCATTCATCTGTTGAAAGGCATTTAGGTTATTTCCGTGTCTTGGCTATTGTGAACAGTGCTGCCATTATTTCTTTTTGAATTGTAGTTTTGTCTGGATATATACTGTTTTTAGCTTTTTGAGGAAAGTCCATACTGTTTTCCATAGTGGCTGTACCAACTTATATTCCCACCATTTTAACAGTATTAACTCTTTCAAACTAACAGCATGGGATATATTTCAATTTCTTTGAGTAATCTTCAATTTCCTTTATTAAAGTTTTGATAGATCTCAGCCTATAAGTCCTTCACCTCCGTGGTCAGGTTTATTCCTAAGTATTTTATTGGGGGTGTGTGTGATTTTAAAAGGTACATTTTTTTTTTTTAAACATTCCCTTTCTGATATTTCATTGGTGTAAAGAAATGCTACTGATTTCTGTAGGCTAACCTTGTATCCTGCTGCCTTGCTGAATTCATTTTCAGTTCTAGTAGTTTTTGTGTGGAGTTTTTAGGATTCTATATATAGTATTATGTCATCTGCATATAATGACAATTTTACCTCTTCCTATGGTCAGAGGTTCATGACACTGTCCAGGAGTCAGTGATCAAAACAATCCCCAAGAAAAAGAAATGCAAAAAGGCAAAATGGTTGTCTGAGGAGACCTTACAAATAGCTGAGAAAAGAAGAGATGCTAAAGGCAAAAGAGAATAGGAAAGATATAGCCGTTTGAATGCAGAGTTCCAAAGAATAGCAAGGAGAGATTTAAAAAAAGCCTTCCTCAATGATCAATGCAAAGAAATAGAGGAAAACAATAGAATGGGAAAGACCAGAGATCTCTCCAAGAAAGTTAGAGATACTGAGGAAACATTTCATGCAAACATAGGCACAATAAAGGAGAGAAATGGTATGGACCTAACAAAAGCAGAAGATATTAAGAAGAGATGGCAAGAATACACAGAACTATACAAAAAAGATCTTCATGACCCATATAACCACAATGGTGTGATCACTCACCTAGAGCCAGACATCCTTGAATGTGAAGTCAAGTGGGCCTTAGGAAGAATCACTATGAACAAAGCTAGTGGAGGTGATGGAATTCCAGTTGAGCTATTTCAAATCCTAAAAGATGATGCTGTGAAAGTGCTGCACTCAATATGCCAGCAAATTTGGAAAACTCAGCAGTGGCCACAGGACTGGAAAAGGTCAGTTTTCATTCCAATCCCAAAGAAGGGCAATGTCAAAGAATGTTCACATTACAACACAATTGCACTCATCTCACACGCTAGCAAAGTAATGCTCAAAATTCTCCAAGCCAGGCTTCAACAGTGCATGAACCATGAACTTCCAGATGTTCAACCTGAGTTTAGAAAGGCAGAGGAACCAGAGATAAATTGCCAACATCTGTTGTATCATAGAAAAAGCAAGAGAATTAAAAAATAAATCTACTTCTGCTTTATTCATTACACCAAAGCCTTTGACTCTACAGAGCACAACAAACTGTGGCAAATTCTGAAAGAGATGGGAATACCAGACCACCTTACCTGCCTCCTGAGAAATCTGTATGCAGGTCAAGAAGCAACAGTTAGAACTGGACATGGAATAACAGATTGGTCCCAAATTGGGAAAGGAGTATGTCAAGCCTATATATCATCACCCTGCCTATTTAACTTATATGCAGAGTATATCATGTGAAATGCTGGACTGAATGAAGCACAAGCTGGACTCAAGATTGCCAGAGGAAATATCAATAACCTCAGATATGCAGATGACACCACCCTTATGGCATAAAGTGATGAGGAACTAAAGAGCCTGTTGATGAAAGTGAGAGGACAGTGGAAAAGCTGGCTTACAATTCAACATTCAGAAAACAAAGATCATGGCATCCAGTCCCACCACTCCATGGCAAATAGATGGAGAAACAATGGAAACAGTGACAGACTTTATTTTGGGGGGCTCCAAAATCACTGCAGATGGTGACTGCAGCCATGAAATTAAAAGACACTTACTCCTTGGAATAAAAGCTATGACCAACCTAGACAGCATATTAAAAAGCAGAGACATTACTTTGCCAACAAAGGTCTGTCTAGTCAAAGCTATGGTTTTTCCAGTAGTCATGTACGGATGTGAGAGCTAAACTATAAAGAAAACTGAGCACCGACGAATTGATGCTTTTGAGCTATTGTTTTGGAGAAGACTCTTGAGAGTCCCTTGGACTGCAAGGAGATCCAACCAGTCCATCCTAAAGGAAATCAGTTCTGAATATTCACTGGAAGGACTGATGTTGAAGCTGAAACTCCAATACTTTGGCCACCTGATGCGAAGAACTGACTCATCGGAAAAGACCCTGATGCGGGGAAATATTGAAGGCAGAAGAAGAAGGGGATGACAGAGGATGAGATGGTTGGATGGCATCACCAACTCAATGGACATGAGTGTGAGCAAGCTCCGGGAGTAGGTGATGGACAGGGAAACCTGGCATGCTACAGTCCATGGGGTCACAGAGTCGGACACAACTGAGTGACTGAACTGAACTGAACCTCCACTTTGGATGTCTCTTCCCAGGTGGCACAGTGGCCGGCCTGCCAATGCAGGAGGCATAAGAGATGCAGGTTTGACCCCTGAGTTGGGAAGATCCTCTGGAAGAGGAAATGGCAACCCATTCCAATATTCTTGTCTGGAAAATCCCATGGACAGAGGAGCCTGGCAGGTTACAGTCCCGGGGACTGCAGAAAGGCAGACACAGCTGAGCACACACACACATATATTACATTTAAGTTTTTGATGTAGACAAGTTTCACCCTTGTGCTTCCACCTCACTTCCCCACCTCCACCCCCAGCAAGCACTTAGGTAGTAAGCAAGCACTAAGTTGGTCTCAGTCCAACTCAGGCCTCTTGCCCAAAGGCTGCACTAATGACAGGCATGTTTCTGTGGCTGAATCTCAAAAGCAGCAGGCAACAATTTAATTAGCTCCAAGTCAATAAACCTCCATGAACCCCAGCAAGTCAGTAAAGCATAAGCCTCACTAGTAATTATCAGCAAAAGATTATTCACGTAGAACTATGATGCTTAACATTTGGCAGTATCTAACATAGAATATTTATAATTTTCTGACAATGACTAACAATGAAGAATGGCATCAGAATGCATTAGAATTAATTCTGCTACAATCCTTAATTTAGAAAGAAAAAAAAAAACTCCCACAAAAGGATATAACACAGGAAAACCCCAATTGGTATATAGTCAATGGATAGACAATTTACAACATAATTTCATGGATGCTTTGTAAAATTTTTCCCAAATAAAGTGCCTACATGAATATTTGATGTAGGAATATGTTAATGTTAGTAGGAATGGGCACCCTGTGTCACTCATGTATGTATTAAATATAACTACTCATCATATAATTCCCTCACTTGAATAATTCCTTATATTAAGCAGCCCTTACAATCTGCCTCCAGATCTCATTTTTTATGCTAAACACTTTTGGGGTCAAGACATGATTTGGGAGTTCAATTTGAGAATTTGTGAGCATTGCAATGAAAGCAATCTGATGAGATAAGCCAGATGAGCACGTGGACAGTCACCCAGCTTCATCTCCCTCAAGGTACACAAACCAACACCCCTTCCTTTAATCACAGTACAATTCAAATCTGGCAAGTGTACCCCAGTTCTTTAGGGCCAACCCCCTGTCTCCCTATAGAAAGTAGAACTTAGAAATTCTCCCTACAAAGTCATAAAATAACTTCAGAATTTCAAGAGCGGTAGGCTAGTGGAACGTTCTGTTTCCCTCATTCTCACAGGATTGAGTCTTCTCACTGCCTGATCTGTTTAGAGTTTTCACAGCCTAGTCCTGCTGACCTTGCTAGCTGGTATGGATTAGGTTTTGCTGTGAGTGATGGAAAACTCAAACAGCATTTTCCTAAACAAGACAGAAGACTCCAAGTAGGTGGTAAAGGGCTGTGTGATTGTCCACAATGACTGTTGCTCTGCGGGATCTGACAGATTCAGGGCTCTGGAGAAGAGGATTCTAGATGCTGGGGAGGGTCTGATAGAGGGCATGGGAAGGATTCAGGGAGAATCACATCAAATGCTTTTTGCTGGGCTTGAAGTCTACAACTAATTAATCAATATTAACTTGGTGAGAGGGCAGTGAGGGGAAGCTTCTGCAGTTCTAGAGAAACTAAAATAACCAGGGCATTCAACTCAACTCAGGGGCATTTGCTATATAAATCCACTGTGCTCCTTGCCCAGGAATTCCCCACTCTCTGAGCACAGGCCTGGCCAGTGACAGGGACTCTGGGGTGGGATGGGGAGGAGGCATGACACCTAGCAAGACCCCTAGAAAACCCTGCAGTGTGCTGAGGGTCAACATAAGTCATTAATAGACAGCTGCCCATCCCTAAAAGAGGACATCTCAATGGGAAATGCCTGGCTCTCCTTCAGAATCTTTCAGACCCGAGGAAAAACCAGATGTCCACTTGGGCCTTTAAAGCTGTCAAAAGCCAACACTCCATGGCTTCGGGCCCTGAGCTTCCATGAACTGCAAACATCCTGACCACTCTCCACGGGTCCCTGTGACCCCCAGCCCGCCTCCAACAACCAACCTTGAGCCTTTAATCCCAATAAGGGCTCCAGTAGCTTATCCACTGTGACAAGAGGAACCTCCTACCACCTTAGAAATGCAAGCTCCCGGCTTCTCCAGAGCCTTCTACCAGGCAAATCTGGGAGACCCTGTAGGAGAAAGCCTAGTGGGGGTGGGGAGTTGGTGTTAGTTTGAACAATTTATTTGTTTTCATTTCTTGGCTGAGCCACAAAGCATGTGGGATCCTAGTTTCTTAACCAGGGGTCAAACTGGTGCCCCCAGTAGTGGAAGCAGAGTCTTAACCACTGGACACCAGGGAAGTCCCAGTTCTGAACAATTTAAGTGCTTCTCGGTGCAGTCAGCCTGACCTCAAAATGCTGCCTCTTTGGGCACAACCTGATACTCTCATTCAGCTCTTCTCTTTTGTTTTTCTAACCCATTTGGAGCCTTACCTTAGTTTCTACTGGTTACTTGTCCCTGGGGTTGCTGACCTAGTTTCGAATGTTGGTTTTGGCTCTTACTTGCATTCCTTGACTTTCCGTGTTTACCTGTCTGTGATTGCATCACAACTTTCAGAGACAGAGAAGCCTCGTTCCTCTGCCTCATCCCTACTGGAGGACGCAGTTGAGGTATTTGCCAGCCTCGCCCTGAAGGCAATTAGAGAGGAGGGCTCTGGAAGCTTGAAGTTTCATCTCCACTCTTCACCCTCCAGGGAAGAGAGGGGGGCCAGAAAAACTGGGTTAATAATCAATTACATTTTCATGATGAAGCCTCCATAAAAATCCCTGATCTATCATGTAGGAGGGGCTTCTCTGGTGGCTCAGATGATAAAGAATCCACCTGCAATGCAGGAGACCTGGGTTTGATCCCCGGGTGGGGAAGATCCCCTGGAGAAGGAAAGGGCAACCCACTCCAGTATTCTTGCCTGGAGAATCCCATGGATAGAGGAGTCTGGTGGGTTACAGTCCATGGGGTCACAAAGAGTCAGACACAACTGAGTGACTCATACACACAAACACACACACACACACACACACACACACACACACACACACAAGCACACCATGTGGGAGAGCATCATACATCCTTGTGCTTCACACATCCCAAATCCACAGGGACGGGAGCTCCTGCACTTGGGACCCTTCTGAATCCCGCCCTGTGTATCTCTTCATCTGGCTGTTCATTTGTATCCTTTATCAGATCTTTTGTTAGATAATAAACTGGTAATTGTGAGTGTTTCCATGAGTTCTGTGAGATGTTATAGCAAATTACTGAACCTGAGGAGGGGATCGTTGGAACCCCAAATTTGTAGCCAAGTTGACTAGGAGCACGAGTGACCTGGGGACCCACTACTTAGGATGGGAGTCTGAAGTAGGGTCTGTCTTGGGAAACAGGTCCCTTAACCTGTGGCTCTGATTCTGACTCCAGGCAGATGGTGTCAGAGCTGAATTGAATTGTAAGTCACCCAGCTGGCGTCAGAGAATTGGTTGGTGTGAGGGGAAAGCCACATGTCTGATGTCAGAAGTGCTGTGAGTAGAGAGAGTGGAAGAATAGAGTTTTTCTCTTTCGTTTAGTCAATTGAAGTCATCAGGGACTTTGCCAGGTGACGTCTGGTTATATAGACAAACCACATGTGGATCCTTGAGTCAGAGATGAATAGGAAATTTTGTGTGGTTTTGGGGACTCTAAGGATATGGAAATATCTGCAATTAATCATTATCCGAACTTCCCACCAAAACTTTACTGAGAAAACCTATCCAGCCCCTAAAGCCCAGAACAGGTGTCTTTGAAATGATCTGCCAGGTCTAGGTCATTGCTGTAATAACTCCAGATGTTTTTTTATAAATCTGATTAATAAAAGGCTTAAATAATCATATTTAACTTCCTAAAATAGATAAGATCTGTATAACTCTTACAACATAAATGAATGTGCTGGTGCTGTGGAAGCCAGCAAAGGAAAAGACTTGCTTTAGGGTTTCATTTGGTGTCCAAATGCAAGGACACTGGAACATAAAAGACTTGGAAAATTTCCATGAGCCAATGGACCATTTTCCAGTAACAGCTCAGGACTAGTGATAGTGAAGTTGTGTATGAGGCCAGAGGTTTATATAATATCAAGTTGGTATTAGTATCAATTTGCAAGTTTGTTTCCATTAGATGAGCTTCAAGTGTGAGAGTAAGCATGTGTTGATGGAGGATGTTTATCTTTCTTCCTAGAGTGATATTACTTTTGTTATCTCAAAAAAACAAAACAAAACTGGATAATTTCTGGAACATTTATCTATTTACCACAGCAAAGCCAGGAAATGTGTCTATTGACATTCAAAATAAGAAATATACTTGTAGTTTAAAAAAACAGTAGAAAAAATGATTCCCCAAACTGGATACCTTTCAACATTTGTAGATTTTTGTTTAATTTGAAGCACTGACAATAGTTAGTCAAACGCACCATACTTTTTATTTTCTGCTTGAGAAGCATAGACAGAAAGGAGCCAAAAGACTGAGAAATTGAAAACTACTATAAAACTGCCTTCATTTTTCCTAATTAAAGAGTAGGGCTGTCTGATTCAGAAAAGAGTCTGAATCAGGCAGCACTTCATAAGAAGTGTAATTTATGACAACCCTTGATAGGGACAGAAGAATCAAATTAAAAGACTTAGAGAATATTTTTTAATTTAGTAAAATAAAAACTAATCATTTGTAACTCATTGGCATCTCATTTTTTGATGCATTTGCTTTAGGACTTAATAGACTATAAACACATACATCCCTTCTTTGATTATCTCTGACAGAGTGATCTGTCTGGAATGACACAAAATTTCAGAATAATAGAGTCTAAATTAATGAACCATCTTGACTTGGCCTTTATAATGTCAGTCAGAGGTATATCAATTGCTGGTTTGGGGGTCAACAAGTTTTTTAACATTCCCAGAAAAGTTACAAAGTGAAAGTCGCTCAGTTGTGTCTGACTCTTTGCAACCCCATGGAATTCTCCAGGCCAGAATACTGGAAAGGGTAACCTTTCCCGTCTCCAAGGGATCTTCCCAACCCAGGGATCGAACCCAAGTCTCCCTCATCGCAGGCGGATTCTTTACCAGCTGAGCCACCAGGGAAACTCAGAAAAATTACAGCTATGTGACACAATGATTGTGCATTTCTACTAACAGCCACCAGAGGTCTACTTGCCATTGCAAATCCTCTAAGCCTTGTACAGAAATGTGAACCACAGACAAGCAGGGTGGGCAGCCTCGCTGGTAAGCAATACAGACTCTCTAGCCCTCCAGACCTGCTGAATCAGAGTCTGCACTGTAGGTGATTTGTACATTTGACAACCTCTATGCTGATGCTGGGAGGGATTGGGGGCAGGAGGAGAAGGGGACAACAGAGGATGAGATGGTTGGATGGTATCATTTGAGTTGGTGATGGACAGGGAGGCCTGGCGTGCCGCGATTCATGGGGTCGCAAGGTGTCAGACACGACTGAGTGACTGAACTAAACAGACCCTAGGTTACAGGAGGAAAACATTTTATGTTCAATATATGATCAGAGATTTGAAAGCTCAGAGGATCTCACCATCTAGTTCCATGCTCAATCTCCTATCTTCCAATTGGCTGGTTTTTTGTAAAAACATTACAGCTCAAAAACTTTTTCTTTCTTAAAAACAGTTACCCTAAAGGGTTTCTCTCATGACACGTTCTAATCCTATAAATTATCGTAGTCACAAACACATTTTATCTAATCTCTGATTTATACATTTGGGGAACTGAAAGAGTTCTTAAGTATGAATTAACACGAGTCTAAATTTCCTCATTTTATAGAAAGAAACCCCCGGGCTGAGGATTTTCAGAACGTGGTGATCTAAATGAAATTCCCTTCCCCTCCACTCCCAAATCCAAGAACTCGCCAAGAGCCAGGACCTGTGGTGGAGTAAATCAGGGCTTGGGTTCTCCGTGGGGGCCACTTCCTGCCCCGCTTCTTTGCAAAAGAAGTGGTACTGAGCTTGGTGAGCTTGGATAAAGGAACAGAGCTTGTCAATTAAGATATGCAGAACTAGGACTTCCCTGATGGTCCGGTGGCTAAGACTCCATGCGTGCTTCCAGGGCAGGGAGCCTGGGTTCTATACCTGGTCAGGGAACTAGATTCCCAAGTGCTGCAACTAAGAACTGGTGATTGCAAGTCGCTCAGTCATGTCAGACTCTTTTCAACCCCATGGACAATACAGTCCATGAAATTCTCTAGGCCAGAATACTGGAGTGGGTAGCCTTTCCCTTCTCTAGGGGATCTTCCCAACTCAGGGATCGAACCCAGGTCTCCCTCATTGCACGCGATTCTTTACCAGCTGAGTCACCAGGGAAGCCCAAGGATACTGGAGTGGGTAGCCTAGCCCTTCTCCAGCAGATCTTCCCAACCCAGGAATCAAACTGGGGTCTCCTGCATTGCAGGTGGATTCTTTACCAACTGAGCTATCAGGTGCGCCAAATAAATAAATATTTATTTATTTTTTTAAAAAGTTTTGCAGAACTCTAAGGTCTGCTCTGTCCTACTTGAGTGTGTCAGAATTCCCTAAAGGGACATAAAGGTTTGGGCAAGCCTTCCCTGCCATAGGTGCTGGGAGAGCTCGGGATGACGAGAGATCAAGGATGCTTCCTCTCCCTGCCTTAGAGGGGGAGCATCTACAACAGGATCACAGGAAGGGGATCTGGAAGGATCTTGGCTCTAAAGGTGTCCAGAGGCCAAAGAGGACACACAGAAAGAACACTCAGATCTTATGCCCAATTGAAAAGAACTGCTGGAGCTGACAAATGGAATCCTAAAAATTAAAATTGAAAAGAGTACTTAAGAACAAAATTAGAGGACAACTGATAAAAAAGATTTCCCAGAGCTTTAAAAATCCTTACCAATTTAAGGGATGAACCGAGAAAGTGATGGTAGCTGATGAGGACTGTATTCATGGTCTGGAAGGTCAAGGACCACCAGTACCACAAACCACCAAGCAAAACACGCAAAGAGATGGAAATCACGAGGGAAACGGAGAGAGATCTGGAAAATAGATGCTGGACATCTATCATTTGAATAATACATATTATTGAAAGAAAAAGAAGGAACATGAGAAGTAGAAGAAATCATTTAAAATAACTTAGAAAAGTTTCCTAAGCCAAAGAAAAACTTGAGTTTTTAGGGTCAAAAGGTTCAGAATTCTTGACTGGATTCAGGAGACACACACACACTGAGGCATAATCTGCTAAAACAAGTTTCCAGGATTTTCCTTTTTTGACTTTTTTTGGACTTCTTATCTGCAGCACTGCAAATCTAAATTTGTACCTTTAGATTTTGGAAGAAACTCCTGAGAATTCTATATCAGGCATTGCAGTTGTTTACCTGTTAAGGTGAAAGAAAGATATTGAGGACATTCACTAAGTCAGAGAATAAATCACTGAGTTTTCCATCTTAGGTATATAACAGAAAAAGACCTTTCCAAAGACCAAATGTTATTGATATATACACCTACCAATCATCTATCCATCTATTCATTGTTGTTGTTTAGTCTCTGAGTTGTGTCCAACTCTTTGCGACCCCATAGACTATAGCCCACCAGACTCCTCTATCCATGGGATTTCCCAGGCCTTTATACTGGAGTGGGTAGCCATTTCTTTATCCAGGGGATCTTCCTGACCCAGGGACTGAACCCACGTCTCCTGCATTGCTGGCAGATTCTTTTACCGCTGAGCCACTGAGGAAGCCCAAATAGACAGGTACTGAACTCAATAAATATCAATAGGAAAGTCCCTGACTACTCATACACATATGCTTATGTAGATAGACATCTAGCATTTTTAGGTAAGTTATACTTAGAGGTTTCTGACAAGGTATCTGAATACCTTGTCTGCCATATTTCCAGAAATGGAACTGGTCTGGTCTCTGTGTTTTGTGTGTGAATGTGTGTCAGCTTGCTCAAGGAAATCTAACCCTTCACAGAGCCTTACCTTATTGCAGGAATGTTTCCAGTGTCTCAGCTGGGCTGCCTCAGTCTCACAGCCTCTCTTCTACCCTACCCTGAAAGCATTCTAAAACAGATTTTTGCTTTGATTGGATTTTTGTTATATCTGGTAGCAAGAATTCAGAGACCATTTTCCAGTGGAAATCCACATGTTTCAGTGGATTTCTGGGCTACCGAATAATTTAGTAATTTATGGATAACTAATAAAAGTCAAGGCTATGGTTTTTCCAGTGGTCACGTATGGATATGAGAGTTGGACTGTGAAGAAAGCTGAGTGCTGAAGAATTGATGCTTTTGAACTGTGGTGTTGGAGAAGATTCTTGTGAGTCCCTTGGACTGCAAGGAGATCCAACCAGTCCATCCTAAAGGAGATCAGTCCTGGGTGTTCATTGGAAGGACTGATGCTGAAGCTGAAACTCCAATACTTTGGCCACCTCATGTGAAGAGTTGACTCATTGAAAAAGACCCTGATGCTGGGAGGGATTGGGGGCAGGAGGAGAAGGGGACGACAGAGGATGAGATAGCTGGATGGCATCATCGACTCGATGGACATGGGTTTGAGTAAACTCCGGGAGTTTGTGATGGACAGGGAGGCATGGCGTGCTGTGATTCATGGGGTCGCAAATAGTCAGACACGACTGAGCGACTGAACTGAACTGAACTGACTGAATAAATGCCTGCCAAATACAGAAATAAAGGCATGGAAAGAAGAAATCCCTAGGTCTTGTTGAACACTGCAGTTCTGATCATTGATGACTAATTGTGATTGGCATTATTAGCTAAAGGCTTTTTTTAAAAACCCTTTTTGAATTTGTTACAATACTGCTTATGTTTTATGTTTTGGTTATTTGGTCGGGAGGCATGTGGGAATCTTAATCAGGGATCGAACCCACACCCCCCGCTTTGAAAGACAAGTCTTAACCACTGGACCGCCAGGGAAGTCCTCAGTATCAGATAACTTTAAATTTACACTCTAGGTAAGATCATTTGATGTAAACTTGAAATAGTGGAAAGCAGCTCCTATCCAGATTAAGGAAATGTTTATCAATCCCTACAAACTCACAGTCAATGTCAATTCCAGTATAATATCAATAGCTCCATCAGTAAAGTAGTTGTTGAGTTATACTGAAGCCTTCACTCTCCTTTTCTTTTCTCATTTCCTTACTGTTTGTTCTCAGTGCTCTCCTGTTCACAGTTACTTTCTGTTTGAGGCCACCTTGGAGCCTTCTTTTTATCCAAATTGTGTCTTTGACTTAAAAAAAGATCATTCTACGTGTACAGCTCGGTCTTAATTTCAAGGCAACGTTCATTACATTTCCCCCACTTCCTTGAATCATGGGTTCTTATAATGTGCTTGCCTTCAGATGATTTTTTCCCCCAGAAGACACTCACTGATCTTCAGTATCTCTCTGCTGATTCATTCGTGTTGTGTCATCTATCACATACCTCCTATAATTAATATTCAAACTGAGGAAATTAAGGAAGGTACTTCCAGGGATTAAACTGCCTCACATCAGATGAAGACATTATTGTGGGTAGGTTCGGTTTTCCTAGCTGACGTACTGGATGTGTGGCAGGGTCATTCGCTGAAACATTTCAATGTGTTTCTTCTTTCGGTCTCCCGCAGGTATTTCTAGAAGATGAATGCTGACATTACTCTCAGGCCACGCTGGGCAGAGCAGAAAGCGGGAGCTGGCTGGTGCTCACTGAAGTCAACGTGTTCTGTGTCCCAGAGAGAGAGGAGAGAGACTTTCTGTTATTATTGCTTGCTCCTTCCTCCCTCCCTCCCTCTCTCCTTCTCTCCCTTCATTCCTTCCTTGCTTCCTCCCCTCTGTGCTTCCTTCCCTATCTTCCTATAGATTGATCATCCCGAATGTCCTGGAGATCCGCACCTCAGCACCTCTGGGGGAGTCTGTCTCATGTAACCAGTTGTCTCAGGCTTTGCGGCAAAAGAGGAAGGAGGTCTTCTTGGGCTGGGTGTGTGGAGCAGCTCCCTTCTGGGACCACAGGCTCAGAGGCCTATGTGATGGGGCACCAGGAGTGCTGAGAGGCCCATGTGCATCTTCTCCCTTCCGAGTACCACCCAGGCCTCCTGGGCTCTTAGTGTGCTGGCGAGGGGAGGGAGACACTTGTATGGATAGAAGGGGAATTTTCTGCTGGTCCCCTCTGAATACAAATCCTAAATTTGGGGCTTCCCTGCCAGCTCAGTGGTAAAGAATCTGTCTGCAGTGCAGGAGACTTGGTAGAAGCCACGGGTTTGATCCCTGGATCAGAAAGATCCCCTGGAGAAGGAAATGGCAACCCACTCCAGTATTCTTGCCTGGAGAATCCCATGGACAGAGGAGCCTAGTGGGCTATAGTCCATAGGGTCACAAAGACTCAGACATGACTAAAGACTAAATAGCAACAAGAAAATAATTACATTTCTTGGATGTATACATAGATTAAGGTTTGCAAATGCACATTCTCCACAAATGTCTATCACAGGATGGCAGTCTGGCCCCACTGCTATAATGAAATTTTGATTCTTGAGACTAAGATACCCAAAGGTCATGTCGATTCTACCCACCTGTGAGAAAAAAAAATGTATATGAAAATATGTACAAAGTGAAAGTGCTGGAAGCGATTATAGTTATGAAACATGTGTCAGGCATTGCTTAAGGGACTTAGAGTGGGATTCTCTATGAAGCAGTACTTGGAAAATTGTTTTCCAGGTTTACAAAACTGGATTTTAACACAAAATATCATAGTAAGTCTTTAAAATAATTTCAGGGCTGCCTATAACAATGCACTCAGAATCTCAAATTGGGCAATTTTCCTGTACTTAATTTTCTTTATTTGTTTGAGTTTGGTTGAACCTAGGAGATGTTGCCATTTTGTAGAACAAAATGTTTGTAGAACAAAACTGCTGACTGGCAATGATTTCATGTAGATTATTTACCCAGATAAATGAGGGGGCTCATGGTTTCTGGTCATACATGTGAAGAGCATGAAAGTCCTCACTCCTGTCTTTGCAATAAAAGAAAAGCTGAACAAAGTGAAGGGTCACAACTGTTCTTAGATGCTTCAGAGAACTGAGGTCACAGGCCAGCTGTCGCCACTAAAACTGGAAAGACAGACAGGTGGAGATAGTAGGTCACAGCCTCCTGGGAACAGAAGCTAGGGAGCAGATGGCTGCAGCCAACTTGGGGAAGAATGCTTGAAGGGGTAACTGACTAGTTTCTGGAGGTTCCGTGTGGGTGCCTTCTAACCCAGTGAGGGTTAGAAACTCCCCGTGTCTTAATCATAGGGAAAACCTCCCCACTTTCATGAATTTTACCTCCAGGAGCTCTGCCAGGTTCTCCTGTGAAGACTGGAGAAAAATCCCCCTGTGTTTGTGGCAGGTGGAGCGACAAATAAGTATTCTCAAAGATACGAGGACATTCTGTTCTCTTTAACAAGGACTGCCCTCAAGGGAAACGATTTTGCCAACGCCTCAATGACCAGAGCGAAGAGAAGTACCCATCTCCAGCCTCCTCTAGTCCTCAACGTGGGGGACAGGAGATACCGAAGGCAGACTCAGTAAAGGACTGAGGCCTAATTATCGGACTATATATATAAGTGCTTCCCCTCCCCCACCCCCTGTGACCACCAGATAGAGCTCCTGGGTAATAACAGGGCAACACAGATTAAGAACTGCAAACCTCAAGTCCTTATTTAAGGAGTCTTTGGGGAAATTCACAGACAGCAGGGAAGACAAAAACAACAGCCCTGGAGGAAATTTTAGCCTTGGACACCGCAGCCATAGGAAGCAGAAAACAGAGCCTAACTCCTAGCTGTGCCTGACTGTGCTCCATCCCTTCATTCGTGTCTGAGTCTGCAACTTTAGGGACTGCAGCCCACCAGGCTCCTCTGTCCATGGCACTCTCCAGGCAAGGATACTGGAGTGGGCTGCCGTGCCCTCTTCCAGGGGATCTTCCCCACCCAGGGATCGAACTCTACTCTCCTGTATCTCTAGCATTGCAGGCAGATTCTTTACCGCTAAGCCACCCAGGAAGCCCAGCTCCTAGCCATATAAATGTAAACTCTCATGCCTGGTTTCTCATCCCCAGCTCCTTCTAAGGGTTAAAGAGAGGCATGGATAGCCAGGAAGCACTCAAGGACTCTCAGAGGTGAGGGTGGGGACATACTGAATCATTTCCACGGGCATTTATATACAAGTTACCCCCAGGCTACAGCAGGCACCCAGTGCAACAGTTAAAGAGTCACAAATAAGTATGATCCATCATGAAGGATTTACCGATTACCAATGCTGAAAGGATTTGTCTAGGGCGGTCCATGCCTTCTTTCACAGATAAGAAAAAGGAGTGCTGAAAACACAATGAGCACTGCCCTGTACAATGTAAATAATGCAAGAGCCACATCTGGAGCCTGGCTTTCCTCACTGCAGGAATATATGTAAAACCAGAAAATATACTGAACAGGCAGGACTCTTGGGATGTTATCTTAGAGCTGAGTTTATTTTTTGTCCCCCACTGTTCAGGGATATTTGTTCCACAGTGGAAGTTCTTCCCTTACCTCCGAAGGAAAAATACATTTACTTTTTAATCAGCAGGTTCTTGATATAGTAATTTGCAGGGTCCAGACCTACATAATAAGCAGAGCTTCAATCCACCTTAGAGTAAACATCTCATGCCGTCTTTCCTTCCCCTCGCTTGCACACCCAGGCTGGGCCTGCTGAGGTCAGACCCCTTCAAATGCGAAAGGAGGGCGGAGTCATTTCCTCTCTTTTCTGCTCCTCCCGCAGTGGTGTCTGACCTTGTGATGCTGTGTTTCATAATACTAAATATATATTAGGTCTTCATCCCTGGTTCTCGCACAGAGCTCCTAAAACCCTTGAAATTTCCTAAATGATGAGAGTGACAAGGTATGTTTTTGTAATGTTGATCATGTGACATTTGGATGCATCTAAGGATGAGGGCTGGTTGCCAGGGAACCAGCCATGTGATCAGAGGATGGGCATTCGCATTCCTCCCATCTTACCTGACCCCAAGAAAGGGAGAGGGACTAGAGATTGAATTAACTGTCAAAAGCCAATGCTTTAATCAACCATGCCTGTGTAGTGAAACTTCCATAGAACCCCAAAAGATAGAGCTTCAGGACTGGTGAACACATAGATATTTGGGGAGAATGGTGCATCTGGAGAGGTCATGGAGGCTCCAAGTCATTTCATCATGCCTTGTTCTACGCATCTCTCCCACCTGGCTATTCCTGAGTTGTATTCTTTTATGTGTGTGTGTGTTAGTCACTCAGCTGTGTCCGACTCCTCGTGACCCCATGGACCTCACCCCACCAGGCTCCCCCATCCACGGAATTCTCCAGGCAAGAATACTGGAGTGGGTTGCCATTTCCTCCTCCAGGGATACTCTTTTATAAGAAATAGGTAATCTGGTAAGTAAAATATTCCTCTGAGTTCTGTAAGCTATTCTAGTGAGTTAACTGAACCCAAGGAGGGGGTTGTTGGAACTTCAGATCTACAGCCGGTGGATCAGAAGCACAGGGGACAAACAGGACTTGCTGCCAATGCCTGGGACAGGAGGCGGGGAAGCAGTCTTAGGACTGAACCCCCAGACTATGGGATCTGTGACTGTTTCCGAGTGGATACAGTCAGGGCTGACTTGACCTGTAGGACACCCAGCTGGCGTTGGAGAATTGCTTGTGGGTCTGGAATGCTCCCCATCTCCACCCACCCACCCCCCGCTTGGAACTGATGGTCAGAATCATGTAGACTTGGTTAAGTTGATGCAGGGACAGCAAGAAGTAAAAGGCAGTGGAGAGTTTTTACTTGAATCATAACATTTTAAGGTGGTTTCATGCTCTCTGAATTCACTCTTTCTCTCCTGAGGCACTTCTGAGAGTTTCTGGGACTCTTTCCCAGGGTTCAGCAAACATGTTCTGTAAAAGGCCAGGTAGCATTAATAAGTACATGAGGCTTTGCAGGCCCTGTGGTCTCTCTTGCATCTACTCTGCATTATAACACATCAAAGAGCGGGTGCACCACGTTCCGTAAACATACACAGCGGGCCGCAGTTTGCCAGTCCCTCATCTCTCCAGCCTTGGGCTGCTCTTGACCATGGCAAAAGAACTTTATTTCGTGGCTGTTCATGCCCCTCTCAGGTCTTTGGAAAGAGCAGAGCCCCTCAACTTCTCCTCTTCTGAAGGCCAGGGCTTTCCCAGAGGCTGCCTGAGCAGGTCCTAAGGAAAGCTTTCATTCCTTCTCTTGGTCTAGGTGCACCGGGTCAGGCCCACGGACACACTCACAAATCAATCCACACCCCAACTGAGCAGCCAGCCCTCATCCTGGCAATCTCTGTGCACACTGCCATCAAAACAACTGGCCAGGCAGTTCTGGACCTTCGATTCTTCAGGCATGAGTCAAATCCAAGCCCACTCTGTCTAGCTAGATGCGGGGGACAGGTGTTCTGAGTGGTCCTTCAAACACCCTCTTCCCTTCCGCCGCTTGAGGTAAAAGGCGTGGGTAGAGCTTATAACATGCTGATAGCCATCTCCAAACAAATTATCTCTACAAATGCCATTCATCCCTAACAAAGCGACCTCTTCAACCTTTAGTAGATGAATCATCTAACATGCTTTCCCATTTCCACAGGAGAGTCAGTCTCACAACGCACCAGGAACATGGCATCTTACCATTTTCGCACCTCAGACAAAACAAGACAGGAGATGCCCATTTCACCTTGTGGGAATAAAGCGCCAGCCCAGGACCACGCTCAGTGGCATCAGCCCTTGTGTTTCTCTTCCTTCCATCTGAGCTCCCCAGCGTGCCTCAAGATGGGGTCATCAAGCTCTCTCACATAAACTTAAATTTTTATTGTGATCAGACTCTAAAAGGTGTGATGAACACACACCACAAATGAACAAGTGAGTGCTCACAATCTCCCTTCCCTTTGTCTTCTACAGCACGTGTGAAACGTCAAGGAGGCGCTGCCGGGAGGAAAGAGGACAGATTCGAGCGGAGGGTGAGAAGGAAGAGTGAGGAAGAGTCATGAGAAAATTGGGTGGAGGGGGCAAGAGTGCAGAGCAAGGGACAGAGAGCCTGCTATAGCGGAGACCCTGGGGTGAAGGATGGGGAGGAAGGATTTTAGGATGCTTGGCTGTGTGTGCAATGCACTCATTTATTTTATTTTTTTATTTTTTGCGATGCACTTATTTAAAACACTGAACCCTTCTTCCAAGAAAAGCCACAAGAAATATCTCTGTGACTGTTTCATCTTCTGGTCCTTAACTGTTATTCCCAGAGGGGCTCCCACCGGGCCACGTGGGAAACTCTGCGTGGTCACTACTGTTTCCCCTTTCTACCTCCTCCTCTTGGTCAAAACAAAGCTCCCATCACATTCCTCTGTACACACAGATACTTGGTGGGGGACACGCAGGCTTTCACAGAAGTATTCAAAACCCAGCGCCATCCTGTCACATACGGACTTGCTAATAAGTAGAACTGTTTGAAAATAGAATCATGTGCCTGGTTAGGTCATGATTTGCCCAGAATACTGGGAATATTCAAATGTAACTGCATCTGAACCATTTCCAGGTTATTATAGGAGTCCCTTCATTGGGTGAGAATTTAGATGTCAAGCTTGCTTGCTGGCTTGCATGCTTCGCTTCAGTCATGTCCAGTGCTTTGCGATCCTATGGACCATAGCCCGCCAGGCTCCTGTGTCCATGGGATTTCCAGGCAAGAATACTGGGGTGGGTTGCCATTTCCTTCTCCAGGGGATCTTCCTGACCCAGGGATCGAACCCACATCTCTTGTGTCTCCTGCACTGGCAGGCGGGTTCCTTACCACTAGTGCCCCCTGGGAGGCCCAGATGTCAAGACCATCTGGATATCTGCAATTCTGGGTTTGCTATTCTAAGATTGTTGCTTACTGCCCATCTACACACTTAGAGATGTGAAAAGAATTCTTTTTTGGGGGGAACTAATCATGGTACATTGATTAGACCATGTTATTTATAAACTAGAAAAAGAGAGTGGATGAAAGATGTCAAAGCAGGAAATTGCCCTGTGGTTCAGTGGTTAGGACTTGGCACTTTCACTGCTGAGGGCCGAAGTTCAATCCCTGGTAGGGGAACTAAGATCCCACAAGTTGGAGGGAATAAAAGATATCTAAAAAAAAGATATCTAAGCAGAGTTACTCTTTTGGCTTACATGATTATTCTTCTCCTCTCTTAAGTAATACTTTGGTTTGGGATAAGACATTCATTTTGAACTCTTTATACTCTCAGCTTATCTACTTAGACCTGAATGTCCCCTTTGATATCCACATTTTATGACAGAGCAGAGGCTGTCCCAAGGCCGAGGGAGTGATGAATGGACCCTGTCCTGGCGCTGTGGTGTGTGGGACAAGGTGCCGTGTGTCATCACCCAATGCCCCACTTCCCCTTCAAGGAGATGAGGCTGGCAGCTTTTTTTTATCACTTCCTGGCTTCCCGTCACATACTATTTAATGGGGCAGGATAATTGACAGGATGTATACCGAGTTATGAGTAATACTCTTTCCCTAACAGCACCTAATCTTTTATTTGGTTGCTGTTACCCTATCATTAGCATTTCTCACCAGGACAAGAGGTCTGCCTAGTGAAAGAGCTGACATATTTGTGAGGAAACAAACTTGCAACCAAGGTAACTAATTTCATTTGCAGAAAATTTAGGACTTAGAAGAAGCAAAAAACAAACAAAAAAACCCAAGACAGTCTAAATAGATTTTAAAAGCTTAGTTACACTCTCACATTTAAAAATACAATGTTACATAAGCTTTGCATATGCAAACCATATGTGATTTTCAAATCCATTCCCTCCTCTGTAAATGAAGCAGTGTATACAACTTCTGTGCTCTCTCTCCACCTAACAATTTGATATGAACCCATGCATTATGAACACAGAAACAATTAATTCTAGAAAATGTAACAGTCAATCACTGGCATTTAAGTGTTTATGTATACATGTATTTGCATTTTATCCTGCAAAAGCAATAAGTCAAATATTAAAAAGCACATTTCCTGTCATAAGGAAATAAACTGGGAAAGTGACTTTGCCTCTGCTGGTGCACAGTGACATGAATACCCTTCCAGTTGAGCCAAGTCTGGTCAACTAGTCTTCTGTTGCCTGATGCTCCTCTGTCTTCCTGAACGTTCCCAATTACATTCTCCCATTTTCCACCTTGTTTCTAAGCCTTCTTCTTCAGTTTGTAACTTCATGGGGACACAGTCTGGAATCTTGCAGCTCTTTATACAGTTTTATTATCTCTTGGGAAAAAAGCAACTTTAAAGAGAGAGATGAAACCATACCCTGTAACTTACAAGGCACATTAGGCAGAAACAAAATGATTAACTGAAACCTTCAAACCTGCCTCCAAGAGTAAAAGGAAAGCACAGTAGTGCAAACAACTTGCTAAACACCCTTTCAACTGAGCATGGTGCAGGCGCATTGAGGGACTAGAATAACCCACAGTGAACTTCGGATGTCACAGTCTGAAAATCCATAGCATGGAACACATGGAACACCCTCACCCCCACCCCAAAATTGCAAAGACAGTCACACTTGCACAGACAACTCTTTTTTCCACCAGTCATTTCTGAGTATGCCCACCTTCCTTGCTCCCTACAACCACAATACCCCATGCAAAAGCCGATCAGGGAGACATCTCTGAGCATTGCCCCCATATCCTAGCTTGGCTGCCCTGCAAAACAGCCTTTTCTCTCTCTGAGAATGGTCTTACCGTTGCCTTGGTGCCTGGTCTTTATGCAACCAGCAAGGAGCCCACTTGCTCCACTACAGAGAGACAGAGTTATTCCCCCTCGTTCCCTTTACCTTTATTACCAGAGACCTCTTTCTCCTTCTCTATTTCTCTAACCTTGTTGTCTCTTTAAAACACTTAAAATAATTTTATCAAGCCTAAATATATGAGAAAAATGTATCCTTTGGTTTACTACTTACGCAAATATATTTAATCATTAGTCAGTGGGTAGGACCGAGACTGATAAATACTATCCTGTATTTTTTCCTTCTCTGTCGTGCAAGTTTCTGCTACCATTTGGGTACAACACAGGGTATAGTAAAAAGCACTAGAATGGGTCTTAGAAGACCAAATTTGGGATTCTTGTTGAACTCCTATTAACTCATTTCATTTGTGCTATGCAAATTTAAGATAGATGCAAATAAACCTATGTATGCACACAAACATGGATATACACACATAAACTTTTACGTGATCAGGTAATCACTACAAACTTCATTCTTTTTGCTTTTTTCAGCATAAATCGATAGACTTTTCCTGCCAAAACTTTTACACAACGCAAGTTGATTTTTTGAAGGTAGAGTAATACTGTTTTTCATTTGGCTTTCAAATAATCAATATTAGGAATCAGGGGTGTAGGATATGTATAATGATGTGCTGTCTGCAGGGGATGTCAGACGTATGCTAACCCTCTGCTGTGTAAAGAGATCATCTCTAAATCCCCCTGAGTGACTGTTTAGCTCAAGTTTAGAGTCTCTTAAGCTTATATTTGATGCTAAACCAAATAGGCCCTTAGGGAAGAATTAAGAACAAGCCAGACAGTGTAAAACTCTTATTTTGTTAAAGTTGGATAGTATTTGTTGGTTAGGTGTAACCAGGCTGATTACTCTGTATAATCTCTGCACATATAGCTGATGAAACAAAGTAAAGCAGGTACATAAGTGGAGTAAAGAGATTAAATGCTTTTATCTTATTATTTGCCACTCAGAGGGCTGCCCTTTCAGAAACCAGAATGTCATTCAGATTAATAGGCAAGGCCATGCCTCTAAGACCACAGGAATCAAAATTGGGGGTTGGGGGGAGAGGTGAGGAGCAAATCTTGACCCAAATGCCATGAACTTCCTTTTTGTATTTTCAAGTTTTGGATTTTATCCACAGAAATACTACTATTATTCAAACAATAAGAAACAGAGGAAAGGCATCAGTATTTAGCAAAAATTTAAGGAAACCAACATCAGCAAACATTCCTAAGAAACATTGTGTAAACACTAACTCTCTTTTAGGTTGGTATCATGATGACCTAAAATATGTTTCTTCATTTTAGGGAAGCTTTTATTTGTGAACATTTTTTTTTCTCTTAAAACACAGATTTTGCCTAAATTCTAAGTTGCATGTGCGTGCTCAGTTGTGTTGGACTCTTTGTGACCCCATAGACTGTAACCTGCCAGGCTCTTCTGTCCATGGAGATTCTCCAGACAAGAATACTGGAGTGGTTTGCTATGCCCTCCTCCAGGGGATCTTGCTGACCCAGGGATCAAAACTGCAATTCTTGTGTCTTCTGCATATGCAGGCAGATTCTTTACCAACTGCACCACCTGGGAAGCTCTAAGTTAAATTAAATTCTAAGTTAAAGTCATGCAAATACTTCTCCATAAGGCTAAATGATTTTTTTTAATTAGAGGTTACAAATTCAGTAATCACTTATACTTATTGCTTTTGTCACATTTTTTTTTTTCAGGGATTCTTTGGAGTTTGTTCTTATAATACTTGGGCTTCCCAGGTGGCACAGTGGTAAAGAATTCACCTGCCAATGCAGGAGCTGCAAGAGACATAGTTTCAATCCCTGGGTCGGGAAGATCCCCTGGAGGAGGGCATAGCACCCCACTCCAGTATTCTTGCCTGGAGAACCCCCTTGGACAGAGGAGCCTGGTGGGCCACAGTCCATGGGGTTGCAAAGAGTCGGACATGACTGAGTGACAAGCACTTCACTTCTTCTGTTTGGACACAGCTTTGCTGGATGCTTTAGTAACTGCTAGGTCTCACCACTGGTTTCAGCTACCACAGTGGGTTTTGTTTGGTACTAGGGTTCTGGCTGGGACCTGCTGCCTCCCCTGGGTGCCATGCTGTGTGCACTGGGTAGCAAACATTGGCAGTGCTGAGCACTGCCAAGCTGCTGGGTGCTGTGGTCCCGGCCACGCTGTTGCTCCTTGTCAAGCCATGGGTTCCCACTGTCCGCCTCTACCTCCACCACCCAAGACACCCCGTGTCCACGAGTTCTGCATCTATGGGTCAAAATACTACAAAAAACTTTTTTCAAAAATTTCCAAAAAGCAAAACTTGAATTTGCCTCACACCTCATGACAACTATGTATTTACATAGCATTTCCATTGTATTGGGTATTATAAGTAATGGAAAGGTTATTTAAATAAATGGGAGGAGCTATGCAGATCATATGCAAATACCACATCATTTTATATAAAGGATTTGCACACCCATGGATTTTGGTATCCAAGGGGTGTTCTGGAACCAGTCTCTTGTGGGTACCAAGGATACCGAGGGATGACTGTACTTCAGGCTTAAGCTGGCAAACCCTCTGTATAATGCAACCTTCCCTAGTGACAGCAGGAAGAGCATGACGGGAGAATTTTCCCAAACATCTTAAGTAAACTTACTCATTGTGAATTTCTGTTATAATATATGCAGACTGTTCATTTTTATCCATTGCATGTATCCATTCTTTACTTCTTCACTTCTTTTACTTCTCTGTGTTTCAGTCTCCCCATCTGTAAAATGGGGATAATAATAGCATTCAATGCATAGGGTTTCTCTGAGGTTTAAATGGGTTAATAACTGTTTCATGCTTAAGAAAGGGCTTATATAGAGTGATTGCTATTTAAGTGTTGGCTGTGATTATCTTCCTAGCTTATTGTAATTCATTTGGTCATATCCTGTATTTCATTAGCTAACTGAATGGTTTTCACAGGTGACCTAAGTTTGTTTTTCCCTTTCTCTTTTTTATTTTTGTCTCCCTACTTCCTATGTGAGGATTTTCCTTTGAAACATCCTTCCTGCTTTTGTTTAGTGTTTTTGCTAGGATTCCTTATGTGGCCCATTTCCCACTCACTTAGAGGCTAATGTCATTCAGCTTTTTCCTTCCCTTCCTAGGCAAAAATGGAAGTGTAGGCAGTACTTAAGAGTCAAATCAAGGATAAGCCGGATTTATGACAAGTGAGGCAGGATCCAGAAGACAGGATATATGAATAAATTATCCCAGAGATGGAGAGGAGGAGGGGGGGATGAGAGGACCGGTATCCTGTACTCCCCACAGCCTCCTCCCAATTCAGGGACTGTATGAGCCTTTCATGACTTGATGGAAAGTCAGGAAGTGAAGTCCCAGCTCTATTGCTACTCACCAGGTCCCCCATCATTTCAGCCAGCTCAGAGCACCCTCAACTGCTATCACTCTTCAAATGTGACATGCTTCTCAAATCCAGGCCTTTGTGCATCCCTTCCTTCTTCCCCAAATAAGGACCACTTCCCTCTTTGGAAAAACCATCCTCCAGCTCCCAAAACACAGCTCACAGTGTGGTCCTAACCAGTCTCTGAGAAGCCTCCCCTCCCCCTTGTCTCCCTCACTGGGGCCCTGTCTGTCTATCCCCACTCTTCCTTACTGTTGCCACCAGCACAGAACTTACTAGGGTCTTCTTGATGAACTGGACTTATTTCTCCAATTCAAATACGAGCCCTTGGAAGCCCTGGGACGTTGTATCCACAGGCCTGATCAAAGGCCTGGCATCTGGTAACCAAACCAAACCAGTGGTGATTCCATGAGAGACTGAAGGACAGCAGACAGAGGAGAGGAAAGTTGATAAGAGGTAAGATTCTCCACGTGTAAAAAGTGAGGGGCTGTTGGAAGCAAAGTTCCTTGTAAGCCTAGGACAGTAAAGTGCTGCCACATTGTAAGAAATAAGGAAGAATAGTGGGAGCAAGAAGTTGTTAGGAAGGATTCAACGTCCACTTCCTGTGAAGGAGGCACTTGATGGGGCTGCACCCCGAACCCCCGTCTATCTAGCTGGTTCAGCTAGGGCTGCTACACCTCACCCTCATGACTGGACAGACCTGAGGTTAGGTTCACGGCTCCCCGTTCACCCTTCCTGACTGTGCAACTGGTCATTCCCAGGAGGGTGAGGGGTGCTGAGAATGGGGCAGGCTGCAAGCATATCAAGTGCTGTGGGCAGGAAGAGCCAGTTGACCTCGCCTCATTCCGAGGGCTTCTTTCTCCGTCTCTGGACTCTCTCTTTCATACGCTGCCTGCTCTCAGCAGTGGCTTCAGAGCCTTCAGACCCGGGGGACCCAAAGCTCAATGCTCCTGCCTGTGGAGTGCTCCTACAGAAGCGGAGTACTCCTGCCTGTGGAGTGCTCCTACCAAAGCTCAGTGCTCCTGCCTGTGGAGTGCTCCTACCAAAGCTCAGTGCTCCTGCCTGTGGAGTGCTCCTACCGAAGCTGAGTGCTCCTACCAAAGCTCAGTGCTCCTGCCTGTGGAGTGCTCCTACCGAAGCTCTGTGCGGCCTACCCGCCCCAGCTCCAGGTCTCAAGTCGATGCCGGTCCGCCGGCCTCAGTAGGGCCTGTGGAAGCTGCTTGATTTACAGTCACAGACTGGGCTCCCCAGTTAGACCTCCTCTGCAGCCCCCTCCCAGCTGCCAGATCCCTTCTTTGGAGGTGCTGAGCCCCTGGGTACCTTTTCCAAGTCAGTGAATTACATGCCCTGCGTTCCACATTCACTCTGTTGAGAAAATGGGACCCTGTAAGTGCTGAAGGTGGGGAGACTTCTGGAAAGTGGTGCAAGGGCAGACCTCCTACTTTCAGCCCGGGAAGGAAACGTGGGTGATGGCCTACTATGTGCTGGGACAAGGCACGGCCCCGCCCTGCACTCACCAGAAAGGTCTCTTCCTTCCTCACGGAGGTGGCTGGAGGAGGCGAGTGGCTTTCTTCCACTCATTCCCAAGGGCCCCAGAAGGGCAAACCCATCCAAGGAGCAAAGCAATATTCCATTTGCTCCAGAAGAGAATGCGTGGGACTTGATGGATGAAACCTGCGCTCAGGGCCGCGCCCCCGCCCCGGCCCCCCGGGCACCGGGAGCAGGTGGGGGGCTCGCTCCGTTTCCTCCTTCCCTTGGCCCTGGGCAGCAGATTGGCTCACCTCTTCAGTCTCAGGGTCGGGATCCCTCTGACTCACCTCCTGCTCTGCCCGGGCGGGTGTTACCAGAGCATTCCACCAGCCTGACCTCAGAGGCCACCCGGGACCCGCCCGCTGCCCGGGCACCAGGCGTGGCTTCCCGAGCCTCTCACCTGCCTCCCCGCCCTTGCTGTGAGGAGGCAGCTTTCCTGGGAGCTGGCCGGTCGCGCCATCCCGAGGCCTCAGCCGGTCCTCACCGAGGAGGGGAGGAGGCGAGACTTTGTGCAGAGCCGTGGGACCGAGCTTCGGGGAGCATCTCCCGGGAGCCGGAAGGGGAGACGGCCGGAGCTGCGCCTCTGGGCAGCAGGCTTCTGCTCCACAGCGGGGGATCATTTGGGGAGCAAGGGGACGTCTTCTTGGTCCCAGGGCCACGGCTGGTGCAGGGAGGCTGCCAAGGGACCCTCCTCTTCGGCCAGGCTGGGAAGGACACACACCGGAAGGCCGAGGGCGCCAAGGGGAAGAGGTTGGGGGTGGGGGGTGGGTGCTGTGAATGTTTCCTCTCCATCTTCAGGGGTCCTTGTGGAAAATTCCAGTTCAGGCGTGAAAGAAAAAAAAAAAAAAACCCTCAGCTGGGGGTCACGGAAGAGTAGATTGGCCCAAAAGACATAATGAGGGCTCCTGATTCAGAAGAAACTTTCAAAGAAAGCGGAAGATTTAGGCCTTTGCTGAGTCCACGGTAACCAGGTGATGTGGTGACTTTGAGGCCCTTCAGCTTTCTTTTTTGTTTTAAAATTTTAAAATTACTTTTAAAATTCTTGACTTTGCTGTGCATCATGTGGGATCTTCGTTTCCCTTCCAGGAATTGAACCCTCACCCTCTGTGTTGGAAGTTTGGAGTATTAACCATTGGATTACCCTCCTGTTTTAGAATGGAGTTAATGGTATCTCCTGCCATCACTCATAAGACCATAAAGGAACACAAGCGCTTAGATGGTGGTAACATTATAGTAAAAAAAAAACCACTAGCTCGGTTATCCCAAAGTAGGGCCTGGCGTACCTGAGAAAGACCAGGCGTGGGGACCAAGTGCAGAAATCCCTATCTGGGTTTTAACTGCTGGGTTAGGGTTTCAGATCTGAGCTCTGCTTGAGAAGGTAGACAGACTCAGAAAGGAATTAAATGGTGTCCCCTGAGGGCTGACCACCTCAACAGTAGGGGTGGGTCAGCTGGGAGATTCTTTCAGATGGGGTATCTCTCGGGGCAGTATTTTAACAAGTGGCAACGTCTCCCCACTCATGGAAGGTGGAAATCAAGAGAAAGCCAAAGAGGCTAAGAGAGAAAGGTAATGTGAGGAGAGGGACTAAGAAAGACCTGATGTCGAGTGTAGAGGGACTCAGTGTGAGGAGAAAATGAATGTTAAGAGTCCAATGAGTGTCTCCCTTCAGCCATCCTGAGAAAGCCTTAGAATCTTGGAAAAATACCTCAGCTAAACATAAAGACTGTAGATAAATATTCCAAGGAATGACAGTGAGAAAGAGAACAGGATAGAGACTCCGACTTATTGACAATCACTGCCAGTAGTGGCTGTAGAGGATCTTACACATACATTTTAATAACTTTAATCATAAGTTAAAAGAATGGTTATATCCGGTCATTAACGGCTTATCATGTACCATCTCATAGTTCCCAAGACAAGGCCCTCAGAGCACCTACAAGGCACAGATAAAGCCGACTCAAATGTTACCCCAGGACCACGAACTGCAGGGAGGGCTCCAGCCCACAACAGCCAGATTCTAATTTCTCATCAGTGTCCCTCTGAAGCCAGGAAGGCTTGTCCTTTGTACAGTCCTCAGCTGACTTTGGCTGGGATTTAAAGACCGTAGTCATGTCCAGTCCCTTTTTTGGTCGAGTGAGCCAGTTGTCCAAGGAGACAAACCCCAATATACTACTGGACTGTGTAAAGGAAAATCATGGTTAAAATTTGATAGGAAAAATAAATTGGTGAAGTCCCAGGCTAAATGCTCAGGTACTGTGCTGGGCCTGCACTAATAATACAGTTCCTAACATCTGTGAAAGGACGGAAGCCTTGACTACTTACCAAACAGACGAGGTCATCATTTGTTTATTTAAGGGGAAATAGCCTCCGGAGAACCTGAAAACTGGAAAAAGACATCACAGATTATCTTCTAAGGCAACCTCTGGGCTAAATTTTTCCCCAAAAGATTTTAAATGGATTATTAAAAATACATATATTTGTAAGTGATTACTAATAGTGAGGTGGTACCTGAGAAATAGAGAAAGAAAAATTGTAGTGTAAAAAAAAATGTTTTTTGGTGTGGGCCAGTTTTAGTCTTTACTGAATTTGTCACAGTATTTTTTTTTTCCTGTTCTATGTTTTGGTTTATTTTTGCCACGAGGCATGGGGGATCTTAGCTCCCCTGCCAGGGATCCAACCTGTACACCCTGCATTGGAATGTAAAGTTTTTATAACTGGACCACCAGGAAAGTCCACCGAAAGCTGTAGTTTTAACCAGGTTTTAAGAAACTGCAAATATAAAGATAGAAAGTAGATTTGGAGTTATCCAGCTCTGGGTGGAACAGGGGCTTCAGAAGTGATGGCTGACAGGGGAATATCTTTGAAAGTGAAAGAGGCTCAGTCAAGTCTGACTCTTTGCGATCCCATGGACTACACAATCCATGGAATTCTCCAGGCCAGAATCCTGGAGTGGGTAACCTTTCCCTTCTCCAGGGGATCTTCCCAACCCAGGGATAGAACCCAGGTCTTCCGCATTGCAGGCGGATTCTTTACCAGTTGAGCTAAGAGGGAAGCCCTATGGGAGTATCTTTATGGAATAATAAAAATGTTGTAAAATTGATTGTGGTGATGGCTACAAAATTATGAATTTACTAAAAGTTACCCAGGTGGTGCTAGTGGTAAAGAACCCGCCTACCAATGCAGTAGACATTAGAGACATAGGTTCAATGCCTGTGTAGAGAAGATCCCCTGGAGGAGGTAATGGCAACCCTCTCCAGTATTATTGCTTGGGAAATCCCATGGACAGAGGAACCTGGCGGGCTACAGTCCATGGGGGTCACAAAGAGTCAGAAATGACTGAAGCAACTTAGCATGCACGCACATTGAACTGTACACTATACATGGGTGAATAGATGGTATGTGAACTATATTTTAATAAAGTTTTTTAAAAGTGAAACATTTGTATGATAATTATTTTGCTTCAAGACTGGGGATCTAAAGGGCTAAAAGGAATGCAGCAGCGCTTCCCAAACTTTAATGTGCAAACACATCATGTGGGAATCTTGTTAAAGTGCAGCATCTGATTCAGTAGGTTCTGGGTGGAGCGTGAAATTCTGCATTTGTAGCAAATTCCCAGGAATACAGATACTGCTGCCTTGTGAGTCATGTTTTGAAGGATATAAGAAATGTAGTGATGTAGGAGACGTGGGCTCCATCCCTGGATCAGGAAGATCCTCTGGAGGAGGGAATGGCAACCTACTCCAGTATTCTTGCCTGGAGAATCCCATGGACAGAGAAGCCTGGTGGGCTACAGTCCATGGGACTGAAAAGAGTGGGACATGACTGAGCACATACACGTGCACAAAAGATATAGAGGACAAAGTCATTCTCCTTGAAGAATTTGAACAAGAAGTAGCAAGACAAGGTGCCTAGAAAACTACTGATTTAAAAAAGATGTGTTTGAAAGAGGTATGCAAACTTTAAGTGCTATGCAATTTTTTATATACACAATTATCCAAGTTCCAGCCCTTTGAATGCTCTAAGAAAATGACCATAACTTTTTTCAAGCCCTGACTCAGTACAAACTTATTTTGCCATCATTGCCTGATCATCCCTATCCTAAACCCATAATCCTTTCTTGGCTTCTATCAGTCTCAGGGATAAAAGTCATAGGACACGGTCACGTCTTTGAACTGTTTTTTTTTTTTCACCCCAAATGGCTACCCTGTTCCTTATAAGAATGCTGGACAGGTGAGTGGGTTTCTCACCTGGATTTAAAAGTGGCTTTAGGGAACTTTCTGAGATTATCATAGATTTTAGTAGCTGAGCAGTGCTATACATTTTTATCAATCAAAAAAGCAATGACTTGAGGACATTACTTAGGCTCAGGGCATCCAACGGGGATGGTATTACAGCTCAGTGATTGACAGGGAGAAAATGTGACTTCCCACCCAGGATTGTGGCAGGTAGATCTCGTGCTTCATCGACTTATTTTTTGGGGGAGGGATCACTTTGCATAATTTGCTGGATCTTAGTTCCCCAGCCAGGGATTGAAGCCATGTCCCCTGCAGTGGAAGCCAAGAGTCCTAAACACTGAACTGCCAGGGAAGTTCCTCATTGACCTTTTTTTAATGCAGACAAATTTCCTGAGGACATCTATGGATGCAAGAGTGAGTTAAATAGGAGATGGATGTGTTTCTACCTCTTGTGCGTTCTTATATATACATATGTATGTATATATAATTTTATTTATTTATTTATTTATTTTTGGCTGAGCGGTGTCTCCTTTGCTTCATGGGCTTTTCTCTAGTTGCCACAAGTGGGGGCTACCCTTTGTTGCAGGATTTGGGCTTCTCATTGCAGTGGCTTCTCTTATTGCAGAGCGTGAACTCAGTGGTTGTGGTTCCCAGGCTCCGGAGCACAGGCTCAATAGTTGTGGCACATGAGTTTAGTTGCTCTGTGGCATCTGGAATCTTCCCAGATCAAGGATTGAACCTGGGTGTCCTGCACTGGCAGGTGGATTCTTTACCACTGAGCCACGAGGGAAGCCCCATGTGTTCTTTAAAAAAAGAAAAAAAAAATCTAATTTTAGCATCCTGCAAGATCCTAGATTTTGCCAAGAGATGGATATTATCAACTCAGAGGCTTTATGAGCTTTAAAATGGCACACCCAGGAGCCTCTGCCCACTTTGGAAATCTTCAGTTCTCATTAGGTCCTTTGTATTGTCTTAACTTCCTCTGACCTTTCTGGATGATGGGAGCTGGGGAAAGGCATGGCACCCACAAATTCGCCCAGCTACAGCCAGGAAGAGTGTTTTGCCCTCAGCCCCTGACTCCGGATGCAGAGAAGATAGTCATTCTCAGCCAAAGCAAACACTTCCCCATCTGGGAGACCCACCAAGTGACAAGCAGTGTCTGATGTAGACATCACTCCTCCATGCCCCCTCCCTGAGAGCCATTTGTCTGGAGGCTTTGGGGGGAGAGGGAAGAAGCCTGTCTGCCAAGATGTCATGCTATCACATTTTCGCTTCCTGCAATGCGATCCTCAATGGGTTTGGGTAGAAGCAATTACCCTGGCACTTTCAAAGGAAAGTTGCTTCTGAAACCAGATTCTTCCTGCCAGAGCCCTGACATGCCCTTATTAAGACTGATGAAATAATCTGCTGAGAATTGAACTCACAGACCTTTCTGACCAGAAATGAACAGAAACCCAGGCAGAGATCCGAACTCCACTGAGCTTAGCTGTCAGGGATGCCAGGAGAGGTTTGTGAGCGGGCTAGGTTCATGAAGTTTATGGAGTCTTTTTCCCAGAAAGACTGAGAAATTGTTTTGGAAAACTGAATTCCTGTTCTAAGAACATCACACTGAGAAGCAACTCAAAAGGAAGGCATACTTGGGCCATTGCCAAGAAATAGAGTGTGTCTTAAACTTGGTCCAACTTTGGGGAAACCCAAACAGAACACTACATCATGGAAACTTTTGTTCAAGAGTATTCCTTAAAAAAAAAAATCACTGATAAACTTTTTTTTTTTTTTAATTGGAGTATAGCTGTTCTATGGGGATTCCCAAGTGACTCTAGTGGTAAAGAACCTCCCTGCAATGCAGGAGATGTGGGTTCGATCCCTGGGCCAGGAAGATCCCCTGGAGAAGGAAATGGCAACCCATTCCAGTATTTTTGCCTGGAGAATCTCACAGACAGAAGAGCCTGGCAAGCTACAGTCCATATGGTCGCAGAGTCGGACACAACTGAAGTGATTTAGCACACATGCATGCACATCATAATTGTTTTACAATGTAGTGTTCCTACTATATAGCAAAGTGAGTCAGCTATATGTATACATATATCCCCTCTTCCTTGGATTTCCTTACCATTTAGGTCACCAAGAGCATTGAGTAGATTTCCCTGTGCAATACAGTAGGTTCTCATTAGCTATTTGTTTTATACATAGTAGTATATATATGCCAGTCCAATGTCCTAGTCCATCCTACTTCCTTCCCTTGGAATCCATAAATTTGTTCAGCCACTCTGGAGAACAGTATGGAAGTTCTTTTAAGAACTAAAAATAGAACTACCACAAACAATTAAATGATTTGCAAACTTATGTACCCTTATGAATTCAGATGATTCTCATTAAATTTCATCCTACATTTTCCCTAAGCATTGAAGAACAATGCACCCCACACGCAAGTCCCATGAAATTCTTTATTGCAAGGAACTCGGTGTATGCACTGCCTGGAGTCCTGCTAAGATGCCATGTGTCCGGCCTTGCAGCCCTGAGCCCGCTAGGCTGAGTCCCATTTCAGAGGTTCCGTGCCGGGCACATTGGGACAGCCACGTTAGACACCTTCCGTGCCATCGAGCTGGCATCTCAGTGACATTCAGACTCAGCCTTAAAATTTCCCAGTGCAGGGTGAACAATAAGCAGCTTGAGCAGTATGAAAACTCGGGCTTCCTTTCTGCCCACGGAGCTTGGGTTCGGGGCAGGAGATAGAATTTGGTGTTTGGAGCCGTCTGGCTGAGAAACCACCCTGCTCTCTCTGACCAGTTGTCCTGCCTGGGGCTGGGTGCCAGGGTGACAAGCCCGAGGGAGGAACACAGCTCAGGAGGGGACTGTGGAGTCACAGTGGTTTCAATGCGATTATCTGCCCCACCAGATAAGTTCCCCACTGACCCCCTCTCCCTGTCCCTGCCCTGGCCTCAGGGCAGAGGAGGGGTTATAGCTTGGCAAGCAGTCCGGGCTGAGCAGAGGGCTGAGGAGACAGACGCTCTTCCTCTGGGGCGCTGTCATTCTGGGAGTGCACCTAAGGTAATTCAATGGAAACCGGTGCTAACCAAACTCGCGTGCATCTGTTACAGCCCACCACATTCCCACACATTTTAGAGGGACAGATAGTGTTGGCGTGACGTGCCTGAGAAACTGTAAAAGGTTCCTTTGAATTCAACTTTGGATATTAGTGGTGGAGCTCCCGGTAGGCACTGTTGAAGTGGAAAAACAGAAAGACCCTTAGGTGTAAAAGACAGAGGCCTTGGGGGTCCCTGTGTGAATTGGGGTGTGCTCTTTTTCAGGAACTTGGGTGAGAGAAGGCTGGGTCTGACCACAGAAGACGTGACTCCAGCCTGGGTGCTGTCACTCACCGGCATAAGGACTCCCCGGCGGCCACCTAGTCTCTCTACGCTTTCTGTGCGCTGTGACCTTGGAGATCCTGAACCATCGGTGAGCGCTGGCATGCGACAAGGCTTGTGAAGGTGCTTTGCCAGCTGTATGGACTTGGATGATGAGTGGGGCATCCTTTTTCATAAGCAGTGGTCCCAATCATCCACTGTAAACCATGCATCGTCCTCAATGCCATGAACACATTGGTTAAGCATTGACTGTGTACAATATAAGGAACTGGGGTCATTTCAGACATGATCAGGGTCCTGAGGGGGCACAGGGTCTACTTAGCGACAATGAATACACTCCATCATCATTCTTGTTATAGTGAGAGAAAAATAGGACCCGCCTCTCCAAGAGGGAGCCAAGAATGAGTCAAGAATATGGGGTCAAGGGTGACCTCCAAATGGAGCAAGGGCAGAGGTGAGATGGAAGCTAGCTTTCAGGGGTGGGATAAAGGCTTGACCTGAATGTTGAAGGACAACCAGGGTGCTGATGGGTCCCCAGGAAATTTATGACCACACAATGATGCTTGGTGGAGATGGAAGTTGTGCAGTCTAGATCCCAGTCCTGCTTTACCTTTCACCTTATCAATTCACCTTTCCAGACCTTCAGCTGAGTTCAGTTCAGTTGCTCAGTCATGTCTGACACTTTGCGACCCCACGGACTGCAGTACACCAGGCTTCCCTGTCCATCACCAACTCCTGGAGATGACTCAAACTCATGTCCATTGAGTCAGTGATGTCATCCAACTGTCTCATCCTCTGTCATCCCCTTCTCCTCCCCCCGCCTTCAGTCATCCCCAGCATCAGGGTCTTTTTAAATGAGTCAGTTCTTCACATCAGGTGGCCAAAGTACTGAAGTTTCAGCTTCAGCATCAGTCCTTCCATTGAATATTCAGGACTGATCTCCTTTAGGATGGACTAGTTGGATCTCCTTGCAGTCCAAGAGACTCCCAAGAGTCTTCGCCAACACTACAGTTCAAAAACATCAGTTCTTCAGTGCTCAGTTTTCTTTATAGTCCAACTCTCACATCCATACATGACCACTGGAAAAACCAAAGCTTTGACTAGATGGACCTTTGTTGGCAAAGTAATGTCTCTGCTTTTTAATATGCTGTCTATGTTGTCATAGCTTTTCTTCCAAGGAGCAAGCGTCTTTTAATTTCATGGCTGAAGTCACCATCTGTGGTGATTTTGAAGCCCCCCAAAATAAAGTCTTTCACTGTTTCCATTGTTTCCCCATCTATTTGTCATGAAGTGATGGGGCCAGATGGAATGCAGAGTTCCAAAGAATAGCAAGGAGAGATAAGAAAGCCTTCCTCAGTGATCAGTGCAAAGAAATACAGGAAAACAATAGAATGGGAAAGACTAGAGATCTGTTACAGACCTTGATTTGCTTTTAATATGTAGATTTCCTGTCTTAATTCCTACATATATCAGATGAGTGTTGCACCAAAGTAAAATGATATTTCAAACACCCGGACTTGAAGTCTTTTGGAAGAGTGAAATCAGGTAAACAAAGAGACTATTTTTATGTCACTCATACTTTTCCAATATTTTCATTAGACAGCAAACCAGAGACTTCTGTTTATACAACCCAGGGAGTCCACGAATGAAAGTTTGCCTGGATGAAGGCATTCCTTTCTCAGTGCTCAGACCACAGAGGTGTGTGAGTGAAAGCTGGACAAAGACCCTGGATTTCTTGCGCGGTTTCTGTTCACTAAGCCTCATGGTGTCCACTTACAGACACGCTGATAGCAAGCAGAGCCCCGCGCTAGCGTTCCCAGGGCTGTGGTCTGCTCGTCACAGCATCACTCCAGGGGTATTAAGCGTCTCTTTTCTTCAGCCTTTCTTTCCCTTCATGGTAGTGTTGGAGGTGCTACAGAAGAGAAATTCCAGACCTTCCAGGGCGTGTCCCCTGGGAGGTGATAATCCCTACTCTCCAGCAAACTGCTCCCAGAGTGGAGCTCCTAGAGAAAGCCCCTTTGTGGGAGCACTTGTGAGCTGGATTTGCTCAGCAATGCTTATCCTACCCAAGGGGCAGCAACCCCACATCACAATGCCCTTGGTTTTCTTCATTCCAATGCTTTCTCTGATGGTCTGTTGCCTTTTCAGAGTTGAAACAGAGGGGGCGCTGCCCAGCGATCCAGGATCAGGCAGGACCCAGCAGCTGGCTCGGGGCCTTCTGCAGGATGGGGGCTGCAAACAAACATGTGATTCATAGCTGAGGGGAGGCTGCCAGCTCCAGCTGCCAGGGTATGGTTGGCACTGGTTGAGAAGGTGCTCTCTGCTCTGTGCCCTTGTGTGCCTTCTGCGCTAGAAACACAGCTCCCCACCGCCAGCTTCTCTCCCCTATTTCTGTCTCTACATGGAGCTGTTTGACTGGACGGAACAGCCAGGAAAACCCTTCCTTCTGTCCGTGTTCAATCAGGTACTTGAAACAGCACACAACTCATGCTGAATTCAGTCAAGACCAATAGTATCAGGCTCCTTTTTTTGAAGTGTTAACTTTAAGTTTTACAAAGAGTTTCCATGAGTGGAGTTCTTGTTGCTTACATGGCACTGTCTACTGTTAGGGAAAAGCCACGGAAAGGCCAAGCCTCAGAGCAGCACCATCTTTTCCCTCCTTGAACACTCTTTCTGGAAGATCATCCCGGGAGCATTCTCCTCTGAGACCTGGCTATAGTCAGGCAAGGGATCAAGGCAGAGCTTATCAAAGAAGTGTTGGGTTCTAAGTGCAAGAACCAGCAGTACCACTCCACAGAGTGAGGGCGAAGGATAAAACTCATCGTTAAACTTAGGGGTCTGCTGCCAATGTTGACTGCAGGCGGTTTGGGGCAAACCTCAGGATTTCTATCTGGGACTGAAAGCAGTTCATATCTCACCATAGAAATGAAATCGGTTGAACTGAGGAGCTATAGTCCTAAGAGGTCATTAAAACTTTGGGGGATGTACACTCTTCTAGCTGTGCAAATGATGCTTTTAAATACCTGGGTAGAAGGTGATGAAACCCTGTCAATACTCTGAATCGAGTGGGAGATCAAGTTGTCTCCCCACTTTAAGAAAGCTTCTGGAGGCTTTCCCGGTGGCTCAAGGGTAAAGAATCTGCTTGCCAAGCAGGAGATGCAAGTTCGATCCCTGGGTTGGAAGATCCCCTGGAGAAGGAAATGGCAAACCATTCTAGTATTCTTGCCTGGGAAATCCCATGGACAGAGGAGCCTGGTGAGCTACCATCCATAAGGTCACAAAAGAGTCAGACAGGACTTGGCGACTAAACAACAACAACAATGAAGCCGAGGACTGGGAATCCTTGAAAGACCCTAAGAAGTTTCTATCAGTCTGGGAACACAAGTATTATCTACAGTGTGATGATATAAACATCTGTTGAATATGTGTCTGTAAATATCATGAATAGTAAAACTTCAAAAATTTTCATAAAACAAAGAAAGCTTCTGTAAACACACTGCGAAGAGAGAAAAGCAAAGTACTCTTATATCGCTACTCTACTAACTTATGCATGAGACAAAAGAAATATATTTGCCTCTGCACATCTGTGTTCATGGTACACAGGAAGGATAAAGAAGAAATCATCGGGTTTGGAGACTGCAACAGATGGGTGGGAGGAGGTTAGAAAGGATGGAGAGATGGTGACAGGGGATGGGGGGGTGATACTTCTCTGAGCATATCTTTTTGAATAGTTTGGGCTTTTAGTGCCATGTTGTGTATTACATTCTCCAAATAAATAAAACCAGTAAGACTGAGGGTTAGGGGAGAAGGCAGTCTCAGCTACTCCTTCGTGCTTAGTCACCCAGTCGTGTTGGATTCTTTGTGACCCCATGGACTGTAGCCCACCAGGCTCCTCTGTCCATGGGGATTCTCCAGGCAAGAATGTTGGAGTGGGTTGCCATGTCCTCCTCCAGGGGATCTTCCCGACCCAGGAATCGAACCCAGGTCTCCTGCTTTGCAGGTGGATTCTTTACCATCTGAGCCACCAGGGAAGCTCCTTAGGAAAGCTGAAAAATCATACTAGTGATGGGAATAGTCAATAAAGAAAGGTCATACATAAAGCGTCTTTTTCTATAAACTCGGAAGTTGAAATCTATACAACCTGAAGTTCTATAGCTTCTTCATAGCTGGAGCTCTTTGCGAACATAGTAGTGACTGTATGATCCCAGGAAAGGTCTGACAAGTGATGCCGTAGACTGAATGTTTCTGTACCTCCCACTACCCCCTCCCCCAAACCCATACACTGAAACTCAATCCCCAGTGTGATGGTAATATTAGGTGGTGGGGCGTATGGGGGGAGCTACGGTCATGAGGTTGGGGCCCTCATGAACAGGATTGGTGGTCTGTTTTTTATAAAAGAGACCCCAGAGAGCTCCCTTGCCCTTTCTGTCATGTGAGGATACAATGAAAATATGGCCATCTGTGAACTAGGGAGTGTGCTCTCATCAGAAATGAAACTGCCAGCACCACGATCTTGGACTCAGCAGCTTCTGTAACTGTGAGAAACAAATTTCTGTTGTTACAACCCACTCAGTTTATGGTATTTTGTTAGCAGCCTGATTGGACTATGACACAAGAATATCTTTTGGGGGGTTGTGGGAAGACCTTGGGGCTGGATCCAGTCAAGTGGGAAGACAGATGGTTTGTCTCTGAATCTTGCCTTCTCATTTCCTGCCTTCTCTTCCACCCTTGGAAGAGTTCAGTTCCCATGCCCAGCTCCCCTAACCTGTCTCCATGCCTGATTATCCCTGATAAGGCCCTAAGGCGGGAGCCTGAAGGATAACCTTTAGGTCCTAATATTGTACATAAACATTTTGGGAGTCTAATCACATCCCATGTTCAGGACAGCATTTTTGTAGGAAATAGCTGTAATCATTTCTGGTAAAGGGTCTGGAAAGACTTGAATCCCGCCTTCAGGATATGTGAAAAGTGTACATGTTCAAATCCCACTGGGATAGTTCAATACAGAGCTGCCTTGCTGGCATGCAGAAAGATCCCAAGTAAACTTGACTTAGCTTCCCTGAGTCCAGAAAAGAAGATTGAGTACCCAAGATTGAGTAAGTTTCCAAACTGACCATGACCCCAGATTCCCCTCAGTCAATGATACTATGTTTGGATTAATCTGGAAGTTGTACTCGAAGATGACCTCCTTTCCAGGGAATAGGTCCTCCAAAGGCATCTCTGACCTGGAGTAGGTCTCCTGGAGTGTCCTTAACTGAGTTAATTAGCATTGGAAAAGAGGAGGAAAGAGTAATTTGTCAAGATTTTCATCCTGTAAAACTTGCCCCAGATGTTTTATTCTTGCCTTTTATTTTTAGCAATGACAGCAATTGGTTTAAATTTTGGTTTCTAATAAATCAATTCCATTTACCTCACCCTCTATTAAACATGCCAAGCAGATTTTACATTATAAATCTACTATTTTAATGGGACTTAATAAGCTTACTCTTAGATCTTCAAAGACTTCTAGACACTCATCAGAGTGGGAAAGGGCTGCCGCCTTGACTGGTGGTATATTAAAAGAACACATTTCAGACAAGTCATTAGAAACGTGTGTCTTCCCTCTTCAAAATCTTCGTCATTGTTCTGCGCACACATGTATCTCACGAGAGGGCTTTCTCCAGCCCCAAGCCTTTGGAAACCAGGATGCCTCACACAGAGTGGTAACTACAGCTGCCCAGAGCCCTGTCTTTTTTAGAGCTGAGCCATGTGCTACCATAAATAAATCCTCCCTGAAGTGCTTATCTTGCTTCCGGCAAGGATACAGTAATTTAGACGCCTGCCTTGTAACACCTGCAGAAAAGAATTTAGGAGAAGAAAACGATCCTACATCTGGGCATGGGAAAGGGAAAGGCCCGTTAACAACCCAAAGTATAATGTGGAAAGGATATGTGGGCGACTTGGCCGAGTTGGAGGGAAAAGAACCTAGAGTTTAAATACCAGTAGTTGGGTCTAAAGCCAAGAAGAAAGGAGAGGAGATGAACTCACAGATAACAGAACTATTAGATAGCCAGGTGTTCCAAGACTGTCATCATACAAAGGTGGCTGCCTTTTTCTGAACCTCGGTCCCCTGTGGAAGAAACTCTTTGTTTCTGGATTTAAATTTATTCGGTGCTTGAGGTTTCTGTGAAGTAAAGTCATACATCCCAGGTATATGTGAGTGATGAAAAAAAAGCTGTATTTGGAATTCTCTGTGCCTGAATTTGTTTGCCAAGCGTAATATTTGTAGCCACGTGACTTGTCATTCATGGAAAAGGCTGATTCACGGAGCTGAGTGAGTGGCAAGTGCTCTGCAGAATCATCTCAATGAAATTAGGCCTGAATGTTCACCTGTGGATTTCACCAATGGTGGATATAAGGAATCACCCTATCTAAAAAAAAAAATGTCTTTTTAATTTGTGTGTGTGTGCTGTTGGGAACATTATTTAATGCCTTTAAACAAGGAAATTCTTGACAAGATCCCTTCAAAACCAAGCACCAGCAAAAGGTTTGTTCCTGCCAATGAACTGTCTCCTGAGATTACCCAAAGAATTACCCTGAAGTAGAGAACATCCACGGAGAAGACAATGGCACCCCACTCCAGTACTCTTGCCTGGAAAATCCCATGGACGGAGGAGCCTGGTAGGCTGCAGTCCATGGGGTCTTGAAGAGTCAGACATGACTGAGCGACTTCATTTTCACTTTCATGCATTGGAGAAGGAAATGGCAACCCACTCCAGTGTTCTTCCCTGGAGAATCCCAGGGATGGAGTCGCACAGAGTCGGACACGACTGAAGTGACTTAGCAGTAGCAGAGAACACCGAGCTGTTCTCTACTTTTCTTAGGTTGGTGAACCTAAGCTCAGAAATAAGTCTTACGTTTGATCACTACCATTCTTCTTAATTAGAATTTACTGCTATAGTTCCTTCTCTTTCCACCTTTATTTTGGGGTTCATTTTAGTTCTGAAAATCTTTTCTACCATCTCAGTGTTTTTTTTCTCCCTTAAGTGGGAGGCATATAAAAAAGGTGCAATTAATTCAGGGGTTTAAAATGTGCCTCTTGTGACAGTTATTTCCAACTAGCGCTGCATGCCCCCTGGCAGAATATTTGCTTCCTCCCTCTCCATTGTTTATTTATTTGATGTGAGAAAGAAGAAGAAAGCAAAAGACAGCAAACTGAGGGTGGAGGGTTTGCCTGGAAAATTCCCAGGAAGAAACAACTGACAAAATAATACCCTCTGAAACAGATGGGTCCTACGGAGAATTATGATTTCCATGTTCAAAACTCTTTCTCTGTACAAACATAGCTGGAAGCTGGTTTTAGCCAGTTCTACCCTCAATGCTCCCTAAGGCCCACCTGACTTCACATTCCAGGATGTCTGGCTCTAGGTCAGTGATCACACCATTGTGATTATCTGGGTGGTGCAAGGAGATCCAACCAGTTCATCCTAAAGGAGATCAGTCCTGGGTGTTCATTGGAAGGACTGATGCTGAAGCTGAAACTCCAGTACTTTGGCCACCTCGTGCGAAGAGTTGACTCACTGGAAAAAGACCCTGATGCTGGGAGGGATTGGGGGCAGGAGGAGAAGCGGGCGACAGAGGATGAGATGGATGGATGGCATCACCGACTCGATGGGCATGAGTTTGAGTAAACTCTGGGAATTGGTGATGGACAGAGAGGCCTGGCGTGCTGCAATTCATGGGGTCACAAAGAGTCGGACATGACTGAGCAACTGAACCGACTGACTGACACTCAATGCTCAAACAACCACTGAAATGACATATGTGCCTTGAAGCCCCAGGCTTCACCTTAGATGCTTGGAAGTGTGGGTGTGTTTACCTGTAGTCCCAGGCTGGAATGGCTGCGAAAAGAGTGAAATTAATACACAGAAGGAGCACTTGCCCGGTGGTTCAGTGGTGAAGAATCCTCCGGCCAATGAAAGAAGCAGGGGTCTGATCCCTGGTCCGGGAGGGTCCCACATGCCACGGAGCAACTAAGCTCATGCATCACAACTACTGAGCCTGTGCTCTAGAGCCCGGATACTGCAGCTACTGAGGCCATGGGTCTTAGAGCCCAAGCTTTGCAACAAGAGAAGTTATTGCAATGAGAAGGGCACACACTGCAACTTGAGAGTAGCCCCTACTCACTGCAATTAGAGAAATGCCCTCATGGCAATGAAAACCCAGCACAGCCAATAATAAACCAATAAAATTATTAAAAAAATAAGCAGAAGGGGACCTGGGAGATTTTGCCATCCTGGTTGCTGGCCACTTTCCTAGATTCCTAGGACATCCATTAAGACCTTTGAATTTATTTTAAACTTCTCCATTGTTATTTACAAGGTTTGAGAAATTCATTCACAACTTGAAAGATTACCCTTTTAGGTAGCAATACAAGGCTCTTGGGCTATTTCCCTTCAAAAGAGTGTTTATTGATTTTTTTTCTGTGTCTAGTTTTGAGGAAGAAAGATCTGGTGCTTCTGAGTTCTTTGAAGCACTTTTTAAAGGCATGGTACCAAATGCTGACTGTAGTAGGTGCCAATAAATGTGTTAACTGAATGAGTTTTAAAAAATGGAAACCCAAAGGAGTTTTGAACAGCAGGTGGGCGAGTGGTCTGAAAGAAGAAACACTGAGTTCTCTTCTTGTACTGCCCTTATCTAGGACAGCAGTAACAGTGGGCTGTTTCCCACCAGACGCTCCACCCTTTCTTCCCAACCCTGCCCAGGGCAGTCAGTCCTGCTGGCTCTACCACCCAGGCCCTCTTGCTCCCTGGCGTCTCACTGGTCTTGGCCTGGGGATGACAGGTGGGAAACAGATTGAGTGAACCCTCCCCATTCCAGCCCTTGCTTTTTGTCTCACCATCCGTTGTTTTTCTCTTAATCCTGCCTGCAACCCTTTAAGTGGTCCCCTGCTAAGTTCTCGTCATTTGAACCATCTGGGGTGGCTTCCGCTTTCAGCCAGGCTTCTGATACAAATGATAACCAGCTTTAGCAAACTGGAAATGGATTTCGAGCAGTGGGATTAAATTCTGAAACTCTGGGATCACACCAGCTGTGTCTGGCTTCTTCCTAAGAGGCTGTGAGGTGGAGAGAGCAGCAGGGAAGATGAACTGGTCCTCACATGCCTGGGCTCTTGTGGCCTGATGCTCCTTCTGACGAGAAGCAGAAGAACAGGGACAGTTCAAGTGGTCTTGAAGCCACTGTTTCAAGGGCTTAAAACGATTTTACCCACCAAAGGTATTAACGCACTTGGGGATAAAAGAGCTTTGCTCACGACTCAACCAGCAATTTTAATTAAAAATGGAGGGTTTTTTTTTTTTTTAAATAGCCGCTTGACAAGAAGGTAAAGAGACCCCCTAATGGGGTAGTGAGACCAGAGTCCAGGCTTCATTCTGCGGGCGGCACTGTCCTCACGACCTTGCAAGAAGCTAGAAATGTACAAAACTGCAGAGGAAACTGCAAGACTACAGGAGAAAAGGAGGCTGGACCACGTTGGGCAATGACATCCACAGTCTTTCATATTTATATCTTATATACATATATATATTACATCCAAGTATGACAGTCATTTGTACCATTTCCCAAGAGACACGGATGTTTTCAAGGCAAGGCAGGGCACAGGGAAGGGGGTTGGGTGGGGGTCCGGCCCAGAGGAGGGGGCCGGGAGCTGCCTCACAGAAGCTGCAGGAGCTTCAGTGACTGTAAGAGGGCTGCGGGCTCGGCCGACGCCAGATACTGGCAGCAGAGCCAGTCCTCCAGCTCCACCCCGCGTCGGCGGTCCACCGCCTTCTCGGCGAACTTCATCATCATCAGGGCTCGCTTCATGTCGATCCAGTTGTGGAGCGTGGCGCACAGCGCCTCCTCCGAGGCGCCGGGCGGCTCCACCAGCTCGCGCCGGGGCCCCCACAGCAGGCACTGCAGCACGCGCTTGGCCTCGCCGATGCGGATGCGCTTGATGGGGTCGGCCTCCAGCAGCAGGTGCGCGAGCCGCTGCAGGCCGGGCGAGTAGAGGGACAGCGCGGGCAGCGGCGGCAGGTCCTCCTGCCGGTAGTCCTGCTCCCGGAGCTGCGCCCGCACCTCGAACGGGTTGGGCTGGTGGAGCAGCTCGTAGATGAGGATGCCCGTCTGGAATTCGTCGAACTTGCGGTACTGGGAGGCAGACACGATCTCGGGGGCCAGGCGTGCCTGGCTCTTCTTCTGCTGCAGGTTGGCGGTGCCGCCTGGCTTCTGCTTGGCCTTCAGGAAGTTGCTGATGATAAGCCGGGGCAAGTGTTTCTCACCGGACCCTCCCTGAAAGGCGGGGGCGGCTGGAGGGGTGGGGGTGGCGCCGGGAGGGAGGGCGGCCGAGGAGGCGGTAGCCGCAGGGGCGGGGGATGTGGCGGTGGGCGGGACGGAGGCCGCGGGGGCGGGCTCGGGGGGAGCCTGGGGGGCGCAGTGCACGAGCAGCAGGTTCTCCAGGCACAGGTCCCGGTGGATGACCCCGTGCTCCTTCAGGTGCTCCAGCCCGTTGCAGAGCTGCAGCAGCAGGAAGCACACGCGCCGCTCGTACACCTCGGGCTCAGACTGGTGGCTGGCGGCCAAGTCCCGCACGAAGTCCGAGGCGGTCTGGTGGGGTACCTCCCGGGTGATGACCACCACGCAGTCCTGCTCCTGGGCGGGGGGATGTGAGGGCAGGGCAGACAGAGGGTCCTTGTGTGCGTCGGAAGAGGTGAGCATGCTGGAGGGCACGGAGGCGACAAAGTGGCCACAGTCCTGCTGGATGTTGAAGTGCACCGGCACTGAAGGGCTGCAGTAGGAGGCTGCCTTGGGCTCGGGGGTCTTGCAGATCTGGGGGAAAGCGGAAGTGAGGTCAAAAGGCAGAGCCATCATTCTGTTCAGTAAACAGTGCTGGGACATTTAGACATCCGCATGCAAATAGTGAACTTACACCCCTACCGCCCACTGCGCACACACCATTTAACTCAAAATGGGTCACAGAGACCTAGGTCACAATGGAGAGGCTTAGGTGTGAGAGCCAAAACAATGCACACTTTTGAAGAAAACACAGGGCAGAATCTTTGAGGCCTTAGGCTAAGCCAAGATTTCTCAGTGACCACACCAGGACCATGGTCCAGAAAAGAAAACGGCGGACAAACTTGACCTTATCAACTCTTAAAACTTGTGTGGTTCAAAAAGTATTAAGAAAATTGGGGAGACAAGTATTAGAGTGGGAGGAAATATTTGCAAAACACATATCCATTCAGAATGTACCCAGAATTCTTGCAAAGCTGTCGTAAGATAAATTATCCAATCAAAAAGTCAGCAAAAGATATTCACAGGCATCTCACCCAAGAACTATGCAAAGGGCCACAAGCACATGAAAAGATATTCAGTATCGTGAGTCATAAGAGAAAGGCAAGTGAAAAATGCAATGAGAGCCCAGGTGATGCCCACCAGAATGGCTGTAATAAAATGATAATACCAAGCATCTGAGGATGTGCAGAAATGGGATGTCTCAGATGTGCTGGTGGGATGTAAAATGGTACCACCCCTTTGGAATACAGATTGTCAATTTCTTAAAAAGTTAAACCTAAAATGATCATACAACCCAGCCAGAATGAGTTCCCTTGATAGGAAGACATCTCTCTGTCCACAACGTGGACTGGACAAATTCTCAGGAAGCCAGATAAGAGCTTCCTCAGGCAATCAGCCTCACTCCCCAGCCACCGCACCTGACTTGGCAACTACCTGACAGCAGATATATTTGATCGCTAGGATGTTCCCTTCTTGGGGAATCTCAGGGGCAGAGATGCAGGCCCCTACACCTCTAGGACTTGGTCAAATTCTCTAAGGCTGCCCTGGTTTCTAGATCCAGGTTAATATGCCACGCCTACCAACTGGCACAACCCATGGGGCTGATTTTAGTGGAGCTGCTAAGTGCAAGTCACTCCTCCAAGGGTGAGTCATAGCAGCTGAAAGAAAACAGAAAGCTCTCCAAGGAATAGGGAAGCCCAAGGGCCCAAAGGTACCCTCTGAACCGAAGATGAAATAAACAAGCGGAGGATCTCAAGCTCTCTGGGGAATCCCTATGCTGTGTCTTTCCTTCCTCTTCTACATCTTTTTGTACTAATGACAGCATCAGCCACCTAAGGATCCTGAGCAACAGGAATCCATCTGGTGGCTGCACAACTGAGAGTCTTGAGTCACACACAATGGCCCCCCATCAGGCCTGATCCCCTCTAATTAATTACACGGAAAGAGACTGTAGATGGTCTGGGCACTCCTCTGCAAAGGAGATGGTGTAGCCCCAGCCGTGCTTTGTAGAAGGGTAAGGATCAGTTTGTAATCCTGAGAAGAAAGGCATCTGGCCCCATCTACAAAATATCACCCAGCAAACAATCTCAAAATAACCCTTCTGGCTGCTGCATGGCTATACTTGAATGATCACGGCAGTGTTTATGGAGTGCCACAATGCTTACAGGTGACGTTTTTAGAAGTTCTGTTGCAAGCACCTTTTCAAAGAGATTTATTTATATTGCAGCTCTACAAACCTCGGCATGAAACCTGGCATAAAGGAGCTCAGCTACTAAGAAAACTTTTTAAAAGATAATTGGAGGGTTGGGGGGCCGGGGGGAGGGAACACATTAATTTAGTGATCTCTCTTATTAGAAAAGTAGAATAGAAATAAAAGGGAAGCTCACTTTATCCCAGGCAGTGTTTCCTCTTCCATTAACAAAAGTGATTTCGGGATACATGTCGAAAAGGCACTGCTGTAGGTTCTTTCTTATCTGAGCCAAGCCAGCTGTATTTGGTTTTTAAATGGCAGTTTTCTGGAACAATGTCGGCTGGGGTGGTCCTCAAAAAATAGTCTAGTGTGTAAATACCAACAACCACTGTGTATGGACCTGTCTGCTTTGCCATCCATGGATATAAGTGAGAGCTTCTCAACTATGACATACCCAGCAAACTTTCACATGATGCCTATAAAGCATACTTCCTGTAGTGTCTCTTTAAATCTCAGTGAACAACTTCATGAGATAGATGTTACTACAGAGCAGGAAGCTGAGACTTTAAAAAATTAAGTTATTTGCCAAAGATTATACAGCTGAGAAGTGTTCTGGAGGTGAGGAGTATGAGCCTTAGGGTGAAATGGACCTTAGTTTAAATATGAACTCTGCAAACATGGCAAGTTACCCTTGATTCTTGTTCTTTTCGGTTGGTCATTATATTCTATTAAGTAGTCAAAAACACTGAATGCATGAATGCTGAACCACTGCTCCTGGGGAAATACAATGTGACCTTCTGACAAGCCTCTGGTCACAAGATGTTCATCAACTGACCAATGTATAGCCCTGCTGTATGTGTGTTTCTGTTTAAAGTCGCCTTATTCGTAGATACTGTTGAGTATCTCAACTGTGCTAACAGTGACTCATGGCTGACAGCAGTGTAGCTCATGCCTGAAAAGAAGCTGATCTAACACCCTCTCAAAACTGCATTACAGTCTTCCCGACCTTAGGATCATGAGACAGGACTTCATTGCTTGGCATGGCCATTTTAAAGGGTGAAATCACCCTTTAAAAAAAAAGTGTGATGATGAGGCACTTATTTACAGTATGAGAGCTGAGAAAGAAGGTGGAGAGTCCCCGTGTAGCACCTCAGCTAGGGATTTGTGTGTTGAATAACCTGGATCACCTCAACTCTGCACATGGCCAGGGATGACCACTAAAGCACCCCAAGTATTTATTATTTGGGGCTACAAAAAATTTCAACACCAAATTCACAAATATGAAACCCCCAAATATTGAGAATTGACTGTATTTATCTCAAAGTCTGTTTCTCCTCTGTATCTCAAGGGCAGTGCCCCTCCTCACAGGGCCACTGGGAGCATTAAAAGACACAACACAGACGCAGGTTTCAACACAAAGTCTAGACAGGTGAGCACCCATCAGGAAAGGTTGCTATGGTGACTGCCCTCGTGGGTCTGGAGGTAACCTGGCAGTGGAGCCAGGCAATCCAGAGGTGGCTGGCAGGTAATTGTACAAACCCAGAGGGCGCAGCTGCCGGGCCTGGGATGTTTCCAAGGATCCTTTTCTCCAGGGTATCAAAGGCCTGAGCCCAGCAAAAACTCTCCTCGGGAGTCCAGGCAGTTTGCACAGAGATGTAAATGAAGGAGCAGAGTAAATGACAACTGGCCTGGATGGGATTCAAAATCAGTGAGCTGGTCCTCTGGCAAGACCTCACTGCCTCGAACAGTGGGGTGCATGTTAACCAGTGGGGGAGCCCTAGGCAGGGCCCCACAAGATTATTCTACAGTGTCAAATTAGGAGTGAAGGTCGAGAAGGTGGGTGAAAGGCTTCTCTTCCACCCCCACCTCCCCTCACCACCCCACAAGATCATTTTCAGGGGTCTGTGCTCAGGTTTTGGCTCAAGATCTTCACACAGACTGGTTCAGCTCCAATTTCAAAGGTTTCATTGAGCCAAGTCTTGCTTTAAACTTTGGTGCCTTGGCCTGCTTCATGGTTGAAAATCTGGGCTAAGTCACGTCTGTGAAATAAAAAAGGCCCAGCCAGCTTAACACAGGTCCCTAATTACTGGAGTTCTGGCTGACTGAGGCATGAAACAGCGTCGACAGCGCACGTTAACAAAGGCTTTTCCTCCTCCCTGTATTCGTGGAGCGGGGCTACGCGAGCTGGCTTCACTCTCTCGCTGCCACAGGAGGCAAAGCCCACAAACAGAGGGACCAACGTGAGCCCAAGCAGGTGCAAGCCTGCAGCCGAAGCTCCCGCATCACAGACACGGGTGAGACAAGCTCGGCTGCAGACAGGCCGCTCGAGAAGGAGTCTGCTCCCCCTCCTGGGGACCCAGAGGATTCAGATGACTGTATTCCATCCAGAACCAGCACTAATGAAGTGGAACGGCGGCGCGTGCAGGATGCTCTGCGCCCCGTCCCTACCCCATCACCCCATCACCAGGCCAGGCACATCTGCAAATTGATGCTGCTGTTCCCTAGACTCTGAATACTTGAAATTCTTCTTCAAATTTCCTTTTCACAAAATATTGAGCTCCAACATAAAAAAAAAGTTAAAAAAAATTTAAAAAGAAATTTCCTTTTCACATTCTATGGAGATACTTCCTGATCTGCCAAGCCTCCAGCAGAATCACAGAGAACAACTGGACTCTCTTCCTTAACAGGCCCAAGGTCTATCTGCTGGTTTCCTTATTTTTATTGTTTGATATGGACCATTTTTAAAGTTTTACTGACTTGGTTTTAATATTGTTTCTGTTTTGGTTTTTTTAGTTGGGAGGTACGTGGGACCTCAGTTTCCTGACCAGGGATCAAACCAGCACCCCCTGCATTGGAAGGCGAAGGCTTAACCACTGGACTGCCAGGGAAGTCCCTCCTTATGGTTTATATTTCAGATGAAATGAACAACACTGCCTTCTAACGTTCTCTGGGAATGTTGAATTTTCCGCACTGTTCTTCAGAATTGGCTAACTCTACATTATTACAGGAGGTCTTAGAATCCAAGCTGCACATCACAGTCACGAATCTAAAAAACCAAACCCCTTGATTCAGAAGTTCTGATCTAGCGGCAGACCCTGCACCACGTGGCCCCCTTGGGCCACATCACTTTCTACCCCATGGGCAAGAAGGATTAAAAGCCTGTCCCACCAGCCTTGTTCCTCCTCAAAATGAAGAGGTCAGCTGTCTCTTGACAGTGAAGGAGCCCCAAGGTCCAGTCCCAGGAGGTAGGGGAGAGTAACTGATATACCTGAACACAAGAAAATGTTCAGGGTGGAAGCAGAGGGATGATTCAAAGATCCTTTTCTCAGGTCCACTGGGTCAGCAGTAGCAAAGAACTTCCTAAAGGCACCTCCACCCCCTTGACTTTCAAGGAGCTCAAATTTACATCCCTTCATTGGATGGGTACAGATCCCGGGCTCTGGGCTGCCAGTGATGACCAGGCTGAGCACATTCAGCTCACTCTTTCCTCCACCGAACACGTGCATACAAATCACACTGCACCATGTCCTAGGCCAGGCAGAGTGAACTCACCGAGCATTTCCAGGAAATGACCCTCCTCTGGGAGGCGGCCTAGGGGACAGGACTTCTCAAGCCACCGGGCTGCCAGCCAGGACCGCCGGCCGGCACAGGGCGGTGGAACGGGAGGCAGGGGTGGGACCTACCTTCACGGCGTAGGTGCTGCCGGGGTCCTCTGAGCAGGTGGCGCAGTAGTAAATGGCATCCCCTGAGTCACAGCAGGGCTTGTTACAGGTCAGCTTGAACAGGGACCAGTTATTCTCGCTGAAGTGCAGCTCCTTCTTCTGGCCGCCCATGAAGAGGTCCTCGCACCTGGCCACGAGGCGGACCAGGGACTGGGCGTAGAGCCCCCCCAGCTTGGCGTAGGTGCCCTCCTTGCTGCTGATGCTATTCAGGAGGCTGTGGAGCTGCAGCTGGGTGCTGCCCGCCGAGGCCTGGCTGGACACGCTCAGCTGGGAGGATGAGGCAGAGGAGACCCCTTTGCCCTGCAGGCCTTTGCTGGCCCCAAGCCCCGGCGTGGGGCCCCGGTGGCCACTGCCTTTGGACGTTTTCTCCAGCGGCTCGGAAGCGGCGAAGACGTGCTGGTGGCGGCCGCCGGGGCCCGAGGCGTAGCTAAAGTGGGAGTCCTCATGGACACACACGTTAGTCTCCGAGTGGCTGAGGTTCAGCTTGGGACTTGCTGTTCTGGGCTTGGGGGAGCCCTGGGTCCAGAAGAAGCCATCCGGGGAAGAGGCCGCCCGACTCACGAGCTTCTTCTGGGGAAGAGGCGGGGGCTGCAGGGGGTCTCCGGGGGACACATCCTCAGTGGAGCCTGAAGGGAAGGGGACAGGGGCGAAGAGCTTCTTCCTGCTGTTGGTGGGCGAGTGAGCTGGCTCAGACGATGGACCTGAGAGAGAGAAACAGAAATTCTCAGGTTAGAAGTCCATGTTGCCCACTTCCAGGGTCCTGTAGGCTTTTTTTTTCCCCCATCAAAGTAATTTATTTTATATTGTTTTTATCTATTTCTTAAAGAGACAACACATGCATATGAACAAATTAAAAGTGCAAAAAAGGTATACAATGCCAATGAGTCTTCCTCCTATCCGGTCCCTCAGCATCCAGTCCCTCTAATGTAAACGAAACCACTGCTGGCAATTTCTCACACATCCTTCTGGAGATTCGCCAAACAACCAAAATACACACACACGCAACATACACAGGTTTACACAAAGGAGAGCAAATAGTGCCCACTGATCCCAATATTCCTTTTCTTCATTTGCCACTATGGCTTGGAGATAGTCCACATCAGATAAGGTCCAGATGTATTTAATTCTTTTTAATAGGTGCCCCACACTACATCATCATACGCAATATCATAATTTATTAACCAGATCCCGCTGGATGGATACTTAGGTTGCTTCTAATATGTAGCAAACAATGTTGCAACAGCAACAACAAACTTGAACATGTGTGGCTTGGCTGGATTTTTTCAAAAAGTCAGTTTATAGAGGGTAGTGTTTAGCTGCAGTATAATGCCTCCTTTCTGGTGTGTAATTCTAAGAGTTTCGACAAACTCCCTGATGGCCTGGGGGACAGGGCAGGCCCACAGACATTTCAGAAGGCAAACAATGGTGGTGGTGGTTTAGTCATTAAGCTGTGTGCATCTCTTATGACCCCATGGACTGTAGCCTGCCAGGCTCCTCTGTCCATGGAATTTTCCACGCAAGAATGCTGGAGTGGGTTGCCATTTTCTTCTCTGGGGATCTTCCCAACCCAGGGATTGAACACAAGTCTCCTCCATTGTGGGCAGATTTTTTTTTTTTTAACCACTGAGCCACCAGGGAAGCCCAGAGGGCAAAGGAAGGTGATTTTATAAAAGAAGCAGCAGCAAAGTGAGTGGTTCCTAGGCCCCTTAGTTCCCAGAGTGGTGCACATGGATACTGATATGATCCTGGGAAAGTTCCATCACTGCCCCAGGTCTCCACAGTGCACAGGTACGTTCAGAAACATCACAGAAGGTGAGATGGACAGCCAATCTAGACAGAGCGAAGACTGGACTTAGTCTTTGTATCACTGCATGAAATGGAGAGTTCACAATGAAACAAGATTTCAGGTAAAAAAAACAAGAACATTTAAGAAAAGATATTGACGTTGGAGACAAGAAAGTGCCAAGTGAAATAATACTCATTTATTTCATTCTAAGAACTGATTCAAAGATGTACCCACTATTTTAATAAAAGCTTTTAGGGGGATTAAAAAAAAAACCCATTAACTGTATCCATATGTGGTAAAATGCATGCTATTATCCTGAAGGTTAAAATGTGAAAGAAACAGGGGTCTCAGATTTAAGGAAATGGACAGTTATGATGTGCACCCATCATTTTCAGGGGACCACCGATCTCTGGGATCTAATGGCTGATGACCTGAGGTGAAGCTGATGTAATAATAATAAAGTGCACAATAAATGTAATTTGCTTGAATCATCCCAAAACCATCTCACCCCCTGCCACCCACAGTCTGTGGAAAAACTGTCTTGCAGGAAACCAGTCCCTGGTGCCAAAAAAGTTGGGGAGCACTGTGACTGTGCATGTCACCCAAGGGCAGGGCAGGCAGCACCTCTCTGAACCCCTCCCCTCTCAGCAGGACGACCAGAAGGAACGATGTGCAACACAGAGGCCTGAGACAAGCGGAGAGAGGCCCCAAAGGAAGGCCACTGTTATTTTTGCGTCACTCCACTCAAGGCCTTTGTAGGGCTGCTCGTGAATACGTGATCGCGGTTCATGCCTGAGTCTCTCTCTGCTTTCTCCAGCCGAAGTGGACAGAAGCGGCCGGCACCAAGCCTGTCACATCCACATGGGCAGGGCGTAGGGTGGGGGTGGTCTCCTCACTTAAGATGCTCCTCCACAGGCAGGAGAGAGCAAAGTGGACGACCACGTCCTCAGGCATTGATATCCGTGCCCCAGCCCCACTGACCAGCATCAGTGAGCATCAGCAGAGCAAGCCCAGCGCGAAGCCCCAGAAGGACAGAGTGAGTACACGCAGCTCGTTGAACCCAGGAGCTGGGAACCAGGTTCAGGCAAAGAGATGTATTATCAACACGCAGAAGGTAAGGGTGGGGGAGGAGTGGAGCGTGATCAGAATTCCGGTCAATCAGCCCTGAACGTTCACTGGCAGGACTGATGCTGAGGCCGAAACTCCAATACTCTGGCCACCTGACGCGAAGAGCCGACTCGTTGGAAAAGACCCTGATGCTGGGAAAGATTGAGGGCAGGAGGAGAAGGGGAAGACAGAGGATGAGATGGTGGGATGGCATCACCGACTCAGTGGACATGAGTTTGCGCAAACTCTGGGAGATGGTGATGGACAGGGAGGCCTGGTGTGCTGCAGTCAGTCCACGGGGTCACAAAGAGTACACGACTGAGTGAGTGAACGACAACCAGCAATAGGGACACCCTGTCTATGACTCCTGGCCCAGTTCAACTGGCCGGGGAGGCCTGTGACACAAATCAGTTTGTGGACCAGCCCCGTCTTTTAACCTCATGCTTATACCCACCCACTATTTGGTGTGCTTTTCTTGCCTTCCTTGTCTGGCTCTCACCACATCCCTTTCTGCCTCTACCCTGATCTGAGGGTGCACAGAGAGATGTCAGCTGTCAATCTTACTCAGTTGAGTTTCCTCATTTAAAACTGACGAGACTGCATCTCCACGAAGGCCCCTTCCAAAACGAATAGTCTACAGTTTCAGCCACTCTTTCCATTTTCAACAGCTCCTCAAGTGCATTCTGTCTCAAAGCTGCCCCTGAAAGAAAATACCTCTAGGCTGATGGTTATCTGGCTTCCTCTGTTCCTCTAGCTCTAGCTCTCACAAGCTGTGGCTGGAAAATTTTTCAGTCTTTAAGAATAGCAAGAATCTTAAAAAAAAAAAAAAAAAAAAAAAAATATATATATATATATATATATATATAAATCAGCGACACTTCTTATTTCTGGATTACCAAAGAAAACCAAGAGGCTGTGCTTTAGCACAAAAAATAATGTGTCAGTTCAGGCAGTTGGAAGGAAGTGATTTTTCTCCTTTGCCCTGTAGGTGTTCTCTTGCTTTCTTGTGGGAACTGTGAGTCAGTGGCTTTGATGAGATCTATATCCTGCAACCTCTGAACTAAGTTGGGCCAGGAGTACTGGATATTAGAAGGAGGCGTGGCTTCAAGGATTAGCGTCTAGGCTGGTTCCTTTTTATTTCTTAGATGTTAGGTGTTTGTCACCCAACAAGCACCGCCTAAAGCACAGAGCAGTCAGACAACGGCACTGCATAGGAGGCTCCCAGCCAGGCGCCTGCCCGGCAGATGGGAAGGATTACAGGACACAGACCTTACCCAGTGGAGTGAGGCTCATCGGAAATGTTCCCTTTCCCTGTATGACTGGGCATTACATACACGTGCGTGTGTGCATGCACGCTAACTCCCTTCAGTCGTTTCCAACTCTTTGCGACCCTATGGCCTGTAGCCTGCCAGGCTCCTCCGTCCATGGGATTTTCCAGGAAAGAATACTGGAGCGGGCTGCCATGTCCTCCTCCTGGGGATCTTCCCAACCCAGGGATCGAACCTACGTCTCTTACATCTCCTGCATTGGCAGGTGGGTTCTTTACCACCAACTCCACCTGGGAAGCCCTTTTCTCACATATTGTAATTGTTTTCATTTGAGAAAAACCACCTAGTTTGGTAACAGGCGCCCCACCTTCTGTCCTGAGGCATTCTTAAATCCACGCTCCAGACATGGACCCATGACTGATGAGAAGACTGTAATTCTCTCTGATGACTTCCAGGCAACAGAGGACCGAATTACATCTCAGCTGTTAATATTCTTAGGGCTTCTCAGAAAGAGATGTCCACATGTGACCCTTCTCGATGAAACTTTGTGATTTCTCCACCACAAGACAGGCAGCAGCCATCTTCTACCCAATCGCAGGCGCCCCCGGAAGCCCACTCTGGCTCGGTCGTGTTCTTGACTCTTCCGTGGGGCACCTCCTCGGAAACACGGCTGTGACCTTGCAGAGGCTAGACTCTTACTATGAGTAGCAGCTGCCACCCTCTGCATTTAGAAGAGCCAGAAAAAAGAGGGAACAAACATGCCTTGACACCTAAAATAGTCTCAAAACTCACAGGCAAGCCACTGGTTTAGAAAAATGTGCCTAAAAAAATCATGAAACACTTTGGCCAACAGCCCATATTCTCAGGACTTGGATCCAAGGGCGCACGAGACAGAGTCAGATATATCCTGGGGTTTTAGGCCGGTGTTAGGTCACTCTGTTTCCAAATTCTGGCTTATAATTAAGGGTATAAAAAGGGTAAGAATGGAAAATACTTTCCTGGGAAGTCTGCCTACATCACAGTTACATCATTGGTAGTTTTTTAAAAATGACTTTGCGTACTAATAGGGCCAGAGAGCTACAAACCCCATTTCCTAAGCTTTCCCTCCAATTTTCAATTCTGCACATCAAGCCCATAGCTAGCTATACAGCAGAACAGCCCTGCATCTCTTCAGTGGCCGTGCTTCTCTCTAGAAGTCTTTCCTCGGTCGAAACTAACCATCACATGGTGCATGGGGTGGGATCTTAGAACAACCGACGGGAAGGTGAACTCATCTGGTGCCATCCTATTTAGAAAGCAGAGAAGAGGAACCAGGATTTCAATGGTCCGGAAAAAGAGCTTAACTCCTATGCAGAAACGCAGGCCAAAAGTTCAACCTCAGCACTGTGAGGTTTTCTTATTATAGAGTCCTCTCTTCTGGCTGGGTTTTAATAGGTACTTTCATTGTTCTCTACAGCCAAAATGAGAGCTGGGCTTCAGGAGGAAGTGGTCAGTCCAGTTTTGAAATGTATAAATAAGCTGGTGTGGCTCCCTCGGCGCCCGGCTCTGCCTTGTGACAGCAGATGTAAAGGACGAAATGACACAGACCTTGACAGCAGGGAGGCCAGAGCAAATGTGGGGACAAAGGGCCGGGTCCCAGCTCAGAGGCCCCCAGCCCAGCTCCACACTTTAACTTTGGCATCTGACTGTTCTCCACCCTTTAAAGGAAAGTAAATGGAATTTTCTTTTGTTTGAAACACTTAAGTGTTTTGTGGATCTTTTTTTAAAATGAGGGTAAGAGGAAATGACTGGCTGGCTGGAAATGACTGTATAGATTAATCCATTCATCCGCTCAGTATTTCTTGAGCACCTACTACAGGCAAGGCAGAGGGAACAGAGTAGATGGAGAAAACCCTGTCTGCACTATGGCCTGCTTCAATCCCTACATGTTCAGGGTGAAAAAACTGAAGCCATCGGTGGAGGCCAGCGTCACACAGGAAGTGGTAGTCTTGCAGATTTTGGCCAAAACCCCTTCCCCGGCCCACCCCCAGAAAATGTTAAGGGTGGAGGATATGTTTTAGACTCACAGAGAGTAACTTTTTCCTCCAAAGGAAAACTGTACAAGCTCTTGTTTGGTTCCACAATCAAAACAGACTAAGCTCTATTTCTTTTTTTGTTAAAAGGAAGGCACATGGCATTCCTTCAACAGGAATGCTTACTTTTTCAAGAAGGCAAACATGGTCTGAAAATGGAAGCATATTATTAGCATTTTACAATTATATGGAAAATGCGGCATTTGTGAGATGCCTCTCTGGACTGCTTAAGCATCCCAGTGATCAAGATGGGCAGGCCATTGACACGCAAAATGGGGAAGCACTGTCTCAGTTTGGAAAACAGGCTCATGTAAAATATTTCACGTCTACAGCCTGTGTGTGCTTCCAGAATCATGATTTTTCCCATTATAACACAATCATTAAGGGTTTGCTTCCAAATTAACAGTAGAATGTTCAAGGCACTTTTGCGTGCCACTGATGGAAGCATAAATTGACATTTTTAGAGGTTAATTTGGTAACATCTATTTTAAAATGCATATATGTTTTGACATATCAATTCCACTTCTAAGAAGTTATCTTACAGATACGCTCACCAAATTATCTCAGTGTATGTCCCAGGATGTTACTGTAGACTTGTAAAGAAAGGAACCTACATATGCATTGACAAGAGAAGGGTTTAACTAATTCATACAATGAAAACATACGCAGCATGAAAAGAAAATGAGGTTGAACTAGAGGTTCTGATTTGAAGGACTTCAAGATACAGTAAGTACAAAAGTGTGTAGAACTAAAGCTTATGATATTTGGAATATGGATACAAATTTGTGGGATCATATAGAAAAAATGTTCCAAGTGGAGGTGGGAGCTGGGGTGGGAGTGTCTGAAGACTGGTTTTCATTTTATATTTTTCTTCATTGTTTAGATTGTATCATAGACATGTATAGACTTTACTGAAATAATAATATATATATGTTTTTAAATTTAGTTTAAAGGGAATGGCTCAATCTAAGGTGAAGCTTTAAGTCTGGTGATATTGTGAGGGCTCAGGCCACACTTGCACTTAAAAATCAGTATCTTTTCTTTAGGATAATTTCTCCCACCTTTAGTAATAGATTTTCCAGAACAGAACCCATGACTCAGTCTGTCTCCATGGAGGGTTGGGAAGAGAGATAGTGTTAGAGCAAAACATGGATGGAATATATTAGACTGAAGCCATCCATTTAGGATCAAGCGTTCTAACAAGCCTGCTTAATTAATTGAAAACACACTATTTTTGGCTTGAAAGTTTTAGATGTCTTTTTCAGGACCACCTTTTTTTTTTTTTTTTGATTGCTTCATGTAGCTTGCAGGATCTCAGTTCCCTGAAGCAGGGATTAAACCCAGGCCACAGCAAAGCCTAGAATCCTAACTACTAGGCCACCGGGGAACTCCCAGGACCACCTTTTTGAAAATATTGTTTCTTCTTAGAGAGGCTCAGATAATAGCCTGAGTGGGTGAGCAAGGACTCAGTGAGGGTCAGGCTGACGTCGCTCTTTGTGGACTTTCTCTCTCCCCTTGACAGGTGCGCCGCGCCCCCTTCCTGGATGACTTTTCCCAATAGCTCTTATTGCCATCTAACACACTGGCTACCTGAGTTCTTCATCTTCCTCACTGTCCATGTCTCCTCACTAGAACGTGAGCTCTATGAAAGGAGGGACATGCCACCTTCTGTCCCTGCTGTGTCTTCAACATCTAAAATTGTACTCAATCCACAGTAGCGTGGGACTTCCCAGGTGGCTCAGTGGTAAAGAATCTACCTGTCAATGCATGAGATGCAGGGGACCCAGATCAGATCCCTGGGTCAGGAAGATCCCCTGGGGAAGGAAATGGCAACCCCCCTCCAGTATTCTTGCCTGGGAAATCCCGTGGACAGAGGAGCTGGGCAGGCTACAGTCCATGGGGTCGCAGAGTCTGACGCAACTGAGCACATCGTTTGTATTCAACGAATACCTACCAAACCAATGACTGCATTAACGTCTATATTTCAAAAATCCTCTCGGCATTATTACTGAGAAATACAAGCTCACTACTGTCAAGACAGTTAATGACCTTTCTATGCCTCTGGTTTGCCAGCGACAAAAATCAGAACAGAAACACTGCCTGGGTATCTTCCTTCATGGGAGTTTATAGTCACTACTGTCTAGTTATTTAGACCTCTCATCTATCCCTTGTGACCACATCTTCAGTTAAATGGGAGCCTGGCATCCATGATGTTTGTTTAACTGTGGAACTCTTAATTGAAATGTTATCCTACATCAAAAGGGAAAATGATCTTAATGCAATTATGAGGTTTGCAATATTTAAAAGTAACCATTTAAAAGCACAGGAGTCTCCTGATGACCGTTCCTCCCACCCCCATCCAACCATTCACTCCAGATGACCTTCCCCTTGGCAGCATTCATAGATCTGTCCTTACACATGCAGTTTGTCCCTCCCTAACCAAGCATAAACCTGACAACTGCTTAGATGGATTTTTCCTTTCACCGAGTTGACCCACTGTTCAATGGAACTGCCCACACGGACAAATGGGATAACAGATGTGCTCAGAGGAGTAAGAAATGCTACACAAGCACAAAGAGCTGAATTAACATTGATACAAAAATATTTTGTCAAGTTTAGACAAACTCGTTTTTTTAAAAAAATGCAACAAAGTTACAGCTTGCAATTATGTTTATTTTTCTTATAAAATTAAAAACTTTTGCAGGGGGTGAGCCACAAAACCTGGATAGAAGAAAACTTTCACCATGAACCCAGATGAGTTTCCAAGAAGCTTCTAAAAACTACTATGCTACATGCCCTGGAATGACTTTGTCCTCAACTCACTCAGGCTTGCTCATACCGCAGACTCAGAGTCCACAAAATGTGTCATTTTCATGAGTGAATTCTTACTGACAAAATCAGTAATCGAATGGTCTCTTTTGATTTGATCTATAATATTAAAGAGGTCGATGCTACATTCTTGAATTAACTCTACCTCTCCTATCTTGGTTCCCTGTCTCAGCTTCAGCACTAGATGCCAAATAGTAACAAAAGGCACGATGGGTAAGTATTTCTGCTCCAAGGTAAAAGTGAGTAAGGATCCACGGGACGAAAAGCTCACTGTTCAACAACAGATTGAAGTCAGCTGCCTTGGCTAATGATGAGTGACTAAATGAAGGGTTTCTTACATTTCATGACTGGCGGTTCTGGATAGCCTCCAGATTAATGTTTAAGAGACATTAAAAAGGAGAAAAGAGAGCATTCCTGTGGTCTCTTGCCAGTTTCAAAGCAGGGTTCTCGGTACAGAGCCATACGTAGGAGCAGCAGAGAGAAACTGGTTTGCTCTGACGAGCCAGAGTCTGGTTAAGAAGGTATTGGGTTGGCCAAAAAGTTCGTTTGGGTTTTGTCATAACGTGTTACAGAAAACTTGAACGAACTTTTCGGCCAATGCAATATATACCTTTTTGTTATTCCAGGAATCTAGATTTTGAGGGGCATTTCCATTGAATAGCTCACAGTAAAAGGATAACCATGAAAATGTATCCTTTTTAAAAAAAAATCAAAGCATAGCTGGTTTACAATGTCATCTCAGTGTCAGATGGACAAGTGTTCATTTTAATTCTAAAAGTCTGGGTTAGGGGTCACCAACATACTCATAAACCCCCAAGTAGCTCCCTACTTCCAAACTCCACAGACTGGTGTGCAGAACTCTGCACCAGCCCACCCCGGCCTCCCACCACCGCGTAGACTAGCGCCCCTCATTCGCTTCCACTCAAGAGTGTCAGGCTGGTCTCACCCTTTCGCCCTGTGCATCGCTAACCTGTGCCTTTTTTCCTCCTGAACTGATTCCGTAACCTGAAAAACCCCCTCTTCCTCCCACTACCTCCTCAAGTTTAACCACTCTTGACACAAGAGTCCCATCTCCTCAGGAAGCCTTCTCTGAACCCTCCACCAGCCCTCACTGATTCCTCTCTCTCTGGACACTTTCATAAGCGCTCTTGTTCTGAGCAGCCCAATTTGCTTGCTTACTCCATCCACCCACGGGTCAGGAATTTTAATCTTACTTTCCTGACTAGACGTTAAGAGCCCAAGAGCAAACGTCATGATTTGCTGGTTCCCAGAAGAAAAGTGCTGGAGCAATTTAGTCCAGTTCTCACCAACACGAGCTGGTGGGTGGCAGATGGAAGACCCTCCCACAGAATGGCAACCAAGCCCTAAAGGGCAGGTCCCCGCGGACCAGCACAGGGTCTAATGGTCCACGTGCCCAGCCCAGCCCTCCACAAAATAATGTGCTCTGTAGAAATTTCTGCACAATCCAAGGGGGAAAGGAAAAAGACAGACGCCCAGGACAACATGCAGAGAAAGAAAATGTTCTTTTGCCACATCCCACCCAAATCAAGGCTAAGATATTTCCTGTTTTTAAGTCAGATCTATTGGAAGTTTCCCATCAGAACACACCACAGACTGACTTCTATGCTTCTGTCTGAGTGGCACTAATCTTTTAGATAGAAAAATGCTGGTGACAGTAAATTCACACTGGAACTTTCTACTCTAAAAATGCCAACAGAGAAGAAATATTTCCTTAGGACTGAGAGGGTCATGATAGCACACGTTCAAACCTATCGTGCTAGGGCAAGTCGATGAGAAATACAGGAGTCAACACACACACACACTCACACAAATGTTAAAGGCTGAAGGTTCTAATACTACCCATCAAAACTACAGGAAAGCGAGAGTTCTTTTTTTTAGGAATACAGTCATCCCTTGTTATCCCTGGCGGAACTGGCTCCAGGAATCCTCTGGGATACCAAAATCCATAGATGTTCAAGTGCCTTATACAAAGCAGCAGCAGAGTACCATCAGCCTGCAGTATCCACAGGTTCTGCATCCATCGATTTAACCAAAGATTTAACCTTGGGAACCTGTTGGAATCTGTGAATTCAGAGACTGCAGACATGGGCGGGGGGAGGCAACTGTATACCCAACCAGGACATGTGTACATGTGTGATAAATTGCTTCCAACTCTTTTGCGACCCTAGGGAATGCAGCCCGCCAGGCTCCTCTGTTCATGGGATCCTCCAGACAAGAACACTGGAGTGGATTGCTGTGCCCTCCTCCAGGGGATCTTCCCGACCCAGGGATCGAACCCACATCTCTTGCTTCTCGTGCACTGGCAGGTGGGTTCTTTACCACTAGTGTCACCTGGGAAGCCCAATCAGGACACACCCACATATGAAGCCTTGGAGCTTTATCCAGAAGTTCTGGGATTGGTGGTGGTCTGATGAAGCCTCCATGCTTTAATTCAACAAACACCGATACAAATACCCGCTGTGTATCCAAGTGGGTGTGTGCATATGTGTGTGCATGCTGCGAAAGAAGAGGAGAGACAGAGGGTGGTGGGAGAGGGAACCTGGGATTGCCACTGTGAACCAATCCTGAGGACAGAAATCAAGTGCAGACCAACATATATAATGACTCATTACCCAGGGGTCAGGAGTCTTTCGATATGCTTCCGACCTCCCGCCGTATTGCCATGTGGATGTACTATGTGTAACAGGAGAGGGAGATATGGGGTGAAACACCTTGCCATAAATTCAACAGGGAATAAGAACTTCTCTGGTGGTCCAGTGGTTAAGACTCCACCTTCCAATGCGGGGGTGTGGGTTCCATTCCTGGTTGAGGAATTAAGATCCCACATGCCATGCAGTGGGCTTCCCTGGTAGCTCAGCTGGTAAAGGGTCCACCTGCAATGCAGGAGACCCTAGTTCGATTCCTGGATCAGGAAGACCCCACGGAGAAGGGATTGGCTACCCACTCCAGTATTCTTGGACTTCCCTGGTGGCTCAGACAGTAAAAAAAAAATCTGCCTGCAATGCAGGAGACCTAGGTTGGGAAGATCCCCTGGAGGAGGGCATGGCAAACCACCCCAGTATTCTTGCCTGGAGAATCCCCATGGACAGAGGAGCCTGGCGGAGTCCATGGGGTTGCAAAGAGTCGGACACGACTGAGTGACTAAGCACTGCATAATGCTGTGCAGTGCAGCCAAACAAATAAATAAATAAAAATAAAGAGAACTTTTAAAAAAAACCAAAAAAAACAACTCCTTGGTAGAGTCTGTTTTGTGGGGAAAGTGGGACCGAGACAGTAGGTCTAGCTCAACGCTTCCGAATCTTGGCAATTAACCCAGGCCCGGCCTCCCAGGCTCAGGAGAATCTCAGCCTCTCCATCACGGTCAAGGGTGTTACCTCCATCGCTGCAGGTCCTGGAGTCGGAGGCCAGGCTGTCCGTGGAGCCCGTGGTGAAGCTGACGTGGACGCCCCTGAAGGACGGGCTGAGGCTCTCGGCGGAGCCCTGGCTCACTTTCTCCAAATCAGAGCTGCTCTTGTTCATTTTTAAAAGGTGCCTGGAAAATGTAGAAACAAATGATAAAAGTAATTAATTTGGTCTCTGTTCAAAAAAACCAGCCAATGGAGTATGAACCTACTATGCTCTTGAAGCCTGACCAGTGCTGCCAAGTTCTGAAAAAATGATTTGGGGGAAGACAGAACAGGGGCTCTTCTGAAACCTCATACACACGAATGGCAGGTGATTTCTGGAGTGTGATTAAAGACAAGTGAGTCTGTTAAATTTGGAAAAGCCCCCAAATCATGATTTGGGAGGAACTGCCTTCATACTCCGGAGAAGGCAATGGCAGCCCACTCCAGTACTCTTGCCTGGAAAATCCCATGGACAGAGGAGCCTGGTAGGCTGCAGTCCACGGGATAGTGAAGAGTCAAAGAGTCGGGCACGACTGAGCGACTTCACTTTCACTTTTCACTTTCATGCAATGGAGAAGGAAATGGCAACCCACTCCAGTGTTCTTGCCTGGAGAATCCCAGGGACGGGGGAGCCTGGTGGGCTGCTGTATATGGGGTCGCACAGAGTTGGACACGACTGAAGCGACTTAGCAGCAGCAGCAGCCTTCATACTCTGGCCCCCTCTGCCAAAACATGTATGTCAGCTACTATACTATGTGTCATCTCTACAAAGAAAAATTGAACATTATCATACAAGCCAATGTACAGAGATACACAGAGATTGCGGAGGTTTTGCAGGATCACAGGACAAGTGAACTGTGGACCAAAAACAAAAGATTTCTTCTGTGCCTGGTACTCTCTTGATATAGCTTCAAAGGGTCTAGCTTGTTCCATGGAATTAAAGGAAACGTTATTTCAATTTTAACTAGACGTGTAGTGCAATGCTTAGATAGAACCATATTAAACCTTATACCAAAACTAAGGAATGAATCTGCCCTTAGGCTTTCTATGAAATCTTTGATTGTGTCTCTAAGATAGAATGACTGACGCATTGGGGACCGGAATATCAAGTTCAAGAAAAGGACCTCGCCTTGGAGAAAACGGTTTCCTTATTAAGTAGAAGGTTTAGCTGATTGATTTCCCTCTTTCCGAGGACCACATGAATATTCACTCTGACCTGACATTTCCCCCACACAGTGGGACAGACCACAATCAATCCAGCCTTCTCCCTGTTGGTGGTAACCTAGATTTGTCCGGACTGATATCTCCTGATGACACTCCTCTCCCACCACGGTGGATCTATATCTCAATATCTGCTGTAGGAAATACACAAAACAGTATTGATTTGGTATCAGAACTGCCTTATTTAATGCATATGACCTTACAGCCAAGAATGTATTGATTGTTCTTTGTGTTCAGCATTGCCCAGCCCTGTGTGGTCCTCACAGGCAGTGCAATCTCTTCTTCATTAACAGAAAAGTTTAGAGAAAGTTTGCTTCCATGAAACAGGTTCTCCAGAAATATGTCTCTCTCCCTACCTCCCACCCTTAGGACCGCATTTTTAAAAGTTTTAAAGCTATTACACCTAAATATTACAGTGATGGCAATGTTACAACTAATAATATTCTTTACATTCCAATGTCACTCTAGGGGCCTTGGGGATATCAAATCTTAGGAAGTGCTATGGTAGTAGATTGTCTTTATTTTACCCTCTGCCAAAACATCATCATAGGTTTCATAAAATGTTTTTTTTTTTATTTTATGATTTTTATTTTATGATCCAACAACAGATCCAACAACAATGGCTTTTGCAGATGAGGCCAAGATATGAAGTTGTGAATAATGACAAGTCCTCAGTCTAGGTAAAAAAAAAAAGCTAGGTCTCTCTGGCAATGCAACCACATCAGAGTGGCCCTGTAGTCTCCTGGTCTACAGGCTCAGAAGACTGCCATGGGAGAAATTCCAGCACCACAGCTGCTGAGCTGATGCAGAAAAACACCAGAAGAAATGCATATAAATAGAGAAAACAAAACAAAAAGTAAATGTGGTATGTGTGAGAACATACACACAATTATTTAGTATAAAGTAAAGCATTAAAAGAAAGAAAAATGTTCAGTTGCCATATGCAAAAGGAACAAAGATATTAAATGACTGGTAGTGAATGAATGGCCAGCTCAATTTTGTGTGTCAAGGCAGCTTAACAAAATAGAATAGACCAGAAATAAAAATGAAGAGAGTAAGTATTTGAGAAACTTCTGTTTCAGAGGTGTGTGTGTGTGTGTGTGTGTGTGTGTGTGTGTGTGTGTGTGTGTGTGTGTGTGTGTGTGTGTGTGTGTGTGTATTGGATCACAGTATTAAATATAATTCTTAAAATATATTTTAGAAACTTAGTTTTAAAAAGGTTAAAAGTCATCACTCTAGAATAGGGATAGACAAACCTTTCCTTAAAGAACAGGTGGTAAATATTTTAGGCTCATGGATCATATAGTCTCTGTTGCAAGTATCAGCTCTGCTTTTGTAGCAGGGAAGGAGCCACTGACAATACGTAAACAAATGGGCATGTTTTCTAGTAAAACTTTTTTTACATCACAGATAGCTGACCTGTGGGTGGTAGATGATGACTCCCGATCCAGAACAGTCTTGTTCAATAGAAATATAATGCAAGCCATGTACATATATACAAAATTTAAAAAATTTAGTAGCTAAATTAAAGACAAAATTAATTTTTACAATGTCTTTTACTTCACAAAATACATAAAATATTGTCATTTCACTATACAACAAATATAAAATTAATGAGATATTTTATAGTTTTTTCATTCCAAGTCTTCAAAATCTGGTTTATATTTTATATTTATAGCACATTGCAATTTAGGCTCCCACATTTTAGCTAGTGGCTACTGCACTGTGTAGGGCAGATCTAGAGAAACTCATATATGGGGAAGACTATTCACAGTGTTACTAACAGCAGAAACAAAATCATGGGCAGTCCAGTGGCCATCAGTAAAGGAATGGAAGACTATACACTGTGGTATAGTCTTGTATCAGAGTACCATATAGCATTCAAAAATAAATAAACTTGATTTAAACGTACTAGTATGAAAAGAATTCTTAAAATGCTGACTATTAAAAGTAGCTTGCAAAAGGCTCAAGCGTGACACCATTTATATACAATTTTAAAACACATTACAATTCTATGTATTTTTTACACATTTTACCACATACACGTGGTAAAATGGAAATGACACTCAACTTCAAGACAGTGATGACTCTGGGTAGCAAGGGGCAATTGAAATGGAAATTGTATAGGGAGGGATATTCCACGGTATCTGTAATATTTCCTTAAAAAAAAAAAAAAAAACACCCAAAACAGAGAACAAAATGGTAATTATTGGAAAAACCTTGGACACGTGTGTGTGTGAAAGTCACTCAGTCGTGTCCGACTCTCTGCGACCCCATGGGCTATACAGTCCATGGAATCCTCCAGGCCAGAATACTGGAGTGGGAAGCCTTTCCCTTCTCCAGGGGAATCTTCCCAAGCCAAGGATCGAACCCAGGTCTCCCTCATTGGAGGTGAATTCTTTACCAGCTGAGCCACGAGGGAAGCCCCTGGACACGTGAAAGTTTCTCTACCAAAAAACCCTCAAGAAGCCCAGGTTCCTGACCAGTAACTAAAACCCCACAGGCAGTTGGGATGCTTAGATGTAAATAAGGAGGAAAGGGGTGACCCTTTTATAAAATCTTTCATATGAACTGCATCAAATCTCATCCACCTTGGAAACCTGTATGATCTGTTGTCTTAGAGAATAGCAAGTTCAATTATCAAAGGAACACAACCACACCAGACTTGAAAATGAAAAGGGGGAAGCTGGCCATCAAAGCGGGGGCAGACAATCACGTTGTTTTTGTGTCTTCAGTCTGTGTGTGCAGTAGATTTCTCAAGCATCCTTGCAAAAGGCTTAAGATTCCAAAGGTGACTTTTCTGGGCCCTAATAGATTGTTCCATCAGACTCGAGGCCGGATGAGAATCCGAAGGCACTCAGCAATACACAGTCAGATTATACTTATTCTCTTTTAAAGGCTCTTTTCCTTCATTAATGATAGTTTGACTTGCCTTTCATAAAACTGGTGCAAACCATCTATGCGGTGAACTCTGATGTCATGTGATTTAAGGAAGTGGCTTCATGAGGCCAAAGCCACATGCTCTAGTCTTTCCTCTCTGGGTGGCGAATAACACTCTTATCAGCTGCAGTGAGAGCGCTGCCTGCACAGATGTCATTGCTCGGCACTGTGATAAATGACTTGTTCTTGCTCAGACTTCCTTCCCTACCTCCCCCTGTGATTAGACACGGTCACAGGAGAGCAGTGTGAGATACACAGCCAGTGGCACAGCGTACTTAGAGATCTGAACCCTGCAGCTGCTGCCCAATGTTTGCAGAATGGCTTTTCCCCCCATTGTCCTTAGAGAAGGAAGCCTTGCCAGAGTTTTCTCCCTACTGTATTGGTAGAAAGCTGCAAAAAAATAATAATAATCCAGCCGGAAGAGCCATCTGCCAGACTTCCTCATTCGTAGGAAAAAAAAAAAACAAGTCTAAAAATAACCCCAAGTTTTCAGAATGCCCAAAATTCTGAACAGATACCAGACCCCAGTGGGGGCAGAGACTGTATCTCAGACACGGCGGCTAGAATCCTCATACGCAGCACAACTGAAAGTGTGTGACCGAGGCGAACGTTCATTCTCAAAGCTCTGGGTCTGGGTTAGTTCACATCTATTTGGTTGAGAAATGTTTGCCCCTGGAGCGAGAGGTAAGAGAAGTCACGCAGCACCAGTGTGCGGTTTTACACTAGCTCTCCAGACCCCTGGACACAGTTACACCACCCAGCCTTTGGATGGGTCAAGCTCGCTGCTGTGTCTAATGTTTTGGAGAAGCCCTTTCAGGTAGCTCAGAAAGCACGAACATGTTGGAAAACTCATTTAAACCTTGTTGAAGTTACCAAGAAGGGGAAATAAACTGGCTTAGATGCAACTAAATCAAGTCATGCCTTAATCAAAGAATGAGAGCCTCTTACCATCCCAGACTCCAGCCCTCGGTGCTGTGATCATCCGCATGGCCTCCCAGAGCCCGGGGGTGTGCTGGGCCGGTGATGGCGGGGCCCCGCGGAGCAGCCCTGAGGATGAAGGGCCAGCTTCAAAGGCGGCCGAGTGCGCCCTGTCAGCCTGCTGTGAGTTCACCAGCTCAGAGCTCTCCGTTTCCCCTCAGTTCCTCTCTGACTTTTCTATAAAATGCACTTCCTGCGAAAGAACAGGAAAATAGGAACGGCTCTGCCTCTGTGACCTGCGGCTTTCAATCTCCAATTGTCCTGTTGGGCAGCATCATCAGAAGCAATTCAAATACCCTCTCAAATACACTCAATTTCACCCTATTTCATTCTCTACTATTTGGCCAGATCCTAAAGTCAGAATCATTCAATGATTGGAACTGAAACACTGGGTTTGCTTAGTGAATACAAGCACCCCATTTTTATTTATGTTATGCCTGTATGACCAGCAGCACATTCCCCAATCCTGTCTTTTTTTGAATACCATTCTCAGAGTTTCCAGTAAATAAATACTGACTGTCTGATCTGTGCCAGGCACTGTGTCAGGTTTTGTGGCTACAACAGTGAGGAGAGGTGACACCATCCTTGTTTCAACAACCTGGGAGATAAATATTGATCAATCTCCTCTAAAAAAGTATGCAGAGGGTTCAAGCCATGGTCATCAGAAAACATCTGCAGCTTTGGTCATTCTGACTCCAAATCTCTCCAAAATTCTTCTCTCATAATGATGGTCAACCTTGAAGAACCCTACACAGAGCCCATGCAAGTATTCTTGACCTCTGCCACCATACTGAATCAGCTCTGGTCTCGCATGGTAACAGAAACACACCTCCAGATTTTCTTTGATTTCAAATATCCCCCTCACCCCACCCCCGCACTGTGTATACATTAGAACACATGCCTAGCATTCTGTTTGGAAAAAAAAATTATCACCATTTTGGTTAATCGATATCCACTACTTCTGCTCATATATACTCTGCTCCAGTGGGGCTAGCCTCTCATTGTCCCCAAAGCACCCTGCATTCCTGCCCCTGCCCCACCTCGGCAGAGAGGGAAACATTCTCTCTCCCCTTCAAACCTTTTCCGTACCCAAGACCTAGCAGCAGAAGCATCACTTACCTACAAACCCTTCCCCAGCCATCTGTCTCCTCTGACTGGTCTGTCTGCTCTGGAACTCATACCAAACCGAGTCTGATTCACATCACTGAGCATTTGGTTATAATCCTGGTTAGATGATTCTGTTTCATGTGAAACAGGCTTGTTACCACCACAATTATAAACTGTTTTGAGGAGCTGTGTCCTAGTCAGGACATGCTGGAACACAGAGTCATTATTAAATACTTCTTGATTAAGTTTATCTGCCTCTGTTTCAATAACTGGGAGGCATCTAGGAGGATAAATGTTTCCTTTAAGAAAAGAATCGCACTTGCCCGGCTACACTTGCCCAGCAAAACTTGCAAAAGGCAGGAACGCTGAGTAAACAACAGCCCTCCGGAAAGTTGGACTCAATAGCTGAGGCTTTTTCATATCTACAAAATACCACAGTTTCCAAATATCCTGAATTTATACAATCTAACAATCTTATAGTTTAAAAAATATTTTTTTTTTTCAAGAGATGGGATGAGAAAGTTATACAGCTAAGCTGGAAAGGTTTTTATTGTTTTTATCCTTAGTGCTCTTTGAAGAAGATGCTATGGGAGTTATTCTGCAAAGTGTCTAAGTGCCAAATGAAGGAACTAATGGATCCAGTCTGCTCTGGTGGCAGGCTTCCCCACTGACTTATTAGCACATATAAAGATAGGAAATCAGTTTCATTTGGGGTCAGATGACCTTTACAGTCCCCACGGTGCAGGCTTTTTAATTTGCATTTGCAGTTAATGCACTGGTGACTGCTGGGGCACCTCAAGTTGAAAAAACCCTTTGGTTTAACCCCAAACGAAAGCACTTTGCATTCAGTGGAAACCATTTAAAAACAGGAATAAGGACATGCTTATTTTTAAAGACAGCAGTATGCGCATGCATGCATGCACACCTGCACCTACATACACGTCTTTAGGTTACTAGTTATCTGGTGTAAAAATGGATAAAAACATTTCAATCGGTCAAATGGGAATTTGCAGTCATTTGTCCTAACTATACATAGATATACTTTGGCACTGAGAGATACAAATGGCTTTAAAAGATGACCTTTGCTGTCTCAGAAAATCAAAGTCTCTTATTTGTGGCCCCCAGTCTGCATGGCTATGTCCTTTCCCAAAGAATTTCTGGTGCAAGAGAGAGGAAGGCAGCAACTACCTAGTGTGGGAAGGTTTAAGCCCAGGCTGAGGACAGGAGACCAGCTACGGAAAGCAGGTAAGAGGGTGCAGAGCAACTCAGCGGCTGGACCCCATCACCTGGTCCACTACACTTGCATCTCCAATAATGAATCTCCAACTCCTGGCCTGTTAAGGAAGAAACGCTACATGTTCAAGAGCTTGATCATCTGTTCACACAGAGGCAGACGGGAAGAGAAGGTGAAAAGAAGGCAATGAATGACCAATGGAAAGTAAAGCCTGAACAACTACAATCCACAGACGGGGCCCTCCCACCAGCGGCCCTGCCCACGGGTCAGCACAGCGAGAAAGGAACCTCTGGAGCCTTTAGGAACAAGAGCGACGAACGCATTTGAAAAGCTTCCCACAAGAGTTTCAATCTTACAAGCATCGAGCATCGGCCCTGGGGCACAAAATGGAGACACTGCTACTACTTACCTCACTGGGGGTGGGGTGGGGTGCGGCGCTGGTTAGGAAGAGCCGATGAGTTACTATTTAATAAGTGCCAAAAGTAGTACCAGCTACAAAGCAAGTACAAGTTATACAGAAAGATGGGTGGATGGATGATGGATAGATGGGGACAGACAGACAGAAGACTTCAGCAGCCTCCAGCAAATCCAGTATTTTGGACAGAAAATACCTAGATATTTTTTAATAGATAGGCTAGAGATTTTACTTTCATATTTTAAAGAGACCCAAAGATGAAACAAACATCTCCCATCTGACTCCTGCGGTAGGTAGCCCAGTGCTTCTCTAGAAAAGCACACAGCCATGCAGGCTGGTACCACGACGAACTCAAACTTCCTGACAGCTAGCTCTTGTGGCTCCCTGACCATCCATTCACCGACCTCGCATTCTCCAAAGCAGCTATTCCAATCTTTCATCCCATTATTTGGTATTCTGAGCCACTATCTTCACCTCTCTCAAGTAAGCCTGGGTTTGCGCCAACTCCCAGCTACTACAAACAATACTGTACCGATCTTCATTGTGTTTTACTCGAAGGCATCACTCAGGAATGGAGCGGGAACAGCGTATTCTTATATTTTATTTTCCTGGGTAATTCATTTTAGCTTCCCTTACACCTAGACCTCAACAGTTAGCGATTAAATGACTATCACAAGCAGGAGGAAGGGCAGATCAGTGCTGAAGGAGGCAAAGGAAAAGGACCAAGGGGCGGGATATGGGATTTACTATTTACTGCGCAGACAATCCCCTGTGTCAAGCTCTGGCGAGGACACAAATATCAAGGAGGCATTTTGAAAGATCTGAAGGGAAGTCACCAAGTAAATGTAACAGATCAGCAAATATTCCTCTCTGGGTTTTCTTCTACTCTCTCCCAGGGAGATGCGTTCCGTCCTCATGTTGAATATTTTCATAAAAACAGATGCCCTCACTTACCACCAGAAAAAGGACTTGGAAAAATTATATGTAAGTAATTATGAAAACAATAGTTTTCAATTTCTAAAGTATAAATTTATATAATATTTAATATTAATTTATATAATATTGATATTATATAAATATTTAATATTTCCCAATTCAAACTACTCCTCTGAAAGATTCTGACATACCTCCTGCCTGGACCCCCTTACCCCACCACCTGGGGCACAGAAAGTCAGTGCTACAAGTTAAAGAGGGTGAGGCTAACACTCCTTGTTTAACATGGTGTAAGGACTGAAAACATAAATTTAAGGTCTTTAAAGAGAAATAAGACCTTATATATTGGATACTAGAATTAATGGTAACTATTGTTTACTAAAATACAAACTTCCAAAAGTTCATGGAATATTTATAATCACTCATAATTCACAAAATATTCAGTCACTCATTAAGAGTCAGAAAATATTCATAATCACTCATTAAAAGGAAACAAAACATTTTGGCACAACAGTCTGAAGGTGGAGATTGTAATCAGAAGACCCTCTTCTGCAAACACTTCACTTAGGGCTACATGGCCTAGACGGCCCACAGATCCTCTCCCAGGTGTGGAACTTTCAAATTAGTATAGTGAAGTGTTAAGTCGCTCAGCCGTGTCCAACTCTTTGTGACCCCGTGGACTGTAGCCCGCCAGGCTACTCTGTCCATGGGATTTCCCAGGAGAGAATATTGGAGTGGGTTGCCATTTCTTCCTCCAGGGGATCTTCCCAACCCAGGTATCAAACCTGAGTCTCCTGCATTGTAGGCAGATTCTTTCCATTCTTTACCATCTGATAGGAAACAGTTATTGGTCCCCAATGATTCTGCAATTACTGATGGTAAATTTTGGATGCTTAACCTGGATAGGCAAATAGCTGGCACCTGTGGCTGTACACCGCTCCCCCCCTCCCACAACCTGCAGACAGTATTAATGGAGTTTAGCAAGCTCTCAGTTTTCCATGTGACACTCCAGACTGCTACTCCAACTGACTGTAGCTGGTGTGGAGGATGCAAGCTAATTGCCCTAATTGGTGGTGCAAGAACGTGCACTCACAAAACCCTCCTTTTGATCACACATTCATAAGTATTATTTTAAGTGACCTCCCCATTATGACTGACTTCAAAATTCCAAAGATTCTTCTTCCCTTTCTTCCTAATCTTCAAAGTCTTATTACTACTTAATGTGTCAGTTTACCTCAACTATTCTTGTCTTTATCCAGGGTATCTGAATTTTCATTCTTTTTGACTGTCTACAGAGCTCCTGGAATCAGGAGCCATTGTGAAGGGACACACAGTGGAAACATTGCCAATCATTTGCCTAAAAGACAAGTTTTAAACTTTGGGGAAATTTTTTATAGCACATGTATATATGGGCATGAAATGGCTAAAACAAAACTGCCAGGAAGTCAGGGTGATCATCTGGTAGAGATAGATATTAAAATTAACTGGAGAGCAAAATATCTTGAGTAAGAAGGGAAGGGTTTTTTGGTGTTTTTTTTTTTAAAGCAGTCTTTAATCTGGAAGTTCCCCTTTTCCCCCAGCGGAGGACACTTGTTTACATAAGTCTGTCTATTAGAAAAGTACAGAGAATAAATGTCCAGAGTACCAGACAAAAGCTGATGGAAGCAGAGGATTTTACAGAGCTGTATGGGGACAGAACAAACACCCTTTAATGCCCAACATTTTCAGGGATCTGCCCAAAAGTCAATAGAAAGAAACAAGTGAGCAATTTTAGCACAGAGGCTGAAGATGTTGATCTTAAAGTGAAAATTATTAGTTGGAGAAATGGTTGCTAATGATTCTTTGCAGTTGGTCTATCTACCCTGATAAAGGGAAAGGCAAGTCTTGTGAGCACATCAGTGATAACCAAACAGCAGATTTCCCGCACTACAAATAGAGAAAATGTCTCAGCAGTTGGTGACTTCCACACCTCAAAGGTAGGCTGGCTATTCTAGGAACAAAGTGCTTTTGATCATGTGATGGCAGAGGGGGCTTGATCATGCGGCCCATGCCTATATCTCCCAACCCACCTCAGAAAGCATGGAAAGTCTATTCTCAGAAAAATGAAACCACACCCTAGAATTCCTTGCAATTTATGGGTGGGGAAAAAAGTCCTTAGGTGATTACTGCCTGAAAAGAACATTCTTGTGGCAAGAGGGCTGGGCTCCAAACACCTGCTCAGCTTAAAAAAAAAAAGCAAATGCACAATCGTTGGAGAGTAATTAATCCATGAAAGGGTGCATTGTGCTCTCATAGTGTTTGCCCACCTTGAAGCATTAATAGCATTAATAATTATTAACTTAACTTCAGTTTCTTTAACTCAAGCCACAGAATTATAATGGGGTGCCCAGTGAAAATAAGGCCAAGATCTGTAGTTCCTTCTGGCCTTTTTTCCCCCCTAATTCAATAATCTTTTAATGAATACCTACTGTCTTAAGGCATCCTATGGAAAAGTCAAAGAAAAGTATATAAAATGTTTCCTGTACTCTCAAGAGTTTACAAGCTCTTAGAAAGATATGACTTATGAATGGAGTTTAATTCAAAATACTGTGTTAACTGCCAAAAGAGAGGCAAGAACAGAGCACGGAGGCAATCTGAAACTTGGGTATCAGACACTTTGATACAAGTATTTAATGATGCTACTTGCTCCTTTCTCAGTATTTCTTCGTGTGCAAAACATAGTTAGGTGCTTCTGGCCAAAATGGAATAGGGTAGGGTCTCTGCCTACTGCTGTCTACTGAATAAAAGTTTCTTGAGCATCTACATATGCCAGGCATTAAACAGGATATTTTGAAATTATAGATGGCTAAGCATGTCTTTTCCCACTCCAGTGTTCTTGTCTTGAGAATCCCAGGGGCAGGGGAGCCTGGTGGGCTGCTGTCTGTGGGGTCACACAGAGTCGGACACGACTGAAGCGACTTAGCAGCAGCAGCAGCATGTCTTTTACCTTCAAGGAACTTTTTTTTTTTTTAATTTAAAGAGATGGCTATCTACATGCCTGTACTAAGTATGATTTGTATTAGGTCAAAAGACCTTAAATGGAAGGATTGCTATTTCACTACTCCCGGACACCAAGCTGAGCTTACCTTGGCTTTACTGGGCAGAACAAGAAATTCAGTGAGAATCCAGATGCTGTGATAACCAGTCTCAACAAAAGCAATCAAAGCTGGGATGAACTTTTGGCAGTCCTTTTGCACATCTGCTGATTTAATTCCTACCAAGTCAACCCTCAGGGGCCTTAAGGGGTGGAACCCCAGTAACTGGCTTTTTTTAGCACCTTGCACAGAAATTAGGCAATTGGTAGGTATCTGATGAATTAAAGAATCTCTAACCCCTAAGCCTTCACCATGGATGCGTTCTCAAAAATGGAGAGAATACCGTAAATACTTTATATATGCAACTGTTACAGTTAGTGATTCTTTTTTAAAAAAAAATTATAGAAGAAGAAGATAGGAATCAATGTTAGTTCTCCCTGCTTCAGCATTACTAGATGTCCCATGTCAGATTCTATCCACTAACTCATGCGAAGAGGCCAACTATAAATTTCCTGGCACGGAGCAGGATGTAAAACTGTAGTGTTGATATGTATGCTTTATTCTGTTTGCCAAACTGTGTGTGTGTATGTGGGAGGGGGTGGATTTCTCCCCTGAAGTATGCCCAGTATTCAGTCTTCACCGAACCGACTCCATCTCCAGCCGACTTATTCCAGTTTTGTCAAAAAGGTAAACATAAAGAGAAGATTCCTGAAGTTCGTATAATGCTTTCTGATACAAACTGTGATTTTCAAAATGCCACTGAGAAAAGCATGTTATACATGAAGACTGTGGGATTTCCTGGTCAATTGTTGCCATCCCATCACAATCCACTACAGTAAGAGGTGCCTCAAGAATAGAGCATTTGAAAGGTGTTGTTTTTTTTTTTTCTTTTTTTTATGTGGACCATTTTTAAAGTCTTTATTGAATTTGTTACAATATTGTTCTGTTTAATGTTTTGGCTTTTTGGCCACAAGGCATGTGGGATCTTAGCTCCCCAACCAGGGATTGAACCTGCAGCCCCTGCTTTGGAAGGGGAAATTGTAACCACTGCCAAGGAAGTTCCTAGAGATTTAATCAGATGGGCTATAAGATCTAGAGACAGTGACCCATCTCACTCATCCAATTCCAATCCTCGAAGTCATGCTAAGAGAGCATGTGATTGAGAGATCGTACAATGAAGTTCTTTTGGTTCCTCTGGGGAGCAATGTGGCCACTTCTGTGTGCAGAAAAGACCTCCATCTCTGACACCATCACCAACTGTCTGCTGAGAAGCCATGTGAGAAGGATGAGAATTAAGAATGAACAAAAGCTTAGGAGAGACTCAATCTCTGCTCCCCAGAATCCTTGCAGATGAAGAGGAGAACTTAGTATAAGAATTGGGTTAAAATTATAAGCATGAGTGATAACTTTAAAACAAAGTCATCCTTCGCTTTTCTTGGGGAAATGTTTCTTTCTTTTTGATTAGTCTCATCTGGGGCCAGATCATCTGGAAACTAAAACCATATAAACCTGTCTTATTTCTCATTCACCTGTTGTCCTCTAATTCTACCTCTGAGTTCAGGTCTACCAGTCTAATACCTATCTTGGGGTTTCTTTGGGAAATGCCTGTTTGGCACTAATCAGATGATTTTTCCCTTAACTGACCTTGTCACTGAAAAACCGTAAGTCATTTAAAACCAGGTTTGCATCTGTAAGGAAATAAAAGGCAGAAATAAATTTGAACTTTTTCACACCTTAATTACTCCCCCAGGCACTGGCTGCTCTCACTGAACTGCCTTAAGTCTTGAATGTGACATTTAAACTAAGAAGTGCACATCTCTTTCCTGTAGGTTTTTGTTTTCTAACCAGCAGTATTTGTTGCTCCTTACCTTCTAAGTCTGCCCTAAATTGGAGCAGGGGTGATCCAGAGACTCAGTGGGATTGGTCAGGTTGAGCAGGTGTGAGCTTACACAGGTAGGAGGCTGCCTCGGCAGCAGCAGGTAAAGAACCCAGACCTCCTCACCTGCCTGGGAGGAAGGCTGAACATGGACTTGAACACCTCTACATGGCTTTCAGGCATTAAATGAGTATTGAGAATCTTCATCCTACATGGTATTGCAGTAAGAGTTTTCTCAGGAACCCTGATGGGAGTTTGCAGAGGACAGTATCTCAGAAAACAGAAAAGCTACTGCCACACATTCAAAACAAGACCACAGGAAAGCCAGGTCACTCTCAACATCTATTTTTTCCCCTCCAAGTCGGTCAGTTTCATAAAATGGGACCATAGGAAATCCAGCATATGATTTCTTTGTTCTATAGTGGCCTGAGAAAGCACTCACTGACCTGCTTAAGTGCCTGTTAATAAAAAGTAACACTACCCTGCATGGAACAGCCCCTCTCTCTGGAGCCCTGAGTGGACCTCATACCCATCATGACAGTTGTTATCTTTGTTCACAGGTGAGGTTGAGCTGTAGAAATAAAACCCATTGAACAGACGACCCATGTGAAGAACTAGTTAACCTTGGATGTTGCTCAAAGACCTTCCAACATTTTCCCATCTTGGAAAACTGACATCAGCCTGTCGTGTGGTGCTGGATCAACCGTGGGCTATTACTCTGGTCAATACTCTGATTTACCATCACCCAGACTGACTAGGTTTGAAAGTTGTGGGTTCCTGGCACCCACCTCAGTAAGTACAGTACCAAGTTCTACAATTTAAAAAGTCAGTTTATGGTCACATATGGATGTGAGAGTTGGACTACAAAGAAAGCTGAGTACCGAAGAATTGATGCTTTTGAACTGTGGTGTTGGAGAAGACTCTTGAGAGTCCCTTGGACTGCAAGGAGATCCAACCAGTCCATCCTAAAGGAGATCAGTCCTGAATATTAGTTGGAAGGACTGATGTTGAAGCTGAAACTCCAATACTTTGGCCACCTGATGCAAAGAGCTGACTCATTTGAAAAGACCCTGATGCTGGGAAAGGTTGAAGGCAGGAGGAGAAGGGGACAACAGAGGATGAGATGGTTGGATGGCATCTTCGACTCAATGGACATGAGTTTGAGTAAACTCAGGGAGCTGGTGATGGACAGGGAGGCCTGGCATGCTGCAGTCCATGGGGTCGCAAAGAGTCGGACACGACTGAGCGACCGAACTGAACTTATGGTCCTGAGCCTGCCCTCTTATATACTCATGGGAGATGTACAATGATTCAAAAAGAGAATGCTGGTAATGCTTGAAAAAAATCTTCCGCAAATGAAAAAATATATATATATACACACACTAGTTCAATTTATTTTAAATAGTACCAGATGCTCTTTCCTTTTTTTCTGTGTTCTCTTAAGCTAGTTAATTTTATTTCCTAGATTTTTCTTCCCAAAATTCTGAAAATAAACTTTTAAAAAAAAATTTTTTTAAAGAGCTGGTACCTAGAACCTCTGAGCTTCCCACCTGGTGTGAATTGTATATAATTCAATGGTTTTGTTTTTTAATAAACTGGCCTCCAAAACTCTGATCTCACCCTAGATGCTAGCGAAGATTCTACTTGAGTCACATTGCTATGGTGACTGGTGTTATTCCAAACCCTGTGATTCTTACCCAAGAAAGTTTTAGTTCCTTCTCTAAGGCTCAGGTGGTGTTCCTCAAATCAGGTCAGTCCCATTTCTACAGGGTGTGGCTATTCGTGCTACTACTGACAGCTCGGGGTGGCTTTTTCCTGAAGAACTAATCTCTGCATTAGATTCTGTTCATCTATTTGAGTCTTTCAACAACAGGGTGTTACAAATGTATTGTTATTATTAGCCCATTTTGGAGAGTAACTTGAAGTTGCTCTGTCACAATGAGTGGCTTGCTCAAGATCACTTAACATGTAGGTGAGACAGATGCAACATGAACTCAGTGTTCTGGCTCCAAAGCCCAGGCTTCCCACTAAGCCCTCCAGGCCTGCGGCAGACAGACACGATGCCCATGTTTTATCTGAATGCCCTGCCCACTCCTCCACACACTGATGTGTCTAAGGTGTTTGGAAGCACAAACTTTGGAGGCAGACTGCCAAGTATGCCGTGTGATCCTGGCACAGGTTCCTCAGTTCTCTCTCTGTTTTGTCATTTGTAACTGGGGATGGTAATTCCTACTTCCTAGATCTGCTCTGAGCATCAAATGAGTTAATATGTCTAAGTCCCTCAGCTCCATGCCTGACCCATAGTTAGTGCCGTATGAAGCGGGAGCTCTTCTGAGCTGCGGAACCCCCCATTCAGTCAGAGAGCGAAACCGCAGCCCAGAGTCTATGCTCATCCAAAGAGCTGGAGGATGGCTGTCTACTACGCATGGCAGGAGGCCAGCTGAACACCAGAACAAAGCAGTGGTCCCAGAAAAAGCCCACGTTAGGACTCGTCACAGCCCGAGACGCCTTGATGTTCAAAGTCAAGTGTCACAGCCGCTCCCCTCTGTGGTCAATTCCCTGCTTCTGACATCAACCTGGAGGCACATGAGCTGAAACAGAACCAGTGGAGATGACACGACTAAAGAAAGTGTTTGGAAGGGCTGTCATCTTTCAAAAAACAGCAGGCTGTTCCTTTCCCTGAGAGGAATCAGTTTTGCTCTAATTGAGGGCCATCGCCCCCCCCTTTTCTCCCTCCCCGCCTCAGAATCTGAATTCCATGCACAACTCAATACTTAAAAAAAAAAAGCATTTATTTTTCTCAAGCCTTTGAGAGGAACTTTAAACTGGCAGGAGAAAACAGTGAGAAAGCTGTGAGTTTCAGCATGCTACCATGAAACTATATATATGTGTTTTTTTTCTTTTAAAACCCACATCTGAGAGTTCTAAAGCATGTGCAGCGCCTCCTACAACCTGCTTTTGCCCCCAAAGTCTAATCACCATCACAGCTACAATTTATGGAGCGCACTGGCATTGCTCCTGTGCCTGCCCATCTCTTTGCCTCGCGAGATTCTGTAGCATAGCCTCCTGGAGCCTTCCTCTGCATGTTTAAATGAGGAACTTCAGGATTTGGATGGAGTGGGGAGAGCCTGCTGAAGACACTTCAGAGAAATGGAGAAAACAAAGGCACCCTATTGTAAGAGGATGGGCACCAGCCAAGAGTGACAGCCTCTCAGTGCTTCTCAGAAAGATGCCTTCCCCACGGCCAGTCCCGAGCAGGGCACTGCTCGTGCTTGTGTGCTGAGCACCAAGCAGAAATTTACACAAAGGTACAAGCGCCTACAGGCCAACACAGGTGTCCCGCATTAGGACACCAAACCTTGGCCTGATGTCTTGGTGGAGGCAGCAAAGACCTAGGTTTCTGGAAGACGCCTCCGTCTTGCTGGACAAACACCCCCTCCAGGGCCACCCCAACGCCAAGTTGCAGACACACACAGCAGTACTTACCGTGACTTTGGAGGTGGTGGGGGAGGCGAGAACGCCTCAATCCCACTTCTGTCCTTGGGGAACTCAAAGGCAAATGAGGCCGATTTGCTCATCCCAGTCCCAGCTTTGTTGTTCTGCACAGAGGAGCCGTCCATAGCGCGGAGACGGTGCCAGGCGGAGGAGCTGGCCGGGTCCGAGGGGCCATTTTCCACCTCTCTCCCCCAACTTTGACTCAGCAAGTCCTGCTCCACCTCATCCTCCTCCTCGATCCGGCACTGGCGACTCCAGGCACCGGCCTGTGGCCGGGGCCGCCTCTGCTCCAAGGCTGATGTGCTGGTGGCAGGCAGGGGACCCCTGGCAGAGTCGCTGGTGGGGACGCCGTTGGCCCGGCAGGAAGAAGCAGGGTCAGCGGGGCCTCTGGATGGAGGCTGGGGTCCTGGGACGCCCGAGTTCCCTTCACTGAGGTCGGACAGTGGGGAGGTGGAGGGGGACACCGGGGACCCCCCGGGGCTGCTCCTAGACATCTTGGGGGGGATGGCAGGTCTCCCCTTGGCCGTGGTCTCGCTGGCACCACGATGGCGGCTCTCCCTGGAGCCGAGCCCCTGCCCAGCTGAAGGCTCCTCTCCGCCTGCCTCAGGAGCCTGCTGGCTCGGGGGCCCACGTGGCCACTGCACCCCCACCGAGGAGTCAGGGCTGCTCAGGTAGATTGTCCGGTGGTCCTCTTCTGGGTGGGCCGCCATGACTGTGATGGTGGCCGCCATCTGGGGGGCCACATCCAGGCCTTCCCTGTCCTGGCCCCAGCCAGAGGCGGTTTTCTGAGCCCAGGTGTTAACCGTCCGCACCTGGGCCTGGCCCGGGGTGCCTGCCCCCTGTTCCGCCTTGGCCTGCAGCCTGGAAGGCACTGGAACGGCCTTCTTCCTCTTGGTACTCTCAGCATAGATGGGTTCAGGCTGTGCAGTCTCCCTGGAGTGGGCTGGGGGCTGGGGCTCCCCAGTCTGCCCAAGGCACCTGCTGGAGGCCACGCCGTGGCAGCCGGAGTCCTGCTGCTTCCCCAGCCCAGGCTCCTTCCGGAGGGAGCAGTAATTGCCCTCAAGATGGGGGGCCAGGGGGCTGCTGGCGCGGCTGTTGGCGCTCCCGCAGGAGAGGCCATCCGAAGAGCTGGCAGCCTCTGAAGCGAGGGGCTGTTTCTTGGGGCCCAGGCGGGGCGGGCTCTCGGTCGGGCCCTGGCCGCAGCAGTCCCTGGGGAAGCTCAAAGCCCGCTTCTCCTCCTCAGGTGGCCTCGCACACACCCGTGGCTCCCAGCAGGCGGCGGAGCAGTCCCTGCCGCCCTGTCTGTGTCGGGAACCCCCGGCCCGGGCCGCGTCCTCTGCACCTGGGCTCCCGGGGCAGCAGTCCAGGATGGAGCAGTATTCTCCCCCTTCGCTGTCCCCCGAGGGCGAGCACCTTTGATCGCTGTCATCCTCTGAAGGCAGGGACTCCCGCAGGGGCTGAGCAGATGGGTAGGGCCCCGGGCCCTTGTGGCAGCCAGAAGTCATCCCGGAGAAGGCGGCCAGCTTCTGGCGGAAGCTCTCCTGCGGGGAGTTTAGCTCTTGGTAGGGGATCACTGGCTTATCGTCTCGTCCAAGCTTCTCGTCGGGGAAGCTCACCGGGTGGAAGGCGGCACTCCGGTCCCCACGGGGCTCTAGGCTGTGCAGGCCGACCATGGCATAGGTGGGGGGGCTGCGGGGGTGACCCCCATCTGTGGGACCCGAGGGGCCGGCAGGCTTCTGGACGCCTCGGAAGCTGCCCAGATAAACTATTGGCACGTCTTCCTGCTTCGGGAGGGGGAGCTTGCCGGGGGCTCGTCTCCAGATGACCTACACAGCCCCAAGGTTAAAAGACTTACATTAGACCTTGCCAGAGAAAAAAGGAAGAGAGAGAAAGTGAGAGGGCAGGGCCATGACACTGGAAACCGTCTTCCGAGCCACAGTGAAGGAGCCAGGCTGCCCGCCTACCCTCTGATCTCCCCATGGCCTTCTCATCATCACGGGGGCCCCCTGGAGCCATCGGTCTTCCCAGACACTGCACTTCCCGCCCATGTCTGTTATTCTTTTGGCTGAGCGGAAAAAACACTAAAGAAGAACATTTTGCCTTTTCCCTCGAAACTGCCAGATGAGATGAATTCTCCCAAGAGCTTTGAAAATAAGAGTTTGAATTTTTGCTTAGTGTTCATTAGTCTTTCCATAATGGTTTCACGGCAGGAAGAAAACAAAAGTCATAAGGCTTTTAAAAACACCTTGGGTGGGGGGTGGGTTAGAGGGCAGAAGAGTGCGGGGCCCCTTCTGAGCTGGGCCCTGGTTCCCTCGCATCACTCACTCTGAGCTACAATCCTTCTCCCAGTGACAGGCAGTGACCTCAGCCCAAACCTGCATAAGTGGCTGGACTAGTTGAGCCTGAGACAGTAATGTAGGCTAGTCATTCCCATCACTGAAATCACAATCCTCTTCTCCTTCCCTTCTAAAATCTCCCCTACCCCCACTTTCAAAGAAGCCTCGAGGCAGGGCTGGCCTCTGGCTACTTTCCAAGATGATCCAAACTAGAAAGAGTTCCTGGTTTACATATGTGAAGGTTGAAGGTACCAAGAAAAGCCTGGGGAATGAATGTAACCAGCTTCTGGAAAATGGAGCAGCTTTGCAGGGGACTTGAAGCTGAGAGCAACCCCAGGAGGTGGCTTGCCTCATTCAAGCCTCCCTTGATTTAAAACTGACTTTTGATTTCACATAAGCTCACAAAGCCTTCCTGACCCACTCACCGTGACAGTTTAAGAAAACGATAACGGGTAAAGAGGTTACAAGAAGTGCTAAGAATATGTTTTAGACATGCAGCTTCTTAGAAGACATGTCTAGGGGCAGCAGGCTTCACATGCCCTCTAAATAGACCTTGGTCAGGGTCAACGGCAGGGGTAGGGGGTAGGGGGATTGGGCAAGGGATGAGCAGCAGCATGGTCTACTCTCTAAGGATGTAATTATCTTTAGTAATCCCAGATCAAAGATGGAAAAATCCAAGCTTCCAAATTAGAAATATGAACACTGGCTGGGAATTGGATGATATACAGAATTACTGCTGACATTTTTAAGTGTGATAATGATATTTTGTATAAAGACTTAATTTTTTTAAGGAGGTACTATCATGATGCAATATCTGGGGTTTGCTTTAGGGGAAAAGAGGGGAAGGGAGGGTAGGGGCGGGGATAAAGATGGAAGGAGAGTGATCAAGAGTTGATGACTGTTCAAGCTCTTGAGGCAGGGTGGTGGATGCATGGGGTTTGTTAGGCAGTTCTTCCTAGTTTTGTATATACTTAAGATGATCTCTAAAAACAAACTTTTTTCTTAAACTTTTTAGAAAAACGCTTCATTTTGGTGGGTGTGTCCTGATACAATCTCCAAATAAACTTGGAGGGACTGCATTCATGGTTCTTAGCCTGAAGGGACCGAAAGAAAGGAGGGCAGAGAGAGAGGGCAGCAGTCAGGAGGGAGCAGTCTAGGGCGAGCTGCCCGGGAAGCCATCCCGCAGGAGTCCTGCCGGGACAGCTCGCCCTGGCTGCCCGCCAGTCACGACGGCCTTGCAACAGGAGCAGCCCCTGTAAAAATACCGCGGGGCTGAGTCAGCCTCACCTGCGCGACGTCGGCACTCCCGGCGGCCTCTGTCCACCCATCCGAGGCCTCGGAGCTCATCATGGTGGGCTTCACGGCGATGGTGGGCTTAGAGTAGGGCGAGCCGCTCAGGCCGTCATCTTCCGGGCGGCCGCTCTCGGGCCTGGGTGGCAGGCGAGGCGGAGGGGGCAGGCAGCCAACTCGGGGCTGGGGGCGGCCGGGCACCAGCTGGTGGTCGCTGCGCAGGCAGAAGCAGTTTTTGCAGGACCCGGGCTTCCAGATGTGCTCCACAAAGTCGCTGCACGCAGACATCTTCGGGCTCTCGGGGTTCAGTGGGATGGTCTCGAGCATCTTGAGCAGCGGACGGGGTGCTGGTTCATCTTGCACTCGGCTTGCTGGTGTGGTCTCCGGAAAGACAGAAGGGGCTCCACGGGCGACTTCCTGGAAAAGCAGAAAACTTGCCTGATCAGTGATCTTCCCTGCCAGAGGACCCCTTAGTGTATGCTCAGTCCTATCTGACTCTTTGCGACCCCATAAACTGTAGCCTGCTACGCTCCTCGGTCCATGGGATTTATCAGGCAAGAATACTGGGGTGGGTTGCCACTTCCTATTCCAGGGGATCTTCTCCACCCAGGGATCAAATGCCTGTCTCTTGGGTCTCCTGCATCGCAGGCAGATTCTTTAACCACTGAGCCCCCGGGGAAGATGGGGCATGATCAATCAGAGTCTGATGATATGACTACGGAGCAGAAGGGAAAGAAGAAAAGAGGTGAAGATGACTATTTTATTTATTCCAAGGCCCTCACCCACGTGTCATGAGGATCTTAACCCTGTTCTAGTGGGGTGGTCTCAAAAAGCTGTAAAATCTAAACACAGCTCTGTTGTATGTGTGTGTGTGTGTGAGTTGCTCAGCTATGTCTAACCCTTTGTGACTCTATGGACTGTAGCCCACCAGGCTCCTCTATCCATGAGATTTTTTATACAGGAATACTGGAGTGGGGTTCCATTCTAATACTTTGGCTACCTGATACAAAGAGCCGACTCACTGGAAAAGACCCCGATGCTGAGAAAGATTGAAGGCAGGAGAAGGGGACGACACAGGACGAGATGGTTGGATGGCATCACTGACTCAATGGACATGAGTTTGAGCAATTTCGGGAGGTGGTGATGGACAGGGAAGCCTGGTGTGCTGCAGTCCATGGGGTCGCAAAGAGTAGGACACGAGGGAACAACGAGAACCCTGGAGGAGAGGCAGTCAGCTTGCTGAAAGAGTTTATTTCCTCTGAGAGTAAAACTGAAGGCGGAGAGTTTGCACCACAGAATTCACTCAGTAAATTCACTACTGAGGGGGAAAACTCGAAGGACTGCAGACTTTAACCTGTTCACCCGAATAAGACCCATCAGGTAGCTGTCACCTCCATCTTACAAATGGGAAAACAAAGCCAAGAACATAAACTGAGGCATGGCCACAGGCACAGAGCGCTCAGGGGTTCCTCAAAGAGAAGCCAACTTTGCTGGCAGCCCCTCACGTCATCACCTCACATGTTACACTGAGTCGGTTGCTGCTTTTTGCTCTCCTTTCCTCACTTAAATGAACTGACTTCTCAGAAGGACAGGAGAAAATCATCCTGAAGAATCTACAGTGAACAGACTCATTAAATAGAGAGGGTTTGGCCCCAGGGTCTGCTTTCCGCTTTCCTCCCGTGAGAACTGGCTCTGAGGTTGCTGCTCTCCCACCATCAACAGGACTAACCAGGTGGAATGAGCCAGGAGCCCCAAAGATCATTCCAGAATCTCTGTGGGAAGAGCTCTCTTTCTGATCTCCCACACTCCCAGACCTGGGTGCCTATTCAATGAGAGCTGAAGCTACATTGGGCCTCTTTTTCCCTCCAAAGTTAACCAGGAAGCCCACTGCTTTAAGCTAAATGAACTCTCTGAAATAAAGACAAGTATCTGTCTTTCGTGACCATTGTTAGGATCTTCTTCATCAACATGATTACAAGTTGGGTTCTTCTACTCCTATAAATACACCCAAGTGGCAGGTCTGTTCCTTGCCAAGTTCCCCAGAAGAGGTCACTAAGCTTCAACAAGCAGGGGATGAAAGCAAGGGTTTTTCTTTCTCTCACAATCCCACACCAGGGAGGATTTTGGAAAGAGGAAAAAGTAGGGGGGATATTTTGTTGTTCAATAAGGCAAAGCTCCATACCCTTGCCCTGAGGCAGGGAGAGGTCCTTTCCTGGGAATCCTGGCCCCCTCTACTGCAGGCCGAGGCTTCCGCACCCCAGACGGGATGGAGAGAGAAGGCTGGGGAATCGGTTCTGAGTGGGCTCACCTCCTTCTTGCAGCTCCTTACAGGGCTGGGCTGTCTGAGGAGTGAGGCATCCACAGAGGGGGGCAAAGAAAGCCACGTGGGGTGGCCACACCTCATTTCCTGCTCAGATAACCGACCCAAACGTGTCACGGTTGCTTGGTGCCAAAGGTCCCCTCCTGTGCGCAGATGGCCCACTCCAGCCCTGGGACTTCTGGTCGGATTACCAACATTCAGGAAGCTTCCTTCAGAACCCCTCACCAGTTCCTGAACACCTTCCCTGCTCCCATCCTCAGCTCTGAAATTCTCCGACGGTGGGTACAACTTTCACCATGTCAACTGCTCAGAGACTGGAAAAGGTTTTTCAGGGAAAAAGAATGAAGACGGGAACAGAATGAAGCCCTGGGCTCCTTACCATCACTGACTCACTACACATCCTGTTAAAACTGGTTCCTCAGTCACAGCAAACAGAATTTATCACTACATCAAGCCAGAAAGGATTCTCTCTGTCTAGAGAGGTTCTGGGCTTGGAACTATCTATTTATTTTAAGTCAAAAGACAGTGGAAAAACTCAAGTGGCGCTCACCAAGCAAGAGCGTTGCCTGCCTTGCAGTGCCAGCTCTCCACCGCCTGGGAATGGCACCTTCCCAGCCCACATTCCTTACCTCCGAGGGCAGGCAGCCCTCAGAATTATGCAAATTCCCCCATTTCAGTGGGAGGCAGCAGTGTAAGATTAGAAAAAGATCTCAGCATTCTTTCTGATCCAAGTCATGATAAAATATCTTTGCCTCTGCAAACTTCTGCACCAGAGTTGTGGCTAAAATGTGCAAAATGAAGCTGTCAGATACACACCCACCTCATAGGAAAAAGAATCCAAACAATGGTGACCAGATCCACAAAATCAAACCTCTGGGCTCCAAATGCCCTTCACACTTGCATTGAAAGTTGCTCATGCCTTACCCTGAAGTGAGAGAATTCCAGAAAACAGTCATCTAAAAAAATTTATCTATTTTTTACAATTAAATACAATTAAATGAATGTAAAAGAGGTATATTTATGGAAGTTTGTCTGGATTTCAACACTCCATTGACAGGGGTTGCCCAGGCAGAAAGGAGAAAGTAAGCCTAACCTCCTGCCTCCTGCTTCCTGCCTCCCCCCACCACCCACAGGCACAGAGGGTAAGTCATGCTACTCACCCAACTTTTTATGTTCTTTTTTCCTTCTCCAGCGCTATGTAATCTAATCTCAGCAGCAGGAATGTGGTTTTTGTGGGTTAGACCCACTACAATCTAAACCAGTAAGGAAGATACCCGCATTCCACAAGACCCCAAGATAGTGAAATAACCGCAGAATTCCCCAGTGCTTCCTGTCAAATTTCCGGCTCAAAAGGGGAAGGGGTTTTTCAGGCCAGTGATCCATAGGGCCTTCCCAACCTGACTCTGGGCTGGATGCCCTGCAAAACTCCTCCCTTCTAGACCTTTGGGCTTTGCTGTGGGCTCTGCAAAGCCATGTGCTCGCTGGCTGAGCTCCACCTGAGAGAAATAGAGAGTCAGCCGGCCCTGCCTCCTCGCGTTCTCACTGAGGACCGAAAGTAGAGAGATTCTATTTTGTGTGTGTGTGTGTGTGTGATTCTATTTTGTGTGTGTGTGTGTGTGTGTGTGTGGCGGGGGAGGAGGAGGCAACACAAGCAAAGGTTAACAGCGTGCTCACGATAGCCTCTTAGAGGGCTCCGCCACCACTCAGGAAGAAGGTATCGTCTAGTTCCCCCTGGAGACCCCCAAGGCTGGCATCCAACTGCGGGCTGCCCAACAGGCAGCAACTAACCTGGCGTCCCAAAGCATCACGCCCGGGGTCCCGATCCGAGCCACCGAGCGGTCTCTCCTCTCTGTTCCTGTGACAATCCTGCGGCCGCGGAACGGCAGTCTCCACAATAGCAATCCCCAAAGCGCTCCGGTCTCCTGCCCCAAATCCAGCAGCCAGACCAGCGAGACCAGCGAGACCAGAGCAATCGGTTCCGCTGCCGGAACTCGAGGAAAGTTTCCCCTTCCGAAAGAGCGCGATTCTCGAATGAATCGAAAACATACCTCTGCCTCCACGGTCCTCCCCCTCACCCCCCCAGCCCCCAGCCCGGGCTCGGCGCTTCCACCTCGGGCGCAACCCGGGGCGCACGCGGTCCGAACGCTCCACCCTCCTCCAGCGACCGCCTGTCACCCCCAGGGGACGCCGACGGGGGTCGCCTGCTCTGCAATCGCCGCGCTCCCCCGGAGCTCCCCTCTGCGGCCACGTTTGCCAGACAAAAAAAGAGGCCGACTTGGGAGAAGGCGCCGCGGGCTCACCTCGGGGCCGCGCTCCCTCGGCCTCGCCGCGGGTCTCCGAGCCGCCAGCCGCCCCGCCGGGCGCCTCGGAGCATTGTTTGGAGAGTGTGCGCGCGGTGCGTGCCCGGCCGCGGGCGGCGTCTTCTGCCCGGGCCCGGCGGCCGGGTAGCAGCTGCGAGCGCGGCTCCGCCCCCTCCCGCCTCCGGTGGCGCCGCCCGCCCGGCCCCGCCGCACCTCCGCGGTCCCGGCCGCCGCCCCGCGCCCCCCGCCGGCGGGCTCGGTCCCCTGCCCCCGACGCCTCCCGGCGATCCTCGCCCCGCCCCTCCCTCCGGCTCCGACGGAGGCTCCGCCCCCAGCCCGAGCCTTGGCGCCGTCCGACCCGGGAGCGAGCGCCCCTTTGCACCCTTCTCTAAGGCTGGCCCCGCGGGGCTCTGCAGGGCGAGTTTCGGTGTCTGTAGCCTTCCCTTTCCCATAACGTGCGCGTAGGTAGGTATGTAGGTGTCCTGCATCCCTTCGTCCAGCCTGCTCTCCGAGATCCGGAGAGGACGAGGGAGAGGCGGTGGAGGGTACAGCCCCAGATCTGGGGGTGCGCAGGGGAATGATAAGATCAGGGCCCAGACGCGTACCGAAAGTTGCATGGGCCCCGAAATTGTCAATGACTTGTTGCGGGTAGAACGAGGCTGACGCACCACCCAGCCTAACTGGGAGTCCTCAGTCCCTCGACGGAGGCCTCAGGCACCTGGCGTAGCCCCTTGAACTTCAGTTTTCTGAAAGTGGAAGGCAAGGGCTGTTGTAGGAAGAGCTGGTCTTCCTCCAAGCGCGGAGAGCCAGGGCTTCCGCAGGCCAGTGTTACACCTGTGTTTACACCGTTTCCGGTAAGTGACTCATTCACTGAGATAGAATGAGTTCGAGATAGTCCTCGGGCTAGAAATCGTTTAACAGAGAGTATGACAGCCTATGACCCAGTCAGCCCTCTCCCTTCCTCCTGCCGCCTGCAACAGGCTTGAACCTTGACCTGGGTGTTTCTTCAGGGAACTAGCATCCAGGTCACCACCTTGTGCCTGCCTGGTAGGGAGAAATTGGGAAATGGAATAGGAAGAAAAGACCTCGAAGAACACCTGTGGCTTTCTGGGTGCTCCTTCCTCCTCCCCAGAGAGGCAGGGAGTCCAGTAACTCCAGCAGGTCCTCCTCCTCCAGGGAGCCCATCAGAATTTACCCGTGAGCCTCCAGCCAGCCCAGCCCAGAGAAGGAGGCTGGTTCTCCTTGAGATTCCTGGGCTCACCTAGTGATCTGGCATTGACATGGCAGGACTGGGCAGGTGGGGTGAGGGTGGGGAGAAGACATGTGTTTGAGATTTGGCTTCTGTGTGAGAAATGGAGAATGTTAGCGGGGATATTAAAAAATAAATAAGCAAAACCTTCCTTTGCTCCAATGTCACTAATTTCTCCTGAGTATGAATAGAACTGGGGGTTTAAGGTTTAGTGAAGTAGAACTAACATTTGTCAAACACCGACCCTATGCCAGGCAACCCCATGAGAGGGACATCACCCCCATTTCACAGTGAAGACTAAGGTGCACAGGGCCACGTAATTTGCCAGGACCTGTGGGCTGACAGGTCTTGGTCCTGGGATTTGAGCCAAGGGCAGTCTGGCTCCTCAGATGGGCAATTCCACTCTGCCACACCACCCTCCCCTGGTACTGGTCATCCAGCTCTGGTTTTCTTTCTTCTCGAAATGATGGGAAATCATTTGAACAAACATGGAAGGAAAACTCAGTTTAGGCTCCAAGAGCAGCCAGCAAAATTGAAGGGTCAGTCCCACTCATTTACAGAGAAACCAGGAGGGGAAGGTGTTGAAAAGCAGGTAGGGACAAAGTGGTCGTCGCTGGAGAAATATAAAAATGACATCAGGAGGTGCCTGCAGTTCTGTTAGAAGGTGTGCATATGTGCATGCTCAGTCGTGTCCGACTCTGCAACCCCATGGACTACAGCCCACCAGGCTCCTCAGTCCATGGGATTTCCCAGACAAGAATACTGGAGTGGGTTGCCATTTTCTACTCTAGGGGACCTTCCCCACCCAGCGATCAAACTCACATCTCTTGAATTTCCTGCATTGGCAGGTGGATTCTTTACCACTGTGCCATCTGGGAAGCTTCCATTCTGTTAAAATGGAAGCGGGAAAACCCCTGTGTTTGAGAAGTTCCTAGACCCCATGATTCAGGTTGGATATTTCCTCTGTAATGTAAAGGTTTTACATTCTTCCTCTATAAAGCCACATTGAGGACACCCACCCCAAGAAGTGAACACACAGGAGGACCTCTTGTTCCCACTTTTTTCCTTCTCTTTACTTAATTTGTCTCTAGTATATTAACAGGTTAAAATACGTAATTATAAGAAGTAAAGGCTTCCCTGATAGCTCAGTTAGTAAAGAATCCGCCTGCAATGCAGAAGACCCCAGTTCAATTCCTGGATCAGGAATATCCATTGGAGAAGGGATAGGCTACCCACTCCCATATTTTTGGGCTTCCCTTATAGCTCAGCTGGCAAAGAATTCGCCTGCAATGTGGGAAACCTGGGTTTGAACCCTGGGTTAGGAGGATCCCCTGAAGAAGGAAACAGCTACCCACTCCAGTATTCTGACCTGGAAAATTCCATGGACTGTATAGTCCATGGGGTTGCAAAGAGTTGGACATGACTGAGCGACTTTCACTTCACTGCAAAGGTTATATAGTGTGGCAGAATTGGCAGTTCTGTGGCATGGGACAGCAAGTGAAGGATTAATTCAGTCTCTCTGCAAAATAAACTGTGTTTTCAAGCCTCTTGCTGTGCTCACACGAAGTAAATGCTGTAGTTGCTAATGTATAATGTGCCTCTTTTAATGCCAGTGACATGGCCTTAAAGCTGGCTTCTTCTAGCCTAATGAAAAGAATTTAAAAAGTCCTTCAAGAGTTGCTTAGATCCACACAAAATACCCATTCTCTTATGCAATGCTTCACCAGTAACTGTTGAGTATGTTATCGCCTTCTCAGTGAAGCTACGGTAAGCTCATGCATTTTAATAAACAATTCTTGCTTGAACTTCCAAACTGCGCTCTGCAATGCAGTGGAATTTGTGTATACTCAGCATTTTGCTTCTAGCTACTTATCAGTTCATTTTCACGACATTTTTAACTGCAGGGTTTGGCTTCCCTGATACACGTCAGACCTCAAAGAAGAGCGATTCCCTTCAGGGCTTTCATCCTGGAGCGCCAGTCTGCACAAAAGAGCAGTTAAATTTGGGGAGATTAGGACAAAGGCTGGGGCAGGTGGTCTGCTTTGGGGTGGATAAGGTAAAGTAATTTGGAATTAGAAAGGTGAAAAGGTAAGATGAGGGAAATAATGCTAGCAGGGGTACTGGAGGGTTTAGTGTCAAGATTGGACCAGAGCAATCCAAACCTGTATCTCCCCAACTGGAGAAGTGACCTCAAATATTAGAAACATTTACTGAGTGCCTTCTCCTTATGTAGCACAGGATGAGGGCATATAGGGGAAAAAAGAAAGATGAAAGAGAAACAAACAAAAGCGCTAAGGGGGGACGATAAGCTAGGGGCGGTGAGAATTCAAAGGAGGAAAAGACAAAAACATAAAGTGGCTTCAGGGAGGAAGGGGCTTTGCAGGATGAGAAGGATTCCAATTTGTGGACAGTGGGGACTTTCCAGACTGAGAGAATGGTATCTGCAAAGGAATGGATGTGGGCGAGGCAGAAGACTTCTTATCCAATCTGACTGGAGCATAATTATTGGAGACAAGCCTGGAGATGGCATGGGGCACTGGACAGGAAAGACTCGCTTTTCAAGTAAACCCGCGGGAGAGGATTGACATTTCTGAACAGCTGAATGACGCTATCCAAGTTAATTTTTCATTAGCTCTATCTGGATCTTGTATTTCAAGTGGATCAGAAGTGGAAGAAGAAATTGGAGACAAGGAAACAGGCTTAGAGTGTCTAACCCTGGTCCAAGTGGGAGGTCAGGGCTTGATAAGGGATGTGGCAGGGGGAATGGAAAGTGTGGATGTTGGATGGATGGTTTGGATACACATTGAGAGGCAGATACGGGGACTGGATGCTTCCTGATCAGTGCTGTTGCTGAGGGAGAGCGGGGAATCAAAGAAAACAAACAGAACTTCTGCCTCAAGAGTCTGGTAGAAGGTTGGTGTCATTAGTACAAATAAGGAAGTCAAAGGACTTCATTTGTGGTCTCTGGAGTCTGAAGCATGGGATAGCCATCTGGTGAATGAAGTTCTCCTGGTGGAGTGGTGTCTGGAGCCACTAGAGAAATGAAAGAGCTTGGAGGGGCGTGGTGAGGAAGAAGCAAAGACGAGACAAAGAGGGGAAAGATCGGAAACATGGTGGTCTAGGGGAGACCATGAAACTCAGGAACTCTCTTCCAGACCGTGTGTAACCCAGAGCCATGTGAAAAGGGGTCTCTTGGAGGGAAGGGAGAAGCATCAAGAGAATTCCAGATTTCTGCTAATTGCACATGGTGGGGCATTGCACGTGGGGTATTGCACGTGGGGCATTGCACGTGGGGCATTGCATTGCGTATTTGAGACCAGCTTAAACTCTTCATTTATTTGCTTCTAACAGCAGTTTCCAGTGGATCCCTTGGAAGAAGTAAATTAAATGGGAGCACAGATGGGGTGGGAAAGATAGGCTTATAGGGGTACAGGGAGGGAAAAGGTGAATTTAAAAAGGGGAGGAGGGTGATGGCCAGTGAGACCGGATGAAATTCCTGAAAGCCATGGGCTATTCTGGGTCTGCCTGGGAGGCAGCTGGAGTCCCCAAGCCCTCATGGAGGGGACTGCGAGTGAAAGGAGAGAAGGGAAAAAGGTCTTTTGAAAGTCCTCTGTGAGGAGCCCTTCTGGGTTCTCTCTGTCCCTCTGCTAGAAGATGATACTCTCCACAAGCCAGTTAAGGTTCACTCTGGCAAGTGAACCCGGCCCCACACCTGTCTCTCTTTCCTTCTGAGTGATAATCAGCTCTTTCAATTGCCAACCTGACATTCTCTTCCTTCTCGAATGTATGGAAATTCAAGTTAATCCCCGTCCTGTGATTATGGAATCACATCCTTGCGTCCCAACTTTTAAAAAAAATCATTCCCGACATCGCATTCTTCCCTGTCTTTAGTCCTAGGAAGCACTATTCAGGATAAACCATGTTAAATAATTTACAGTATTTTATCCCAAGCACTGATAGTTCCTCTCCCTCCCCAGACTGAAGACAGTTGTTTAAATGACTGCAGATTGCAGAATCTCAACCCACATGGGACTGAGAGTCAAGGGTTCAGGATTGTTATGTTTCTTTGTGCTCAAGTGCTATAGAACTCATGTCAGGTGTTGAAGAAGAAAAACACTTTCCCCCCCTTTTATAATATAATTACAGTTAGATGTGCTTTCAGTGACAGAGACCTTATTGTAAACCTCCTTTTTCCCCCAGTTGTTACTGTTATGAGTTGAACTTGTTCCCTTACTGACCCCCACCCCCCGCAAAATATGTTGAAATCTTAACCCCCAGTACTTCAGATGTGAGCTTATTTGGAAGTAGGCACTTTACAGACGTGACCAAATTTAAATGAGGTCGTTAGGTGGGTCCTGATGGCATCACTGACTCAATGGACATGAGTTTGAGCAAGTTCCGGGAGACAGTGAAGGACATGGAAGCCTGGTGCGGCTGCAGTCCGTGGGGTTGCAGAGAGTCGGACATGACTGAACAGCAGCAGCACACCAAAGTGACTGGTGTCCTTTTACAAGGGGGAAATTTGGACCAAGAGACAGACTCACAGAGGGTAGACAGTGTGAAGACACAAGGGGAGAAAGGCCATGTAAGTCAAGTGATGCATTTACTAGTCAGGGAAGGCCAAGCATTGCCAGTGCGTGCCAGGAGTTTTAAGACAGGAGGGAAGATCCTTCCCTGGAGCTGTCAGAGAGAGCATGTTCCCTGCAATGCCTGATTTGGGGCTTACAGTCTCCAGCACTGTGAGATGATAAATTTCTGTTGTTTCAAGCTACCCAGTTTTTGATACAGCCAACCTTCTGTTTCCAGGACTTTCTATCTACAGTTTGGTTGAATCCAAGGATGTGAAACCTAGGGATACAGAGGGCCAAATGTATTCGTTGAACTATGTCACTTTATAAGGGACTTGAGCATCCGTGGGTTTGCATATGTGGGGCACTCCTGGAACCAGCCCCCCTAAGAATGACTGTACTTTATTAGAGCAGCCCTAGGAAATTAATACAGTTCCTGAGATACACATGTTCCAATGAGTAATATACGCTATCACTTCCAGACAGACGATCAAGATTTTTAAAAGTCAACTCAAAAAAAACATGACCTCAGAGGCATGTTAATTAATGTCCACCATGCATGTTATGTCGGGCAGTTCACTGGAATAAGAAGGTCATAGTGTCGCTTCATTCAGCTCGCCTTAGGAAGAGAAGGGTCATTCTTTTATCTGTTGCTCCCTGTTTCTCCAATTTTAGGGTCCACAGTTAGGGGAAAGTCCCAGTTCCCTTACTGAGTTTGCATATGCATGGTTGAGAAACTCTTCACCTCCACACCCAGGCAGTGTAAACTAAGTATCTCAAAGCCAACAAAGGATTGTTGTGGGTCGGTAGATACCTCCATAGATGCCATTAATGGACATTAGAAATCATCTTGGCCTCATCTTCTCTGACAAGTGGGACCCTGAGGCCCTAAATGACCAACATAACTTGCCAGAGATCTCATAGAATGTTTTATAACTCTCCTTCTGAGCTTTAAAGGTTGTTTAGTTTTAATGTGAACTCAGCTGTGAGTTAAGGATGTGAAAATGAGAACTATTTGAAGAATTAATTCATCCTGCCCACTGCTTGACTTTCTGACTGAGCTGGGGTCAGAGTTGAAAAGCAGCAGAATATTTTACATTGGGAAGGGTCACAAAATAAAAACAAACCCATTGGAAAGATCTGTTTAGTTACCCTAAAGAAAACCTCCTAATGGCACATCCACTTTGGAAGACAGTAGACAATTTCTTAAAACGTTAACTGTAAATTTGTCATAAGGCCCAGCAAATCCATTTCCAGATATCTACCCAAGAGGAATGAAAGTATGTCCATACAACTTGCACACCAATATTCATACAACATTATTTGTAATAGTGAAAAGGTGGAAACAACCCAAATATCCATTAGCAGGTCAATAGATAAACAATAGGTGACATATCCATACAATGGAATACTATTCAGTAATAAAAAAGTAATAAAAAAGAGTGAAATACCAATACATATGGCAACATGGATGGACATTATGCAAAGTGTTCAGTGAAAGAAGCCAGACACAAAAGAAGACTAAACGTGTGATTCCAGATATATGAAATGTCCAAAGAAGGCAACTTTTCAGAGAGAGAAAGTAGTGATTGCCTATGGTGGAAAGTGGAAAAAGATTTAGAGTGAGGATGAACTGTACATGGGCAGGGAGATGATCTTACTGAGATGATGAAAATGTTCTAAAACTGGATTGTGATGATGATTGGACAACTTGATAAATTTACTAAAAAGTAACTGAATCACATAAAGTTCAAAATGGTTGAACTTTATGCTCAGTAAATTATACTCAATAAAGCTGTTTATAAAAAGAGAAAGATGAAATAATATTTAGTCTTCAAAAGGAAGGAAATTCTGATACATGCTACCTCAAGGGCATTATGCCAAGTAAAGTAAGCCAGTCAATAAAGGACAGTTGCTATATGATCTCACCTACACGAGGTACCTAGAGTAGTCAGATTCATAGGGACAGAAACGAGAATGGTGGTTGCCAGGGCCTTTGGGAAGGGGGAGTGGGGAATTATTGTTCAAGGGGTACAGTGTCAGTTTGGGAAGGTGAAGTTCTGGAGATGGATGGTGGTGTTGGATGTACAGCAATGTGAATGTGCTTAATGCCACAGAACTGTACACTAAAAAAAGTTAAAACTGTCAATTTTATGTTATATATATCTTATCATACTTAGAGAGATCACCTGTGTCACTCTGAGAGACCTGCCAGTGTGTGAAAGATGAAGCAGGTCTGAGAAATCCCATGTATCTTTAGGTCAGTGAGCTTAGTCATTCAAAAGGCCATCGGTTTTTAAACTCCCGTGGGAGATACATGGATCCATAATTCAGTAACATCACAGAAACTCCAGGCTGTTTGCTGCCAGATAAATCAGTGTTGAGAAAACATCGCGTGTTTTACCGTGGTTCAATTGCCCGATCACTGCGACTTTCCCCTCGTCTTCCCCAAGGCAGCTTCAATTTCGGTTTCACTAGGTCAGTAGACTTCTGAGTGTCTGACCTCTGTGGTGCTGACTTTTACAGAAAGCCTTCTGTGGAACGTTACCTCTGAGACCTAGTTATCAGTTGCCAAAACCCAACCATAAGGATGTCATCCCATGAACCATATCTTAGAGGTGTTTACTTACAAGGTTAGCCAGTGCTCTAAATCAAGTTTCCCTGAGTATTTTTCAATGATAGGGGGGAAAAGAGGGGGAAAGGGGGTTTTCCATTTATTTAAAAAGAACATGACATTTGCCATCTAAACCTGTTGAAAAAGTGTTTCCTTCGCATATTCACCCCTGAAGTGAGGTGAACTTGTTCCTCGTCCCTTTTCCTTTTTTCTTTTTTTCATTTTTCTTAGATTCTCATAGGAAATACATCACAAAAGGATCTCAGGACAATTATCTGGGTACAAAGCACTTTACCAATAACCAGCTTTGGCACTTTGCAGGAGTAAAATCCTGTTTTGACACAACACAAGGAACTCTGAGGAGAGGTCTTATTTCTCTCCTTGAAAAAAAAAACACCACCACAAACCTAACTTGCTTCCTCCTTTCAGGTTTCTGAGTGCATGCACTGAGTCAAGAGACAGATGTTGCTTGATTTCTGCCTGGGGTGGTGTGGGGTGATGTGGGGGAGTAAATAAACCTTCCCATCTAGCGCCTTCAGGTTGCCTGCAGCTTCCTTCTATTTCAGGTCCAGAGTATGTAATTGACACAGAGTATCTGTCTCTGCTAACCTTGCACCTTCTACAAACACTGAATCTTACTAGTAAATTACTTTTTCCCAAGTCATAGTGTCACAGAATGAACATTCTCATTTTGCATCTCAGTCAAGTAGTGAGGGAAAGACTTGCCTAGGCAGACCAGTTAATAATCAAGTATGGAAGACTGGAGGGAAAAAAAAAGGACTTATTTGTCTTCCAGATCCTTGGTATTAAAACTACCAGCTAGCATCACACACAGTGTCACCAGTGCTGCACTTGATGGAGTCAGGATGACCTGTGTGTGGATTTACATTCCTGACTGGGGCTGGCATATAAGAGCGGTGGCCGTGAGGCTCCTGGAGGGACACTGGTGGAGTGCCCAAGGACCACAGAATGTAGCAGAGTCAACAAGCTTTGTAGTGACTAGTGACTGAGGGAAGGGGGACCCTATGGCTAGAAGACACAGCAGAGCAAAAGCTTGAACTAGTTTTCTAGAAAGCCCCAGGCCTTGTTAAGGAATCTTTAAGATAATACCTCTTTTGAGTGGCCATTGGTTTTTTCCCTTTTGCAAGCAGCAGCGGTGGTTGACTGGGAGAGATGTGGAGAGAGCAGGGTAGGAAGGGGGTCAGAAGACACGTGATGGCGCTGATTACAAGTGGGCTTTGTGAGCCGTGGCCAGGGACACCTGCGGCTCTCCCAGACATGCCTGCCCAGTAGGGGTGGTTTGAATGAGAAAACAGCTTCCAAAAAGATGTAACACAAGAGCATAAAAGGAAAAGAAAACTGTGCATTTGTGAGATGAGGGAATTGTAGAGTTTTATCTCTGATTCTCCTTTAAATAAACCTTTTATTATCTCATATTCTCACTGATAGGTCAGGGCTCACCAGATGACGAGAGAGAGAGAGGACTCATTACCAGGGCTCCAAGCTGGTGTTTTGCTCAAAAAGGAATTTGCTTTCAAACAGACATGTATTCACTAATCTCTTTTCTTTAAAAAAAAAAATAAATAAATAAAACACAAAATCTCTTCCAACTCAGCTGACTAAGTCTGAGTGGGGATGACAGCAGCATTCACTGGTGTGATCCTGCAGAGCAAGTGTCCAGAATGAAAATAAATGTGACTTTTCATATCAGGACATAGTGTTGCTTTGTTCGTAATTCAATTAAAGAACAGGCATTACAATGCTCTTGTATGACAGAGGAGATAATAAAGAGATTCCACGTCTTCCAGGCTGAAGTTCAGCTAAACCTGTACTTGACAGGTTGGAATCAGTTATCTTAAGAGAGCCAGAGCGGACAGTCCTTGGTGTCCAAAGAGCAATACTTTGGGGAGTAAGGAGAAGCAAAAGAAAAAAATCCCCATGCCTTATATGGTCAACCAGCTTAGCCCAGATTTATTCCAGATGGTTATTTCTCATATTTGTTGACATTTTCCATAGCTAATTGAGATTTGATAAATACCAATTGTGTGATCATATATGTGAGATATCACTCATCTGTCAATCTATCTGTCTCTCCCTATTAAAATGCTCAGTCATCCAATAAGGTCATCCACTTAAAACTGATTTTAGCAGGACTTGGAAGGAATTAAGTCAGGTGTCATCACTGTCATTTTTGGAAAACCTTCCCTGACTGTGGAAGCTGAGTTGGATTGTCCCTTCTTGGCTTCAGTTTCCTTATCTGTAAAATACAATTAGTGATATCTTCCCTGGAAGGTTGTTTTGAAAATTAAATAAGCTAAGTTATGTGAAATGCCTAGTTGAGAACATGGTGTCTCAGTCCATTCAGGTTGCTGTCACAAAGTACCATAGACCAGTGACTTGTAAATATTTCTCACTGTTCTGAAGACTGGGAAATCCATGAGCAAGACACCAGCAGATCCAGGGTCTGGTGAGAGCCCACTTCCTGGGTCATAGAAGGCTGTGTCTTTGCTGTAGCCTCACATGGTGGAAAGGGTAAAGGAGCTCTCTGGGGTTCTGTTTTACAAAGGCAATAATTACTGCTCGTGAGGGCTCCACTTTCATGACCTAACTATCCCCTCAAAGCCCCCATCTCCTGCACTATCACTCTGTGGCTTAGGTTTTAATACACTAATTTTGGGGGACCCAAACAATCAACCTATAGCACCTGGCATACACTCTCAGTAATTGACGGGTAATATTACAGCCTGTACATGTGTGTGTGTGTGTGAAGTTGCTTCAGCTGTATCTGACTCTTTGCAACCCTATGGAGCATAGCCCACAGGGCTCCTCTGTCCATGGGTTTCTCCAGGCAAGGATACTGGAGTAGGTTACCATGCCCTTCTCCAGAGGATCTTCCCAACCTAGGGACTGAACCTGTGTCTCTTGTGTCTCCTACATTGACAGGCAGGTTCTTTACCACTAGTGCCACCTGGGAAGTCCATCAGAAGCTAAATCCATTCATTTATCCATTTGGCACTTTGTTTGAGGACACCCCCTATGCTAAACTCTAAGCGAGGCCTTGATGATGCAGCATTGAGCCAAACAGGTCTGCTTCCTGACTTTCTGAATCAGACAGTATAAATGGAGGGGAGGTGGGGAAGTGATGACAGAGCGAAACAGGATCATGTACTTATATTGTGACAGGTACTCCAAAGGGACCAAGTTCCCAGTGCAGGAAAATGCTGTCATCTAGGAAGTAAAACAGTCTTCCTTTTGAATTGACATTGTTACTAAGTTTGCAAGGATGAGTGTGGATATGGGAGGTGGGACGTGAAACAGAAGCAGGATGTGGGAAAGGATGTCTGTGCTGTTGTGGTTTAATTTCACACTCTTGGAGGAGCAGGAGATGTGCTGGTGTGAACTTAGCAGAGTAAGTTCCTCCAGTGCCTTTTCTGGCATCGGTTGCCATCCTCTGATGTCTCAGGGATGGGTGTGGAGGGAACACAGACAATGCAAGGGAGAGATGGTTTAGGGGTCTGGGGGGAAGCCATGTGGGTGGGGATTATGGAGGCAAATAGGAAGGAACCAAGGCGATCATGGAGCTAACACAAAACTGCAGACGAAGAGGCAGTGCAGCTCCGTCTTGGCCCCAGCTAGCAGGCCTAGTTTACAGATGAGAAAACTGGACTTCAAGAATATTGTATATTTACCCAGGAAATAACACCTGGGTAGGCGGTAAAGTGAAGTGAAAGTTGCTCAGTCATGTCCAGCTCTATGCAACCCCATGGACTGGAGCCCATCAGGTTCCTCTGTCCCTGTGGTTTTCCAGGCAAGAGTACTGGAGTGGATAGCCATTCCCTTCTCCAGATCTTCCCAACCCAGGGATCAAACCCTGGTCTCCCACACTGTAGACAGATTCTTTACTGTCTGAGCCACTAAGACTTAGACTAAAATCCAGACCTTTTTATTCCAGGTCTCTTGCCTATTACCACAAATGGAAGGATTTGAGAAAATAATTGCTGAGGTCCCTTCCATATCTTAATTTCATTATTATGAATGATCCTCACAGTGCCTCTTTAATGATAAAAAGGAAAAGAAAGAAAAGAAGGAAAGGTAAGGTATATAAGGATTAAAGGAAGGAGAGAGAGAGAAGCAATAAAGACAAACAGAGATAGAAAGAAAAAAGAAAAAGAGAGAGGATAAGAGAAAAGAAAAAAAATCATAAATTTTATCTGCAACTTTTCTACTTTGGAGTATGTCCAACTTACTCATGTATAGAGCCGTTAAAATCCACATCAGAGTGCTCACCAGTTGAATATTCTATCTCCAGCCCTCTGTCAGGGCACTCACTAGGAGAGAAGCTAGAGTTCCTGCTGTATTATCCTAATGGTTATTCCAGCCAGTGCTTGATTATCAGTGCCAAATGCGGGGCAAGCCGTGGAGGCACGAACCCCTGAGAGAGTTCATCACGGTTCTGAGTCATTACCTCCAATATCCTCGAAGTTCCAAAAGCAGCCAGGGTGGAGGTTTCTGCTGTGTTTCATTTCATTAACCGCTTCTGTGCTATTGTGTTGAGCCTGTAGGTTCAGAAATGAAACATAACACATGGCAAAGAAACAGTTTACTTTGCACTGGGGCAGATAGCAAGTTAATCATCTGGCCAATGTTAGCATCTTGAGTGTAGGTGATGCCTTGTCCTTTTTTTTTTTTGTTTTAATTGGAGGATAATTACTTTATGTTGGGATAGTTTCTGCCATACATCAATATGAATCGGTCATAGGTATACATGTCCTATGTTGTTTATTTCTGTTTCTCTGTTAGAAGAAAGGAATCATGATAAAAATTGTACTCTATGGTTCTAATGGCATTTAAGTATTTTTTAAAATGTTATGCCAGTTATTATATATATGTCCATAGGTATACATGTGTCCCCTCCATTCTGAACACCCCTCCCACGTCCCTCCCCACCCTCTTTGTCCTTTTATTTTTGGCAGCAAACCTTCTTTTGGCTACTCTTGGTAAAAGGCAAATGTGCTTCTCCTCAAAACCTTTTCGGCATTTCCCTTTTCCCGAAGCCACGGCTACCAGACACTGCTCTTCAGGCCAGAGTCTGCCTCACTGCCCTCCCCGTCACCCACACACATACTTTTCCGTTTATACTTCTGTAAAAAATCTGAATGTGTTGCCCGTTAGATACAAAATCAAGGGCCCCAAGTTGCTTATTCCTGTTTCTCTGTTAGAAGAAAGGAGTCATGATAAAAATTGTGCTTTGCGGTTGTCATGGAATTTAAATATTTTTTTGAATGTTATGCCAGCTGTTCTCTTCTGTTTATTATTTATTTTTCGGCTGTGTGGTGTGACACTTGGGGTCTTAGTTTCCCGACCAGGGACTGAACCCATGCCCCTGCGGTGGAAGCATGGCATCTCAACCACTGGACTGCCAGGGAAGTCTGAATTTAAATATTTGTTAAACAAAATGTTGAGAAGAGGCGTCTATCTCTTCCTCACCAAAAAAAAAAAAAAAAAAAAAACCCCTTCCTTTTATAAAACAAATGTTTAAAAAAGTTGAATCTGTTGTTGTTGTTGTTTTTTTTTCCTGGGTATAGAGACTCAAGAATGACATTGAAACTTGTTGTTTGTAATACATAGCAACAGCTCCCAGGCTCTCTGTGGTGTAGAAAGAGCAAGCTAATAACTAAAATTGAGATATTCTGACATGATACTACACACAAAAATAAATTGTCTCTAAAAACAGTATATTAATAGTGCACTTATTTTTAACTAAAGTTACAGTAAAACAGAAGGATCTTCTCAACACTTATCCCAAATTCCATCATTTAAGTATTTCCAAGTGCTGGAGGAATATCTAGAAATGTGCAGATCAGAAAGTATAGTGGGTTTATAAGACAGTTAAGAGAGAAAACAAGGTCAGTTTTTACTAGAATACCAACTACTTCAAAGGAAACTGAACATCTTTTAAGAAGCAGGAGACTGCTTCTTAGGTTATCAGAATATGGTTCTATTCAGAAAAGTCATCTGTGTGCCATGGAATCCCCAGTCTAAGATATGACTCAAGACTGGGTACATTGGGTCATGTTGGTTATGTTGGTGGGGAGTAACCTCTTTACCTTAGAAAAGATACTGTTTTAAGAAGAGGCATTACTGCCATTTGCGATGCTAACCCCTTGTTCAGAATACAGACACATCCCTAGTTCCTCTTAATAACCTATGATGTGTGTATAGACTGTGCATTTATATTCACATTTTTAATATATATATATATATATATACACACACACACATACACATAGTCTGTATACTTCAAGGTTAGCAAATTCTGTACAGTTTCCAACTACTTTGCGAAGTAAAATTTTATTTTGCTTTCTCCAGATGCTGTCATTTTCTGTCCCCAAAGGGTGAGCCTAGGTCCCCTTTGGGCTCCAGGGGTGCTGTTGATATTCTTTCACTACTCTTGGAAGTTTTCCTTAAATCTCTCTTTGTCTCCCCCTAAGATTCAGTACACAAATTTATCTTAGACACACTCCCTTAAATCTGTCATCATTGACAGAATGTGTTTACCCTTCCAACGAATTTTTCCTTCCATATTTTCTTTTCTAATCAGCTCTACCTATAAAGCTCTTTCTCACCCCATCCCACTATCTACATTCTATTCATTCTCCAGGTTAATTTTTAGGTCATTCCCCTACTCCCCCCCGCCATGTTCTTTCTCTCTTAATCCAATCCACTTGCAGCTTCCTGCATTCCTATAGTTCCCCTTTCATGCCCCTTCATTGTTCTTAATTATTTTAGGGTTTTCTCTCTTGCTGTTGCCACAACGGTGAGAGACTAAAACCCAGATACCCTGATTTACACTTGCTCTGTACCCTCTCTTAACCTGTAGGAGTGAGCTTTGCATCTAAGAAGAGCCATAAACCATATTTTAGAGTCTTTGATGGTTTCCCTGTCAGTGTCTGTCAAAAAAATATTTAGTCTGTCTGTCCTCTTACCTAGTTTATTCTCCACCTGGATCATTTTTGTTACATCTATACACACAAGGGCACCTATTATAACCATGGACACTGGTTATCTCAATATGGAAAAATGGAAACGGGATTCAGTGGATTATCATGCTGGCAGATAGATGAAGAACATGCAGCATCTACAGACTTCATGCAGGTGTTTGACTAAAAATATTATGGTATTTTTGGGTGAAAGAAGGGAAGTAAATTGTGTTGAATCTGAGCCATATCTGGATCCTAGAAGCAGCTGTTACTCATTCTGAATTAACTCACTGGCCTTCTGGGTTTTATATACTATACAGTCTCACAAGCTTGTCCTGTCGCAAGCAACAGGACTGATATTCACAGTGCTGACGGGGTCTGAGTTCTCTGCCCTGGTCAAACCCACCATGCATACCCAGGTCTCATCACCACTTTTCTAAGCCAGGGACTTCATCTTTTCCTTATGCAATTTCTATCATTACAAGCTGAAGAGAGGCCAACAACAAGGTGATGTGTTACCAAAAAAAGTCAGTACAGTCATAGCCTCATTGTAACTTTGGGTGATGGCATGCTGGGCAGAGCTAAGTTCTAGCAGAGCCAAGAGCCTGGACACTGTTGATAAGAAACAGCTTAAAAGACTGGAAGCTGTATCACCCAGAAAAGAGGATGTGATGCAGAGAGGGAGCAATAGGAGTCTATTTTTATTTATGCAAGTTAGGAGGTGATGTGGAAGTGGGACTTTGCTTATATGAAAGCTATGACTAGTGAGGTTAACTTATAAGGAGGCTCTCTGCATTTAAAAATGGAAGGAATTGCTTTGTAACTGGTGAGTACACTCTTAACACTTGTCAGATTTAAGGACTTGTGTTCAGATGATTAATCGAGTTATAATGAAAGAGATGCCTGCATTACATGGACGTAAGAGACACAAATCAATTGCAACTCCAGCCTTCTTTTAATCTATGATGGTTTCCAATTTACTTAAGACTTTCAAGAGATATAGCACCTAAAAAACAAGTAAGATTCTGGTTTCAGATGTACAGATGAAAAGGTTTTATGCAAGGGGAGGGTTGGGAGGGTTGGGAGGGGTAGAATGGAAAGGGGGAAGGTTTGTCCAATATCAATCTGGATGGTATCATTTTAGTAGGTCTATCTTGAAAACAACTCTGTCTTTCACTAGGCAGTACTAGCTTTGTTCCCTCCTTCACAACTGGTACACAACTCAGCACATTCCCCCTTCACTATTGAGATTGATTCTAGGACCCCCACAGATAGGAAAATCCATAGATGCTCAAGTCTTCTTTGTAAAACCCAGTAGTACTGTCAGCGTTCTGTATCCATGTGTTCTGCCTTTGTGAATTCAGCCAGTCTTGGTTGAATTTTGACTATAAGTACACCAGGATTTCAGGCATTCTAAAACCTTCAAAAGTTTGAAAAATAATGTTTGGTTGTTTTTTCATGTTAATTGACAATGACTTGGAATTGGAATACCAAATAATTATGTCTCCAGCCTTATTTGAAAAATGGGAGTGCTAACAGTACCTTCCTCATAGGGCTGTTTTTAACAGAAAATGAAATAATACTTGGAAAGCACCTAGCACAGTGTGGCCATGGTAAGTTTCAGCCATTGCAGGGAATATACAGTTGGCCCTTGAATGTACAAGTTTAAACAGCACTGGTCCACTTTTAGGTGAACTTTCTTTGATAAACATATAGGAAAAATTTTTTGGAGATTTGTAACAACTTGAAAAAACTTGTAGATGAACCATGTAGCCTAGAAATAGCGATAAATGTGATATAGTATTGTAAACACTGTGTATAAACACTCTTCCTTATGAGGAATTTTCTTAACATTTCAAGATATAATAGTTCCATCACTCCCAGAAGTTCTCTGATGATCCTTTGTGGCCATTCTGTCATCTCTAGCCCCTGGAAATCACTGGTCTAATTTCTGTCCCTATCATATTGCCTTTTCCAGAAAATTATATTGGACTCAAATTGGGGCTTCCCTTGTAGCTCAGTTGGTAAAGAGTCTGCCTGCAATGCAGGAGACCCAGGTTTGATCCCTGGGTTGGGAAGATCCCCTGGAGAAGGAAATGACAACCCACCCCAGTATTCTTGCCTGGAGAATCTCATAGACAGAGGAGCCTTGTGGGCTACAGTCCATGGGGTTGCAAGAGTTAGACATGACTTAACAATTAAACCACCACCACCATAAAAGATGTCACATTTTGAATCTGGTTTCTTTCATCTAGCATAATGCTTTTGATATTCATCCATGTTGCTCCATATAGTTATATGTTCTTTTTTATTGCTGAATAGTATTCCATTATATGGATATACCACACTTGATGACCCACTCATCAATTGATGGACATTTCATTTCTTTCTGAGTTTTGGTGATTTTGAATAAAAATTCACTTTGAAAGATTTTTTTTAAAACCTTTAATCATCTCCAGTATTTAGTTATCCAAGCTATTGATTGATTGATTGATTTTTAGCCATGCCACATGGCATGTGGGTTCTGACCAGGAATCAAACCCACACCCCCTGCACTGGAACCCCTGAGTTGAAACCACCAGAGAACTAGAGAAGTCCTCTGTACTTTTAATTTGATTTGATATTAAGGGATTATCTTTTGCCTTATCAACTGAAGCATTCATTCTGAAATATAATGGTAATAACTAGGGCAGGTTGGCCATGGCAACTTAGCATAGATGCCCCAAAAGGCAACCTTTTTCCTGTACTTGTCATTCCAGGCCTTTGACTTTCCATGTGGAGAAAATACCACTTCTCTGTATCTGAACAGGCGAGTACCCTGCTCTCAGAATGAAGGGACTCAGAAGGTCATGGCTGAGGCTGCCTGAGATCCAATAGTTCCCCTTTTGCAATAAGGTTATGATGTAAAGAATCATATGTGAATGGGTTTTCAACATTACCTGTGGGAAATTAGGAGCTGAACTTCAATTCTTCAAACTCTGTTCCATTTTGAAAATTACTTATCTGAGGAGTAAAAAGAAAAAGTACATATAAAGACATCAAGGTTCTAAGATAGGTGAGTGCTTATTTATTATACAGTATATTCACTTAAAATGGAATTTGTCTTTTAGATTCATTTGCCTCAGGCATCACAGTGTTGCAACATGCCGTGGCATCACATTGCAAAACTCTGACTGTTAAAACGTCTCTTTCTTTCTCAACTTCTCTTCCCAGACAAATAGGAGAAGGGGGGAGGAGGAGATGAAGGAGGGAAAAGGGGGTAAGGGATGAGAAGAAGGAAGTAGAAACCTTGGGTAATTATATAGCACCTTTGATGTTAGAATTTCAGAACTTGTTTCCAAAATCAAGTCACTCGACACTACCTGACTGTCAGGATCAGGGAAACCAGGCAGGAACTGGAATGGGTTTTTGCAGAGAACCTCTGGGCAATGGTGAATTTCATGGGTCAACTTGGCTGGGCCGTGGGCACCCGGATATTTGGTTCAACCTTATTCTGGATGTTTCTGGTGAAAGTGCTTTTTAGAGGAGATAAACATTTAAATTGGTAAATTTGAGTCAAGCAGATTATTTCCATAATAGGAGTGGGCCTCATCTAGTCAGTTGAAGGGCCAAATAGAATAAATATTTGACCTCTGGAGCAAGAGGGAATTCTGCCAGTTCACTGCCTTGGGACTTGAATTTCAATTCTTCGTTGGGTCTCCAGACAGTCAGCCCACCCTGCCAACTTAGGATTTATCAGGTGTCCATGATTACATGAACCAATTTTTAAAAATAAATAGATACAGATATATAGATACACTCACACATCCTCTTGATTCTATTTCTCCAAAGAACCTTTAAGATTTATACAAGTCAGTGGCAGAATGAGAACAGTCATCTGGATGGAGACAGGAGAGTCCAGTGGGTTAATGGTGGAGGCCCTGGAGCCAATAACCAACTTCAAATCAAGGCTCTGCCAATCATTAGCTGGGCTTCTCAGTGGAGCTAGTGGTAAAGAACCCACATGCCAATGCAAGAAATATAAGAGACCCGAGTTCAGTCCCTGGGTTGGGAAGATCGCCTGGAGGAGGGCATGGCAACCCACTCCACTATTCTTGCCTGGAGAATCCCATGGACAGAGGAGCCTGGCGGGCAACAGTCCATAGGTTCACAGAGAGTCAGACATGACTAAAGCAACTGAGCACGTATGCAGGCAATCATTAGCTGTTTGCTCAGTCTCCTTATCTGGGGAGCAATTCTACCTACCATAGCTCTGACTCTGAAGGAGTCAGGGCTCTGGAAACTCAGCTGCAATTCTCATTTCAATTAATATCTGAGTCCTACTGGCACCTGTTTTCTAGATCTGCTTCCTTATTCCAGTGGCAGAGTTGAATAAAACACTGTATGGCCTGCAAAGCTGAAAATGTTTACTATCCTGCCCATTCTTGAAAAAGTATGCTGACCTCTGAAGTATGATATGGGAAAATCTGACAGAAATACTTCACAAGTAATTTGACTAGATAATGTTCTTTTTAATTAGGAACCACGTTCTTGCAAATATATCTTGAAGCTGGTCTTTTTATATTCGATTAAAAAAAAATCTTAGAGGCATCAGACAATCTTGTTAAGTCTGTGCCATGCAGTTTATCATGTTTGAGCAGAAATTAGTCATCCTTATGTTTTCTTGAGTAGCCTCCTTCTGAATCTGTTAAAAGTGCCAATATCATGAGTAACAGACTTCTCAAAGATCTCATTTTTGATTAGTTTGGGAATTAGTAATTTGGCCCAACCACCTTAGAGAAAAGGACAGAAATAATTACTTTAAAACGTGGAACATTAGCTGGGTTTGGGAGTGACAAGGTAAGGGATTCTGTTGGGATTATCTCATCTGAATGAGTGTCAGTCAAGGCATGTCAAGAACATTTCTCTTAAGAGCAAAAGGATACGTGTCTAGGGTGACTGGTACACTCATTTACTAAATGATGGATAGCTATAGATATAGACATGCATCCACACATATGTCACAAATACACACAAGCACATGTATGTGTTTCAGGCACACCAATCTTCTTCCTGTTAAGATTTACTTTGTTATAATTTTTCTATTGCTTCCAAGAGACAGAGGTAGCCCCGTCTTCATTCTGAGCCTCTTTTGGTCCTAGACTGACTGCAATGGTGACCACACTGGTGATGTCAAAATAGGTTGCATTCAGCCTTGCAGGTCCTCCTCACGGACAATTTCCTATCACCCTTCATTATCACTATGCTCACTTCTCTTTAAATTTCTTCCCAGGGCAAATGCCTAAGCAGTGACTGGGAGAATCTTGCACTGCTTGGAGAATGACATCATAAGGAAGAGTCAGGGGGGTACCCATCCACCCAAGAAGGGTACCAGCCACAAGTTGTGATGAGAACAGGGTGATAGGGATGGTGAAAACTAGTTATCCTGATATATGGGGTGTTTCCTGGCAGATATGATTTCTGATTAGAATCTTAAAAGGTGAGCAATGGCTATTCCCAAGAAAGTAAAGAAGAACATCAGGGAAGAGAAGGAAAGAGTTTGAGCCAAAGGGTGCAAATGGTCAGAAGTCCCCGGCAGGCACTGGTCATCGGCTTATAAAACATAGCCTCCCCCTGTTTAAACTCCTGCCTCTCTCTACTGCTCACTGCCACCCTGGATGTTTGCAGGGGAAGATGAATGAAATCAACCCTGTAATTGAGGAGGTGACTGCCTTCTGACCTCTGGTCTCTGTTAAACCCCAACTTCTCTCTGATTTTCCCTCTGTAATAGTCTCATGGTAGGAAGCACCACTACCAGTTCACTTCTCCACACGCCTTGCATGGCAGGCTTTCTTCCATTGTAGCTTTTCCATGTGGTGTGGTATGGTGGAGTTGCTCAGTTGTGTCTGACTCTTTGCAACCCCATGGACTGTAGCCCACCAGGCTCCTCTGTCCATGGGATTTTCCAGGCAAGAGTACTGGAGTGGGCTGCCATTTCCTTCTCCAGGAGAACTTCCTGACCCAGGGATTGAACCCGGGTCTCCCACATTGTAGACAGACACTTTACCGTCTGAGCCACCAGGGAGAATACTCTATCTGGCTTAGATGAGAGGCTAGATCTGCCAGGGGCTTCCCTGGTGGCTCAGAGGGGTAAAGCACCTGCCTGCAATGCAGGAGACCCGGGTTTGATGCCTGGGTCAGGAAGATCAGCTGGAGAAGGAAATGGCAACCCACTCCAGTACTCTTGCTTGGAAAGTCCCATGGATGGAGAAATCTGATAGGCTACAGTCCATGGCATCGCAAAGAGTCGGACATGACTGAGCAACTTCACTTTCACTTTCACTTTTGATCTGCCAATAATGCTGTTTAACCAAAGAACTACCTTCAGGACTTTCCTTATTTACCGAAACTATTGTTGACTAATCAAAAATGCATGCAGAGTCACACCCATGGCTTATTCAAGCCAGGTAGTATGCTAAGTGCATTGTGTAAGTAACAGATTCTTTCTTGACAGAAGTCGTGGGCTCAGATGTCAGTCTGGTGGGTTTTATAAACATCTTCTGTTAAGATTCAGTGTTAGTAAAGTGTCTGCAGGATCTGCTTTAAACTTTCAATGAAACACAGTGGGACTTGTAAAATTTACATGTTTAATTCTTTACTGAATTTTTTCCTCTAATGTTCACAAATGTAGACATATCTCTTTTCTGAATTAAATAGTAAGACTTTTAATAAAGCACTCCCTGAATAAAAACTTTAGAAATTCTACTGCTGACTTTAATGGTTGGAAGATGGAGCTGGTATGTCAGTGTTGATATTTGCTGGTGGTCTGTGTCTTGCCTACATAATATGGTTTTATGTAGTGATGTGGGCACTGCCTTATACAGTAATATGACATGATCCTTGATATTCAGCACATTTTGGAGAAAGCGCGTGACACCAAGACCCTTCTGACAGGCTGCCACTTTGCCCTGTGCAACATTACAATGGGGACATTCTTTTTCCAAGACAGTCACTGAGACCAGCAGTATCAGATTATGCTTTGATAGCTATTTATCACTTTGGTTTGATGCAGAAACCACGAATCCCTAATTACTCACAACTTAAAAAGACCAAAATGTTATCAGAAAAGAAAGTTTTGAAGAAATATTTTAAACATTTAGTCACGAACTTTCCAAACCCTTAAAGAAATCTGAGTTTCCATGCAAATATTTAAATAATACACAAAGCAGTTAAATTTGATCACTTTTTAAAGTGACCCCTTCTATTTTATGTATTTAATGTGAAGAGGACTGGAGGACAGAAAGAATTTCGTGGCTCCTTCTAGGATTTAATCACAAACATCTTGTTTTTTACTTCTAGGAGACATTATAAAGACAAGTTGGGACATGATAAGAAGGGACTGGCTGATACCATTACATCTGATGCATTTGTCAATTGCTTGAAAAGATCAGATTTCAGAAGTACCTAGGACATAGGAAGCAATTTCCTGAAACTGATAGCCTAGTGCTGGGTGAGGGAGGGGTTTGCACAGACGGGCCTTCCCCCAACCCCCATCTGAGTAACAGCCTTCTGCTCTCTGTTCCCATCACAAGCATCCTTTGCACATGCCTAGTCTAATATTTATATAAGGAAGTTTCACGATATGCCCATTCATCTGCTGTTACTGGACTGTGAGCCCCCTTGATACCTTGCATATGTTCTTTATATGGTTTTCCTAAATCCTGGGCGGAGTAGATGCTCAATGAGCATTTTGGATGAAAGAAAGGAAGGAAAGTAGGAAGAGAGGGAGAGAGGGAGGAAGAGGTAAAAGTTTATCTATAATGTTTACAAAGATATTGAACAAAGTAGAACAGGTACTTAATTTGATGAATCATCTTACTAGTAATAAAGTATGATTTATTTAAGATTCAAATACAAGTTATAATTTAACAGGTACTCTGGGCCTGACATAATGAAAAATAAGTGCAATACATTTTAAAAAGCTTTCAAGTCCTAAATATAAACTGAACAGATGAGCTTTTCATCCTCAAGAATTACCTGGATATTAGCTTTGGAAAGTGTAAAAGGCAAAAAGAAAGAGGGAAAGTACTGAAATGAGGTTAGGTGGATTCTTGGCCTAAATATGTACAGTCGCTATAAACTTCCAAAGGAATTTAAAAAGCACCTAAGGAAATATTGCTAAAAGAAAGTAGCTCAACTTATTGTCTGTACATCTTAAACCAAAATATTTTAGTAAGTCCTACTGATAAGTGGTTGATTTAATTCTTTGTATATAAAGTCTTTTTTTTTTTTAACCTGGGTAATGTAAATATGTTGGTTAATCATTGGAGGACTGCCAGTCTTCTTCTTTATTCTACTTCTTAAACCACCAGCAGATTGTAAATCCTTGAAGTTTCCTTGGAGTTATCTTAGGTAAAGTCCAAAGTTTAAGGTAGTGTTCAACAAACCATAAACCTCACCACCAAAGTCCCCTAATGCAGAGAAGGGCCAAAGGACACTCAGCATTCTGGCTTAGTCCTTACAGCCTGCCTTCAACCTGTTTCTCTAAAGATTCATCATACTTGGCCTTTCACCCATGACTTATCCAGATTTTCTTTAAAATAAACTTTTTTATTTTAAAACAGTTCTGATTTATAGAAAAATCACAATAGTACGGAGAATTCCCATATATTCTGTACCCAATTTCCCCTATTATTAGCGTCTTACATTGGTAAGTTACACTTGTTACAATTAATGAACCAATATTGACACATTCTTATGTATTAACACCATAGTTTATGCAGATTTCCTTAGTTTTAACCTAATATTCTTTTTCTGTTCCAGGATCCTGTCCTGGGTACCACCTTTCTTTTTGCTGTCAAGTTTTCTCAGGCTCCTCTTGACTGTAACAGTTATCTGACTTGCCATGTCTTTGATGAAGTTGACAGTTTTGAAGAACTTGTTATTTTTCAGTCGCTAAGTCATGTCCAATCCTTTAGGACCCCATGGACTACAGCCTGCCAAGCTTTCCTGTCTTTTACTGTTTCTTGGAGTTTGCTCAAACTCATGTCCATTGAGTCAGTGATGATGTCCAACCATCTCATCCTCTGTTGCCCTCTTCTCTTTCTGTGTTCAATCTTTCCCAGCATCAGGGTCTTTTCCAATGAGTTGAATGAGTTGGCTCTTCACATCAGGTGGCTAATTGTTTGGACTAGTAGTTAGGTGTTTTGTAGAATGCCCCTCAGTTGGGGTGTTTTTCTCATGATTAGACTGGGGTTATAGGTTTTTGGGAGGAAGACCCCACATGAAGGGCACCTCTCATCCCATCATATCTAGAGAACATACTACCAATGTGACCTGTCACTGATGGTGTTGATCTTGAGCTCCTGGCTGAGGTAGTATCCATCAGTTTTCCCTACAGCAGAGTCACTCCTCTTCTCCTAGTTCCATAAGAGGAAGGAAGTCACTAGACACGACCCACACTTAAGAAGTGGAGGGTAGTCCCAATTCAGTTGCTTTGTTTGGAAGTATTTTCTCCGATTCTGAAGGTTGTCTTTTAGCATTGTTTATGGTTTCTTTTGCTGTGCAAATCTTTTAAGTTTAATTAGGTCCCATTTGTTTATTTTTATTTTTATATTTTCATTACTCTAGGATCAAAAAAGATCTTGCTGTGATTTATGTCAAAACGTGTTCTGCCTGTTTTCCTCCAAAAGTTTTATAGTATTCAGCCTTAGATTTAGGTCTTTAATCCATTATGAGTTCATTTTTTTGTATGGTGTCAGGGAATGTTCTCATTTCATTCTTTTACATGTAGCTATCTATGTTTGGAAAAGAATCTAAAAAAGAATGGATATATGTATATGTATAACTGATTCATTTTGCTGTACACCTAAAACTAACACCATGTTGTAAATCAACTATACTCCAATACAAATTTTTACAAAAGAAGTGGACAGTTATCCTCCACCTCCTGGAGGGCAGAGTACAGAAATTATTTGGAATTTTTCTGCACAAGCACTTTGTCTCTCCTTTGCCATTTATTTATTTATTCAGTCACTTATTTATATACACACAGACTTGTGGATATTTATTTTTACTTTCAAATAGCATCACCAATTCAATGGACATGAATTTGAGCAAACTCTGGGAGTTGGTGGAGGACAGAGGAGCCTAGCATTCCATGGGGAACAGTCCATGGGGTCACAAAGAGTCACAAAGTCACAGACATGACTTAGTGATTGAACAACAACAATAATCTAATTCTACTTTTTTTTTTTTTTGCTCAAATTGTTCCTGTTTTGTCTATTAGGAGCTCTTTTATTTGACTCTCAAATCTCTTTGATATACTTCAGTCATTGTGGAGTTTTCTTTCTCTTTTTTTAAAGCCACTTAAAAAGAAAAAAACTTTCTGGCACTGTAAGATACTCCAGACTCAACTTGGGTGTTTCCTGCCCCAGTTCTAGAATCAGCCATGTCTCAAATTGTCCTGGTTCCTTTTATTGGAGAGTGCTATAAGAAACCTCAGATGGTAAAACATCTGCCTGTGGGAGACCCAGGTTCGATCCCTGGGTCGGGAAGATCCCCTGGAGAAGGAAATGACAACCCACTCCAGTACTCTTTCCTGGAAAATTCCATGGATGGAGGAGCCTGGTAGGCTACAGTCCATGGGGTTGCAAAGAGTCGGACACGACTGAGTGACTTCACTTCTTCATAAGAAAACAAGATCTGAGGCCTAGGTATGTTTGGTGTCCTTGCCTCCAGATCCTGACGCAGCAAGGAAATTCACCTGTGTATATTAACTTATATTTCTATGCATGTCCATAAATATTCATATATGTAACCAAAGTGTATACAGATGCATAGATACTGATATTCAGCTAAACATACAATGTCCCCAATGTGGATTCATTAACACATGGCCCATTCTAGCCTTCTCCCTTTGCTTATCTGTAAATTCTCACACCAAGAATAGGAGATCTGACTCCCACTGTTGGTCATTCATTTATTTTAGCATAAAGGTATAGCAAATCTAAGTTTTTTCATCTGTATCCCAGTTAGAAACAACTTTATCAACTCAAGCACAAAGCTTGCTTATGGTTTCTTTTTGTTTTTTTAACCCATTCCTCCTTCTCACAGCTGATGGATCTGTACCATCACCTCTGCTCATACCTACACATACATCTTCTCAAGGGAAAACATGTATAAATATTGCTTACAGTTTCTTTTGTCTTTGGCCTTACAGACGCCACTCATTTCCAAAGTTACCAGGCTCAACACCAATTTTCCTCAAGCCCCCCAAGCCCCTTTATAGGTTGTTTAATTCATTAAAGATACGGTTAACTTGTTTCACCACATCCTCATTCCATCCCTGGGATCCCAAATCTCCTAGATGATTTTTATTTCAATTTGTATACATCAAGGTTCATGCTTTAAAATTAATGTTTTAAATTATTTAACATCTAGCAAAACTAGTAAACTATGGCCTACCCTGTGTCAGGCCCCATAACAATGTCATTCTGTGGGGTTTTATTTTGTAGTTTTCTTGAAACAGCCTTGATATGTCCCTACTCAATCAAGCCATAGGCATCCCAGTTTCAGAAGCACAGACTACAGAAACTGACTTGCAATACTTATGGCCCTATCTCTAAAATTCTGAAATTCTTTAGATTTGTGTAACCATATCTCTCTTAATGATTCCAAAATCTGCAAAACATGATCTATTTGGAGAACTGCATTTGCATAAGGTTAGAATTGTTTTGTTTTTTTTTTCCCTTACTGCTTTTTTGCTCTTAGTAAAAAAAAAAAAAGTAAACTGCAGGGGAGAATAATAACTACTAAAGTCAATACTATCTTTTGTCTAGAACAAATGCCATCATCACAACTTAAATACAATCCCCTTTGTCAATCAGGGTTTGCTTAAAACAGCAATTAAGTTGCTCTACACCAGCAAGTGATTTGCTATGTTGTTTTTTTATGGGCTTTATTTGTTGCACTAACCACATTATCTAAACAGCTAGTGAAATCACAGTGCAAAATCATGCCAGTAAAGGAAGGAAAGGCAATGGTTGGTTGTTGCTGTCATTGTTGGGTGTGGGTGGGGGAAAGGACTGGCTGGAATTAGCAAATAAACAAATTCTCTTCCTTAAGGACATTTGTGCTTTGTAAATCTTTCCAACTTCATTTTGCCTAACTCCCAGGATGATCACCTACCTTTAGTGGTATAAGGTAGTCCCCAGTGGGGACTATTTATTTCTACTGCTGCCATGACAGGTTGACAGGTGGGAGTTATGCTCTGGAGTTGTATGAGTTGAGAAGTTTAAGAAAAATATACTTAAAATCATAACATTTATGTCATAAGACACTGGACTGTATCTTTTGATGTGCAAAATACTGGCACATTGAGAGATGCAAGCATCCCTGGGGGTGGGATACTACCCACCTGTGGTAGGGGGTACTGCTGGGGGGACTTTTCTGAATGTTAGTTATAGAGCAAACAGTCACCCCTTGTGCAAAGGGAAACCTGGAACCCAGAGAAGGAACCCAGGACCAGATGCTTCAGGTTGAGTTGTCCTTTGACGCTTAGTGATGTTGACCAGGTGTAATAACAGAACTGCCTATTTGAAGAGACAGAACATGATTTTCCCCCAAGTTTTCCAGAATGTTATTTTTGATCATGGGAGGTAGGCGAAGTGTGTCATACAAACATTTGCTTTTGAATAATTGAGAGGAAGAACCAGCTTTTTCAGAAATGACAAGATTACTTGAACTTCTGTTCCCATGAGGCTGGAGGAAGCGTGAGAAAAGTAATGGCTGGGCTGGGTCATGCAGCCTGGACTGTTGTCACTGCCCCCACGAGTGGTGATGGCAGGGGAAATGTGCCGGGCTTTGGGAGTTCTCAGGACTCCCGTGACTGCCGTGCCTGAGCTCTGAGGGTCAAACTATTATCATCTTAAGAGAAGGGTGGGATTTCACCCAAAGGGAAGACATAGTGATCACTTATCCCAGGGAAAGGGCTTCCCTGATGGCTCAGATGGTAATTCAGGGTCTGCCTGTAACTCAGGAGATCCAGATTCAATCCCTGGGTTAGGAAGATCCCCTGGAGAAGGGAATGGCTACCCACCACACTATTCTTGCCTGGAGAATTCCATGGACGGAAGAGTCTGGCAGGCTTGCCAAGAATTGGACTCAACTGAGTGACTAACACTTATCCCAGGGGAGGAGGAGGCTGGGTTTGAACCAGGCTGGAAGGATTCTTCACTTTTTTTTCTGGGAACTGAGTTGGGCTTGGACTCTGAAGTGTGGGGAGCCCCATGGAACCTAGACCTGGATGCAGAGGTTGGGTCTGAGTCTGAAATCCTGAGTATCCAACCCTAGAAGCAGTTGTGAATTTCACTTAGTTTATGACCCTGTCTTCTATAAATTTTTATGGAAAGCCTGATCTCAGATGTACTATATGCCAGTGTACTTTGGGGGTTAATGAAAACCAGGGCCTTTCTTGGATGCTGGAGAAAAAGATACTTATGACAACAGAGATGCCTAGCCCAGTAGAACTATACTCTGATATAAGAAGGAGCAGCAGCAGTAACAAAGGCTACAGTTCAAAAAAGCAAGAATAAAAGCCAACCCCCCAAAACTTGCCCCTGAGAATATATGTGATGACACCTTGAAAAACCTCAGATTATCTGAGAGGCATGGGGTGAAGGTGTATGTGAATGTTGGGATGTGAGGGCCACATCCGAATAACTAAACCAAGAGGGGCTCATGCAAAAATATCTTGGGAGAGCAAAGATGATATCCCAATTTCAGTTGAAGGTCACAGCTTGGAAACACCAGGGACACAGAAGTCACACTCTGTTTTCTTCAGCTCCTAAGCTTGTGTCTATGAATTTTCTACCATGAAAGGAATGCTACTGCACATCAGAAACAAATTCAGTAGCTAATTTGAAAAACAGACATTTAAAAATAGAACAATGTAGGAGTCACGCTGCCCGCTGTCTCTTCCCGTATCCCAGGATGTATGTGCTTTCCTATGCACACAAGTTCACTCTTCTCTCTCAAGCATCCTCAGTGCAAGTGGGGGATTTAACGCTCTTTAAAATCTTAAAACCTTCGATTATAACCCACATTAAAATAACAAAGGTAATAAAATGTGGAAGCTTGCCAAACATTTGTATAGTATCATGTCATTCACAAAGAACTTCAAAAAAATTATTCTCGTTGGAACAACACTTTCTTACCAGTGTAACTGTGTAGGTGTCTTTTATTTTCTTTCAGTTAATTTTTTTTTTTAAAGCAACACTTCATTTTTAAAGACTGAGCAGACAGAAGCTCCCACTAACTTTCTAGATTCACCACACAAGAGAACAATGTTCAGTTTCCTTTTTTTTGTTGGTATCACATCCCTGATTTCTAAACAAATACATGAAGTGGGTCTCTAAACTCTGAATGGAAGTAAGCTAATCATTGACATTCGAGACACTTTACTACTTGACACTCTTAAGCAAAAACTGCTCAGCTACTCTGCAAACTAAGTTTCTATTCTTGTGAAGCATTTTCCCCTTAAGGGGCCCACACAGCCCTGCTGACGTTCCTGGTAGACTGTGACCTGTCTGCTTTTTTTTTTGGCACCCTCAAAGTGCTCCACTCAGAGACGGGCACAGAGGGCATGGGTACCATTATTGAACAGAAAAGAATAAGATAATTGCCACCAAGGGAACACTCCTTCAGTCCCAGGCATTTGCTAACAAATGACAGATTGAATCCTCTTAACTACCATGTGATGTATCGATTATAATCCTATTTCACAGGTAAAAAAAAAAAATGAGGCTGTGATATTGTTATATAATAGATACATATTTGGTCTTTGTCCTCAATTATCACAGTCCTTGTAATTTCTTGAGAAATAGGGTAGAGGTAATAAAAGCATCTTTTGTTATCATACATGTTCTTAGTCCTTGGTTCCTGACACAGAAACTTCTAAACGTTTGGGATCTCTGGAGTGTAAGAATGTTGTTCTGTATGCTAATGAGTTGACTGGAGGCTAAGGTCCCCTAGAGAGCTCAGGGTAGCGGCTGGTCACCAGAAAGTCCATGATTAGAGGCTAGGAAATTTCATCCCCACCCCCTGACTGCTGGGTGAGGGGAGGAAGTAGAGATTGAGGTAATCACCAATGACTATGATTTAATCACTCATGCCTACGTAATGAAACTGCCATAACATGCCCTAAACGATGGCAGGGGGTGGTTGGGAGTAATTTAAAGAGCTTCCTGGTTGGTAAACACATCAAGGTGCTGGGAGGTGGTTTGCCCACATACCTAGCCCTGAGCATCCCTTCTACTGGCTATTCCTGAGATGTATCCTTCATAAGAAGCTGATAATACTAAATAAAGTGTCTTCCTGAGTTCTGTGAGTTGATCTAGCAAATTAGCAAATCCAAGGAGAGGATTGTGGGAATCCCTGATTTATAGCCAGTAGGTCAGAAGTATGAGAGGTCCAGAACCTACACTGGGTGTCCGAAGCAGGGGCAGTTTTGTGAGACCAAACCTCAACTTGTGGAATCTGATGCTAACTCTGGGAAGCCAGTGTCATAACTGAGTTAAGTTGTAGGACACAGTTGGTGTCCAGAGAGTTGGAGAATTGCTCAGGTGGAAAACCCACATAACTGTTATGAGTAAAAATGGTTTATAGAGACTCCGAGAGACTAACTTGTCTGACTTCACACATCCTAAGAATGTGAGAGCTGGGATTCGAACTGAATTCCCCAGATTTTAATTCTGTAATACTGCGTTGTCTATTGTTTTGTCTGGTTAACTTCTGGAGCATTCTTATTAATCCTGGTGCTGATAAAAAATAAATGTATTTCATGAGAAACCCACAGTGGCACTTGAAAATGATCTTGAAGTGATTTTTTAATCTTTACAAGAAAAAAACAAAGCATAAATACACCACTGAATGTCACAGTGAGTGACTGAAGGGCTGTGATTTGGAAATTAAGTCTCTGGTCCCAGGTTTACTATGGATTGAAAATAATTCTGATACAATAGATGGTCTCTCACTTTCTTCTACTCTTTCAAAACATAAGCAACTCAGTTATCTGTGTTTTTGCTTATGAGTTAATATGAAACTTCAGGAAACCACGTTATTCATTCAGTGGAACCACTTGGGGAAAAGGTGTGATAAAAATGAGAGGATCACTCCCACTAATCATAATTCCACCACCAGTAGCAAAACCAACAACATAATCATCACCACCACCCCACCAGCAAGATCACAACCACTGTAACCATCCCCACCATCACCAGATTTTCTTAGGGCAGAAGGGGTCAATTTCTCCTCCACATGTGAATATCACATTTATTATTTTCCTTTCACTAAAAAGCTATAACCCATCACCATCCAAGCCTTTTCAGACCTCAAACATTTAAATATGGCTTTAGCAGGATACAGACTTTTATTCAGTAAAAGCAAATATTCAATCTGCATTGATGGCAGAGGTAGTTTACAAATTTCTCTCTTTGATCAAATTCTTCTCATCATTTATTGGGAAGCGGTCAGCCTTCAAAAATGTCTTTGAAGTAAGTTTGAATATATGCTTTTCCTGACTCATTCTCCTCACACATCCCAACACACACACACTCATATAATTCTATAATAATATTTCGCTCTTCCTTATGAACTTGTGTTATACAAATATGAATGTCCCTCTCACCACCTGTCTTTTGAGGTCCTAGATTAACACACTTCATGACTAATAAACTGGGAATCAGACTTTGCTCTCTGTACATGTAGCCTCTAATCTATAGTGACCTGTGTTATGAGCAGAATCCCTGTTTAAAAACTATAACAAGTAGATAAGACTAAGGTTAATTTTCTTAATCAACCAATTAGATATTGTGTACACAAACAGATATCGTCCTTTTCTAGATATCAAATCTGTTAAGAATCCATCTGAAACTGCTGTCAAAATCTGTGACATCTCTTATTTTATGAGAGCAAATTCTTCCTGTTCAAAATGGATTTGAATTTTGAAAAAGGCCTCATTCAGAGGCAAGCTGTTGAATAAAGGGAATAATCACACTGGGTATGACAGATTGTTTTTTGTTTTCGGTTAAAAACAAGCTTTTACTAAAATGTAATACAGTGATTCTGAGTGCGTAAGTAAAAACTCTGGGGATGGTGATTTTTATGAAAAAAAAATAGAAAAAGGAAGTCATGATTTCATTAAATAAACAACAAAAATAAATTTTAACTTAAACATTCTTGAATAGCATGATCAGTGTAATAGGGTTTAGGACAAAGAATAGCTAACAGTCTTCAAAATTTTTATTCATATGTCCGAAAAGATGTATGAAAAGTTTAAAAGTGCTGTAATAGGACTTCTTTTGTGTGGTTTCCAACTTGACTTTAAAAACAATTCACAAAATAGGACACCAAAATATTTTGAGAAACAGCCTCTGCACTGAAATACAGGTATAGCCTTCTTTGGCTGAATTTTGAAGGTTAATGATATTTTAATAAAGTTCTAGTAAGCTCACTTAAAAATTAGATTAATGCTTGATAATCATCTTTCTTAGTCATCTGTCTCCCCCAAGAGTTGAAGGGCTTTGCAGATTTGAGACACAATTTTCCACAATCCTTATGAAAAAATAGAAAATTATATAATGTCTCTTTATATAGGTTCTCAGATTCTGTGAAATTTCAAGTTTCAGAGAAATACCAAATGTAATTTACCACAGTTTAGCTGCTTTTTTTAACTGTACATGACCAGTAGTTATGTACGGATGTGAGAGTTGGACTATAAAGAAAGCTGGGCACCGAAGAATTGATGCTTTTGAACTGTGGTATTGGAGAAGACTCTTGAGAGTCCCTTGGACTGCAAGGAGATCCAGCCAGTCCATCCTAAAATAAATCAGTCCTGAATATTCTTTGGAAGGACTGATGCTGAAGCTGAAACTCCAATACTTTGGCCACCTGATGCAAAGAACTGACTCATTGGAAAAGACCCTGATACTGGAAAGATTGAAGGCAGGAGGAGACAGGGACGACAGAGGATAAGATGGTTGGATGGCATCACCAGCTCAATGGACATGAGTTTGAGTAAACTCCAGGAGTTGGTGATGGACAGGTAGGCCTGACTTGCTGCAGTCGATGGAGTTGCGAAGAGCTGGACACGACTGAGCGACTGAACTGAACTGAACTGAGCTGTTTTTAGTATTTTTAGCCAATATATGGTCCCATGCGCTATAAGACTGTGATTCTGAAACTTCTAGTGACATATCTAAGTGAGCTCATGATTTCTTCTGAATGAAAGTGGATCTCGGAACCCCTCCTGCAGGCTTTTCCTGCTCTGATGGAATCAGCTAGTGTTATCAACCACACTAAAGAACATTGCGATAGAATGTGGATAGAGAAAGACACATCTGGCAACTCCTACTCTGTAGTTTTTCTACTGTCTAATCTGAGAGGCAGGATGGGCACCCAAGTGTGATGTGTTACCACGCCCCAAACAGAAAGAGCAATTTTTTTCTGCCCAGTACACCACTGCTGTTCTGGAATACAGATTTCACCAATGTCCAATTTCTTAGACAAGAAAATAGCGGGTCCAATGTAGGGTAACTAATGGCCAGTGTTTCTGAAAGTCTAAGACCCTTTGTTTCAGCCCTGAGTGGCAGTTTTGCATCCCCCAGGCAGCTGTGCATTCATGGGAATCCATTGAAGTCATTTGTCGGGAAGGAATTCCCTGATAGGGCTCGGATCATGATTCGGCTATTTTTAGGGTTTCAGCTGGTGTCCTACCAAGTTCCATGTGATCTAGGCTTCACGTCCTTCTATTGAGATAATTTGGGAGATGAGTATTAGGTAGAATTTCAATCTCTGCACCTATCATTATTGCTGCTTTAAAATAAACAAGTTCTTAGAATTCATTCCACCAGTCAGAGAAAATCTGGTTGCTGCCTTGGGTTTGAGCAGCCTAGGAAATTTTGGGAAAAATCAGCTACAGTGAGTTGAGAATCTTGGGCTTCTATCACCACTTTGTAAGTGAGTCAAAGAAGGCGCCTCACTTGGGAAAGACTTGCCAAGTAGTTTTCACACTGGTCTCTGCTGAGCATTTCTGTAAAGGATGAGGGATTGTGAGATATAGTAGGGCAGGTCACAGCCTCTACATGCCCTAGGGTGCTTGTTAAGATTTAAACTCTCAGACTCCACCCAGATCTTCTGATCAGACTCTACAGGAGTTAGATCCAATAACCTGCATATTTTATGAACTCTCAGGTGACTCTTAAACACATGCAAAACCTTGAGAACCACTGCCGACTAAGAGTTCATAGATTTAAGAGCCAGAAATTGGGGTTCTGGGCTATCCCACCCCTATTTCTCATCCATCTACTTTAAGCACTGGAAGTAACACTTCTGTGGCCAAAAATTTTTTAAGTTAGAAGCAACTATTTCAGCATGAACTTCTGAAAAAGACTTTCTCATGGTTTATCTTCACTGATGATTTCTTTCTAGTGAGAATACAAATGAATGCATAAAAAAGTGATTTTGTCCAGATAACTTCAGGATATAGAAAGCCATTTACTTTGTCTACCAAGAGGACCCAATTCTGCATCTCCAGCTGCAACTGATCTGTAAGATTTGGAAGACTCCCAGGAGTGTTGACTGGGGTATCTGGGATTAATGGTTGACCCACATTACACAACCAGAACCCTACTCCCCCATCCACTTCTCAGATTTGGCCTTCAGCCCAAGAGCTCCTCATTGCAAAGTTTAAGAATGTGACATATACAAACATGATCACAGAATGCATTCCATATGCTGGCTTTTGGGTCACACAGAATGGAGATGTTAAGATGTTAATATGGTTGCTTTTAAGACAATTTTGTATTGTGGGTTTTGCTTTCCTAAATGCCTGAAGTCTTTCTTATTGTGCTAAATTTAGCAAGAAATCTAGAAAGTGAAAGGAGGTAGTGGAACTGAAACATTCAAATTTTAACTCATATAATATACCATTGAGTTTCACATGTTATAAAAACTTATTAACATGATTCAGATAAGTCTAGTAGTGTCAAAACCTTCAAATACATAAAATACAGTACATAGTAACTCAGATGTTTATTAAGCATCTACTATATACAAAGCTCCATTCTATGTATTTTGTGAGAACTACAAAGGGAATAATATATTGATTCAGGCCTTCAAGGAGTGTACAATTGAACTGGGTATAAAGGGGAGGAGGAATGCTCATATAAGACTGTAGTGAATGCAAGGATTAGAACTCTGTTATTACATATGAGAGAAGGAAAAGTCTGAGTGCTTCTTTGAAGCTGTTTTACTCTCACAAAGGGGAGGTATATTTTTTAAATATGGTACATTTTGCCATGGGTTCCTTGCTATATTTGTGTATTTATGTGTGTGTGCCTTCTTCTTAGTATTTGTTTCTATGATTTGATTATAATGTGTATAGTTATATATTTTTAAAACTTTAATCTTTGAATGTATTGATCTTTCAGATAAGATAATTTGAGTGTTTTGGCAGTAACAAAAAATTCTTAGCCATTTTCAATTTGAATATTGCCTCTTCTCCATTCTCTTTATTGCATCCCTCATAAAACCTGGTTGTGATTTGTGAATTCTGAAATTCACACTATACAACAAGATTCTTAATGTCTTTCTAATTTTTTGCGTTTCATTTTCTCTCTATGTTACATTGCTGGTAATTTCTGGTAATTTCTGCCTAACCATTCTTTATTTCAGTAAATCAAGTCTTAAACTGTTGCCTGTTGTATAGCCTGAATATTGAGCTTTGACTTTCAATCACTGTATTTTTGTTTTAGGCATCCTTTTGGGTTCTTTTTTGAATGTTCTTGATTGATTTTATAATCTCGCATTCATGATGTGTTTTGTTTATGTGTTTGTTGTAATATTTACTATGGACTCATGTTCCTTGAAACATTACTTGTAGTAAATTTTGAGGCCCAAGTTGAAAGTAATTTCCTTCAATGATAATACACATTTACTTCTACCTGGCATAGCAGGGACTGTTTTAAAATCAGTTCCAGGTTTGAAGGAGTGTGAATTTGGGTTGAAAATTCCCATGAAAATTATATTACACTATGAATTCTCAGGAGAGATATTTTCCCCTTCAACCCGCTCCACAGTTGAGAGAAACTAGCACTTTTTAATGGTCTCTACTGAGGGTTCTTAGCTTTGTCTGATGTTCCTAGGAACATCAGGAAAACTCATGGGTTTTCCTTTCAGACTCCTGCTTTGGTTGAGCGTGAGGATTTGTCATATGCCTCACACTTTGTACAGTTGTCAAAAACAGGAGCTCAAAGTAATCAAGATTTAAAAGATTCCCCCAGAGCAAAAGCCAGATTCAGGGCTTAGTTACCTACATATATCTCTCCTTTTAATTAACTTTTACCCTCCACTGATTTTATTCTCTTGCTTGTTCATGGATGCATTTTTAAAGAGTTTTTTTTTTTGGTTTTGTTTTGTTTTAATAAATAAGAAAGGCAGAGTCTATCTTTGTTGTTTTCAGTGGAAGAGCAGATAATGCTATCTTTCCTAAATTATGTCCAGAAACAGCAGCCCATAAAAGACCTGAGCTTCAGTCTCTAATCACTTTCCACAGACACTTCAATTCTTGTCTCTCTAAGGCACACACTAAGAGCGTGGTAATGGGGGCAGTTAGAGTGCGCAGCAGTGGGGGACCTACTGCCTTTCCGATGGAACGGTGAGGCTCCACCTCTGCTGGAACAGCAGGACTGCACAGGCCCTACATTCCTCTGCTCACCCAGGTCAAAGGGATGTTGTGGGAGTTCCTCATACCTCCAAACATTGCTGGCACCACTGAAGTTTCTCACCTAATACTAATTGTGTGACCAGTTTCAAAGAAAATATTAACCTGAAGTTGAATGAATATATCTGTGTTTACAGGAATAATCTAGTGAGTTTTCTCAGAGTAGATTTCTCTGCTCTGATGCCATGACAAAATACCAAGTGGCTTAAACAACCAGAAATCTATTTTCTCATGGTTCTGGAGACTGGAAGTCCCAGATCAAGGTCTGGCAGGGTTGGGAGCTCTTTCCCCAATTTTCAGATGGCTGCCATCTTGCTGTGTGATCACATGGTCTTTCCTAGATGCAAGCTTGCTGGGAGAGAGAGATCGACATATATATATATATGCAGGGGGAGGTCTCTCAGTCTATTTGTATAAGGCCAATGAACCTATCTAATCCAATTGGATTAGGGCCTCACTTTTATGACCTCATTTAACCTTAATTACTTCCTTAGCCAAATATGTCACTCTAGGGAATTAGGGCTTCAGCATAGGAATTGAGAGGGGAACATATTCAGTCCATAACAGAGCATCTCTTATGAACTCACTTATATGAATGACAGATGTAAGGAGATTATTACAGGTACAACCCAAGGCTGAACAGGTTATAACTGACAGCCAGTTTTAGCCCTTGGAGGGCTTTCCCCTGATGTTTACCTGCCTGATGATACGTTTGATCTGTGTTTCAAAGCAGGATGTTCAAATCTCAAAGGGGAATGGACAATCCATTAGGAGAAAGAATAAAATGTTAGAGCCTTATTTATAATTATTTCATCTTATCTGTTTACAATTTATTTTTGTGCTTTATATATATATGGAATTTTACTACACTTTTACATGTATGTAATTTATATAGTCATAAATGTACTCATAACAAGGAATAGTCTAGAATAATTACTGAGTGGTATGGAGCCGCAAAGGCTTTAGGAGTCACTTGTATGGGAGGAAGATGGCCCTTTTCAAGGTATAGGAATCCATGAACACAGTTAAGATATAAAACTTGATAACAAGAATAGATCACACAAAATAATCATCAAAGAAGTAAAGACTGTTGATAGAAGGGATAGAAAGGATAAACCATGTCACCCCCACATAGGAGGAAGAGAAAAGAAAAATGAAAAGCAACAAAGTATTATTATTTCTCATGAGATTTTAACTGTCTCTGCCATGTTTGATCTACTTGTTTTTAATAATCCCCTTGGTGGTGTGACTCCAGTTAACCACAAATGGTAATCATATAAGTGTTTGCCCTCACAGAGAACCATGATTTCTTGCACAGGGCTCTGAGCTGCTGACAGAATTTATCTGAACCATCTCTGTTTTCTTCATAGAAAAAATAGTATTTGGCCTTGACCCAAACATCCTCTCTGCTGCTTGATTTGAGACTTGAAAAGCAGAGTTAACTGCACTTCCCTGATACTCTTGAGGTGCAGGAAAACCCATTAAATTGTTTTCTTTGAAAAGGAATTTAAAACTTGATGTCTTGAAGTCCCTTCTGAAAAGGGAAAAACTAGTCAGGGAATTGGCTACCCTGCTGTAATGGGTGAGGAATCCTCTGTGGGCTTGTAAAGAGGCCTGAAGCTTTGGTCTTTTCTTTCCTAGCCTCCAAGAGGGTATAGAATTTTATGTACAACCCCCAAATTGCCTGAAAATCAGAGTGGCCACTTCCACTCAGATCCCACAGTCAGCGTTTGTCTCTTGGAGGCAAAAACATAGGCATCAATGCACAAAGAACAAATGCCCTTGTTGGCACCAGGCATTTGCAGAGAATCTGGGCTGGATAAAGGGGAGGGGAAGATTTTCTGTCTCTCATGGTACCACAGAAAGTCGGTGTGCATGCTTGGGCCAGCGTGGAGAAAGGAGGCGTGTAATTCGGTGAGTTTATTCTCTGCTAGGTGTTGAAGGTTGCAGAAATGAATAAAACAACTTCCCTTCTAAGAATAATTCGCACACAATATAGGGCTCAGTAATTTGCCTAAAATTTTATGCCAAATTATATGTGCTTTTGGATATAAGCAGTTGTTTTTTCCTGGGGAGGTAACTTCATAGATTGCAAAAAGGTCTGACTCCTCAAAATGTCAAGAATGATTGTTCTACACAAATGTTTTTTTCTTGCGCATCTTTTCATCAAAAGGGATGTTCGTGCTTAGAATTAGGTAGAAGTATTCAGGGCACATAGAGGAACACATACAGAGTTGGCAGCGCCTTTTCGGAGGTCATGCCTTTCTAACTCCTACTCTGCTGCTGAGGGGCCTGATAAAACACTTCTAGGAAGCTGGAGCTAAAAGTGTTGGTTGGTGGCAGTAGTGGTGGGAGATTCTATTTTTTAAGGACTTCTAGACTTTTATCTTTTCTTTTTTTTTTTTTACATTCACATGGATGAAGAAAAGATTGTTCATCAAAATAAAAATTTGCTAGATCTCAGCATAAGCACTTTGAGTATAAGGAGAAGTTTTCATTATAATATTTTTTAAACTTTTCTTTTCCTATATATCTTCAAGGAGTTCAAATCTACAATAAGAATAATGTGTGTGGCAGGGTGTTGATTAGTGAGAAGCTATCATTTTAGTGGTTAAGGGCGCAGATTCGGGAACTGGACTGCCTGGGTTCAAGTCCCAGCTCCTCCAAGCTGTCACTGAAAGTGAAAGTGTTAGTTGCTCAGTCGTGTCTGACTCTTTGCGGCCCCATAGACTGTAGCCCACCAGGCTCCTCTGTCCACGGAATTTCCCAGGCAAGAATACTGGAGTGAGTTGCCATTTCGTACTCCAGGGGATTTTTCGAACCCAGGGATCAAACCCCAGTCCCCTGCTTTGCAGGCAGATTCTTTACTGAGTCACCTGGGAAGCCCAACTTGTCACTACTTAACATCAATTTCCTCATCTGTAAACTGGGAATAATAGTATCTGCTTTATTGAGTGGTAGTGATTTGATGAGCTAATGTATATAAAGACTTTAGACCAGTGCCTGACTGACTGTAAATGCTACCTTAGTGTTTGCTCACACTCTTAATGACACCCACCCCAATCCCCCTAGACCCTACCCCTCTTCTCCATTCAGTAACTAGATGGTGGTACATGATCACTGTCATAGGGAAATGATGTGAAAGGAAAGAAGAAAAAGTCTCCTTGTGAGTTTCAAAAGAACAGGCTTTGAGGAAATGGAAACAGGACAAAGGTAATAGACTGTGGACTCAGGCGAGTAGTTGGAAGTGTTCTCTCCTCCACCTCCCCACACACTGGCTAGAAAAGGATGCACAGATTGGAGGGAGAGTGAATTGGAATGAGGGTTACGAGAGCTTAGATGCTGGTAGATCCCTAAAAAAGGAGGCCTTGAACTCTGGTTCCATGTCAGGTGTGAGGGATCCCAGAACCTAAAACCAACCCCACAGGAAGAGAATAACAGAGTGAACCCGTGTCCTATTTCTTTAAGGTTCTGGGGAAGTAACAATGACTCTATAGTGGGACTTGGCAGATGTGACCTTGTTACTGAGCCCAGTTCATTCTGCACACTGCCCAACAGACCAATAAATTAAAAGTTGTTAGAACAAGGAATAACAATTTTCATGGAAAAGCTAGCAGACCAAGAAGATGGCAGGCTAGCATCTCAGAGAACCATTTACTCTCTGTCCCAAATTGGGATCCTTTTATAGAGAAGAGGATGAGGGGAGGGGCTCAATATAGCATTGACCAATGGCTGACTAACGTCACTGGTTGACAGTTGCTCTCTAACAGTCACTTGCCTGGGGGAGGGGCCCACTGAGGCACCAACCAATAGGTGAGCAGGACCACTAACGGTTGCTGGTTGACAGTTATTCCCTAATCGGTTGCTGGCTTGTGGGAGGGGCCTTCTGACTAGGACTGCTACAGCTGTAGCCTTCCCTTGCTGCTATTACAGCCTTCCAGAGTTCTCCAGGCCCCATTACAACCTCAGCACGGTTTCTTGGTCTCCGAGCATGGCAGAAAGACCAGGAATGAGGAAGCCTCAGCGACCACGAGGGGCAGACTGTATTAGATGAGATGCGGCTTCCCAACAGGAACCAGGATGAAAAGAAGACGCTGAGGATGAAGACCAGGTCCGCCCTCACCTGGACACCACCTTAACCCTCCCAGGTGCTCAGATGCTACGCTAGAGAAAAGGGAAAGGAAGGGAGACTGACCTCGCATTCTTAGGGAAAAAATGGGACTTGAAATAGAAATTAAATCGAGTTGTGAAAAGTTCAGGGTACCTTTTCTGCACATTTGTATTTTCAGACATAGATTCATATCTGCTGTACCTAGTTCCTTCCTGACTCAGTTATTGCCCTCATTCGGGGAAAGTGAACTAAGTTTTGGTTCGAAAGTTTCGGCTCACAGCTGGCAATATCTGAGTCACCAGGGTGCGTCTCCACTGCCTGTCAAGGTTGCATAATGATGACAAGAACTAAGAACTTGGGAGCAGCGCACCCTCTGAGATGACGATCACAGCACGTCAGGCTGGAGGTGGGGGTATCTGAGAAGCGGGTGCTGGGAGCTCTCCATTGAGAGGGATGGGAAGCGGAGCGTGGCTCAGAAGGCAGGGCCTCTGTTGAAGACAGGTACTGTGGGAACGTCCGTTCTTGTAAGATGGGAGTCCTGCGATCCTAGCTTCCTGTTCTGTTCTAGCCAGGATTCTCTGCACAAGCATTAATACGTGTCTACTGTATTCCGGGCATCATGTGGGATGCAGGGAGCATTGCTGGGTGAATGGGACAGAGTCTCTGCCTCCAGAATGTTTTCTGTAATAGGGGCGGGGTAGGTGCATAGCAGTTAGCGAGCCTCTATTAGTGTTCCAGTTCAGCCGTTGATCCCCCTGGCAGTGGACCCCTCCCCCAAGCAAGCGACCGTTAGTGAGAGACCGTTAGTGAGAGACCGTTAGGGAGCAACTGTCAGTAAGCGACCGTTAACCGTTCTGCCCAGCCATTGGTCAGCAGTGGGACCCTCCCCTAAGTTAGCGACCTTTGTTTGGGAGCTGCTGTCAAGAAGCAACCCTTAAGAGTCATGCTTCAGCCACTGGTTGGCATCGCACTGGGCCACTCCCCCTCCTCTTCCTCTGTATAAAAGGAACTGAATTTTTGGACTGAGGGAAGATGGATTTTTGAGACACTAGTCTGCTGTCTTATGGGTCTGCTAGCTTTCCCCTCACCCCAACAACTCCTCTCCTGATTTACTGGCCTGTTATGCAATGAGCAGAAGGATTTTGGGCTGGGTAACACACTTCCCACTCACAAAGAGATCCTTCCCGTATTAAGTAGTAGACAGCAGATAAGATGGGAATACAAGGGGAGGAGAGTTCCTCTGATAAGAGAGCTCCAGATGAATTCCTAGCAAGCAGGGCTCCTACACTGGGTCTTGGGAGGATAAATGGGTGTTCATGCAGGAGACAGGGATGCTGGGGACACAGGCTGAGCAGAGATGTGCAGGTAAAGAGCAGCAGAGGTCACAAAGCAGAAAGTTCTGCAGCAGCTCTGGGCTGTATGGAGACAAGAGTTGGGAGATGGAAGTTTGGGTCAAGTCACAGACAGCCTTGGATGCTAAAATCAGGAATTTAGCCTCCATTCTGGAGCCCATGAGTAGCCGCTAACAGGTTTCTAGGTAGATAGTCCAATAACCAGGTTTATATTTCACAAAGATGTGTCTGGCAGCATTTGGAGGGCAAATGGGAAAGGACTCGAGAGGTGGCCAGAATGTTAATGAAGATTGTCTGGAGGCCCTCATTTACTAACCAGTTCCAGCAAGTCCCCAGACTGAATCACAGACTCCACAGACCCATCCATCAAGTCTTGCTTGTAAAGAGAAGGTCCAAAGGAGGTTTCTGACTAAATGGAAACAGTAGAGGATCAGACATAGGAGAGCTGAGGGCTGGTACTTAGGCCGGTTTCTAATGAGTTAGAATAGAAGATCAGCAGACGACTCTGCCTATACCCATCCTGGCAACCTCAAGTTCCAGATTTCTCCACTTACCTGACCTTAAAACCAGATGGAGTTTCCAGCACCAGCCCCTCTCGCCATCCTGTCCAGCTGCACTGGACTCAGGGTAGTGATGCTATTCTTGGAATGAGGAAGCAGGCCATCCTGCCAGTGATTGCACTAGTCCCTCAGTCCAATGGGGTCAGCAAGTGTTGCCATACCTTTCACAGCTCTCACTTCAGCCCAAAGCAGGGTATGACGCTTCCATCAGCCTTGGAACTTCCATCAGACTCGTACTTTGTCAAAACTGCATTTTCATAATTACCATTGTGTCCAGGACTTCCAGGGATTGCAATAACTCCACATCGCCTCTTGCTAAATCATTTGGCTGCATTTCAGAAATAGTGTTCTCAGTTCCGACTGGCTTCAGTCTGCCGCTCCCAATTCATTATTCATGCCTGTGGCTCAGATTTTCACATCCTCATAGCCACCGGTGGCCCAGCAATCTTGGCTGGGAAATGGGGAAGTGGGAAAGGAGGGCCAGAGCATACAAAGTAGGGTGAATGGGAAATGACTAAAAAAAACACATTATGTGGAGGGTCGGGGTGGGGGCTGCACAAGGCAATGGGCAGATCTTTAGAGGATGGGAAGCAGGGATGGACGGGTTAAGTGGAAGCCAGTGGGAAAGAAAACTCTGAGAGGCAAGAGAACAGAACAGAGAGAAGTGAGGGGCTGTCCTGGAAAAGGAAATTATGTGACTTGATTGCAAGATCAAAATGCAGCTCTTGCTACTGATTAAATTAGTTTATCTCTGCAGCACAGCGCTGGGCAGCAAAAGAGATGTTGTAGCTGGAGGTGAACAGGGAAATGAGCTCGCCATGCAGAGTTCCCTGCAGCTTCAGTGCTGTCCTCCAGTTTTCCTAGGAACCACAATGATTACTCTTAAACAATGGATCCTTCCCCTCCTCCCTCCAACTCCTCACTCTTTAGGTCAGTTAGTAAAATTAATGACATTGACTGTTTTCACAGATCCTCAAGGAGCTCTGGCCCTGGTGTCTTATAAATATGGAAAGTTCCATTGGACAGAGAACGACTGGGCAGTGTGGCCTGCTGAGGAGAGAGAGCTGACTCAACAGACACTTGATCTGACCGGAGCAAGTCCTGTAGAGCCCGCAATGGAGAGACTTTGGCGATCACCCAGCCACCACCCTGGCTGTGCCTAGACGCACCTGGGAGCTTAAAAGAAGATAATCATGTCTGGGTTCCATCCTTGAAGGTTTAATTCAAATTGTCTGGGGTAAGGCTCTTTATCATTATTAAAAACAAGAAAATCAAATGAGGCTACTGGGTGGCCAGAGTGGCCCTGACTTAGTTCAAGCTTTTCATTTTATAGATAAAAAACGGAGGCTCCTGAAGGCAATGTCAGGTGCCCTGATTTTTCACAGTTAAAGTGCCATGGTTCTCCTGGCCTCCTAGGTCAGTGCTGGCTCTGCCAGCCTAGAGACCTCTCAGCACGAACACCTTTCTGGGGACTCCCGAGCCTTCCTATGAAGAGGTGACTGAGTACTTACTCCCTAACATGTCCATCTGGGGCTTAGCACCCTCTAGAGAGGTTCCTTCCAGCCTGTTGAATATCTTATAAGCATCTGAAGACTGATTCAACACAGTAAATAACTCCTGTGCAGGAACACATTGAATGTCCCCCGTCCCATCCCAGCATGCACGTGCGCGCACACACACACACACACACACACACTTGTGTACAAGCACACACAGACTTAGCCTTTCCTCATTTCTGTTTGAAAGCAGGTGACCTTTTTTCTGAATTGCAGTCACTGCTAACAATAAAAAAAAACATGGAGGGAAAAAGGTGAACAAAGGGAATTCTGCTGATGTTCCACCCCAGAAGCATTTTGTTTGATCCTGGATGGAGGGGGGCATTTCTTAGACACCTTGGGACTTCACACATTTGACTGAACAAGGGGTGCTGGGGATGGTAAAAGTGGACACTGAGGTGGAAAATTCAGACTTTTGCATGTCTCTCTTTACAGGAAAAACCCAGTTTATCAACATTTCGTGGAATTTCAAATACAGAGCACACTGTATGGTTTTTTAAACACCAACGCCAAATGTTTTTTCCTTTTTCTTTTTTATTTTTTTTAAATAAAAACAATAGCTCTGCTGCTCCCTAATAGTTAGGACAAATATCCTCTGGTAGATTACAAATAAGAGAAATCAATTTGATTTCATACAAGACTGCATTTCATTTTGGAAGATCTTTTGGTCACATTTAAGTGCAAGAGGAAGAGATAACAGATGAAATAGCTTCATGTAGAAACAGAACATTCTTGAACATTTGTTCTAATTCATTCCCAAGTCCAACTGAGCATGATGCAGAATAATGGCTTTCACAACAGTGACTCAGACAATCCCCTCCCCCTGCTTCCAAGAATGCTTCCAGTTACATTCAAAACCTTAGATGATGGGGAATGAAAATAGCATCTTATTACACACCTGTCATTGGTTCTTGGGAGAAATATCTTCCCCGAATGTTGCAGTGGGAGGCTTAATTTATACACATCACAAATTCATATTCATGTGTGCGCCAATTTGGCTTTATTATGTTTACAAATCTTCTGATGAATGAGAAATCAATAATCCGAGGAATTGTAGGTGTAGAAATAGAAGAAAAATAGAGTTTACCGTGCATGACAGTAAGTGCCAGCCCATAGATGCAGTGTTTGGGGTCTGAAACAATGATGAATGTCAAGTTACCTCAGGATAAATTTTCCAACTATTCATCTTAAAAAGTTAAATTATAGATACATTGTGGAGATTCTTCTGTAAGAAGTCATCAGTTTCAGTGGTCAATTTCAATACTCTTTCTGGAAATTTTTCAGGTAGAACTCTTTCTGAAGTTCTTTGAGAAAGAACAGCTAAATGTCACCCATGACCACAGACCTCCCCGGGACCTCAAAGTCAGTGCAAGAGATGAAACAGCACCTGGAGGCTGAACAGGTAACATTATACAAAGGCATGCCATTCTGTCTCATCACTATACTTTTTATCATTACAACCACTATTATTTAGAAGTTTGAGAGTTTTTTTTTTTTTTAAGATATTCTATGCTTTCAGAGGCTAGGAACTCTTGGCATACATTTTTGATCTCTGATGACCCTTTATTTGTGTTTTTAGTGTATTGTTAAAACTGTCTTTTGAGGAATGTCACGGTTTTCTTCTGTACATTTTTTTGGGCGAGACGTCTATTCACATACAATTCTTGATGGGTTTCTCAGTTTTCAAAAGGTGATAAAAAGACCCATGAACTTGAATCAGCACTGTAGAGTTTCTGCATTTCCATTTCTTGCCTTGAAGTCTAACCCTGCGTGTTTTTCCACCTGCTGTGGTTCATCAGACTTCCTCCTACTTAAATCACTCAAGCTAAGGGGCTGGTGGATGGTCCAAACCCTGCAGTTACTCTACTTCATGGGTCTAGACCCAGTGATTATTTCAGGAGGTGGATACGTGACCCAAGCTGGATCAATTTAGAGTTTGTCTATGGATTTTCCAACTTTGAAGTGGAGAGCATGTTCTCTCTTTCTTCTTGCCTCACAGGCTCTGAAGTGCCTAGAATTGTGCCTGATGCAGGTTAAGTGTCTCTTCTCATTATTGTTAACAGGGTGTGCCTTTGGGGCTGCTAGTAGCCATGGCCCCCTCCACATGAAAGAACCTGGAAAAATGAGGGCAAACAAAACAAAAGCTGAGGTGAAAGGTGGAGAGAGAAATCTGGTACAATTTGCACAAATCCATCCTTGTTTATGGTTTGGTTCCATGAGCTAATACATTTCTTTTTCTTGTTTAATTTGAGTTGGGATTCTGCCATTTGTAATAAAAAAAAGTTCTGATGATGAACACAACTTGGTGTTATTTAGCAGATGCTTGGAAGTTTGGACTAGAAAAAAGTGAAGATTGATGCAGGCGTTTCTAGTAGTATGGACTCAGGGACTAAGACAGAAAATGCAGGCAGACAGGTTTGAGGGATGGTCATGAACTTAATTTTGGATGTATTAGGTTTGAAGATCTTTGAATTTTGCCACGTGGAGCTGCTCATTAGGTGTTTGGAAATAAGGATATAAAGCTCAGGAGAGAGTTCAGAGGTGGGTCAGAATGGAGCTGAAACTGGAGCCCATGACCCTGAAAGGGTCCAGTGAGTGAGTGAATGAAGTTGCTCAGTTGTGTCTGACTCTTAGTGACCCCATGGACTGTAGCCCACCATGCTCCTCCATCTATGGGATTTTCCAGGCAAGAATACTGGAGTGGGTTGCCATTTCCTTCTCCAGAGTATCTTCCCAACCCAGGGATTGAACCTGGGTCTCCCACATTGTAGGCAGATGCTTAACTGTCTGAGTCACCAGGGAAGAATGAATGGGTCCAGAGCAAGACTGAAAGAGGCAGGCACGGGAGAAGGAACAGACAATGGGAGGTGATGTGGTCCAGTGAGAGGACAGGAGAGATGTCAAAGAGGATAATCCTAACAACACCCTCACATGATGCCAAGAGGCTTGGATGGATGAAAACTCAGAAGAGGCATCACAGGCTATAGGGAACTTATTGGTACCACTTGAGAGAAATTTCAGTTTAGTAGGAGCACAGGATTGAGAAATGGGTGGGATAAATGGATGGGGGAGGTCAGAAGAGGGAAAGGTATGGGAATTCCATAGTTTTAGTGTAGTCAGATCACCCCCGTTTTTCTTAAGAGTAATTGTGATTTAAACACATTTACAGGCTGGGAGGGATTGGGGGCAGGAGGAGAAGGGGACAACAGAGGATGGGATGGCTGGATGGCATCACTGACTCGATGGGCATGAGTTTGAGTAAACTCTGGGAGTTGGTGATGGACAGGGAGGCCTGGCATGCTGCGATTCATGGGTTTGCAAGGAATCAGACATGACTGAGTGACTGAACTGAACAGGTTGAAGAGAAATCAAAGGGCAGAAAAAATACATCAGATGGGTACAGATGGAAAAAGCACATTAAAAGAAGAAGGGGTAGAGGGTAAAAGAAGAAGTCTCAGAGAGAAAAAACTGGATTTCTTTATTTAAGACAGCAAGGCAAGAGAAAAAGACCACAATGAGCTTGGAAGAATTTAAGGTAGAAGGTGAATGCTAGGTAGAACTCCATCCCAGGATGTTGAAGCCAGCAAGGTAATGTGCTACTTGACTGGTGGGTGAAGTCACTTCAGTGTGGACAGAATTTAGAACCACTATAAGAAATTAATTGAGTTTACTATAATTATTTTAGGGTATCACTGAGATTAGGAAGAATAATTTGGCAGTGTACTGTATTCAGTCAATTTCCACTAGCAGCCCAAGATAAGGAATGGCAAAAACCAAAGATGCATTTGCCTGGTTCAATGGAAAGTCAAGGAACAAGGAAATCTAGGATGCCAGGGAGCCTTACTTAGTGAAGAGAGCAGGTTTATCTCACTTACTAGCTTGCTGTCAGGGACTTGTCTTACTGTGTGTGCCGTGCAGCACAGTATCCAGCACCTAAGGGAGATGCAATAAAGATTTATGCTATTGAATAAAAAGGCACTCATTAACTTTTATGCTGCACTCTTTCATCTAGTTTCAGCTCTGAAACACAGGAATCACCTTCCTTTCTTCTCCACATTTGTTCTGGCAGTTTGATTAGAAAGAACAAGATGTTTTTGGAATCATCCCTGTGGAGAGAGAGGGTGGTGATGGGGCCATGAGAAAAATGGGAAATAGAAATTTGAGAAAAATAAATGAATGTATTTGCATTCCTGTTGTGAGGAAGGAACTGGGTGTGATTGTGTATGTTCCAAGCACAAGTACTGATGGTTTGAGATGAGGTGGTACATGAGTCACACAGAAGGGGAGGTTTTGTAAAGAAATTGATGAGCAAGGAGATCTGGGCAGGATACGGGGTGACCAACTCTCCCAATTGCCCAGGATGAAACATGACCATGAGAGTTTTTATACTAAAATGGAAACGTTCCAGAGTGATCGGGATATTTGGTCGGCCTACTGTGTGCAGAGAAACATGAAAAAAATATATTAAATATCAATTTCTCTTTAAAATAGAATAGTTTCAGAATTCCTGGAGTGGTCACCCTAGGGAACCCCCCTGAGAAGGAACATTTGATTTGTACTGGCAGACTAAGAGTGTTAACTCCATGAACTGAACACGTTTCTAAATTGGGCTTCCTGAAGATTTCTAAAATGCCCAAGTAATTGATCTGAAGCTAAAAGTGTAAGCCCAGCCTTTATGATGACATCTTAGATAAACCGTCTTATTGCCTCATTTTAAAACATAGTATTTTTTTATTAGAACCTGAAAGTGTCATTTAAGGTTACTCACCAGCTTTCTTGCAGTACAGTTTGCAGGATACTAGCGGAAAGAATAGATTCTTTTTTCCTCTCCACCCTCGCCTAGCTGAAGAAACACCATGCTGTCTCCAATGTTAAGTAGCAGGTGAGATGCTTGCATGTTTCAAAGGCCAAACAAAACATAAACCAGATGGGACCTGCTTTGGTGCTGATCTGAACCAAAAGCTGAATAAAATGAATAAACACACCAAGAATACTCTAGACAATTCCCAACAGAGAAGAAACACACATATGACAGAAACATAATTGTCTTTAATTTGCAAATTGATTTTGGATCCTAAGAACCTGGAATGAATGGGGCTTTTTCTTGGGTCTTACCTTTAGTCAATAATTTCAGCAACGTTATCAACTGTATGGCGGTAGCAGTAGATGAATGGGTATGAGGGACAAGTGTGTTCAGAACTTCTCTTGAGGTAGCAGAACCTACAGAGGACAATTGAGGAAGTAGTTGTGGGAAAAACAACACAAAAGCTTTGAACAAAGGAAAATGTAGAAACTCCGCCTTCCAAGTTGATTGATACTCTCATGCACAAATGCTATGAATGACTTACTGCTTCATTCAAATTCTTGCTCCAAATCAGTGGGTCTCAGGCTTGGCTGCACGTTGAATTTACCTGGGGATCCTTAAAATACACGATCCCTGGGTCCAGTCCTAGAGATTCTGATTTAAATGGTCTGAGTTGTAGGCTTGGCACTGGACTACATCTATGTAACCAAGATTGATAGCCACTATGCAATCACAATGGTGTGATCACTCACCTAGAGCCAGACATCCTGGAATGTGAAGTCAAGTGGGCCTTAGAAAGCATCACTATGAACAAAGCTAGAGGATGTGATGGAATTCTAGTTAAGATATTTCGAATCCTGAAAGATAATGCTGTGAAAGTGCTGCACTCAATATGCCAGCAAATTTGGAAAACTCAGCAGTGGCCACAGGACTGGAAAAGGTCATTTTTCATTCCAATCCCTAAGAAAGGCAATCCAAAAGAATGCTCAAACTACTGCACAATTGCACTCATCTCACACGATAATAAAGTAATGCTCAAAATTCTCCAAGCCAGGCTTCAGCAATACGTGAAACGTGAACTTCCAGATGTTGAAGCTGGTTTTAGAAAAGGCAGAGGAACCAGAGATCAAATTGCCAATATTCGCTGGATCATCAAAAAAGCGAGAGAGTTCCAGAAAACCATCTATTTCTGCTTTATTGACTACGCCAAAGCCTTCGACTGTGTGGATCATAATAAACTGTGGAAAATTCTGAAAGAGATGGGAATACCAGACCACCTGACCTGCCTCTTGAGAAACCTGTATGCAGGTCAGGAAGCAACAGTTAGTACTGGACATGGACCAACAGACTGTTTCCAAATAGGAAAAGGAGTACATCAAGGCTGTATATTGTCACCCTGCTTATTTAGCTTATACGCAGAGTACATCATGAGAAATTCTGGGCTGGAAGAAGCATAAGCTGGAATCAAGATTGCCGGAAGAAATATCAATAACCTCAGATATGCAGATGACACCACCCGTATGGCAGAAAGTGAAGACGAACTAAAAAGCCTCTTGATGAAAGTGAAAGAGGAGAGTGAAAAAGTTGGCTTAAAGCTCAACATTCAGAAAACTAAGATCATGGCATCTGGTCCCATCACCTCATGGGAAATAGATGGGGAGACAGTGGAAACAGTGTCAGACTTTATTTTTGGGGGCTCCAAAATCACTACAAATGGTGACTGCAGCCATGAAATTAAAGGACGCTTACTCCTTGGAAGGAAAGTTATGACCAACCTAGACAGCATATTAAAAAGCAGAGACACTACTTTGCCAACAAAGGTCCATCTGGTCAAGGCTATGGTTTTTCCAGTGGTCATAAATGGATGTGAGAGTTGGACTGTGAAGAAAGCTGAGCGCCAAAAAATTGGTGCTTTTGAACTGTGATGTTGGAGAAGACTCTTGAGAGTCCCTTGGACTGCAAGGAGATCCAACCAGTTCATCCTACAGGAGATCAGTCCTGGGTGTTCATTGGAAGGACTGATGTTGAAGCTGAAACTTCAGTACTTTGGCCACCTCATGCGAAGAGTTGACTTAATGGAAAAGACTCTGATGCTGGGAAGGATTGGGGGCAGGAGGAGAAGGGGACGATAGAGGATGAGATGGCTGGATGGCATCACCGATTCGATGGGCATGAGTCTGAGTAAACTCCAGGTGTTGGTGATGGACAGGGAGGCCTGGCATGCTGCAATGGGGTCGCAAACAGTCAGACACGACTGAGCGACTGAACTGAACTGAACTGATGCTGTCAATTAGGAAATCAGGAGAAAAGGCCCAAGCCAGTAGTTTCCAAATTGTACATGCCGAAGAATGGCTTGGAGGGATTGGTAAAATCTCCTGGAGCCCATCTTCAGAGGATTCAGTAGGTCAGGGTGGGGCCTGGAGATAGGCATTTCTAACAAGTTCCCCAGGGCTGCTGCTGCTTCTGGGCCAACGATCACACTGTGAGGACCACTGGCCTGAGTGAATCTTCTGTTACCATGTCTGGAGACAACTAAACCATTCATAATTCCTTGCGGTACCCCTGAGAGTTCTGTGGACCCTCATTTCAGTGTGTTTAGAGGGCACATCTGAATTGATTTGCCCCATTCCCTACAGCCAATGGGAAGAAGCCCCTCCCTTTTCAAGCCTGGAAGTGTAAGGGCTTTGTTCTTTGCTGATCTTGTTGATTTGAGGGGATGCCATATAATTATCATCATGGGTGTCTGGTAATCCTAGCGAACACAGTGTCTTGGGTATTTGCCAGCCAGCTCCATGGAGTCACTCCGATCTAATGGCACCCCAACTAGCCAGGCAGTCTTCCTCCTGTGCACCCCTCCATTCTACCTTGGAACCCCCACTCTGTGCCTGCCCTCATCCAATAAGCAGGACCCACAGTGCATTTGGAACCCTGGCTCATTGTGCCCAGAGAACCATGGTGGACCAAAGAATAGTATGAGATCATAGGTACTGTTTGTGGGGGGCAATTGTTCTGCCAAAAACTGCTGGCACTTCATGCACATCCCTTAACTTAACCTTCATGTCGACCTTGAAAAACAAGAATTATTATGACCATTTTATAGATAAGAAAACTGAGGCTCAAAGAGTATGACTTGCCCAAAGCCTTAGGGCCGTTGAAGGAGAGATGAGATGTATGGTTGGTCTGGTTCCAAAGCCCATGGTTTCCCCCTACTCTTCTGCCTACCCGGCACAGGGAGACTAGGGTGACAGAGAGAGCAGGGGACCCTGGCTGGTAAATGGTCTGGCCTCCACTCCCAGATGCTGCTAAGCAGCCGGGCAGCCTTGGACAGGTTGTTGCCCCACCCCTAGTGCCTCTGTCCTCAGATCCTTATCTGTGAAATAAGGGGTTTAACCAGATGGCTACTGTTCCTCCCACTCTTACTTTCTAACATTGTCTCTGAGACTAATGGAATTGTGCATCCTTTCCTGGGGCTCTGCCCTGCTTGACGACCACATCGTATATTCAGCAGATCTGTTTCCAGAGAGAGCACCTTCTAAAGGTCCATGTTGAATTACCGCGGCACCACTCAGCCAAGGTAGTGGGAGGGATGTCAATCTGTCTGAGAGCCCCCGATGACAGTTTATAACCCACTCACTGAATGTCCCATCTACTCTCTGGTGACACTTGGCATTCAGTCATCTGAGTTGGTACTAGATTGAAAGCTGGTAACCTGAAACCTGAGGGAGAGGAGCACAGGAATCAGACACACTCCATTGTGTGTCCCCTTGCCTGTTGGCCCTGGAGTGGCCCTGTGTATGCCTGTCACCCACAGGAGGCCAGGCAGGTGCACGCTGGGCTCCACTTTCTGCAGCCCTTCTTCCAGGGCCTGCAAAGGCAAGCGTGTGGAAGGATATTGGCCTTACAGCTTTTTATTATGATATTATTAATTGCTACTAATATTACGGCTATTGCTACTAATAATACATAGGATGATGTGCTACTTTCCTCCTGGAAAATGAAATGTGACCTAAAATTAGGAACTCTAAATTATTCATTCATATATTTTTATTAAAGTATAGTTGATTTACAGTGTTGTGTTAATTACTGCTGTATAGCAAAGTGATTCAGTTATACATATATATGCATCCTCTTGCTAATATATTCTGTTCCATTATGGTTTGTCACAGGACATTGAATATAGTTTCCTATGCTATGCAGGAGTACCTTGTTGTTTATCTTCTCTACTTATAGAAGCTTATATCTGCTAACCCCAATCTCCTACTCCATCCCTCCCCTGACCCCCTACATCTTGACAACCACAGTCTGTTCTCTGTATCTGTCAGTCTATTTTTGTTTCATAGATAAGTTCATTTGTATCATATTTTAGATTTCAAATATAAGTGATATCATATGGTATTTGTATTTTTCTTTCTTACTTTCTTCACTTAATATGATAATCTCTAGTGCATCCGTGTTGCTGAAAATAGCATTATTTCATTCTTTTTATGGCCGAGTAGTGTTCTGTTATATATATGTGTTACACACCCTCTTTATCAATTCATCTGTCAATGGACATTTAGTTTGTTTGTTTCCATATCTTGGCTATTGTTAATAATGCTGTATAGACATAGGGTGCATGTATCTTTTTGATTTATAGTTTTGTCTGGATACACACTCAGGAGTGGGATTGCTGGGTCATATAGTAACTCTGTTTTTCATTTTTTGAGGTACCTCTGTACTGTTTTCCATAGTGGCTACACTGACTTATGTTCCTAGCAACACTGTAGGAGGGAGGAACCTTAACTAGAGTTGAGATCATTTCATTCAAATGAGTCTCATCTTTCATCTGTAAATGTGCAAGAAAGCAGTGAGATGGACCACTGATCTTCAAGTGCCCTCCCAGGCTCCGTGAGATTCCATCACAGATTAGAGGGTACAGAGTAGGTAGATGTCAGGAAACCTGCTTTCTAAACAGGCAAATAATGCAAAAATTTTGTTGTTGTTGTTGACTCTTTATATATTTATTGTTAAAATTGTGGTCAAATACTCATAACATAAAATTTACCATCTTAACCACTATAAAGTACATTAAGTACATTCACATTTTGTGCCATTAGCACCACCATCCAGCCAGGAACTCTATTTATATATAAAAATATGTTAACAGTCTTCACACAATACTAAAAATAGCATCGCCAAAAGCAATACTGTTTTGAATTTGTAAACCTCCATTGTAGAAATTTAAGGCATTTCACAAACATTGCCTTGTCCATCCTTGTGATGACTTTATATAGAAGTAGAGAGATAGGAGAGCAGACAAATCAGACAGAAAGAAGGAAAAGGACCCAGGGGATATGTAGGTTTGCTCAATTTCACTTTGACTCCCAGACTCAGTGGATCACCCAGGTTCTCCTAGTTTTCAGGTAGCTGAGGATCTTAGAACTTGGATATGTGCCTCTCAGTCTGTTTTCAATTTTCTAAGACTGTGGTGGTTTAGTCACTAAGTCATGTCTGACTCTTGTGATCCCATGGACTGTAGCCTGCCAGGCTCCTCTGTCTATGGGATTCTCCAGGCAAGAATACTGGAGTGGGTTGCCATTTCCTTCTTCAGAGGATCTACCCCACCCGGGAATCAAACCCGGGTCTCCTGCATTGCAGGCAGATTCTTTACCAGCTGAGCTATGAGGGAAGCCCCACATATGAGTGCTTGTTTTCACAAAGTGTGTTTACTTAACAGGCCAGAATACGGGAGTAGGTAGCCTTTCCCTTTTCCAGGGGGATCTTTCCAACCCAGGGATTGAACCCAGGTCTCCCACATTGCAGGCAGATTCTTTACCACCGGAGCCACAAGGGAAACCCAAGAATATTGGAGTGGGTAGCATATCCCTTCTCCAGGGGATCCTCCTGACCTAGGAATTGAACTGGGGTCTCCTGCATTGCAGGCAGATTCTTTACCAACTGAGCTATCAAGGAAGTCTAAGACTGGGATGATAGCATTAACCAGAGAGGGAAGTTAGATGATAGTGTGGGCTCGCCCTGCCTCAAGGGAAAAGTTTTCTTCATGGACAAGTTGTTGGGATAGGTGTATCATTATGGGAGTGGGAACTGGGGTCAGGAATACTCTGGCAGAGGTGGGGCATAGGGGGAGGTTCTCAGGTTCTGTCGGTTTCTGGGCAGCTGCTAACAGGGAACTGTGGGTGCAAAGAGCTGACTGATTATAAGGCTGAGAGAGGAATGCTTGCAGGCACAAAAGGTTTTTCCTGGTCTGGGAATGAAACCTCCATGATCCAGGCTGCATGTGTGTGTGTTTGTGTGTGACAGAGAGACACACAAAGAGAGAAAGCCAGGTGGAATTCAGATACAAAAGATGAAAAGAAAAAGTACGTAATTTTTCCTGGCTGTGAATGAGGGATCATATGATGAAGTTAGTCATCAAAGTTGGTAAATTGCATTCTTTTTTTCAATTTGGTGATTTTTTTTTTAAATGATATTTTGGTTGGAGAAGAAAACAAAGGAAAATTGTATTCATAGAAAGTTGTGTTTCAGTTAGATTCAACTTTTTGGCGGCTGGAAAATTTCCAGTGAATTTCCAGGAACAAGAAAATGGCAGCATTCCTGGTGCAAAGTCTGAATCCTCAAAGTCCAGGAATAGTCATGCATAAACTGTGATTAAAAGACAGAGAATGAACTTAAGAAACAATCTAACGATAGAGCCCAGCAAGCAGGATGCCATCATTTAGCTGGATGTGTGTAGGGAGAAGGGGCTGCTTCTTCATGAACAGAGTAGGCAATTAATAGGTGTTGTGGTCTCCACTCAACCAGTTATGTATTATTGGTTTCTTACTGAAAGCACATGGAATAAATATTAGCTTTGCTACTGGCCACAGATCCTTACAAGAGAAGATAAAGGTGAAACTGAATACTGGAAAGAAGGGACATGAAAGAGTACATGAGGAAAATCAAATGGGAAAGAACTAAAGAAAAGAGAAAAAGATTTTTAAAAATAATATATTAAACTCCAAATGAAAAATGACAGAGTAGTTTGAATTGGAGCAGGTTATCAAAAGATAGACTTTTCCAGTTTAAAGCTGAGATAACACAGTCTGCACTGGATGGAAGATCTCCTAAACAGAACTAGGAGAAGACGGTGCCAGTTGGTGACACATTCTCTGAAGACCAGAAGCCTGGTCCCCATGTCTGGTGGAGCTGAATCCACACAACAGTGGGAGCCCCCAGATGGCACCACAGACCATTGTCCCCTGGGCCTGAAATCTTCACCTTTTCCCCAAGAGCTGGTTCGGCTCTCGCTCCTTCCAGAGATGAGCCCTGAGTGGCAGCAGATGAGCCCTGAGCAGAGATGAGCCTGAGCAGAGATGAGCCCTGAGTGGCAGCAGAAAGGCCACTGGAATCTGGCTGCCCCGACAAACAGTTGTCTGCTTTCATCTCCTTCACAGGGTCTACCGAGGTGGAGTTTGTCCTAGGACGTAAGACCACGGAACCACAGAATTTCAGTGTGAGGAAAGAGCCTAAGTGTCTCCTCATTAATCATTTCCGAACTCTTTTGCTTGAGCATGTTACATACTTTGAGCTTGTAGCTTCAATTTAAGCATATTCATTCATTTTTAAATGACATATTAGCCTTTTGTACTAATAGATTTATTTTAAAATCTACATAGACATTATATTTATAAATAAATATATAAAAGTTATATTATTTTCTTCCTGTCCTCTAACATATTGTCTTCATTTCCCCCAGGGGACATGAAATCTATTTTTAAGACAATTAATCAGATTCAACCAGATGGTTTCATCTATTCTGTAACTCTCTTCCAAAAAAACAATCTCTCTCTTGAATACCTAGAGGGGAGGCCTTTCCATTTTGGGGAAACTTCTATATGTTCCCTGGTTGCTGTGTCCTTGGTGGCTCAGATGGTAAAGAATCTGCCTGCGATGCAGAAGACACGAATTTGATCCCTGGGTTGGGAATATCCCCTGGAGAAGGAAATGGCAACCCACTTCAGTATTCTTGCCTGGAGTATTCCATGGACAGAGGAGCCTGGTGGGCTACAGTCCATGGGATTGCAGAGTCAGAGATGACTTAGCAACTAAATAATAACAATACTGTGTCCCAGGTGGCCAAGGTGAGAGCTTCCATACAGAATCACGCAATGAGTTTCGGTCAGAGCTCAACACTTTTCTGAGACAGAGCCCTTGTTCCACACTTGGCTCTCTCTGGATCTCACTGCAGTGCGAGCTGTGTGGACAGCAGAAGGCTCTCATGGCCATGGTAAATATTGTGGTTGCCTCTGGTATGCAGAAGAGCAAGAGTGGCTGGGTTTGCGGCTTCCAGGTGGCAGACGCACAAGAATGAAAGCAGGCAAGGAGGAGCTGGAGGGGTGTCTGGGAAAAAAGAGATCAAGGAAGCCTCACTAGTGTGTGATATTTACTGTAAACAGCCCAAGGTTGTTTGGGGTAAGCCAAATCATTGACATAGATCAGTTCTTTCTCAGCGACTGTGGGAGCAGGTGTTCCCAAGGAAGGATGAATGAGCCCAGTAGCCGTGGTAGGTTCCCTGACTGCTCCGAGGTCCCCGGATGTTAACGTGGCCAGCACGCAGGGCCCCCTGCCATCTGTAAAACTCACTTTTCAAGATCCTGCAATGAACTGTTTCCTCAGTTCTTCAGCAGAGTTTTTCCAAAGCACACAAATGCTAGCGGTGGAGCTGGTTTGGCGCCAAGAATCCTTAGCCAAGCAAGGGTGCAGAAAGGCCTGGGGGAGAAAAAAAATGCAGGCTGAGTTGGTTCTAAAACGTCTCAGGATGCTCAGAGAACCGAATGGAAACACTTATCCAGGCAGCTTTTTGCAAAAACATTTGAAAGAAAATCTGTTTCAATAATTAAACTGGGTGTGTGTGGGTATAATCAAACATCTTTCTGACAATTCAAGATGAACTTTCTCTCTTTCCCCTCCCCTATTCACCTGCTTTTGAAAGACAAACCAAATCAGATACTGAGACCAGATTTAAAATTATTGTGACTTTTAATTTGAGTTCTTACCATTTGATATTGAAAGAAAAATATTTATTTTGTAGTAGGTGTCCCAGATTGGAAGCTTCTCTGAGTTTAGGAGAGGCAGAGTCTTCAGGGTCCATAGGAATTGGATAAAACTCAAACGAAGTATAATTTGGGTTTTAGTTGGCAGTCTGGGGCGGGGAAGGTTAGACTGTGGTAACAGTTGGCTTTTGTTTGTCTGGAAAGTTTTTCTAACTCTTCAATTCTAGTAATTCTCCCTGCTGCCCTGGTGATTGGGTAAGTGTATATCCCAGGCCTGGACAATCATTATATGCTGCCTTCCTGACAACAGTGATTGGTGCAAAAATTGGATCCATGACTCAGACAGGGCTTTGCTGAGGTCTGATATGTAAATATGAAGTAGCTTCCATGGCCACTAAATGGGAGGGTGTAGATTTGGGGCTCTTGGATAGCATGTTATCACCTGCCACGTGGAGAATTAGAGTGAAGCCAAGAGACAGGCAGAGATGGAAGATGGATGGAAGGACATGTGAGGATGGCTGGGGAGGGAGAGAGCCCTGGTAGCAAGGCATCAAACATGACTCTCTAGAATCTTGCAGCCCAGGTGGGATCCATCAGCATGTCCTTTCATCCTTACCTTTATATATATATACACATACTGGATATATATAATTTAATTAATTTATTTATTTTTGGCTGTGCTGGGTCTTTGTTGCTTTTCTCTAGTTGCAGCGAATGGGGCCTACTCTCTAGCTGTGGTGTTTCTCATTGCAGTAGCTTCTCTTGCTCTGGAACACCAGCTCTCAAACGTGTGCTTTGGTAGTTTTCGCAGCACCTGGGCTCAATAGTCGCAGTTCCCAGGCTCTACAGCACAGGCTCAGGAGTTGTGGCGCATAGGCTTAGTTGCTCCGAAGCATGCGGGATCTTCCCAGGTCGGGGATGGAACCCATATCTCCTACATTTACAGGTGGATTCTTTACCATTGAGTTACCAGGAGAGCTCTCATTCCCACCTTTGAACTAGAACTTGATCCTGATAATGTGACAAGGTCTTATCTCCATCGTGATGGCTTTAGGTTCAACCTCAGTGTGTCTCCCCTGGAAAATGACAGTAAACTTTTCCCTGTCCTCGTACTCCTGCTTTGCTTTGATGCAGTCCATTTTCCACACAGCACGGAGGTCATTTGGTTGTCTGCTTGCACAGAGTTTTGAAACATTAATTATAGCCTCTCACTCCTCTGCTCAATCCCTTCAAAGGATTTTCACTCACTCTGAGGAAAGCCAGTGGTTTTTCCTGCAACCTCTGTCCTCTCCTCCTTAGAGCTCCTCAGCCTCCTCTGCTCCTGATCGATTCTCCATTCTCTGACGCTATCTTTTAATTTTTGTGCACTATATGTTTATCTCTCTGGTTTTTATTGTTGCTTTCATTGCTGTATCCTCTATGTCCAATGGATCCTGGAATACTGTGAGTACCGTGAATTCCAGGGCTGGTCTCCAAAGCACTGGTTCCCTCTGCTCTTGCCTTCATTCTGTCCCCAAACTCTTCCAGCCACCTGAGCCTACACATTTTCTTTTTTTGTTTAAGCTAGTTTGAGTTATATTGGAAATTTTTAAACCTTGAGATTTGGGGGAGACCTGTAAATTGCTAAAGATGAAATAAATGGAGCTTTCTGCAAGTTTTTGACATTGGTTCAAACTAAGTGCTCTAAAGATGCCATTTGTTGAACCACCTCCCCACAGAACCATTCTGTATACCTTGGCTACGCCCCAGACAAAACTTAAATCATATATCTAGGGCTGAGAAAGCAACAATAATGGAAGCAATAGTAGGTAACATTTATTGAACACATACTACATGCCAGATTCCATGCTACATGGCTTCACACGCATTACCTCATTTCATCCCAACAATAGTTCTATCAGGTGGTACTGCTGCAATCTCCTCTAAACATTTAAGGAAATAAATTGAGGTACAAAGAGCTTGAATAGATTACCCAGTGTCTTACAGGGAGCCAGTGATAAGAACCAGTTACTAATCCAGGCAATCTGATGCTAGAGCCTAAGATTTTTTATAGTTTGGTTTTTATTTTTATAAAACTTCAATACAAACAGTTTTGAATCAAATAGTTCTCAAATCTCATTACTAAAAATATCAGGCTATCAATCCCCTAGCACCACAACCCCCTGTCCTACTTCCTCATTCGCAATGCTGTCACTTTCAGCTATTTTACTTTTTCTTTTCATATTTACGCATGGGTCTCTCGTTATTATTGTTCACTGTTGGCTCAGAGGTAAAAACCGGCCTGCAGTGCCGGAGATGCAGATTCAGTCCCTGGGTCCGGAAGATCCCCTGGAGAAGGAAATGTAATGCACTCCAGTGTTCTTGGCTGGAGAATTCCAGAAACAGAGGAGCCTATGGGCAACACAGTCCATGGAGTCGCAAAAGAGTCGGACATGACTGAGCAACCAAACAACAACAACACTACGTGATCTTATGTTTTTTCAGTTAAGCATTAACTTTTACCTTCCCATATGGAAGATGAAGGCAGAGATTTTACTGCACATCACCTCTCACTTCTAGTGTAGTTGCATCATACTTTGATAATATAATAGCAGATTACCTCATTTGGATTACATAGCTACTATCTAGTACACTTACTCCATTGTTATCTTTTCATTTCTTAATTCTATTCTTGTTCTAAGTTGTCATCTCTGTTGCTGCCTCTCTGAGAGTAACAGTGACAGTTTTCTATTTGTTTTTGACAAGGGTAGGGAGTAATTTTCACGTCCTTGCATAGTTTCTGTTTACTTCATGTCACTTTTTCTGTTGGACTGTTCTGAAGCTTGCCTTTCATATCTGAGACTCGGCTCAGATGACCTATGATCCTTGGCTGTTTGTATCCAGGTGTTAAAAGGGAGCTAAAAATTAGACTGGGAACCATGTGCACAAGGCATCTATGGTACGTCATTGGGCATTTGAATCTCAGGCTGAGCCTATCTCCCAGAGAAGAATCTTCCAGTCTCATGTCTGAAGAGTGTTACACTGGATACCAGCGTTTAGGAGTAGAGTCAGGGAGGGAGGCTGGGATATTTTAGTTATTCCTTCTGTTTTCAACCAAGTACTCTGGCCTGAGTACACAACTCGTCTGGTGTCTGTAGATCCTCTTTAGAGAATAAGACTCCATTCTATTGGGAAGGAGCATGGCCAGAAGAGACATCCATCCATCTGTGCCTAGCTGGGGAGGAGATCTGTACACATTACTGCCTTGGAAATAGACTTTTAATCAACTACCTTCTTTTCTGTCCCTTGTATATCTTCACTTCTAAAGGAGCCTGTGCTACCAATTCCTGAGGCTTTTGAAGGTTCTGGATGCAAACTGAGTTGTTTCTCAGATTCCCTACTGCTGACTTAGGGTGATTCTGCCCACAAAACCTGACCCAGTGTTCATCTGTCCTCTGCTGTTAATAAACATTGACCATGTGCACATATACCCACAGATGTTTGTGCATGTATTTGTTATATTAGTTTCTGCCTCATCTCTTGTGCTAGTAACCTTATGCCAAATTCTTGTTTTGCTGAGGATACGGACAGGAGTAGAATTAGATGAGTGTGTTCAACCATCATATTTATAGAGGGGCCAGAGCCCTTAATCACCAGCTCCACTGAATGATAGACAATCAGCTATCTTCATGCTCCTGAGTAATGTCTTAGCACTTTCACGGTTTTTGTTTTTCTCAACCTAATCACACAGGTCATGAAGCTGTCATATGCCCATAGCACAGATAAAGGATGACGTGGAAACAGTAAAGGACTGTGCCAGGATCACACTGCAGGCCTTCTGACTTCTATCCAATGCCATTTCCGCATTTTCATATTGTATCCTGGCCTATATTGAGGAGACCATCTGCCATTAGGAAGGATGATGCTCTCAGGTCCCACCAATGATCCTGGGAAAACATGATTCCGTTTATCACCTTGATTCAAATTTCAGGTTCATTGCCTGAGTCTACAAAGAAGAGAAATAGGAGAGGGAAGCAGGTTATAGAACTCTTTTATTCCATGCTTGCCTTTCTTTATTCCATTCTTGCCGTGCTTTATCTTCTCCAACTGCTCAGGCTGCTTGTTATTTAGGAGCAGATAAATGCAGAGATGACCACATTTGGAAGAGCTACAAAGGATGCTAAAAAAGGCATGGGGCTTCCCAGGCACTGGAAGAGTGAGTCAAACAGTGAATTTGTTCCCAGGCTGAAGAAGGATACTGTACCGAAACTGAAATTGGCCCTCCGTATGACGTTTGGAAGCCAAATGAACTGTAGCACTTTAAGTGGTGAGGTCAATGGCTCAGCTGATTGTGGAAATGTGGGGATTCCCCACTGACCCAGCAATCCTTGTGATCCATGCCTGAAGACATGCATTGTGAAGGCAGTATGTGCCGGTTGATCTATGAAAACAGGAAGACTTGGGCAGCCCCAGCTAATGCACTTGCCTATGCTGGCCTTCTCCTGAAGCTAAGGATCACTGGCAAAATCCAGCTGTCTGGTCTAAAAAATAAAATTGGACTAAATGATATTAATAAAAAGAAATATCAATGTTATGATGAGTGGGCTAGGCTTCATAAGGTACAAACAGAAAGATGCATTATTTTATCTTTTTCTGGTGTGTTTGAATCCCTTCTGTAATCCTGTAGGGAATTCATCCCTATTGCTTGGGGAAAAACTCAGGCAGGTTCACTGATCTTGTCAGTGCTAATAGTAAAATGTCTCTGGGTCCTCTAGATCTCAAGATAAGTCTCATTTCAGAAATTAAGCATTTCAACAACTGAATGTACACAGCAAAACTCAGAACTTCATCCAAAGTTAAAGCTTTTCTCCTTCTTTGTGTCTGGTTTGGGTTCAAGATCTGACATTGGGATTTTTCCTCTTATTTCTGCTCCTGGCTGCTCTGAAGCTAGAGTTGACAGAGGGAGGTGTGGGGAGAGACCAGAGGTCTTTCTTGACAGGCCCAGGTGTAGTCAGACAGTGGATCAGACTTGATCTTAGGTGACTGTTTCTCTCTCATGGAGGCCCTTTCTGACTGGACAACATGGTGAGGACAGAGCTGTTCCACTGGATGGTCCCTATGATGACTCCTCCTTCGGTCTTGGGATGTCTACACGGCGGTCCTTCTGTGGAATGGCCGTGCTCCTCCAGGAAGCCCTATGGTGGGAAGGGGATCTTTCATGGCCTGTGAGCAGCACTTCCCCTCTCAGCCCAGACCCACTTCCTTTTCTCTCAGTTCTTCCTGCCCAAGCCTGTGGTCACAACTTCTGCCCTAAGGTTTCCCAGGCAGGTATAAGGGGCCAGTGTCTGTGTTCTGCACACACTCCAGGCGGATGCAGTCACATTAAAAACTCTGTCACCATGCTCCATTCTGTTCTGGAGAACCTTCCATGGCCTTGAAGAGGGGAAGGTCCTCTCTCCTCCACTGGAGTGGGAGGAAGTGAGCAGTGTCTACAGCATCCGCCTCTCTGGATTCTACAACATCTCCCTGGCCTCTACAGCATCCATCTCTGGATATTGAGGTGGGTGATGGTATTTGCCTTTTTTGGATGCTTTCTGAATCCTACATTGGCCTGACACCTACTGGTTTGTTCTTGGCCCATGGAAGCTGTCAGAGCTGAAAAATGTCCCCCAAAGATATCAAGTCCTGAGCCCCACAACCTGAGAATATTACCTTACATGCCAAAAGACATGGTTAAACGAAGAATCCTGAGATGATACTATCTTGGATTATCTGGGTGGGCTCAATGCAATCATAAGCATTCATCTACAAAGGAGGCAGAGGGAGATTTGACACATAGAGGATTAGGAGGCAGTATGATCATGGAGGCAGAGAGGAGAGAGCTGTAGCCACAAGCCAAGGAGTGCCAGTGACTCCCAGGAACTGGAGAGGCAAGGAGCCCATCCTCCCCAGAGCCTCCTGAGGGAGTGCAGCCCTGCGGGTGCCTTGATCCCGCCTCAGTGATACAGATTTGGGACTTTTGGCCTCTGGAACTTGCAGAGAGTAAATTTCTGTGTTTTAAGCCACCCAACTTGGGGGTAATTTGTTACAGCAGCCACAGTGTCAGGCAGAAGAAAAGCAGGAAAAATTCCACTTTAAATTATACTGTAAAAGAAATAATTTTAAAAATGATCTCAATGCCCTTGAGACCCAGGTCTCCTCCTCCCTCCACAGGGAGTATACCTGGCATGTTGCTATCTGTTATCCCCGGGAGCTCCCCTGGGGAAAAATTAATACTAAACCTCTCAAGGAAAGACACAGATGTGTATAAACAGTGATTTTTTCAAGCATACGTGGATCACAGATGCTGCCTAAGAATGGGACCCTTAAGAAGATTTTATCCCCAGAGATTATGTTAAAGAAAGAGTGACAGAGGTCAGAAAGTGACAAGCACCTGCAGAAAGCTGCCCCAGTCCCTTGGTCAGAGGCAACAATTGCGGAGACATCCCCAGTCCAACCATTGAAACCTGGTTCAACCCGGGTCTCGATGCCTCTGAGACATGGGTTTCCTGCCTTGCAGGTGGACTCCGGCACTGCAGGCAGATTCTTTACCAACTGAGCTACAAGGGAAGCCTAATGCCTCTGAAAGGGGCTGCTTATCACTTTTGCTGGTCATGTTGATATATTTGACTTTTAACGACTATGAATCAGCCTGAGGGATATGATTGGACCAGGGATGTCTCTGCATTTGTTATTGCCTCTGACCAAGGGGCAGGGGCAGCTTTCTGCAGGTGCTTTGTCACTTTCTGACCTCTGTCATTCTTTCTTTGACATAATTTCTGTGGATAAAACCTTCTTAAGGGTCCCATTCTTTGGCAGCATCCTTGATTCACATATGCTTAAAAAATCACTGTTTATACACATCTGTGTCTTTCCTTGAGAGGTTTGGTATTAATTTTTCCCCAGAGGAGCTCCCAGGGATAACAGGAAGCAACATGCCAGGTGCATTCCCTATGGAGGGAGGAGGATTCCCTTGCTGAAGATAAGAGATGTGATTGACATTTCTGATGCATGACTGGCTTCCACTTTTGGCATCCTTACTGTTGACTCATAGATCTGCAGTAGAAACTGAAATTGTATAGTCCAGCTCTTAGGGTTTTCAGAAAACAGAGTTTTCAGTTTTCAACACTCAAGAGCTCTGAGTTCCCCCATGAGTAGCAAAGTCAGTGTCACTCCTAGGCCAGTCTTGTGGCCCTGGAAAACTGGGTCACACAGTTCCCCTCCCTGTGCTCATTTCCTCATCTTCAAAGAGGAAAGAGGGAGTGGGAAGCATCATTTGTTCATACAACAAACATTTGTTGGGCAGTTGCCACAAGCCAGATCTCCTGCCAGGTGCTGGACACCAACCAATTTGCCCCAGACCAATGGGACTCAGCCTGGTGAGTTATGTACTCCTTTCAGACCCCTCCTTTCAAGTTAAGACTTCCAGTCCACTGTATATAACAAAGAAAAGCAGAAGGAAGGCAGGTGGGGTGGGAAGAGGGATGGAGACTGAGAAACTAAATGAACCCTGATCTAGGTACCTTCCAACCCCTGATGGTCCCCAGGGTGACCAGGAACCCCAAGACCCAACTATTGAGCTTGAAAAAGGCTATTTTAGAGCCCAGCTTAGTACAGAGGCCACAAGTCCTGACTCTGAGGACATTCAGCTTGGCTTCTAAACCTGACATTGCTGCTTCCTAGGGTTGGTCTCCTATTCAAATTGCTTAATCCCTTTATGTTTCAATATCCTCATCAATAAAATCAGAGTGGTACCTAATTCTAATAATTCCTAACTCCTAGGGTAGAGAGAAGATTAAATGAATTCACTCATTCACGAAAGTGTCTAACACAGCACTCAGAAATGTCAGGTGATAGAATTTATGAGCTTGTGAATTACCCTTGGACTCTCCACTGTCCTACATACTCTTCTCATTCATCAATCAGAGTGGACGATGTCAGTGGAACGCACTTGGAAGTTTAGGAAAATTCCACTTGACTTCAAAGCACTTTGATGAACAATCATGTAATTCCTTCCTTCTGATGGACAGGACTGAACTTCAGCAAACCCTGGACCCTGATTGAAGTGAAACCCAGTCAAGGGGAATAGAAGGGAAACCATGTGGGGCTTCATCTCACTCTGCCAGGGAATGGACGTCTCTTTGCAAGTTAACAACCAAAGAGACAGAGGGAAATTGCTTTTGTTGGAGGATTATGCCTTTGCCACTAAAAAGTTTTTCCTCCTTGCCGAACCCTTAACCAAGATCCAGCAAAAACATGCATGACAAAAACTGGGAGTGTTCCAAAGCAGACCAGAGAGGAATTTTCATTTTGGAGACAGAGTGAGAGTTGGAAGAGAGGGCAGAAAGGAACAGGAAAAGGAGACAGACTTGGGCAAAATGTTAGGGATGGGAGGGGAGGAGGTGACGGAGGCTGCATGGCTCTGCTCAGTAAGGACGCTCATTGTGCAATATAAAGTCGGTGCTCAGGGCCCTGGGAGCCTGCATCCTGGACAATAGCAAGCAGATGGGATCTGGAGGGCCTGCAGATGACTCTGGGGGAAACTTCAGCTGGTGGCAGATGCAGGTGGGGCCGGTGGCCACCTGTGCTCTGGCGCCCACGCTACCCACCTGGTCTGTCTGCATTTACTCAATCCACCAATTACAGTGGCAAAGCCCCAGGGCTCCAGATCAAGTTCCGAAGGAAGGCTGACATCAGACCCAAGGAAGCAGTGCTTCCTTTCTGGTATGCATTGTAACTGACCACGCAGCTTGTGGCAGGCTTCCTTGAGTTGCAGAAACTCTGAGGAAAGTGAGCCTGGGCTGAGTGTCCCCAGTTGTCACCTGGATGCCCTAGCATCTGTTTTTTCCTAGTCAGTGGGAGGAGGAGGAGGAAGAAGAGGCGGGGGTGGGGGTTGCCTCAGATTCCCGACCCTGCTGGAAAATAACCCCATGCTTCCTAGGAGAGTGTCACTTTCATGTATAAAAAGAACATGGGCACAGCAACTGAGGATGAACCAGCAAGAAGGATGGTCAGCCTGTCAGATATTGAATAGCTACAGCATCACAGACACTGGATCTGGAAATTTATGTGTATTCTCTGGCTTATCCTCAGCAATGATGCTTTAAGGTTATAATTATATCTTTAGAGGTGAAGAAACCCAGGCTCACTGATTTCAATCACTCCCCAAGACCATGTATGGATTCAAACCCAAGCCTATCCTAGTCCAAGGAGCAGTTCACCTGAGTGACTCCTAAATATTAGACTGGTTTGAGGAGCTACTTAAGTCTACACATGTCCACTTTCACCCCCAGAAACTCTGACTCAGAAATTCTGAGCTGAGGCTGGGGAATCTGCCTCTGCAGATATTTGGAGGCCCTCCCGGTGATTCTGATGCTCAGCTCCACCAGGCATCAGACCACTGGACAGCACTGCTTCCCACAGCAGCACTGGCGCTTGTAATGGGCCTTGTGGCTGGGGGAGTTCCATCACTAAACCTGCCTTGATCCATTAAAAATCCCTTTATCCAGACTCCTGACTTTCTTTGGGAAGACTTTGCCAGCACCTGGTTGACCTGCCTCATACCTGTCCCTCATAGAGCCTCTCTGAAGTTGGAATCTGGCTTCTCTGTAAACTTAGACAGAGATTTCTTTATTTCACAAACATCTCTGTATCAGTAACTCTGTGCCAGGTGTGCTTTATATTTTGCTTTTTTTTTTTTTTTTATTTAGCAATATGGTTTTTATTTTAGGATTTCATTCACAATTTAAATATTAAACTCAGTGCTAATTCAGCCACAGAATTACAAGCTGCAATTCTTTTTGGTATGTATATTTGTGCACAGGTCTTTTAAAGAACAATTGTTTCAGGTTTATCAAATAATTGAGATTCAGATGCTTTCACTATAACATAAAATACATTATAAATGGCAAGTGCTATACAAGATGTCTGTATATGGATGGATGTATACTATAAAATGTTATCACTTAAATAAGCCCCAGAGATAGCCTGAGTATTTCAATGAGTTTTCAGATAAAGATTGGTCTTGTTTACAGAATTATGTAGGACAATAAGAAAATTCCTTTTTTACTTCCTCGCGGAACTTCCTCTGCTTCATTCAGTTCTCTTAAGGCAGGAAATGGGCACAGTTTCCATGGAAGCTCCAGTTAAAACCTGAGGCACTGGCTTCAGTGGAAATTTTGTTGGATGAAGTGTTCTACCAGGTCATTTTTGATCAAAGACGCTTGCACAGCCTTCGTTGCTCCTACAGTCTGTATTCCGTTTAATTGTGTCTCTCTACATTGTTGTTGTTTAGTTGCTAAGTTGTGTCTCTCTATACCTGAGTGTATACCTTGCAGGCTGCATTTCTGAAGGGTCTCTGCCATGTTGCCTTATTTTTGCATGTGCCAGGTGTGCTTGAATCCTTTACATATGCAATCTATTCTCATTTTTGCAGTAATTGTGGTGTTTAAAGTCACAGTGGACACTGAATTAGAGACTACTGTGCCCATATTCCCAGAGGAAAGTCAGGGTTACGTTCCTTCAAGTCTCTAACCACAACATTTTCATCAACTGATCAGTACATAACTTGTTTTATCTGAGTTTCTGTTTAAAGACACCTTGTTTAATAGATATTGTGGACTCATTAACATTGAGCTCACAGCCAACAGCACACTCACACGTGCCTGGACAAAGCTTATCTAACACATGTATTTTCTCTGAAAGATCCTTCCACAGCTTTCTGCAACTACAAACACCAGTCAGCACTTCTCAGCACTTCGCTTAGGGGCCACTATGTGCAACAGAATTATTAACAAAAAAGCACAAAAATGCAAAAAACATAACCCTAAGTAGACTTCAAAAAGGACACTTGTTTAACAGTCTGAAGGTGAAACAAGAAGGCAGAGCATTGTCTTGCTCCATACCACCTGGGAACATGACATGGGGAGGACTAAAATTCTTCATCACATGTGCCAGAATGACCACAAAGGTGCCCTGAGTATTGATTTTAGGGGTTACAAATGAATTTAGCAAGTTGGAAAATTCTCAAATTGTGAGGATGAACTGTGTTAATATGTCTAATCTTCACAACAAAAGCACAAGGTAGGCACAATCATCCCTAATCCTGATGGCCTTTAGAAAAGTTACCAGCAAATTCCAAAAATGTCACTCCCATTATAACAGATGACAAACCTGAGCCATAAAGAGGGCAAGGTGACATAGCTAGTAAGTATCAAAAATCCGGACTTAAACCTAGTATATCTGGCTACATATACAGTTAACCAGATAACCATGATACTCTTTGGGGAGTGCAAACTCATTTGTGAACTATACAACTGACCCAGCCCAGAATTTGCCCACCAGAGGGATGCTGATAGAATTTAAGAGGAAAAAAATGAACAATTCTGCATAGTTTTAGGCATAGTGGTTAGTCATTATACCTGTTGCCTGAGTTCCCTCAAATCTGGATTTCTCAAAGTGTGTTCCAGGACTCCTGTCTTCAGAACAATTTTTGTAATGCAGATTCTCGGAGATTCTGTTTGAACTGGCATGAGGTGAGGGCTACATTTTCAGTAGATTCTTCAAGGAAGTTTGATGTTTTAAGGTTTTGAAAGCACTGTCTAAAATTCAGTGCCATCTTAAAAAAAAATGACAAATTAAAAGTAATATTTATTTGTGAAATCTGTAGCATTTGAAGTCCTTCAAACTTCTTTTTAAGGTTCTCTTTTTTGTTTATTTCCTTAATAGGATGGTGGGAGGAAATGGGTCCAATAAAGACTATTGGAAACGCAATTACAAATTAGAAAGAATATTTTTTCAATGAGTTGCTTCAAGATTTCCATAATAGCAAAAATTAAAGAAAATTCACCCAGAGATCTTATTTCTTTTAGAAGAATGGATTCTTACCTAGCTCAAACTCATCAAACACTTTGACCTAGGGAGAAGAAAGTTTTTAACCTTTGCTTATCAATTTCCCCAACTTTACAAGAAAAGAAATTACAAGTTTACTTGAAAACAAGGGAGAAATAAGATTAGCTTATTGATATTTTTAGAAATCTGAGGACTTAAAAATAGTGAGTAACTCAGTGATTGTTATATCAGTGTGTGCATTTGTTAAAACGCACTTATACACTTGTGACATATATACCAGTTCATTAGTAAATTAGAGTTCAATAAAAAAACAAATCTGCAGAAATAAAAAATTAGACTGCTTCTGCATGATTCTACTTGATTTCTCTCCTTTCTGACATATCATAGAGGAGAAGATTTGTGTGTGCACCAACTTTCTTTGGAAATTTTGTTCTTACTTGTTTAGCCCTGTGCAGAAGTCAAAGGAGTAATACCCAGAGGGGTTACAGAAACATTCAGCTTAATGTTACCTCTGGTGAGTAGGGATGGGTATGGACTTGCCGTGCCTTCTAAGTATTCCTCTTTAAAAATGGAATGCACTATAGCTGTTTTAAAGAAACAGTTATTTACCACATCAAAGAATCTAACTGTAAAACCGACTACCATCCCAGGTTCCAGGCAACTCAGTGGTCACAGAGCCTTCACAAAGGGGAGTCTCGCTTCCGTGAGATTTTCTGTCCAGGCACCAACTCACTGATCTCGTCTTCCCCTTATACCAGCTCACCATCATCCAGGAACTTGGAAGATGAACATCTTGCAATCATTCATGACTATAAACTCTGAACTATGGTCCCAGATGGAGCTCTTTTCCATATACATACTGTTTATCTTTGAACAACACAGGTTTGAATTGTACATGTTCACTTATAGGCAGATTTTTTTTTTTCCCCAGTAGTAAGTACAGTACTATGCGATGCATGGTTGCTTGGATCCTTGATTGTGGAACCATGGAGATGGACTATGGGGCTTGAGCATCCAGTGGTGGTGGTTGTCCATGGTGGGTCCCGGAAAATGCCCCCACCTGAGGACATCAAGGGATGACTATACTTCTCTCTTTAGCAACAACAGCTTTAGAGATTAAAAGATGGAACAGATTGCTTTTCAAGTAGAAAAGGAAGTCCACTGACCCTGACTGGCTTGAGGCAAAATACTGATGCTCACCGTGTTCCTTCCCTTGACCAGCTTCCAGGGAGGAAGCAGACACAGTGGCTGGGTGACCCACTAGGGTTCGGGGATGAGGACAGAACTTGGGTTTTGTGACAGGATAATATATTTCCCAATCAATGCTGTTGCTGCTGCTAAGTCACTTCAATCGTGTCCAACTCTGTGCAAGCCCATAGATGGCAGCCCACCAGGCTCCCCCATCCACGGGATTTTCCAGGCAAGAGTACTGGAGTGGGGTGCCATTGCCTTTTCCATCCCAACCAATGAGCTGCTTCTAATTGTAATGTTTTTCTTGGGCTAAGAGATTTGTTCTCTGGCATTTTTGGTTATGTGTGTAACAAGGCTGGCCTTGTGGCAATCATCAGCATAATTATCATTTCACACTTGTGTTTGCCTACATCTCTGAATTTATGCTCCCAGTTAGAAAGAGTTAAGAGGCTCAGCCCTCCAATAGCGATAGCCACAGCTGGCCTTTCAGAATCTAAAACTGATTACTATGAATCATCTTCAAGTTTCTTCCTTCAGGTTTCTTCTTTCCTTCCTGGTACCTGGAAAGCAGTATGAGATTTTGATTCAGAAACTATTCACACATTTGTTTTCACGAGGACAGTGACCTCCTTTTGAACTCAGGTGTTGTGCACACCTGGATGATAATATGTTTCAGAGTCTCAAAGAAGTTGCCTGATCTGACAGATTTGAGGGAATTAAAAAATGACTCAAACAAAAGTAGATAATTAGCAATTGTATCAGTAGATGTCAAAATACCTGAAAGACTCTCAGTTGGATGCCCAAGAAGAAATCGGATTGAAATTCTTTCCTTGCATTTGTAAAATGTGGATGTGAGTGTGACTATTTTTTTCTGTTTTTGCTTGTTACTACATTGCAAGTTAAGCAAGTTCAGTTTAGTTCAGTTCAGTTCAGTCACTCAGTCATGTCCGACTCTGCAACCCCATGAATCGCAGCACGCCAGGCCTCCTTGTCCATCACAAACTCCCGGAGTTTACTCAAACTCATGCCCATCGAGTTGGTGATGCCATCCAGCCATCTCATCCTCTGTCGTCCCCTTCTCCTCCTGCCCCCAATCCCTCCAAGCATCAGGGTCTTTTCCAATGAGTCAATTCTTTGCATGAGGTGGCCAAAGTATTGGAGTTTCAGCTTCAGCATCAGTCCTTCCAGTGAACACCCAGGACTAATCTCCTTTAGGATGAACTATTTGGATCTCCTTGCCAAAAAGCAAAAAAAAAAAACAGAAAAAGAAAAAGAAAAAAATCGTTACACTCATGTCCACATTTTTTTTTTTTTTGCTAGTTACTATACTGCAAGTTGGGTTGGGATCTGCTGGAGTAGGAAATGGCAACACACTCCAGTATTCTTGCTTGGGAAATTCCACGGACAGAGGAGCATAGCGGGCTGCAGTCCATGGGGCTGCAAAGAGTCAGACACAGCTGAGTGAGTGACACACATTACAAGCTGGTTGAGACCTGAATCAATGTGTTAAACAGTGGGCTGTGAGGAGAAGGATGGCCTTCCCTAGTGGGAAGAATCTGCCTGCAATGCAGGAGACCCAGGTTCAATCCCTGGGTCAGGAAGATCCCATAGAGAAGGAAATGGCTACCCACACCAGTATTTTTGCCTGAAAAATTCCATGGACAGAAGAGCCAGGTAGGCTACAGGCCATGGGGTTGCAAAGAGTCGGACACAACTGAGCAACTAAGACAAGGAAAAGGATGTCTTTCTGCTACATTTCAGGGCCACTCCTTGGTTTTGAGGACAGGTGGCCCCTGGCTTAGCAGACGGTGAGAAAGAAAACATACCCAGAGCACAGGCTGGAGCTCGTTTGACAGCAGCCTGGCAGTCCTGACACAGAGAAACTGTCTGCCTCCGTGGACCACTCCCTTCTGAGAGATGCAGGTGCCACACAAGCCCTCAGCCTCAAGAAAATTAACCAGCACTGATGTTAAGAAAGAAGGGATGAACGCTCAAATTATCAGTTCAAAAATTGAGCATATTAAATGACTACACACAGCACTGAGCTAGATGGTACATATAATGTATAAAAAAGCAGAATTTTTACCTTCCAGGGACTTGTGATCTAATATTTCTTGTATAAGTCATACGTGAAAGCATAGTACAGTCTTTCTTCTCCCGAAATGAGACATCAACTGTTGAGGGGGAAGCATAAGTGAGGGAAAATAGCAGGTTGAAATGTAGAAATTTACATCTTGCCTCTATCATGGTAATACAGAATTCTGGATGCCCGTGTTCTACCTAAAACTTGAGGAAGGTAATTACATGCCTTTTCAGCCTCCCTTCCAGCTTCGGTGGCTCTGATTCTGCTGCCTCCAATTTCCTATACTGACAACAGAATTCAGGAGAAATGTTGGATAAAGAACATTCAGTGATATGGCTAAGTCTTTGCCATCAAAGACATCCATCTCATCAGAGGAGGGTGGCCAGTGACAGAATGTAGCATGCATGTGTACATGCTAAGTCACTTCAGTTGTGTTCGACTCTTTGCAACCCCATGGACTGTAGCCTGCCAGGCTCCTCTGTCCATGAGATTTTCCAGGCAAGAAAACCGGAGTAGGTGACCACTTCCTTCTCCAGGGGATCTTTCTGACCCAGGGACGAATCTGCATCTCATTACGTTTCCTGCATTGACAGATGGGTTCTTTACCACTAATGCCACCTGGGAAGCCAGAATCTAGCATAGTATGTTAGAAAAATATCCTTAAGAGTTTGAGGGCTTTAGAAATACAACCTATAGAGGTACCTCTGGTGGATTTCCTGGTAAATGGCTTCACCAACAGGCAAAGGATTACAGATAGGGCCTGTGAGACATAGCTTACCCTTTTAATTGGGTCCTGAGGAGTTTTATCACCAATATTTCTTTGATGGTCCCTCTGGTCCTTCATCTCTTCATCCGGTGGCCTGCTGCAAACTTCTGCAGTTGATAAGACAATAAACAAATGTAGTATGTAAAGTAAGAACTGTCAGTGCCAAATCAACATTTACTAAAGATCTACCGTGTGTCAGTCCTTGTGTTAGAAACTAGGAGGATATGTGTCCACATTCCATAGAAGGAAGCTAGGGTTCTCCTCAAAGTAAATCACTCATAAAATATGAGGTTTCATGAAAGAAATAGCCTCACTTTCTGCCAGACCACTTTGTTAAATAGAGCTAGACCTCAGCTCACTCTGACAGCACCTTCACAGCTATACAAGGCTATTTTAGTCCATTTCTATAGGACTAGAAACCTTGGATAAATATCTTACCAGTCATGAATCAATTAAACCGGGGCTAAACAGCCTCTGAGTGAATTTTCTTCATATAATCACATATCCTAATGTATTTATAAGTGAAACTGTTAAGTTAAATTAAAATGAGTAATTAAGTTTTGTCTGGTATATGGTATTTTGGATTAGAAGAAAAACACTAAAAGCCCTTGGAGCCCTCAGTTTCTATATTTTCATTTTGTTTGTTATGGTTTTAAAAATATTTATAACTCACTTTTAAAATTAAGCTTGTTATTTCAAAGTAATTATAGATTCACATGCAGTTGTAATAAATAATACAGCTGCTGCTGCTGCTGCTGCTAAGTCGCTTCAGTCATGTCCGACGCTGTGCAACCCCATAGACGGCAGCCCACCAGGCTCCCCCGTCCCTGGGATTCTCAAGGCAAGAACACTGGAGTGGGTTGCCATTTCCTTCTCCAATGCATGAACGTGAAAAGTGAAAGTGAAGTCCCTCAGTCGTGTCTGACTCTTAGCGACCCCATGGACTGCAGCCTACCAGGCTCCTCCGTCCATGGGATTTTCCAGACAAGAGTCCTGGAGTGGGTTGTCATTGCCTTCTCCAAAATAATAGACATCCCATATTTCCATTACCCAGTTTCCCCCAATGATAACGTCTTGGGAACTGTAGTGCAGTGTTACAGCCAGGATATTGATATGGATACAGGCAAGATAGGAAACATTCCATCACCACAAGCATCCCTCAGAACCATACTCACTTTCCTCCCACCCCATCACCTGTTTAAACCCTGGAACCGCTAATCTGTTTTCCACTTTCATAGTTATGCCACCTCAAGAATTATGTAAATAGAATCATACAGTAAGCAACCTTTCAGTTACTTTTTAACTGAGCATAATTCTCTAGAAATTCACCCAGTTTTTGGCCTGTATCAATATTTCATTCTTTTTATTGCTGTGTAGTAGTCCATGGAGAAGGCAATGGCCATCCACTCCAGTACTCTTGCCTGGAAAATTCCATGGATGGAGGAGCCTGGTAGGCTGCAGTCCGTGGGGTCGCTAAGAGTAGGACACGACTGAGCAACTTCACTTTCACTTTTCACTTTCATGCATTGGAGAAGGAAATGGCAACCCACTCCAGTGTTCTTACCTGGAGAATCCCAGGGACGGGGGAGCCTGGTGGGCTATGGGGTCTCACAGAGTCGGACACAACTGAAGCAACTTAGCGGCAGCAGCAGAGCAGTGGTCCATAGTGAGAATGTAGTGTAGTTGATTTAACCATTCACCTGTTGAAGGGTATATCTATTTCTGGTTTTTTATTTCTTATAAACAGCTATAAAACATCCAGATATAGGCTTTTATGTGAACATAAATCTTTATGTCTCTGGGATAAATGCCCAGGGAATATAATTGTTAGATAGTATGGTAATTGCATGTTTATGTTTTTAGGAAACTGCCAAACTATTTTCCAGAGTAACTGGACCATTTTACATTCCTATCAGCAATGCATGAGTGATCCAGTTTCTTCACATTCTTGTCAGTATTTGATGTTGTCACTGTTTTTTTGATTTTAACCATTCTAGGAGGTGTAAAGTGGTATCTCACTATGGTTTTAGTTTCCATCTCCCGAATGGCTAGTGCTGATGAATATATTTTCATGTGCTTATTTACTATCTGTATCTCTTCTTTGGAGAAATGTCTGTTCACACATTTTGCCCATTTTCTAATTAAATTGTTTTAGTTGTCCTTTTTTTTAATGATGGACCCTAAGAGTCGTTTATATAGTCTAGACACTAATCTTTTGTCAGATATGTGACTTGCAAATATTTTCTCCCAGTCTGTAGCTTGACTTTCACAGGACAAAGTTTTAAATTTTGATAAAGTCCAATTTATCAATTTTTCTTCGTATAAATTGCGCTTTTGCTGTCAAAGCCAAGAATCTTTTTCTTTTTTTAATTTATTTTTTTGGAAGGATAATCGCTTTACAGAATGTTGTTGTTTACTGTCAAACCTCAGCATGAATCAGCCATAGGTATACATATATTCCCTCCCTTTTGAGCCTCCCTGCCATCTCCTGCCCCATCCTACCCCTCTAGATTGATACAGAGCCCCTGTTTGAGTTTCCTGAGCCATATAGCAATTTCCTGTTGGCTATCTATTTTATATATGGCAATGTAAGTTTCCATGTTACTCTTTCCATACATCTCACCCTCTTCTCCCCTCTCCCCATGTCCATAAGTCTATTCTCTATGTCTGTTTCTCCATTGCTGCCCTGAAAATAAATTCTTCAGTAACATTTTTCTAGATTCCATATATATGCGTTAGAATACGACATTTATCTTTCTCTTTCTGACTGACTTCACTCTGTATAATAGGTTCTAGGTTCATCCACCTCATCAGAACTGACTCAAATGCGTTCCTTTCTATGGCTGAGTAATATTCCACTGTGTATATGTACCACAACTTCTTTATCCATTCATCTGTCAGTGGATATCTAGGTGGACTCCATGTTCTAGCTATTGTAAATAGTGCTGCAATGAAAAATGGGATACATGTGTCTTTTTCAATTTTGGTTTCCTCAGGGTATATGCATAGGAGTGGGATTGCTGGGTCATATGGTGGTTTTATTCCTAATTTCTTAAGAAATCTCCATACCATCTTCCATGGTGGCTGTATCAATTTATATTCCCACCCAGAGTGCAAGAGTGTTCCCTTTTCTTCACACCCTCTCTAGCATTTATTGTTTGTAGACTTTTTGATGAGGGTCATTTTGACTGGTGTGAGGTGATATCTCATAGTTTTGATTTGTATTTCTCTAATAATGAGCGATGTTGAACATCTTTTCATGTGCTTGTTAGCCATCTGTATGTCTTCTTTGGAGAAATGTCTGTTTAAGTCTTTTTCCCACTTTTTGATTCAGTTGTTTGTTTTTCTGGCATTGAGTTGTATGAGCTCTTTGTATATTTTGGAAATTAATCCTTTGTCAGTTGTTTCATTTGCTATTATTTTCTCCCATCTGAGGGTTGTCTTTTCACCTTGCTTATCATTTCCTTTGCAGTGCAAAAGCTTTTAAGTTAATCAGGTCCCACTTGTTTACTTTTGCTTTTATTTCCATTACTCTAGGAAGTGGGTCACAGAGGATCTTGCTTTGATTTATGTCATCAAGTGTTCTGCCTGTTTTCCTCTAAGAGTTTTATAGTTTCTGGTCTTATATTTAGGTCTTTAAACCATTTTGAGTTTATCTTTGTGTATGTTGTTAAGAAGTGTTCTAATTTCATTCTTTTACATGTAGTTGTCCAGTTTTCCCAGCACCATTTATTGAAGAGGCTGTCTTTGCCCCATTGTATATTCCTGTCTCTTTTGCCAATGACAAGGTACCCATGGGTTTATTTCTGGGCTTTCCATCTTGTTCCATTGGTCTATATTTCTGTTTTTGTGCCAGTACCATACTGTCTTGATGACTGTAGCTTTGTAGTATAACCTGAAGTCAGGAAGGTTGACTCCTCCAGCTCTGTTCTTCTTTCTCAAGACTGCTTTGGCTATTCAGAGTCTTTTGTGTTTCCATATAAACTGAAATTTTTTGTTCTAGTTCTGTGAAAAATGCCATTGGTAATTTGATAAGGGTCACATTAAATCTGTAGATTTTATTTGGTAGTATAGTCATTTTCACAATATTGATTCTTCCTACCCAGGAATATGGAATATCTCTCCATCTGTTTATGTTGTCTTTGATTTCTTTCATTAGTGTCTTATAATTTTCTGTGTACAGTTCTTTTGTCTCCTTAGGTAAGTTTATTCCTAGATATTTAATTCTTTTTGTTGCAATGGTGAATGGGATCGATTCATTAATTTCTCTTTCTGATTTTTCAGTTAGTATATAGAAATGCAAGTGATTTCTGTGTATTGATTTTGTATCCTGAAACTTTACAAATTCACTGATTAGCTCTAGTAATTTTCTGATACTATCTTTAGGGTTTTCTATGTACAGGTTCATGTCATCTGGAAACAGTGAGAGCTTTACTTCTTTTCCGATCTGGATTCCTTTTATTTCTTTTTCTTCTCTGATTGCTATCACTAGGACTTCCAGAACTGTGTTGAATAATAGCAGTGAAAGTGAACGCCTTTGTCTTGTTCCTGGTCTTAGAGGGAATGCTTTCAGTTTTTCACCATTGAGAATAATGTTTGCTGTAGGCCTATCATATGTGGCCTTTACTATGTTGAGGTAGGTCCTTCTATGCCCATTTTTTGAAGAGTTTTAATCATAAATTGGTGCTGAATTTTGTCAAAGGCCTTTTCTATATCTATTGAGATTATCATATGGTTTTTATCTTTCAATTTGTTAATATAGTGTATCACATAGATTGATTTGCGTATATTGAAAAACCCTTGCATTTCTGGAATAAACCCAACTTGATCATGGTGTATGAGCTTTTTGAAGTGTTTCTGAATTCTGTTTGCTAAAATTTTGTTAAGGATTTTTACATCTATGTTCATCAGTGATATTGGCCTGTAGTTTTCTTTTTCTGTGTTGTCTTTGTCTGGTTTTGGTATCAGGGTGACGGTGGCCTCGTAGAATGAGTTTGGAAGTGTTCCTTCCTCTGCAGTTTTTTGAAAGAGTTTTAGAAGGATTAGCTCTTTTCTAATGCCTCTTTAGAAGGCATTAGCTCTTTTCTAAATGTTTGGTAGAATTCTCCTGTGAAGCCATCTGGTCCTGGGCTTTTGTTTTTTGGAAGATTTTTGATCATAGCTTCAATTTCAGTGCTTGTAATTTGGCTGTTCATAATTTCTATTTCTTCCTGGTTCAGTCTTGGAAGATTGAACTTTTCTAAGAATCTGTCCATTTCTTCCAGATTATCCATTTTATTGCCATATAGTTGTTCATAATGTCTCTTATAATCTTTTGTATTTCTGCATTGTTTGTTGTAACCTCTCCTTTTTCATTTCTAATTTTGTTGATTTGATTCTTCTCTCTTTTTTCCTTGAGTCTGGCTAAAGGTTTGTCAATTTTGTTTTATCTTCTCAAAGAACCAACTTTTAATTTTATTAATCTTTACTATTATTTCTTTCATTTCTTTTTCATTTATTTCTGCTTGGATCTTTTTTATTTCTTTCCTTATATTAATTTTGGGGATTTTTTGTTCTTCTTTTTCTAGTTGTTTTAGGTGTAAAGTTAGGTTGTCTATTCAATGTTTTTCTTGTGTCTTGAGGTAGGATTGTATTGCTATAAACTTCCCTCTTAGAACTGCTTTTGTTGTATCCCATAGGTTTTGAGTTATCATGTTTTCATTGTCATTTGTTTCTAGAAATTTTTTTATTTCCCTTTTGATTTCTTCAGTAACCTGCTGATTATTTAGAAATGTGTTGTTTAGTAATCTCCATGTGTTTGTATTTCTTACAGTTTTTTTCTTGATGTCTAGTCCACAGTGTTGTGGTCAGAGAAAGATGCTTGACTTGATTTCAGTTTTCTTAAATTTACTGAGATTTTATTTGTAACCGAAGATGTGGTCTATCCTGGAGAATGTTCCATGTGCACTTGAGAAGAAGGTATATTCTTCTGATTTGGATGGAATGTCCTGAAAATATCAATGAGATCCATCTCATCTAATGTATTGTTTAGGAATTGTGTTTCCTTATTAATTTTCTGTTTTGATAATCTGTCCATTGGTGTGAGTGGGGTGTTAAAGTTTATTATTATTGTGTTACTGTCAATTTCTCCTTTTATGTCTGATAGTGTTTGTCTTTGAAGAAGGAAATGGCAACCCACTCCAGTGTTCTTGCCTGGAGAATCCCATGGATAGAGGAGCCTGGTGGGCTACAGTCCACAGGGTCGCAAAGAGTCGGACACGACTGAGTGACTACACTTTACTTAGTGTTTGTCTTATGTATTGAGGTGCTCCTATGTTGGATGCATAGATATTTATAATCGTTATGTCTTCCTTTTGGATTGATCCTTTGATCATTATGTAGTGTCCTTCCTTATCTCTTGTAATCTTCTTATTTTAAGGGCTGTTTTGTCTCATATAAAGATTGCTACTCCAGCTTTCTTTTGCTTCCCATTTGCATGGAATATATTTTTTCATCCTCTCACTTTCAGTCTATATGTCGTTAGGTCTGAAGTGGGTTTCTTGTAGACAGCATGTATATGGGTCTTGTTTTTGTATCCATTCAGTCAGCCTGTGTCTTTTGGTTGAAGCATTTAATCCATTTACATTTAAAGTAATTATTGATATATATGTTCCTATTGCCATTTTCTTAATTCTTTGGGATGGATTTTGTAGATCAGTTTTCTTCTGTTGTATTTCTTGACTATATAAGTCCCTTTAACATTTGTTGTAAAGCTGGTTTGGTGGTACTGAATTCTCTTAACTTTGCTTGTCTGAAAAATTTTTTTTTATTTTTCCATCAATTTTGAATGAGATCCTTGCCAGGTACAGAAATCTTGGTTGTAGATTTTTCCCTTTCAGTACCTTAAATATATCCTGCCATTCCCTTCTGCCCTGAAGAGTTTCTGCTGAAAGATCAGCTGTTAAGCACATGGGGTTTCCCTTGTATGTTACTTTTTGCTTCTCCCTTGCTACTTTTAGTATTCTTTCTTTGTGTTTAGTCTTTGTTAGTTTGATAAATATGTGTCTTGGCAGTGTTTCTCCTTGGGTTTATCCTGTATGAGACTCTTTGTGCCTCTTGGACTTGATTGACTATTTACTTTTCCATGTTGGGGAAATTTTCAACTATAATATCTTCAAAAATTTTCTCATACCCTTTCTTTTTTCCTTCTTCTTCTGGGACCCCTAAAATTAGAATGTTAGTACATTTGATATTGTCCCAGAGGTCTCTAAGACTATCTTCAGTTCTTTTCATTCTTTTTTTTTTTCCTGCTCTTCAGAAGTTATTTCCACCACTTTATCTTCCAGGTCACTGATTTGTTCTTCTGCTTCAAATATTCTGCTATTGATTCCTTCTAGAGTATTTTTAATTTCAGTAATTATGTTCTTTGTCTCTGTATGTTTATTCTTTAATTCTTCTAGGCCATTGTTAGTTGATTCTTGCATTTTCTCCATTTTCTTTTCAAAGTTTTTGATCATCTTTACTATCATTATTCTGAATTCTTTTTCAGGTAGTTTGCCTATTTCCTCTTCATTTATTTGGACTTTTGTGCTTCTAGTTTGTTCCTTCATTTGTGTAGCATTTCTCTGCCTTTTCATTATTATTATTATTTTTTTAATTTAATGTGTTTGATGTTTCCTTTTCCCAGGTTTCAAGGTTGAATTCTTTCTTCCTATTGGTTTCTTCCTTCCTAAAGTTGGTTCAGTGGTTGTGTAAGTTTATAGGGTGAGATTTGTGCTGAGTTTTTCTTTGTTTGTTTTTCCTCTGATGAGCAAGGCTGAGTGAGGTGGTAATCCTGTCTGCTGACGATTGGGTTTGTATTTTTGTTTTGTTTGTTGTTTAGATGAGGGATCCTGCACAGGATGCTACTGGTGGTTGGGTGATGCTGGGTTTTGTATTCAAGTGGTTTCCTTTGGGTGAGTTCTCACTGTTTGATACTCCTTAGGGTTAGTTCTCTGGTAGTCTAGTGTCTTGGAGTCAGTGCTCCCACTCCAAAGGCTCATGGCTTGATCCCTCTCCAAAAACCAGCCTAGGTCCAATCTAGCAAGAGGAATTTCACCCGAAATGAAATCCTTCAAATCCAAGAATCTTTTTCTTAGCTCTAGAATCAGAAGATTTTCTCCAATTTTTTTCTAAAAGTTTTATAGTTCTACATTAAGTCCTTAGTTCATTTTGAGTTAATTTTTGTGTAAGGTGTCAGTTTTGATATTTATATTTTTGCCTGTTGATGTCCAGTTGCTCTAGGGTCATTTGAACTGTTTTTGCACCTCTATGTCAAAAGTCAGTTAGACATGCCTATGTGGTTTTATTCCTGGATTGTCTACTGTATTTGTTTGCTAAGGCACTAAGTATTTAATTCTTTTTTAAGAGAACCCAAATGGTATTGTATTTCTAATTTCAGTGTTTGCATGTTCATTGCTAGTATATGGAAATATAATTAATTTGTATATACTTATCTTGTATCCTGTGTCCCTGTAGAACTCACTTATTAGTTCTAGGAGATTTGGGCAATTCTCCACAAAGGTCCATCTAGTCAAAGCTATGGTTTTTCCAGTAGTCATGCATGGATGTCAGAGTTGGACTATAAAGAAAGCTGAGCACCGAAGAATTGATGCTTTTGAACTGTGGTGTTGGAGGAGCCTCTTGAGAGTCACTTGGACTGCAAGGAGATCAAACCTGTCAATCATAAATGAAATCAGTCCTGAATATTCATTGGAAGGACTGATGCTAAAGCTGAAACTCCAATTCTTTGGCCACCTAATGCAAAGAACTGGCTCCTTTGAAAAGACTCTGATACTGGAAAGATTGAAGGCAGCAGGAGAAGGGGATGACAGAGAATGAGATGGTTGGATGGCATCACCGACTCAATAGACGTGAGTTTGAGCAAACTCTGGGAGCTGGAGATAGACAGGGAAGCCTGACATGCTGCAGTTCATGGGGTCAAAAAGAATTGGACACAACTGAGTGACTGAACTTAACTGAACTGGGATTTCCTACATTGACAGTTACGTTATTTGCAAGCAGGAATAATTTTATTTCTTCCTTTCCAATTTGTATGCCTTTCATTTCCTTTTTTAACTGGTTAGAACTTCCAGACTATGTTGAATTAGAGTGTTGATAAGACATCTTTGCCTTGTTCTTGATCTAGGAGAAATATGTTCAGTATTCATCATTAAATATGTGTTAGATAATCTTTATCAAGTTGAGGAAGTTCCTCTGAACTGTTCTTTTTTCTGAGAGTTTTTATCATGAATGGATGTTGAATTATGTGAAAGGCTTCCTTTGGCATTGCTTAGTATAATCAATGTAATTTTTCTTCTTTAGCTTGTTAATATAGTATATTATTGGAGATATGTCTGTATATTGGAGAAATGTATATTATCTTGATTGATTTTCAAATAGTGAATCAGTCTTGCATCCTTGGGATAGATCCCACTAAGTCATAATACATAATTCTTTTTATATTTTTCTTTTAAAAAAATATCTATTTATTTGACTGTGCCAGGTCTTTAGTTACATCACACAGGATCTTCAATCTTTGTTGTGGCATGTGGGGTCTTCAGCTGTGGCATGTGGGATCTAGTTCCCTGAATAGGAATAGAAAGAACCCCAGGCCCCCTGCATTGGGAGCACAGAGTCTTAGCCACTGGATCACCAGGGAAGTCCCCTTTTTATATTTTTCTGAGTTCTTTATCTTAATATTTTGTTAAGGACTTTTGTATCTGTAACTATGAGTAATAATGGTCTGTAGGTTTTTTTCTTTTTTGGTACTGATTTTGCTATCAGGGTAATATTAACTTTATACAATGAATCATGACATATTCATTCCTGTTCTGTTTCCTGGAAGAGCCTGTATAGAATTGATGTTAATTTTTTAGACTTTGAAATTTCTTTTTAAAATTATGAATTCAATTTACTTGATGGTTGTAGGGCTATTCAAATTTGGGTGGAATTTGAAGTCCAGGCTCTCAATTCATACTCCATGGACACCCAAGAAGGTAGTGGTGGAGGGTCTTGTTACTGCTGTGGGATTCCAGCTCCCTTTGTGGTCTTCACCAACTCTGAGGCAGGGGCGGCCTCATTACTTCGGGTAAATCTGGAAAGTCCTGGTATCTCCCCACCCATCTTCCCTAAGGGATAGATGCCTTATCACAGTGGGTAAGGAGGAAAGGCCAGGCTCCCCATGTGGTCTCCATCTGATGCCACAGACAAGCCTCATTGCAGGCGCTCTATTTGGCTTTTACTGACACTGCCTCTAAGATGGGTATTAGGGCAACTTGTATCAGCCTTGCATGGGTGGAAATCCAGGCTTTCCACTCAACTATATTGCCATGGGTGGGGAGGAGGCAGGTCATAGCCTTTTCTGAATTATTTAGCTAAGGAATAATAGTTATTATATGCAAATTTTCTGTCTTGCAAAGTTTCACCTTTCCTTTGGGGAAAAGGAAAGGAGACACCTTCTCCTAGTCCCTGGGCTGAAGAGAGTAGGCTTTTGTTCAGTTTCTTTTATCTACATTCTTGGGCATTTCTGGGTTATTCGCATCTTCAGCTCCTTGTCTGTGATATATGAGGACAAAAGAGAACTCACCACTGTATTGTTCCTTATGCCCTGGGTCTCCCTAACTTCTCTGCCTTCATTTCCCCACCTTCAGAGTCTTCTTATGCTTGTTTTAATTGCACTTAGCAGAAGCAATAAGGAAGAGATATCTATTTCCTATTCCTGAAAGTGGAATTCTCTGTGCTACCTTACTTTTTAAAAGGTTAAAAAAAATTTTTTTAGTGAAATATGATTGATTTACAATGGTTTGTTAGTTTCAAGTGCACATCAAAGTGATTAAGTTTTATGTGTGTGTATAGATATATACAGGTCTTCTCTGTACCTCAAACAGTAAAGAATCTGCCTGCAATGCAGGAGACCTGGGTTCAATCCCTGGGTCAGGAAGATCCTCTGGAGAAGGGAATTGCAATCTACTCCAGTATTCTTGCCTGGAGAATCCCATGAACGGAGGATCCTGGCGGGCTACAATCTGTGGGGTCGCAAAGAGTTGGGCATGACTGAGCGACTTAATACTATATACTATGTATGTATGTATATACACACACACATATATATATATTCTTCTATAGGTTCTTTTCCATTTTAAGTTATCACAGGGTATTGAGAATAACTCCTGTGCTGTGCAATAGGTCTTTTTTGGTTATATATTTTATGTATAGTTATATATATATTTTAATCCCAAACTCCTAATTTATCCCTCCACACCATTCCCCTTTGGTAATCATAAGTTTGTTTTCTGTGTCCATGAATCTGTTTCTGCTTTGTAAATAAGTTTGCTTGTATCATATTTTTAGATTCCACAGATAAATGATACCATGTTATATTTGTCTTTCTCTGCCTGATTTACTTCACTTAGTATGATAATCTCTAGGTCCATCCATGTAGCTGCCTTTCTTATAGTCAAAACCAGAATACCTGTTTAAAAATATTTTAAGCTTTTATTCATTTATTTATTTAACAAATATTTACTGAGCATCCACAATGTGCCAAGCAAGCCCCTGCTTCTGAGGAGTGTACATTCTGATGATGGAGACAGCCTTTAAACCAGTAATTTTACAATTATTCTGATGTGGTTTGGAGGATAAAAGTCAGCTTGCCTCATGTGAGTTATCATCATTGCTATCCTGAAAGGACATTCATTTAGGGCTTTGTTGAACATAGGCTGTACAAAGGAAAGAAAACCCAACCAAATATCTGATTCTACTAACTTAGTTAAGAAGCAATTTTAGTCTTGGTCATGTTCAAAAAGGCTATTGGAAAAGTGGTTGTTTTCCACCGAGGAAACCAGAATTGAAAGAGACACTTGTACCCCAATGTTCATCACAGCACTGTTTACAATAGCCTGGACATGGAAGCAACCTAGATGCCCATTGATAGACAAATGGATAAGAAAGCTGTAGTACATATACACAATGAAATATTACTCAGCTATTAAAAAGAATGCATTTGAATCAGTTCTAATGAGGTAGATGAAACTGGAGCCTATTATACAGAGTGAAGTAAGTCAGAAAGAAAAACACCATACAGTGTTTTAATGCATACATATGGAATTTAGAAAGATGGTAACAATGACCCTATATGTGAGACAGCAAAAAAGACACAGATGTAGAGAACAGTCTTTTGGACTCTGTGGCAGAAGGCAAGGGTGGGATGATTTGAAAGAATAGAATTGAAACTTGTATATTATCATATGTGAAATAGATCACCAGTCCAGGTTCCATGCATAAGACAGGGTGTTCAGGGTTGGTGCACTGGGATGACCCTGAGGGATAAGATGGGGGAGGGAGGCGGGAGGGGGGTTCAGGATGGGGAACACATGTACACCCATGGCTGATTCATGTCAGTGTATGGCAAAAACCATTACAATATTGTAAAGTAATTAGCCTCCAATTAAAATAAATTAATTAATTTAAAAAAAAGAAAAGTGATTGTTTTCTTTATGCATCTAAATATAATGTCAAGGAAAGAAGCTGCTACCCACATTTGATGACAAAACTGTGGTTAGTTCTTTGGTATTAACCACTTAGAGCATACAGATGACTTCCACGCCCACTCGTCAACCCACCCAAATGCTAAAAAAGTCTGGTTTCCCTTCAGCCTTCCCATTTGAAAACAGCCTCTCCATACACCCCAGTGTTTAAATTACAAATCTAAAAATTGTTCTTCTTTCCTCACCAGCCCCCAACCTCCATCCGGGCCACCAGCAAAACTTGTTGGCTCCACTCCCCAAATATCCTGGGTCTGCTCCCTTCTCACCATCTCATTGCTGAGGTGCTGACCTGCCCTCATCAGGACTGAAGCAAGAGCTCCCAGATGGGTCTGCCTGCTTTCACTCCTGCCCCATGATCACTCTCTCGCGGCAACAGAGTGTTGCTTCACATCTTCAGCCAAGTCATGCTGCTTCTCTGCAGTGAACCCTCCTAATGTGTTTCTCACACACTTGGAATACAAGTCAAGTGTCCTAACCAGGATTTCTAAGTCTGCCTTGAATGGTCCTCTGCCTCTGTTTCTCTTGTTCTGCTTTCATCTTGAGCCTCCATCTCCTTTGCCCCCCAGCCTCATCATAACAGCCGTCTTTCTGGTTTTCAGACACCACTATGCTTGCTCTGCCTTAGGGTCTTTGTACTGCCTGCTCTTTCTGCCTGGAATGTTCTTCCTGCTAACCTTTGATGGCGGGCTGCCCTTTGATTTTAGACCTCAACTTAAATGTTACCGCCTCTAGAATATTTTTCCTGACCATCTAATTGTATTGATGGATAACCCATCTGTTATTCTTTATAAGGTTACCTTCAAGAAATTCTCAAGCATAACATCTGTTATGCATATCATCTGCTCTGCTTGCATATCATCTGTTCCCTTTTTTGCTTATTTCTTTGAACTCAGTTTTGCAAATATCAATTCCATGACAGAAGAGGGACTTTCTTTCTCTTAGGTCTTCACCATCCCTAATAGTTCCTCAATAAATATTTACAGAATGGCCAAGTGAGGGATCACAGGTCCTTTTCTCATTGCCATGGACTACAAGATGAAGAATAGAACCAACTGGCCATGGAAGATAGGAGAATAAGTTATAGGAAGTGGTTACTAAAAGCAAATGATTTGAGACAATAAAGTACATTGTCTTGTGTGAATGTAAACTGACGAGTCACTATGGAAAACACCATGACGTTTCCTCAAAAAATTAAAAGCAGAACTACCATATAATCCAGCAATCTTATTACTGAATATTTATTCAAAAGAAATAAAATCAGAATATTGAAAACATATCTGCACTCATGTTCATTGCCACATTATTCACAATAGGCAAGATATAGAAACAACTCGAGTCCATCAACAGATGAATTGATAAAGATGTGGCATTTATGTACAAGGGAATATTATTCAGCTATGAGGAAGAAGGAAATGTTGCCATTTGCAAAAACACGGATGGACCTTGAGGACATTATGCTAAGTGAAATAAGCTAAACAGAGAAAAACAAAAATGATCTCACTTCACATAGAATCTTTTTTATTTAAAGTCAAATTCATAGAAACAAAATAGAGAAGTGGCTGGTGGGTGAGGGAAACAGGGAGAGGTTGGTAAATAGGTACAAACTTTCAGTTATAAAATAAATAAGTTCCGAGGCTTTAACATAAAACATGGTGACTGTAGTTGATAACACTGTATTTCATAATTAAATTTACCAAGAAAATAGAACTTTAATTTCCACCCCCCCACCCCCGCCAATACACACACACAAAGATAAATATGTGAGGTGATACATGTGTTAATGAAGTAAATGGGGGAATCTTTCACAATGTATACATATTTTACAATTTTGTATGTCCATTGTACCTCAATAAAGCAGAATATTTTAAAAAGTAGAGAAACCAGTAAAACAAAGTCCTATACACATGTCACCCAATCTTAAGTCAGCAATCTACGTCCAGTCTTGTTTCATATCCCCACTCACTCTTGTCCTTAGCCTTGTGACTATCTTGAAGCAATCTCAGACACCTAATTATTTCACCAGTATACTAGAAATCTACTTTCTCCAAAATTGTTTTACTTATTAATTATATAAAGAGATATACTACTGAAGAAGTTAAAACATGGATTTGAACCAAACTGTTCAGATTCAAATCCTGACTTTGTCACTTATTAATTGTAAAACCTAAGCAAGTTACTTACAGTGAGCCTGTTTCCTCATCTGTAAAATGGAGATAGTTAATAGTGCCCACCTCATAGGGCAACTGTGAGGATTAAACATGTTAATATATGCTACGCATCTAGGGCAATCCTTAAGCCATGGTGAGTTCTTATTCTTTTTCAGTTCAGTTCAGTAGCTCAGTCGTGTCTGACTCTTTGCTACCCCATGGACCACAGCACACCAGGCCTCCCTGTCCATCACCAACTCCCAGAGTTTACTTAAACTCATGTCCATTCAGTCAGTGATGCCATCCAACCATCTCACCCTCTGTCATCCCCTTCTCCTCCTGCCTTCAATCTTTCTCAGCATCTGGGTCTTTTCAAATGAGTCAGTTCTTGGAACCAGGTGGCCAAAGTATTGGAGTTTCAGCTTCAGCATCAGTCCTTCCAATGAACACCCAGGACTGATCTCCTTTAGGATGGACTGGTTGGATCTCCTTGCAGTCCAAGGGACTCTCAAGAGTCTTCTCCAACACCACAGGTCAAAAGCATCAATTCTTTGGTGCTCAGCTTTCTTTATAGTCCAACTCTCACATCCATACATGACTACTGGAAAAACCATAGCCTTGACTAGGTGGACCTTTGTTGGAAAAAGAATGTCTCTGCTTTTTAATATGCTGTCTAGATTGGTCATAACTTTCCTTCCAAGGAGTAAACGTCTTTTAATTTCATGGCTGCAGTCACCATCCACAGTGATTTTGGACACCAAGAAAAAAGTCTGTCACTTTTTCCACTGTTTTCCCATCTATTTGCCATGAAGTGATGGGACCAGATGCCATGATCTTAGTTTTCTGAATGTTGAGCTTTAAGCAAACTTTTTCACTCTCCTCTTTCACTTTCATCAAGAGGCTCTTTAGTTCTTCTTCACTTTCTGCCATAAGGGTGGTGTCATCTGCATGTCTGAGGTTATTGATATTTCCCCTGGCAATCTTGATTTCAGCTTGTGCTTCATGCAGCCCAGCGTTTCTCATGATGTACTCTGCATAGAAGTTAAATAGACAAGGTGACAATATACAGTCTTACATGTGTTAGCTATTATTATTTTCAGAGGCAGGGGAATGGGTAATTGTTCAGTCACTAAGTCGTTGTCTGACTCTTTGTGACCCCATGGACTGCAGCATGCCAGGCTTCCATGTCCTTCACTATCTCCCAGAGTTTGTTCAAACTCAGGTCCTTCAAGTCGGTGATGCCATCCAACCATCTCATCCTTTGTTGTCCCCTTGTCCTCCTGCCTTTAATCTTTCCCAACATCAGAGTCTTTTCCAATGAGTCAGCTCTTCGCATCAGGTGGCCAAAATATTGGAGCTTCAGCTTCACCTTCAGCATTAGTCCTTCCAATAAATATTCAGGATTGATTTCCTTTAGGATTGACTGGTTTGATCTCCTTGCAGTCCAAGGACTCTCAAGAGCCTTCTCCAGCACAATTCAAAAGCATCAATTCAGCATCATCCAGTTCTCACATCTGTACCTGACTACTGGAAAAACCATAGCTTTGCCTATACAGACCTTTGTTGGCTAAGTGATGTCTCTCCTTTTTAATATGATGTCTAGGTTTGTCATTGGAGAAGGCAATGGCACCCCACTCCAGTACTCTTGCCTGGAAAATCCCATGGATGGAGGAACCTGGTAGGCTGCAGTCCATGGGGTCGTGAAGAGTCGGACATGACTGAGCGATTTCACTTTTCACTTCTATGCATTGGAGAAGGAAATGGCAACCCACTCCAGTTTTCTCACCTGGAGAATCCCAGGGATGGGGTCGCACAGAGTCGGACACAACTGAAATGACTTAGCAGTAGCAGGTTTGTCATAGCTTTTCTTTCAAGGAGCAAGTGTCTTTTAATTTCATGGCTGCAGTCACCATCCACAGTGATTTTGGAGACCAAGAAAAAAAAGTCTGTCACTGTTTCCATTTTTTCCCCATATATTTGCCATGAACTGATGGAATCAGATGCCACAGTCTTAGTTTTTTGAATATTGAGTTTTAAGCCAGCTTTTTCACTCTCCTTTTTCATCCTCATCAAGAGACTCTTTTGTTCCTCTCCACTTTTTGCCATTACAGTGGTATCATCTGCATATCTGAGGTTGTTGATATTTCTCTTGGTAATCTTGATTCTAGCTAAATGAAACTTGAATTTAAATTTTATTACAACTGGGTGAAAATTGAAATTTAATGAAAACAGACCTTGCCTTTTCTTCCTCTTCTGTACAGTGGGATGAAGAATATCAGAATTTTTACTATAAAACTTTGGGCCATGCTATGACTGTATTTTATAGCCTTGAGAACATCACTAAATTACTCTAAGCCATTTCTGAGATGGAAACAGCATCTGTCACCCTTCTCCCTGTGAGCAGGCTGATTCTAAGACTATTACTGCAGATACTCATCTAATCCCCTTGCCCTAGCTGAGCTCTGCCTTCATCCTTCACCACCGTGTTCCCCATTCAAAGGTGCTCTCAGGAAAGTACTGGAGGAGCTCCATTTGATGTGAGTGACTGGGGTGGTTTCACACAGTAACATTACCAACAACATTTGTGTTTGAATAGTTTTAAGCTTTCTTATTGTAGCGCCTCAGTCATTAATAAGCCAAATAAATCTTTTGAGCATCCTCCAATCCACATCTGTGCGCAGCTGCCCACAGGGACACTTGCCTCAATTGTGGAAGCTGTTGTCACAGATAACCCAGATGAGCGTTCTACAAGGCAGACCTCCTCTCTCACACACCTGTACTTCTAGGGATTTATCCACAGCCGTGTGTGCAGGAGCCAGAGTGGCTGCGTTGAGAAAGGAGAAGGGGTGCAAGGGGAGTGTCACCTTGTAGGGAGGTCCTCAGCTGTGGCTTGCAAGTGTTTGAAAACGCTGGGGAGATTTTAGATGTAATTGTCTGAGTCTTGAGTGCAACTGGCTTCCCAACATTTGGAATAATTACATAATGGTAACATAGAAGTCTTTTAAAATGAGTGGAAAGAAAAATTGAAGTGTATGGTGTGGAAGTCAAAGTAAGAGTTAGGTCTCTCCCAGCTTTTACTTACTGCTCTTTACTGAATATGAAGAGACTCATGGAATAGAAACTGAGCTTGGGCAGCTCCATATATCAGAAGAGAACATTAGACAGGAGAAGGTTTTGCAAGGACTTGTCAAGTGTTCTCTGAACAGAAAGGAAACAGCCTGTCTCCTAAGGATGGCCTGACTGCCATCACAAAATCCAGTACCAAGAACTTAGCCCAAATTACCCTCAAAATTAGTCGCATCAAGGGGCTGAGCCTAGTTATATCATATCTTCAACAATGATACTAGCAAAACCCTCTTTTTACAAACCAACCCTCTTTGGAGACTTTGACGATCTATTTATAATAATAATAATAGCAGTAACATGAATAACAATAATATCTAACTTTCAACAAGCACTCATTTGTGCCAGGTACTCTTTCTGAGGACTTCATTATTAATAGTAATGTAAGTTAGTATTTATATTAATACTGATACGCGAGTATTAGCTAGAGGGACAGTAATTTACTTGAGCATTCAGGTGTTATAGGTACTTTCAGTCCAGTGAAAGTAGTGGATGTTGTTGGTTGCATTTTATAAACAGCACTGTGTTAGGCTGTGTGAATAGAGAAAACTAAAACCTCTGACCTACTCTAGATCTACTCTATCGTGAGACCCCTTCAGGGGCTTAGACAGAAAGGAATGCTTTGTGAGGATCCGGGTACCTTGTTTGGGCTCAACCAGAAAGGGGCCTTGGTTACTCCTTTCCTGTGTTGGTCGTGGGAAAGGAAGGGGGAGTGGGAACCAGCAGTTGTGCCAGGCACGTGCCACAACCTTGCCACTTCCACCTCAAGACATCTCTAACTGTTTGAAATAGTGTCTTCTGCCCACTTCTAAGGAAGGAGTGGCTATTTCTATTCCACAGTGGCAAGAGCACAAGGTCTAATCTGGTTCTAAAATTAGAACAGCACCAACAGAACAAAGATTTTTGTGTGTATGTTCTGGTCATCATCCGAAACACTCACACACAGTGCTCATATTGTTCAAAGCAAATTTCATTACCCACAGTCCCAGCCATGGGATGCTTTTTAAAAACCTTCTTTGTTTCAGATTTGCTGAGTTATTCAGACGGTTAAAAAGCTAAGTGCATGTAAGAGCTCTAAATCAAGTCATCTGTCTAGAATATTTCCTTTGAGGAAAGTTCCCTTTTTCATTCTATCTCTCACCCTCACTACCCACCCACCCAACCCCACCCCCCCATCCCCACTGCCTTTTTTTAGAATAAAAAGACTTCAAAGGGTAAATTGCTTTATTTTTCCTCTAATGGTATCCTGGAAAGAAGAGGCAGCCTTTTGAAATACATGTCTCTCTGTGAATGCCAGGAAAAAAAAAAAAAAGTGTGTAGCTGTTATCAGCTCCTGCCATCAAAATTCTTTTAATTTAAAGAAGTATTCAGCTGTCTAAAATTAGGTTGCAGACTCTAGGGTTGCATATCTTGTGAGTGGGATTTCTTGGTGATATAAAACAGCATTTAAGAACTGATATGCAACTTGGGAAGGGAAAAGTATGGACGATGAAGAGTAGGAGACACAATGAGTTGGGAGAGAAGGGAGGGTGTGTGCATGTATAGATGACATGGATTGGAAGGGGGAGGGAGTTGCCTACAGAGCAGAAATTCAGTGACTTCCATTTCAGACAGATCAGAGAGCTGCTGATGCCTCCGTCCGTAGGTTTTGCTAGCGGTGTCTGAAATGAACATGCCTTTAAGCTTTCTCAACCAAGAGATGAACTTCTGAAAAAATATTCACTCCTTCTACTCAGGCCATCATTCCAATTTTCTCTTGTCGTCACTGTTTTATAAAGATCATGTCTTCCAACACAGGAGTCCTCCAGCTTGGTGCGACTGACATTTTGGACTGGATAATTCTCTGCTGAGGGGGCTAGACTGTGTACCACAGGATATTTTTCTGTACCCCTAACCTCTCTCATGCAGACAGCACCTCCCCTCACCCAGGGCAACCAGAAGTGTCTCCAGATCTACTGAGTATCTTTTTGGAGACAAAACCACCCCAGCTGAGAATCCCAACTCTAACCCAATGAACTACAAACTGCTGAGAAAAACACAAATTGCTGAAAAATCTAATCAGCAGATAGAAATCATTGCCATTACTTTTTAAAAAACCTACCCAAGGAAGGAAAATGACCTCTAATTTTTAACTAGAAACAGATCATTCTTTCCACTTAAATACAAGGATGATAACAAGGCAGAGCTTAGCTCTGTAAGAAGTGCTTTGAATTTTTTTAAATTAATTTATTTATTTGGCTGCACCAGATCTTAGTGGCAGTATGTGGGATCTTCGATTTTGGGTGAACTCTTAGTTGCGGCATGTGGGATCTAGTTCCCAGACCAGGAATTGAACCCTGGCCCCTGCATTGGGGGCATGGAGTCTTAATCACTGGACTACCAGGGAAGTCCCAGAAGTGCTGGGAATTTTATTTGTGATTTTTGATGTAGAATAAGTGAACACGAGTCAGTCACAACTGGTTATTTTTAGTTATTGTTCAGTTGCTCGGTGGTGTCCGACTTTTTGTGACCCCATGGATGGCAGCACACCAGGCTTCCCTGTCCTTCATTGTCTCCTGGAATTTGCACAAACTCATGGCCATTGAAGCAGTGATGCCATCCAACCATCTCATCCTCTGTCACCCCCTTCTCCCTTTGCCCTCAATCATTCCCAGCATCAGGGTCTTTCCCAATGAGTCGGCTGTTCACATGAGGTGGCCAAACTATTGGAGCTTCAGCTTCAGCATCAGTCCTTCCAATGAATATTCAGGACTGATTTCCTTTAGGATTGACTGGTCTGATTTCCTAGCTGTCCAAAGGACTCTCAAGAATCTTCTCCAGCATCACAGTTCGAAAGCTTCAATTCTTCAGTACTCAGCCTTCTTTATGGCCCAACTCTCACATCCATACATGACTAGTGGAAAAACCATAACCTTGACTAGATGGACAAAGTAATGTCTCTGCTTTTAAATATACTGTCTGGGTTTGTCATAGCTTTCCTTCCAAGGGGCAAGCATCTTTTAATTTCACAGCTGCAGCCAATATCTGCTGCGATTTTAGAGCCCAAGAAAATAAAGTCTGTCACTGTTTCCTCTGTTTCCCCATCTATTTGCCATAAAGTGATGGGACCAGATGCCATGATCTTAGTTTTCTGAATGTTGAGCTTTAAGCCAACTTTTTCACTCTCCTCTTTCACTTTCATCAAGAAACTCTTTAGTTCTTCTTTGCTTTCTGCTATAAGGGTGGTATCATTTGCATATCTGAGGTTATTGATATTTCTCCCGGCAATCTTGATTCCAGCTTGTGTTTTATCCAGCCTGGTATTTCTCATGATGTGCTCTGCATAGAAGTTAAATAAGCAGGGTGATAACATACAGTCTTGATGTACTCCTTTCCCAGTTTGAACCCAGTCTGTTGTTCCATGTCTGGTTCTAACTGTTGCTTCTTGACCTGCATACAGGTTTCTCAAGAGGCAGGTAAGGTGGTCTGTTATTCCCATCTCTTCAAGAATTTTTCACAGTTTTTTGTGATCCACACAGTCAAAGGCTTTAGGGTAGTCAATGAAGCAGAAGTAGATGTTTTCCAGGAATTTCCTTGCTTTTTCTATTAGCCAACGGATGCTGTCAATTTGATCTCTGGTTCTTCTGCCTTTCCTAAATCCATTTTGTATTTCTGGAATTTCTCAGTTCACGTATTGTTCAAGCCTAACTTGAAGGATTTTGAGCATCACCTTGCTAGCATGTGAAATGAGCACAATTGTGCGGTAGTTTGAACATTCTTTGGCATTGCCCTTCTTTGGAATTGGAATGAAAACGACTTTTTCAAGTCCTGTGGTCACTGCTGAGTTTTCCAAATTTGTTGGTGTATTGAGTGCAGCACTTTAACAGTATCATCATGTAGGATTTGAAATAGCTCAGCTGAAATTCCATCACCTCCACCAGCTTTGTTCTAAGGCCCTCTTGACTTCACATTCCAGGATGTCTGGTTCTAGGTGAGTGATCACACCATTGTGGTTATATGGGTCATAAAGATCTTTTTTGTATAGTTCTTCTGTGTATTCTTGCCACCTCCTGTTAATATCTTCTGCTTCTGTTAGGTCCATACCATTTCTGTCCTTTATGGTGCCCATCTTTGCATGAAATATTCCCTCAGTATCTCTAATTTTCTTGAAAAGATCTCTAGTCTTTTCCATTCTACTGTTTTCCTCTATTTCTTTGCGTTCTTTACTTAAGAAGGGTTTCTTATCTCTCTTTGCTATTCTTTGGAACTCTGAATTCAGATGAGTGTATCTGAATTTGAGTGTATTTCCTTTTCTCCTTTGTCTTTCAGTTCTTTTCTTTTCTCAACTATTTATAAGGCCTTCTCAGACAACCATTTTGCCTTGTTGCATTTCTTTTTCTTGGGGATAGTTTTTGTAACTGCCTCCTTCATAGTGTCACAAACCTCCATCCACAGTTCTTCAGGCACTCTGTCTATCAGATGTAATCCCTTGAATCTGTCACTTCTACTGTATAATCATAAGGTACTTGATTTAGGTCATACCTGAATGGGAGAAGGAAATGGCAACTCACTCCAGTACTCTTGCCTGGAAAATCCCATGGACGGAGGAGCCTGGTAGGCTACAGTCCATGGGGTCACGAAGAGTCGGACATGACCTTCACTTTCACTTTTCACTTTCATGCATTGGAGAAGGAAATGGCAACCCACATGACCTTCACTTTCACTTTTCACTTTCATGCATTGGAGAAGGAAATGGCAACCCACTCCAGTATTCTTGCCTGGAGAACCCCAGGGACAGAAGAGCCTGGTGGCCTGCCATCTATGGGGTCACACACAGTCGGACACAACTGAAGTGACTTAGCAGCAGCAGCATACCTGAATGGCCTAGTGGTTTTCCCTACTTCCTTCAACTTGAGTCATAATTTTGCAATAAGGAGCTCATGATCTGAGCCACAGTCAGCTCCAGACCTTGTTTTTTGTTGACTGTATAGAGCTTCTCCATCTTTGGCTGCAAAGAATATAATCAATCTGATTTCAGCATGGACCATCTGGTGATATCTATGTGTAGAGTAACTTTTAGGAAGGACACAATGATGGGAAGAGATTCAGGGCAGCAGCTGGAACCCAGTTCACTCATTTAACTCCTAGGATCACCATTCATTGTGTTACCCTTAAATTGGGGATTATAATGTCACCTTGTGAGACCACACAAGAGATTCACCCATGGACACAGCATGAGAGAGAATCTCCCTTTTTCACATTCTTGTAGACTAAGCCACTGTCACCTCTGTGGCCCCACTGTGCATGGCCCTGGTGTCAATCTCTTGTCAGTAACTAAAGCAGGTTATTGCCACTACTCTGTCCTTTTGTAACACATACTGTTCATCTCTAAAAGCACAGTATCCTCAAAACCTAGAGGTTGTGTCTTATTTCATTAGGACAATGCTGGGTAGGCTCTTAATAAATAATAGATTAAGCCTTTGCAAAATCAGTCTACGTAAATTCAAATGGCCGCAGAGTTTCATATTGTTTTATAAAATTACTTCCAACAGAAATTTAATACTCCAGAGCTGAAGTTCTCTAAAATTTGTTGGGACTTAAAGCACTGATAACATCTTTTCCTCTGTATATATTTTGTGAATAAACACAAAGCAAATAAAATGGCTTCCAAAATGTATCCATGTGCACACCTAAAATAATTATATAAATCACACATATATGTGTGATTTATGTGCCTACATATACACTGTGAATATATTTCATAGCTTGTGAGGGTAAGTTGTATTTGAGCATTATTCATTTGGGCTAATCAATATATATTGAAAGATATACTTATGAATAATGAGATGACAATTCACGTATAACTATCTTTTTATGCAAGACATTGGTGAAGCATCAAATAAATATGCTTTGTAAAAACACACATCTCCCCTCATACCTTGCATTTACTGACATCTCAAATAAACCCAGAGAAATAAAGTACTAGACTGCTGGGAAATCCCTGTCACTTTTTTAGAAATTTCAATAGAAAAAAACTCTGGTAAACTGTAGATATGACAGCAAATTTCAACAGAGACTGTCAAGTACTACACATGTTTCATTAACACAAGAAGCTGAATTGGGAATCCGCAAGACTGTGACTGAAATAATAAGTCCAGCTTTCTTTTGTGTTGCTAGTTCCTTCAGGGCATGCTAATAATGGGGCTCCCTGTTCTACTCCAGATAGGGACTATCAGAACAACAGTTATAATAAGACGTGAGATGGGAAGTGGGCTTTGCACTTTTAGGTTTTTCAGCACGCCATTAAGGATTTCATGGGCTGCATGGTCGGAGTGACCCTTTCTACTAAGGCATGCTTTCTGCCCCTCCAGAGGAGCTACGTACCCCACCCAAGTGACTAGGTGGAAAAGTGATAAAATTACCTCCGAAAGTAAATCATGTTTGTAAAATATTTCTTTTGGAGAATGGATTTAAAGCATGATGGCAGGAAAGCTCGGTTTTGTACTGGACTGGTATCTCATGATCTGCACTCAACCATGAGAGCTTCCATCATCCAGGTGGATGGTGAGTCAAGCACAGGACAGGGGTCCTCCTGCCCCACAGTGTGAAGCTGAAACAAAAATGACTATTTGTTATGTGATATGTTGCATTTCTTGATTTGTGGATACTGAAAAATTCTTGCATCCTTGACATAATGATCATGGTGCATGATCATCGTGTATGATCCTCTTTAATGTATTGTTGGATTCAGTTTGATAAAAAAAATAAATAAATAACAAAGCAAAACCCAACAACCAATCCCCCCACCACCACCTCTGTGCAAAAACCATACAGTTGCAGTTATGCCTAGAAAGAATACACTGACTCTAAATGTAACACTCACAGCAGTAGGGATAAGGCATAGCAAGGAAACTCTAGAAATGCTGACTGCATGGATGGATGAGGGTATATCAGGAAATACCCCTGAATCTTGTTTCAGAATAAATTTATTACAGGAAAAATCAAGCTAACAAATCAAGCATCCACATTACACGGAATTCATCTTTATGCTTTTTAAAACTTTTATGTTCCCCTAGGACATTAAAAATGCAGTTGATTAAACAGTGCAAGAAATGTTCTTCCTTTCTCTGAATTTTTTATATTTTTCTGAAATAAGCACATATTTCTTGTTTAGCAGGAAAAACAATAAAAATTATTTTAGGAACCCAGTTTAATTTACAAAAGTGGCATTTCCATGTATACTTTTTGAAGTAAATTATTCTTGGAGTTTTAGAGCTAGTGCCAACTCCACTTTTGGCACCAATTATGCTTTGCCTTGCCTGACTCTGCAGCCTTTTTGCAGGACAAGAAAGCTGAGGTCCCGGGAAGGTAAGCAATGTACCCACAGGACAGATGTGACTAGAACAGGTGGACTCACAACCTAGGACTCCTTTACTGAGAAGGACACAGTTAAATGAAAGAGACAGTGGGGTTGAATAGACAGTTTATGCTAAACTGAGTTACTGGACTCTAGAGTGTCTCTATTGTTATCAAATAAATTTATGCCCCTCTTCAATGTCTTTGGATGTCCAGACATATGTGTGACTTCAAGCGGTAAATAGCAGTACTGTCACCATCATATTCATCAGCAGGTACTTGACTTGAATGCCTGAAGAAGTTATAATTAAACTTTTCCTTGGGAAAAATTTCAATACTGTGTTCAGCTTTCTGTATTGTGCTTGCCAAGCTGTGTCTGCAGCCATATTATGTGGTACAAATCAATTCACCAACACCTCCAGCCTGGAGTTTTCATGGGGAAGAAAGCAATTAAGATTTAGAGCAGGTGCTGCTTTGACTATTAATTATAAACCCTGTGGAACACATTGAAATGTGCAGTATAATTCTGAGAAATATCTCATTCTAAATTGGATTTTTTTTTTAAATTTTTTAAGGAGACAGCCTTAGGCAAATTCAAGGTGTAAATATTTTATTGAATGCAAAAAAAATTTGAGACTTTCTGAAACTTAGTTTATGGAAGGGCTCAATTCTATTAAATGACTCTGGGAATAGGTAGGAGGTTGTGACGGATTCTGATCCAGCAGAGTATTAAATATTAATATCAGCATTAAAAATTTTGTTAGTCATAATAAACTTGGGATAAAATAAATGTAGACCAAGGACACACAGAAGAGGTCTATTGTCCCTGGAGGGTGTAACTCTGGGGTGGTCACAGCCTTAGGGTTCAGGGAACAATAGAATGAGAGGTTGGGATACTACAGTGTGGCAGGTGGGACTGCTTCCTTTAATCCAATGTAGGAGTCGTGAACTTGAGCGCTCTGGCCCCAGGAAGCAGCTTATAGCTGGAGAAACATGAGAAGCCCAGGCCCAGAAGACCAGTTATTAATGAACACAGTACCTTGAGAATATACTCTGCCTCTCCCCTACATCACTGGAAACAATTCTTGTTCAAAAGGCATAGTATTTACAAGGAAGTTAGGGAGTGTCTCAAACACAAATAACAGTCCACACAAGAGTGATCCAACATGCTAGTTAAATAGATAAGCTGAGAGAAACAACCAAACTCATAAACAAAAGAACCAAAATTAAGTGAAAACAAGAGTTGATGGAGGAAAGAGATGCAGGCATTAAAGGAAATGTTATTATGAATAGCATCTTCAGAGGGAATACAGAGATTGTGTGTATACTAAGTTGCTTCAGCTGTGTCTGACTCTTTGTGACCCTATGAACTAAAGCCCACCAGGCTCCCCTGTCCATGAGGATCCTCCAGGCGAGAATGCTGGAGTAGGTTGCCATGTCCTCCTCCAGGGATCTTCCCGACACAGGGTTCGAACCCGTGTCTCTTTATGTCTCCTGCATTGGCAGGCGGGTTCTTTACCACTAGCGCCACCTGGCAAGCCCCACAGAGATTACATGTCTGTAAAACAAAATCAGATTATACGAACAACCATCAGGAAAACTGAAAATAAAAATCACCATTAGTGAAAGAACCATTTCAGTAGACAGACTGAGAGTGAAAGACAAAGCTTAAAAGCAACACTGTATGGAACTAAAAAAGTGAGAAGATAGTTCAAAAGAACAAAAATATGAAAAATAGGAAAATGAATTTAAAAGACTTAGAGAATATTTCTAAAATTATAGCCTCTATCTTTAGGAAGAGAATAGAAAAAAGAAAGGGAAGAAAATCATCTAAAAACTTTACAGGAATATTTCCTTGAGTAGAACTATAATACTACTTGGTTAGATTTTATTTCTACTCTATATATCTATATCAGTAATTACCATAAAATAATTCATTTGCTAAATACTCTCAGAATGGGTAAAAAACAAAACCAAGGTGATTCAACTATATGCTCTTACAAGAAATACAAACATGACATAGAAAGAAATCTTGGGGAAAAAAAATCTTTGAAAAAGATTTATAAAGCAGATGGTAACAAAAAAACCTGCAGTGTGACAACATTATATTAGACAAAATGTAATTCAAAGCAAAAAAAAAAAAGCTTCAAGAGAAACAAAGATGGTATATTTCATATTCTGAAGAGGTACAGTTGTCTAGGAAATTATAACATAGATCCTAATGGAGCCAACAAATTGCCTGAGTTACATAAAGCAAGAACTGGAACAAGTACAAAGAAAAATAAAATTCACAATGCTAAAGGGAGATTTTAAAATATTTCCCACTAAAATTGCATAAGAAACTTATGGGATTCAAATGACATAAGAAACTTAATTCAGTATGCATATATGACTGATTTAAAAACATTTACAAAGACCCCCAAATTATACATGTCTATATATAAAATATATAACATACTTTTAAAACATACGTAGAACATTCCTAAAACCGTCCATGTATTAACACAAAGAAACTCTTAACAAATTCTGAAATTCCTAATCTAGCAAATGTTATACAGACCACACTTTTTGACTATAATGCAATAAAATCAAAACATCAAAGAAACAGAAACAAAAAGCAATCTAAAAGCAATCCAATAGGATTTTTAAATTTCTAAATCCTTTCAAGAGAAAGGAAAATTTTAAATAGAAATTGCTAGTTATTCACAATGGAACCACAATAAGGAATATATATCAAAACCTGCAGCATATTAACTTCTTATTGCTAAATTCAGACTTAAATTGAAGAAAGTAGGGAAAACCACTAGGCCATTTAAGTACGACCTAAGTCAAATTCCTTTTGATTATACAATGGAAGTGACAGATTTCAAGGGATTAGGTCTGATAGAGTGCCTGAAGAACTATGGATGGAGGTTCAGAGGTTCATAATATTGTATAGGAGGCTGTGATCAAGACCATCCCTAAGAAAAAGAAATGCAACAAGGCAAAATGGTTGTCTGAGGAGGCTTTACAAATAGCTGAGAAAAGAAGAGAAGGGAAAGGCAAAGGAGAAAAGAAAAGATATATCCATCTGAATGCAGAGTTCCAAAGAATAGCAAGGAGAGATAAGAAGCCTTCCTCAGTGATCAATGCAAAGAAATAGAGAACAATAGAATGGGAAAGACTAGAGATCTCTTCAAGAAAATTAGCAATACCAAGAGAACATTTCATACAAAGATGGGCATAGTAAAGGACAGAAACAGTATAGACCTAACAGAAACAGAAGATATTAAGAAGAGGTGGCAAGAATACATAGAAGAACTATACAAAAAAAGTCTTAATGACCCAGATAGCCATGATGGTGTGATCACTCACCTAGAGCCAGAATCTTGGAGTGCAAAGGCAAGTGGGCTTTAGGAAGCCTCACTATGAACAAGCTAGTGGAGGTGATGGAATTATAGATGAGCCATTTCAAATCCTAAAAGATGATGCCGTTAAATTACTGCACTCAATGTGCCAGCAAATTTGGAAAACTAAACAGTGGCCACAGGCATGGAAAAGGTCAATTTTCATTCCAATCCCAAAGAAAGGTAGTGACAGAGAGTGTTCAGACTACCACACAGTTGCACTCATTTCACATGCTAGCAAGGTAATGCTCATAATTCTCCAAACTAGGCTTCAGTAGTACGTGAACTGAGAACTTCCAGATGTTCATGGATTTAGAAAAAGCAGAGGAACCAGAGATCAAATTGACAACATCCATTGGATCATAGAAAAAGCAAGAGAGTTCCAGAAAACACCTACTTCTGCTTCATTGACCATGCTATAAAGCCACTGACTGTGTCAATCACAGCAAACTGGAAAATTCTTAAAGAGGTAGGAATACCAGACCGCCTTACTTGCCTTCTGAGAAACCTGTATGCAAGTCAAGAAGCAACAGTTAGAACCAGATATGGAACAACAGACTGTCTCAAAATTGGGAAAGGAGTACATCACCCTGCTTATTAATTTATATTCAGAGTACATCATGTGAAATGCCAGGCTGGATGAAGCACAAGCTGGAATCAAGATTGCAGGGAGAAATACCAATAACCTCAGATATGCAGATGATACCACCCTTTTGGCAGAAAGCAAAGAGGAACTAAAGAGCCTCTTGATGAAGGTGAAAGAGGAGAGTATAAAAGCTGGCTTTAAAACTCAGCATTCAAAAAATGAAGATCATGGCATCTGGTCCCATCACTTCGTGGCAAATAGATGGGGAAACAATGGAAACAGTGACAGACTTTATTTTCCTGGGCTCCCAAATCACTGTATATGGTGGCTGCAGCCATGAAATTAAAAGACACTTGTTCCTTGGAAGAAAAAATTATCAACCTAGACAGGATATTAAAAAGCAGAGATATGGGACTTCCCTGGTGGTCCAGTGGCTAAGACTCCACACTCCCAATGCAGGGGGCCCAAATTCGTTCCCTGGTCGGGGAACTAGATCCCACATGCCACAACCAAGATTCATAGCAGCCAAATAAAAAATATATTAAAAAAATAAATAAAATAAAAAGCAGAGATATTACTTTGCTGACAAAGATCCTTCTAGTCAAAGTGAGCTACGGTTTTTCCAGTAGTCATGTATGAATGTGAGATTTGGACCATAAAGAAAGCTGAGTACTGGAGAATTGATGCTTTTGAACTGTGGTGTTGGAGAAGACTCTTGAGAGTTTCTTGGACTGCAAGGAGATCAAACCAGTCAATCCTAAAGGAAATCAGTCCTGAATATTCACTGGAAGGACTGATGCTAGAGCTGAAGCTCCAATACTTTGGCCACCTGATGCAAAGAGCTGACTCATTAGAAAAAACCCTAATGCTGGAAAAGATTGAAGGCAGGAGAAGAAGGGGACAACAGATGGTTGGATGGCATCACCAACTCATTGGACATGAGTCTGAGCAAACTCCAGGAGATGGTGAAGGACAGGGAAGCCTGGTGTGCTGCAGTCCATGGGGTCGCAAGGAGTTGGACATGACTGGGTGATTGAACAACAAAGGAAAATATACAGAATTCAGTACTCTTATTGAAAGATAGAACAGGATTCCTTAATGTATAAAGGCCTGAAAGCCAACTAAACTGGCTTACGTAAATAGAAAAACCTACTGGTTTATGTAATTAAAGAGTGCAGGGTAGGCTTCAGGTATGGTTAGATCCAGGTGCTCAAAAAATCTCATCATTTCACATTTCCTCAGTGTTGCTTTTTTATTCTCAGGTAAACTATCCCCATATGACTGCAAAATAATGGTGAACTGCAGGGCCTGGTATGTATATTCTCAGTTCAGCCACCCCAAGAGGAAGAAAGCCTTTTGCCCAAAGAGACAAGAGTCCTCAGACTCACTCCAATGTGTGATCACTTTGAATAAGGAGTGGATCTGCCCCACTCAAAACAGAAATACTAAGTAAGGATTGGTAAGAAAAAGAAACTAATTTTATAGGAAAGATTGAAAATAAACTAAGCTTGTACTCAGTTAAACAGATAAAGTAAATCCTGAGAAGTTAAAAAAAAAGCAACTAAGCAAAATGTTATAAAAAGATGAAAAAGTAATGGAATTTATGAATAAAACAAAAACTCACTACTTTAAAAAGTAGACAAATCTTTGACAAATCTGGTCAAGAACAAGGGTGGAAGCAAACAGAAGCAAAATTAGGATTGAGAAGAATCAGAACTCAGGACATGGATTTCTAAAACTGTAAAAGAATACTTTTTATGACTTTGTTTTAAACATAATTTTAAAAATAAGTGAAAAAATGATTTTCTATGAAAATAAAGAATCAAAATAAGATATACATCTGACATGAGAAAATACACTCTCCCCACCACACACCCACATCCTGGAAAGGGCAAAGGTATATTCCCAATAAATGCCACTAGGTTTGAAGTTTTGAGAAGTATAGTCTACCAAATTTTGAAGAAAAGATACCTCCAATATTGTATAAACTGTTTCAAAGTTTAGAAAAGTAGATAATACCTCCCAAATCATTTTATGATTTTAGCATAATTCTGATGGCAAAACTAGGCAAAGAAAGGATGAGGAAATGGTATGCAAATCTCACATATAAACAAAGGCACAAAAGCTCTAAATAAAATATCTACAAATAGGCTCCTATATTTAGTAAGAAAGTTCCTCAAGTTATATAGATTCAAGATTTCCATATAAATGTACATAACATTATATTCACTGATAATGACCATTGAATATTTCATTGAAAAATGCCTATTTCTAATAGAAACAAAAGATAAATTGTTTAGTAACATCCTAGTAAGAACTATACAAGACCTCAATGGAAAATTCTATAACAGTTCCAGAAAGGCATGAATGGACAGCTGAATAAGCAGAGGTAGTCCAAGGTCCTGAAAGAGAAGAGGAAGTTTCATCATCTCCCATTAACCATTGAGGTTCCATCGTTTCCCATTAACCATTGAGCTTCTAAAATCAGATGAGGAAGTTACCTCTGAACTTGAGGGATGTCTTCTGCTGCCTCAGGCTCCTCTGGGTTCTTCTGGCAGGTTCTTGTTCAGCACATTGCCTCTTTTCTGTATCAAACTGCTTTGTTCTTCCCCAGAAAGCGAAGTCCTTTCTCCCCTCCTTTATTCAAGGCAGGTCTTATATAATAAAATTACCTTTCTCGGATTTTCTGCTTTCCAAAAGCTACATGCCCACTTAGGGGGAAGAGGGTATCCCAGAAGCTGCTTTCAGGGACAAAATGATTCTCCATTCTTCACCCCATCACTCCCTCATGCTTCTGAAGAGTAGGGGAGGGAAGAGGGTGGAGAGGCCTCGTTACCCTACTGAGGTCTGTGCGACGCAGTTAAGGCCACTTCTGGATCTCTCAGTCATCCTCTGTCAGCTCTGCCAGGCACACTTTGTGGAAGGAAGCACTGACAAGCATCAGCCATCCTGTGGACCTTAAGTCCCGTCTGCCACCCTTTAGGTCTCAAACCCAATTCTAGCACTGACCCTACCATAGATTAGAAGGATGTCATCAGGAGTGGAAGAAAAGGATCTGGGCTCTGTTTGCATTTAGGTAACAATTCCTCAGCAACTCCTCAACAACCTGGGAATGATACTTCGGAGAAACTCTGTCCACTGGGGTAAAAGTTTGTTTGTAATAGTCATTAATCGTCACCATAATAGCCACTCCTTGGCTGCCCTGACTAGCTGACCCTCGTTCCTCTAAGTTTGCATTCACTTTCTTACCTGCTTTTGCACTGTTTTCCTGAGCCTCTTTGACCCCAGCCACACACAATGTCCTTCCTGTTTTTTGTTTTCATTTCTGTTTGCACTTAGGCTCCCACCCCCACCCTTTTATTCTGCATCACAGCCTAACTCAATTCACAATTTCTTGGCTTGGAGCCAGTAAAGATATTGGCTTTGGAATCATCTGTCCTCCTTTCCTCCTACCTAACTCTTTTCTCCAGTTCCTGCCCCACTTCAGACCCAGTATTTTCTGAGGTCAAAGAGCCAGCACAGGGAGAGAATTGCAGGGGAGGCATAGGGGTGGCAACTCAGATCCCCCTAGGGTCCGGGCAGGTGATAGGAGCTTGTGGATGGGCCAGATGGCAAGCTGGCAAGCACATGTCCAATGAAAGGGAGCAGCTGCTACTCAGCTCCCCTGATTATTGCCAGGTGGGAGAGCAGGCCTAGAGCTGCCAGGGTTCTTTTTAAGAAGCAAGAAATATCTTTGTTATCAGAAGCAAAGGCTGACCAAATACTGTGTAATTCTTCAGTTAGACCTGGAAACCCTCTGTAGCACAAACGTATACCTTATTGAAAATTGTTATCTTCTACCTGGGGAATGGTACCAAACAAAGCAGAGAGCAGATGGGTGTCCAACAGGAGGGCTGGTCCCGCCTCCCTTTTCTCTCTTGGGACAGACTAGTCTAACTGCTGATATCAACTATGCAGTTATGGTGCCTGTCAGGCCCTGTGTTAAACTTTTTACATGTGTCATCCCAGGGAATCTTTGCAATAACCATGGAAGCAGAGCTGCAGGATAGCGAATAAAACCACGGGACTCCATCACATTTGGAATTTTCATGGGACATACTTATACTGAACAGTTACTTGTTTTCCTGAAATTCAGATTGAACATCCTGTGTTTTATCTGGTGATCCTATAGGAGAGGTGTGTGTTCGTGTGTGTATGCTCAGTCATCTCCGACTCTTTTGGACCCCATGGACTGTAGCCCATCAGGCTCGTCTGTCCATGGAATTTTCCAGGCAAGAATACTGGAGCAGGTTGCTATTTTCTACTCCAGAGGATCTTCCCGATCCAAGGATCGAACTGCGTCTCTTGAGACTCCTACATTGGCAATCAGATTCTTTACCACTGGGCCACCTGGGGTTTGACTAAGCTTTGTGCACCAAGTGTTTGTGAACACCAGGGTATCCTGCTGCATTTCTTAGACTTGTCAATTATATGTCAAAAATTATAATAGCAAATGCCCTTTTAAAAAGTATCCTACAAATAATTAGTATGAAGCCTATTACGAATAATTTATATACATACAAATACATATAGTAATATGTATACATACAAAAACATTGTACTTAATATAAGTATATGTGTGTGTATACACACACAACGTTGTTCATTATTGCTGTTGTTTAGTCACCAAGTTGTGTCCTGCTCTTTCGAGATCCCATGGACTGTAGCCCGCCAAACTCCTCTGTCCATGGAATTTCCCAGGCAAGAATACTGCAGTGGGTTGCCATTTCCTTCTCCAGGAGATCTTCCCAACCCAGGGACTGAACCCAAGTCTCTTACTGTGCGGTGTTTAGTCACTCAGTTGTGTCTGACTTTTTGTGACCCTGTGGAATGTAGCCCCTCAGGTTCCTCTGTCCATGGGGACTCTCCAGGCAAGAATACTGGAATGGGTTGCCTTGCCCTCCTCCAGGGGATCTTCCCAACCCAGGGATCAAAGTCAGGTCTCCCACATTTCAGGCGTTTTCTTTCTATCTGAGCCACCAGGGAAGCCTGAGTCTCATTAAGGTCTCTCTTAACATCATTTACAAAAGAGGCTGATACCTTGTGAGTTGCTCAGGGTCACCCAGCTAGTAAAGAATGGAGTCAGAAATCAGGATTCAGACCCAGATTTGTTCATTTCCAAAGCCCACACTTACTCCCCATACTAGTATTTTCAAACTTTGGTTCACCCATATAGTAAGCCCAGGGGTTAGGGAGTAATTCCCAAATTAATTAATTTAATTTCTTAAATTAATGACAATTTAAAATGCTAGTTATACAGATAAAAAGTTGGGTCCTAATTTGAATAACCAATTACAATAAAACATTTATGAGACATTCTGAAAAATTTAAACATGGACTAGATATTTAGTTGTATTGAGAGGTTAAATGTAATAATGGAATTGTGATTTAGTTTTTATTAACAAGTAGTCCTTCTTTTTAAGAAATACATGTTGATATATTTCCAACCGAAATGACATGGTGTCTGGGATTGGCTTTTAAATAAGATATGGAGAATAAATTTAAGGTAAAAATAAAACTGAGCATAAATTGATGATTGTTGAAGCTGGGTGACAGGTGTATGGATGCACTACTTAACCACCTCTATCTCTGTCCTTTGGTATATGATTAAACATTTCCATTGTATAAAATAAAAATAAATTATAACCATTTTGTAACAATGATTGCAACCAAAAGCTGTGTTCATAAAATAGATTAGTTTCTCAGGTCAACATTTGAAGGTCCAAGTACTCTTTGGGATTCTTGGGAATTGTATTTTTTTTTAAATAATTACATAGAGTTTTCAAATTTGAGAAATGCCAAATGGTATTTTATTGGTGTATGCTGTGTTAAGTTGGAGAAGGAAATGGCAACCCACTCCAGTGTTCTTGCCTGGAGAATCCCAGGGGTAGGGGAGCCTGGTGGGCTGCCATCTATGGGGTCGCACAGAGTCGGACACGACTGAAGTGACTTAGTAGCAGCAGTAGGAGTGTTAAGTTGTTTCAGTTGTGTCTGACTCTTTTCGACCCCTATAGACCATAGCTTGGCAGGCTCCTCTGTCCACAGGATTCTCCATGTAAGAATACTGGAGTGGGTTGCCATGCCCTCCTCCAGGGGATCTTCCCAACCCAGGGATCAAACCCACATCTCTTTTGTCTCCTGCATTGGTAGGAGGATTCTTTACCACTAGCGCCACCAATATATACAAATGTAATAGATATACTCCCAGGATTTTAGGGGTTATGGAAATCTATTTTTTTGAAGTTAAAGAGAATTAAGTCTTTTTTTTTTGGAATTTTCACTTCTGTGGGTGGGTGGTAACATCCGCTCTGTGCAGTCATGTAGCTAGTTGTACACACCTCTCACATATGATGGAGGAAATTCCAAGACCACGCTCAGTTTTATAAACTATGTCCTGGAAGTATCCACTGAACCAGTATGGCAGACTGGGATATCTCCTCATCACCCAAAAATGTTGGGCAAAGTGACAATGACTGTGATGGGCTCTGACTTGTGTGTAAACTCCGAGGAGGTTACTTCTTTACCTCCTTTACCATGGATGGATTCTTTTCCATCTGAGCCACCAAGGAAGCCTGAGGGTAGGCTGTTATGTATGATTATAATAACAAAAGCAATGAAAAGCAAGTCAAAGAAACAGTTCCAGTATGGAGTCAGAATTGGCTTTTCCCTACAACAGAGAGACTGGGGAAATAGTTTTGTAGCTGAAGCATTTAAAAATATTCAGTGGGGGAAATATGTAGTCCCTTTAAACATTTATTTTATTGCTGCCTTTGGATTGGAGACTTTAGTTTCTTTCTTTTTTTTTTTTCCCTTTAAAATTGTATGAACAATTTTTAAAAAGCCTAATCAGGTTGTTAAGAAGAAAAACATTTCAGTGCACAAACAGATAACCTGCAAATACCGTGAGGTGGGATGGCTGAAAGGAGAGGAAAAAATTATTTCAGTTGACCAGGGAAAGAAAGCTGGGCATGAGCCAGATAGCCTGAGATCCTATGTCTATAATATCGTGCTTCTTAGGGTTTATTTTTTGTTTTGTTTTTCTTTTGTTTGTTTTATTTTAAACACAGGGACTGTTGATGCTGAGTATAACAATAGCCTTCAGTAGCAAGAAGGAGGAGTTTGGAGGAGGGAACTGGCCAGTGGCTGCTTGGCAAGGATTCAAGATCATGAGATTAGCAAATTTCCAAAAGGGATCTGTCGCAGTTAAACAAGTCTGCTTCACCACCGCCAGTTTCGGTGCCATGATTGCATTTGGCAATGGGCTAAAGGCCCTAGGCATTCATTCTGCAACAATTCAGGGAGGCAGACAGTGAGTGGACTCCAAATGGAGCCAGGGAGCCTCCAGTAAGCAGGGAGAGAGGTGCATGGAAGACACAAGCTTCTGGGGACTTGAGGGGAGGGACAGACCAGAGTGTGACAGGAGTCTGCCCCACAACAGTGCCAGTATCCTGCCCTGAGCACGGAGGGAACTGCTTCTACCTCAGTCCTTGCCGGGTACGGGGAACCTAGAGTTGGCAGGTGTGTGCTGACACTAACAGAGGGACAGGGCTTATTGTGAAGACAGTGGGACAGGGCAGAGCTTGGGTCGCCAGGGAATAGAGGTGGTGTGTCTTTCAGCTGGAAGTTCCAAAGGACATATGGAGCCTTTCTTGCAAGATTCAGAGAGAAGCTTTCCTGTTAGAGCAGGACTAGATACCATCTACAGTGGTGCTTCTTAAATTTTAATATGTACATGAATCACTTGGAGATCTTGTTAAAATATATTCTGGGGCAGGCCTGAGACTGCATTTCTTAAAAGTTCTCTGATGATGCTGGTGTTGCTGGAAAAAAAAAAAAAATGCTCTGACCAAATTGCCAAAATCTAGAATACGCCCAAGGAAGATTTTTGAACTGAGAAGAAGTCAAAGACAATCAGTAAACTAGTTTTACTTGGGGCCTGAGTATGACCAGAATTGGGTTAAGCAACAATCTTTGATTAAGGTTGCGAAGGGTAACAAATTGGCCCTAGATGCTTGTATTTCTTTAGCATTTGCTGTAATGGCAATCAATTTGTAAACATTATATATATATATATATATATATATATATATATATATATATATATTTCATTTATTTTTATTAGTTGGAGGCTAATTACTTCAAAACATTGCAGTGGGTTTTGTCATACATTGGCATGAATCAGCCATGGAGTTACATGTATTCCCCATCCCGATCCCCCCTCCCACCACCTCTCCACCCGATTCCTCTGGGTCTTACCAGTGCACCAGGCCCGAGCACTTGTCTCCTGCATCCCACCTGGGCTGGTGATCTGTTTCACTATAGATAACATACATGCTGTTCTTTCGAAACATCCCACCCTCATCTTCTCCCACAGAGTTCAAAAGTCTGTTCTGTACATCTGTGTGTCTTTTTCTATTTTGCATATAGGGTTATCATTATCATCTTTCTAAATTCCATATAACATAATATATTTTTGTGTCTGCATTTAGTTCATTTAGAAAAGAGTTAAGTTCTTTAAAAAAAAATCCGTGCATACACGCTATAAATATATGTATTTACTGAAGAGACACAAACAAGTGAATAGACATTGTACATTCTGACTTAGCCATTATAATGGGAAATACTTCATTTCAGGTTGAAATGCCATAACCTGTAGCTCCTACTGGTTCCTCTCAGTCTCTACATTCTATTGTGGAGCTACCCAACAATGAAGCAGTGAGAGGGTATCTAGCTCCTTTCTGGGTCAAGGCCTCTTGCCTGCAGCCTCTTGCCATAATCAGGGAGGGGCCTTTGCCTCTGGAACTGCAGGCACAATGGTCCTCCTCTGCGCCCCCTGCATCCTCAGCACCCCCTGCATCCTCAGCATCCTCTGCATCTCTGAACATAGAAACCAGGCTGAGCTCTTCATCCAGAGGGGCGGGTGCATCCTCATTCCCTTGAGGCCTTTTTCCTTTTCCCTCCTGCCAACTCCACTTTTCACCTTAGCATTTAGCTCTCTCTGACTTTCTATGTATTTACCTGATGATCTATTATTTACTTTCCCCTGTAGGTTGTGAGCACAGGGACTTCTCCCACTGCTATATCGCCAGCTCTGAGAGGAACACCCAGTGTACAATGGTGCTGGATAATTATTTGTCAAATGAATGAGTGAGTGAGAGAATGAAGTGGGCTCATCGTGAGGGTTTCACCTTCTCTTCCCTTCACATGGTTGTCTGAGATGACATCTCAGTACCCATTAAACACCCATTATCCATGCAGGCATCTCTCCCACTAGTACATTAGTCTTGCCTGGACTTTCTTCTGCTCTGGCTAGAACCTCCTTCTGGATTAAGCTGTTGTCTTCCACCCCCACCCTTTCAGCTCACTTCTCACCTCTCCCACCCACCAAGCCTTCCCAGCTTTAGAGATGAGGATACCGTTTAGCTTAACCCTTTATCTGGCCAAAAAGAAATAAATAATAGTAACTTTCATTTCTAGTTTTATCTTTTGGAAAAAAATAAGGAAAAAGAATAAATGATCAGGGGAGAGCATTTTTCAAAATTTACTCTTCTCAGAAGAAATAGGATAGAAAAAGTTGGTGTGACGGACACACAAGAAATGCAGTATTCATCTAAAGAAACCACTCTTTTATTTTCAAGATAAATTATTATTTTATGACTTAAGTTTTAGAGACTTCTCCTTAATTTTGTTTCCTCAGCTGTGTTTGCTGAGTTGTTCTCTAGTCCAGTCTCCTCTTGGTCTCTGCAGGTGATGGTTTTCATGCCCCCGTGCCATGCATGAAGCCATCTGTGTCTTCCTACAGTTCCTAGCATGTACATCTCAAAAAATGGAAATGTTCCATGTCTCTCTATAAAAGTCTCTGTCTTTATAAGTCAAAAGCTGGAAGTGGCTGATATATAATACAACCAGGAAGAGTGATTTGTTAAAAAAAAATTATAATTCCTGTAACATTTAATTGCCCCTTTCATGCTGCTGTTTCCACCACGTCCCTCTGTCCCAATAAATATTTAGATATGGAAATGTGCCTTCACAGATGCCCTAGTTACATTTCCTCATAAATATGCATCTGTTAGCTTTGGGGATTTGGTTGGGGAAAGAGCATCTGTCTTGTGGAAGGAAAAAGTCTCCAAATGATTTCCCTAAATGAGCAAAAGTCATGATGAACTCTTTGTCATCTAGACCTCCTGCCCAACATCTCTCCTTGAAGAGCTAACTTTTGCCTTGGTGCCTAAGAGCATGAGGAGATGCAGTGGGAGCAGCAGTTGGCCACTCTTGCAAAGAGGAAGCTCAAGTCCAAGGAGAGAACAGCTCTGCTCCCCCAGTGCCCGCGTGAGGTGCTTCACATGTATTTATTTGCTGACTTCTTAGAGGTACTCTGATCTGAGAGTTACTTTCTAGGGGAACCATCCCATCAGCAATATCTGTGTTTAAACATGATTTCTTTACACATGTATCCCCCCTGGGAATTTCTGGAGCCTTAACAAAGACGGCCCACATCACCATGCTGGCACAGGTCCTTCATCAGCTATCACCTGCCTAATCCACAGATTTCAGTTAGACGAGTGAAAGCCTTCCACCACCAGCAGCCAAGCAGACCACCAAGTCAAAATTAGCAAGACATGATGGAGATTCAACTAAGCCAAGGAGAAATTCCCTCTGTGATCCTCCACCATTACATTTTAATCAGTAATATAATCATGTTATTTTTAAAAAAGAAAGAAAAAGTCAAAACTTTGTAAAAGCTATCTTTGCTTTCGTAAGAGATGGTACTGTTTGCACCTTTCTTGGTGCTGATAGTAGCCTAAGTGTTGACTTTTCCTAAGGAATGGAAACAGTTGCATTAGAATCTTTTGGGAATAGAGTGCTAATACTCCAAAATTGTGGTCTAAGTGCACAGTCCTGGGTGTACGTCAAAGTCCCAGGTTCTACTGCAGCCTTACCATGGGATCTCAGGCTCAGACTGCCCTCCGTCAGTGGTCTCCAGAGGACAGGACACAGGGGCTTCAGTAGATAATTCACTGCTGAGGAAATGAAAATGTTTAGAATTTCTATTTTTATTTATTTCATCACATCATCTAAAATAGTACTTATTATATTGTTGTTGTTGTTCAGTTGCTCGGTTGTGTCCAACTCTTTGTGATCCCATGGACTACAGTACACCAGGCTCCTCTCCTCCACTGTCTCCGAGTTTGCTCAAACTTGTGTCCATTGAGTCAATGATGCCATCCAATCATCTCATCCTCTGTTGCCCCCTTCTCCTCCTTCCCTCAATCTTTCCCAACATCAGGGTCTTTTCCAATGAGTCGGCTCTTCGCATCAAGTGGCCAAAGTATTGGAGCTTAAGCATCAGTCCTTCCGATGAATATTCAAGACTGATTTCCTTTATGATTGACTGGTTTGATCTCCTTGCAGTCCAAGGGACTCTCAAGAGTCTTCTCCAGCACCACAGTTTGAAAGCATCAGCTCCTCAGCACTCAGCCTTCTTTATGATCCAACTCTTACATCCGTATATGGCTACTGGAAAAACTATAGGTTTGACTATGGTTTTTGACTATGGTCTCTGCTTTTTAATATACTGTCTGGTTTTGTCATAGCTTTTCTTCCAAGGAGCAAGCGTTCTTTTAATTTCATGGCTACAGTCACCATCTGCAACGATTTTGGAGCCCGAGAAAATAAAGTCTGTCACTGTTTCCGTTGTTTCCCCATCTATTTGCTTTGAAGTGATGGGGCCAGATGCCATGGTCTTAGTTTTTTGAATGTTGAGTTTTAAGCCAGCTTTTTCACTCTCCTCCTTCACCTTCATCAAGAAGCTGTTTAGTTTCTCTTCACTTTCTGTCATTAGGGTGGTGTCATCTGTTTATCTGAGGTTATTGATATTTCTCCCAGCAATCTTTATTCCAGCTTGTGATTTACTATATATGCTAAAAATATATGTTACATGTTTAAATATATATACATGTATTTGAAATATACATAAAATCCTTTATTTTATATGGTTAAAATATACACTTGACTCTATCATTTATAAATAAGTAAGTAGTCATGTTTTGGGGCCCATGCTCAAAAAATGTTAGACAGGGGTGTGTGATTAAAGTTTTGAAGGCCAGAGACCTAGCTCACAGGCAGAGCCTCTCAGTGGTCTGCTTCTGTCTGGCCTGTGTCAGTTAATTTCCTCTACTTGTCATCTGACTATATCACATGCTTCAGTGATTTCCCAGTTCCCTCGGGAAAACCACATGTCATGCACTCATCTTAGATCTGCAAGATTTGTTTTTTTCTTCCAAGTTCCTTTCCCTCCAGCATCCTCACTCTACTCTACACCCCAGCCTCTCTTTCCCAAGGATTTATCAATTTCCCCAGGAATTCTCCAGGCCAGAATACTGGACTGGGTAGCCTTTCCTTTCTCCAGGGAATCTTCCCAACCCAGGAATCAAACCCAGGTCTCCCACATTGCAGGCGGATTCTTTACCAGCTGAGCCACCAAGGAAGCCCAAGAATACTGGGGTAGGCGGCCTATCCCTTCTCCAGCAGATCTTCCCAACCCAGGAATCGAACTGGGGTCTTCTGCATTGCAGGCAGATTCTTTACCAACTGACCTATCAGGGAAGCCCCTCTTTCCCAAGACTTTACACACGTTGCTTCTCCTGGGATGTCCTCTTCTTCCTCCTAATGTGTAACCTGATCAATTTCTGTTCAATATGTAGGACTCAGTTTAGGTGTTATGGCCTTGGACCCTAAAGGCTAGCCCAGGTGTCCTACCCGGGTGCTGCCATAATGCATAACAACTCTTTTATCCAACCACATGGTAAACTCTTGGAGGGCATGTTTACCTGGCTTATCATTGTAATGCTAATGACTAGCAGATGATAGATATGTCAAATATAAGTAGAAACCACTCCATTGTTGTTTCTAAACAATAAAAGTTAGTCCACTTTTAATGTTTAGTTCCCTTCTCCCCACCTTTTATGATCTCATAGGAAAAATAAAGGAATTCAGTTTCCATATTTTCAAATGCACAGTCCCAGCAAGTTAAATTGTATGATGGTGAGGGAATGTGTGAATGAATCTCTCATCCAGGCCACCACATCTCATCAAAGGACACTTTGACCATTGAAAGAAAAAGAAAAGGAGCAATAGAGGGACCACTTTCATCTACTTGGAAGTGAATCTTAGAACATGTTCTCTTCTCTCTTCAACCTCAAATACGAGACAGAAGTTATAATTGCTTGGTAACACTGAGTTGACCACTATTCACCGCATAGCCTTTAATAGAGAAAGGTCGTTTAAAAGGGGAACAATAGGGTCACTTCCCTGCCAACAACTTATAAGAACACAAGATAGACAGCCTCAGTGTCCACCCAGGGTGGAGACAGCTACTCTCATCCAAAGCATTGTCATGAGTTTCTAGTTTATATGGGAGACTGGAGTAGAGGTTATCAAGTGCCACAAATAACATATCACGTATCAGTCCTAGTTAATTCTGAATGTTATTCCATCCATGGTTTCCTGACATTAGAAATATAAATCCAGATGGGTCAAAATTCCCCCAGATAAGTTCACAAGAGCTTAAAACCAGCCCACAATTTGAGACCAGCTCCAACCCAGGACTATTAGCTCTGCATTCCAACTCTATCACTGCCTGAGGGAGCAGAGGTTCTGGAATTTCCAAACCACTCTATGACATGTTTGGAGTCACAACTAACATTGACTGTCCATCCATCTCCTCAAGGATATCATGCTTCACATTCCTCTTTAATTTAATCACTGCTATAAATTCGAGTCTGGCTCCTTGCAGTCATTTTTAGCTCAGCCCTTATCCCCATACTGTCCCCTCATTCTGAACCAAAACTACATCCCTCCCTTCTCTCCAAACTTCCCCCGTGTTCTCTGAAGTCCAGAAAGTTCCACAATATCTTCAGTCATATTGGTGAACTTGCCCTTCAGGTCTTGGCCTTCGAAATCAGACTACCTTCATGGATTCTGCAAACACCACTTCCTCTGGTGGATCAGTCCATGTGGAGGTGATTCTGCCTCCCAGCCCCTCTTCTGCAGGTTAGGAGGGGGAGCTCACAATTTCCATCTTGAGCTGGCTGCTTCCAGACCACTATTCACTGGTTTCTTAGCAGTTAACAGCAGGGGCAAGCGATGTCCAAGTGGAACCTCCTGGGAATCTCTCCTTCTGGGTATAGCTACCAAGCATAGGAATGAAGTGTTTGCAGTGGGTCATTACATGTCCTAGTGGGGGGCATCATTCCTGCTCCTCAGCTCTGGTTCCCAGACTTATTCTGGCTCTGAGAGAAATAGCCCTGTATGTATGAAGTGATCAGATTTCCCAGGTTTTATGCCTGTCATACCGGAAAACTACTAATAGCACCCTTGAACTCTGACACTGTTCTGTCCTTCAGCTGCTCAAACCTGAACTCTTGACAACCACCCTCTGCTCTGACCTCATATATGTTCCTTTCTCCATGTTGACCACCTCAACAAACAGCCCTTCATCCATCTAGTTACTCAAGCTTGAAACTGGGTATCATTCAGATCGTCTCCCTTGCTCCCATTCCCTATAATGTCAAAGTGTTAGCTGCTCAGTCATGTCCAACTCTCTGCCACCCATAGACTTAGGTCAACAGGCTCCTCTGTTCTTGGAATTCTCCAGGCAAGAGTTCTGGAATGGGTTGCCATTCCCTTCTCCAGGGGATTTTCCTGACCCAAGGATTGAATCCGTGTCTGTCTTGTTGCAGGCAGATTTTTTTTCCATCTGAGCTACCAGGAAGCCCAATATTCATCAATAACAAGTTTTAACCCACCCCCTCTCAAATCTCTCACAAAACCCCCTCTTCTTACCTCCCCGGCCACCTACCCAAGCTGTTTCTTTCACTGTATTACTGCAGTGACCCACTATATTACTGCAGTGACCCACTCTTTGCTCTCTCTAATCCCTACATACCATTCTTTTTAATTATCATCATCATTATCATTATTTCACATCCAAGTTATTTACTCTAGGCAACTGAAGAAATCTTCTTGAAAAGACCAATTGCATTGTTAGTCTAATGCCAAAAACTCTTCAAAGGCTCCTCACTGATTTTGAATAAAATCCATATTCCTACAAGAACCTGTAGATCTGGGCCCTGCCTGCCTCTCCGTCTCTCGCCAGTATCCTCGCATCCAACAAGCTCACTCCACACTGGTCTTCTTTCCATTCCTGAATCAGGGGATGTGAGTTCTCTCTAACCTCAGGGTCTCATCACAGATGGTTCCTTTTCTGCAAGTCTCTGGCTACTTGAGGCACCATAACACCCTCCTTCAGGGCTTACTTAGAGAGAAGCCAGTATTCTCTTTGACTGTACAATTTTTTTTTTTCCTTTTAGAGAAATGAGCACAATTTGTAATTTGTTTTTTTCAGAGTCTTATTATGATCTGTGTTCACATTTAAGGGCAAATTCCATGCCAGGGGATTTGTTTGTTGCACTCTCTAGTATTCCAATTATCTCCCCAGAGCCTGACACATAGTAAAGTTTTAATAAATGCCTTTCAAATTCATAAATGCATTTAATAATTACATTAGTACTTGTTAAAAATATACTGTGCATTCAAAATCATCCCAGAAACGTCTACTGAAATCTGTTATGTGCGTAGTGCCATGTACCGTACTGGGCATTGGAGATGCAAGGAGACAAAAGCCTCAGAGGACTCTTGGTCAAAGAGGGCACTGGCCAGTGAGCTGGAAAGTCTCATGAGAGGAAAAACTCAGGTTTTCAGCCAGCCCAGGGGAGCAGCCACCTTTCTCTTGGGGGCCCAGAAAAGGCTTCCCAGAAGAAAAAATATCTCAGGTTCATCCTCTCAGGCAGGAACGGGTACATAATTAGCAAGGTGCAGAGCTTCCCTGGTGGCTCAAATGGTAAAGAATCTGCCTGCAGTGCAGGAGATCTGAGGTTCAATCCCTGGGTTGGGAAGATCCCCTGGAGAAGGGAATGGCAACCCACCCCAGTATTCTTGCCTGGAGAATTCTGTGGACAGAGGAGCCGGGCGGGCCACAGTCCATGGGGTTGCAGAGTCAGACACGAATGAAGCGACTAACACTTTCACTTCAGTGTGAAATGAAGTGAGGTACCTTGTTCAAAAATTAAGAATTTCAAGATGGCGACTGAAGACTATTAAACTGACTGTGAGGGCTTTCTGAGCCCAGGCCCCATGTGACAGCACACATCAAATGCCCCTGAAGGTGGCCCGCTCAGCATCCTGAGGACAGGAGTGAGAGTGCTTGTAAACAAGCTTCAAACAACAACACTGCCTAAGACTTTAGAGCAAGAAAGACCCTTATTGGTCCAACCTTTCATTTGAAAGAAGTAATACATTCCCTTCTCATTTTCAAGTTGTTTTCTGAAGCTCAGAGAAGGTAAAATTTCCACCATCTCAAAAGACGGCACTAACATCAGGGTATTAGAGACAGGATTCCACCAGGACAAAATATTTCTCAAGGGAAGGACAGATGGTACTCTCTCCCTTTCTCGTTCAAAGCCAGCACCTCATGAACAGTCACCTCACCTGACTGTTTTTGACTGGGGCCAGCCAGGTGAACAAGCACCGGGGTGCTGCCTACCTGGTGGCTGCTAGGAGGCATTCCCCAGGGACCGGTGAGACTAGCAGAATTTGCCTCCAGCAAAAGCGTTGGCAGCTTTTGCCTTTGTTCACTTGATGTTCTCCCTCCATCTCGAGGACCCTCAGCAAGACCTTGGGTGGTAAGAGGCTCAGGGCCTTTGGTGAGGACCTTTGAGTGTTTTAAAGACTGAATGGAGCCCGTTATGGTGGACTGCAGGCATTTACAGGTTGGTGGAAAACACGTCTGGTTCCAGAAGTCTTCCAGCACCCAATCCCGCTGCAGAGGCAGCCTGCCACTGCCCACATCCCCAGGTGTACCTGCCTCCAGAGGCTACACTGATACCAACCTATCTCCTCAGAAGACTTGCCCTGAACTCTTTGGACACACCTGGACTCAGCTGAATAAGACCAACCAGTGTGAACCAAACAAGCCAGTACACGTCCCTGGAAAGACAGAGCTGGAGCTTAACTAGACGCTGCCAGGCAACTCAGGCTACCTCTTCCTCTGTGGGAGCAACATATGACTCTCAGAGGAAAAGCAGCTGCGGCCTGATTGCTGAGACTCTGAGCAGATGCCTGTGTTTGTCAGGCAGCTTCAGGATTCTTTGGGGTGTCAAGCAGGATGAGAATACGCTGTGACTCTGGTTTAGTTTAATGGAGACACAAGAGCTTTAAGCTTCAGGCATGTGTTAGGTATGTGTTTAAAGTTACTGTCACACCCAAAAGTTAGTGCCAGGAAGGAAACGTCACATTTTCCATGCCCTGCAGCTTCTTTGCCTTACGATCATCCCTGACTCACTACTTCTTGCCAAGGAAAGCCAGCACCTTCTAAACTCATTTGTACAAGACAGAAGCTCACTTGTGACATGTTCAGTCATTCAGTTGTGTTTGACTCTTTGAGACCCCTTGGACTGTAGCCTGCCAGGCTCCTCTGTCCATGGGATTTTCCATGGACAAGAATATTCTTCCATAGCAAGAATACTGGAGCAAATTGCCATTTCCTCCTCCAGGGGATCTCCCCGACCCAGGGATCAAACCCTGTCTCCTGTGTCTCCTACTTTGGTGGGCAGATTCTTTTCCACTGTGCCACCTGGAAAGCCTTCATCTGTGACAGAAGTTTGGTGAATGCATGGATAAATGAGTGAACTAGCACATGAATTAATGAATTCACACCACTGGGCTTGGCCACCACCAGATGGAAGCAGATTGTGGTGTTGACTATCAAGAAGCATGTTAGATTGCTCCAGTGTGGTACCATTCTGAGTACAGGAAGGTTCAACTCTTTTACAAGTGCTAACTAGATTGCTCACATTTTTCATAGTAGTAGACTTCTGAAGTCTATAATGTAGTACATACATTTAGGAAGAGGAATGCTTTAATTAACATATTTATCTATTTTATTAACAATGATATAATGTGTAAAATGCCCTGGGATTCACTGAGATGAAAGCAAGCAATATAAACGTGAGATATTATTATGCTTCTTATAATTACAGCATGTGTATACACAGCTCATTATGAGTGCCTGTCAAACAAAGTACCCTGTCATGCTGCTGTCACAAAAGGCGATTGTTGGAAGGGTTCACCAAGGCCAGAGGATACCTTTGTAAGGGATTTGGGTTGGCTCACTGTTTATAGGAACATTTTGATGTGAGTCACATGCTTCAAATTCCATTGGCCCAGACTTGAACATGGATTAATTTTTAACAAGTTCAAAGAATAAAAACCAGCTCTTCCTCAACTTCCCCACAATATATTCATCACATCTCCTGATGCAGTGAGCACTCATAGCATGAGAAAGTTCTCCATCTTTCTTGTGTGCAGCCTGAGTCATTTCAAAGCTGGGGAATGAGGGTGGAGGTGGGGGCGATGGGGAGGGCAATAGGTTCTTTTCATTTCTTATGATTCTATGGACCTAGTCTTGCGCTGACTCTTAACATGAATTTTCCAGAAGCCTATACATCCTCCAATAGAGCAAAAATTGATTTGTAGGGGAGCAAGGTAACTCTTAACCTTTTTATATATAAAGCACAGATATTCATATATTGCAATAAGAATAACTCTAATGTTTCTGCAATATGAAAATTTCATGGAGGAAATTAGGGAAAAGTGTCTAAAATGGTTCCTTCAGTTCAGATCAGTCACTCAGTCATGTCTGACTCTTTGCAACCCCATGGACTGCAGCACACCAGACTTCCCTGTCCAGCTCCAACCCCTGGAGCTTGCTCTAACTCATGTCCATTGAGTCGGTGATGTCATCCAACCATCTGATCCTCTGTTGTCCCCTTCTCCTCCTGCCTTCAATCTTTCCCAGCATCAGGGTCTTTTCAAATGAGTCAGCTCTTCATATCAGGTAGCCAACGTATTGTAGCTTCAGCTTCAGCATCAGTCCTTCCAATAAATATTCAGGATTGATTTCCTTTAGGATTGACAGGTTTGATCTCCTTGTAGTCCAAGGGACTCTCAAGAATCTTCTCCAACACCACAGGTCAAAAGTATCCATTCTTCAGTGCTCAGCTTTCTTTATGGTCCAACTCTCACATCCATACATGACTACTGGAAAAACCATAGCTTTGACTAGATGGACCTTTATTGGCAAAGTAATGTCTCTGCTTTTTCATATGCTGTCTAGGTTGGTCATAGCTTTTCTTCCAAGGAGCAAGCGTCTTTTAATTTCATGGCTGCAGTCACCATTTGCAGTGATTTTGGAGCCAAAGAAAATAGTCTGTCACTGTTTCCATTGTTTCCCCATCTGTTTGCCATGAAGTGATGGGACCAGATGCCATGATCTTCATTTTCTGATTGTTGAGTTTTAAGTCAATTTTTTCACTCCCCTCTTGCACTTTCATCCAAAGGCTCTTTAGTTCCTCTTCGCTTTCTACCATTAGGGTAGTGTCATCTGCTTTTCTGAGGTTATTAATATTTCTCAATGGCTCCTTAGGGGACTAATAATGAAAAAAAAAAAAAAAAAAGAAAGCTGAGAAACACTGCTTTTGCTCTCTGAGAAGAGTTTAACAGGTGGGAGGCAATCTTCATGGTCACCTTGGAACTCTGGGAAGAGATAGAGCCTCCTAGGAAACCGTCTTCCCACCTTTTAATGGAAACTTGGCATTGCACAGCTATGGACTTTCTCTTGTGACCTAAGTTTTGAATCCTTGCCAAAGTGCAGATATCTCTGGGTGAAGTAATACTTTAAATTTTATCATCTACTTATATCTTGGCATAAGGATTTAGCAATTTCTCCTCTGACATCAAATTTTAATAGGAGAGGCTATGGTACTTGACAGAATAAAAGCAGTACAGTTGAAGGATGTGAGTACATATGAAAAAGGAAAAGATTAAAATATAATTGAGCCAGTTACAGAGCTCAGTCTACCATCTCAGTGTTCAAGAAATGCGTTTATTTTATAGAATGCCATATAACTTTTTAAAGATTTTGTTCTGCTGAGGTATCAAGAAAAAAGTCACAATAAATTCAGTGTTACCTTTCCTTTAGCTCAGATGGTGAATCTTCCTGCAACGCAGGAGACCTGAATTTGATCCCTGGGTCAGGAAGATCCCTTGGAGAAGGAAATGGCAATCCACTCCAGTATTCTTGCCTGGAGAATTCCATGGACAGAGGAACCTGGTGGGCTACAGTCCATGGGGTTGCAAAAAGTCAGACGTGACTAAGTGACTAACACACACAGACTCCATTTCCTGGAGCTGGACTTGAGTTCCATGGTAGCGGTGGAGGCCTGAGTGATGGTGGATCATGCTGAGAGAGGTTTTCAACATGATCCATCATCTCATCTGAGCTTGGTCATCAGTAACTGAGGGTCACCCCTGTCGGGTCCTTCATGTTGACCACCTACATGCTGGGAACTTGGTGAGGTGCTCTGGCTCCACTGGTCCAGGCGTATCACAGTCTCTTGGATTTGCTTCCTCTCTAGCGTTATACCCAGGAAAGGGCATAGGTCTTTTCTAATTCCCAGTACCATCCTGCAGGAGACTTGGTTTGTCAGGGATGGAGCAGGAGAGGTTTAAAAGCATCTAAGCTCTCATCACATCTGCTGCAACTTCCCTCCTTCCTGCAGCCCAGAGAGTGCCTGTCATGTCTCCAGGCTGAGGCACTCCCTCAGCAAATATTCTTCCAGATCCATTGCTAGTGCACGGCTGTCCTTTCTGGCTGCAAGAAGGCCTGGGCTGTTGTGACTCAAAAGCCATGAGGTGACTCCTCTTTCCTCTGTTCTCTCACACCTGCCTTGAGGCCGTGTGTGCAGAAATGCCAAGCTGACAGGACAGGGGCCAGCCAAGAGGAAAAAGGAAGTGCCGGGGGAGCAAAATTCAGTTACTATTGCAAAACATTTTACCACCTTAAAAAAAGCACCATTTTCACAATTTGGAGGTTGACCTACCACTGAGCACTGTGGTAGATATTTCCATTCTAGGATATATTTAGAGAAATCGCTGTGCATTTCAGTTATACAAGTGTATCTTTCATGACACCAACCTAGTGAAAGCCATCTCACCTTTCTGCTCAAAAGCACTCCTGAGATTTTCATAAGGTAGATTGTCCCATGTTTCAACTAGGGTAAAATAATAAAATTCTGAGTTTTGCTCCCAAGGTGACATTGGCATAAAAAAAAATCATACAGGTGACAACACATAACGGTTTTAAAAGTCATAATTATTTGGGTGTGAAATAAATGCTGTTGAAATGAATTATTTCAGGTCTGATAAGAACAAACTAACCTGAGATGTTGCTTTAACATCAAAGCAGGTTGAAAGTGAAATAGTCAAATTGTTAGTTGTTCAGTCACGTCCAACTCTTTGCGACCCCATAGACTGTAGCCTGCCAGTCTCCTCTGTCCATGGGATTTTCCAAGCAAGAATATCGGAGCGGGTTGCCATTTCCTTCTTCAGGGGATCTTCCTAACCCAGGGATCGAAGCTGTCTACTGCATTGCAGGCAGACTCTTTACTGTCTGACTTTATTTGAAGTCAAAGCAGGTTAAAGAAATTACAAAGCCTTCCTAGTGGTTCAAATATGTAGCATGTTGATCATTTTACCACAGAAGCTTCTGATGCTGCTTGTGCCGGGTCAAGAGATGAAGGGCAGAATCTGAAGAAGCAGCAGCCATAAAACCAAAGTCTGCAACATATAAGCCGAGCTAGACTAAATTAGTGTTATGCATGTGCAGGAGTGTTTGTTGTTGCTATGTATATTGTCATCATGGGATAAATCTGACTTTCACACGGTACTCCCAGTTCACTTGGTGAAATTTTTCCCTCCTTGAAGTGATAATTCAGATATGAAATTTATCCTTGTGCTTTCTATAGTTTGCTCTCTCACATTCACAATCCACATGTGCACCAGAGGATTTCAGGCAATTTCTGGCATGTCATCTCATTCCACCTTTTGGAGACTTTGATGGGGAGATGGGAGGTGAACAGATAGAGTGATGAACATTGGATTTAAATAGAGGTACACATTAAGATGGGCTTCACTACAGCTCAGTAGTAAAGAATCCACCTGCCAATGTAAGAGACACAAGAGACGTGGGTTCGATTCCTAGGTAGGGAAGATCCCCCGGAGGAGGAAATATCAACCCACTCCAGTGTTCTTGCCTAGGAAATCCCATGAAGAGAGGAGCCTGGCAGGCTACCGTCCACAGAGTAGCAGAAAGTTGGACATGACTGAGCATGCATGCAAACATTGAGGTACATTTTATTCCATGGTTGCATTAGGAATCAGAGCACAACCTTTTTTGGTTAATCTTCCTTTACCTATCACTCTTCAATCCCACAGTCCTAAATGAAGAGATTTTCTGAGTCTTTGTTTCTATCTTAGAACTTGTCTGGTTCCAAACAGAGAAACAAAACAACCAAACCAAAAAACAAATCCAGGAGACAAAAAGAAACCCAACCATTTACCAGACAAATGATTTTCAAAGTTTAGCTTTCAGAATGTGTTGTCAAGCTCACTGTTCTTCCCACTAAGATGGAATGACAATGCAGTGCTTGGAAATGCTGGCTAAAACAAGCATGTCATCCTGAGTTTCAAAGAAAGCAAAGACACTAGAGAAGCCTCACCAAGTTTTAACATGTGGAAACAGCAATGCCTTGAACCAGATCCTCAGAGGTTACAGGGAATAAAGCAACGGAACAGCTCATTTCCATGTGACAAACCAGCCCTGGGAACTCAGATAAGGCCTTAGTTTTATAAATACTACAAATCCGTTTTCTGTTTTCCTGAAAGTCCTGGCAAAGATTCAAAGCCAACGCATGAAACAGACAGGAGGCCTGTTTCTGGCCAAAGTCTGTGACAGCAGAGCCTCTGACTCCAGGCAACATGAACAATAAGCATCTTCTTTCTGGGTGTTGACTGAGTTCTCCCATGGAGCCATTGTATGTAAAATAATTTCTAGTAACTAGCTTCACTGACTCCACTAGTGGGTATGATAATAGTAACATTTAGTAACATTAAATGTTAGTAATAGCTAACATTTATTGTTTATTATATGCTAAGTATTGTTTTAGACATTTTACATCATCATCTCCCCTAATATTTGCAATAACCCTATGAGATGATATCATTACTGGCCCTGTTTCTTGATACAGCAAATGAGGCCCAAAGAAGTTAAGTAATTTTTGTTCAGGATCCTATGGCTACTAAATAGTATAGCTGAATTGGACTCCAGGTCCCACACTCTCATCCCTACAGCATATTGCATTGATGGTGATAGCAGATATTATTATCCTCCTCTTTGTGTGTTTCAAACATAACATAACTAAATAGGTTTTTAAAAAGTACAATTACTGGTAGGAATAGTACAGTACAAATAGTACAGTACCTATTACTGGTAGGAATAATTATTCTTCCCTAGATGCTAATCTGAATGTGACAGGCTAATAGGTAAGAAGCAAAATGTCAACTTGTGGCATATTTTGAGGATACCTTAAATATCTTTGAATCATTGTTGAAAATCAATGTTAAAATTTGAGGGGGGAAAAGCAAGGTAAAACAGTTGCCAAACTTTTCTCTAGAGAATACAAGTGAAGTGAAAGTGAAAGTCGCTCAGTATCCCACTGCGACTCCATGGACTGTAGCCCACTAGGCTCCTCTGTCCATGGAATTCTCTAGGCAAGAATACTGGAGTGGGTAACCGTTCCCTTCCCCAGGGAAGCTTCCCAACCCAGGGATCAAATCCAGGTCTCCTACATTGCAGGTTGATTTTTTACCATCTGAGCCACCAGGGAAGCCCAGAGAATAAAATCATTCAGTCAGAGTAAAATTTTCAAAGGGTTGAAAAACATGACTCTCATACAACTATAAAATGAAGATGTCAACTTCACTGACTAATGAATGAGGGAACCAGTAAGATATTAAAACTGGTCCAAAGGGCATTCAGAAAGCTGTGTATACATAGGTGATTTAATAAATTACAGGGTTAGATATAAAGCTGGTTAATGTTGAGTTTAAATGTAATGTTTGGGGATATCAAAAAGCAAGAGAGTTCCAGAAAAACATCTATTTCTGCTTTATTGACTATGCCAAAGCCTTTGACTCTGTGGATCACAACAAACTGTGGAAAATTCTGAAAGAGATGAGAGTACCAGACCACCTGACCTGCCTCTTGAGAAACCTATATGCAGATCAGGAAGCAACAGTTAGAACTGGACATGGAACAACAGACTGTTTCCAAATAGGAAAAGGAGTACATCGAGGCTGTATATTGCACTCTGCTTATTTAACTTATATTCAGAGTACATCATGAGAAACGCTGGGCTGGAGAAGCACAAGCTGGAATCAAGACTGCCGGGAGATATATCAATAACCTCAGATATGCAGATGACACCACTTATGGCAGAGAGTGAAGAGGAACTAAAAAACCTCTTGATGAAAGTGAAAGAGGAGAGTGAAAAAGTTGGCTTAAAGCTCAACATTCAGAAAACTAAGATCTTGGTATCTGGTCCCATCACCTCATGGGAAATAGATGGGGAAACAGTGGAAACAGTGTCAAACTTTATTTTTTTGGACTCCAAAATCGCTACAGATGGTGATTGCAGCCATGAAATTAAAAGACGCTTACTCCTTGGAAGGAAAGTTATGACCAACCTAGACAGCATATTAAAAAGCAGAGACATTGCTTTGCCAACAAAGGTCCGTCTAGTCAAGGCTGTGGTTTTTCCAGTGGTCATGTATTGATGTGAGAGTTGGACTGTGAAGAAAGCTGAGCACTGAAAAATTGATGGTTTTGAACTGTGATGTTGGAGAAGATTCTTGAGAGTCCCTTGGACTGCAAGGAGATCCAACCAGTCCATCCTAAAGGAGATCAGTCCTGGGTGTTCATTGGAAGGACTGATGCTGAAGCTGAAACTCCAGTACTTTGGCCACCTCATGTGAAGGGTTGACTTATTGGAAAAGACCCTGATCCTGGGAAAGATTGAGGGCAGGAGAAGAAGGGGACGCCAGACGATGAGATGGTTGGATGGCATCACCAACTCGATGGACCTGGATTTGGGTGGACTACGGGAGTTGGTGATGGACAGGGAGGCCTGGCGTGCTGCAGTTCATGCAGTTGCCAAGAGTCGGACACAACTAAGAGACTCAGCTGAACTGAACTGATTCCACTAGAGAGAAATTATTTATAACTTTACTCAGCCAAAATTTACAAGTTGATCTCTGTCCTTGTAAAGATATAAATTAAATCAGCCAATAGAAAGCCAATCTTAGAACTGCAATGGAAAAAAAGAGAAACCTACCTACTATTCTTTTTTATCTATTTTTAAGTTCAAATAATTTTTCTGAAAATCCTTAGTAAGTTAGGGAAACAAAACCTTGACTCTAGCCAGCTCAAAATGGGCAAAAAAAGAAAAATCATGCAGAGTTGGTAGGAAATATGTTTTAAAGTTTAATAATAAAAAATACATTCTGTTCTCTAATGATCAAAAAAAAAAAAAAGATGAATTACCCACTGGGAAATGAGGAGTGGAGTAGGAAAACAGTAAAGAGAAAGGAAGAGCAAAAATCTTAGTGCTTACTTTTGCTTTCATACAAACTATAAAGGATAGTGAGCTCATTTTATAGGCAAAGTCGTCAGTAATCAAATTTTAAAATGCCATGGGGCAGATTATAAGAAGTCAGTATGCTGTCAGTATATGTCCTCTATCTTCTTTTTAAGTCTCTTAGTTACTCCTCAAATGCCATCCTATTCTTTGATCAAATTAACCCTGTGAGGGACTTCCCTGGTGGTCCAGTGGTTGAGAATCAGCCTTCCAATGCAGGGAATGAGGGTTCGAACCCTGGTCAGGAAAGATTCCACCTGCCTTGGGGCAATTAAGCCCTCATCCCAGGACTAGAAAACCCTAGTACCACAACAAGAGAAGCCCACAGGTACCACAACTAGGAAGAGCCTGCACTGCAAAAACAACACCCCCCCCCCCCCCAAATTGTTTAAAAACCCACAGAAACACAAAGTAAGTCTGAACATGAAATTAAATTGGTTAGTTTATCTGGAGCAGTGTAATCTGATAATGATCCAAATCTGTTTAACTTGAACTAGTTCTCACTGTTGTTTGTGTTACAGGTTAAGAAGAAATGTCAGGCTCTTCAGGAAGTAATTAAATATTTGCTAATTCTACGGGCTTAACGTAACAGACTCCTGCAGTTGATACTTAATTTGTGTTGACATTTTCTGAGCATTCCAGGAGATTTTTGAAGCAGGACTTTTAAGATAACAGTTGCTTATTCCTATCCTCGTAACTGTGACTTATGTACATTGGACTGTTTTTTATTCAAATTGATAAATACAGTAGTGTTCCTTTTTTTTCCCCTCCTACACAAATGAAATGCCAACTCTTCCCTTCCAGGAAAATAAAAACCAAATATCCTACTTCAGAAAACTACAACTGGATTAATTTCCCATTGAACAAGGTTAACTATATAATTTTTAGCCTATTCTAAAATAACTTGATGACTTCCATGGTGGCTCAGCTGGTAAAGAATCTGCCTGCAATGCGGGAGGCCTGGGTTCAATCCCTGGATTGGGAAGATACCCTGGAGAAGGGAATGGCTACCCACTCCAGTATTCTGGCCTGGAGAATTCCATGGACTGTATAGTCATGGGGTCGCAAAGAGTCAGACACAACTGAGCAACTTTCACTTTCAGAATAACTTGACACCAAACCCTTGCCTTCGTTGTCTGTTACAAGCATCTGTCCCTCTCCCAATTCTACGAGATCTGGAAGATAAGCTTGGAAAAGAAACATGGCTTATCAAGTCAGCAGCATTTGTGCCATTTCAATAGGAAAGCATGAGTTAATAGTGCTTATCTGTATAAGATTTTAAGGCAGTTTTTTGTTTTTTATACTGAAATATTTGAAAAAGTTTTATAATGGATATTTAGCATTCCTATAATGGGAAAATAAGTCCATACAGCCATTTTCACTTATTTATTCTTTATTAACTTGAATTATTTTTTTATAATTGACTTTTTTCAGAGCAGTTTAAGATTCATGGGAACACTAAAAGTATTGCTATTTCTCATATAGCCCCTGCACAGCCTTTCCCATTATGAACATCTTCACCAGGTCATACATTTGTACAGTATAGTCACCCAAAGTCCATAGTTTACATTATGATTCACTGTTGATTTTGTACATTCTACAACTCTGCACAAATGTGTGATGACATGTATCCATCATTATGATATCACAGAGAGTATTTTTACTGCCTTAAAATTCTCTGTGCTCTGTCTATTCTAATGTCACCACCCCGAATCCCTGGAAGCCACTGATTTTTTTTACTGTCTCCATAGCTTTGCCTTTTCCAAAATAACTTATGGGTGGTATCATACAACATGCAACCTATTCAGGTTGGCATCTTTCACTTAGTAAAATGTATTTAAGTTTCCTCCATGTTTTTTCATGACCTGAGAGCTCATGCTCCTCTGTCCACAGGGTTCTCCAGGCAAGAATACTGAAGTGGGTTGCCTTTGCCCCTCCAGGTGGTTTTCCTGACCCAGGGATGGAACCCACGTCTCTCCTGTCTCCTAGTATTGACAGGCGGGTTCTTTACCACTAGCGCCACTTGGGAAACTCCGTCTCTTTTCAGCATTGAATATACTTCACTGTCTGGATGTACCACAGTTTGTTTATACAGGCACCTACTGAAGTACACCTTGATTACTTCCAAGTTCTGGAAGTTGCGAATAAAGTTGCTATAAAATCCACGTGCAAGTATTTGAATGGTCATACATGTTCAGTATGTTTGGGTAAAACCAAGGAGTGCCATTTCTGGGCCTTATTGTAAGAAAATGTTTAGTTTTCTAAGGAACCATCAAACTGTCTTCCAACTATTTCTTCATACTGTTTTGCATTCCCACTGGCAATGAATGAGCGTTCCTCTTGCCTCTTGTCAACATTTGATATTGTCAGTGTTCCACTGACCGTGTTCCAGATTTTGGTCATTCTAACAGTCTCTCACTGTGGTTTTGATTTGTATTTATTTGATGGCATATGATATGCAACATCTTTTTATATGCTTATTTGCCATCTGTATATCTTCTTTGGTGAGCATCTTTGGCCCATTTTTTAATCAGGTTTCTTGTTTTCATATTGTTGAATTTTAAGTTAATAGTCCAAAATCAGATGGGTCTCTTGTAGATATTTTCTCCCAGTCAGTAGCTTGTATTCTCAATCTCTTGACATTCTCTTTTGCAGAGCAGATGTTTCATTTTTAACAAAGTTCAATTTATTGATTATTTCTTTCATGAATTGTAACTTTGATGTTATATTTGAAAATCCATTGCCAAACCTAAGCTCATCTAGATTTTCTCCTATGTTGTCTTGTAGGTGTTTTATAGTTTCATGTTTTCCATTTTGATCTGTGATCCATTTTGAACTAATTTTTGTAATGAGCAAGTGTAAGGTCTGTGTCTGGACTCATGTGGACATCCACCTGTTACAGCACCACCAGTGAACAGATTTCTTTGCTCTGCTGTGTTGCCCTTGCTCCTTTGTCAAAGATCAGCTGACTATATTTATATGATCGATTTCTGGGCTATCTATTGTGTTATATTCATCTATTTGTCTATGCTTTCACCAATACCACACTATCTTGTTTATTGTAGCTTTATAGTAAGTCCTTGAAGTCAGATAGTGCAGTCCTCCAACTTTGTTCTCCTTCTTCAATATTGTGCTTGCTATTCCGGACTTTTTGTCTTTCTATGTAAAGTTTAGAATCAGTTTGTCAATATCTGCAATTACTTGTTGGGATTTTGATTGGGATTGCATTGAAGCTATAGATAAAGTAGCTACATTTCCCCCGAAATTTGTACTGTGCTGCAGCATTAGTGGAGGCTCTCGATTTTAGTGTAGATTGCTAATGTCACATAATGACATTGGCTATTTAAGGTGTTGCTGCAGTTATTATTGTTGTTAATACTGATAATGATATTAATAATAGTAGGCATTACGGCCTCTTATGTGAGGAAGATATCCTTAATCCCATATGGAGAAACTGAGACACAGAGAAATTAAGCAATTTGCCCAAAGTCAGGCAGCAAGTGTTTGAAGCAGATTTTTAATTCAAATTATTTGAAATCACCATCCTAGTTCACCTTTTCTATTTCTACATCTCTCAGCTAGTAGGGAGGAATCAAAGTGCTGTTTAGGGAGCTCACCCTGTCCCGCATGAAAGGGCAATCTGACACATTTACTGGCATCTGAAACTAACAAGGGAGAAGCAGCAAGTGTGAGTTTTTAGAATTCCTGTGCTTTATCCACAGATTCTCAAAGGCACCTGACCGTGAACTTTACCAACTGAATACTTAAGTCAATTTCTTATACTAGACTGAAAAGTAGGAATATATAGGATGAATATACAAAGATGGATCCACTGTGGTCCCTAATGGTAGCGTAAGCTGTTCAAAAGTACCATCCCCTTCCCCCAGGCAAGGTTCCTCCTGGCCTAGGTTTCTCAGTGAAATATAACTAAACCCTGATCAAAGAGTTGGAATCAGAAATTTCACCATAGAAGCCTTGAAGCATTTAATCAATGAGCAGATATTTTAAATGAGTGTCTCTCTTAAATGGGAAGTTAAGCATTTTTCTTAGGTGGAAGTTGAGGAAAAATTCAAGAAATTAGCAAAACCCAAGAGCTAATGAGGAATTTAAAGAGTCTAATCCATGGGACACCATACTTTTGAGAATCAGACTTTTTCAAAAGCAGAAGAGTCTGTTTTCTGTGGATAAGACAACTTCAGAGACCGCATGTGAACCTAGGACCAGTACTTAAGAGATACTTGGGTTTGGGAAAAGACCAACACACTCAGAGAAAAGTGGTATTGGTTATAAAAATATAGTTAAGGGGAGAGGAAGATAGTAAAGTAAGGCAAAATCTTGAGGAAGATAGAATTTAAGGTGTGTGTCTGTGTGTGTGTATGGAGAGAGAGAAAAAGAGAGAGAACAGGTAAGCTTACTGTGTGCTGGATACTATGCTCGGTGCTGGGAGATGAGAGAGTTCTAAGAGTCCAGGATGACACCCAGGTTTCTGAAAAAAGGATTGGATTAAGACGCCATCAATGAGAGACTTCCCTGGCAGTCCAGTGGTTAAGACTCAGGGATTCCACTTTAGAGACACGGGTATCAACCCTGGTCAGGGAACTGAGATCCCACATGCAGCATGGCACAGTAAAAAAAATAAATAATAATAAAGATGTCATCATTGAAGTGAAGCAGTCTTGGGAAGCAGTTTCCAGAGGCAGCTCTTATTAAGAAAAATGTGGGGGTGATTTTTCAGATGCAAAGAGTAAAGAATACATATTTTGTTATTTTATTATATTTAAAATTTTTTTTGCAGTAGATCCTTGTTGGTTATATATTTTAAACATGGCAGTGAGTACACATAAATCCCAAACTCCCAAGAGTATGTTTTTTTAAGAGAGGAAAATCTTAAGGATTTGACAGCTACTGAGCTAAGCTACCAGTCTATTCAGGAGACCTAGAGAGGAGCTCAAGAGGCAGAGATAAGATTTGGCATTGTGTTTAGGCCCTGACAATTTATTATGCTGAAATTGAACAAAACTGTTTTCTAAGCCATCACCCTGGAAGTTTTTTACTTCAGAATGGCAGTCATTGATGTTTTTGATGGCCACAACTAGCAGGGTTGACTGCAGAGGGTACCTACATCACTCCAATATCATAGATGAGACAACCAAGGCAGGAAAAGTCAAATGATCATGAGAGCTGACAGCAGACCATGTAAGAGTCTATGGCTAGACAGAATCTCATCTCAGAGACATCCTTTCAGAAAACTTTGCACTAGAAATTGTCCAAGTTTGGTACGATGTGGAAAAGGCAAGCTACCCTGGTCATGTAAAGTTGCATGTAAAGAGCTTCTATATAGTAGTGAATATGTGACAACCAAAAATTCACCAACAGAGTGATGTTTTAAAAGCCTGATAAACCTTGATTATATTCCTTACTCTGGATTAATAGTCATCCCTTCCCTCTGGCCTTTTCTCTCTTTCCCTCTTCCACCATTTCTCACTCTCCTCCATTACTACTTTTATTCCTATGCTCATGCCCTCTCAATTTTGAAAGTTAAAGCTCATTTACTTCCATAGTGAATAAGCAGACATATTAAATATTCCCAGGGTAGCAATTCACTCCATTTGATCAGGTGTAAAATGTCTGGAATCCAGACTAGCCTTGCAGCTTTGGAAAAAAATTTCCAAGAAACCCTGACTCAGTGTTTAAAAGCTAATGCATTTGAGCATTCCTCTGGATTATGAAAATGGAAATAATCCTGTACCCCAGGGAGTAAAGAGGAGCCAGAAGATCCTCACCAATTGATGAAGCTATCTGCAAGGTACACTCACAATTATGCATGTGATCCTGTTGATGGAATTTTGGGTGATTTTCTGAATGGAGGCTGAAGCCTTGCCTGGAAGCCTCTTGCTTTTATCCCTATGGATGAGCACCTGCAAATACACAGCACAAGGCCTTCTTCCTCAGCACTAAAGCTCTAGTTTGAAACAAAGACTGGAAAATAGAGGTTTGTGCTCTCAGCCTGGGGGACTTCTAGGAGAGTGTTCTGTTTGGAGTGGTGCTAGCCTGGGGTCCAGTGGGGATGAAGTGCTCTATGAAGCGTATGTAGGTCAAGCATAGTGGGGACCTGTGGGCAAAGCTGCTGAAAGTCGGAGTGATCATATCAAGGATCATGTCCAAAGGCAAGCTGGGGCTTGTTAAAAACTTGGGCAGTTTGAGACAGAAACTCAACAAGAAGCCATCCCAATCTGAAGGCAGTCTGAGACTGGGAAGACCAGGTCGGGGGCAAGTCACTCAGCTGATCTCAGAAACCATCTTCAGTGTTCTGCGCAGCATGTGTGCCCATGGTTTGGGTGCCTCCATGAATGTTTTGTTTTTGTTTTCTAAGTTGATTGCTTTTGTCTCACTCTTAGTGGAGCCAGCTATTCTCAAAGATCCAGGTCTATTTATGCATGCAGAAAGGATTGCCTGAGTGACCTTGACCTTGATACTTCTTTCTATTTGGGTCTAAAGAAGAAAAAGGAGAAAGGAGGTGAACCTTTAAATTGCTCACTACATTTCAGGTTTCTTCTCAAGCATTTCCTCATAAATTCTTATCTTTAGAAACTGGAAAGTAAGTATTCTTATCCCTGCTTCAACACATGATGAAGCTGAGGATTACAGAGTTTAAATAAGTAGGCAAAAGTCAACAGCTCGTAAGTGGAAATTCCAGAATCTAAAAACAGCAATGTGTTCCAAAGGTCATGTTTTGTGACATGTGTCTACATCTTCTGGAACAGTGGTTTCAAACAGCATGGTCTCAGTACCCTTTTTACATTCTTAAAAATTTTTGAGAAAACCTTTTGTTTATGTGAGTTGTATATATACACATAAATATTTCTCATATTAGAAATTAAAATAGCGAATTTTTAAAATATTTTATTTATTTGGTTAAAGTAATAAAGCTATTACATGTTAACAAACATTTTTGTGAAAAATGATTATATTTTCTTAAGCAAAAAAAGATGTAGCATTATGCATTTTTGCAAGTTGTTTTAATGTCTGGTTTATGGGAAGATGGCTGAAATTTAATATCTGCTTCTGCATTTATTCTGCTGTGATATGTTGTTCAGGTTGAAGTATGTGCAGAAAATTCAGCTTCATGCAGATGTTTAGTTGTAAAGGAAAGAGTATTGAAATAGCCTTGTTAGAGAATTTGGGGTATTTTTCTTGATAAATATTGCAATGTAGGCTCTGAAACCATATCAAAGAAGGTTCCACACTCCATTTAAAATCTTTTTAAATTAAAAAAGGTTTAAAATCTTTTTTTAATTTAAAATCTTTTTTAAAAGCCTCTTGTAGTGCTTTAGTCATTTGAAAGTACAGATTTAGTAATTCACACTGATGGCAACATTCCTAATGGCAGCACACTGTATTACCCACCACCAGAAAGTCACAATGATTAATACCAATTCTGGTCTCTAGAAAAAGTGTTAATAATTGGAATGCTGTGAAGCTCAAGATGCCAGATACCAGTTTTCCAAAATTCAGTTTTGACTTGAAAGGTCAAATTTTACCACTGGCAACAAACACTGTCAGTTTTTCTTGCAGTGAGAGTTTCACTTCTTTCATTTTTGAGAACAAGCCAGATCTCCAAGTCTGAATAACCATTGTTTGTCTGTCAGTTTTCCCAAGGGAAAAAAATGATGTCCCTCTCCTTAAAAAAAAATCTAAGTCACCTCACAGCTCAGTCATGCAGGTACTTTTCCTTAAAACAGCCATCACCCTCAAGCAAGACTGCAGAAGGTGTACTCCTTTACCTGAACTTCGGTCGTGTCACAGAGAATATTAAAAAGTACATGCTGCCGAGTCAAGATCTTCAAAATGAATGATTTCTGTGGCTTTACGAAGGGCATTCTTGAGTGAAACCGGTATTTTATTTCCTTTTAATTTTACTATAAACAAAATAACCACTAGTTCAGTTTGTTGCACCATCCTTATTCATTGTAAAGCATGCTGTTGCTTTTGCCCTGTCAGTGCAAATGTTAATACAGTAAAAAGGCATATAAAACCTCAGTGTTATTATTATTACCATTGGTTAGATGTTGTGAACCCACTGAAATGGTCTTGGGGATCCCCAAGGGGTATGTGGACTATACTTGGAGAAACTTTATTCTAGAAGAAGTGGATGAGGTCCTGGAGTGTGTCAAGGCTCTTTCCTCCTTGGGGCCTGCAATCCGATGTGACCCAGAGGCAGGCTGGAAGCCTGAGCGGGACTCAGAATCTGAGCAGAATTCCCATCAGGCTTTGTTCCGAGAGACTTCCTCTTCTCAGATTACATCCCTTTCTGCCCTTGTGGAATTTACATCTTCGTGAGGAAAGATAGCCAATGGGCAAAAATGAGTAAGTCAATTATATCATATAACTGAAGTGAAGAAAAATAAAATAGAGAAAGGGACTGAGGTGGTGAGAAGTTTTTGTACTTAAGGTGGAGTCACCACAGACCTACTGCAGGGTCTAGTTTGACTCTAACCATGTGATAAGGCAACAATTATTCTCATTTTAGAAATGAGAAAATGTTACGCCAAAATAGGGTTCATATCTCATTGAGCATCAAGTTAATAGACATAAACAAGCCAAAGATCAGGAGAAGGAAGGATTTATTGTCATTTGCAACAAGTAAGGAGACTACCAGGGATCTTTCCCAAATAATGTCTCCCCAAACAGCAAAATTGGGTAAGTTTTAAGCTAAGGGTACCTGCATATTCATGAAAGGGCTTGAGCAGAGAATTCACCATAAAATTGGGGCCAAGGTCGACAGAGTCCAAGTCTTGATTGATTGAAGTCAGGAGAGTTAGTATCATCATTCAGTCCTCTACCTGGGGGTGGGGACATGGGGTGGGGCTTAGTTCTTGCGAACTCAAGACGTATTATTATGTATAATATATCCCTTGAGGAGGAAATAGGACTCTGCTCTATCACTGCACTGTCTTTGCTCTTTTCCAGCTTTCCTTTGTTCCCTTAAGATCATTGCTTTCTGAGACCTGTTCAAGGGTGACCATTGTGAACAGGCTTAGATCCCAAAATGGCTTAGGCCTCAAAATGGCTTAGGCCAAAATAGCTTCTCGTATGTGAAGAAAACCATTCCTGGCTCTCTTCCTCTAGGGATCCCCTAACCTATCTGCTTATAGAAATGGAGGCACACCTGGATTAAGTGATTAGTTCAGAATCTCATAGCAAGTAAACAGCAGATCCAGGATTCCAATTCTAAAACCTAACTCTCTCCACTGGCACATTATCCTCACAGGTGTGTAACAGATCTCAGACACCCAGCAACACTTCTAATTTTTTGACCCAACCTGAGACTCCTAAACCTATTTAGGGAAAGGAGATGACAACTTTCCAAATGAAAAAAAAGAAGTGAAAGTGTTAGTAGCTAGTCGTGTCTGACTTTTTTTGACCTTATGGACTGGATCCCAGCAGGCTTGTCTGTCCATGGAATTCTCCAGGTAAGATGACTGGAATGGGGTGCCATTCCCTTCTCCAGGGGATTTTCCAGACTCAGATCTCCTGCACTGCAGGCAGATTCTTAACTGCCTGAGTCAACTGTCTGAACAAATTTAGGGAAAGGAGATAACAACTTTCCAAATGAGAAAAAAAAAAGGGGGTGGGGGTGGGGGAAAGCAAAATAATCTCAGAGGGCATTGAAATGCAAATCTTAGGTATAAACTGGGATTCAGTTCAGTTCAGTCACTCAGTAGTGTCCGACTCTTTGCGACCCCATGAATCACAGCATGCCAGGCCTCCCTGTCCATCACCAACTCCCGGAATTTACTCAAACTCATGTTCATCGCGTCGGTGATGCCATCCAGCCTTCTCATCCTCTGTTGTCCCCTTCTCCTCCTGCCCCCAATCCCTCCCAGCATCAAGGTCTTTTCCAATGAGTCAACTCTTCGCATGAGGTGGCCAAAGTATTGGAGTTTCAGCTTCAGCATCAGTCCTTCCAATGAAAACCCAGGACTGATCTCCTTTAGGATGGACTGGTTGGATCTCCTTGCAGTCCAAGGGACTCTCAAGAGTCTTCTCCAACATCATAGTTCAAAAGCATCAATTTTTTGGTGCTCAGCTTTCTTCACAGTCCAACTCTCACATGCACACATGACCACTGGAAAAACCATAGCCTTGACTGTCACGTATGAATTATTCTTAACAATAATGTTAAGCTCTCCTTGCATGTACACAATTTCCATCATTGCTATTTTATCATCACTGAAGACAGTTTCCTCTCTCTGCCTGGGCTCTGACACCCTATACCAGGTTCCCCTTGCCCTTTGAAATGCCCTTCTCACTGTATTTATGCTCGGACATCTGTGGCTAGACTACCCATCTTCCTGCCTCCTCACCTTCTTGGTCTCCACTACCTTACTGGCTTGCCCCTGTCTCTATTTGGTTAGACACCCCACTCTAGGATATTGTGGCCTCTCTATTTCCTCTGCATATGGACTCCTGCCTGATAGCTTTAGGACTAAATTGTTCAAAAACAAGTGGAAAGGAGAAGGGGCCAAGAAAGATTTCTGACTGTATTTTATATTAACAAAAGTCTCCTATTCTTTATGACCCAAATGGAAATGTACTACTCAAATCAAGATATAAAGATGCAACCCTTCTTCATTGATAGATAATATGAGAATCTTTAAGGCTATCCTTCAATACTCACTACTTCTCTTTTATTCCTCTTACTCTTGATCCACAATGTAATTTGTTAAATGAGGATCAGGGAGAAAGTTTAAATCCCCATGTGCCAGTAATAGTAAAGGAGAGGAAATGTTCAAACCAAATGACATTAAAGAAAGGATAACAATAATACCCCAGCCTTGGGATATTCTGGTATATTCATTTGATTGTCAAGAAGTCAGGCACTGCCTTCTTTGCTCTAAGGCTGTACCAAGTGAACTGTGCTTTTCCTGGGCTCTCCTTGACCTCAGTAGATGATTCTGTTATCTCATAGGCATGGACAAGGGAAGACATTTTTGGATGTGTCAGAGTATTCAGAGATCCCTCTAGGCACTACCAATGCAGATATGTCACCCTCATCAAGGCCTTCAATAAAACCACCCTTCGCCCATCTGAGACATTCCATCTCAAAGCTGAATTCAGAGGAGCTGGCCTGGAGCAGACGGTCAAACAGCTTCCCATTCCTATCAGGTCAAAATCTACACTGTGGGGCCCTTTAACATTGAGTTTGGTCAAATTCAGGCATCAATGAATACCAATCTGGGAACCTAAAAATAAACCCAAAAGAAGAAGCATCAAAGACATCCTGGAAGGTGGAAACATCTAGAGGTGACAGAAGGCAGCGGGATGACTTCTAATGGCCCCATGAAAACCATGAGGAATTCTCAAACTGCCAGGAATGTCATCAAGTACTGTACCACATGGTCATGAATGGGGACAGAATGGAGCGTAGTATGATAGCTCTTCAGTGTTCAAAAAAGAAGTGTGTGTGTGTCTGTGTGTGTGTGTGTGTGTAGAGGAGAGTGCCTCGTGATATCTGCCCTCCGTTGAAAGTTTGATATTCTCTGAGGCCAATGCCAGCAAGAAATGATTTATCAGTACTTCATATCAGTAAATAGTTGATGCCAGATTTTATATGCAATTCTACCTGTCTATAAGGGTGTTCCTTTTATCCCATTATGTGAAATTCTGTATAGCTAAACCACGGTCATAGATTTTCTTCACAAAAACCATGTAAACTCTGGGCTTTTCTTTTGCCAAAGACAGTCACTCAGATTTTAAAAACTTGGTTTGTGTGTTTTAGTCACTCAGTCATGTCTGACTCTTTGCAACTCCATGGACTATAGCCTGTCAGGCTTCTCTGTCCATGGAATTTTCCAGGCAAGGATACTGGAGTGGGTTTCCATTTCCTTCTCCAGGGGATCTTCCTAACCCAAGGATTGAACATAGGTCTCCTGCATTGCAGGTGGATGCTTTACCATCTAAGCTACTAGGGAAGCCCCTGGGGCTCATGTTATAGTCTCCTTTCCCTCTTATTTCTCCTTCTCTGCCAAGATGTCTCAGTCACCAAATCTAGCAGACTCGTTTACAACATCTCTACCATCAACCCTTTAATTTTCTACCGTTGGTTCCTAGTTCAGGCACTAATTGTCTCGCACTGACTCCTTTAATTTAGCTTCACTTTTTAGTAAAATATCTTTTACTTAATGCCTAAACCTTTACATCTATTTATTAGAAAAGTTCTATAAATTGATTATATAACCAATGGGTCATTATGGGTTAATTCTTTAAAGAGTTAGAGTCAATAATTAACATAAAATACCTTCTCCATTATATTGTGAAGTGTCGTGGGCAGTCATATTCTATTGATGGAACCACAATTTATACAAATTAGAAGGAAGCTATAAGACATACATGTATGCCAAGTATTCCTGTTCAGCAGTTTTATTCACCATCTCAGCCAGTCTGCCTGGGTGAACTGAGTCATAAGAGGAGGTGGGAGGTGAGGAAAATTTCCAGTGGTCACTGCTTTTTTTCACATGACCTTGACTCATATATTCATACATGTATTTACAGTTAAAGGCTAGTGTTGTCTATTATAACCAAATTACCATAGTCTTGCTTGAAATTTTTGGCAATATTTATCATGTGCAATTTTAAGATAATAAGTTTTCATTGTGAAATAACACCTTATCTTGTAAAATCTGTGCTAACTTTATAAGCTAAGCAGCAGGTTTGGAAGAACATGCCAAGAGTGAATTCTTGGAGCCAAATGAGGCTATTTCTTCCTTCTTTTCACATAGTGCTGAGCATATCTACACTTAAGAAATATTTAACAGGCAGAAAAAAATTTGCTGATAGATGACACAAAATAGAAGTAAGGGTTTTGTTTTGTTTGTATTATTTTTATTATGAAAATAATACTGAATCATCATTACAACAGAAACAAAATTGAATGGAAATAAATAAACCCATAAGGCACTTTAACTATGTAATAAAAAGTCTTACTCCTAGTTCTGTTATTCCCAGTACCTTTGGAAAAATAACTAATTTACCTTTCCATTTGAATACTAGACTTGATCCTATTTGCCACCAAATATAGTTACAAAATTCTTTATGACCTCTTTGAAAAGTTCTAGTTAGATACAAGAAGTAAAACATCCCAGAGTACCTGAATAGGATGCTCAAATTACTGAAAAAAAAAAAAAGAAAGAAAGAAAGAAAGAAAAAGGGATCATTTGATGCATTTTAAACGTTGTCATCAATGCATTTATAAACAAATCATAATAAATATTTAATATGTTACAGTGGTATTTTGTCACTAGGTACCTAATATTAAAGAAATGTACCCTTTTAGCTTCATTTAAAGTTAAAGACAATACAAAGTATATTGGAAATTTTACATAATCACTTTCATTCTTTTTAAAAAAGCTGTCTTTATAGGTTAGCTAAATGTTTTTGAAGCTTAATTGGTTATTTTAAACATCCAAAATAGAATTGCTTTGGCCTCTATGATGTCTTCTGAGTTTAGTTATCACAATGAGCACAGAGTATAATTTTGTTTTCTATTCTCAAATACCTCTTTCTTTCAGCCTCAGAATAGAAAGTCACAACCCTTAGCTCCAATACCTAATAGAGTAAATATGAGTTCACACAAAGGGTGAGTGGCAAGCTCAGATCTTATAAGCCATATGGAGATTTGATTGGTACCAATGAAACTGTGTGTGTATTATATTTAATTAAATAAAGTTAAATTATGTATGTAGTGTGTGCATAGCAATGGGTACTTCAGAGAAGATGCTCTTAGTAGGAATTAGCTGTGATTGACTATGTTTGCAGAGTACAGCAAGGTTATTAAATAAATAACATAGTATCACATTCCATTTAACACAGATTATATGTGAAATCAGTTGCAGGTTGTGAATGAGATGTGGAAGGCACAAACTGCAATTCTCTTTTCAAAAGTGTGGGAATAAAGAAAAGAGATATGTAATCCTTACTAATAAGCTTGCACTTTTTAGTTATGCTACAGTAAGAGAGAGGAGAAACTGTGTCATTCATTGCTCAAAGCACCCAAATTATAAGGTGTGCCTCTAATCTTCCCTGCTGGTTATGGTTATAAAAGAGACAAGTTACCTTCCAGAGCTCTCCTTCCAGCAGGCAGCAGGGTCCATGCAGAGAGAATTATCACAGAGCAGAACAGACCACAGCACCCCTCATTAATGCATTCCTGTCTGGGAACGTGTAAATGCTTTGGCAGACGAATTCTACACTTCTGCACAACTCATTTACAGAATTTACACTGCAAGGGGATGGTTAAGGAGATGGGCCCTCTTTGCATGGGGGAATCTGATTATACCAAAGGGCCAAAGCATCTTAAAATTCTTTAGTTATCTGCTCACTTGGGAGGAGTTTGTCAAGATGGGCTGTAACAAAATTAGATTCTTTTGTTCATGGAAAATAAAATGGAAGATCTTATTAAGTGACCTCTCAACTTTCCTGAAGCCTGGAAGCCTCAGTGATGGGGTAGGATCCAGTGGAGGACAGAGGGATAGAGGAACTTCACAATCAGTTTTCTGATTGGCGTGCCTCTCTCTTTAATGAGGGAGTAAATCAACCTTATTAGTCTTATTAAATAACACATTTGGTACAAACCTAGGTGTTAGAGAAAAGCAGACTCTGTCAGGACCATATCACAGACATATTTAACATGAAGATCCAGGAGCAGAAGGTCAAGATTTATTCACAACCAGGCATGCTCATGGCTGGCTTCAATTCTGATTGGACAGTATCCTGGCAAAAATCTGTTCTGATTGATTGAGGCTCATGTACCAACTGTAATTATTTTGAACATCACTTCAATGACCCTTAAAGAGGCTGGGAAGTTCACAAAACTCTTAGCTGTAATTATTCTGATTTGAAGACAGAAAGAGAGAGAAGAGAGAGAGAGACAGACAGAGAGACAGAGAGCAAGTTGACCATACATTGTGGACCCAAAATGCGCAAACAATTTATCCATCACTTCTCTGAATAGAATATTAATCATTTTCCTTTAGCTGGAGCCAGAGGCAAGAGGGGGAAGACCTGGGAGAACCATTGTCTATGGATAGGTCCTTCTGAAATATATCTTAAAGAGAAGTCATTCTTGAGTGCTTACTCCTCCTCTCATCTGTAAAGCACTTTCCCTCAGTTTAGTTCTAGTTCTAATCCTTTGCCCCTTATCATAAGCTAATTTTTGCATTTGGTCATAGTTTTACAACTGCGTATGATCTTTGAAGGCAGGGAAGAACTGTTAGGTACGTAGAATAGGAAAAAGAAGTACAAAATGTCAGTGGCTAAAAGACAAAGAAAGGGAAAAGCCTGCAAAAATAGAACCAAGGAAGGTCTGAGGACAGTAGTGAGAACCTCAGGTGAAGTAAACAGCCCTCCTGGCTAGCCCAGTTTACATAGGGCAGGTTCAGGGGAAGGAGGAAAAAACAAATAAAAAGAGGAGCCAAAACTGAGCCTTGCTCTTCTCTTCACTTCTTTTGGGTTGGCCCACCCTCACGCCTCAAGGATGCATTTTCCTTTGCTTGCCAAATAAAACTGAGCTGTAACAAAGCTGTAACACTGGTCCATAGTTTAAACTGAGCTGTAACACCGGGTCCGTCCATCGCTTCAAATTTTTGCTTCGACAAGACAGAACCAAGGAAATCACACACTCCCCCAACAGAATCATGTCATATTATTTGTTGCCTTTATTTACCATGCCTTGTATGTTGCATAGTATATTGTTGACTGATCAATTGATACTAATAAGCATGGTCTTGCTCCATGGATTTTCTTTTAAGCTAAGTAAGACTCCAAGAGGAAAAAACTATCTCCTGTGTGCCACTCTTTTCCCCCCTACTGTTTCCTGAAAGATGAAGACTCTGCCAGTGGCTCTGGCAGGCTCTAGGTGCAGACCCATTGTGTGATTGTGTGGTCCAGTGGTGGTCAACCACAGCATCTACTGTGGGGAGGGCTATGGGGATGACAACATAGTTGCTAACCCATAGATTCCAGCAGAATGACTTGCTTTCAGGCAGAGGAGTGGGTGGGTGATTATTCTTCACTGAAACATCTCCAGAGAAAGAACAAGGACTGACAATCTTCAGTAAGCTATTTCAGTTTCTAATTAATCATTTGGACAGGAAGTTCTTGTCATGTATAACCAAAATCATTCTACCACAAATTAAGTCAAAGTTTCCTGGTTTTCTTCTTTCTAGAGGTGGATCAGAATTAGGCACTATCCTGCATTTGATAACCTATTATGGGTAAAAATACATAGGATATCAAGATTGTCTATTTAATAACATTTTATTAAAATGCCTTTGTGACTAGGAATCCCATTTGAAGCCTACTGGACCTAGAGGGAGAATGAGAGCTCACATCTTTTTTTTTTTTTAAGTTCATTTTTTTTTTAGGTTTAGTCTCTCTTTTTTCTAAGTGAGATAGAATTGCTTTAAAATGTTGTGTTAGTTTCTGTTGTACAGTGAAAGTGAATCAGCTGTATGTATACATATATCCCCTCCCTCTTTCGCTTCCTTCCCACCCACCCCCTCATCCTACCCTTCTACAACATCAGAGTGCACTACCAAAGTTCAGCTAGATTTAGTCTTAACATTAAATATCTAGGCTGAGGAAACAGTAGTATTGTAGCACAGAGGATTAGCTGAGTTCAGTCCAGGAGATGGTGGCAAGGAGAACTGGCCAGGCCAGATGGCCTGTGTTGCCTAAAAGTGGGTGACAAGTTAGGCAAAAAGAGTCTTGGAGCAAACCTAGCAGCTTCTCTCAAGTGTTGTTACAAGGGCTCCATCAGCCCTTCTGCATTGTTATGCAGGTCTGCAGGAGCCCATCCAGGTGAATGCCATGAGCTCATAACAAGAGCCACGCTGCAACAACTGAGGCTCCTCAGCTCAGCCCAGTGAGAGCTCACATCTTGCTGTGAAAGTGTGTTGAATTTACAAAGTGGGGAAGGAGAGGTGTCATGGGATGATCTTTTCTTTGACATGGCCTTGGGTGTTCTGTTTTATGTTGTTTGGGTAGGTTGTGTGGGAGGTGGGATGGCTTTGTTCAGCTGGCTTGGTTGTTTGAGGTGGGGATGTGAAAGTGGTTATGAAGCTTCTATGTGATAAAGGACAAAGACTCTTACAGCTCTCTCTTCCTTACCTGCCTGTATTAGAAAAAGCATTCAATCAAACTCTGTCATCAAGGCAGTGACTGTTACAGAGACAGGAACTGTATGAGATATTTATACAAGATTGTCTGTTGTGTGGAATCTGTGGAAACCAGACCACCCTTCCTATGGGTTAGCTGCCAAAGTCTTGAAATAGCTTTTAGGGCCAGGACCTTTCCGTTATGATATTTCTCTTTGTACATAAAACTGGGGTGGGGGGGGGGGGATGATTTTACTCCCATCATGCCTCTCCCATCCCCAATTTATTACCATCCTTTTATATCCTCTTACTTTCTTTCACCTGTTTAAACTTGGGAGAAAAACAGGACAAGAGGAGAGAGGAAGAGGGACCAGGACAAGCCTTCAACTGAGAAGGCAGCTGCTTGCATTGTGTGCTGTTGGCAGCTCCCAGCCTTTCTGGAGCATCTCCAAATACCTCTTCCAAATGCTGACTGATACAGAAAATTCCATTTTGTTCTCCTTCCAAATTCAATCTCCATCCTGGACTTTGTCATTTTGCTTTATCTTTTCCCAGTTTTATCCCTCCCCACCAAACCCCCTTAAAGTAGTTTACCTGTAATTTAGAATTATAATAAAAACATACCACAATCAACAAATACTTGAGATTTTGACTACTAGACCAGAATTTAGAAATAATCATCTAAGTCAGCTCTCTTACTTTTCCATTGAGAAGCTCAGAGGGGTAGAATGACCTACCCCAAATCAGGCAAATAATAAATGGGAGAACCGATAGACATTAGCACAAATGCTTTGTGTAAGACTGTCTGTAGGCTCCTGCCGCAGATCAAGAACCAATAAAAATAACAGTGATGTGACTTTGGAACAAGATATTAAAACTCTTAGTAATTAAGAATGATGGGGACAAAGATGAGAAAGAGAAGAGTTGCCCCAGGCTCAGATATACTCTGAAATGTTAAATCTGTTAAAACCCAAAGGAATATTAATGAAGGAAGCTTTATTCTGGGAAGAAGGCACTGAGATGGCTATGGAAATAGTCAAGACAAACTTATGACCTTTCTGTCTGTCAAGTTTTATTTCCATGATTTAAATATTATGGAGCTTGTGTGAGGCATTATCTGTATCTCTCTTTGTTATAAATTACACTGAGAATGTTCTGTAGCATTACAGGAAGAAAAAAGATCCACTATCAGTAGGACATACAGAGTCTTGTTGGTGCCAAAGAATTATTTAAAAATGGACAAAAATTCACTCCCTCCAACCACAGATATCCCCACTAGGATGCCCCATTAACTCCTGCCACTGTGGGTTCAGCGGATGATCCACCAGTGACAATGATTAGTCAAATTCAAATATGACATGTTGCAAACCAGGGCACAAACTATCAGGAGTTTTAGAAAATTACATGTGATTTTGAGGATATGCAGGATGTTGGAGGAGAATCCTGTTAGTGGTGTTTCTTTCTATGGAACCCTCTTGAGAATATGTGTAGCTAACAGTTTTTTAAAATTAAAGTTTTCCACTAATTAAAAAAAAAGCAGCAATGGAAGTCAATGGTTTCTTCTGATACTGCATTATATTGAAATACAGTAAGATAAATTGTGTTGAGCTTCTTTCATTTTTTAGAGTTCAGAAATCCTTGAACTTCAAATCAGTATATAAAAATGTCCCATTATCTTAATTATCAGCTGTCATGCATTTTCATGGACTGCCTTTCATTTCAGAGATGGTGCCTGCTTATTCAGCACCAGCAAATGTTAAGGGGCACATTTGAGCTAAATGACTATTAGCTAGTCTTCATGGACAATTAAAACAGCCTTTTTTCCCCAACTTTTATCTTGAGGTAATCATGAGGTGTCATTGTTATTTCGTTGCTACGTTGTGTCGAACTCCTTTGCAACCCCATGGCCTACAGCCTGCTAGGCTCCTCTGTCCATGGATCTCCAAGCAAGAATGTTGGACTTGGTTGCCATTTCTTTCTCGAGGGGATCTTCCTGACCCAGGGATCGAATCCAAATCTCCTGCATTGCAGGCGGATTCTTTACTACTGAGCCACCAGGAAAGCCCCAGTCAGGAGGTAACTATCAATGAATTAATTTATCCCCTGACCAATCACATATTTTCCTATTGCTTCAATCAGTAAGTCTGACTGATGCAATTTTCATCTTCTTAACTCTTCTACCCACTTTTGGCAGGGGCATGATGTCATAAAGAAGATATCAGGTCAGAAGCCAGGGCATGTAAGTCCAAGTCTTATCCCTGAAATGTACTCTGGATCTCTGACAATGAATCTTGTTTTCTTCATCTGTAAAATGAAAGCATTGAATTAGACAAACTGTACATCATCTTCTAGTTTTAGCATTCATTGTGTCTGAAGTGGCAAAGAAGAAGGAGGAATGGGGAGAGAGCAGAGAAGGGGAGAAAGAAGGGGAGGAAGGGAAGAGAATGAAAAGGTCTGGGTAGGGTCACGTTACAGATATTTAATGCCTGCATAGTTGACAGTCAACAGGACCAGAGAAATCAAACCCTGCCTGCTGGAATCATTTTAACCCAGAGTGAGGGCACTTACTTCCTTACTTAGACAAGATCATATTTCATATCAAATGTGACAGTTCCTTTAAAAACTAAATTTAAATTAGTCTTATGCAAGCATCCCAAAGTATACTTTAATTGGATCACAAGTCTGTGACAAAAGGAGCGACTGTATCTAACTTCTTCCAGTATCACCTTCTGTATTAATTCATGAATTCTCATCTCTTTTTTTGTCCTTTTCTAGACCATCATTTTGTGGTTTCCCTGGTAGCTCAGATAGTAAAGAATCCCTCTGCAATGCAGGAGGCCTGGGTTCAATCCCTGGGTCAGGAAGAAGGGATAGTCTACCCACACCACTATTCTTGGACTTCCCTGGTGGCTCAGACGGTAAAGAATCCACCTGCAATGCAGGAGACCTGGGTTCATTCCCTGGTTGGGAAGATCCCCTGGAGAAGGGAACAGCTACCCACTCCACTATTCTGGTCTGGAGAATCCCCGTGGACAGAGGAGCTGGCAGGCTACAGTCCACAGGGTCACAAAGAGTCAGACATGACTGAGTGACTAAGCACAGACCATCATTTAACCTGGTTTTACCATAAAAATGAACTAACATCCTGTCATTGTACACTATAGTACAAGGTACTGTTTAGCTAAGGGCCAACTTTCTAATCACTTAGCACTCTAGTAAATTAGACTCATAAATATTTATATGGAAATGCTCAGTTGTTCTACACCAAGAGGTCCACACCTAGACATTTCCCTGGTGAATGGTTCGTGAAAGCAATTTTTCAAATTAGCTGTATTTCTGGCAATCCAGCCCAAAATAGGTTTCTTTGCAGGATATTAAGACAGAGCTTAGGGCAGGTGGCATCCAGTAGGATCTCAGAATCAGAATTGTTTTGGAAAAACCTGAAAGAGAACTGGCATTCATGAAGAGGGAGCATGGCACATTTCTGTCAATGGCCCTGAGGCCTTTCTATCATAGAGCCCATGAGGTTCTTATTGAGGGGCTGTGACAATTAAAACAAAAAGAATTGTGGCTTCTTGACTCAACTCCCTCGGATGAGATCTGAGACAGACCTAGCAGTTCATTTTGCTTGACAGCAAGTTTATTTGATCTTGAAGCCCCAGTGCATTTGCCATTAAGCTTCTCAGCAAACCATTTCTACACCTTTGGGCATTATGTGTGTGCTCCTGATGGCAGCACAATGGAACCATGGATATCTAGTGCACAAATCCAGCCCACTTATTAAATACCTGCTTTGTATCAGACAGCGTATTAATGTCCTGAAAGCATTAATCATATGTAATCCTCATCCCTCATGGACGTTTAGTTCAATCTGGGGTCCACAGGAACCTCTTTGGAGCAAGCGATGCCTGCACTGAGCCTTATGGGAGAAGGAAGAGTTAGCCATATGGACAAACCTAAGGAAACCTCTCCTAGGGAAACCTAGGCAGGAGATGAGCCTCATCTCTTCAGGAAAAGGTAGGCAGGTTGATGTGAGCAAAGTGTGAGTCATGGGTGGGAATATTATCTCTGTAAAGGGCCAGATAGTGAATATTTCAGGCTTTGTGGCCCTACAATACTCAGCTCTGTTGCTGTAGGATGAAAGCACCGTATATGATTGGACGCAGCTGTGTTCTCATAAAATTTTGCTTACAACCCAGGTGTCTGGAGAAGTCTGGCCAAGGGGCCCTAGTTTTCTGGGCAGGGGCAGAGTGAGTACAGTGACAGGGACGGTCAAGAGCCTGCTTTGGTGGGACTCCTTTACCTGGTCAGGCCACTGGGATTTGGAGAAATGAGAAATAGTTAAGGCCTGAGCTGCCTACAGGAAGCCAAGGGACAGATGGTCTTAGTACCTCTTGCTAAAACTTAGAAAGGAAAATCTATGCCAAGCAAAAGCGCTGGCAATTTTCTCTCTCCTCACAGAACGCCCACACTTCCTCCAAAGTCTTGCCTGCTAGACTGACACAGCAAGAGTTCCAACCTGGGCCAGGCTCTTTCCTGTGTGACTGTAGGCCTCAGGGTCTCTTTCCAGCCTCCCCTACACTCCTCAGGGCTCTGGAGATACCAACCTGATGAGGTGTTTGATGAAGTTCGTTCAAAAGCAGGGGAAGGAAAATAGGGATTCCTGATAGCACCAAAGATCCCAACAGAATACAAGTTTTTTTTTTTTTTTTTTCACTCCCCTAGAGATCTGGGAAATTATAAGCATTTATAAAATATATTTTCCATTACATTACCATTTCCTGTCTCCATTTGCAGACTCCCACTCTAACCAGATTTGCTATGAACCCAACCGAGAATAAAACAGTTTATCCTTCCATCATGTGACAGTTTGTCTGGCTCCCTGTCACACATTCAAAATGTACCCTGAGTGAAATAATATCCATGTTCTACTTGTGGTTCCAGGTAAGAAAGGAAGTACATGGTTGCCAAGACTCAGAGAAGCATGGTTTGGTTAGACCCAACTGAGCAAAGAAGAAGTCAGGGAGTTCTTTGGGGGATTAAGTTCTCTTTCTAAAACAAAGACACCTACAGTCAGAGCAAGGGGAAAGGGGAAACCAACACTACCCTCTAAGTCTTACCTGATTTTGTCTCATTCCCTGTAACTGTGGACTAGGCTTCAAAATAGGCACAATGAACTTTTCTTACATTTTTGCTTTTACAGATTAAAAGTTATTAAATTTGTGAGTCAGCATCATGAAAATTGGGATAATATGAAAAGGTTATTGGCATGCAGTTTCCACAGTATTATTAGAAGTCAACACTGAATCATAGCCTCCCAGATATGAAGAAAGGGAAAGGCTTATTCTAGGTTTGATGACAAGGTAACTAGGATGGGGTTTTATTGTAGGTAAGGAGTGGATGGGGTTGGGACAAAGTACTGAGTTAGAGGCTTCATTATTTGAGATTCCTGGCTGCCAGCAGAGGGTTACAACACCCATGGGTCTTCTTTTTTATTTATTATTTTTTAATTTATTTTTGACTGTGCTTGTGTCTAGTCAAGGCTATGGTTTTTCCAGTAGTCTTGTATGGACTGGGCACTGAAGAATTGATGCTTTTGAACTGTGGTATTGGAAAAGATTCTTGAGATTCCTTTGGACTGCAAGGAGATCCAACCAGTTCATCCTAAAGCAAATCAGTCCTGATTATTCATTGGAAGGACTGATGTTGAAGCTGAAACTCCAATACTTTGGCTACCTGATGCAAAGAGCTGACTCAGTGGAAAAGCCCCTGATGCTGGGAAAGATTGAAGGTGAAAGGAGAAAGGGATGACAGAGGATGAGATGGTTGGATGGCATCACCGACTCGATGGACATGAATTTGAGTAAACTCTGGGAGCTGGTGATGGACAAGGAGGCCTGGTGTACTGCAGCCCATGGGGCCACAAAGAGTCGGACATGACTGAGCAACTTAACTGAACTGAACTGAACTGTACTGTGTCTTCATTACTGCATGGGATTTTCTCTAGTTGTGAGCAGGGGCTACTCTCTAGTTGCAGTGAATGAGCTTCACATTTTGGTGGCTTCTTTCGTGGAGTACAGACTCTAGGGCATGTGACTTGAGCAGTTGCAGCTCCTAGACTCTAGATCACAGGCTCAAAAGTTGTGGCGCATGGGCTTAGTTGCCCCACAGAATGTGGGATCTTCCTGGATCAGAGATTGAACCTGCGTCTACTGCATTGCGAGGCAGATTCTTTACCACTGACACACTAGGAAAATCACCCATGAGCCTTCTTAACTTGGTTGCCCAGAGGTAGAGCCAGCAGGGAAGAAGGGTGGGGATCTGTAATGGTCAAACATCAAAAACAGACCGGCCTCTTCATTGTATGCCCTTTTTGTCCTCCTGGTTCTCCGTTCACAGAGATGATTTGTTGTTGTTGTTCAGTCGCCAAGGCGTGTCTGACTCTTTGTGACCCCCTGGACTGCAGCATGCCAAGGTCCCCCTGTCCCCCACCATCTCCCAGAATTTTCCCAAGTTCATGTCCATTGCTTCAACAGAGATGAATATGAGATCTCAAAGAATCTTCCAATGGATTCCTTTTTATATTAAGTTAACCAGACTTGATTTCTGTTGCTTGCAATCAAGAATCTTGACTGATAACTCTAGAGCTGAAAACTTTTATCATTTCAGGTTAAACAGACAAACAAGCTTTAAACTTTAAGCAGAGAACAACTGTAAGCACTATTTCAAAGCAACAAGAATATTGGTGTTCAGTTCAGTTCAGTTCAGTCACTCAGTCGTGTCCTACTCTTTGCGACCCCAAGAACTGCAGCACGCCAGGCCTCCCTGTCCATCACCAACTCCCGGAGTCCACCCAAACCCATGTCCATCGAGTCGATGATGCCATTCAGCCATCTCATCTGCCATCGTCCCCTTCTCCTCCTGCCCCCAATCTTTCCCAGCATCAGGGTCTTTTCAGATGAGTCAGCTCTTCGCATCAGGTGGCCAAAGGATTGGAGTTTCAGCTTAAACATCAGTCCTTCCAATGAACACCCAGAACTGATCTCCTTTAGAATGGACTGGTTGGGTCTCCTTGCAGTCCAAGGGACTCCCAAGAATCTTCTCAACACCACAGTTCAAAAGCATCAATTCTTCGGCACTCAGTTTTCTTTATAGTCCAACTCTCACATCCATACATGACCACTGGAAAAATCATAGCCTTGACTAGACAGAACTTGGTTGGCAAAGTAATGTCTCTGCTTTTTAATATGCTGCCTAGGTTGGTCATAACTTTCCTTCCAAGGAGTAAGCGTCTTTTAATTTCATGGCTGCAATCACCATCTGCAGTGATTCTGGAGCCCAAAATAATAAAGTCTGACACTGTTTCCACTGTTTCCCCATCTATCTGCCATGAAGTGATGGGACCAGATGCCATGATCTTAGTTTTCTGAATGTTGAGCTTTAAGCAAACTTTTTCACTCTCCTCTTTCACTTTCATCAAGAGGCTTTTTAGTTCTTCACTTTCTGCCATAAGGGTGGTGTCATCTGCATATCTGAGGTTATTGGTATTTCTCCTGGCAATCTTGATTCCAGCTTGTGCTTCTTCTAGCCCAGCTTTTCTCATGATGTACTCTGCATATAAGTTAAATAAGCAGGGTGACAATATACAGCCTTGATGTACTCCTTTTCCTATTTGGAACCAGTCTGGTGTTCCATGTCCAGTTCTAACTGTTGCTTCCTGACCTGCATACAGGTTTCACAAGAGGCAGGTCAGGTGGTCTGGTATTCCCATCTCTTTCAGAATTTTCCACAGTTTATTGTGATCCACAGAGTCAAAGGCTTTGGCATAGTCAATAAAGCAGAAATAGATGTTTTTCTGGAACTCTCTTGCTTTTTCGAAGATCCATCAGATGTTGGCAATTTGATCTCTGGTTCCTCTGCCTTTTCTAAAACCAGCTGCAACATCTCGAAGTTCACGATTCACATATTGCTGAAGCCTGGCCTCGAGAATTTTAAGCATTACTTTACTAGCGTGTGAGATGAGTGCAATTGTGCAGTAGTGTGAACATTCTTTGGCATTGCCTTTCTTTGGGATTGGAATGAAAACTGACCTTTTCCAGTCCTGTGGCCACTGCTGAGTTTTCCATATTTGCTGGCATATTGAGTGCAGCACTTTCACAGCATCATCTTTCAGGATTTGAACTAGCTCAACTGGAATTCCTTCACCTCCACTAGCTTTGTTCGTAGTGATGCTTTCTAAGGCCCACTTGACTTCACATTCCAGGATGTCTGGCTCTAGGTGAGTGATCACACCATCGTGATTATCTGGGTCGTGAAGATCTTTTTTTGTATAGTTCTTCTGTGTATTCTTGCCACCTCTTCTTAATATCTTCTGCTTCTGTTAGGTCCCTACCATTTCTGTCCTTTATCGAACCCACCTTTTTGTGAAATGTTCTCTCTAATTTTCTTGAAGAGATCTCTAGTCTTTCCCATTCTATTGTTTTCCTCTATTTCTTTGCATTAATCCCTGAGGAAGGCTTTCGTATATCTCCTTGCTATTCTTTGGAACTCTGCATTCAAATGGGAATATTTTTCCTTTTCTCCTTTGTTTTTCACTTCCCGTCTTTTCACAGCTATTTGTAAGGCCTCCTCAGACAGCCATTTTGCTTTTTTGCATTTCTTTTTCTTGGAGATGGTCTTGATTCCTGTCTCCTGTACGATGTCACGAACCTCTGTCCGTAGTTCACCAGGCACTCTGTCTATCAGATCTAGTCCCTTAAATCTATTTCTCACTTCCCCTGTATAGTCATAAGGGATTTGATTCAGGTCATACCTGAATGATCTAGTGGTTTTCTCTACTTTCTTCAATTTCAGTCTGAATTTGGCAATAAGGAGTTCATGATCCGAACCACAGTCAGCTCCCGGTCTTGTTTTTGCTGACTGTATAAGGCTTCTCCTTCTTTGGGGGCAAAGAATATAATTAATCTGATTTCGGTGTCGACCATCTGCTGATGTCCATGTGTAGAGTCTTCTCTTGTGTTGTTGGAAGAGGGTGTTTGCTATGACCAGTGTGTTCTCTTGGCAAAACTGTATTAGCCTTTGCCCTGCTTCATTCTGTACTCCAAGGCCAAATTTGCATGGTACCCCAGGTGTTTCTTGACTTCCTACTTTTGCATTCCAGTCCCCTATAATGAAAAGAACATCTTTTTTGGGTTTTAGTTCTAAAATATCTTGAAGGTCTTCATAGAACTGTGTAGATTTCCACAAATGCATGTTCTTCTCTCTGCAGTAGCCATTGCAGCAAGTCTCAGGGGTCATGATATTGGAAGGTCATTTGGTTCAGTCTTGGGCACCAAAATGATTCATATTTATGGAATTCTAGAGCTTAAAAATGCCCAAGAGATTATTAAAAAAAAAAAAAAAAAGAAACCCTTTAGTTACTGATGAGGAAACCACCACTAAGAACAAAGCACTTTCCCCAGTCATATGAAGAATTAATAGAGGATCAGAGAGCAAGCATTGAAATTTGTAGTCAAGGGCCCCTTTTATCTTAGCTGGCAGATTCTTGGAATTCAACTCAAGAGGCTTTCTCATGCCTTGGTATTAAGAAGAACAGACTCTCTCTTCATAATATATGAAGGCATTATCTTATATCAATGCCACAGTGCTCTGTGGCTGCCTGGCTCATTCATGCAGGCTAGTGTATTGATGAAGCCAAGGTCATAGGCTTGAGTCAGGAATGAGCAGTCAGGCTGGCTCACGTCCCACAGCACAGTGTCCAGATGCTGGCTGGCTGTGCCATAATAACGGGGCCCTGCTGCGGGGGACACCTGGGTAAGAGAGTAAGAATGGGTCCATGAGGTCCGTGACCACACTGCTCAGAACATGGGGCAGAAGCAGCTCCCAGAGGGGCTCAGAGGAAGATTAATGGCATAAGCTTTATATACAGAGGAGGTACTATTAGGCCCTTTGCTTTAGAAAAGAAAGCATATGTGACAGGAAACAGTGAAGGAGTCCATTTACTATATAAAGACTTGCCAATTAGGAACGTTCTTCTGTCTTAGGATAAACGCCAGGTATCTCTCCCCTTGAGAAGTCTTCTATTCCTCCTCCACTCCTTACTCCAGACCATGCCTGCCCTATTAAAAGGAGAAGGGGAACAGCCCCCAGAACATTCCATTGCCATGACCCTACAGTTGCCAGTACCCACTCACCAATTTCTTATTGATGGGATAAGTTTGGAAAGAACCAGGACCACCAAAAGAATGCATATAAGAGACTTAGCGAAGTCAAAACAATGAAAGATGTTGCTGTGGTCTGAATTAATTAAGAATTAGTTAGAGAAAGAACTAGTTCTTAAAGAATGGGGAGGATTTTTATGCAGCAAGAGGAAAGTGTGGGAGGTGTCCCAGTATGGGAAGAGTCATTTATGAGCAAAAACACAGGGGAAAGGGTGTATGAGGCATGTGCTGGGCATCCTACAGAGAACTGAAGGGGAAGGAAGTTTCCTTCAAGAAAGACATTGGGAGATGGGTTTGAAGAAAGCAGGCTAAGGCCACATTGTGGGGGCTGAAGTGACAGGCTGAGCTGTGTTGTCTTTGCTCAGCAGGCAGGGGGACCCCTGGAAGCTTTTAGAGCAGGGGAGGAGTGCTGGTCACAGCCGTGGTTAACGAAGAGGAGTCTGACAGTGGTTGGAGGCAGCTGGTTGGAGGTAGTTGGCAGGCAGGCTGGAAATTGCATTCATGATGAAGAGTGACCTTAAGTCGAATAAAAGGTTGATGATTCAACATCTGTGTTCCTGATGAGTCATGGACAGGGAGGGAGGAGGACGTATTCTTTCTTGTTAGGAAGTAGCTCTGGTGTCACCACTGAGTTCCAGAAAATGTACGTTTCCTTCAGACCAGAATACCAAAGACTAGATCTCTTCAATGAACCTGGCCCAGTAGATGCCCAGGCACACAGCAGAGCGAGCCTGATCTGGGAGTGGATGGGCCACTCTGGACCACACAGAGCTTGGCAACGGCATGTGCTTAATGAATCTTTTCTAGGCGAGCAGTTCTGATTAAAAACAAAGTGTGTTTGACATAAGACAGTGAAGAATTCCACAGGGGCCTTCATCTGCCTTGTCCAGAACCTAATCAACCAGATAGAATCCATGAAAACTGAATCTCGTCAAAGCAAAATGATGGACTGAAGGTCCCTGTGCCTGGCCCCAAAGAGTCTGGCCTTCCAACCTACTGCTTCTCTGCAGATGAGAAGCTGATTGGATTACACTGGTCACCAGGCCACACACACAGCTGGATAGGGTAGGGATAGAAGAGGAATGAGACATTCACATCTTACTGTAAAATCTTGTAACTAGAGTACACGTAGTTAAGAACTTGGGTCCCTTCCCATCTGTGTTCATTTGGTCTACTAGCTAGACTGTTTTGCCTGAATTAAACAGTCTTCTGAGTCAAAAGAATGGCCTAATAGATATTTTTCAGAACTGACCAAATAACTGACTGTTCATCTCTTCAGTTCATGTTATTAAAAAGCACCAGCACTGTAACTTCCTCAAAGCCTGTAGGGAGATTTACAGCTCCTGGCATCCCAGTCCCACATTTTGAATAATAATCTTTTTAAAACATGTTACCACCACTATCCAACACATTTATGTGGAGCAAGTAAATTTTCCCCGTTACAGAGCTTTATAACCTCTGATACATTGGCCCATAGCCTAAAAAGGGAATATAGGTATCAGTCTTGAAAAAATCAGGAAAGGAAAATACATGAGATAAAGGGAATGAAAAGACGTTTGTGATGTGGGTATATAATTACAGTCAGTGAACCCTCTGTGCTCAGGGGATGGAGTATAGAGGTTGGATCATTGGATCTATAGAGTATAGATCATTGGATCCCAGACTCCAGAGCAAAAGCCAAGAGACCAGGTGAGACAGGAGAGCTGTGGTCTGCTCTGCAAAGCCTGTGCTCTTGAACTGAAGGTGGGCCGAGAGCAGCAGCCACCTCTGTCTGTTTCTCAGCCTCCCCCCACCCCCACCGCCTCTCCGCTGAAAAGGGTCTGTCAACAGAGCAAGTTTTCCTCCTCAGCACTCTCTCCCCATCCCCCTACTCCTACCCGCCCCCCAACCCCCGTCGCTGAAAGATCCTGGGGCTCAGGTGGCAGGAGCATTCCTGGCTTGTGTGTGGAGTCAGGGGAAATCACCGGCTGCTTGAGCTTTGCTGGAGTGTTCAAGAGGCTGGTTTCACTTGATTAAAAGCTCCATCCTCCAGGAAAGAAGCCAGGTCAGTGGGGAGCCTGACTGCCAGCAGAATTCCACAGGGAAGCAGGAAGACAAGAGAAGGGTTTGGCTCGGCTGCTACCAAATATACAGCTGCACTTAACCACAGGGCACTCAGCCTTCCCACCCCAGCCAGTCCTGATTCTCCAGCTGTGCTGTGGGCACAGTCCTGTGATCCTCGTGAAACGCCGTGTACGGAGAAAGGCTGCGTGCGCTGTGCTCAGCCTCTCCATGTGTCTGACTCTTGACCACCCCACGGACTGCAGCCCGCCAGGCTCCTGTCTGTGGGATTTCCCAGGCAAGAAGACTGGAGTGGGTTGCCATTTCCTCTTCCAGGAGATCTTCCGGACCCAGGGATCAAACCTACATCTCCTTCATTGGCAGACAAATTCTTTACCACTCTGCCACCTGGGATGCCCCAAGAATAGATGGGTTAAAGCTAAACCCACAGTCAGGGAATGTAGCAGGTACGTGCCCAAGAAAGAGCTGTGCCTGTTAGTCTATCATATTTCAGTCAGGTCCATGCTTTGCTTCCTCTGTTCTGAAGAGTTGAGGGGTGCTGAGGGGAAGGGCGTTTGGACAGGCTGCTATACCCTGCCTTGCCTCACAGAATGGCTCCATTTGTGTCCCAGGTGTCCCCAGGGTGCTCTCAGCCTTCAAGAGCCAGGTAAAATTGCCTGGGCAAGGAATTTTCAATTCCAAAGCCTCTGACTCTGCAAAGTCCTCCCCAGGATGCTCCCTGGAGGGGTGACAACCTCCTGGTTCTCTTGGCAGAGTGAGATCCTGCCTGCTTACAAAACTCTTCATCTCTTTGCTGAACCCAGGACAATAAGCCACATCTCTGATTTCCATCAGGAATAAAAATAAACAAAACATACCCAAAAGCCTTAGCCATGAGAAGCACATGTGAAAACGACAGACTTTGAGAGAGGACTGGAAGCCGCAAGGAGAGAGTGGTAGCGTACCCAAACTGGCAGGATGTAGTGTACCCAAACTGGCAGGAAACCCTCAAAGTCGCTATTAGACTCTCCTGTTCTCTAACACCATTGCAGCCTGCCAGGGGCTGGGGTCTGCTCTCTTGCCCTTTACTGAACCAGAGTTAAATTAGTGGCACTCCTTACCAGTGGCTCCTCTCTCCTTCCTCTCCTTCCCCTTTATTCCATCCCTATAGGAACCAGCTAATTTCTGCCCAGGTCTCTGGAGTTTCATCATATAACTTAAGCCATTATTCAGACATTTCCCCAAATATGTATTTGATTTTTGTTATTTCTGGTAGTTGTGAACTATCAAATCACAGCAAACACTGAAGTAGGGAATACTGAACCCCTGCTCCCATGAGAAATACGGGCTTCGGCTCCAGTGAGGCTCAGCTCACAACTCCTTTGTCAATCGGTCAATACATAACTTTGTTTCATGTGTTTCTCTATTTAAAGATGCCTTATTTAAGAGATATTGTTTATTCATTCATGATTCATTAATGACTAAACTCGTGGTCAACAGCACTGTAACTCATGCCAGGCTAAAGATTATCAATTTTCTCTGTAAGGCACTTAGGAACAATAGACAGAACTTCAGTACTGTGCTTTGGGGCTATTTTAAACAGCAAAATTACCAACGAAAGGCACACAAATGCAAAAAAATAAAAAGTGGCACTAAATAGAGCTCCAAAAGGACACTTGATGACAATAGAAGGGCCAAAGGAAAAAGAGCATCACCTTGTTCAGTCCCAGCTGAAAACATATACATTAAATGAATTAACTTTTTGCTGCTCTGCAGATGTCTGTGAATAACTGCAAAAGTACTGCAAGTATTGATTGGAGGGGAGGGTGACAAAGAGGTTTTAGCAAGTACATAAATTAAGAAATATGGAATTGGCAGATAGGATCAACTGTATGCCCTTTCCTAAGAAGTATAATGGTGCCAACTGTTCAGATAACTGTTTTCCATTTTATCACTTTAATATTAGCATAGAATTCATTTGAAAATTTGGTTCTCCTGTTTAAAGGAGATTTGGAAACCAGTGTTTTGGGAAACCTGATCCGTGGTTCATTCCAATTGCAATTATCAGTCTTGTCTGGTAACAGGGAACTGATGAAGTTTGTCAACCTCGTGATGAGAACAGAGAGGAGTCTAAAAGTGGAGATATTACACAGAGTGGGGAGGTTGCATGTTCCTGTGAGATATCTGTTTGGTAGAGAAGATAACGTCAGGGTCATGATTTTATTGTCCTGTAGGACATTAGCCAGTTTTATATCCAATCTACAAAATGTTATTCTAGAATTCTTTTTTCCAATTTGCCTAGAAGGTGAACCCTAAGAATCTAACCTTCTTCCCCTTTCATAAGCCTGAGAAGCATTCTTCAGAACTTTCAGGGTCTCTGGGTATATCCTGCAGCTTGTTGCAAACCTTGGGAATGTTTTTAGGAATGTTAATTGTTTCAATTAAAGGACAAGCACTGCTGTAACGAACTCAGATGTTTGTATCGAAAGTCAGCACCAGTTTCTTCTTCTTGTGCAAAGTTTACCCCGAGGCTCTGGGATCAGAGCTGGGTGAAATGCAGTAAACTCAGACTGATGATAGGTTTACTGCAAGAGATTTTATGTTTTTGGAGCTTCACCAAGGTTCCCAGGTCTTTGCCATTAACTGTTTTCACAGTTCCCCTCTGTTTGCCTTTAGCCGTTGAGCATAATCGGAGGATGGATGGGTGTGTGTGTAAGCATGGGTGTTATTTTTGTTTTACTTATTTGAAAAGCACTTACAAGCTTCAGGCTTTGTGGTCACCAGAGCTTGGTTCTTAGCTGTGGAAACCTGACACTGGCTGGCCCTCCGGCAGTCAGTGGGCGTGTGCAGCCATCGTACACCTTTCACAGGTGGCATTTCAGTCACTTACCTTATACCTTCCTCCACACAGAAACGAGTCACATGTGCTCCATTTTGCAGAAGGCTGAAAGGTGGGAGTGACTCGCCAAGTTTACAAAAGTCAGTGACAGTAGTATCCAGTTCAGCATCAGACAAAGAAACAATTCAGATGTGAATCAAAATAAAGCTTTGTTCATTTGAGAACTGTTTGATACTACCTTTTAGTTGTTAAGAAAATTATCCCAAACTTAAAAATAAAACATAGTTAAGAGCACATCCTCTCAATGCCCTATTGGGCCACTGCTTAACAAGGTTAGCCCAAGATCCTTTCGTTATTTAGAGCAGTCGGTTTTAAACTTAGCTTCATGTTGGAAGTAGCTGGGGACCTTCAAATACAGATGCCTGACTCCTATGCCTAGACATTTTAATGTAATGGTATGGGGTGATGTAATGGGCTGAATAATGTTCCCCCCCCAAAGATATCCTCAATCCAATCCTCAGAATCTGTGAATATGTTACGTTATGTGATACTGCTGCTGCTGCTGCTGCTAAGTCACTTCAGTCATGTCTGACTCTGTGCGACCCTATCCCTGGGATTCTCCAGGCGTGTGATAAAAAAGATCTAAAAAGATGTGATTAAGTTAAGGACCTTGAGATGGAGAGATTAACCTATGTTATCTCAAGGTGTGAGAGTGAATGAAAGCTGCTCAGTTGCATTCTACTCTTTGAGACCCCATGGACTATACAGTCCATGGAATTCTCTAGGTCGGAATACTGGAGTGGGTAGCCTTTCTCTTCTCCAGGGGATCTTCCCAACCCTGGGATCGAACCCAGGTCTCCTGCATTGCAGGCAGATCCTTTACCAGCTGAGCCACAAGGGAAGCCCAAGAATACTGGACTGGATAGCCTATCCCTTCTCCATCGAATCTTCCCAGCCCAGAAATTAAACGGGGGACTCTTGCATTGCAGGGGTATTCTTTACCGACTGAGCTATCAGGGAAGCCAGTTGGGAGGGGAGCAATATAATTACAATGAGCCTCATAAAAGGGTGGCAGGAGGACCAGTATCAGAGAGAGAAGGTGGAAGCAGAGGTCAGAGGACAGAGAGAAGATAGGTGCTGCTGGCTTTGAAAATGGAGGAAGGGGCCATATGGCAAGGAATGCAGGTTCCTCTAGAAGCTGGAAAAGGCAAGGAATGGATACTCCCCTAGAGCCTCCAGAAGATGCACAGTCCTGTGAACACTTTTAGACCTCTGACCTCCAGAACTGTAAGAGAAAAGAGTTGTTTTGCTTTCAGCCTCTATGTCCGGGGTAATTTGTTATAATAAGAAGCTAACACAGGTGGGTGGAACATTGGGTGTCAGGATTTTTAAATCCCACTATGTGATTCTAACATGTGGTGAAGTTTGGGAACCCACTGATCTAACAAAATATACCTGTGTTTGGCTTTGATATTAACTATTTGATCAGAGCCAAACACTGCTGTGAGGTTACAAGGTACTTTATAGATTTCTAGTTAGTGGAGAAGACAACCTCAAGGTCATGAATTGATTGTCCTATAGACTTTACTACTCTTGTATATAATCTAGGCATTTTATTCTAAAACTCCTGTCTACTGAAGTCCCTCCAAGTATCCAGTTCTTCAAAATGCTTTTGGAACCAAATTTACTATCATGTTCATTCCCTCAATAATTAAAATACATTTTTGACACATGTCTTTTTTTTCTTTTTAAATTATTTATTATTTATTTAGTTATATGGCTGTGCTGGGTCTTAGTTGCAGCACAAAGACTCTTTAGCTGCAGCATGTGAACCTTAGTTGCAACATATGGGATCTGGTTCCCTGACCAGGAATTGAATCTGGGCTCCCTGCATCGGGAACGCAGAGTCTTAGCCACTGGACCACCAGTAAACTCCTTTGACATTTGTTTATTCTGTTTATATGAATGTCTTGCTTTGAACTCTTGCAAATATACTTCTGTGTGTCCAATTATAAGTATTTGTGAGAAGGAAAAAGAAAAAATATATGAGAATACCAGTTTTTGTCCTTTGGAAGAGCTGAAAGTAAGACTGAAGAGTTGCTTCTGAAGTTACAGATGGGAGGCCAGAGTAGTCACTGATGCTGGGGCCACAGCGGTCTGAGCTGGGAGAAGCCATTTCCTGTCATCACCTTTCTGGTTCTCAGTTGCCGATGGTAGACTGGGCTGGCTTTAAATCCTCACTCCGTTGCTTCATAGCTGTATGATCGTGAGAATATTGGTTTAAAGTCTCAATTTCTTCATCTGAAAAAATTGTAATCATTTACATCATAGCATCATATTCGATGAGAGATTGCATGGAAAGCCTGTAGTCCAGTGCCTGACACCTGGGACATACTCAGTTTTAACATCACCCAGGCAGCTGAGCTATGCTAGCTATGACACCTACTTTCTTTACTCTTTCTTTACACCTACTTTACTTCATGCCAATGACAGTAATGATGCCACTGAGGGTCACAAGGTTGAGAAGATTACATAAATGGCCAAAAGATTTAATTTTCTTCCCAGAAGATCTTACTGTAGGCAGGGCAGAAATTTCAAGCCAAGGAAAAACCTGAGTCTATTTTTTGTGTGCTCAGGTTACCTGTAGGACCTTTTAAACTGATGGGAAGCCATCTCCTTATTGGTCGGTTTTCCCTTTGATATTTCTGCCTTTCAGGTATTTGCCTCTCACTGACATGCTGAACCTGGCTTCAAATTGCATGTCATGGGGTGAGGAAACAGAAATTAATTGGCATTGCATTTCTTCCCCTAATTACCTGTCAATATGGCTGAAAGCATGGGACTTTGTGCAGATGAAAAGATTCTGTGGAAATACACCAGAAACGTGTACAGGACCTCATCAGGGCTGAAGACGCAGGCATCTCTCCATCCACGAAACTCTCCTCTGAGTGGCAGGGGCCCAAGTCCACATTATGAAGGCTTGTAAGGTGGAGCTGAAAGGAGTTCAGAACCATCAAAATCAAGTAGTTAGAATCTGGAGAGACTGAGGTCAGGGATTAAATATCTACCCTGTCAGTTGATCCAACTGAGAGTTGAGAGAGATAGGAATGATAACCATGCAAAGAATTTTGACCAGATAAAGTGCCAGAGAGGTCAGGTCTCATTTAGGGTCACCCTGAGGTTATGGGGAAAATAAATGAAGAAAAGCCACATCCATCACTAGATGGGAGAAAACAAAAATGAACACTTAACATTACAGAACATAAATGAGAACAGCAGCCCCTCACTTGGGTAAATTATGTATATGGTCAGACAGGTTCATTTATAAGTCTGAACATTAAATAATTCAGTTGGTCAGTTATTCAACAAGCAATTACTGACACTACAAATACCAGGCAACCTGCTGAGTAAAGATAAGTAAGAAGTAATGACCAGTCTCAAAGAGCCTGTAGTCTCAGCAATCAACATAGTAAATGCTACTGGGGAGGATATATCTGGTGTAGTGGTGTCATAGGAAAGAGTGGTAGCATATGAGAGGTTTTTTCTGATTAGTTTATATAACTCAACGTCCGCTTTTGCAGACTTAGGGGCCCCTACTTTCAGACATCTAGAAATACGCTCTTTTCTTTATTCCTTAGTAGACTCTGACAAATGACCGATTCATTGAGTTATTTCACCTGTGTAAGGGAGTATTTTCCACAGGTAAAATAGCACATCAGTTTCCCTGGTGGCTCAGCAGTAAAGAACCCACATGCCAATGCAGGAGACGTGGGTTTGATCCCTGGGTCAGGAATATCCCCTAGAGAAGGAAATGGCAACCTACTCCAATATTCTTTCCTGGAGAATTCCATGGACAAAGGAGCCTGGCGGGCTACAGTCCATGAGGTGACAAAGAGTCGGACATGACTTAGTGATTGAGCATGCATGCACAAAATATCACATAGAAGAATTTTTCTCTGCTTCCCATGAAAAATCCCTCACTCCTATCTGAACCTTGACTAGGACTAGCTCAGGCCCTGGGAGTAGCCAGCCAGTCCCACAGTTACCATGAGCTCTGGGAAGTTGGGACATGAATGGGCTCCCCACCTGTGGGCTTGTCCCCTCTGGGTAGCGAGATCCACAGGTGAGGCTCCTAGAGCTATCACAGGTTAACAGGGGTGACGATGAGGCCTGAGCCACTCGGGAATGCAATGCTTGTGTCCAGTCATGGGGGATCCCACAGGAACTGGACCTCAGAGGGGGAAAGGAAAAAGTTCTGAGCTTGCTATTCCCTTGTCAGGAACCAGCAGCTGGTTGACTGCAGCCAGGAGATACTTTCCAGTGAAGAAAGTAGGGCCACTGTGTGTAACAGTCTTGTTATGTCTCCAGATAGAAGGTGTGTTTATTATATTATTTGAGGATATTCAATTTTACTATAGACAATAAGCATATGTACAAGATGGATAAAACTCACAGGATGTATTAGGTGTTATCCTGGGTTGAATAATGCCCACCCTGAAACTCATGTTCACGTAGTACGATAATGTGGTCTTATTTGGAAATAGGGTATTTGAAGATGCAGTTAGTCAAGATGTAATCCTACTTTATTAGGGTGGGCCCTAAATACTACAGCTGGTATCCTGATGAGATGGCCATTTGAAATACAAGACAGAGAAGAAGGTCATGTGCAGACTGAAGGAGAGATTAATGTATCTATAAGTTCCTGAGAAATCTGTATGCAGGTCAAGAAGCAACAGTTAGAACCAGACGTGGAACAACAGACTGATTCCAAATTGGGAAAGAAGTAGATCAAGGCTGTATATTGTCACCCTGCTTATTTTACTCCTTTGCAGAGTATATCATGCGAAATGCAGGGCTGGATAAAGAACAAGCTGAAATCAAGATTGCTGGGAGAAATACCAATAACCTCAGATATGCAGATGATACCACCCTTATGTCAGAAAGCAAAGAAGAACTAAAGAGCCTCTTGATGAAAGTGAAAAAAGAGAGTGAAAAACCTGGCTTAAAACTCAATATTCAGAAAATGAAGATCATGGCATCTGGTCCCATCACTTCATGGCAAATATTGGGGAAACAATAGAAACAGTGACAGACTTTATTTTCTTGGACTCCAAAATCACTGCAGATGGTGACTGCAGCCATGAAATTAAAAGATGCTTGCTCCTTGGAAGAAGAACTATGACCAACCTAGACAGCATATTAAAAAGCAGAGACATTACTTTGCTGACAAAGGTCCGTCTAGCCAAAGCTATGATTTTTCCAATAGTCATCTATGCATGTGAGAGTTGGAACATAAAGAAAGCTGAGCACCAAAGAATTGATGCTTTTGAACTGTAGTGTTGGAGATGACTCTTCAGAGTCCCTTGGACTGCAAAGAGATTCAACCAGTCAATCCTAAAGGAAATCAGTCCTGAATATCCATTGGAAAGACTGATGCTGAAGCTGAAATTCCAATACTTTGGCCACCTGATGTGAAGAACTGACTCATTGGAAAAGACCCTGGTACTGGGAAAGATTGAAAGCAGGAGAATAATGGGATGATGTAGAATGAGATGGTTGGATGGCATCACTGACTCGATGGACATGAGTTTAAGCAAGCTCCAGGAGCTGGTGATGGACAAGAAAGACTGGTGTGCTGCAATCTGTGGTGTTGCAAAGAGTCAGACATAACTGAGCGACTGAACTGAACTGAACAATTTATAAGCCAAGCAACAGCCAGGGTCACCAGAAACCATGAGAACCTAGGAGAGGGGCATGAAACTGATTCTCCCTCAGAGCCCAAAAGGAACCAACCCTGCTAAAACCTTGATTCCAGACTTCTGGCCTCCAGACATATGGAAGAATAAATTTCTCTGGGACAATTTAGACACAGATAAAGTCAAGCATTTCATGCCAAACGTAGATGGAAACAGATGAGAGGGCCAAGAGGCACTGATACTCATGAACCTGTAAATATAATTGGCACACATTAGACAATCAGTACTCATGAAGTCAGTGGCTGGTCACTGGTGACACTCATTCTGGTTCCACATATCCAGTGTTTAAAACGTGCAGACAAAAACCTGGGCTGCTTGGCGGGTCATCAGCGAGTTCCAGCTGTGACCAGGTGTAGTTGTGCTGCATCTTCCTGAGATAATGTGTGAGGTTGGTCCCAGGTGTCTCCATCTGTTGGTCCCTTTTCCTCATACCTTTTCCTGGTCAGCAAGAAAATCTATTGCACAGAAGAAAAGGGTGAGGGTGGAAAAGGGGAAGGGGAGAGAGAAAAAAAATCTTCAAATATTGTGTACAAGTATTCAGGTGGAATGGTCCATCCTTCTTATACTCTATCCTAAGGCTGTTAACTAACTCATCTCTTTTCTCTTGTTTTGCTCTGTTTGTTTTAAATTAATTCCATAAACCAGGTGATTTTAGCATTGTAATTTGGCTGTGAGCCTTTCAGTTCCATGACTTCTAGGATACCTTCCCTAGTAGTATGGAAACAGCAAGATGATTTCTCATCCACACCAAGGGGAGCAGTTTACCTGGTGGTATTTCCTGGTATCTAGGTAGGGTTGTTTTTTTTTTTTTTTTTTTTTTTTGAGCAAATGCTTATTTAAGACCTACTCTGTGCTAGCCTTTGTTCTAGGTCCCTGCTATATAGTAATGGGCAATGCAGACTTGGCTCCTGACCTGGTGACCTCAGTCCTGCAAGAAGAGAGATAATCAGTATGTAATGCAGTTTGAGCATTTTCTGTGACTATGGAAGTGTCCAGTACAAAAGAGCACACATGAGGGATATATAGCCCAGTCTAGAGCAGTCAGGGAACACTTCCTGGAGGAGAGATGGTCATACTGAGACCAGATGAGCAGATAAGAGGCAGAAGTCATGGAAAAATGTTCTAGGCAGAAGGAATGGAATGAACAGGAGCCCAGAGGTCAGAGAGACAGCACGGCAAATTTGGGAAACTGAAAGAAATCCAGTATGGCCTTGAGCATAGAGAATACACAGGAAAAGATGAATGATGAAACTGGACAAGTGAGTGGAGACTTTTAATGTCACGTACATAGATTAAACTTTATCCTAAGTTATCTAATGTCATGTGAGACTTCCCACAAAACACCAAGTTTGTGCCTCTTTTCTGAAGATGAAACAGTGTATTCAAATTCAGCCCCCACCCCCTCACAGTTTATTTTTTAGGATTGATATTTCCAGATAATGTGTGAGGTTGGTCCCAGGTGTCTCCATCTGTTGGTATTGATTAAAAATGTATTGATTAAAAATGTTTATAATTATAGAGAGTTAATGACATTATTAAGCTTTCAATGTTTGAGTTCAGATTAAAACCCACCCATCGCTGACTTGTTGGATGATGTCTAGTTGACTGTCTGTCTTCCTTCCCACCTTTGTTATCCCATATCTAGAAAGCCTCTTTCTCTACTTTCTGCTTTGGTGCTCCAGATGGTAAACAGTTGTTCACTTATTCTTGGGAGGACATAATGAAAGCTAAGAGTGAAGAACATTTTGAATATGATGAAATTTAGTTACCTATTAAGGACTTTCCAACTGCAAGGATGGCAAAATGCTGCTTCTTTTCCCCAAAACTTCTCACCCTAGACCCATTTCCTTTTCTAGAGACTATTAAACAAGAAATAGCTGTGATATGTGTGGAAGTGTAGGGTGCAGAGCTGCCCAAAATAAACATAACTCAGATGACATTTTGAGTCCTGCCTGAAACTTGAAACTATGATTTTATAGATGTGTCTTTTTTATGCCAAAGAATGTTCAAACTATCATACAACTGCACTCATTTCACAGGCTGGCAAGGTAATGCTCAAAATTCTCCAAGCTAGACTTCAGCAGTATGTGAACTGAGAACTTTCAGATGTACAAGCTGGGTTTAGAGAAGGTGGAGGAACCAGAGATTAAAATGCCAACATTGATAGAGAAAACAAGGGAATTCCAGAAAAACATCTACTTCTGCTTCATTAACTATGCTAAAGCCTTTGACTGTGTGAATCACAACAAACTGGAAATTCTTAAAGAGATGGGAATACCAGACCACCTTACCTGTCTCCTGAGAAACCTGTGTGCAGATCAAGAAGCAACAGTTAGAACTGGACATGGAACAAAGAACTGGTTCCAAACTGGCAAAGGGGTATGTCAAGACTGTATATTGTCACCCTGCTTATTTAACTCCTTTGCAGAGTATATCATGTCAAATGCTGGCTGGATGAAGTACAAGCTGGAATCAAGATTGCCAGGAAAAATATCAATAACCTCAGATATGTAGATGACACCACCTAATGGCAGAAAGTGAAGAGGAACTAAAGAACCTCCTGATTAAGATGAAAGAGGAACGTGAAAAAGCTGGCTTAAAACTCAACATTCAAAAAATGAAGATCATGGCATCCAATCCCGTCACTTCATGGCAAATAGAAGGGGACAAAGTGGAAACAGTGACAGATTAAAATATTTTCTTGGGCTCCAAAGTCACTAAAGAAGGTGACTGCAGCCATGAAATTAAGAGATGCTTCCTCCTTGGAAGGAAAGCTATGACATACCTAGATAGCACATTGAAAAGCAGACACATCACTTTGCCAACAAAGGTCCTTATATGCAAAGCTATGGTTTTTCCAGTAGTAATGTACAGATGTGTGAGTTGGACCATGAAGAAGGCTGAGCATCAAAGAATTGATGCTTTCAAATTGTGGTATTGGAGAAGACCCTTGAGAGTCCCTTGGACTGCACAGAGATCAAACCGTTCAATCCTAAAGGAAATCAACCCTAAGTATTCATTGGAAGGACTAATTCTGAAGCTGAAGCTCCATTGCTTTGGTCACCTGATGCGTAAGAGCTGACTCATTGGAAAAGACTCTTATACTGGGAAAGATTGAGAGCAGGAGGAGAAGGGGACAAAAGAGGTAGAGATGGTTGGATGGCATCACTGACTCGATGGACATGAATTTGAGCAAACTCCGGGAGATAGTGATGGACAGAGGAGCCTGGTATGCTACAGTTCATGGAGTCACAAAGAGTCGGACAAGACTATGCGACTGAACAACAACAATAATCTTGTTTATATAATACAAATATTTCTAAAAAATTGTCTGGAAGTTGATTTTATAGATTGTCATGTTTCAGTTATACCTAATTAGCTTGCTTTTAAAAAAATTCCTGTAAAAAAAAACTCCTGTAATAAATATTTTGACAAAATGAAGCATTCTCTAATTAATTTGCATTTTATTTATTTTATTTAGGGGCTTAGTTATGTTGTTAAATATAATAATCAGTGTGAAAGTATTTTGTAAATATAAAAAAACTGTTAATGCAACTGCTGAGGCAATATAGTAGTTATTTATTACTGTATAACAAATGAACCCAAAACCTACCAACTTTAAACAACAAACATTATATCTCATAATTTCTGAGGGTCCGGATTCTTAACTGGGTGGTTCTAGTTCAGCTCTCCCACTGAACTGCAGTCAAGATGTCAGCTGGGGTTGTAGTTCTTTTGAAAACTTCACGGGATGTATGTTGTGGGGGTAGTGCTGGAGAATCTATTTCCAAGTTCACTTCCACAGCAGTTGGCAAGAGGCTTCCTTTCTCTGTGAGGATCTTTATGGAGCCACTTACAATAAGGCTTTCCCCAGAGGGAATATCAACACAAGTATCTCCATGAGAATCAGAGCAAGCAAGACAGTATCCCAAGTGCTTGACAACCTCATCTTGGAAATAACATTCCATCCCTTCTCTGCATTCTGTCAGTTACACAGACCAACCCTAATGCAGTGGTACTATACAAGGTGTGCATACCTGGAGTCCGAGAGCCTTTCTGGAGGCTGGCTACCACAGAAAGCAAACCAGTGAAACTTTCCAAAATCCTCGTCCTATAGCTTTTTATGCTTTCATATTCAGATTAGTAATCCAGTTTCCCCATGGATCTCCAGCTAGCTATAGAATCAGAGCCATCAACATGGACCAAAAACTGTCAACCAACCAGTATAAAAATAAATTAAATTGAAATATTTGACCGGGGCATGCAGAAAAGTATTCAGTACTAAAATGAGTTGTGAGACAAAACAAGTGTCAGTTTTGCAAAGGAAATAACTGAAAACTGGTTACCCAAGTTTTGGGCTTCTCACTCAAGGGCTATTCCCACAGATGGGGTATATAGAAAGGTCAAGAGAAGTGGAGGGACTGGAAAGAGTACATCAAGAGAGTTTGTTGGGGAGAATGATTTATTGCTGTTAATTCCAGCTAAGGGAGACTAGTGAGAGTCGTTTCAATGGGATTGTTTTGAGACATTGAAATGCGTTTTCTGAGGCTGAAGGGCAAAATTGGTAGATGTTTTCCAGGAAATCTGGAAGTTAGGAAGCTGTGCAGATGAGCTGTCGGATACTTTGTAAGGAGTTTTGGGCTTGGGATTGCCCTGAACTTCCAGAGCCTGGACAGAGAATTCATACATGCCTCTCCTGTAGAACATGAAGAAGAGATTCTGGGGGGAAAAGGACTTTTTCTGGATCCATTTAACATCCAGGTAGAGGTCTATCTGAAGGAGGAAGAGACCAACAGAGATTCTGCATAGCCTGAACTAAGAATAAAACAAGAACTGAGCAAGGAGGAGTCAGGAGATGAAGCATCTTTGCCCAAACTGCAGGAACTTCAGGCAGAGACACAAAGCAAGGGAATCTCCAAAATAACCCATCAAATATATACAGGTCCAGAGAGGGTGACCATCTTAGACTAGCACCAGAGGAGCAAGAACTTGCCGGCACCCCTTTCCTCCTGGTCTTCTCCCTCCTGCGACCTGGTTGGCAAACTGGGGCAGGGGGTCAGGGGGTTGGGGAGTGGGGGGGGGGGGGAGACCATCACCTGACAAGAAAAAAGAGGAAGAGAGCCTTTGCTTGCCACACTCCAGCAGCCAAGCAGCTCACAATAGGTCCCTGCTTGGGGGTGGGGTGGGGTGAGACGGGGGACAAGGTTTAGCAATAACTCCAATTTATTACTGGGAAAACAATCGGACATGACGAAGAAACTAAACACATACACATATGCACACACACACGCATCTAAAACTAGACACCTTAAATTATTGAAATTATACTGTGAATCTTATGTGATTGAAAGACTTTCTTCTCTCTAAGAATGACTGAAATAATTCAGAAAAGTAGTCAAGTCCCCTTGCCTCCCCAAGGGCAGTGTTGTAATGGGATGTTGCTGTTTGTTGTTGTTTAGTCAATAAATCATATCTGACTGTTTGCAAGCCCATGGACTGTAGCCTGCCAGGCTCCTCTGTCCATGTGATTTCCCAGGCAAGAATACTGGACTGGGTTGCCATTTCCTTCTCCAGGGGATCTTTCTGACCCAGGGATTGAACCTGCATCTCCTGCGTTGATAGGCTGAGCCAATTCTTTACCACTGAGCCACCTGAGAGGCCCATAATGGGATACTTGGAGACAAAATGAAGTAGTTTATATGATTACATCCCATGGTTTCTTCTTGTTCAATTTATAAGTTTCATTAGCAATTGCCTTTTGAAATCAGGGTCATTTTCAATATGAAGCTTTAGTGACTCTTCCCTGTGAGTTATAGGTAGCACAGACTACACTGTCGCAGATGAGAGCTAGACAGAAAATTAAGTGAACCAGACAGTTCAGAAGCAAAATATCCATCTTGTCACATGCCATGTGGGACTGAGGCTGTAATGGCAAGTTTTTCTTGAGGCCTTCTCATAGGTCCTTATTCATCCTGTTAGACCAAAAGCTTAATAAGCCCTTCAACTCTTGACCCTTCATTCATTTGTTCATCCAACTGCTATTCACTCAGAGCTCCTACCACATTCCTGTAATCTTTCCACCCCTCAGAAAACCTGTCTCACCATCTTAATATCTAGTTCTTTTGTCTACCTCTAAGACTGTCTGAAGTTCATCAGCTGCACTGAGTTAGATGGTAGCTTTCCTGTAAAAAATAGTTTGCTAGAAAATGGATATTATATGTAAATATGATAGGACACAGAAACTCTGGTGGTCTCTGACACTTTTCTGTCATATGTATAATGAAACACACACACACATATATGTTTTATATATCTAAGGCTACATACATACAGACATTACATATTTATGTGCTAACTAGAAGCACAGTTAGAAAAAGACTTGCAATCTGGAAAGTTTAAATAAAAGTAATATTTTATATATTCATAATACTTTATAGGAGGTTACATATATTTTTCTCCTAATAAACTTATCCTCTGTTTTTATAGCCCAGTCCACTCACAAGCCAAAATCCATTTTCTGTCCTGGTGAGTACCAAGGAGGTTGGATCATTTAATGCTTACATAAACTAATGTTTTCTGTTGTACAGAGCATTTGAAATAACACCTTTGGTCTTATTTTTTTAATAAGATTTGTCCCATAATTAAAATTGTCTCTTTTTCATATATATGATATTTATGTAATATAATATTTTTGTTTCTATAAAATTTATATGTTTAATATATCTGCAATTAATTTGGATATATAATAGCTAAGAATGCATTGAATCATCCTTTCAGACAAATGGATAGCCAATTTTTCTAAATATGAGTAGTCCAGATTGCCTCATATACATAAGAGGAAATTTTAACATATACTTAATTTCCATGACTCTATGTCTCCATTCTATATTTGGCTGTATATCCCTGTTCATATAAAACTTTTCTTTGCTGTAGCATCGAAGTCCATTTTTATGTCTTGTAGCCACTCAGTGTTCCCTGGATGCCCAGATGGCCCAAGCTTCTCCCCTCCTCTCCAAAGCATCCATTCTTGACTTTCAGCTCAAGCAGGGAAAACCTGGCTTGGTGGCAAGCTTCAGTGGAAAAGACAAAAGGATTTTTTGTTGGATCACAAGTTTGTTACTAACCCGCAATGCAGTGTGGTGGTTGAAATCTAGGGCAACCTTAAGCTGTCTTAAGAGATGAGTCATGTTCAGAGGATGATAAATTACAGTCACGAGATCTCTGACCCCAGCACATCTGTAGTGCTGGCTTTTGTGCTGGGCATTGCCTTTGGCAAGAGCCTTCCCTAGATAGAAGATGCGGCCAGAGGGTGGCTGGATCCTGAGTCATGGGGGAAGCAGGCAGAATGGTTGGTCTGGAGAGGAAAGGACAGTGGCGCTGCTGCAGGTTGCCATCAAGTCTGAGGAGGAGTTGAATGGAACTGCCTTTTATCTGTGAGGATAAAAAGGAAAGCTAGATCTGAGCTCTGTGTTGAAGAGAATTTTCTAGAAAAAAAATAATCCTCAAAAAAAAAAAAAAAGGAATATCCTCAAGCAAAATGGGCTGATTAATGAGGTTAATGAATGCCTGTTATCAAAAACACCTTAAAAGAAATTGTATGCTATGAGAAGATTTTCTGTCTGGGTCAGAAGATTAAACTAGTGCTTCTGTGGGCCTTTTCTGTCTCCCTAACTTCCCTTTCCCTTCCCTGAAACTTTTCTGCACTTGTGCCCTCATCCCAACACACAGAATTCTAGCCTGTGCCACATGACTGTCTTGCAACATTTCTTGAGCTGACTTTTCTCAAAAATTGCGATTTAAATTTATACTCTTCTTTTGAGCACAATGACTTCCGGAAAAGCCTTTTTTTCCTTTTCACAGCCTCTAGCCCAGTCTCTTGCATTTAAAAGTAGCTTTAAGGCATATATATATATTGTTCAGCAATGTGCTGACTGATGGGCTGATTATCTTGACTCCAATCACCAAGAAATTAATAATGCACTTTGTCAGGATTGATCCTGTTTCAGAAATAGCCACCTTTTTATGTAACCTCCTCTGCAGATTTCAGTCCTCATTCATTCCGCCCTCTCCATTCCCCTTCCCGTTTGTTTTTAAAGGAAGAATCATCTTTTGCTGAAATGAAACTCTTTTTTGTTGTGTGTGGTCAGAATTACAGACAGGAGGGGAACAGATGGCTCAGTTTTGAGGAGACAATTCCTGACTGTGGAGGCTTAACAAAGCTAATAAAAGGTAATTTACCAAAGACTTAGAGAGTCACGAGGCATCTGAGATTTTTTTTAAAGCCACAACCCCCCCTGCCCTTGGCAGCACCTCCCCACTGCTCTCCCTGCATCCCTCCCATCCTCCTGGGGAACGTGAGGTTGCCAAGCTGTCACTGATGTAGCCGCTCGGAGGCTCCCTCTCCCAGGCTCTTCTGCTGGGCTGTCGGGGTAACGGGCTGGGGCACCATTGTCTTCCAGCAAATGGCCTTGGCACCGTTCAGCGGCCCAGGCCTCGGCCCCGTGCACCTGGCTGGGATCCCGGCCCCCCGGAGTTACAGCTGCACAGGCAGTGTCAGGCAGCGCTGGCGTCTTTATTCCGCTGTGGGGGGGCTGCCTCGTTTGGGTTCTATTTCATTTCTCCGTCTCCCGAAAGACCCAGCTTGATGCTTCCTACATCTGCTCTGTTCCATTTAGCATTTGTGTCCAAAACCTCTTTTTTATTCTGCTCCTGATTTTCTTTGAATAGAAAGCTTACAAAATGGCCCCATCTGCTTCTCTGAGACTTTGTCCACAAAGGCAGCCTGGGTCTCTGTCAGCCACCACGCGCTGTCCCTTTGCTGCTCCCCTTGGGCTGTGGGCTTGACGGCCGTCTGCTGACCCTGCCCGGGGCAGTCACTGGCACCACCCAGAGAAAATGCTGTTGGTGCCTTTGTTTTCTTCGGCTCAGGAGACATACTCTAAAAGGGGTATGACTCATCACAGAACATCCAGGGTATGGGTGGTACTGCTCGGAGCCCAGGTTGGCTGAGGTGATGCAGAGAGAAAAAGGGAAAGTCATTAGCTACGTGGCGCACTCACTTCATGTGACCTCTTTGGTTTTCAGTGATGAAAGCTAATGTTGTGTCCTGAGATATGGCCAGGAGACCTGTGGACTGGGGTGGAATCTGGTTTATGCAAAGCCAGCCTTTGAGCTTTCGAATCAGATCAGCAAACACATAAGGAACTCTTATTGCTTTGGTGTCTGGTAATGTGCTAAGTACTTGCAGAGGAGGAGAGAGGAGCTTATGTGCTGTGCTTAGCCGCTCAGTCGTGTGCAACTCTTTGTGACCCCCTGGACTGTAGCCCGCCAGGCTCATCTGTCCATCGGGATTCTCCAGGCAAGAATACTGGAGTGGGTAGCCATGCCCTCTTCCAGGGGATCTTCCCAACCCAGGGATCGAACCCAGGTCTCCCGCACTGCAGGCAGATTCTTTTACTATCTGAGCCACGAGGGAAGCCATTTCAGCAAGAGGTGATGACCCTCACAAGAGGATGTGCACAGGGGACCATGGGTACTCATGGGAGGGCACTCAACTCACCTTCTAGAGGGATCATGTCTGAGTTTGGGCTATCGAGTTCCCATCAATCAGGCAAATCAGTGGAGAAGGGAGTTTCAGAAGCAGAGTCCAAAAATATGAAACAGTGTTATCTAAGACCCAGCATGGTGAGTGCAGGTGCTCGAAGGTAGTTAGGAATAGTTGTCAGGTAGAGCAGCTTGAAATTATGACAGAAAATAAAGGCAGCACCATATCTCAAAAGGACTCCTGTAGTAAATGAAGAGGATGTAGGTACAGGGGGAGCTGCTGGAGGTTTTCAGTGAGGATTGGCAGGATCGGGTTTGCAGTTTAGAAAGGTTTCTCTGGCAGGAGAGTAGATATTGAGGCTGGGGTCCCGGCCAGGGAGTAACCAGCAGCAGACAAACCACTCATCTCCTTATTCCCTGTGCCTGACTCCTATACTTCTCTCAACAGTCCGTCCAGAAATTTCATTGCCTTTACTTTCAAAATATTTCCAGAATCATCCTTTTCTCACCATGTCTACTACTGTCACTCTGTGCCAGCCACCCTCATCTCTCACCAGCATTATTGCTACAGCCCCCTACTTGGTCTCCATTTCGATCCTGGTTTCCCTCAGTCACTTCTCATGGTGACAGCCCAAATGATTCTTTTAAAACATATAGCAAATACTGAAGTGGTTTGCCATTCCCTTCTCCAGTAGACCACGTTTTGTCAGAACTCTCCACCATGACCCATCTGTCTTGGGTGGCCCTACAAACTCTGGAAAATTCTTTAAGAGATGGGAGTATCAGACCACCTGACCTGCCTCTTGAGAAATCTGTATACAGGTCAAGAAGCAAGAGATAGAACTGGACATGGAACAATAGACTGGTTCCAAATAGGGAAAGGAGTACATCAAGGCTGTATGTTGTCACCCTGCTTATTTAACTTATATGTAGAGTACATCATGAGAAACGCTGGGCTGGAAGAAGCACAAGCTGGAATCAAGATTGCCGGGAGAAATATCAATAACCTCAGATATGCAGATGACACTACCCGTATGTCAGAAAGTGAAGAAGAACTAAAGAGTCTCTTGATGAAACTGAAAGAGGAGAGTGAAAAAGTTGGCTTGAGGCTCAACATTCAGAAAACTAAGATCATGGCATCTGTTCCCATCGCTTCATGGCAAATAGATGGGGAAACAGTGGAAACAGTGACTGACTTTATTTTGGGGGGCTCCAAGATCATTGTGGATGGTGACTGCAGCCATGAAATTAAAAGACACTTGCTCCTTGGAAGAAAAGTAATGGCCAACCTAGACAGCATATTAAAAAGCAGAGACATTGATTTGCTAACAAAGGTCTGCCTAGTCAAGGCTATGGTTTTTCCAGTAGTCATGTATGGATGTGAGAGTTGGACTATAAAGAAAACTGAGCACCGAAGAATTGATCCTCTGACTGTAGTGTTGGAGAAGACTCTTGAGAGTCCCTTGGACTGCAAGGAGATCCAACCAGTCCATCCTAAAGGAAATCAGTCCTGAATATTCATTGGAAGGGCTGATGCTGAAGCTGAAACTCCAATACTTTAGCCACCTCATACAAAGAACTGACTCCTTGGAAAAGACCCTGATGCTGGGAAAGATTGAAGGCGGGAGAAAGGGATGACAGAGGATGAGATGGCTGGATGGCATCACCGACTCAGTGGACATGAGTTTGAGTAAACTCTGGGAGTTGGTGATGGACAGGGAGGACTGGCGTGCTGCAGTCCATGGGGTCGCAAAGAGTTGGACACAATTGAGCGACTGAACTGAACTGACCTGACTGATGAAAACATACAGCAGAGCTGTGACTCCTGGTCCTACTCAGAAAAGGCTGAACTTCATCTAATGAGCTGTGACCTTTCTCCTCGCCACCTCCCCTTGCTTCCTCCACTCCAGCTGGGCTGATCCTCTTGCTGCTTCTTGAACATACCAGCCATGCTCCCACATTAGGGGCTTTTCCCTCTGCCTGCAATGCTTCCCCCAGGTGACTCTGCACATGGCTTCCTCTTTCACATCTTTGCCCAGATGTTATCTTCTCAAAGAGACTCACCCCAATCGCTCTACTTAAAATGGCACTGTAGCCTTCCTGCCAAAAATTCTTCCTGACACTCCCTGCTCCAATTTTTATAGTAATTATTATTTTTAAAATTTTCTATGTAATTATCCATTTATTATGATCTTATTACTCATCTTCTCTCCTCTACCACCACTGGGCATGCATGCAAAGTCGTTTCAGTCATGTCTGACTCTTTGCAACCCTGTGAACCTTAGTCCAGCAGGCTCCTCTGTCCGTGGAGGATTCTTCAGGCAAGAATACTGGAGTGGGTTGCCATGACCTCCTCCAGTGGATCTTCTAGACCCAGGGATCAAATCCTGCACTCTTTTGTCTCCTGCATTGGCAGGCAGGTTCTTTACCACTAGCACCACTTAGGAAGCCTGCCATCACTCCTCCCCACTAGAATATAAAGTCTATAAGGGCAAGAATTCTTTTTCTATTTTGTTTGCTATTTGTATCCCAAGTCCCTGGACTAGTGCCTGGCCTACAATATAGCCTTTAAAAAAAAAAAAAAAACAAACAGTGTTTGTTTGGCTGCATCAGGTCTTCATTTTGGTACTTGGGATCTTTGTTGCATCATGTGGGATCCTTTGCCGTGGCACACAGACTCTTTACTTGTGGCTTCAGAGCACACAGGCTCAGAAGTTGTGACATGCAGGCTTAATTGCCCCATGGCGTGTGGGATCGAACCTGCGTCCCTTGCATTGCAAGGCAGATTCTTAACCACTGGACCACCAGGGAAGTTTCTATAACATATCCTTAACAAATATTTGTTGGATCAATAATCAGCAGTAGTACAAATGAGAGCTGATAAAAGCCTTAACTAGGACAGGGATGTGGGGAAGAAGAGACAGGCTTTAGCGATATTGATGAAAGCTCTTGGTTAATTGAAAATGCTGGGCAAGAAAGATGGAATAATCTGGAATGAATGTCAGGCTTGGATGGATGACTGGGACAGAGGGTATAGGGGAGAGAGGATGGTAATAATGAGCCCCATCCAGGACATATTGAGATGGAGTTGGCTGCAGAATACTGAAATGAAAACCCAGCAGGCAGTTAGAACTCAGGCAAAAAAAAAAAAAAAAAAACTCAGAGAGATCAGAACGGAGGTGTGGAATTTGGAGGTACAGGTATTTGCATATTGATTTGTCAATAAGCTAGTGATACCCTGACTCACTTATAGGACTAGGTATCAGTAGCCAAAAGACCTGTTCATTCTATGACACACACCAGAGGCGAGAGAGGGTCCATGCACACTTCAGAACTGTTGCAAAGGAAATGGTGAAATTATTATTATGACTATGTCATTATTAGTATTTCAAATTTCCTTCTCCAAGGGCAGTTTTTCCTGTGAGGCATGATCTTTAATGTTCCAGGATAAAACAAAGTTAAAGGTAAAAAAATTCTTGAGGCAATTACATGCTGTTTAATTGAAAAGTACTGAACACACACACACAAAATAAACTTAATTGAATCGTTTATCTCAGATAATTATCTAAACATTGCTGCAGGAGCAGGGTATCATTTTTCCCTCTAGACAAAAAACCCAACTTTCCTCTGAGAATCTCAGATTTTTTTTTTTTTTAATGCATTGTATTAAGGCCAAGTAATATTATCGCCATTTACAGAGAAGATCGGGTCATAAAAAGGTTAAGGTAATTCCCAAGTATTGCTTAGAAAGTCAGAGGGCAACTCCTGGAACAAATCTTCAGAATCTCGGATCCCAGGCCAGAGCCCCCCAATTTGGGGTCATCTTTCTGGTCACAAAAGCTTAGGCAGATTGATGAGGTAATCAGCAGAAAAGTTACAGCAAGAGTATTGGACTTCTTGGCTTGAACGCTAATACTCTACTCTTTTCTCTCGTATTTAAGGACTAGAAAATAAAAATCACCTTTTATTTTTGCCTGTTTTTTAAAGCCTCTTTCTTCCATGTACATCTTCTAGTCCTGGATCTTTCTGACCCAGAAAGATTGGGGCAGGAAAGAGGGGGCTTCCCGCTCTCTCTGCAGTGGGAAAAGGTCCCCTAATTTTTTTTTTTTTTTTTTCTATTCCTAACTGATCCTAAGCAGTAGGATCAGCAGCCAGAAACCTGGAATTCTAGGCAAGGGTCTGGAACTAAGGTGCTGAATATTGGCCCTGGAGACCCATTTTCTCACACTGCAAAGCAAGGGAGCTGAACATCATCCTTGGAAGCTGTTTCTTACTCCAAAAGTCTATAAGTCTCTGTTAAGTGAAAAAGCCTATATAAATGATGTATCGAAATATAACCAGCTCCATTCAAATCAACCAAAATGACTCAGGATACTTAAACATCTGTGCCATTTGATCCCCCAGAATGCTGACTCTACTGGGCAGCCTGACCACATGGCATTGCTCCCCACCTGGAGGAAGGGTGGGAATTGAGGGCAGGTGTCAGCAGTTAAGGCAAAGTCAACACAAGCAGGACTTGGGGTTCATCGGGCGAATGGGCTTCAGGAAGTGCTGGCAGAGCAGGGAGACTGTGTGGTCCGTGATGGGTTTCTCAGCGACACTTCAACTCTTCGTTTAAACAAAGAGGGAAATTATAGTGCTTGTGAGAAAGAGAGAAAAGGATCTGTGTTTAGTTTTACATCCAGATTTGACCCAAAGTGGCTCCAGGAAGAATCTGTGGGCTCAGAAATGGAAACAGAGGAAAGCAAAAGGAAGAGGTAGCAGCTGTGGGGAGGACCATGGACTCCTCCAGTCCGAGAAGGAAAGTGAGAGTCCAGCTAGACTTAAATCCATGAGCGGCAAGGTGGTCCAGAGGGTGTGGAATGATATCTGGGTTACATTAAGAAATATTTCAGGCCAAAAGTCAGAACTCTTTGTCCAAAATATTAATATAAATATTGCACCCAAGGCACCTTCAGTTCTAATTTTAGCCTAAAATAAAGCAAAAAAATTAATATTAATGACGGCAACTTTGTTCACATCCAGTACTGAAACCATGACATGTACATAATATAAAACACCCCTAAAATCAAATCCATGAAGTCATTACAAATGTTTATGTGTATCTCTATTTATTGACGGGCAAGAACTACACTAGCTAGTGTTGAGAAAAGAAAACCAAACCAAAACAAAACCCAGATGGCAGAGCAATTAGTGTGAATCTATTTTAAAAATACACGTGTGTGTATATATTTGCTTGGGGAAATATATATATATAAAACATCCTTCTCAATATTTCCCCAAAGCAAATATAAACATGGCATCTATCTCCGCATGATGGGATTGCAAATTTTATCTTTAAAATGTTTATCAATACATTCTAGCCTTTTTACTATGTTTGTATTTAGTTTCAAAAAGTTCGTTACAATCTGAAATCAGAGAAGAGAAGCCCAGCTGAAGGTGATTCCTCATCATTAGCTTCTTCTCAAGGAGGCATGAAAAATCTTATCTTAAAAACAGTTTGCCCCAGCACCACTGTCCTCATCAGAGCCCAGACTTGATTCTTGAGGCCAAAACACTAGGACCTGCAGCCCTGTCTCTGGCCTGGTTCCTCCTGCTGCTCTCTCCCCTAAGACCACCGTGCTCCCTGAGGACTCAGTAAAACCTGCTGCCCCTCAGAGTCTCCAGTGAGTATCTTGGTTTGAGCACACTCCTACCTCAGAATCTGTTCTTCACAATGGAAGGAAGGGAAGCCAAGCAAAGCGGGAAAATTGGAAGACAATTGTGGATAAAGGAAGGAAGCATCTTTGGAGGTCTGTGGAAACATGAAAATTGGCATCAGGTTTAGAGTCCCCTCACATTTAAATGAAGTGTTTAATGTGCAGTCCAGGAAGCCAAGATTTGGGCTTCAAAGATGTTGGAAGCCCATGGTTCATCAAAGCAAAAAAAAGAACAACTGTGATTTAGGATTGTTTCCGGGCTGACAGGAGGGCCAGTAGTCAACTTGGATGGAAGTTCCATATGGCTTTCACTTCAAGCAGAGTCATCCATTTGGAATAGTCAAGGGCGTTTATCGGCAATCAATCAGTGAGTATTTATTGAACATCTTGGACAGGAACCAGCTTTCTTATTTGGAACAGTCACGAAACACTCCATAGCTTCATCAGAGAAGAATTCCAAAAGGATATCTCCACATAAACAGAGGGAGACCTACCCGACTCTTTCTTCCTCTCCGCCTACAGAAGCTAATTTTTTCCCTTAAAAATTTTAATTCCTCCCACTATCATAAAATCCAGTTCTTCTTCCGTTAACCCTCCAGTCCAAACTTAAACAAAAATGCCCTTTCCTGGTTCTCTCCATAAAGCCTAGACAGCCTGATATTAGACAAGAACAGCTACCAGATATTAACACATAGCAAAAACAATATTTTATGGAAAGTGCACCAGAGAAAAAGTGATCATGACTCCAAAGTGGGTTAGGGAGGCCTTGATAACTTTTCCAGCTGCAGACCAGCTCTGGAGTCACCTTGCAGAAGCCTTCTCCCACCCTCTACCCCCCAGCGCCACCCTACCCCACCACTGCTCCTGTTGGCGGCTTCCTGTTGCTAAAGTCCCCAGTTCTCTTAGTTTCTGTATTCTAGTCCCCAGGGAAGTACGTGACAAGTGTCTAATGGTCTGAAGAGTATTAAAGAACATCTGTCTTGCCTCCTGGCCTTTCTCCTCACTTTTCATGTGTTACACAAGCTGAAGATAGAGCCCAGTTATCTGAAAGAGGTCAGTTGATACTTTTCAAAATCTCAGTCCAGACTAAATTATAGTAACCAATCCTAACCTCAAATAGTATGAGTACAGTTTTTAAATCACTGGAATTGAATTTACGTCAACAAATACTTATTTAATAACCACTTGGCACTAGTAAAGAATCCTCCTGCCAATGCAGAAGACATAAGAGACGTGGGTTCGATCCCTGGGTTGGTAAGATCCCCTGGAGTAGGAAATGGCAACCCACTCCAGTATTCTTGCCTGGAGAATCCCATGGACAGAGGAACCAAGTGGGTTATAGTCCATATGGTCAAAAAGAGTCAGACATGACTGAAGCAACTTAGCATGCCCACATGGGCTAAATGATACATAAAATATAGAAAGGCTTACAAAGATAAGTAAAACTTGGTTTTGTCCTTCAAGAAGCTTACAGTCTCATAGTGGGAATAAGATATGTATAGGCTCCACTATAATATCAAACAGTAAAAAAGGACCATAAAAAACTTGTTTCTTGTGTTAAGGGTGGCTTACTGGAGAAGGGAATGGCAGCCCACTCCAATATTCTTGCCTGGAGAATCCCATGGACAGAGGAGCCTGGTGGGTTTCAGTCCATGGGGTCACAAAGAGCCGGATACAACTGTGTGAAGAACACACAACCCACTGGAGGAAGAGAACATATTTAACCGGAAATGGAGGAGGGACTTCTTAAGAGTTAGCATTGGAATGGGTATTGAAAGATTAAGTAAACAGAATGAATGGTTCTCAAAAAGTGTATGGGAGGGGGTGGGGGTGCGGATATTATTAACTAAGGCCCAGAGTTCAACAAGCATGGCAGTTAATCAGGTCATGGAACATGTATGGGAGATTAACCAAAGAAGAAGCTGGAAAGCAGATTCAGAGAAAAGTTTGTGCTTAATTCCATGAGTGACAGTAAACTGTTGAAGATTTTTGAGCATAAGGATGCAGTGATTTGAGCTGTACATTAGGTGAAATAATTGGACATAAATATACAGGATAGATGAGATGAGCAAAGGGAAATCAATTAAGGTCAACTATAACATTCTAGGTGAGAAGAAATAAAGGTCTAAACAAGGGAGGTGTTACTGGGCATGAAAGAGGATGGTGTGAGAACCCAGGAGTGGCAGCATCATCATATGTGGAAGGCAAGGAAGAGTGAGCAACGACATGACTCCCAGGTGATCAGTCCAAGAGGCTGGGAGGGTGGTGTAAACATCAACCTTGACTTTAGAGTATCAAAACTATAAAAAAACAACCAAATGAAGCAAGTTGAGGAAGACTTCGTAAAAGGAACAAGAGTTCTCAGACAGTTGACTGGTTGTTTTTCTCTTTTCCATTCTATTCAGTTTTACACACCCCAAGAAGTCTCTTCTTTGTAGAGAGGGAAGATGGAATGAGCACTTGATGGTGGTAGTTCCCAAGCATCTTTTCCATCTGTGAACCAGGCTTGAGGCTCTTGGGAGATATGATTAACTTCATTCAGCCCCAAGGATCCACCAATTGATGAAAAAAGTGAAATGGAACCTAGAGATTAGATAAATGAAGTATTTTAAAGAAGTCATTGTTTCAGAATCTCTTATAAAAACAAATCTGCTAGGCAGAAATCTAACTTTGCAAATAGAATCCTTAAGATAAGCATCCCAGCAGAGAAGGGGGCGGCATGCAGGGTGCTTCAGATTATAGACAAGCTCTCTTCAAAATCTCTGATCTGGAAAATCAGCCCCAGTGTCAATATTACAGAGAAAAACTGTCCTCCCAGCCCTCCTTCCTGCTTCCAATGACAAGCAGGATAGCAGATGGTCAGGCATTTGGGGACCTCTTATTTTTGCAATTACAGTGGAGAAAATAGAAAATTGCACTGACTGGGCAGACCCAAGTCAGTGCAGGTCTGTGTCATGAACATTTTCTGCTTCAGAATTGCCCTCTGATTACAGCCCCTCTTCCTTGGACCTTAGGGATCTGAGAAGAGGCTTAAAGAAAAAGTAGTGATAATACCAAATGCTGGTGAGGCTGAGAAGAAATTGGATTTCTCATATATTGCTAATGGGAATGTAAAATGGTACACTTCAGAAATCATTTTGGCTGTTTCCTTAAAAACTAACTATACCACTTATCATTTAACCCAGCAATCACACCCTGGGGATTTATTCAAGAGACATGAATATGTATGTCCATGTACATGTATGTTGATAGCAGCTTTATCTTTATGGCTAAAACCTGGAAATAACCAAAATGTCCTTTAAAAAGTTAAACTGTGGTACAACTACACTATGAAATATTACCAAGGATGAAATATTGATGCACGTAACAACTTGAATAGATTTCAAGGACATTGTGCTGAGTAAAAAAAAAAAAATCCAGTTTCAAAAGGTCACATACTGTATGATTTGATTTATATAGCATTTTCAACATGAAAAATGTATAAAGGTGGAGAACAAATTAGTGGTTGCTAAGTATTAGGGATGGAGTAGGGGAGGCGAAGGATGTGCCCAAAGGGGATCTTTGTGGTGATGCAATAATTCTGTATCTTGATTGTCAAGGTGGTTACAAGAATGTACACTTGGGATAAAAAGTGGTATGGAACTCACTCGGCACATTGCAGCAATGCCAGTTTCCTATTTTGCTATGGCACTGTGATGGAAACATGTCACAAAGTATCTCACTGAACCTTGACAACATCCCTATGAAATTGGTTCTATGACCCCAGGAAAGTAATACTCAGACAGGTTACCTTGCCCAAGGCAGATGGGCTGAGATTCAAATCTAAGCAATCTGACCCTCAAACGTTTGTTTTTAATCTTGATGCTCAGCAACCCATGTCCTGGCTTGGAAAGTAGATAGGCAGAAAAAAATGTAAGCTTTTCATAGAATCACAATCACAGGGATGCAGGTAGAGGACCTGTCTAAAATTCATTCTTTAACCACTCAGCTCACAGCTACCATTTGAGTGCTTGCAGCCTAAGAATTTTCCTGAAATGCTTTATATGTGTTTCTGTTTTTACTCCTAAAACTGGCTTTTCCTATTGTCTAGTTCTACCTTACTAGCTCTGAAACATTGCCTCTGACCTTGGAGTGGATGCTGGGTCCAATGATGCTCAGTTACTCAGGATTCAGCACGTTACAAAGTTTGCCTGCTTGGATCACTCCTGGGTTTCTGCAAACCCATTCCCTTTACTGAGGACAATCCACTCCAGTCGTTGGTCCCAGGAATTCTGACCACTTTACTGGTCCAACACCCAGCCCTCATTGGTGGTGGGTGAGGAATGTGATTAGAGAGCCTGCACTGGCATATGCAGGAGTGCACAATAGTATATTTTTAACCCTGCACTAAGCATTCTGAACTATGTGCAAAGAATTTGTGCTTCCTCTCGAGTCAGCTATAGAGTGAAATCCAGTGAAAACCTGCCCTAGGTCACTACCAGGTGTGGCGGCAGCCAAACATCAAAGCCAGCCTGAGAACAGAGACACAAAAATGATATTGTGTGCCAGGGCCAGGACAACTAGTCAGGTGCCAAGCGGAATGATAGGGCCTGAGGTGAGAACCAGAATTCGGGTCTTGAGTTCAAGTCATGGCAGATTAAATTTTATCTTGGCAGACAGTGTCATTATGTGAAAGCTCAGAGCCAGAAGTTTAGTGATGTAGGAGTCCAGGCAACAGCTCTGACCAGGGATTATAATAACCATAGTTTTTTTTTTTTAATTAACGTATAGTTGACATGTAATATTATATTAGTTTCAATATTGAACTATTGTACAACATAGTAGTTCAACATTTTTAGATTATGCTTCATACAAAGTTGTTATAAAATATCGACTATATTCCCTGTGCTGTACATTACATCTTTGTAGCCTATTTATTTGATACCTACTAGTTTAGGCCTCTTAAACCCCCTCACTTATTTCCCCCCCTCCACCCCTTTCCCTACAGTAACCATTGGTTTGCTCTATCTGTGAGTCTGTTTCTGTTTAATTAAAAGAAAGAACATGAAATCACTCTGTACACTTGAGACGGAAAACTGGACTGGGAATTTGGCACCATTTCATCCCTCGTGTGTGGACTTCCCTGGTGGCTCAGACGATAAAGCGTCTGCCTACAATGCGGAAGACCTGGGTTCAATCCCTGGGTCAGTAAGATCTCCTGGAGAAGAAAATGGCAACCTACTCCAGTATTCTTGCCTGGAAAATCCCATCGACAAAGGAGCCTGGTAGGCTACAGTCCATGGGGTCGCAAAGAGTTGGGCACGACTGAGTGACTTCACTTTCACTTGTCCCTGATGTGAACGTTAGGATCATGCCACAACGTGTAATTATGGATTCTTGAAGTTCTCCAATAATGATCGGCAAACACTTTGTAAGCTAAAGCCATGGGTGGAATACTACTTCAGAAGCAGCCAATATTACGATTTCTACAGGGTATTTTGGGATTCTTCAGACTCTGGTTTCTTGAAGCAGCATGCCTGAGTCTCATTTCCACAGGAAATTCTCTCCACACTGTTCATGCACTCCTTGGAAACTGAGAGCACAGAGATGGTGTGAGAAACCAGTCCAATCACTCGGGCATCTTCAGATCCGGAGTTCGTGGAAATGTCTCACTTCCTGGGACTAGGAGGGGCCATATGGGGAACAGCAGATCTGCCCCAATCCTCTAGACAGAATCTGGTTATTTCCCACAGCCTGCTGGCCCAGACACAAGGCCTTTAGAACAGAGCCAGGAATGTTTCCTGGAGTTTAATGCAGCCCGGAGGTCATGCGTGCGACATTGCACAATGATTAATGACAGGGAATGCTTGGTCAGGATTGTATTTAATTTATAGTTAGGTGTTGGCAATTTCTTGTAGACAATCATTTCTCCAGGACATCTCCTCGGCGGCCCTGAACCATTTGACTGTTACTGTTAGGTGTGTCCTTGGGACTGCAGACCTTCATGAATACTTGATGGGAGGCACATAGCCCTGCCTGGGTCCCCATCTGGCACCTGTCCCCTATTGTTCCTATGTTCATTTCTATTGTATTTCCTAAAACGGTGCCACTCTCCTCTATTTATAGAACAGTTCAGCTAATTGAAGAGTGTCAAAAAAGAGAACAAGGCAGGAAATGAGTATTCTCCTGTTCTGCCTTAATTGTGATACCAAGTCCATGAATGAAATGTGTTCAATGATTCTGTTACTTTATCTTTCGTAGCCGTATTTAATCTCATTCCTTGACAATTTTAGACTCAGCTCCAAATGTAGATAATAATGCCAGTTCCTAAGGTTTAAAAATAAATTTTGACATGAAATCTGAGTCTCTGGACTTGCTTTATAGAAGAAATAAGGTTTCTAGTAATTAGCTAAGGAAACTGAAAATTTCCTAAAGTTACTTACTAAGGTTGATTTATTTACTTAAGTAAATAAGCAGCAAGCAAACAAAACAATCATGGGGGAAAGTCACTCTAACGTGATCATATTGCTTTCAAGGTAGAAATCCTGGGATCGCTATGAAAATATCTGGTTAGTGTGTGAAATTGTTTCATCAGCCTTCATCACCACAGTACTGTTATTCTCATGTGGGGAGTCAAGGTTAGCACTTACTCAGTGTCTTGGTCCTGGTTTATCGTGTCCCCAAGAAGACCAGACTCCTTTCTGTATCTGTGTGGGTTGATCAGACACGTGATCTAGTCCTTCCTCTCAACACTGTGTCTGGACAATGTCCTCAAGAATTTAGTCCCAATACATCCTCCCTTTTATCTACAAAGCTGATGCCATCACTTTATTCTCTTAACATAATGAGGATAATTTAGTGTTAAACTCTCATTGACTTAACTGTTTTCTTGTCAACCGAACTCTGAGTTGAGGGAAGAAACCAATCTCAAGAAATATAACTCTATTGTAACTTCTCAAAAGTTGGGCTTGATCCAAAGCCCTCTGACATGTGTACCATATCTGCAGAAAGCAAGACCAATTGTGTAGAAATCAGTGTTTTTAAATAGCTGCTATTTTATGCTTGAGAAGAATTAATTGTCCAAATATTTGCAGCCTAAGTTTAATTAAGAAATAAGATCCAATATCATTATTTTCTTTTTAATTTTATTTATTTATTTATTTATTTTTGGCTGTGCTGGGTCTTCACTGCTGTAAGAGCTTCCTTTAGTTGTGGTGCACGGCAGTGACTTCTCTTGTCATGAAGCGTGGGCTTCAGTAATCGTGGTACTTGGGCTTGGTAGTTGCAGCTTCCAGGCTCTAGAGCACAAGCTCAATAGTTGTGGTACGTGGGCTTAGTTGCTCTGCAACGTGTGGGATCTTCTTGGACCAGGAATTGAACCTGTGTCCCCTGTGTTGGCAGGCAGATTCTTTACCACTGAGCCACTAGGGAAGCCCTCATTATCGTTATTGAAACTGAACTTCTGGTTTAATTTCAATGAACATTACTTCAGAGTACCTAGTGCTATGAAAAGATAGACTTTGCCTAATTTAGGAAAGTGGAATGAATCTTGCTTGCATTCAGAAACTATCAGAACTGGGCAGGAAATTCACGGACACATGAATGTGAGCAAGAATGACAGGACAGTTGGAAAACAAAGGACTGTTTTTGTTCGTGATTGTTTTTATTTGTGGCCTTGTAAAAAGTATTTGGGTAATTTAATTAACCTCTCTGAACCTCATTTATTCAGCTGTAAGGTGAAAAAAAAATAATAGAACCTAACATTGATTTATTGTGAGATTTACAGAGGAAGATGCTTGTGCTGGACACATGATATGGACTCAAAAATATCAGCCATTAATTTTTTAAAAATTAAGACAGAATGATTACAGCCTCTGAATAGAGTCCCTCCCTCCATTCCAAAGTGTAATGTACCACTTGACTCCAGTTGTACTATTTCACCTGAAGTTGAGGGTAACAGGCTTTTATTCTAAAACTGCTCTAAAGCCCCATAATACTGAAGTCCAAGTCGATATAAATAAAGTAATAGTTGGAAAAAAATTTCCAAAAGATTTTGACCCTACTGAAATGATTCAGAGTGAGCTTTCTAGTGGGTCCTGGTAAAGAAAAACAAATATAAGTTAAGCAGTGATCCCTTGCATTTTAAAGCTGACTTGGTACTTCATTCTAAAGTATACTTTTTAAAAGTTAGCATTTTATAAGTCCGTTTGCCTTAGTCAGTATTGCCTTTAATCAATTTGGCCTTTAATCAATTTCTACATGTAATCTAGTTTTTCTGTTCTGCTCAACTCCACTTTTGAACTGATGGTCTGTCTTAGAATTAATATAGATGTAAAATTAAGTACAGGATGGGCATATGACTTCTAAGCTTCTTTATAATTTTTATAATTTCTTTACAAGTACCAATTTCTTTTATAACAATTCATGGATTATTAGTGTCTTCCAGGATATCTGTAGTGACACAGAGTTGATTCTTATGGAAATGCTTGATTGAGTATACTTTGGGTCCATCTCTGGTCTTGTTCTTAGTTATCCATGGAAGTCTCACATGGATGAGCCACATCAGTGCTTCTCTGAATCAAAGGAGTTATATTGGAGGAAACTTCTGGAATGAAGCCTGGCAATCCCTAGCATGGTCCTCAGTCAACTCAGGTGATGACCTATTGTGACCCCGCTGTGTACTCATGACAACCCCTGCCAGGAAACAGCCCACACCTATTCATTTCTCTGGACTCTGCTTCTGCTCCCCCCATAATGCTGGAGCCCAAGAGGAGTGGGGATGATTGTCTATAAACAGCAGCATGCAAGGACAGAACAAGACTCCCCTGACTTAGAATATTTACCATTCCCTTTTTTGGCATTAGGAACTTTTGGGTTTAGATGATGATGGTAATAAGTATAAATAAGGAATGTGTTATCAATATAAAGAGTTGGTCACTCAGCTGTGTCCTACTCTTTGTGACCCTGTGGATTGTAGCCCACCAGGCTCCTCTGTCCATGGAATTCTCCAGGCAAGAATACTGGAGTGGGTAGTCATTCCCTTCTCCAGGGAAACTTCCTGACCCAGGGATTGAACCCGGGTCTCCTATATTGGAGGTAAATTTTTTACCTTCTGAGCTACCAAGGAAATCCATTATCAATATAAACATATCAATAAATGTTAGGTACATAGATTCTATAAAATATATCTCTATATATCTAACAATAATAGACTTCTGCTAATATTATAGTAATCACATATATTTATTTTTGTAATACCACCATCAGCAAATTCTACACCAGAATCCAGATTGTACATTGACAAGTGCCATGTTAGAATTATGGAATGTTGGATTGACTCCTGTTGATCTATATACATCTTCTATAATTTATCAATTAAAGAAGAGTCTGACTTATATTTTTATTAATTTGAATTCATTCAATTTTGAAAGTTGAAGAAGGCTCAGAAAATTGCACATTTTATCCCTTTTTCATGTTAGCTATTTCCTCTGGAAATGTGATTCACGAACACCTCCCATCACTTTTGGAATTCATTTCTATTTCCTATGTGTCTTCATTCTTCAGAAAAATGCATTGCTTATGATGAGTCTACCCTATTTATTCTAAAATTGCCTAGTTCCAGTGTCAAGGGGTAGAGATTAGTTGTGTAAGTATATATAACGAATAGTTAGAAATAAGGTATGAGAAGGGCAAGCTCAACTGGACCAACCGCCACCAGCGGCAAACCTGTTTACAACCCTCTTTCTAAAGAAAAGTAAGAAGGGAGGCAGGAAAAACAGCATTCATGAAAGAAACCCTGGAGAAGGTTTTAGGAGAGTACTGGGAATCAAGAGTCATTGTGAAGATCTGCCAGCTAAACAAGACCCTCACATGGCCTTCCTTATGATGCCTGGCCTTCCCCAGGCATCAATATCCTGTTCCACCCCATGGCTCTCTAGGTCAGGCTTCTCAGACTTTAAGGTGAGATGAATCACTTGGAGGATGTTGATGAAGTGCAGAATCTACTTCAGTAGGTCTGCGATGGGGTTGAGATTTTGCATTTCCGGCAAGCTTCCAGGTGGTTCTGATGTGGCTGATCCAGACCAAACTCTAAGCAGTGGGATCTAGATGACCAGCATGGGGTGGGTTGGTGCAGAGACTCCACTTGATTCTCATTTCATAGTTGCTTTCCTATAGTTAAGTCTGTGACAACTCTCACCCCTCTCTTTCTTCATTAGAAATTGTTCTATTTTATCTCCCATATAGGGACTCTCTGTCTTGGCTCTACATTATCATTTCTTGGAAAGCTTTTAAAATTTTTGATTCCCATATTATACACATCATTAAAACCAAATCAGAATCTCTGGGAGATGTGATCAGAATGTTTAAAGATACCCGAGTGATTCAGATGCAGCTGAGAACCACTCACTAAGAGGATGTGAAAGTCAGGAAGAACCTCATAAATTTGGTTCCAAGCTATGCTGCCAACGTTTTTAAGTCTGGGCATTTTCTTTGCCATAAATATTAACCTGAAAGTTGGCTGGAAGTGATTCTCTCAGAAGCCTGTTTGCAAATAGAAGCTATCTTCTTGGGAAACTGAGAGGTTGAACACCAGTGGAGGAAAAGCTATAGGGGAGCTAGAAGATTACGTTTTCCCCTTATTTCTCTGAGTTGGAATTATATTATAAGTTTATTCAGGACTTTACTTTTCACTTCTGTATCTTACAGACCTATTCTTTGAACCATTTTGGAAGAAATAAATAGTTTTTTTTCTTCAAGAAGATCCAAGCACCTTAAGAGAAAACTCCAACTAATTATCCAAGTAATTAAATAATCACAGCCCTCAACAGGTACCCAGGGAGTTGACAGCACCGTGAGACAGGGATTTCAAATAAAAGAACCATTGAAAAGAGAAAACCCTTTTTTCTCTGAGGTTTAAACAAACTAAAACAACTGATATCATATAATTTTAAAACCAAAATTGAGATGAAAAAGAGTTTAAAGAAATATAAAACATGATCTTCATCATAGTTTTATAGTTTTCCATCTATCTTTTCAAGTATCTAATGATTCCCAAATTATTATGACTGCTTGCAAAAGAAAGAAGAAAGAAAACTCCTTTTCTACAAGTCAGTCCTTATGTAATGCATGTTTTAAATGCCTACAGTTTGTTTAAAAGTTTTTATTCTTAGGATCCTCTGATTTTTCCTTTCACAATGTCCTCCTGGTACAGGTGACCTAGTGCATCTGGAAGGAAACATAACAGGAAGGAAAACAAGACATTGGTTGGGAAACAACCACACCCAGGCTGATGAAAACAGCCTCATCTCTCAGGAAACTAGAGGAAAGTTCGCAGTTCCGAGTCAATGTATTGTTCAGCCCATTGGACATCTTAAGCAGTGATATTCACTAGATACCTGAAAATTATGTTTTCAGAAAAGCCCCAGAGCAAACTCATTCATTCATCCATGCATTTAGTAGGTAAGTATTTACTGAGGCCCCTTATGTTCTAGGCACTAGTCTTAGGTGCAAGATACAGAAGTCATGACACTCATCCTCAGGAATCTAGAAGCCCCTGGGGGAAGCCAACTTATGGGCAAAAAAGAGACATGTAAAGATGACAAGGACATATAGAAATGAATAACTTAGGCACAGAAGTCAGACAGGTAGATATTTGTGTGTGAGGGGTGGGGTGGGGGTGGGTTCCAGTTGTACTGAGAAATAATTGACGCTCATCACTGTATACGTTTAAGGCATTCAGCATGATTTACACATATTGTGAAATGATGACCACAATAGGTTCAACTAACATCCATCTTTTCAGGTATACACAATGAAAAGGAAAAAGAAAAGAAAAATGACGAAAACATTTCTCCTGATAAGAATTCTTAGGATTTACTCTCCTAACTTTCCTGTTTGTTCTTGTTGTTCACTTACTAAGTCCTGTCCAACTCTTTTGCGACCCCATGGACTATCGCCCACCAGGCTCCTCTGTCCATGTGATTTCCCAGGCAAGAATACAGGAGTGGGTTGCCATTTACTTCGCCAGGGGATCTTCCTGACCCAGAGATTGAACTCAGATCTCTTGCATTACAGGAAAATTCTTTACCGCTAAGCCGCTAGGGAAGCCCAAATTTCCTGTTTGAAATTGAAAGTGAAAGTCGCTCAGTCGTGTCCAACTCTTTGCTGTGACCCCATGAACTGTGAAGGAGTCTTTTGGGCCTAGAAAAGAGGACAACAGTCTCAAAGGCCCCTTGCTGAATCATCTAACTTCGGAGAAAACAAAGCATAACTTTAGTTCCATCCTGATGCTCCAGGCCAGTTGCATCTATCTGGGACTTATCACCCCCTGTCCGGAAACCTACCACCCCCTACACCCGCCCAGAAGACTTATCACCCGCTGCCCAACCACAAGTGTCATCTCAACAAAAGAATACTCAAAATATCCCGCCTGATTGACGTTTCCCTTATCACTTCCACAAACCTCCCTCTAAGTATGAAGCCTCCCTGATCCCTTTCAGCGCTCAGCCTGGTCGTTAGGCCGACTGTCGCCCCTCCTTGCCTGAATAAAGGTAACCTACTTCTGTTGAGGTCGTCTTTCCTTTTCTGCCTCGCTGGAACTATGCCTTACAGACTGTATAATCCATGGAATTCTCCAGGTCAGAATACTAGAGTGGGTACCCTTTCCCTTCTCCAGGGGATCTTCCCAACCCAGGGATCAAACCCAAGTTTCCCACACTGCAGGCAGATTCTTTACCAGCTGATCCACAAGGGAAGCCCACTTTATTGTTTAGAGATGGATATTTGAATTCCAGCCCTACCCCTTTCTTAACTGTATGATCTTAAATTATTTTCATCCTCAGTTTCCACATCTGTAAAATCTAGATGAGAGTGGTACTTATGTTACAGAGTTATACAGTTATAGAAGTTATGAAATCTTCCATGTAAACCTTTTAGCCAGTACCAGGCATACACTAATCAAGTCAGCATTGCTGACTTCATAGTTCAGCGGTAACACACAGAAAGGGCAGAGACTGATGTGACTGAGGGGACAGAGGCTTTTTTTTTTTTAATGAATACAAATAAACTGACTTGAGGCCAGCTAGCCAAGAACTGGGGGGAGGTGAGGGGAGTGGCGGGGAGAATGTCTGGAGTATCTCTGCAGCCATAGAACATGCAACTTAGGAAAGATGGAGATACCTAATTCACTGTGGGGCTGAAATCATCAGAAAAGATCTTGATTAGGCACAGGCTGTGCAAAAAGATTGGGTTTTTCCTCTCTCCTTTTAAGTATTTAAATTCTGAGAGCATATACTTCTTACATATGCATATCCTGTTAGAAAACAGATATCGTAATAAGGGTCTTATCACAGTGTTACTGTTATGTAAGAGAATGTATGTGAAATTCTAAACATACAGCTAAGATAGTGTCAGAGCTGGAATTCAAAGCATTCCATGAAATAAATGATTGCATTAATTATGCAAGAAATACACCAGGCAAACCCCATGATTTCCATGAGAATTTTTCCAGAGCCACCCAGCTGACCTCTGCTCTTCCCTGCCCTCAATTCCCCATCCCACCCCAACGTGAGTTTAAAAAGTCATAATCTTCCCACCTTGGGAACCTGGGCAAGGCTGATGAAGGAAAGCCCTGAGAATAATAAGAAAGTTGGGTAAAAATGAATGAGTCAAGCAAATTCCACAGAGTGGTCAGAAATTAGAAAGGGTTTATTATTCCAGAACCCATTCCCCTGGAGGGAAAGAGAAAGCATGAAAAGAATGAGTGGCATCTCTAGTTGCCTCAGGAGTCTAAGTCAAAGATCAGAAGATTTAAAAAAATACACTTGCCTGATGGGCAAACACTAGCCAGAACGACAATGAGCTAGGATGGAGGGGAACCCAAATCAAAGAGCATGCAACATTAAACATGAAGCTTCAAAGCTAGTGCTGTCCTGGGGCTCAAGCAGAACTTGAAATGACAGCATTGACAGTTCCCTACGTGTGGGCACCGTCATTTCTGCCTGCCTGCCAGAACATCTGTGGGGAATCTACTGATGAATGAGTCTTGGGAGGACCAGAGAGCCTAGGATACTTAGGTTGGAGCGAATAAGACAAAGCAACAGGAATTTGCTTCCTGCCCCAGCGTTGGGGCATCCAGTGACCAGTGGCAATAATGGCATATCTTAACCAGTCTATTTCTGTATTTTGGCTTAAGGCTACAGCTGTCCTCTTATCTGACCTGGGGATCTAGCCTGTGTATAGACACAGAGAGTCTGAGAGTTGCCTGCTTCCTTCTTATAAAGTTTTTACCTCCCAACCCCCAGCTGTGTCTCTATGGGGCCTTTTCAGACTTGTGTTTCCTGACCATCTCCCTGCCCCAACCCCCACTCCCACCCCTTGGGCCATAAAGTTTTACTATGGTAGAGAGTATTCAGTATATCTGTTTAAATACAATGGCCCTTTGGAGAGCTATAGACCATTGTATTATCTAAGTTCTTATTAGCTCTGCCCAAAATAATGTTCACCTATTTTCTGGGTGAGATTACTCCCACATGAATGAATGCATATAATCAGTTCCCCCTTCTACTTCTGTGGACCAGAGTTGGTTTCTCTGGTTTACAACTATCAACCTAGAGAAGTAAACCCATTCTGTGTCTTGGCACATTAAGGCAGAGGAATGGGGAAGTTTTATAAAGGAAAAAAGGGAAGGCAATTGGAGGCTGCCGGCATTGAGGAAGCTATAAGGCAGCCTGACTCGTAGGGCATCCAGGATGATTGACTAACCATGGATGTTTGGCTTTCTCTGACTGGTCCCAGGTTAGAAGACAGATGGGGAAGCTGTCAGTTATCACTCAAGTTCTGGCCATTTGGGGTTGATTATTGGGGAGGTTACTGTTTGGTTTCCTGGATTGTTGCTAGAGATAGCAGTCTGACCTTCTGTGCCTCCCACTTCCTGGGCCCTTTATGGTAGCTAAGGAGGCGGCTTCCTGGGCTTCAGGTGATGGGTCAGAGCCTAGTTTTACGTACATCCTAGTCATTGTCCCTTTGTTCAGTCTCTCAACCTCAACCCAGGAGGTCACACAGGACCAGAAATACCTCAGGGGCCATGAGTTTGGATGAGGACCAGTCTAGCCTCCCCACATCAGAGATCAGTGAGGGTGCAGTGGATCTGCATGAATCTGAGAACACGCCTCCTCAGCCGATACGCTGACTATACCTGGAAAGATGATGACCTTTCAGAAAGGGAAGCGCCAGAGGTTGGCAAAGTCATTACAAAGATGCTGCAGTCTTTCCTTGTCCTCCTTTTAGGCACCTGGAGTTTGCTGCTCAGTGGCCTCTTTAGCTCAAAGCAAAGACTCTGAATTTGCTCATTTGTACTTTATTTCAAATTAGGATATGCCTTGTTCTCATTGATCTATATACTGTTTACTGTTTATTATTTTATAATTATTAAGTTATTTACTCATGAAACAGGAAGTTTTATCTAATTTTAAGATTATAAGTCCTTTGTACAAGTCTTGAAATCATAGCACATAAGCAGTCAGCAGGCTTTTAAGTGACTTTTAGGTTAACACTTAGGAAATTGTCAATATTCAGTAGTTTTTGCTGAAAATCACCACAATTTGGTGATTTCAAAGAGTCCAACCAAAAAACAACCTAGCCTCATGAGTTTTATTCTCAGAACCAACTGGACAACCAAAAAACACTTGTAAAAACTTGTAAGGCCAATTTAAAATTCTTGTTTTTATTTAAGAATCCGATCCCTCCCTCAACACACACACACACACGCACAGAGCTAAATCCTGCTATTAATTTTTTAGAGTATATTGGAAGAAATTTTAAAAGCATGTGCATGCCTGCTCAGTTGCTGCAGTCATGTCTGACTCTTTGCGACACTGGACTGCAGCCGGCCAAGCTCGTCTGTCCATGGGATTCTCCAGGCAAGGATACTGGAGTGGGTTGCTGTGCTCTCCTCTTTAAAAGCACATTTCTCTCTAATTAGCAGAGGGACTTAACTAAAACTGGGGAGCAAATTTGTGAACCATACTTTACATCTTCTTTCATTTTTCTACTCTTGAGTTGAGACTTTTTTTTAGACCTCAAAGTGATGCATTTTGAATTCCCCGTCAAGATAGAGTGATAATTAAGAAAATTAAATTTAATCTCCTCTGCAGAGACTTGGCCTAGGAAAGGCAGAGGGAGATTGGAAACAATGTTGTTAGACTCTGTAAAGAGATATAGAAGCCAATATTAGGTAAACCGCAACTAGTTACAGGTTTCTCCCTGGCAGTCAAATTTAGGGGCAGCCATCACCACCGCCTGATGTTGAAGAGTGTTTGCCATTGGTTTTCTAATGTGCGAGTGGAAATCTTGTCAGCCACTGTCAATTTAAAGCCCCCTGTAATTACACTTTTAACAAGAGAGATTCTAATCGTATTTTCTATGCCAAAGCCTTGTCCCCAAATACTGTTCCCTGGTAAATCAGAAGGGAGGCTGCAGCAATTGCTCTCACAAGGAGTGTGTCAGGCTCCCTGAAGAATTCTCCTTTAATTAATGAATTACATGCTACATCCCTCTGATGGAGGTCATCTCCATCATTTTCGTTTCCTACTGAAGTGAAAACCTTTCAAGTGCAAGACAAGTTCAAGGTTTGGGAATGTTATCAGTGGAGTCACTAAATTCCAAACTGTGCTGTCTACCAGATGACATCACATTTTTGAGGTTATAGAGGTAAGGATACTCTACAGACATAACCATGAAAGATTTTGCTTTTTAAAAAATATTTACTTATTTACTTGTCAGTGCTGGGTCTTAGTTGTGGCACATGGCATCTAGTTCCCTGACCAGGGATGGAACCCGGGCCCCCTGCATTGGGAGCCCAAAGCCTTAGCCACTGGACCACCAGGGAAGTCCCAGCCATGAAGTTCTGATTCCCCTTGATTCAGATTTTCTGAGACATCTCACTTAGCATCTACTGCTACTTCTTCCACTCTCTTGGCACTTAGTTAGAAGCAGCCTCGTGATACCTGTTATACCTGTGATATCTGTTAATGTTTCTTATTTCTTTCACATTGTTAATCCAGTGAGAGGAATAAACCATGTGTTCTACCCTAGAGCAGCTATTTCAGTGCTGGCTGTAAATACATGTCTGTTGGGTAGTAAGTGAGCCTTCATCTACACTCCTAGGACTACATACTGTCAGCTGGAAAAAAAGAGGAACAACCTAAAAGTTGAGAATTATGGGGTTCTTTGGAGGACAAAACTGAGGACTTAAGCCTGTGACATGGTATCGCAGATAGTTCTGAGGGACTGTTCTAAAGAGGTAGGGAGGAACCAGGATACATAGTGGTTTTTGCGACAAAGACCAGGTAGTTGGAACATCAAAAGATTACTATTCATTAAAGAAAAACAGACATCTCAAGTTAAAGAATTTAGCCAGTTTCTATGTATGGGAAGATACAAGAGTCTGGGCTCACCGAAATCATTCCTTTCATAGGCACCTCAGCTATCTGGGGCCAGTTTCCTGTGTTCTCTCATCCTGAGTCTCCTCAAGGTGCACCTTTGGGGGGTTGGTTGATGGCTTGATGGTGGGCATCCTGTTTCCATCCTGAGTTCCCTCAGGGCTCACCATCAGGGTGGTTGTATTGTGATGGCTGCAGCATCCTTTGTTTACTGATATGGCAGGCAATATTTTTCATTCACAATATGATGCCAAGAACACAGCATTGATCTCAAGTTGACATTATCGCTAAGAGGTATTGACTTGAATCATGGATTCAAAGTCCAGGTGTTAAGTTTGATATTTTTCTCAAAATAATGAGGGATTTTTGAGAAGCAAGTGGAAAGAAAACTGTTTTATGCACAAACATTTAGAAAAGCACATGGGCCCTTAACCCAGGATAGATGATTGTCAGATGCAAGAGTGAGGGGAAAGCAGAGGGCGAACACAGGCAGCGTCCTGTGTCCTCCCTTGGAAGGAAGCCCTGGGGTCCTGGCCTTTTGGCATCCCTCCTGCTCACAATGCCTGCTGTGTGCCACAAAGCAGATTTTGCTCTGGCCCCTTGGCACGATCTCTTCCTGTGAATTCTCTTATAATGTCTCTATAATGTTCCTGTACACCAAAGAAATATAAAACCCGAGATATCCCAGGACAAGTCAGAAAGAAACCTCACCCTCTGCTTCACCCCTGAGGGCCAAACATTCAATTTCAGAGTTTGGCGCTGAAAAAAGGAAAAGGTCTTGTAGAGAAAAACAAACCAAACAAAACAGCCCACTGGTTCTTTGTCCCTTTTTGTTCCTTCTTTGTTCAAAATGAAAATTTTGCTTTGGAAATAAAAAACAAATAAAATCTCCAGAAAACATATAAAACCCTTCTCAGTTTGCTTCCAGCCCTGAGCCTCCCTTCGCTGCCCATTATAGGAGTGAAAACCTCCAAACCCTGACAAATAAATCATTCTGAAAGCTGGGGCTTCCCAAGGGTACCATCAGAGATTATCAGTCAGGCAGAAATGTTAACATCCATTTTCCCAACATTGTGAGGCCTTTTGTTAGTGCCTTTTTTTCTTTCTTTCTTTGCAGAAAAGGCAAAGTGCCCTGCATTATTGGGACATTTCATGCAAATAGCAGTTAACCGTGTGAAAGTGCTCCATCAGTCTCTGTGACCCAGGCAAAGGCCCCTTGGAAGGCTTTTCAGCCCACTGCTGAGCCAAAAGCATGGATGCACGATGTGTCCACTCCCAGGTGAAAATGGCAAGCTTTGAACAGGCTGAGCACTCAGTGGTGGCCCAGGTAAGGGAAGACTCTACCAACAGCAGAAGAGGGACTCTTCCCTCCCTTCTCCATTCCTGAGGCTGAAAATCATGTCAGATCCCGGGTCAGTCTACCCCTGGGATCCTGGGATTTCAGAGCTCGAAGCACCTCTCCTTTTAGCTACTTATATCAGTAGGGAAACTGAAGCCTGGAAAGGGATGGGACTTGCCCAAAGTCAGAGGGTCCATTCATAGTGAATCAAGACCAGAATCTATGTTTGCTGGGCCATATATGGCCTGTATTCATTCCTTTCTTTAATAAGTAAACATATCAAGGTTGGAGCACCGTGCAGGGTTCTGGAGAGAGAACCATAAATGAGATGCAGTCCACACCTTTGAAAGGTGCTTGCAGTTCACAAGTGGAAGCCAGAGTGAAAACTAGATGTAATGAAAACACACTGAAACTCACTGCCTCTCACTGGGGGCCTGGTTAAATAATTTGTGGTGCATCTAAATTGCGGAATAGCAAGCAGGGGTTCAAACATTCCTGGGCAGACCTATCGGACTGATGTGTAAAGATTTTCAAGTTACATCCATGGGTTAAAAAAAACAAAGTATTTCTCAAATGTAAAATGAGGGATTAAATTTAATCAGAGGCTTTCCAACCTTTTTAACACAAAGTACTGTTGTTGTGGTTGTTCAGTCACTCAGCCATGTCTGACTTTTTGTGACTCCACCGACTGTAGCCCACCAGCCCCCTCTGTCCATGGGATTTCCCAGCACGAATGGGCTGCCATTTCCTTCTCCAGGGGATCTTCCTGACCCAGGAGTTGAACCTGTGTCTCTTGCACCTCTTGCATTGGCAAGTGGATTCTTTACCACTGAGCAAGTGTAAAACAAATTATAATATAATATATATAACATAAAATTTACCATTTTAACCATTTCAAGTGTACAATTCAATGGTACCAAGTATATTCACATTGTTGTGCAACCATCACCACTATCTGTCTCCAGAACTTTTTCATCTCTCCAAACTGAAACTCTGTATCCATTAAACATTAACCTTCCATTCTTCCTCCGCCCCTTGCAGCCCCTGGCAACCACTATTCTACTTCCCATCTCTATTAATTAAACTGCTCTAGGTGCTTCCTGTAAGTAGGATCATGCAGTATTTGTCCATTTGTGACTGGCTTATTTCACTCAGCATGATGTCTTCAGGTTTATCTATGCTGTAGCATTTGCAGAATTTCATTCTTTTTTCAGGCTGCATAATATTCCCTTATATAACTGGACCATATTTTGTTTCTCTAGTCATCTCTCAACAGACAGTTTGGGTTGCTTCCACATTTTGGCTGTTGTTAATGATGCTGTTATAAATCTGGTTATGCAAATATTTCTTCTTCTTCCTTTCAATTATTTTGGTCACATTTTGACTGTTGTGAATGATGCTGTTATAAACCTGGTTATGCAAATATTTCTTCTTCTTCCTTTCAATTATTTTGGTTATATTCCAGAAGTGGAATTGCTGAATCATATAGTAATTCTATTTTTAACTTTTTAAGAATCCTCCATACTGTTTTTCATAGTGGCTATACCATTTTGCATTCTCACCAACAATACATAAGAGTTCTAATTTCAGAAATTAGAAATTAGTATTATTGTCAATACTTATTATTTTCTGCTTTTCTTTTTTAAACAGCCATCCTAATGGCTGTGAAAACATATCTCATTGTGGTTTTGATCTGCATTTCCTTAATGATTAGTGATGTTGAACATCTTTTCGTGTGCATATTGGCCATTTGTATATCTTCTTTGGAGAAATATACAAATTCTTTGCCCATATTTTAATTAGGTTATATCAGGATTTTTGTTGTTGAAAAAGCTTTGGAAACTGCTACCTTTAATGAAATTGTATGTCAAAGCCCAATATACGAAATAAGAAGATTCATGTGGAGGGCCTAGGGCTCTGACCCAGATCCATTCAAGGGCTTCACAACTCTGTCCCCTCTGTTTGTCCTGCGCATTCCCCCAATAGGAGGTGCCTATGGAACACCTCCATGAAAGCCTCAGGGCCCACGGAACTAAGCAGGTTTGAAAACCATTATACAAGATAACTTCTAGACTACCTCCCTGGTAATACGTGCACTGATGTGAAAACCCACAGAAGTTTAATCTGCAAAAAGGTGAATCTACTTAGAGAAAAAGAACTTTCACCAATACTTATTTTCAAAAGGCTCATTGTGATCTTCACAAAGAGACTCTTTGGTTTAACATGTGAGTCAGATTCAGGCAATATTCTGAAACACTGTGAAGATTTTGTCTTGGTCATGTTACCAGATTCTTGTAGTTACCACATTCTTTTTCTCCTTTGTCTCAGCATAGTCTTTGACATAGGTGCTTGGTTAAGTCTGTTTGCAAAGTTTTTAAAAATAATAATCTATAAGAAATATCCCTGTAATACATGTATTGCAAACTTTTTCTTAATTCTCCTTCCTTCCATGTATCTACCTCAACTCTTTTGGCACTGTGACTTAGTGGCTCCTCCCATCAAGAAGTGGAAGCTCTTGTTCCATCCTTGAGTCTGGTCTTTGATTATTAGCTTTGACCAATAGGATATGGTAAAGATGGTGTTGGGCCAGTTCTGAGCCTAATTTCTGCTCTCATTCTTGAAATCCTTTCCAGCCACAGTGAAAACAAGCCTGACCTAGCTTGCTGATCATGGAAATCAAGTGGTTCCATCACCTTGTTTCCCTGGCTCACAAGCAACCAATAGAAAATGGGTCACTGAAGCTATCCTAGCTCATCCAGCCCCTGCCTCCCTATCCACAGATTATGGAGGAGCCCAGTGAAGATCCACAGAATTTCCCAACTGGCCCATAATTCAGGAGCAAGGATAAATATTTCTTGTCAATGAAATTTTGTGTGGTTTGTTCTAGTGATAAATAACTGGTGTCAAAAACCATGGAAGGGCCTAGAAAGAATGTCTCATTTAATAAAACTCAGCAATGGATAGAAACAAGTATTGGGAGTCCACCATGGAAACATACCTTAGTGGAGTTTCGTCTCCTAACCTCACGAGCTTGCATTTGATAACTCACATTTCTATATGGCATCTTCAAGTTTCACCAGCAATATTTCACATAAAATATCATCTGAAGTCATTTCAGAGAGTTTATGCTTTTTTCCTACTTGACTATAAACTGTAGTTAAAAACAAAAGCAGTCAGAAGCAACATTATATATGATGCCCTTTCCAAATCAGAGAGCGGTATAGTTGATTAAGCTTTCAGCATCCCCAAACATGTGCTGTTCCTGCAAAGATATCAATATATGTTCTTTCTGTGGAACAAGCAAGGGTCTGGCCTCGTTGGTGTCAATAGTTCAATTTATCCCCCCCCCCCCGCAGTCATTACCATGGTTAATTATAGGCCAGTACTCCCCAGTGTCAGATGGTCACCGTGGCTCAGCCTTCTGGCTCCCATCTTCCCAAAGGCTGGGAGGTCTTCCTTTAGAGAGAGTTAAGCAGGAAGAAGAAAAGTGAGACTAATTTATGCAAATGTGTGCGACATCAATCAGATTGTGTCTGCCAGATAGCACAAATAGCTGGGCTGATTTAGTGTTTTCCCACTCCTCAGAAAGAGTAACAGACACCAGCTCTTTAGTTTGGTGGCCGTGTACCTGAGTCATCAAGTAGATTTCATCACAGTAGTTTGTTTCTTCACCCTTAAAAATAAACATGCATGATTCAATCTAATAAATTGAACAAGTAAACCCACAATGGGAGCTTCAGTTCTTGGAATAAATTAACCAACCATGCAGAAAGTTAGAATCAGGAAAATTTTAACTTAAGATAGAGTAGAATTAAAAATAATTTTATAATGAAAAAAAGAAAGTAAGAGCTTGATTAACATTGATACATATCACAGAAAGATGGGAGAATGGCGTGGGCAGGGGTTTACCTGAAAGGAAGCAATCAATTTTTGTGAACTTTATAAGCTCAATGGCAGTAGAATAATGGTGATTGAAACCAAGTAAGAGTGGCTTTAAGAAATGAATGGGAATTGATTAAAGACAGTAAGAATGTTTATAGGAAACTTAGGTAGGAAAGATAAGAAATGCAGATGTAGCTGAAAGGACATGGAAGGTCAAGAAAAGGATTTTTTAGTTGTTGAGCAGAGTAATGAATCACAGAAGCATGACTAACTCAGATCAGTGTGTAGAGACTGAAGATTTCAGAGAGAAAGGGAGCAAAGGATAGTTCTGAAACTGGCAGTGGGGGAAAGGGGATTCAGAACGTGTATATACAACAGGTTTAAATGTGTAACTTTAACTCCTTTTCTGTAATAGAACCTAGATTGGTTTATAAGCCCCATTTCAACTCAGAACCTGTGTCACTTTTGGATAAGAGTCAGTTCAAGATTTCAACTCAGGCAGGTGAATATTAAAGATTGTCCTCTTCGCTCTTCTCCCCTCCTCCCCTGGAGGGACCAGAGTTTCCCACAGGCCTGTCTGCTGTCCAGGCACCTTGTCTCCACTGCAGGGCAGGTGGATGCACCTGACCAGGGGCATCATCATGCCACACCGGATGCTACTGACATCTGTGGTCCCACCACAGTTTCTGGTCTCACGTTCCATCTGCTCTGCATTCTCCCCAACTAGACCTTACTGCTCAGTCACATTCTGGAAATCAGAGGACCCTCACTTGCCCTACATCATACCCTCAGGCCCACTCATCTACTCACCACAATACTGGCATTGCCTATCCATTGTACGCAAATGGATGGGTAACTTACCTATGAGGCTTCTAGAAGCCCCCGCTAAATCCTGTAAACAATAGTCCCCTTTGTCTTGAATCCCTTGAACTTTTCTGGGCATTTATGATGCTTCCCCATGAGCCAGCTGGGAGACCCTCCTCTCAAGGAGCTTCTAGCAATTAAACTCCAGCAGCTTGCCTCCATCCTCCCATTGGACCTGCTGCAGGAATATTCATAGTCATTCCCAGTGGGCAGATGCTGCTCATTGCATTTGGAGGAAGAAGTATTCTAGTTTTAATTCTTTAATTATTTAAAAATTATTGAAAGTGGCTAAGTCTGAAATCCACTCAAGAATCTAGAATAGAACCATCTAAATAGACTTAAAGTTGGAAATAGGCATAGGTTGTTTTTTTTTTTTTAAGCAGTCAATATGATCACTATGATCCCAATGGACTTTCCTCAAATTCCATTCGTTAGCCCTGGAGGCCCTTGTCCTTCTTGTTATAGAAAGCCATGTCTCAGTTGGCATCTTACCCCTGTCAACAAAACTGTCAAGAATCAAGAGAGGTCTGAGATTTTACTCTACCTGCAAACTAACAAGTTCACTTATGATCATGGATGTTGACATAAGACACGAGACTCCTGGGCCAGAGACAGTGAACTTTATTACAGCAACAGCAGTAGCTAGAGCGTTAGCCTTGTCTTGCACTGATTTTCTAAGTCTCAAATCCCGCTGAGTGGCATGAGGAGGGTCGGCTGTCTCCTTCAGATGAAGTGGATTGGGTTACAAGAGAGGAACAAGTGTTTGTTACTATAGATGTAGGGAGGGGTTGAAAGAGGCTGCTCTTGAACAGAAATGTGGCATGGATGAATTTGAGTAAACTCCGGGAGTTAGTGATGGACAGGAAGGCCTGGTGTGCTGCAGTTCCTGGGGTCACAAAGAGTCGGACATGACTGAGCGACTGAACTGAACTGTCTCAGTCATGCCATGGCACTTAATGCATCTGACGTCCATATCTGAACCAAAGTCCTATAGGAGGAGAAAAGTCTCTCTAAGGCAGTAGACAAAGCACTGTTCCAGAGACAGAGACCAGGGAAAGTTGAATCTCTGATCTAGCCAAACTAGTTCTTAGAAACAGTTTGATTTAAAGAGAAAAAGTGGTCCCTCTTTCATCATCATTGTAAATCACCCTTAATGGGTTTTCCTCCAAAGTCCCTGGAATATTAGTTTCCATACATTCCCATACCCAGCCCTCTTTCCTTTTCACTTTGTCTGATTTTAGTTGGCCTTATCTATTCCAAGGAAGTCAGTTACCTCGTGTAGATTGCTACTATATCAATGCAGTTGCTCCCCATTTATTGGCATACCGAATTCACAGTCACTCCTAGTTCAGGTTGGTTTTATGATTTGCTAAAGGCTGTGTCATATGACATATCCTCTCTAGAAAAGAAGAATTAACCTTCCAACTATGAACTTTGGCACATGATGAGCCGTTCATAAATATTTATTGAATGAATGAGTGAATAAGCTAGATAAGAAACTAAGGGACCTATGCTGATAGTGGTTAATGATAACATGTCTTTATTTGTAAATAGGGCTTTTATAGATTAGAGTTTGAGATGAACTATCCTTCATACCGTAAATGTGCTGATACTCTACCATCAACGCTGTTTCCTCCCATGCTGGTGATGAATTTGTAGTGAGTGATCTACCATTGCTCTTTTAGCTGGGCTTCCTTGTGAAATGAACAGCATACGTTAATGGGTAAACAGATGCTTCTGCCTCCAGGCTTCCTCCTTCCCATGGTCTACCTACTCCCACTCTCCTTAAACACCACACATCAATCCAGTGGAATTTGGGATAGTCTGATTATGAAACAGTATACAATTCACAGTGTCATGGGGACTGAAATTATGACCTAATTTGTATAATACTTGTAACCAGTGAAGGGATGACAAATTTTTGCATTGATAGGAGTTGAAAAAACATACAGCCTTTACATGAATGCCTCAGGAAAGGGCTTCAAGAGTAAAGTAAATACTCTACCTTCTTACTCACAACTAAAGTTCTGAGATTTACTCACTAGTAGTTAGGGAAATCTTGAAATATCATTGAAGTCACCTATATTTCCTACTTGTATGTATATCATACATCAGACAGAAGAGACAGGGTAGGAGAAAGAAAGGAAAGAAAAAATAACTGAATTGAAAATGCCTGCAATGTCTACATCTTCTGCCTCAAAAGTCTGTGTCTTTTTTGGCTAAAATTACTTTCAGAAAGTATTAGTTTCCTGTGCTTAAAGGCTCTTGGAATGTCATGGCTAAAAATGAATCAAACTCCTGGCTAATATCCTTCAAGACAAGACAATACAAGATGATATTACATTGCTTGCTTAGGCCCAGAGCGTCTCCCATCTAAAAATAAAGAAGTATATTTAACATGAAAGAAATGTTAAGCCTTTAAAGAAATCTTGGTTTTACTTGTTACATGAAACTCTTGGGTGCATAGAGTCAGCTATATTTGTCCCAGCTTTGTCATAGTTTTAGGCACTTGTAGACATACCAACGAGACATCTTGTTTAAATTAACAGGCCCTGTGCTTTTCAGAGACCCTGGGCTAGGAACAAGGCGCCTCAACCCGGCACAACCTCCCGACAAGCTGGCAACTCCAAATGAATGTCAAGTATTTGCAAAGCAAGGTTGGTTGAATGCCACTGCCTCACTGTTTCATCACTTAAACCTTAAAACTGAGGTATACTTTTTAAACTGTATTTTTATACTCTACGTGAAGAAAATGTGTTTTCTATATGTTTTATTTATTTTTTCTATATTTCTATATATCAATGGACCTCCATTCAGTTCATTTGTACATCATTTTGGAAAACAAGTTGGTAAATGTATCAAAAGTCTCCAAGTGTTCATAGCTTTCCTCTGAGTAAATCCAGACCTTGGATTCTTTCCTAAACAAAGCATCCTAAACATCCAAAATGTTATTGCAGCATTATAGTCCTAAAAAGACCTAAGTGTCTGACAAGAAGGTGTAGTTAAACACAGTATAATGGTATTTACAAAGGGTTTTTAGTAATATAGGCAAATGTTTGTTTTCTCTATTAACTGAAAAATTGGGAGCAAAATTATTTATATAATCACAGTATACATAGTGTGAGCACAATTCTGGCAGATAGTAAGCGTTTTATAAATATTTGTTAAATGAATCAAGGAATGAATTACAACTATGCTAAAAAGAAGACTCTTGCATAGAAAAAAGATGCTGAAAATTTCTTATATATGGATATGGTTGTCTCTGGAAAATAAAACTAGGCATAATTTTTTCTGCATTTTATGAATTATTATAATTAACACCTAACATTATCATAACAAGAAAAATAAAATTTATTTTGTAAAAGAATTATGTTCAGGAGCATATTCTAGAGACTAACATATAAGAGAAATTCAATTGAATATTTAAGCCTTCATTGTTTGATAACTTTTTAAAAATATGGCCTATAAGACTAAACTACATTTTTTGAGAAATGTCATGTGTGGCAATAAAATATTATTTATTATTATAATCATACCTACTCTTTATTGAGTAGTTAATTTATGTTGGGTTACAAAATAACATTTTATTTCATTGCTGTGTGAATCTCAGCCTGTTAATAGTGGGGTTATTGGTTAGGAATGCCTAAGACACTTGCCTGGATCTTACAACTTATAATAGCCCCTGCAGATGTTTCCCCAACCTGTACCAATGTTGTGGTTTTTATCGTGGTTTGTGGGTTTTATCGTGATTGCAGCACACATCTCAGCAATAAACATCAGGGAACTTTGAAGAACAAGACTTATTACTCACAGGTCCTAGAGGGTACACGGCATGCCCAAGGGCCATGTACCCATGTTACACTGAGGTCACAGTGGAAGGAAATGCAGACCAGGAGCTCTGTCTTTATTAGGGTCCAAGAGTTGGGTATCCAGCGTTTTGAGAGTTCACTCTTTATTGGTGAATTTAAAGTTCAGAGCTGGAATGAGGGTGTGGGTAGGGAGAAGTGGAGTCACTCAAGTGATGCGTTTTCTAGGTTACTCAGGGCTTTCTGAAAGGAGACTTTCATGACTGGGGGCAGCCTAGTTTCTTATCTAGATGTTTTGATGATATCTGTGTCATGCATCTTGCAATATGTTTATTCGAGATGAATGTCTTCAAAATTATTGCCTTGGCAACCAAAAGTATAAGGTCAGACACTTACACTACAGTCACTTCATTTAAATTTTATTTTATTCATTCACTTAATATATATTTTGAGCACTAAAAAAATGCAAGGCAATGTTTTAAACATAGAAGTATAAAGATAGATAACAAAGAGTCTTTACCATGAAGGAAATTGTAAGGAGATTGGACATTGTAAAAATTAATCAACAGAAATCTCAATTCAAATAGAGTGAGGAAACCAGAAGGGGGAGTACTCTTGAGCTCATGAAGGGAAAAAAAAGACTGTCTGCCTGGCAAGAGCTTAGCCACTGAGAGACTGCAGATCTCAGCCAATGAGAAACCGCTATACTTAGAACTTTGAATTCCTCCAATGTTTACTGTAGCCCTCCTAACTTTCTCCCCCACCCCCACCCCGCCTTTTTTTTTTTTGGTGTTCAGCCACTAAGTCATGTCCAACTCTTTTTCATCCCATGGACTGCAGCACACCAGGCTTCCCTGTCCTTCACTATCTCCAGGAATTTGCTCAAATCCAGATCCATTGAATCAGTGATGGTATCTAACCATCTCATCCTCTGCCATCCTCTTCTCCTTTTGCCTTCATTCTTTCCCAGCATTAGGGTCTTTTCCAATGAGCCAACTCTTCACTTCAGGTGGCCAAAGTATTGGAGCTTCAGTTTGAATATTCAGGATTGATTTCCTTTAGGATTGACTGGTTTGATTTCCTTGCTATCCAAGGGACTCTCAAGAGTCTTTTCCAGGTTCTTTCCTTATTTGGGGTCTTGCACATGGCTTGCCATGGTTATAAACCCTGAATTGCATTTGTTTGTTGATACCAATTAAGCCCACTTTTGCTGGAGAAATAGCTGGCAGTCTCTTTGTTTTAGGTCAACAGCCTTAATTGGGCTTCCCTGGTAGATCAGCTGGTAAAGAATCCGCCTGCAATGAGGGAGACCAGGTTCAACCCCTGAGGTGGGAAGATACCCTGGAGAAGGGAATGGCTACCCACTCCAGTATTCTGGCCTGGAGAATTCCATGAATTTTTTAGTCCGTTGGTTTACAAAGAGTTAGACATGACTGAGCGGCTTTCATTTTCAATAGTGTTATGGGTGCTGACAGACATTTGTGGGTGCACAAAAGAGGGATGAGAAATATGTAGTCACATGAAGGGCTAAAGATTGAGCTAAAACTATAGAATTCAAGTCCCCTGTTGCCTGATCCACTGGGTTGGAGTGAGGGAGGAAAGGCCAGCCGGAGACTCGGTTCAAGGTTATAAGACCTTGGCCTGGCTCCTTCTTCAGAAACCTCAGTCCAGGAAATGGGCTTCCTCCAGCTTCCTGAAGCCTCCCAAGGCAGACATTTGAGACATTTCTCATTTACATATATTTTTGTATGTTCACATACCATTTTACCAACAGCACGCTTTTTTACAATCCTTTCTCTTCTATCAGTCCTCTAAGTTTCAACGCAGATTTTTTAATGCTTATAAAGCACATCGCTTTTTTGTTTGTTTAGGTTTGGTTTTTTGTTTTGTTTTTTTGAGGAAAATGGCCAGAGAAACCTGTTTCCATAATGATAGAAAACTTTGACTTTAGATCTTGCTACCAGACTCCTGTCAGATATTTAAACCAAATGGTTTCCTTAAATTAAGGGCTAAAATAGAAAAAAATGGAAGGTAATATTTCTTCAGATATAAAACATTAGAGTATAGTGGACACTGGTAATTTTTTGAGATCTATGTTCATATTGACTACTAAATATATCTAGACTGATCATAGATTCAAAACAGAAGTGAAAGGGAATGTTGATCAGTTGTGTCCTACTCTTTGCAACTGCATGGACTATAGTCTGCCAGACTCCTCTGTCCATGGAATTCTCCAGGCAAAAATACTGGGGTGAGTAGCCATTCCCTTCTCCAGGGGATCTTCATGACCTAGGGATCAGACCCAGGTCTCCTGTATTATAGGCAGATTCTTTACCTTCTGAGCCACCAGAGAAGCTATTTATCGATGATGACAATAATGCTACCTAAGATTTTTTGAGAACCAGCTATACACCAGGCACTCTTGAAAATTCTTTACACGGATTTACCTCCATTAACCATTATGCCAATGCTCTGAGGCAGAAAAACCCTCTAATCTTCATTTTACCAATGGCTAATTGTGAAAACTTTGTGTTAACTATTTTCAGAAGCCATTTGATATCTCCAGAAAACAAAATCAGACGTACTCTTAAGGGCGAAGCAGTTTCTAAAGAAGTGATTTAGTTGCAAGTTGGCCCAAATATTCTGTTTAAACGTTATGGATTTTTCTCAGATTAACAGAATCCAGTAACTTTTAGTTAAGCGCTTATACACCATGCCCTGGGCTAGGGGCAAATTAATTGTACCTTTATATATCTGTGAAACAATCTGCCCTCAAACATGCTGTAATAAAAATATCCTTACAGTGATCCATCTTAAATGGACATGGCCCTAAGGAAGTGACCTGAATGTAGATAATTAAGTGAAGGAGGAGGGGTCAGCATTCCAGAGGCGTCCTCACCTCCTGTTTGCACAGATTTTACCAGGGGCCATCCACTTACTAACCCTGGGCTGTTTTCAGGAACTGCCAAGTACACTAAGTTCAGGGACCTCCCTCTTCCTATTCACTTTATTATAATGGTTTCCAGGGTTTAATAAACAAACACAGGGCTTAGCAAAGGAATCAGCTATCACATTTTAATAGCCACAAAACTTTACCACCTAAATTAATGGTATTCAAGTCAAGTATTTCAATGAGATGGATTTTAGCAGTCTTAGCAGAATTTTTTAAAAATAGAATCCATTTGCCCAAATCCTGAATACCTCCTCCAGTTTTTTCTGCTGGTAAATAAAAAAAAACAGTACAACTCTTTAGGGTGCTTAAGCCTCCTCCACTGAAGTGCAAGGTCTTCAATAGACAGATGGGAAATTGAAACCAAGGATTGTAGGGGTCAGGCTGCTATGGAATGAATAGCTGACCAACTTTGCTTCCTCCTTGATTCTCTTCACAAAATAATAAGTGACAGAGGGAGAATTAGAATTTGTTACTTCCACAGTAGTGTCCTTCTGTGATACAAGAATAACTCGTGAGAGACAGATGATGGAAGGAGTGTGAAGGCTTCAGACCTGGGTGTGGGAACAGCTTGGACACAGTTATCCAAAATACGTCTGGGCTCAGTAGTTGTGGCACATGGGCTGCAACATATGGGATCTTCCTGGACCAGGTATTGAATCTGTGTTTTCTGCATTGGTAGGTATATTCTTTACCACTGGACCACCAGGGAAGTCCCTAACTACTTATTTTAAATAATATTTAATAAAAGCACGTCCTAATATAATTAGAAAAGTCATATACTCATATACTCTTTGGGGCTTCCGGAGGTGACTCTAGTAGTAAAGAACCCACTTGCCAATGCAGGAGACTTAAGAGACACGGGTTCAATCCCTGGGTCAGGAAGATCCCCTGGAGGAGGGCATGACAACCCACTCTAGTATTCTTGCCTGGAGAATCCCATGGACAGAGAGGCCTGGCAGGGAAAGGTCCATGGTTTGCACAGAGTCAGACACAACTGAATCGACTTAGCACACACACATATATATACTCTTTGGACGTTCCTAATAATGGAATTTGAATTATGGTCCAACTACTAATATTGATAATATGTTAAAGAACTAAGTGTGATTTACTTGCTCCCTGGACAACCAAGGTAATCTGACAAAGTAAAACCCTCCAAACTACAAGTCAAGATGTTTGACAGCCTTTTCCTTGTTCTTCTAAAATGAAATTTTGGCAGCAAATTTTGACAGGATCTCATTTCAAATATGCAAATAGAAGGACATGAATTATCACAAAAAGGACAATCCTGAGCTCAAGTATTTCCTATGTACATCTAAAATAACTTCTAAAAAGTTGTTATTACCCTGAAAATGTGTGCACCTTAGGCTCTTAATTTCTTTTCTTTTTTTTTTTTTTGATGCTTTTTTTAATGGCATAATAAGATAATATTTACAGCATAATAAGATAATACAGAATAGTGATCCCCCAAATATTCTTTTTTTTCCCATTTATTTTTATTAGTTGGAGGCTAATCTTAATTTCTTTTTGGAGCTCCCTCCATAAGATAACAAATAGCAAGGGACCTAACCTAGAGAAGGAATTGAGAAACCCGTCTCCAGGAAGCAACATTCAAATTTCTCAACTTGAAGGACTAAAAGTGGGAAAGGAGGGAGGAGGAAGGAGTATTTCTAGAAGGAAGAGCAGTGGACACAAAGGGTTGAGAGCAGAAAAATGTCTGTGAGGCTAGAAGTTTAGTGTAACTGGAGGTCAGTGCTTGAGAAAGAATTCAGAGGGTAGAATCAGAGACTGCTGTGGAAGAATTTATCCCTTGAGAGAGAGGAAGCTATTGAGAGATTTTAGAAAGTGTTAAGCATATCTACTATTTCCCAGGCTTGGTTTAAGGATTTATGAAATGATGATTATTAAGTACATTTGCAGCCTTTAAAAATGAGTATGAAGGAAATACGAAGGTGTTTCTGTTACAAATGCAAAACATCATCCATAAAGTCTTCAGGAAAGGAACTCATGGATCTCCTTTTAATCGTAAGGAGGTTCCCAGACATTTCTTCATGGCTCACCTGTGTAGTCCAAGTCATAGATCGAGAATCTACAGGATTTAAGGGCAAATGTCAGCATATTTATAAATGGGTTTGGTAGAATCATGTTTTCAAACATGCTTTTGCTCATAATTCTCTGTTATGTGACAAGACCATCACCTTCCTGTAAATTAGTTCTTCCAGAACATCTCAGTTTAGCCAGGTAACAACCACTGAATGTTCACAAAACATCCTTTGTGATTGACTTCTGAAGTACACACCAAACAAGGAAGAGCATCCTTGATCCATGGAGCCCCTGTAACCAGGCAAATCTGTGCCAGCTACTAAGCACTTGAGAGAAACGTGGGAAAATCTACTGTTGGGAAAGACAGAAGAAGAAAACCCAATTCCAGGATCCACTGGTTCATGCTTCAACATGTCTAGGTAATCACCAGTTCTCCAAAAAGTACAGACAATGGGCACAAATGAATCTTCATCTCCCTTTATCCTTTTCTAGCCTGAGGACAATGGATGATTATGACCACTTCTGTCTGGAACTTATAATCACTATGACTTTTCATCCATTCAACAAATTTTATTGAGCTTCTGCTCTGTTCTGGGTACTATGTGGGGCACCAGAAAAGAGCATTTAAATAAGACCTAGTCCCTGACTTTGGATTTCTCACAGTGAGATGAAAGAGGTAGGCAGGTTATATTTAAAGTCAGGGCTAACAGAGCATTGGGCCTTCTTTGAAACTATGGGATATATGTTGTCCCCAGAACCAGGGTCAGAATGAAAAATAAACAGGAATTCCCAGCTGCAAGGTCTTACCAAACAATCCTCTTTACCCAGGACAACAGTTAATCTTTAATAGGAAAAACAGGAAGCATCCTATTCAAATTCCTGGATGAAGGATGCAGGCTGAATATTCATTAGGGTGGAGGGGGAGGGGAGCTCAAGGGAGAAAATAGCAGGAAGCCAGAAACACCCATGGCATGAGAATTTCTCCAGTGGTTGAGATGCATTTCCTAGACAGCTTCCATGGAGGAGGGATGTCAGGGTTTTCCTATTGTGAGACTAAATACGACAGTGATAATTAGTTTAGAGAGTAAAATATTCTTTAGTTCCTAATAATTGTCAGCTCACAAATTCTGTATACATTTTAGCATTAAGCAAATGAAAGTAAAAGCATCATTTGCTTTAGAACTGTCACCTAAAGTCAGATTAAAGGAATATAGAGACAATACAAAATTATAATTATAATATAGCGCCACCATGGGAGCCAGCAGAAAAGAATACACTCTCTTCTTGCTCTTTTTGTGGCTGTTATTAAGCTGCTGCTTTCCCACTCCTGATAAATACCATGCTTGGGCTTGGCGGAGTGGTTGGTGGACAGGGAAGCCCAGAGGCAGACTGCCAGAGATGGGATCATATGTATACAGCAGTTCTATAAACACAGCACAATAAAATAGCTGTGTGGAATGAATGTCTGCCTTTTTTCTCTCTACTCTTTGAAAAAGGAAGGAACAAGTGCATATTGGCCGCATAATTAACAGTCATATGTCTTGCCTGATTGAGACATCATCGCTGAATGCAACTCCTCAAAGGGACAGCTAGGAAATTTTAAAGGTGACCTAAAAACGGAATTTGAATGTAAGAGCGGAAACATTCTTGCTAGCAATATTTAAAAGTAGAAGTTAAATGTACTTGGCTGTGCTGCACAAAGGAAATCAATGTTCTCTATTAGCTAAATTTGAGGTCATTTGCGTTTGCTTTCCCAGCCCCTGAGAAACCACAATTCTTTTGGAGTGAGTCACAGCCCTCTCACCTTCCCTCCCTCCTCCTTCCCCTGCTAACTCCACCTCCAGCCTACATCCTCCTGACAAACACCCAAAGCTTGGCAGGAGCCACTCTTTGTTCTCACATGTCTTCCTGGGGGAATGGGACGGGACAGCGGCAGTCTGACTCCCTCACAGCGCCCTCTGACACCACAGCATTTTACGGGCATCAGAGGACACCCAGCTCTAGTATAAGGCGAGGGGGACTTAGACACAAATGACACTCCATTAAACACCTGACCCCACTGTCACCTCCCCTTCCTCCCAAAAAGACACAGGCTAAGCCTTCAGGGGGTAAAAAAGAGTCACAGAAAGGTGGCCTGCTGGAGAGAAGGCTAAGTATGGTAGGGTGTTAGGTAAGATGGAGAAGGCTAGAAGAGGAGATTATTGATCATTTGATTTGATGGATACAGGTCTCCAGACTTTTTTCTGTACTTCTTTCAAGGTGCCCCAGCTCCTTTCCTCCCTACTGTTCTATCTGCATGCCCCATCCTACCTGGCACACCCTTTCCAAAGAAGCCTTCGGGAGGAAAGATGAACGTGGTCACATACTCTTATACCCCTGAGTCCTCTCCCTAGAAAGTGAATATGCACACACTTGCAAAACATTTCGGTTTTTAATCTCCCCGAATCCTTCCCATAGTTCACGTCTCCAAGTCAGAGATCAGTGTGCACTCACTGCGCCAGGATACTCCCAGGTGCAGGGCTGCCTTGGAATTCTGAACTGTCCTCCTTGCACACCTAGGACCCAACTGCTTGTGCTGCTTAGCGACTTTGCCCTTTATAAATCACTTCCACCTGCATCACTCCCTTCAGATCCTCTGGAGCTTGGTGGTGTTGGTTGGCCTGTTTATAGACGAGACTCAAAAATGTTAAGGCATCATGCCTAATGTCGGTCCTCTAGTGAGAACGGAGCTCAAACTCCAGCTGCATGCCTTGGCCCCAGAGCCTGCTTGGTCCTCCTTATCTTGCAGCCTTCTTTTAGAATCTTTTATGTTTAATCCCTCATGACTGGGCACTTAAAACATGGTTCTGATCCAGATGCTTGCTGAAGAATTTGGGAACCTGGGGAAGTTCCACCTTCAAGGTAAAAAATACTTAAAAAAAAAATTCAAGGCATTCTTTGGCATTTTATGGCATGAACATATATACTTAAGGTGTATACACCCTTTTATATTGGCGGGTTTTAGTGACCTAAATAGGTCCTTCTATTTTCTAGCAAGAATTGGCTTGGTGTTACTCTTCGACACCCCTGACCTGCTACTCATTTGTGGCCATTCCACCCCTGAGCACAGGCCTCCCCAAGGCCAGCCTTAAGGTGGGTCAGGAGCCTTGCATGTGAGGTAAGCAGCTGGCAGACATTAGCATGTTAGCAGAGTTAACTTTTCTTGGCTTTGTTCTTTTAAGGAATTTTATAAGAAAGTAATTTCAAATGAATCATTTCATCTCTCTTGAGACACAGTCTCCCTGTCTCTACATCAGGCCTGACTCTGGTTGGTCTTTCTGGACAAAGCAGAGCTGTAAAGAGGCCAGGAGTCTTTCCAAGGTTAGCAGGCTTCTGAGCTCCCGGGGGAAGGTGAGTGCATTAGCATCCTGTGTGCTTCAGACACACTTCAGTTGTGTCTGACTCTTTGCAACCCCATGGACGTAGCCCACCAGGTTCCTCGGTCCGTGGGATTCTCCAGGCAAGAATACTGGAGTGAGTTGCCATGCCCTCCTCCAGGGGATCTTCCCGACCCAGGGATCAAACCTGTGTCTTTTGTGTTTCCTGCATTGGCAGGTGGGTTCTATAACACTAGCGGAGTCCTGGGGCTGCCTTAACAGAGGATCACACACGGAGTGGCTTAAACAGCAGAAGTGTATCCTCTCACACTTTCTGGAGGCTAGGAATTCAAGATCAGGGTGTCAGCAGGGCCTGCTCCCTCTTGCAGTGCTAGGGAAAGGGCTGGTCCAGGCCCCTCCCCTGGCTTCTGGTAGTTTCTTGGCTTGTGGCAACACAACACCCGTTCATAGAGAGTTCTGTGTGTGTTTGTCTGTATGTATGTGCGTGTTAATCTCTTCACATGGTATTTGTAAAAACACAGTCATATTGAATTAGGAGTCCACCTGAAACAGCTCAGGTGCACAATCTCCCCTCCTAGAATTCTCACACATGCGTGTGTGCACTCATTAACATGTGCATGTATGCATGTGCACATTCACACAGACACACAGACACACAGACACACACACACACTTGCACTCAAGTGAGCCAAAGAAGACCTTTGGTATCTGAGCTGCCATCTGTTGCAACCCTGAGATGTTGGAGCCCCCTATGTGTAACAGTGAGACTGTTCTTCACAGAATTTCCACAGCTAGGGAATTTAATTTGATGATTCTACTCTCATGAACATACTTCTAGAAAATAATTCTATTTTATTCTATTCGTATATTCATACATTCTGTGCTATTCTACTATACGTGTGTGTGTTTACTGGAGCTTTTCTATCATAACAGAAAAAAGAAAAACCTAAGTGCTAACATTATGAAATGCTTTTTTAAAAACTTGTATTTTATCCATATAAAGAATTATGAATCAACTAATTTAAAAACAATTTTTGGAGATTTTGCGATGTCTTTGGGAAATGCCCATAAAATGATCTAAAAGAAAACAGTAGGCCATTAAATATTAAATGATTATTAAAAGAAAAATGTATACTAAAATGATAAAGTTCTCCAAAAGGTTAATGGTATGTACCCTTGAGTTTTAGTATTGTTAATGTTTTAATTTCCCTTTTTAGACTCCTTTGTGTATTTTCTAAGCTTTGTATACTGAATGTGTGTTTTATTTACAAACAGAAAAAAACAGCAATAATGGAAACATAAAAAAGAATTCTTGCCTGTTCTTTCCTGTATACCTTCCCATCCCTCCCTTGTCCATCCCTGGGGAAATTCAGGCTTCTTTCTTTTGTATTTATTTAAGAAGTAAACAATGTGGGATCCCAGGTCAGACTAGCTTTGATACAATGAAAAGACCCTCTGGTTAAATTCCTCTTCTTTTTCCTCCCACCGCCCTTCATGCTCCTAACTGCAAAACAGGGCATCTTGACAAACGCTGCAAACAGCAACCTGGTCTTTGCACCATGGCCGCTAAGATTCAGATTGCTTAACCAGAGTTAAACCCCACCAAAGAGAAGGGGAGAAGAGCGGGGCAAAGGGGAGTGGAGGGGAGAGGAATAGGTGGATCTGAGATTGAGGCTGATTCCGGCTTCCTGGATGGAATCTGTCAGATTCTGGCAGAGATGAATGAGAAACTCAGGCCCCTTCCCACATGCTTGGAACCCTGGCCCTGAGCCCTGAGCTGTGCATTTTCTTTATCTTCTTTGTGGGCTGAAAAGATGAAATTGCTTTTGCTGAAAGAAGCGGCACAGATTTACTTATGTATTAGATTAACAGGATGCACCCATCAGACTGACCTCTGGACCACCCGACTCAGGAGACAAGCCCGCCCTGGTGCTCACAGACAGGGCCAGGCGCCCAGGTGTCCATCTGCAGTGCGTCTGGCTGGTGGGCTGCTGGGCTAGGGGCTGAGCCGGCTCCCCTTCGCGAGGGAGGTACAACTGATTGTTCAGTGATGTGCAAGAGATCACACAACTGGAGAGAGGAAAGGCTGGTTATTAGACTCAAATTTCCATCTCCCCACCGCTGTGAGACTATGACGTGAGGCTCTGCCAAGAGCTCTAGCATCTTCACATCTCCAGCCAAGTGTACCGTGCAAGATCCACTCAAATAAACCTTTCTGATGGCGGTAGTTCTTCATCATTCTCTTTCCCTTACCATCCTCCCCAGCCCCGCCTCCCTTCCTTCCCTGCCTCCCACAGACCATCGACCACGGAACAGAAAACACGCTTTGTTTCATCTCTCACCTGTTCTAATATATCTTAGGCTGAAACGCCACGGGGCCCATCTCTGATGAATATTAAGATTAAACTTCCCCACCTCCCAGCTTCAGTCTCTCCCCCAGTGCTCAGAAGTCGCCACCCCTACCCTGCCACAAGGCTCTCCCCAGTTCCTCTTTCTCACACCCCCACGATGGTTTCGTTCCTCTTTGGCCTACATCCTTTCCCAGACAGAGGCAATGTGCTAACGTGTCCCCACCTGAGACACAAAGAAAGGGGCCTTTGTTATACCTGCAGGATCCTAAATATTATCATCATTTAATTACTGCCATTCTCCCAGGCTGACTTCTTGGCAGCAGGCTCTCCTTTCGTTAAATAGGCTTTTAAGTTTTCCCAGGGAGGCAGCATCAGAGATACTTTGTGAATGGAGGCTAATTTGGGGGTGTTACTGCCGGTAAAAAGAGGTGACTGCAAGGTAATCGATCCCTAAAAGACGAACTGGGAAAAAGGTTATGCATTTCCTCCAGGCACAGATCATCTTTTGGAAATGACTGCAACTCTCAGAATCAGCATCTTGGGCACAAACCAGTGGACTGCATTATTACCTGGCCCAGATTCAATTCTTTTTTTCTTTTTCTTTTCCTCCAAGGAGAAAAGGAGAACTAGGTCGCACTTGCTGTGCGTTGGTTGCCTGGAATTGTTCTCCTGGTTGTGCTCAGGGAAAAGGACAACTTGACTTCAGTCTTCTGGAATGCGCATCAGCTGGGAGTGTCTGCTTGACCCTAAAAGGTTATGTCAGAAACTTTCAAGTTGTGGAATGTTGCTTGCTCTGTGGAAACACCAGAGGATTTCACACCTGAAAGGACAACATTGCAGACAAAAATGTTCCAGATCCTGGCCTTTAGAAACGGGAACATTAATTTGCCGCATGTGTTAAGATGACTGTAGGAACACAGATAGTTCTCATGCTGCCAGACACTTCTGATTTTATTTGGTCAAAGTCATAACCTTTGTGTTTCCTTATGGTATTCTCTTGGGAAAGCTCTGGTGATGGGTTCCTTTAGTGCTCCAGCTGGAGTGATCCTTCAATTGCACTCATTTGTAGCCACCTAGACTGCAAAAAAAAAAAAAAAAAAAAAATCAGATCTCATTGACTATTCCTGATATTGGAGAACTGGAGAGAGTTATTATTAGCATGCCCAGATTGTCTCAGGTTTATCTGGTAACTCAGATGGTGAAGTATCCGCTTGCAATGCAAGTGACCTTGATTTGATTCCTGGGTTGGAAAGATCCCCTGGAGAAGGGATAGGCTACCAACTCCAGTATTCTTGGGCTTCCCTGGTAGCTCAGCTGATAAAGAATCTACCTGCAATGCAGGTGACCTGGATTTGATCCCTGGGTTGGGAAGATCTCCTGGAGAAGGAAAAGGCTACCCCCTTCAGCATTCTGGCCTGTAGAATTCAGGTCTGAAGGACAGAATATAGGCCTGGAGGACTATACAACCCATGGGGTCACAAAGAGTTGCTCACGACTGAGCGACTTTCACTTTCAGATTGTCTCTGTCTGTCCTAATCTTTTTTTCTTAGTGTTATTACAGAGATATAATTGATATAACATTGTGCAGCCATAAACTGTACAACACGTGGACTTTATACATTTACAAATATTGTAGAGCGTTAACCATCATATTATTAGCTAAATCTCTGCCACGTCACATAATTAACCTTTTTTTGTGGTAGGAATGATTAAGATCCAGTCTCTTAGCAACTTTGAAGGTTATAATACAGTACTGTCGATTTTAATCTCTGTGCTGTGTGTTAGATATCTAACACTTATTTATTGACTGGCTGCAAGTTTGTTGCCTTAAATGCCTAAATTGCCCTCTTCCCAGCACCTGGTAACCTCCACTGTATTCTCTGTTTTTAAAAATTCAGCTCCTTTTAGATGTCGCTTATAAGTGATATCGTATAGAATTTGTCTTTCTCTCTGACTTATGTCACTCATCATAATGCCCTTGAATTCCATCCATGTTGTCATAAATGACTAATATAGTGAATGGATTTGGAGGAGCATCAAAAACATGCTTTTCCTACATTTCTTTCTGCAGTAATAGTTTCCTAAGGAATCTAGAAGATAATTCAGCAAATGGTACCGTATCTTGAAAATATTTTAAAAACCCAGGATGCTAATCCACCCTATAAGCACAGGAAACAAAATTTATCAGGCCAGCCTAGAAGAAAGGATGAATAAGCACATAAATATTAACAAAAGTAAATAGTTATAAATGTTGGCACTAGTATCACTTCCTCTTTGGGTCCTGGAGCCTTTTTTCAAAATCAGAATGCTGGACAGTTGAGTTCAAAAAATTATCTGACCAGAATTTTGGGTGAAAATCAAGCACTGAGCACACCTTCTTGATTCCACCTCTTCCTAAAGCCCTGCAAAATAACGGTACAAAGATTTTCAAAGACATAAATGCAAAGGACAATGAGAGAGGAGACAAGAACAAAAACTTTCGGAAGCCAGAGAGCAAGTGAAAATTCACAGCCATGAAAATCCTGTCTTACTTTGTAGAAACCTCCCCAAATCAGAAGCTGGTAGCACCAGATACTTCTGAAAATGGAGGTGGAGACAGAGCTAAAGCAGAAAATCAGTTGTTAGTTTGGCCCCCAGGTGGCCTCCCCAAATCCAAGCAGCAGGCAAAATCTCTTACCCTCACCAGGAGAACACTCAAGGTGTATTCTCCAAATAGGGACAAACAGAAAAACAGTCTTGGATGGGAGATGAGGGTGGGAGGTGGGAGGCATACTGAAAATGGGGTCACATACCAATGAAGAGGTTCCCCCAAATTCTCCCTCGAGCCGGCTCCCAAAGTGCTGGGAGTCAGGATTAGATTTTGGCTGAAAATGATGAATGATAAAAGAGAACATGAGCAGCTCAAGAGAAGGAGAGAAAAACTAAAGGTACTACATTAGGAATCACCCCCAAGAAAACAGTGTAGCAAATTAACCCTACAGTGAAGACCACCCATGGGCACAGCGTCCTAAAGCCATCAGTCTTTTAGCATCTCATGCATAAATGAGCAAGATGCCAAGGATTATCAGACTATGTGAGGCAATCATATAAAATAAATAAAAGACTATATGGGAGGGAGAAAAAAGTATTTCATTAATATTAATATGGAGATAAGGCAATATATTGCATCTGTAAAGCAAAAATAGATAATATACAAAATGAACACTTGGGATGCATAAGTGGTATTTTATCAGCACAGCAGAACTTCATACATTAATGAGACTGAATAATTACTGCTATGTATTGTGATGGATCTCACAAACACGATGTTGAGTAAAAGAAGCCAGATACAAAAAAGTACATATCCTGTGACTCTATCTACAATATGTTCACAATAAAAGCTACCGTGTTAGATCTCAGCACATTGGTTACTTTTTAAAAGGAATGTTTGGAGAAAATCTTGCAAATTTTCAATATGAAAATAAAAATAAAATGGGTTTTACACAAAGGATCACGAATCAGAATGGCATCAAATTTCTCAGTAGCAACTGGAAACTACAAGATGATGAAGCACTCCCTTCAAATTTCTGAGGAAGAATGATTTATATATCCAGCAAAATTATCGATTAATTGTGAAGGTACACTCAAGGTGTTTTCAGACATAGAAGACCTTTAGAGAGGTACCTTTCTACCTCTCCTCAGCAAGTTACTGGAAGCTCTAGGAAGCTAGGTACACCAGCAATAGATACAGAAAAAGGAAACAAGAGATCCAGGTAACAGAGGAACCAATAAAGAAAGAAGCAATAGTAAGTCCCAAGATGACGGCCAAGGGAAAGCCTCAGATGAATTCACAGAATATACTGATTAGAAAGGAAATTCACACAATTAGGGAAAGGTTAGGACTATATATATGTACTGTACTATATATATCCTGTGACATGTGTATATATTTTAGTTGCATATGTGTACTATTATAATTAGTACATTATGCACATTATATAAAAAGTGAGTCACTCAGTTGTGTCTGACTCTGTGACCCCATGGGCTGTATGTGGCCCATCAAACTCCGCTGTTCATGGAATTCTCCAGGCAAGAATACTAGAGTTGATAAGCAATTCCTTTCTCCAATGGATCTTCCAGACCCAGAGATCAAACCCAGGTCTCCTGCATTGCAGTTGGGTTCTTAACCATCTGGAACAAAATATAATTAACAAAAAGATGAAGTAATAATAAATATATATAAGAATTATGTTGTTTTTCCCTCATCCAGTGAAAATCAGATGCACCTCCTGCTTGCACTCTACCGGACACCTCTAATACAAGGGATAACTTCCTGGTGTTAGTTGATCCGATCAACCAGGGAAATCATGCCTTAAGGAAACAGGCCAGAGAGAAGGTAAATGTCGACCCTAGGAGAGAAGCTGGAACACTGGCTGGAGCCAGTCTCCTCTGTGATGGGTTTTGCAAGGCACCACTGGTAGGTTCTGGGAACCCAGGCCAGCATGAAGTCCTGAGCCTTAGAAGGCTGAGCTTGGGGACCAGAGAGTCATAAACTCTCAGGAAAAGCAAGTGCCTTCAAGACCCTGTCAGTTACAGCTCTCATTTTACCAAGAAGAATAAGTTACACTTCAGAATCTTGCCTAAAGCTAGTTCTAAATCCACTGAACATATCTGCATTTTATGGGTATCCAAATAAACATATGAAAAGTAAATATAAAGGATCTCATGTATGTTTAATTTCCTGCCCTAATTGTCTTCCACTAGCTACCTGTGCCACCAACTGTCAAGATTATAAGATTTCTCTCACTCAAGGCCTCCACAGTTTCTTTACTGCTCTGAGCTGGAACTGGGCATGTTTCTTCAGAAAACATTCTTTGAAATATTTTTGAAGAGCTTCACAGAGTCCTTGTTATCTAATAGATAGCCCAAAAATCTGACTCCAGGCATGTTTTCCTTTTCTGTTCTATCAAAGGAAAATAAAGATGAAAAGCCTTTTTGTATCTTATTAGGATATTTTTACAGTAAATAGTTTTAGTCAAAAATGTTAGAGGCAGTCTCCTAAAACAGAGGGGTATTTAAGTTGCTAGATTTAATAAATTCCAGCTTACAAACTGAGCTCATTGACCGTAATTGCTTGCAACAGTAGAACTAGACACAGAGGTTAGCATAATTGTGATTTGACTCCTATTAGCATTTATAAATATAATGAGAGCCAAGTATTGGGCTGTATTTGAAACATTTCACTAAAATTTCTCTTGTGAGGACAGGAGGCGGCCTTGTGATTAGGGCGTGGACTAGTTTTGTGACCTTTAACCTCTCCGTGTCTCACTTTCCTCATCAGCAAAACATTGATTACTCAATGAAAGTGAAAGTCGCTCAGTCATGCTCGACTCTTTGCGACCACATGGACTATACAGTCCATGGAGTTCTCCAGGCCAGAATACTGGAATGGGTAGCATTTCCCTTCTGCAGGGGATCTTCCCAACCCAGGGATCGAACCCGTCTTATTCATGTTAAAGAGGCACCGGTTGAGGGATTTTGTTTCTGCTTAAAGTGGAGAAACGATGTCAGATTTGGCTACTGCCTGAAACAAACACACATGCAAACAAAATCAGCAAAATGTATGACAGAACAGTTTTTGAGACACTGGTCTTCAGACAATGGAAGACAGTGATCTCTGAAGAATAAGGAAAAATTAGGTGAGCCGTACTCTTTCTCCAGCTTGCTGCCTTGAGAGACTTTCTGCTCTGTGGTATAGCAAGAGAGAGACCCGGGCAGAGCCTGGAGGACTCTCCAGAGTAGGCAGATGGGGATGAGAGTCATAAATTACCACTAACAGGAAGACGGTGATAAGTTAGAGCTACATACTATATACTGCACACAGTATATGCTATGTTTTAGTCACTTCTGTGTTTGGGATAATTTGTTACATTGCAAAAAATCTAATATACTTGATCCTTCCTGGAGCAGTGTTGAGAGCAGAGTCTATGTCTGAGCAAATGTGATCTTCAACGTGTTGATTTTTTTTCTCAGCATGTTTTCTAACAATGCTTTGTTGGTTTTGTCTTCTTCCAGCATCCCCAATACAGCATTAGAGAAATATCTCAAAGTTACCAATCTGCTCAACATCAACTCTCCGGCAGTGCTAAATGCATCTACGCAACTCTGTATAATTAAACTGCTTCCTTACTTTTATTTTCCTTGCCCTTTTGGTCAATCAAACTTACTGAGTTTTAGGGAAGTTAATCTTATTGTATACTGCTTTAATTATTGCTACATGAATCATTCAAGAGGGGGGGAAAAAGCAAGTCTGGTATAATAAGAAAATACAAGAAGTGACCATGTATATAGCCTTCCATCTGCTAGCCAAGCTAAAGTCACCATGAATTGACAGGTTGTTTGCCCCAAAATATAACAGTTGTCTTAAAAAGTATGATTTTAAGGTAAGCTATGTGTGGTGTCTTATCCATCTAATGCACAGGAGGGAATACATGGAAACAGCACATCTCTTGGAATATTCCTTGAGGAAACAAAAATCATAATCAAATTGTTTGCAAAACACTAAGTACAAATGGGCCCCTTTTAGAGTTTAACAAAGATAACCCAGGTTTCAAAATATATAGACATCATGACTGTTATCCTAACCTAGTGCATCATTTGTCAGTATGAAGGCATCCCCTTTTTACCTCAAATATCTGTTTGATTCTAGTTTGCCAAATATTAAGGTAAAAAAAGATGATCCAGGTTTGTGCGGTAAAGAAACTTATTTAATTAACTTGGTTTATCCCCGAATTTCCCAAACGTATTTGATTTGTACTCTGTCCAAGTTTTATAACTGAGGTCAATGGGAGGCAAGTGGAGGTGTGTGTTTACTTCACACGGTCGGGGAAGTCATTTTTTGGCACACCTATTCATCTCTGGAAACGCAAATGTTTTTGCATGGAAAATATTTGAGGGAAATGTGGATCTAGAGATTAAATTCATCACATGTTTACTTACCCTGTCCCTTCTTTCTGATGCTATTCCATTCTAGGTCAGGGGTGGATAACATGTGAATTTGTGAGAAAAATTCCTAGCATAACTGCTCACAAATAGAAATTGCCACCCCCACCTCACCTCAAGCTGACTAACGCAGTCCATAATCTCCTGTAATAAAATGAATCCTCCGTAACTCAAGATGTTCAAGCATCACAGATCAGGCAGGGCTTATCACTCTAAAGCGTTCACAGACATTTTCCAAGCATCTATCTTGTGTGAAGCTTAGTGCATTCCTAGCCGGTCAGCAGGACACTGGTCTTTGAAGTTCAGAGAAGGTAGGGCCATGCCAAGAAGTTATCCAGGAGGGATGATGACTCATGGACCCCCAGAGGCTTCCAGGGAAGACAATGAGTGGTCAGGCTGGAAGGTGACAGAGACCCTCAAACAAGGTCATGGGGTGGCACTGCCCTGACCACGTGTGTAGAACCTTAGATGGGTCTGGATGGGGTAGAGAACTCACCCCCCAAAGGCAAAACCAACTGACCGCAGAGATTCTGTGAAATCAATCACTGATGGAAATTTCAAGCTAAGAGCAAAGAAGGAGTAGAAAAGAAAGAAACAAAAAGAATAGTTTCCATTTGGCATTGATTCTAAGATGCACATTTTTTCACATTTTGACATCTCTGAACTCTCTGAAATTGGCATATATCCTATATGATCTTATAATCGCTGGCCTGCAGGCAACAACATGACCTAGTTGTCACTGCCCGCATGTGCAAACTTGTTCACAGCCATTGCAGTTGTCATCACTTCAGCGGGATTATGTGCGTTGTTGGTATTACATGTGCCAGGTTTAATTGCCGTGTAAAATATCTTCAGAAAGATTATACCATGATTCAGTATGGAAAAGAAAACTTACAGTGTCTTCAGAAAGGCAGGAAGACAAAGCAGTGGGGCATAAATTTGATATTTGTGAACTGAATATTCATTAGAAGAGAAATGATTGTAATCCATTTTCTCTTGTGAAAAAAACAAAAGCCCAAGTGCTTTACACCTGCTGCTCAAAGTGTGGTCCATGGACCAACAGCATCACCTGGGAGATTGTTGCTGCTGCTGCTAAGTCACTTCAGTCGTGTCCGCTCTGTGCGACCCCATAGACGGCAGCCCACCAGGCTCCGCCGTCCCTGGGATTCTCCAGGCAAGAGCACTGGAGTGGGTTGCCACTTCCTTCTCCATGGGAGATTGTTAGAAATGCATAATTTCTCAGGCTCTACCACAAACCCCCCAAGTCAGGAAGAAGCAAGGAATGAATTCTCCCTGAATTTCCGAATGGAAACTATTTCAGACCTCTAGTTTTCAAACTGTGTGAGTAAATTTCCTTGCTCATTTGTTACGGCAGCTACAAGAAATTATTAACCGCCCCCCCACGCCTTGACTCAGACTCCCATAGAACTGGATACCATCACAAGAACTCACTGGCCCCAGGCAGGACGCAAATTTGAATCAAGTTTCTCACCAAAAATGTTTTACTAATGCCCTACTTCTAGAGGATGCCACAGGTGTGTGTTAAGTAGCTTCAGTCGCGTCTGATTCTTTACTACCCCATGGACTGTAGCCCACCAGGCTCTTCTGTCCATGGGATTTTCTAAACAAGAATACTTATCTTCCTGACTTAGGGATCGAAGCTGCGTCTCTTCTGTCTCCTGCTGGCAGGCAGGTTCTTTACCACTAGTGCCACCTGGGAAGCCCAGAGGGTACCATAGTTAACTTTATTTGTGTGTTTGACTTGGCTGCTCTGTGAGGCTTGTGGAATCTTAGTTTCCCAACCTGGGACTGAACCCAGGCCGCTGCAGTGAAAGCTCAGAGTCCTAACCACAGGACAGCCAGAGAATTCCCTATAGTTGACTTTAAAAAGAAGCTCACACATTCTGTGGTACTTCATCCTGAAAGGCAGGTCAAGGCTTTGTTCTCATTTTCACAGCTGAGTAAGCCGTGGCCTGGAAAGTGTACACAACTTAACCAAAAGTGACAGAGTCCCCGAAAGACATAGCTGGTATTTTGAACCCAAAGGGATTTCTGAAGAATGACACTCCGCCTGTTTCAAGGAAGCCTTAGCAAACTCTGATATAGGCACCCTGATTTATCGTTTATAAATCACTATCTGTTGTCTCTATCCCTCTCCCTCATCCCCAGTTTAGTGACAAAAGGCCACATCTAGGAACAGTGTATTTTACTTCCTGAGATTTGCTGACACCTGCTGACAAGTGGAAGGATAACACCGAATAAAGAAGTTTTGTAAAAAAGACTGCCGTGCCGCTGTGCAAAGTGAAGCCAAGGTAAGCATCACACAGCAGAAGACGGAGGTAAAAGATGCAACAGCCTCCAGGTCTCTGACCAGGTGGGTGGAGCCAGAGGACCCCCCAGCCATGCCACATAAACACCCTAATGCCCCGTCGGTGGCCTGACAGGAGCCACTGCAAGTCCTGCCCTGTGTTCTGGCTGATGTGTAATATGGATTAATTTCTAACAATGCAAGAAGTGGTGTTGTAGCCTGAGGAAATTATTGCAAGTCAGTTCCTCACTTTCCTATAGCACTCAGGTGGGGCACATTTTAGAGTTAACCTAACTAAACTCTTATTAATACAAGGTGTGTTTACATTAATAACGACAGACGAAAACGCCACCCAATAACAGTTGGGTCTAAAGACAACTGTGATAGCGGAACTTTTAAAAGCATGAAGTACCACTTTATTCCAGTAGGTGGAACCAGAGATCAGCTGATATACATTGCAGGTCTGTCATCCTGGGCCTTGACAGGTGTTTTCCAGGGTTTTTTTTTTTCCAGCTCTTGCCAAGCTTTACACTTACTGGGATCAGTGAATAAGGTAGTTGGGAGCTCCTCTCTCTGCCTGAGAAGGCCACCTGGGCTGAAGCGGGCAGATGGCAGCGGTCCTGACCTGCAGGGAGTCAGGTGGGTAGCGGTCAGAGGGGCCAAGCTTGGAATGAGAGCTGGCTGTGCCCAGTGGGGTCTTCAAGATGCCCGCAAAAAGGCTCCTGGGGATAATTATGCAGCCAGTGTTTGGCCATCTGCCACACTTGAGGGGGCAGATTATAACTGTCTGAGTCAGATCCAACACGTAGGGCCCCTCAGCTCTTCTCGTTCTTCCTTGAATCCCGAATGGGCACGGTGGGTAGGGGGCACGGAGCGGAGCGGAGGGATCAGAGCCTTGCTCACCCTCTCCTGGCCACGCTGCCCGCTTCCCAGCCTGAGCCGGGACAGGCCTGGGGAGGGGAAAGGCTGTGAGCTAAGTGTGTGGCTAACATTTTGCTATCGGTCTGTTTAATATCTGAAAGGGACAAAGAGTGCTGTGACTCAGAAATCCATCCGGAGGCAGGCAGAACAGCGCTATAGAGAAGTGTCACAACCCAGTGTTGAGAAAGAATGCAGCTGGCCTCTGCTCTGTTCGTGGAGTCCAGTGTGGATGTGGGGCTTTGGGAGGTGGGCGCGGCACTCTCTCCGAAGGAATACTCTCTCCTAGAAAGTCTTAGTGGGTTTTTTCCGTTGTGTAGCTTGGAGGCGGTCGATGGGTTATGGTGGCAGAACTTGTTCTGCAGAGATAGTCTGGCTTTTATTGTTCTCTAGCTTTGAAGCACCTGCCAAGCACATGGAGAACACAGGAAAAGTCACGTTTCACATCCTGTCACAAAAGGATAAAATGAGTTGACGTGAACTAAGTATTTTGCACCTTGCCTTGTACACTGTAGGCACCCAAGAAACGGCTGCCGCCATTGTCTCTTTATTGTTTGGTGGTGGTGTTCTGTTGCTAACTCCTGTCTGACTGTTTGTGAGCTCATGGACTGCAGCACACCAAGCTCTTTAGTCCCCCACTATCTCTGGAGTTGGCTCAAATTCATGTCCATTGAGTTGGTGATGCTATCTAATCATCTCATCCTCTGCCGCCCTCTTCTCCTTTTGCCGTCAAGCTTTCCTATCATCAGGATCTTTTCCAATGATTTGGCTCTTTGCATTAGGTGGCCAAAGTATTAGAGCTTCAGCTTCACCATCAAGTCCTTCAAATGAAATTCAGGGTTGATTTCCTTTAGGATTGACTGGTTTGATCTCCTTGCAATCCAAGGGACTTTCAAGAGTCTTCTCCAGCACTACAATTCTTTATGGAAGATACCATAAAGATACATAATCTCAATTTTATAGTAGGCAGAATAGTTCCTAAAATTCACTAACATCTTTAACTTAACTGTAATTTGAAATTCCTCTCTCTGTATAATAACACTTTTTTAGAAAGTGGTTTTTCACTATGGGGATAAAAGTGCCAAATAATTGCCTCTAAATTTAAAATGTGTCACCTTAAGCATTACAATAAGTAGCCTCTTATCTCATCCCACTTCTCCCAGTTCTCTATTCTACTCCAGAGTGATGGCTCAAAAACAGACCAGAACATGACATTGCCTTGCTTTAAAAACTGCTGATACCTCTGTTTCCTGAAGAATGAAGACCACACACCTCAGCAGGCATGCGATCTCATTCAGAACTGCCTTAACGGTGTTGTAGCGCTGGTGATGATGTAATCACAAACACACACACTTACACACGGAAAGAATCACTCCTCTGTGCTTTTCTTCCTACGGCTTCCCTCACCTGCATGCCTCATCTGCCTGGGAAAGTCTCATCTTTCAAGCACCAGCTCACCTGTATCCCTCCAGTTGCTTTCTGCAAGTCGTCCCCTGCTCCCTGTGTTCCGGGAAGAGGGTTCGTCACACCCTGTGATAGTTATATGTTCTTCTTCCTAAGAACCCTGCACAATACCTGACAGAATAACAGTGTGTGGCGGGCGCTGAGAGTGGATTGCACTGCTCAAGAAAATTTACAAAAAAATAAAAAACATATTTTTTAAATGAAAAACATGAAAGCAAACTAAATGAATTTTAAAAGTCGTTGAAATGAGAAGAATGAAGCATGTTTGACAGTGTGTACATATTTTAAACTCACAAAATAAGGAGACAAGATGATATGTCCTTCTTTATTGACAAGTAGTTTGATGTGCTATTCTATCCAATTTAACTTAAACACTGGAATAGTGTAATCCAGCCTTAAAATAAGAGCTATTTATTTCCATATTCACCAGGAACAAGTAACTTGTCAAGTATTTAGGAAAGAACCTGATTTCCTTATTATTGTCAACAGCACAACCTCTGAATAAGGATGTGGGCTAGTGAAAATAAAAACAATGTTTGATACATTTTTTTCCTATTTATCTACAGGGATAAAAAGATTAACTAGACTATTGACTGGAATTTAAAAACTCCCAGAAAACACATTTCCCTAGTTACAAAGAGGACAATGTAGACAATGAGGAACACTGGGTCAAATTCCAGTAAATGGTACTCAGGTTCACAGCATGGAAGTTAAAGGTCATGTTTTGATGACAAAAATGGGACATGGTGAAGAAGAGTATTTGTGAATTAGTGGGGTCCTCCTCTTCCATCTTCTGCCCAGGAGGAAATAAATCAGTTCATTTTACGAGTGCAGATTATCCTCAAAAGTCACACTGGGAATTATGTTCACCTATCTATTAGGATAAAATTAATCAGCAGTGAAACATATGTCACATTAAAAGCAGAACAGCAGAGAGGAGGCAAAGTATAAATTCTGAATCCTCTAGCAAAATATTGCAAGACATGACCTTTTAAATTTACAGATGCTTTTTAAAATTTTACAGGAACTTTTTGCAAAAAGGTTGGTGATGAGTTAGCTGCAATCAGGATTCTCTGGGGGAAGGCTAGAATGGGAAAGAGTAGAGATCTCTTCAAGAAAATTAAAGATATCAAGGGAACATTTCAGGCAAAGATGGGGTCTATAAAGGACAGAAATGGTATGGACCTAACAGAAGCAGAAGATATTAAGAAGAGGTGGCAAGAATACACAGAAGAACTGTACAAAAAAGATCTTCACGACCCAGATAATCACGATGGTTGATCACTCACCTAGAGCCAGACATTCTGGAATGTGAAGTCAAGTGGGCCTTAGAAAGCATTACTACGAACAAAGCTAGTGGAGGTGATGGAATTCCAGTTGAGCTGTTTCAAATCCTGAAAGATGATGCTGTGAAAGTGCTGCACTCAATATGCCAGCAAATTTGGAAAACTCAGCAGTGGCCACAGGACTGGAAAAGGTCAGTTTTCATTCCAATCCCAAAGAAAGGCAATGCCAAAGAATGCTCACACTACTGCACAATTGCACTCATCTCACACGCTAGTAAAGTAACACTCAAAATTCTCCAAGCCAGGCTTCAGCAATATGTGAACTGAGAACTTCCAGATGTTCAAGCTGATTTTAGAAAAGGCAGAGGAACCAGAGATCAAATTGCCAATATCCACTGGATCATCAAAAAAGCGAGAGAGTTCCAGAAAAACATCTATTTCTGCTTTATTGACTATGCCAAAGCCTTTGACTGTGTGGATCACAATAAACTGTGGAAAATTCTGAGATGGGAATACCAGACCACCCGACCTGCCTCTTGAGAAACCTGTATGCAGGTCAGGAAGCAACAGTTAGAACTGGACATGGAACAACAGACTGGTTCCAAATAGGAAAAGGAGTACGTCAAGGCTGTATATTGTCACCCTGCTTATTTAACTTATATGCAGAGTATATCATGAGAAACGCTGGGCTGGAAGAAGCTGGAATCAAGACTGCCGGGAGAAATATCAATAACCTCAGATATGCAGATGACACCACCCTTATGGCAGAGAGTGAAGAGGAACTAAAAAGTCTCTTGGTGAAAGTGAAAGAGGAGAGTGAAAAAGTTGGCTTAAAGCTTAACATTCAGAAAACTAAGATTATGGCATCTGGTCCCATCACCTCATGGGAAATAGATGGGGAGACAGTGGAAACAGTGTCAGACTTTATTTTTGGGGGCTCCAGAATCACTGCAGATGGTGATTGCAGCCATGAAATTAAAAGACGCTTACTCCTTGGAAGGAAAGTTATGACCAACCTAGACAGCATATTAAAAAGCAGAGACATTACTTTGCCAACAAAGGTCTGTCTGGTCAAAGCTGTGGTTTTTCCAGTGGTCATGTATGGATGTGAGAGTTGGACTGTGAAGAAAGCTGAGTGCCGAAGAATTGATGCTTTTGAACTGTGGTGTTGGAGAAGACGCTTGAGAGTCCCTTGGACTGCAAGGGGATCCAACCAGTCCATCCTAAAGGAGATCAGTCCTGGGTGTTCATTGGAAGGACTGATGCTGAAGCTGAAACTCCAGTACTTTGGCCACCTCATGCGAGGAGTTGACTCATTTGAAAAGACCCTGATGCTGGGAGGGATTGGGGGCAGGAGGAGGAGGGGATGATAGAGGATGAGATGACTGGATGGCATCACCGACTCGATGGGCATGAGTTTGAGTAAACTCCGGGAGCTGGTGATGGACAGGGAGGCCTGGCATGCTGCAATTCATGGGGTTACAAAGAGTCGGACATGACTGAGCGACTGAACTGAACTGGGAGAAGACAATCACAAATGGATTGGAAGAACTAGGCCCACAGTGGGCAAAGGGCAAACCAAATCGAGTCCTCCTGTAACTAGGCTGCAGAGTGCTCACGATCTCCCAGAGCAGACTTCACTTAGACGTTTCTTGGCTCTCAGTCCCTCTGCCTCTGCCTGGACTGTCCTTTCCCAACCTTCTCTGACTCACAACATCTTACTAATCCTTTATGGCCCAGTGCAAACGACACTTCTGTGACCCTCCCACCCTGACCCTGGGTTCCCCGGAAATAGCACTTCACACATTCCTTTCTTTCAGTATCTATCTCTGAATCATGACTGTTCATTTATAATTCTTCATGCCCTCTAAACAGATCTGGTTTGATCTTTCTGTTGCTAGCACCAGACTCAGCATGAGCACTCAATTGAAAGCCTGGTAAAAAAAAAAAAGATAAATTAATAAATTAATGGAAACTAGATTCCTGGACCAAGCCTGCCAATGTCATTCCTTGTTGAAACTCTCTAATCCAGGTTTCCAGTATCCTTTTGTTATAAGGAAATGCAATTCAATGCTTTCTAAAATAATTACAACTGTAGGATACGAAGGCAGTGTTCTTTATCAGATAAATATTCTGCCTAACAACCTACTCTAAGACTTAATGGTTCATTATTTATTATTTCTCTAGAGTTTGGTGAGTGTCTTTTCCTCTGGTCTTATTTGGTCTCACTCCTCCAACTTCATTCAGCTGGCTGAGAAGAAAGGTTCGAGATGAACTCACTTGTCAGGGGGCTTCGATGCTAACTGTGCATTAGATGCCTTGGTTCACCTCCAGGCTTCCTCCATCCATCCTTACAAGTAGTAAGACTAGCTTACTTACTTGGACAACTTCCATTACATAAGCCTCTGTTTAGTTATGCATGGTGGTCTCATTGGCCATGGCAAGCCCAGCCAATGTGGGAGGGAAATTACTTAGACTTTACCTATTCATGGACAAAGTGGCAAAGAATTTGCAGTCATTTTTAATCCTCCACGTCGTAGAAATCCTACTAAATTAATTGTGTTGTTATATGCCGTTATGAATGAACCTGCCCCCCACCCCCCCCAGCCATTTTGCTTCTTCCTTCCAATATTTCTACTCTTCAACTTAGGTTCTTCTCCAGTTTCATTGGTTAGCCTTCCAGGTCATTGTTGTAAACAACTTCTGAACTTACCAGGCATGTGCCTGCTATTTCACCACTTACAATGTCGGCTACTGATTTAGGTATTCTTTACCACTGAGAGAATTCTCTCTCTCTCTCTCTCTTATTTCACTAGGGTTCTTGCTGTTGTTGATTTAATTAGTAATTCATATTGAGTTTTATCAAAAAGAATATTTTAGTATGGTTATTTGTTTTCTTCTAAGTTAATAACATGATGGGTTATATTATGGGCTTTCATTCTTATACAGAGCCTCACTCCCCTACCTCCCACCCTTCACTGCCAGGTTGTGTGCATGGCTGGGAGGGAGACGATTGCCCTGCATACAGACTGTTCATCAGTCCCAGTCTTACAATCCCCCTTCTCCCACTTGCCCCATCTGTCAACATCTCCATCTGTGCTCAGCAATGCAACAGTAACCAGCCACAGGAAGCCATGAAGCACTTGGTATGGATATATTTATATATATGTGCTTAGTCACTCAGTCCTGTCTGACTCTGCAACCCCGGTGACTGTTGCCTGCCAGGCTGTCTGTCCATGGGGTGTCTCCAAGCAAGAATACTGGACTGGGTTATCATGCCCTCCCCAGGGGATCTTCCCAACCCAGGGCTCAAACCCAGGTCTCCCTCATTGCAGATGGATTCTTTACCAGCTGAGCCACCAGGGAAGCCCAAGAATACTGGAGTGGGTAGTCTATCCCTTCTCCAGCAGATCTTCCAGACCCGGGAATCGAACTCGGGGTCTCCTGCATTGCAGGCAGATTCTTTACCAGCTGAGCTACCAGGGAAGCCCCATATATATATATATATACATATATGTATATGTATATATATGTATGTACATACATACACACACCTAATGACATGTATCTGTATCAGACAGCACTGATCTAGCTGAATTCTACTCTGATTGTCAACATTTCTCAGCTATCTTGACATTCCTATTCAGAGATGGTTGAACATATCTGTGATAGATGGTGGCATTGATGGCCTGGATTTGCTCTCATCACCCTTTATGCAAACCCCAGAAGACCCCTTCCCCACTTACTCTGAGCTTGTTCATGTGACTTAGCAAATGTGAGCAGAGGTGTGCCGAGCGCCTGTGAGTTAGGCTTGCCCTCTGTTGCTGCTAGAACCCTGAAGTCACACGTGAAACAGCCCCAGGCAGTCTCCCAGATGACTCTGAGGACAGAGAACGTGCTGTGCAAAGGGACCTGGCTGTCCTAGCAGAGCCCAGCCCTCAGCCGTGTGACTAAGCCCAAACCAGACCCACAGAAGCATCTCCCAGCCAAGGCATAGAATCAAAAGAAATAATGAAAAAGCATTGTTTCAAACCATGAAATTTTGATATCATTTTTAATGCAGCAAAGGCCAAATAATTCAGTACTCTCAGTCTTTGAGAGATCAGCTGTGTTGTGAGGATTAGTCTTAATTCACTTTAATCAAAATAATCTCATCTCTTGCAAATAGATTTTAAACTAGCTAAACCTGTCACCAGTATATCATTTCTTACCAATGCCCTCTCTCTTCATTTGCCTTATCATGCAGTTCAAAACAGTATCTACCTTACAGGTTTCTCTCAAGACACTTCCTCCTTGCCCAGCCCTTCATGGACAAGCACTCTTGCCTCTGTGACGTAGGTTTTATTGCCCCTACAATAAGTAACTTTTCACAAGTGATGTGACTAACAATTCAGCGCTTCTGAATTAGGTCATTACTTCTCCAGGGAGTCTTCTGGCTGTCTAATCCTCCAAAGCCAGCCTCCACCCCATGGGATCAGCAGGTGTCCCCCAGGCAAAAGATGGAAGCGTGCTTCTTTCAATTAATTGAATCTGTTATTTAGAGCTGAGCAACCAAATAACTTGGCTAGCAGCCCAGTAACATCATGACCAGAACTGTTCATGGATTGTACTCTAATGAAATAAATTGTCCACGAAATTTAAAACATATTCAAAGCAAAGCCACAAGTACCATGTGGCTGGGATCTGATAATAGAAGAGGGTATCTATTGACTGACCATCCTTCTACATTTCTTAGAGAGAGATTCCAACTCCAGTGTGTTCACTTTCTTTTGATTCTGTCATCTTCATAATACTGGTTGTATTTTGCATCCCCTTAACAAAGTATTATTCCAATTTTGAATTTATATTTGAAATGTGTTGTTCCAATTTGGAATTTTGCATTCACATTGTCCAATTATATATGAACATTCTACTTTCAGAAATGCCCCATTACATTTTCAATGACTGTGAAAAAATAGTTTCAATTAGCTTTAGACTTCTGTATTGGCCAGAACTGGAAATTTCTTGGCCATCCAGCAGCTAGGACTTGGTCCTTTCACTGTGGTGTCCCAGGGTTCAATCCCTGAGTCTCCTGCATTGGCAGGCAGATTGTTCACCACTGAGCCACCAGGGAAGTCTTACAGAATGAATACCTTGGTCTAAAGGCAAAAGGAATGCTAGCCTAGGGTTCAGGTTACTGTAAATGGTCCATGTTCTTACTGGTTTGCAGACTGGACACACTTGTTGTAATGCCACCACCTCGAAGGTTGCCTCTTTTTCTTATATTTTATAGCCACAGAAAACTACACGGACCAAAACATTGCCTTTTATTTCAAGTCACTACCACATCACCCATATGAACACACTACTCTCCACTATGCTCTTGAGATTTCTAGATTCCCATTTTTATTACAAATTTTAGAAATACTAGGTAAAGAGTATAATGAGGTTTAAGCTGATATCATTCAAATACATATTAATTGTGTTGTCACTGTTAATAAAATGCCATTTTAAGTGCCTATTTTATAAAGATTATTTCATTCATCCTTATACCAATCCTGTTGAGTAGAAACCATCTGCTCCATTTTGACTTGAAGAGAAAAGGTCAGCTTTGGAGAGCTCAAGTTGGCCCAGCAATAAGCAATGCATGGCAGAACCAGTTGACACGGAAGGTCTGCTATATGTCAAAGCTGGTTCCAGTGACCTTCACTCCATCATTCTGAAGTCTCCTCTCCTCTCTACACCTCTGAATTTACATCAGGGAAGTAAGAGTCTATGCTCTCTCCTTCCAGCCCCAAGGTTAGCTGATTTGCACATACCATGATGGTTTTGCCCATTTCTCCATTACTAGGCTTTGTCCAGGTCTTTCTTACCCGTAACTGGGTCAGGAAATGAAGTATGACTGTCTGGTTGTAAACATTTTGGTTGTTATTGATTCAGGTGAACTGAAAAACTGATAAAAATGCCTGACTGATGGCATCAAGCTTCACACTGACAAGTTTTGCAAGTTTAACAGGTTCTGTTCTGAAGTGCTTCTACAAGATTGAGGTGGAAAGGAATGCTGAACTGAGGAGAAAATGATGATTCTCAAAAGCTTATGCTTAGAAAGGTCTCTATTTTTAAACATTTGCTTTCTAGATACTAAACAAATCTCACACCAACCATAAAGTGAATATAATACACTTCTGCATGTTTCGATAGTCTTCTAGATGTTAGTGATGTATATAACTCCTTTCTCTCTCATATTATAGTTATTTCAGTGAAATTCACCCCATTTCTGTCTGCTGATGTGAAGCATAGCTGTCCACAGGAATGAAACAAGACAAATAATTCTCCAGAACAATTCTACAGATTTCTACCTGTCAGAGAACAAATATGTTCTGCAAATGGTCAGGCAAAGGGGTTATTTTGTCCTCCAATCAGGAGGGAGACACCTTTTAAGCCCCTTTTTTCATTTCCAACTCTGGAAGATCTTTCAGTCAAAACAACTTCTTGTTAAATTTACTCACTTTTACTTCATCCAAATATAATTAAATCTTATGGGATGCAGCAAAAGTTCCCCATACAGCCACTATAATTCTATCTGGTATCTTTAAGCTGAAATTTCCCCTTTAATCTAAACTTTCTAACTTAAGTTTATGGGCTAGCAGAGTATGATCTTTGCCTGTGCTATTAGATTCAATGCATTCTTAACATGTGTTTAGAATTCACATAGCATGACATTATAAACATAACACTTGGTAAATCATAGGGTTGTCCTATCTGCTTAGCAACCACAAGAAAGTCTATTCAGAGTTCCAGGAAGAAAAAGGGAAAATATGTTTCTTACTACTTTTAAATATACCATCCTCACTGTTATTATGAACGACATTAATAAAAATGATCTTCCAAAAGAAGAAATAATGCAAAAATGAGAAAATTGAATGTATGGCTTCTCTGCTTACCAGTCCACAACATATTTCCCAAATATTGATGTAAGTTTGAAGTTCAAAGTCAATGCCAAATGTGAATTATGAAACTCATGACTGATTTATATGCTGAATTTTGCCCTTGCTGTTTGTTGCTGGGTAAAGAGTATTTCTGGACTTCCCCGTGGCTCAGACGGTAAAGAATCCACCCGCAATGCGGGAGACCTGGTTTCGATCCCTGGGTTGGGAAGATCCTCTAGAGGAGGAAACAGCTACCCACTCCAGTATTTTTGCCTGGAGAATTCCATGGACAGAGGGGCCTGGGAAGGTTATAGTCCATGGGGCCACAAAGAGTCAGACACAACTGAGCGACTTTCACTTCACTTCAAAGAGGGTTTCTATATCATGTATAAACATGAAAAATACTTGGAAAAATACCACCCAATTTTCTTTCTGGTGTATGTTCTATTGTTAATTGTGTGTACATTTCTGTGGATGATGATGTGACAGAACTCTGCTCTCTCCCATTTTTCACATATGGCCTAATTATAGCCGTAAAAGACTGTGCGCTCACAACTATGGAAAAAAATTTGTGTCATAAGAATGTGGGACTGGACTTCAAAGCTAGAGAAATTGTGAAACTTAGTTGGCCATGAATTTTTAAAAGTCATCTTCAAATTTAAAAAAGCCCAGTGGTAGGAGGGTTCAGCATGGAGGGAAAACATGTATACCCATGGCTGATTGATACAGATGTATCACAAAAACCATCACAATATTCTAAAGTAATTATCTTCCAATTAAAATAAATAAATGCTTTTAAAAACCTAGAATAAGAAAAATTTGAAAATGTATAAAAGTTCAAAGAAAATAAAGAATGGTTGTGAAATCTATCACTCCAAATACAGCTAACATTTTGGTATATCTTCCTCTAGTATTTTTCTATGCACAAACTTTCTTTTTAACCTAATTGGTTTCATGCTACAGTACTATTTTGTAATCTGCTTATTATAAATGGCACTACAGTGAATATGCTTATAGTTAAACGTTTCCACATACTGTTTATTTCCTTGGAAAAAAATACCTGAAAGCTAATTGAAAAATCAAAGAGAAGGCACATAATCAAAGCTTTCAAAACAAACTGCAGTGTTATTTGTGAAATATAATACTACATTTCCTCTAGTGACTTTTCCCAATCTAGCCAAAACTGATAGTATCTTTTCCCCTTAATTTGTCAAATTTGTTTATTTATTTAATGTTTTATTTGGCTGCTTGGGGTCTTAGTTGTGGTCCTTTTTTTTTTTTTTTTAGGTTTCAGTATGTGGGATCTTTCTACCTGTGGCATGTGGGAACGTGTCCAATTTAAAAGGAGAAAAAATGGTCATGCACATTTTATTTTGCATTTATGTGAATAAAAGTGTCATTTAGTTGATCACTTTAAATGTGCTTAATAGATATTTATTCTCTTCTGTGATTGTACATTTTCTTTGCCCATTTTTCATTGCAATATTGTGTTCTTATTGATTCACCAGAGAGATATGAAATATTAACCTCTTTTCTGCCACAAGAACAGAAAGAATTGTCCTAATGAAACAGAGCAGGACCCTATGATCCTTTGCCTCATGTCTTCAACCTACCTTTTGCCTGTAGAAAACTTTAGCCAAATGAAAAATTTAATCAGAGAAATGAAAAAATGCAGAAATAGAGGGAAACAGTCAAATGAGACCGAATAATAATAGTTTAGTCATTAAGTGAATTCAAGAACCTTTAGTTCCTCTTCAAGGGCTGTAGATCATATCCTAAGCCATGTCTTTTGAGCTGTTTTCTAGATATTGAAACCCCTACCAGGCTGAAGAAGTTAAGCTCATGATAACCAGACTGCAGCCATGTCATAAGCTGCCGTAATTTAGAGAAATGGGAATGGCCTCAGAGAAACGGGAATAAACCGACCCTGAAACTAAAGATTAACTGTACTTAAAACAATCAAACTGAAACTGCTCAGATGACCACATGGCCAATTTCAAGATGACTGTGCTGTTTCTGCACGTAGCCTCTCTCCTCTGTCTATAAAATTTCTTTTCAACTGACTGTGGGTGGCAGGGTGAGGTGAGGGAAGTCCACCTTTGGACAGGAGTTTGCCGTTCCAACCAGGTTGCTGGCCTGCAAAATAAAGCAAACTTTCCTTTCCATCAGTCTTGGCTCTTTATTGGCAGTTAGTGGAGAGCAGCTGGACCCACTTTGGCTAATTGACTTTGGCGCCCAACGTGAGGGTGTGCTCTCGCGATATTGGGCTCCCAGCATTTTCCCCTATCAGAACGTGGCCATGATGGCCAGGATGGCTGCAAGGATCTCACTGCTCAAGGCCCACTGGCCCCAAGAGGAGGGGATGCCATTTGTTTCAAGGATCCAGAGCAGTCTCCTGTGCTCGGCACCGGCTGCAAGCATACACATTTCCTTGGTGGAGTGGAAACATGCGCCTGGCCAAGCTGACAAGCTCCACACCCAAGTAAGTCCATCTGTGTGTACTTGGGCAGACTTCTCTTTTGAGCATAAGGCGCTTTTTGAGCATTTTACAGTTGGTTCTGATGGGTGTCTACCATTGAGAACTCTTCGTGAGCACTGAATGTCATTTGAGCCTTTTGCCAATGGTTCTGATGGGTATCTATTGTTGATGATTGTTTGTGAGCACAAAGTGTTATTATTGGTCATTTTGGCCAGTTGGTTCTGATGTATGTCTGATGTGGAGGGCCATTTTTGTGGAGGAGGTGTCTGTTTGGGACTCAATATTGTTTATTCTCTTGGCAGAGTTGTGATGGTTCTATCTTCTGGTGTGTGAACATGTATTCCATTTGTGTGATCAGTATCTTTGTTGTCTTTTGTAAAATGGGAAGTTCAGGTTCAATTCATTAGAAAAGCCTTAGCTATGAAATTACAATTAAAGAAATAGAAAGATTTTGTAAACAATGTATGGCAACAGTATTCTTGAAACTCCAGAGAAGATTGCTTAAGATGAAACTCTTTTGAAATTCCAACACTGGTTCTTTTTGTATATGTAGTTAGAGAAAGCTAGCTTGATAAAATGCTGTTTTCAGGATTCTCACCAGCAAAAATAAGCCTAGAAGAAAGCTTAATGTTAACTCTTATCATGTCCTTGAAATACAGACAATCCCACTTTGCCTGGGACTTTAGGTTTGAGTTAAATAGTAGAATTTCAAAAGATGTTTGGGATTATAAACACACATCTTGTTTCACATTAAAGAGAAATTATGCTATGAGAAAAAAAGTGCAAGTTTTTAGAGGTTATGAAATATGTTCTAAGTTTGCCAATCAGTAAATTCTGGTATAACAGTTTAATTACTTGTTTCTTGGTTTTGTTAAGGCTTTTAAATGTTAAAAATTTTCACATGTAATTAAAGCTACTAAAAATGACAAGGAAAGCATTTCAGTGAGTAAAGCAAGTAGGATATGTGTTGTTGGTCAGAGAAGATACAAAGAATGGAAATATTTTTGTGAGGAAAAATGATGATAATTTTATCCTAGAGCTGCTTGTTTTTGGATGGGGAATACTTAGCTGCTTTTGTAAGATTGTAACTTTCTTTCTCTAGCTTTGAGTATTCCAAAGGGCCCCTAGGCATCTCTAAAGAATCATTAAGGCAACTAGGATTATTTGATATGATAAATTATATGGAAAGCATAAAAGAATTCTAATGGATAAGAAATTTAGAGAATTCTAGTGGAAAGTGATTGTTTTGCTTCAAACCATATTTTTGACTCCAATGTTTAGGATGGAAAAAATTGTCTAGGGAAGTTGTCACAGGGTATAACTACTCATGATGTGTATTACTGCTGGCTTTAAGTTTACTGCTAAAAGCACATGTACCATTCTTGTGTGATAATTGGGTATAAGAGATCAAAAGTATAAGCTATAAAATTTCTCCATCAGAATACCTCTGTACTTGTTTGTCATGTCTGATTAGTTTCCCCCCAATATGGATAACTAGGCCAGGGTATAAACAAAAATAGGCCTAGCACCAAGGGACATGAATAGACCCCGAGCAGGCAACTGAACCACTCTGGCAATGTTAGAATAATGTACTGATTATCAATGCTTTCTATGGAGAGATTTGCAGTTTAGAGGGGAAAGTGGTGGAAGAAATGTTCACATGTTGAGGTACGGGGAAGTCATTCTGGTTTATACATGATTTAATTTGAACTTCAGCATAACCAAAACAGCCTGTTTGTGGTCTATTAAACATACATTGTACATCTACTTTAACCATTAAGGGGAAAAAACATTCTGAGAATAATGTAAAGATGAATTTTGATTATCGTCTTCATTGTAATATGTCTAAAATTTTCAAATGTTTGTCTATGTACAATGACAAAGTAATCAAGTTTTCATAGTATGAAATATTGACCTAAGTGAACCTAGTCCATGGTGTGGTAAATCTTTTTTTGCCCCACAGTAGATAGAAATGGACAGAGTTGAAGGAAAGCAGGCTATGTAAGCACAGCTGCTGATTCCTGGGACCAGGCCTACCCCCACCACACATCCGCAACTTTGTAAAGGAAGCAACCTTCATGCTAGACCAAAAAAGATTAGAAGCCTCTAGAAGATATAACTGAAGCAGATTTTTTTTTCCTTTTTAAGTGTCATAATATCCTGTGATATCTTCTTATATGTAAAAGAGGAATGGCAAGTAGATGCTTGCTTTAGATGATCAATGACCACACAGAAATGATATAGAATAAATTTAAACTTATTTACTGGCGATTTCCCTGGCAGTTCAGTGGTTCTGAATCACTTTGCTCTACACCTGAAACTAACACAGCATTGTAAATCAGCTACACTTCAGTCTTAAAAAAAAAGGTTAACCATCAATTATACTTGATGTCACTGGTGAAAATTTTGCAACAATTTGTTGGTTTAGTTGATGTAATGAAAACATTTTAGGGACTTCCCTGGTGCTACAGTGGTTAAGACTCCTTTCTTCCACTACAGGAAGATGATACCACATGCTGAATAAAATAAATAATAAATACATTGATTTACTATCACCATCATTATTCACAAGAGACAAAAGGTGGAAACAACCCATGTCCATCGATTAATAAGTGAAGTGCCATCACTTCATGGGAAATAGATGGGGAAACAGTGGAAGCAGTGTCAGACTTCATTTTTTTGGGCTCCAAAATCACTGCAGATGGTGATTGCAGCCATGAAATTAAAAGACGCTTACTCCTTGGAAGGAAAGTTATGACCAACCTAGACAGCATATTAAAAAGCAGAGACATTACTTTGCCAACAAAGGTCCGTCTGGTCAAGGCTGTGGTTTTTCCAGTGGTCATGTATGGATGTGAGAGTTGGACTGTGAAGAAAGCTGAGCACCGAAAAATTGATGCTTTTGAACCATGGTGTTGGAGAAGACTCTTTGAGAGTCCCTTGGACAGCAAGGAGATCCAACCAGTCCATCCTAAAGGAGATCAGTCCTGGGTGTTCATTGGAAGGACTGATGTTGAAGCTGAAACTCCAATACTTTGGCCACCTCATGGGAAGAGTTGACTCACTGGAAAAGACCCTGATGCTGGGAGGGATTGGGGGCAGGAGGAGGAGGGGATGACAGAGGATGAGATGTCTGGATGGCATCACCAACTCGATGGGCATGAGTTTGAGTAAACTTTGGGAGTTTGTGATGGACAGGGAGGCCTGGCATGCTGTGATTCATGGGGTTGCCAAGAGTCGGACACGACTGAGTGACTGAACTGAACTGAACTGAAGCAAACTTTGGTCTATACATAGTAGAATATTACTAAACCTTAAAAAGGAAGAAAATTCTGATACATGCTACAACATGGATGAAACTTAAGGACAATGTGCTAAAAGAAATGTCAGTTACTAAAGGATAAATATTGTGTAATTCCACTTCTATAACTTGGAAACAGTAGTCAATCGGAGACATAAAGTAGAATGATGGTTGTCAGGGACTGCGAGGACAGCAGAGTTGTTTTGATAGGTAGAGAATTTCAGTCTTGCAAGATGAAAAGTTTTCTGGAGATTTAGCGATGTGAATGCCCTTAACATTACTGAACTGTACACTTAAATAAGTAAGATGATACATTTCATGTTCTGTGTATTTTACTATGATTTTTTAAATGATGTGTGCTGTATCTTCCTTTTACTGGGTAGGATTTTACAAAATTTCTTTCACTTATTTAACTAAGAATATTTATTGAGTACCTCCTATGAGCTAGGTACCATTCCAGGTGCTGAGATATAGCCAGCAGGGTACCAAGCACTTATTTGTAACTTAACAATGCAGTGGTAGAAAAAGAATATAAATAGGTCAATATGCAATTAATAAGAAAATATTTGATAGTGATAAGTTCTATATAGAAAATAAACTAGGGTGATATGATACTGGGCTAACTGGGGGGCTACTTTAAATTGGATGTCCAAGGTTATCTATTCTCTACAATATTTTGCACACAAAGCTTGAAACCAGTTGTCAGGCTAGAGGTCATCAAGGAAAACTAATGCCACACGAGTGGTCTTCATTCACTTCAGGCGCTATTTAAAACTAGAAGATGATCAGAGTTTAATTTTTTTTCATAGAATTTTTATTCTATGACCTACTGAACTGGATTTGCCATTGGAAGACTAACATATTAACAGGGTCTTATTATGTGGATAGAGTGAAACATAAAGACCTGATAAAGGAACTCTGAGGATACCTCATAATGGCATACTGATCTTTGCTCCCCAAATTTGCAACGAGACCCAGCCTGTGTAGGCTAACAGGGGACCAACATTGGTCCCTTTAGAATTAGTCTCTGGGAGCCCTCTATTTTTCTGGGAAGCTTTGTTGTTGCTATCTAGTTGCTAATTGTGTCTGACTCTTTCTTGACCCCATGGACTGTAGCCCACCAGGCTTCTCTGTCCACAGGGCGCTGTAAACAGATTCCTGTCTTACCATAGGCCCCTTTGCAGAGAAGAAAGCTATTCTACCGCCTGAGGATCGTCTTACACAGCAGGTACTAATCTCAGAAATAATTCATCCTTGCCGCACTGTGATTCATGCTTTCTTTTTCACTAAGCCTTTCGATGAACTCAGAGGCACAGGGAACAAAGAGCCCAGGTCTAGAATCAGATGCTGCATTTAATGCAATCATCTTTTATTACTATAGAAAATCACCCACATAGGCTACACTTTTTTTGTGTGTCTAAAATATTGGAGCTGCCCTAAATCTCATTGTTTTCTATGCTGGGGAAAAAAAAACAACATTCAAATAATAAACAACTTTACTAAAATGCATTAACAGTTTATCGTGACCACGCACCCATCTGTCAGAGAATTGTGTGGATACTGCGTGAAAGGACACACAGGGGAAAGAGAGAAAATGAGTTTGTGGAATGACTGCTTCAGGCCAGGTCATCAAGATAGATTTTAGGGTGGAACCAAACAACAATACCCATGCCCTCAAAGAATTTATCCTTGCCCTGGACAACTAGATGATTCAAGTAATAAAGAATTGTGACAAGTGTTACAATAGAAGAGGGTGTGTATAGAAGTCCAATAGGAAGAGTTAATCCATGGGATAGAGAAGCTCTCCCGGAGAAAATGGCATTTAAGCAAAGATCTGAGAGATGCACTGGATTTGGGAAGTGGCAGGTAGGACTCTAGGAAAAGAAATGAGCATATACCCAAGTCTAGAGGCAAAAGGGAGCACAACACGCCAGGAAAAAAATGAGAAATCCAGTCTTCCTGAGTTGTGGTATGAGGAAGTGGGGGGGGGGGGTAGTTGGAGAAATTGTAACCCTTGTGTACTGTTGGTGGGAATGTAAAATGATGCAGCTACTGTGGAAAACAGCAAAGTATTTCTTCAAAAAAATTGAAAATAAAATTACCATATGATCCAGCAATTCCACTTCTGGAGAACTGAAAGCAGGGATTCTAAGAGATACTACTATACCCTTATTCATAGCAGGATCATTTGCAGGAGCCAAACAATGGAAGCAACCAAAGTGTGTGTCACAGGCTGAATGGATAAACAAAATGTGGTCTATACCTGCAATGCACCTTAAAGAACCTTAAGGACCTTCAGCCTTAAAAAGTTAAGGAATTCTGACACATGCTTATGAACATGGGTGAACCATGAAACCATTATGCTAAGAGAAATAAGCCAGTCATAAATACTGCATGATTCCACTTGCATGAAATATCTAGAGGATTTAAACTCATCAAGACAGAAAGTAAAATGGCTAGTTGCCCCAGGCTAGGGGTAGGAGGGTTGGTTGTTGGTAATTTATTGGTTGGGTTGGGGAGTTGCTGACAAATGAATAGTTTCAGTTTGGAGAAATGAAAAAATTCAAGAGATGGCTGATGGGGATGGTAGAATAATATAAGTATACTTAATTCCAATGAATTGTATGCTTACAATCGTTAAGGTGGTAAATTCCTTGTTTTTGTGTATCTTACCACAATTTTTTGAATTTAAAAATTTTCAAAGAAAACAAGGGACCCATCCTTGGTATTGTCCACTCCTAGAATGTTCAAAATTACTTCAAACCAATGCTTAACTTTGCTTTTTTAGAAATAATTTTAACCAGTTGTAAAGGTTAACACTCTTCCATTGTAAGAAATACAGAAAAAGAGGAAAACATTGTTAAAGGATAATTTTTAGGAAAATGTAAAATCATGATTCTCACACAAATATAAAATGAATGAGTGTCAAAGATTTTATTTAACTTATTAAGGAAACCAGTATGATGTTACAGCCGATCTGAAGGTCAGTGCAAGGAGTACACATGTCTATAGGCAAGCTGGCCTGCTAAAGTGAATTTACAAATCACTGCCAAACAGGTTTATATTCATTGGGTAATAATCATTAACATTCTACTGACAAATTAATTTGCACTACTACGGACAAAAATCACCTGTGACACTACAGGTTTTCTGCAAATTACAGAGTTGTAAACAGCTCAAAGTCTCAGGACCCTATAGACAAGTGAAAGTGAAGTCAGTCAGTCCAGTCTGACTCTTTGCAACCCCATGGGCTGTAGCCTACCAGGCTTCTCTATCCACGGGATTTTCCAGGCAAGAATACTGGGGTGGTTTGCCATTTCCTTCTCCAGGGGATCTTTCTGACCCAGGGATCGAAGCTGGGTCTCCCACTTTGTAGGCAGACGCTTTAACCCTCTGAGCCACCAGGGAAGCTTCTTTGTCTATAGAATTAGACAAACCAAAAAACTGTGCTAGGCAGGACACCCCCCCCCCTTTTTTTTGGTCAGTTTCAAAATCTTTCAAGAGACTAAAAAAAGAAAGTAAAATCCTCAGGAACTCTTCATCCCAGAAACACTCGCTTTGATTCTTTTGCATCAAGGTTAATTCGGAGTATGACATGTTTTTTAAGCAAATGAAACAAAATACACAAGTGCAACACTCTGGGACACACTGCTCGACCGAGTGGACCCTCGGTGCACACCTGCCCAGCGCACCCTGGGAGATTCCATCCATTTGGCCACGAGTGGCTGCAAGCTAATAGCGCAAAACTTCGGGGGCTCTCTCTTGGAGGGAGTGGAGGGAAGACAGGCTACAGGTGCACGGTCAGGGACCGGAGATAAGCTTTAGCCGCTGAGAAGCAGGAACCTGCTCAGCGCCGGGCCAGGTGCGCGGGGCTGTCGGGGTGGCACCGCCCCTTTGCTTCCCCGCCCACGCCCGGCCCAGCGGAGGGGCCGGGGCGGGGCGACCTTTGCTCGGTTCGGCCGGAGGGGCCCTAGCAATTTCCTGCTCGCCACTCCCGGCCCTCCCGCCCCTCCCACCCGGACGGGTTGGGCCGGCGGCTGCTGCGGCGTCCACACCTCCAGCTGCGGTTTCGATCAGACTCGCTCGCGAACTGGTTTCGATCAGCCGGCCGGGCGGGAGGCAGGGCGGAGCGGCTGGGACGCTCGGAGCAAACTAAGGACGCGCGGCCGAGAGCTGACAGTCCTGCGCTGGAGACAAAGAGCGGCCGGAGGAGAACCGAGTGCGGGCGTGGCGGCGGTGGCGAGCGTGCGGACTTCTGGGAGCCGGAGCCCGGAGCGCTCTCTGGGGGCGCGAGGGCTAGAGATCACCAGCCTGCGGCAGGTGCGCCGCCCACGATGCGGACGCCGGTGGTGATGACGCTGGGCATGGTGCTCGCGCCCTGTGGGCTGTTACTCACCCTGACCAGTACGCTGACGCCCGGCTGGAGGCTGGTGAAGGGCTTCCTCGACCAGCCGCAGGACCTGGTGCTGTACCAGGGCCTGTGGGACATGTGCCGCGAGCAGAGCAGTCGCGAGCGCCAGTGCGGCCAGCGGGACGACCTGGGCTACTTCGCCGCCGAGCCGGTGCGCGTGGCGCGGGGACTGACGGTCACGTCGCTGGCCGTCACGGGCCTGGGGCTGCTGCTGGCGACGCTCGGCGTGCGCTGCTGGAGGGACGAGCCCCACTTCGCGCTGGCCGGCCTCTCTGGCGTCGTGCTCTTCACCGCGGGCCTCTTGAGCCTCATCCCAGTCTCCTGGTACAACCACTTCTTGGCGGATCGCACCGTTCTGCCGGCCCAGGCCAGCCCGGTCACGGTGCAGGTCGGCTACAGCCTGGTGCTGGGCTACCTGGGCAGCTGCCTGCTGCTGCTGGGCGGCTTCTCGCTGGCGCTCAGCTTCGCGCCCTGGTGCGCCGAGCGCTGTGACAGCTGCCGCAAGGCGCCCTCCAGCAGCGCGCGCCGCAGCAGCATCAGCACCGTGTACATCGACGGGCCGGAGCCGGCACTCACGCCGGCCATCAAGTACTACAGTGATGGCCAGCACCGGCCGCGGCCTGATCAGCTGGGCGCCGCCAGCCAGCGCAAGGCCGGCTTCCCGATGCCCCGGCCCCCACCCAGAGCCTACAGCAATCCGGTGGACGTGCTCGACGGGGAGAAAGCTCCAAACTCCGAACCCGGCGGGTCTTCCCGCAGCACTCAGCCCTGCGGCAGCGCGCTGCCCTGCGACTCAGATGTGTAGGTGGCACCCCCAGCCTACTCTGAGCCAGCCCTGTCTCACCAGGATCCGACCTTGCCTTTGCGTTGAAAACCCCTGACTCGGAGTCGGACCCTGGGACACATTCCTGTAACTGGTTTGGAGGGTGATCTTCCTTTCCTGTGGCCAAACTAGATTCCTTGAACTCTTGGTTCAGGTTGGGTTTGATTTTCTCTTTAAAGAGTTTAGTGTTCCTCCCCAGAGGAATCAAGGCCCTCTTCTGGAGCGACAGGCATTTCATACTTTTAGCTGGAGACGTAGATAGAGTGACTTTGCAACCTGTTAATAATAATGTCAAAATAAGCAAATGGAGGCTCAGAACCGGTTTAACACCTTCAAACAACAATATTCTGAAATGCCTGTGGACCCTGGATCAGTATAATTATTAATTTTTCTCCACTATATAATTCATTTTCATGCAAAGTCTCAAGAGACTAGTATGTTTCTGGTTATATTTGAAGGAGGCTCTTAAACATAGAGCCATGCAAATACCAGCAGCTTTAGTGACTCTTAATGGAATGAGGTAACCCGATTAACTCATATTTACATTTCTTCAGGTATAAAGAGGATTTATCCTTTTATCACTCACTCCAGAGTTTCTCTTCTAGATGTCAGAAGGAGAATGAAGGGACTAATGCTGTATTGTTCTATTCCTTGGCTACCTCACACTGGCCATAAAGAGCTATATATTAAATATTTGGAACAAAATAGGACCTGTTAATCACATTAGGCTAATGTACATGTGTATATATCTCTTATTTATAAATAAAATTTGAGAGCAAGAGTTTCTCTATTCTCACAGAAGCATTTCTGTCTCCAGCACAACCTTTGGAAGTTTAAGCATTCATTACTAACAATTTCCTGGCTGCCTACACAGTTTATGAAATCTAGCACTCAGATCTTTGTACCTCTTAGCGTAAGATTATTAAAGTAGCCAATGGACCCCTTCAGTCTTTGATTGCTTTATTTTCAGGCTCATGCTGTTTTCTGTGCAAAGCCAGGTCTATTGTTGAAAAAACTAGAAGCACCAGTTTCCACATGAGGTGAGACTAGAAATCTTTTCCTCTTGTAACAGTGCTGCCTAAAATCACAGGTAGACAGCTATGTGTACAATGAGCGGGACTAAAACTCCAGCAGGGCTGGCTCCAATTCCAAGTGATTGATTGAAGGGCTGTCTTGAACTGAACTGAATGGTAGCCAATTCAGACATAGGAGCTCGGTAAACACTGACAACACAGCTATAATAGAACTAACTCAGCAGCACATGCAAAGTGTTAGCAGTGGAAGGGATAACACAGATTCATTTTCTTTGCCATTTTCTACTGGAGTCACCTGTTTCTTTTTGCAACCAAGTTTGAGTATGCTGGTATATCCCTGGGGGATCTTTTTCAAATGCAAATTATGATTCAGTAGGTCTGGAGTGAGGTCTGAAACTGATTTCCTAACTAGCTCCCAGGAGACGCCAATGCTGTCCATTTCACAGGCCCCCCTTGGGGGTGCATGGCTTTCCTTGGGACTGTGCCTCACTCAAATTTCAATCCCAACTGGCCGCATGTAATCAGATCTTTGAGAACTATTGCCTAGATGAGTTTGGGGACTTGATTTAGGGAACCAAGCCAGACTAGAGAAATGGCAACCCTACTTTTTTCAGCTGACAGCTCAGCTGAAATTGGGCACCTGAGAAGTCAGGACCAGGCAGACAACATAAAGATATTGAGTTTCTGGCAAGTACCGAATCTGACTCTTGCTTGCATCATAATTCCGGTGTTCCTAGAGAAGCCTTGGTAAAAACAATCAATACTAGTACTTAGTATGATTTTACTTTTCCCTGCCTGGTCACTCTCCTCTGGCTTATATCCAAAACACTTCTTTGTGATTAGGATTTGCTGCTGAGTTAGAACTCCATTTTTGCTTCATCCACAGGAGTAAAATGAAAACTGTCTTTAAGAAAACCAGACATCTCTTTTACTATTAAATATTCAAGACAACATGGAAAAAGCCTCCCTGCATTGGGGCAGGATTTGGGTTTGACCTGAGAGTCATGCTGTGTTAAAGCAGTAAAAAATGACAAGAGACTTGAGACTCAAGATGTTGGAGGAGGCTGGAGTCTCAGGACTTGCTATCGTGGACGAGTCCTTTCCCTAAACCTAATATCCACCTAACCGAGGAGCTACACCACAGTGAGACTCTAATGTGAAATAGCACTGCCTCCTGGCCTCAAGCCCTTCACACCTCTGACACACCATCACAACTCACTTTTTTCTTAGACTCTTTTTTAAAAATTGAAGTATAGTTGCTTTACATTGTTGTGTTGTTTTTAGTCACTTAGTGCTGTCCAACTCTTTGAGACCCCATGGACTGCAGCCTGCCAGGCTTCCCCATCTTTCACTGTCTCCTGGAGTTTGCTCACACTCATGTCCATTGAGTCATTGATGCCATTCAACCATCTCATCCTCTGTCATCCCCTTCTCCTCTTACCCTCAGTCTTTCCCAGCATCAGGGTCTTTTCCAATGACTTAGAACTTCACATCAGGTGGCCAAAGTATTGGGGCTTCAGTTTCAGCGTCAGTCCTTCCAGTGAATGTTCAGGGTTGATTTCCTTTAGGACTGATTGGTTTGATTTCCTTGCAGTCCAAGGGACTCTCAAGAGCCTTCTCTAGCACCCCAGTTCAAAGCATCTATCTTTGGTGCTCAGACTTCTTTATAGTCCGATTCTCACATCCATATATGACCACTGGAAAAACCATAGCTTTGACTATGTGGACTTTGTTGTGAGGATTCACTTTTAATAATCCTAATGACATAGAGAGTATGTGTCCCCATTTAATGGGTGAAGTCTTTCCAAGATTACTCAAGCTCTGCCTGGAGGAGTGAGGAATCTGAAAATAGAGCACACCCTGTGTTAACACAGCTCCTGCTCTGCCCCTTTGCCAATCAGCTCTGATCCAGACACCCACCCTCACTAAGGAGGGGCGGGGTTTGGGGCACACAGGCTGCTGATCCCTTGCTGAGGCTCTGGGAGGTGCATGAAAGATACCTCAGCAACCACCCTCATTTTCATGGTCTAGATCATTTGTAAGTTTGGGGGTACCTGTCATCCTGTCAGCACACCTTTGAGTGCCTTGGAAAGCAAATTTATTCCAGGTCTGGCCTTTGTAGAACTTTCATACTCTAGCATGAGAAAGATGTGCAAGGAAAATGTGCAGGGTCAAAGTCTGGAGAAAAAAAATGCCATATTTTAAGAAAGGTGATTGGGAAGAAGGGGGGCTTGAGCAGAGAACTGAGAGAAAAGATCGGGCGTCAGAACAGCAAACTCCAAGTTCCCAGTAAAGAAATGTCAGTGAAAACAGGTTGCCATAGTGGTCACAATATCAGTTCACTTTACTTTTCCTTCGCCCTAGATGGGGGTGGCAAGAACAGGACAAAGTTGGGGGGACCAACTGAGAGAACCCAAGGACCTCTTCTGGTCTAGTAGCTTTTTAAAAGAGGGAACACAGTCTGGATTCAACCTGTAGCATAGAATGTTTTCAGAGTCAAGTATAAACAATTTGATATTTGAATAGCAGGTGAAGGACTTTCTGTTCTGCCAATGTGTAGACAAGCCCACAGTGCAACAGGCAGAAAAAGGTCTTTTAGCCTCAGAGCCTCATCACATCCCTGAAGTGACGGGAACAGTTAATAACCAGGCTCTTTCTCCCAACACTCATCTCGCTGTGTCTCATATCTTCACTCTGACCTTCCTAAAATGAAGAACCGTAATTCATCTTTAAGAGTCCCAGCGTCTTCCTTACTTATCCTTCACTCTTAAATTCCATTCATGACTTGGCCAAGGCTTAGGCTTTCACCCTCATCACTTTCTCCCACACACATACTCTAAACTACTTTTCCCCATCAGCTTAAAGGTGTCATCTTTGAACATACCATTTAAATGTTCAAATGTGTGCTTTTCTTGATGTACTTTCTCATCTCACCTCTAAATTGAAGGTTGGGCATGGACGGCTTCTATTTGTATTTGTAATCCTAGAATGGGTACTAACAGTTCTTCAGAGCCTGTTAGCAAATAATTAAATTATACATGAATTTAAAAGTCGCCTCTAAAAGCCCTTTCTGTACCCAAGTGCTTTCCTCAAGTTGTCATACACAACTTATCATCTATGTGGAAAGTAATTAGTGGCCCAAGGCCACTAGCCCAAAACCCAAGGGAGGGGCCCTGAGAGTAGCCTTGTGAATCTTTATGATTGGCTTACAAAGATCAGCCTAGCACAACCCATGTCCCCTCTATTCCCAAGACACTACAGATGAGATCTTTCTCCCTTTGGAAAGGGAGAATAAGGAACTCAATCAATAGTTCTTCCTTTTAAGTTTGGCTGCACCTGGCCTTACCTTAGTTCCCCAGCCAGGGATTGAACCTGGGCTCTCAGCAGTGAGAGCACAGAGTCCTAACCACTGGACCACCAGAATCTCCTTCGACCAATATTTTAAGTAAAAACTTATGTAGAATTCTTACCCCATCTCCCCCCCCCCCCCCGCCCCAAATGCTGCCCAAATTCTGCTGCTTTTTTCACTGAAGACAATAAAATGACCTCCTCCAGCAAGTCTTTATGAAGTAGAACTGAGCACAAAGCCGGACTGAGCACAGGAAAACAAGGTTTTAATTTGTACAAATAAAAGATAATATGAACAAGGCTGGGCGGGGTTTGGGGTGGGGTGAGGGGAGACAGTATTGACCAGAGGGCTTGATTCACCCGTGGGACTGAGGGGGGAGAGAGTTAAGTGCAGCTCTACCGCGTTCTTGTCCAGGATGCCACACACCCTGGCCATCCACGTGACAGATGGCCCTTGCACTCCTTGCCCACCACCGTGGTTGCCTCCTGAATTGCTGCCACTCACCACTCGGCTGAGGAAACTGAACAAGTCACTGCCATTTTTCCAGGTGTGGGTAATAATATGTTCCCTAATGATAGCCTCAGTCTTGCCCTCGCTGGATTTCAGTTTCATCAGCTGCATAACCGGGAAGACTGGATTAGATGTTATCAGAAGGTCTTCCCAAATCTAAATATTTTGAGAGTGAAGGTTGGAAGAAGAGATGTGAGGCTGGAAGAGGAGATGTGAAATTTGATGTGAATTTTGAAGAGATGTGAGGCTGGAAGAAGAGATGTGAAATTTGAACAGTGAAACTTGGGGAAGCTGACTGACATAAAATTAGTATCTGGCCTGAAAGCAACAAACTCCATATTCTGGTTTTCAGTTTCTCTGAATTTCCAAAGCCTGTCAACAATTAAAATGGTAGGAACTTAGAACAGCACACTCATCATTGTTCATGGTGGTGGTGGTTTAGTTGCTAAGTCATGTCTGACTCTTCCAACCCATGGATTGTAGCCTGCCAGGTTCCTCTGTCCTGGGATTCTCCAGGCAAGAACACTGGAGTGGGTTGCCATTTCCTTCTTCAGGGGATCTTCCCAACCCAGGGATTGAACCCAGGTCTCTGGCACTGCAGGCAGACTCTTTACCAACAGAACTTTGAGGGAAGCCCATTGTCCACTAATTTGTTTGTTTCCTAAAGAAAATAAGCACTGTCTACTTTCTATATCTGTAGGTTCTCCATCCATGGATTCAGCCAAATGCAAATGGAATATTTTCAATGCAGAACCCGTGGATACAGAGGGCTGGCTCTAATGGCCTTGAGCATCCAGGGATTTTGGTATCCATGAGTAAGTAAAGTCGCTCAGTCGTGTCTGACTCTTGCAACCCCATGGACTGTAGCCCACCAGGCTCCTCCATCCATGGGATTTTCCAGGCAAGAATACTGGAGTGGGTTGCCATTTCCTTGAGGATCCTGGAAACAATTCTTCATGGATACCAAGGAACAACAGTATAAATTCTTAATTTAATTCTTTAATTGCTAGCAGTAGATACAAGAGGTCAAGTTTTGTGTAGGGCCCTTGGGGCCTAAAGCATAAAAACATGAACTTTTCCAAAGCTCTTTTTTACTTCCAGGAGAAAACTCAAACCTATTTACCAGGTTATAGAAGTTGAGTTTCTATAATGAAATGGAGAATTTCTTTCTATAGGTTTACCGCTCCATTTGTCAGCTGTAGAGGAATTGAGAAATTAATGAGGAGATGATCACACTAGAAGGCTTTTATGCTTCATAACATGCCGTTGCTGCAAATAGATAAGGTCGTGAAATGGACATATTACAATCAATTTAGGGGATGGGGTGGTTAGAAATTAAGTATAAAGTTTTAAATATTGTTCATAAAATTAAGCTTTTCTGGTGAAAAGGACATTCAGATATTTTGTGAATTCTTGAATAGAGAAAGTGCAATTGGATGTGTTATAGTACATTCAGATGGGATAATAGGCACACATTCATAAAGGACCAAAGAAAAGAAAGATATAAATAAGAGTGGTCAGGATGGAAAGAGTGCATATGTGACAGTTCAGCTGCAGTCAGCTCCCTTTTTCCCAGGAAGAGCAAATGGGGGGTGTTCCTGGGGCCCAAACATGAAACAGGTCTGCAGAGCAGGAGGGAGGCTGAGAGTACCATTCCAACAGAGCCCGCAGAAGCAGACTGAGCCACCCAGGACAAAACCCTGCGAGTCTGCTGGAGGCCTAAGGTCTAAGGAGCCAAGAGAGTGGCCTCAGCACGTTCAGAAAGGGGTAATTCCATCATACCTCGTCTCTGCAGGCTTTCAGTCTGGATGCTTTTGAGTCCCTTTCGCACAGGTAGAGGCAGAACCTTGCCAAGGGCAGACTTAGCAGTGAGGAGGGCTCTTGGGCAAGATGGCAAGAGCAGTGTGAGACTGCCCCTGTGGGTAAGAGGGGTCTAGTACTGTGGGGTGAAGATGGGTTCTCTCATGGACAGCTGAGCCCCAGAGGCAATCTGATGATGCTCCATGCGTCTCCTCGCCTTGAGCAAGGTGAGCCCCCAGCGGGTGTTCTCCAGGTCAGGTCAGGTTGATCTGTACTTGGGAATTTTTACACTTGACTGCAAAGCACAGTTTGTTTTATGCACTACACTCCTAGTAATAAGCCTAGGACTTCTCTTTGTGCTTCGCGTCCTATACAAGTTCATGCTGCAAGAAACTAAGGATAAATAGTCTAGAAAAGATACAAGCAAGAAATCTTCCAAGTCAAGTTGTGTTTATGATGATTTAGGCTCATGTTACCAGTCTCAGGTACTAGGCTAAGCAGGCATTTTTATGTTTTAATTCATACCCAAATGGCCTGATGTAGGTTCTGTTAATCCTTCCTATTTTTTATCTCTGGGGTAACAGTTTCATGATTAAGTGATTTGCCCAAGGTTTCTGCTGTTGAACTTTAGACCATATTCCTGCTTTGTTACCTGTGTCCCATCACAGATTTAATTCCTTTGATTCCTTATGTGGGTATGAATAAAACAATGATCCAGGAAGACACGCAGAGGTATTGGCACAAAGGGGTGTTGGGATCTAAGTAGCATTTACTTGTTTCCCTAGCAGACATGAGCTAGTTGAGATGACTTCCAGTCCAAAGACCCTTTGTGTCAATATCTCCGCATGTCTAGCTTTAGAATCCAACGTGGATAACTGGGCCAATATATAAACAAAATGTAGGCCTAGCACCAAGGGACATGAATGGACCCAGAGCAGCAACTAAGGCATTCTGGCAATGCTGGAAAAATATATTATCAGTGCTTTCTATGAAGAGATTTTCAATTAAAAAGGGGAAATGATGGAAGAAATTTTCACATATTGAGGTATAGGGAAGTCATTCTGGCTTATATATGATTTAATTTGAACTTTAGGTTAACTGAAACAGCCTGCTTGTAGCCTACTAAACATACATTGTATGTTTAGTACATACAATTGCTTTAACCGCAGAAGTCTGCCTAGTCAAAGCTATGGTTTTTCCAATAGTCATGTATGCATGTGTGAACTGGACCAAAAAGAAAGCTGAGCACCAAAGAACTGATGCTTTTGAACAGTGGTGTTGGAGAAGACTCTTGAGAGTCCCTTGGACAGCAAGGAGATCCAACCAGTCAGTCTGAAAGGAAATCAGTCCTGAATATTCATTGAAAGGACCGATGCTAAAGCTGAAACTCTAATATTTTGGCCACCCGATACGAAGAACTGACTCATTTAAAAAGACCTTGATGCTGGGAAGTATTGAAGGTAGGAGAAGGGGATGACAGAGGATGAGATGGTTGGATGGCATCACCTACTCAATGGACATGAGTTTGAGTAAACTCTGGGAGTTGGTGATGGACAGGGAAGCCTGGCGTGATGCAGTCCATGGGGTCACAAAGAGTCAGACACAACTGAGCAACTGAACTGAACTGATTAAGGAAAAAATGTATTAGTATTTAATATTATAGACACTAAAACTCCCACCAGGTGGAAGAAGTTAAGTACGTGATGACCAGACTGTAAGCCATGACATAAGCTGCCACAGTTTCAAGAGCTGGCCTCAAAAAAATGGGAACAAAATGACTCTGGAACTGAAGATTAACTGTATCTAAAGAAAACCAAGATGATGCTGGTCAGACCACAGCATAACCAATTTCAAGAGGGCTGTCACAGCTGACTGTGCTGTTTGCATGTAGCCCTGTCCCTTCACCAATAAAAGCTCCTGTCTACTGATTGCCAATGGGCTGTAGTTGGCCTTTGGCAACCGACTCCACTCTCAGTGGCCAGCCTCAGAAATAAAGCAAACTTCTTCCTTTCCATCCACTTTGCCTCTTTATTGGCTTTTGGGCAGCAAACAGCTAGACGGACCCTACTTTTGGTAACAATCTCACTTCTGGGCATATATCCAGACAAAACTATAATTCAAGAAGATAAATGCACCCCTATGCTTATACCTGCATTATTCACAATAGCCAAGACATGGAAACAATCTAAATGTCCTTAAACAGGTGAATGGATAAAGAAGATGTGGTACATACAAACAATGGAATATTACTTAGCCATAAGAAATAAATGAAATAATGCCATATTTTCAGCAACATGGATGGACCTAGAGATTATCATAGTAAGTGAAGTCAGAAGGAGAAAGACAAATGCCTTATGATATCACTTACATGGGGAAACTAAAATATGACACAAATGAACTTATCCACAAAACATAAACAGACTCACAGACATAGAGAACAAACTTGTAGTTGCCGAGGTGGGGGTCGGTGGGTAGGGAGAGGAGTGGATTGGGAGTTTGGGGTTGGGAGATGCAAACTATTACACAGAGAATGGACAGACAAAGCCCTACTGTATAGCACAGGGAACTCAATATAATGACAAAAGATAATAGTAAAGAATATGAAAAAGAATGTATATAAATGTATAACTTAAACGCTTTGCTTCATAGGCAAAAATTAACACTGTAAATCAACTACAACAAAATAAAAAATAAAAAGCAGTTATTTTAATAGGAAGTTGCCATTTACCACAAATTGTTACAGAAGTTAAAACAGTACACAGTGAAATATATAAACAGTTTTTATTGAGATGTTTCAGCTTCCTTATGTCAAGTTAGTCAGTTTGTAAAGACGTTAACAATTCCTGTAGGAAAAGAGGCTTGAAATTAGAGAATATGAGTTACATTAAAACAAAGCAAAAACACAGAGATGGTTGAGCTACACAGAAGTGAGCAGAGATGGCAGGATCGGGGGGCAGGGGACATAAATTTTAGGGGTAATGTTAACTAACCCTAATTACACTTCACTTCACCCCAAGTAGTGTTGAGCCCCTTTTGGAAGTCTACCAAAAACTGAATTTCTTGATTACATGTATGTTTCAGTCTGGTGTGAACAACTTGAGACTAAACAGAATCAGCAATCCAAAAAGTTACTGAGCATTCATTTGGTCTACATAATAACATCATTTTCCAATAACAAAAAGCTCTATAAGTTAACATGGCCTACTTTCACTCTGCCAGGAGTTTTTGGTAAGGGCATTCTGTGACTGGATCTCACCACCTGTTTTCCTCAAAGACACTTCCCAGACATACCTGTTCATCATAAGCTTCATTGACAAAAGTCTCACTATTCATTAGATTCTCCTCTTCTTGGTCATTTTCTTTATGGCAGGTCAAATTTCTTGATGATGCTGTACTGTTTCTAGAAATCAGAAAAAGTCAAAAGAGTTGTTCCTTAAGGTAGAAGCTGGGAATGGGGCATGGTTCGAAGACGTTAACTTGTCCCCTATGAAAAGTTATTGTTATGGGAACGAGGTTGTGTTTTTATAGTATCTATAACAAAGAACTGACCTAGAATGGCCAACACTTGAGTCAGTTATGATTTGTTACTAGGCATTCACTGAACTTTCAAAATGTTGTATCTTCTCAGTTGAGAGGAAACTAGGAAATTAGTGAGAATTGGAAAACAGGTAAGTAGCAACTGGACATAGATGAGTTAAGAAAGCAGGTTAATGTAGAAGACAGACCCGGTTGACAGTCAGAAGCACAAGGGAAGCACCTCAGTTCATCTTAACATTAACCAGTGTTACTTTAGGCAAAGATGTACCATTTCTCCTGGGCTTTTCTCCAGTCTGTAAAGTGAAGGCTGTACAGAGGAGATGTTACTTTAAAGGATTTTAGTTATCTCCATAATGTTTCTTGATATGTATTCTGTACTGTTGCAGGTACTGTGTGTTAGTCACTCAGTAAAGTCTGACTCTGTGCAACTCCAAGGACTGTAGCCCATCAGGCTCCTCTTCTGTCCGTGGGATTCCCAGGCAAGATTACTGGAATGGGTTGCCATTCCCTTCTCCAGGGGATCTTCCCGATCCAGAATTGAACCCGGGTTGCCTGCATTGCTGTCTGATTCTTTACCATCTGAGCCACCAGGGAAGCCCCAATGTTTCTTGATATATAGGCTGCTTAATATCCCTTCCCAATATGTTTAATCAGTTCCCTTCAGTTACTATATCTTCCTAAAGCTTATTTTGTCATCATTCTTAATCATTTGGGTCATTCTTTTTTGTTTCTTTTGTCTCTTTAATCCAGTGACTCTTGCTCTTAAATAAAACTTTATGCTTTTGCCTTAAATCTCTCTTATGAGCTTATCACACTTCTTGTCAAGGGCTATGTTTTGCCCCCCTAAAATTCATATGTTGACCTCTAACCCCTAGTACCTCCAAATGTGACCATTTTAGGGACAGGGTTCTCAAAGTGGTAATTTATGTTAAAAGGAAGTCATTAGGGTGGGGTCTTAATCCAACAGGACTAGTGTCCTTATAAGAAGAGGAAATTAGGGCACCAACATGTACAGAGGGAAGACTACATGAAGACACAGGAGAAGTCTGTATCTACAATCCAAGGAGAAAAGCAACCCTCGGCATCAGAAGAAGCCAACCATACTGACACATTGATTTCAGACATCCAGCCTCCAGGACTGTGAGAAAATAAATTTCTGTTGTCTAAGACACCCACTATAGGGTGTTTGTTACAGCAGCACTAGCAAACTAATACACCCAAGAAATATTCCCTCCAAACAGTCATTGGCACTGACTCTGCCTCACTGGGGGCTTCCCAGGTGGTGCTGGTGGTAAAGAACTTGCTTGCCAATGCAGGAGATACAGGTTTGATCCCTGGGTAAGGAAGATCCCTTGGAGAAGGAAATGGCAACCCACTCCAGTATTCTTGTCTGGGAAATCCTATGGACAGAGGAGACTGGTGGGCTACAGTCCATGGGGTCACATAGGGTCAGACACAACTTAACGATTGAGCATGCAAGCACACACACTTCCTCATTAGAGAGGACTCTCCTTACTTTATCCCTGAGACTATGCCCCTGACTGCCCCTTACGTTATGGTTTGCTACAGGTCTCACACAAAGATGGTCCCAATTATGATTTTTCCAGGTCATCTAACAGATACGACTGCTTCATTGCTTAAATCTTTTCTCAGAGAACAAATTTCTACAGTGGATTCATACCTCTGATCACATTAATCTTGTTTTAGTTTTATTTAACAAGCTGCCTTTAGAATAAAATTCTCCCATGAGTACAAAAGTGGCTGCTCACCGCTTTAACTTGTGTTCTCTTCTGAAATATACAAATGCTCCCAGAATGACCAGAACAACCAGTAGGGCTATGGTTAGGCTGAGGGCGATGTGGCCAGGGGCAGGTCCACGGGCTGCTTCTTCACAGAAGTCTCCGCCGTAGCCCATCAGACAGTTGCATTTTCTCAGCTCTCCTTGCATCGTACAGATTCCCCTCCCATTGCAGAAATCGCTGCTACAGAGCAGAAGTTTTTCCCTGTGTGAATCCTTGGGCTGACCTCCTTCTTTGGTTTCTGGAGCCTTGCTCTCTAGAGCAGGAATCGGAGGGGTTAGCATCTTTCTGACAGGGTAATTCATTCCTTCTGGACCTGGAGATCTAGTCTTGGTGGACCTGGCACCCTGGAGCGGTTGGAGAGCTTTTGGTGTCGGTCTCTTTCCAGACTCTGACGTTTTAGGTGGTGTTGTTGAATGGGTTGTATCTGGATAGGTACCTGCAAAAACAGTAGGTATGAGTACGAGTGTATATGCAGGTTTGTTATTGCCAATTAGTAACTATTTCAGAAGAACAAGAATTCCAGTGAACTTAAGTGGATAAGTTTGAATTTTTGAAATCACAATCACTACCATTACTTTGGGCTTCCCTGATGGCTCAGATGATAAAGAATCCACCTGCAATGCGGGAGACCTGGGTTCAATCTCTGGGTTGGGACGATCCCCTGGAGGAGGGCATGACAATCCACTCCAGTATTCTTAGCTGGAGAACCCCCATGGACAGAGGAGCCTGAGAGGCTACAGTCTACGGGGTCGCAAAGAGTTGGACACGACTAAGCACAGCACCTTACTTTTGACAAAACAAAAAACTATCAAAAGCTGATTTAAAAAATACATATCTAAAGGCACTTAAAATATTTGGTTTCAGGACCAGTGTAGTCTATCATACCAATCCATTTTCAAATGATGGTATGCAGAATTTTAGCCAAGGTAGATGCCACCAGTTCCAAAAGTGTTCTAAGGATGAGTGTAGTAGATCAAAACAGTATATATCTAGGCTATAAGGATTAAGTTTATCTGTAAATATTTCACATTTTTTGAGTCTAAGTAAACTGTATGCAAGACATACAAGTTGCAAATATTGAACCAAATTTGGTAGCAGTGTGGGAGGGACACTCATAAAGTAGGGAGCAGACAACAGGGTTCTATCCAAAGAGCAATCCAAGAGTTAAGTTTATGTTTAAGGCATTTCACCATGTTCTCTGTCATTGTTGACACAAGTGTTATTCCTCACATGGAAGACCAAAGTACCAGGAGTGAAAAGAGAAGAATTAGCAATAAAAATGCTTCTTGCTTCTGTCCTAAGCTGATCTCATAGGAACATTTCCAATCCTGGGCATTTGGGGTCCTTGATGGTAGGTTACATCCAAGGGAATTCAGCTTAATTTTATATACCCAGTACCATTTCCCTCAAAAAAGTTTTATATGTAGTCAGGGTAAAATCATCAAGAAGCAGAGTCAGCTCTTGGGCCCAGCACATCAGGAATGGGAGGGCAAAAGAAGGTTAGGTTAGGTCTTAAACCAGAAACCTAACCTAACCTCAAGGTGGTAAAGGTGATAAATTTCTCATTCATTTACCCCCATCCTTGAGTCATTAGCAACAAAAGCACCCTTAATTGCTGAAAAATAGAATCAACTATGGGAATCAAAATCCCTTATCTTTCCCATTTAAGATGAAGTGTTTAGAGGTAATAAGTAGTCTTCCAGCCACTCAGGTTTTACAGAAATAAGAATTTACATTGAGAAGTCAGTGAGAACTCTTCACTGTAAGGCTTCTTTTCAGATCTCTTCCTTTGCTGGTTATGACTAAGCCCACTGTCTCTTTGATTCCACCGTGAAGGGGACTTAGATACCAATGGAGCTATAGCTGATGATTCCAGCAGAATTAGGTATTATGATTACTCATCTGTCTGGCCACGAAAACACCTTCCCATGAAGGCATGATTTGGAACAATATTTCTATAACAACCTCCCACAGCTAGCATTTAAGAATTAACTTGACAGTGTTATAATAATGTGACAGCTTTCTATACATCCTCTTTAATTCCTTAATAACTCTGAGCTAGAATATGCTCTTTCCATATTCAAAAGGGGGAACCAGGAGAAGTCAACTAGTTTGCCAACCTCTTACATTCCAGGTGATGCTATTGTGATCAGTTTCCATGGGCTGAATCGGATCTAGGTTGGATGAGTGCTCTTTCAGGCAGCATACACTGTCGAGCCCCATGGAGTGAACTATCATATGGCCTACTCTAAAATCGAATCGTGGGGACATTAGCTTTTTACAAAGAGTCCCCATAATCTATATACAATTGCCCATAGTTAGAAGTTTCATATTGTTCAGTTTAAGGAGTACACAGTGAGAAGGAAGAAACAGTTTAAAGGATAAAATCTTGAGGACCACTGTTGAATTAAATATTATTAAAGGTAAATCACCAAGATGACCAATGGTGGGTCTTGGGTAGGAGTTACTCACAGTCCATTTCATCAGATCCATCCAGACAGTCAGTATGACCATCACAAACCTGTGTGGCGGAAATGCATTTCTGACCATCCTTACAGGACTCTGATGGTGCAGAGCATTGGACAGCTTCAAGGCACTTCTTTATGTCATCCAAGTAGTACCCACTGGGACATTTACAAGTCTGTCCTTCTGGCTTTGGTAAACAGATATGGCTACATCCTCCGTTGTCTTTTGAGCAATGGTTACTACCTGTGGATCCCCACCCCCAAAAAAATATTGATTTAGACTATTTCAGAAGGCTCTTCTGTAAACTTTCTGCAAATAGACCACCAGGTAGAGGACCAAATTTTTTTCCCCAGAGTAGATGGCTTTTCAGTTTAATTCCTTTTAGACAACTGAGAACCAAGTGATTGGTGATTCTTCTTCATGGATAAGGATGGCTTTAGAATATCAGGAGTTCACATCTGTAACTGTAATTAAGCTAAACATGAGTTTATATTGATGTCTCCAACTCTAATCTATCACTATATGGATCATTCTAGCTTCCTTCGCTTGCTTATCTGTAAATTCTCAATAGTGAGAAAACTGTCTCCTATCACCTGCCATCTATTTACTTCATTGCTCAATTCCAGTAAACATATATAGTGGTATCAGAATTGTTAGTCTGTACCCCAGTGGGAAGCAAATTTATCAATGAGAGTACAGGGCTTATGTACAGTTTCTTTTGCTTCAGTGTTAGAGACTCCACTCATTTCCAGAGTTACTTTGCTCAGCACCTTTTCTATCTTTTCAGTAATGTCATTTCATACATTTGTAGAACAATTAGATTGTTTTGTCACAGTTTGTGTTCCATCCTAGAATCCCCTGACCTTCTAAATGATTTTTTTAAATTTGCATGTCTTAAGGTTTACTCCTTGTGCTGTGAAGTTCCATGGGTTTTGACAAATGCATAATTTAATGTATCCACAATTACATAATCATACAGAATGCAAGCCTTAAAAATATCCCCTGTGCTTCACCTATTCAACTTCCCTTTCCCCCCTCCTTCCTGGAAAACACTGATCTTTTTTTACAGGGTCTATAATTACACTATTCCAGAATGTCACATAAGTAACATAGCCTTTTCAGACTGGCTTCTTTCACTTTGTATTATGCATTTAAATTTAATCCATGTTGCTTCCTGGTTTGAGAGCTTGTTTCATTTTTGTGGCTGGCTAATATTCCATTTGTAGCACAGCTTGTCTGTCCATTCATACCACAGCTTGTTTATCCATTCACTTATTTAGGAACATCCTGACTGTTTTCAGTTTTTTGTGATTGTGAATAAATTTGCAATAAACAGACACGTGCACAAAACAAAACAAGCCAATAGTTCATATAAAGGGGCAGTTTAAGAAAAATTGAGATAAACTTGGCTCATCCAAGATCTCCTGTAAGTTCTCCTTTCCCTTCACATCATGTAGCCAAGATCTTAACTAGAAGGGCCTCAGAAATAAAGCTCTCTTTAGATGAGAACTCGAAGGCTGTGGTTTCTCTCATCCCTCTAAGAGTCAAAGATACAGAGAACAGATTGGTGGGCGCAAGAGGTGGGGGTTGGACGGTGGGGGACAAGAGTCTGATTAAGTCAGCCATGTATATCTTCCCATAGTTCTCCAAGGCTTCTATCTCAAGCTTTGACTTCTGGTGAGGCTTTATCTCTTGACATATTCTAGGAATTCTGGAATAGATTATGGATATAATGAAGATAAAGTGCACTTCAGAAATGACAGGGACCCTCAGTTAGGCATTTGTTTCTATAAGAAAGGTGGAGAAACACATGCAAGCACCCTCAAGTTGATATTTGAAAGATAAGTTAACATCAAAAGTAGATGTACGTGACAATGAGTAGAATGAAGACCAGTTTCACTCTAGAACTGAAAGGGGATTTCGGTTATATCACAGCTGTAATTCAGGCTTCAATAAGAGAACTTAAAATAGGACCCAAGTATACCAAACCCAAGCCCAATATCCTTACCACCATGTGTCTCCTAGCTATGCAACAGGACTATTAACAGAAGCAGACCATACATAACTGCATGAAGATAACAGAGTTATATAGATCTACAGGAATGTGTCAGAGAAATATTTTAATGGGAAACACAAAGGTATTCCAAGAAGATACTATAGGATGGAACAACTCCTTCACAGGCAAATTCAGTAGACTTCAGTGTTGTTATAATCACTGCAAGGTTGCTTACCCTGTTGGCTAAGTTTACTATAAACTTTCAAATCCACAATCTTCTGGTCTACTTGGAACCACCGGTTTTCTGAAAGTTCTGCTTTGCTGTACCAAACTTTACTGATCTGGGCTAAAACAAAAGACAGTGGACAATCATTAACAAAAGTGAAATTTATCTTACAATTTCCTGGGCAAAAAACACTGCTCAGTATGAAAACTGTCACTCATCTACAAAAACTCCAATTAAATAACAAGAGTTTTACAAAAGAGACATGCATTTTTCTAAACCTAGTTCCTGGGAAGAAACTTAAAGATCAGTAAAAGCAGTTTTATGCTTTTGCTGAAAATAAAGTCCAGTGAACTTATGTCTAACACGTTCATATACATCTGGATACACAGAACAGTAGGATATGATACATGAAAATTCGGCTCAAGCAATTGATGGGTAATGATTTTAGGCATTCTTCCAGAACAGCATTTCTAAAAATGGCTTATTTGTAACAAGAGTCACCAGGGGATCTTAAATGGCAAAGGTCTCACCACATACCTAACAGTTTAGCATCTTTGCGGTAGGATCTGATAACTTATTTTTGCAGTTCTCATGAGGCCAGCCCAACTGGTCAAGGGACCAGCACTGGGAGATATAAAGAGACAGATTTACTTTAAACAGCCTCTTCCAGTTTTACCAGATCTAGACTCTAGTCAGAATAACATACTAGATAGAGTACTGTGGTTTAGACAATCTCTTTGAATACTAGAAATATCCAGCAAGTATAGAATGCTCTAAAAGTCACCTAATACTTTCATATGTACTTAGTCGATCGGGATAGGTACACTTCCCTCATGTTACAGGTAAGGTGTTATAGCTACTAACTGACAAAGCCACAATTCCTGGCCCAGTTCTCTCTGTGCCATACCCTGGTGTCCTCCAAAGCCAAGAGCCTCCTACAAAAGCTAGACATTTCAGGCAGAATGAGATAAAGCACATGCACATGTAAAGAAAAACCAAATAAGAGCTCCCCCAAATCACACAGTCACTGTTGACATTTATACATGTTAAATTAGGGAAGCTGCTTAGCTATTCCTCCGCAAGAAACACTGCCAAAGATCAGTGTTAAGCAGTAGCACATTCGCTTTAGATATCCAGGCATAAATTCAGCTCACAAAGACAATCAGATGTAGAATTAAGACCTACCATCATCCACGGTGGTCCAGAACATCATGCCTTGGCCATATGTAAACAGATTAAGGCCCTGAATTCCTCTGCGGTCTACTCTGTATCTAGAGCCGTCTTGTTGAATACTTTCTATCAGTCCTCTCCCTAGAAGGAGAGGTTCAGTTAATTTCTGTTTGGAGCCCAAGCAGCTGTACTCCATCCTGGGGCTTCTTATGACTTGTCCTGCCTCCCCTCCAGAAGGATACATGCATTTCCTGAAAACTAGTTCTTATTCATTCTAAGAGTACTACACAAAGATTTGCTCATGCATATTTGTTAGGTTCTTGATTTCACCCTTCACCAAGAGGGAACAGCATGACTCTCTGGGCTAATATATGCTGCTCAGGATGGGGACTGATTGTATTTGTTTAGAAAGTGGTGCAGAAAATGTACACTCAGACCTAAAAGCCATTTGAAGTTATAGCTGAAGACCAGAAACCATCAGTATTTCTCTGGCCAAGGTCCCTCACCCTCACACTTAGGGTGGAGAAGATAACTGCTTACCAGGATCAGCCCAGTACAGACGAGTCCCAGCATCTGAAAAGCTCAGGCCCACAGGGACCTGGGGTTTCCGCCAAAGCACCTTCCTCCTGCTGCCGTCCATGGAGGCGCATTCGATGCTGGAGCCATGCCTACCATCATCCTGGGGACCCAGGTCCACAAAACACATGACTGCAGTCGGCGGGTGGAGCACGACAGAGGTCGGGCGGTAGAGACTTCCGCTGAGCAAGACGGTGGAGTACTGGCCTCCTGGGGAAGCTATGTTGATGTGAGCATTCTCACTGCCAATCCAGTATACGTTTCCACTCAACCAGTCCACAGCAAGGTCAGTCACCGTGCCCGCCACAGATATGATTTTCCTCCAAGAGAGCTTTCCTGAGTCTTTGAGCCTCAGTAGCCAGATATCACCCGTATTCCACTCTGTCAGGTAGAGCACCTTCTCCTGGATGACGTAGTCCATTGATGCAAGCTGGTTGACATTGGTAAAGGGAAGAATCCTATGTCCTGGTAAAGTTGCTTGTCCTCGTGAAGCATCTAGATTTTTCAGGTAGATCTGTGGGGGAAAATTAATGGAATGACACCAGTTGAGACTTGTCAAATTCTTCATCTTGATTTTGAATTCATGTTCAGATACATACATTCAGATTTTCACACAGTCTATTACCTAAAAGCAAATTGCATTTCTCTCCCTTCCTGGAGTTTCAGGCCCTTAAAATTCGTTGAATTCATATGCTTGAAATATTTACTCCTCTGTGAAAGGCCTCCCCCCTTAACTTTTTAAATTTATTTTTACTGAGATAAAACTGACATACAATACTCCATAAGTTTAAGTTGTACAGTGTGTGAATTTGATACACTTATATATATGAAAGGCCCTCCTCTTTAAATCAGACTTCAGTCTGAATATCTTACTGAAACTGAAGTTGGTCTTCCAACCCCAATATTTGCTTTGTCATTTTAAAATGCCTAAGTCATCAAGTCCTCTGGATATGAGAAGTTAGGGGTGACTTGCTTGTTAGTACCTTTTCTCCTCCTATGATTTAAATAAAGTGTCCTCACAAAATGTACTTACCTCTCAGGCTAGAACCCAGACAAGTTGCTTGTATTTGGAATTACTGTCCATCATCAGCTAGGTGCCTGGACAATTCAACTGAGTTAAACACTATGTCAGATCCCTAGCCTCACTGTGTTCTGAGGTGCGAAGTGTTTCTTAAGGAATCTGAGTATGAGTGGTCTTCATTTCATAGCTACTTTTTTTTGTTGTTGGTCATCATAGCTCCCAATACATAGTGAATATTCAAATTTAAATTGTATTTGAAGACTATTCCAAAAGGAAGAAATTCAAGGAATTCAAATTACCCAAAGTCTGAACAAGACTGTGGCCCAAGCATGTGACAGAACAGCATAATACCTGCATGATAACTGTGGGCAACCCAAGGAACAGAAACGCAAATTCCTTGAGGGGAACACAATTGACACCATCGTCTGCAAGCAGGAGTCCAGCTGGACAGCGACAGCTTCCCTTAGATTGTGGGCTCAGAAGGCACAAGTGAGAACATCCAGTATCCAGACAAGGATTTGAAGACCTGGGCTGTAGCACTTCGTGCATTACCTGGAAGAAAACACCTAGATGTCACTACATGTTCTTGCATCCTTAAAAACAGCAAGTAACTCAACCCTGCCTTTCAATCATTATAATGGAAGTCCCTGCAGTTTGTCCTTGGGCAACTCATACACGTAGACTTCCCAGGGAGGATCAGAGGATATTCTGAAGCATCAACTATAGACCTTTAGTCCGTAAGGCTGTTCCAAACGCTTGATGAGGACAGCCCGGTTCTTGCCAGTCATCTTTTTCATGCGTTGTACTGTTCTCGTCTTCATTTCAGACCAGAAGACTTCATCCTCAAACACAGCCACTGAGAAGGGGCTCTTGATTTGTGTTAGCTGCAACATCTAAAATGGTGATGGTGAGGTTCCTGGGATGAGTTTTACACAAGGCACATGACATTTCACACAAGCCTATTATCAAAAGAACACTTACGCTAATACCAGTACCATCTAGGTTGGCAGAGCCAATGCAGTGAAATTTGTCATCAGACCAGAATATCTTCCAACTCAATTGGTCGAGAACTATGCTAGTTGGCCACCCAAGACCTTGACTGAGGAGTAGTTTTCTGCTGCTCCCATCCATTCCAGCTTGTTCTATTTGAGGCTCTCCTCCAATTTCAGACCAGTACATCAGCCTATGTGGATAAAAGTTAGCTTTAAGATAAAGTATTACCTCGCAGAAAATAACACCAGTTCATTTCTCAAAACTCTGATTTACAGCCCAATTATTTCTTTCCTTCAAACTTGGTCTATGCCTTAAACATAATTTGTGAAGTAGTAAAAGAAGGTTTTCTTTGAAATTTTATGGTGATTGTTCATTATTTAGGGACATAATATCTATTATGACCACTGTATAAGAAGTCTAAAAAATATATTAGACCCAAGCCTGGAAAACATCCAGGGAAACTGCCAGTCTTTTCTGGGCTAGAAAGTCCACTAGTTCCATGGGCAATGGGTGCTTCAGATCTCATTCTTGGTCATAAGCCATTAGATCTGTCAGAAAACTCCTGCCAGTCTCCTGAGAACCATGTTACCAGATTCCTGGTTGGAGGTATTGAAAAGATGAGAAAAAAGGAGGGAAGGTGTCTGACCTAGGTCACCTCTGGATCCTGAGTTTTGTTCTGTCTTGTTCTTACATTTGATACACACATGGCCTTCCCAATTAGGGCTTTGCTTGGACAAGTAGGAAATGCTGCCTCTAAGCTCCTGGCCCTTTGCAGAGAGAAAGGGCTCTGGACAGAAGAGCTCAACCCCCACACCCAACTCCTCTGCCCCCATCACCACCCCCAAATCACATTATTATAAATTAAACGTCAGCTCTAGTTCCATTCTCCCCCTCCTGCCATTTTAAAGCCATACAAGTTCTCCACTCAGAGGTACCTCTGTTTGTTTTAGCCAAAGAAAGTATAGGTGGGCCACCAAGTAAGCAAGCCTACATCTCACTTTTCTAAAATAAAGGTCTTTTTGCAGGAGCTTTCACAACTACTATGTGTATGGTTGACTCACATCATAAGATCCAAAGTCAAGTCAAATAAGATTTCCATTCACTCATTCTGTGTTGAAGGAACACAACCGAAGTAGAACTAAAGAGGAACAGACTTGACAGACTTGACCAGGCATTGTGACACCCGGACTCACCCATTTAGGGGATCTAAAGCCAAAGACCGTGGTTGGTTCAAGTCATTGTCCAGGACAACCGTGTACTCAGATTTTCCTTTCCAAATTGCAGTCAACTGAATTGCCAAAATCTGACCAGCTGTCCCATCTGTCCAATAGAGATTCCTCCCGATCCAGTCAACCGCTATGCAGTCTGCCTTTATCCCTGAGGAGAGGAAACTATTCATCATGTGTACTTAAACTATAGCTTTTCAGAAGGTTGAAGTTCATAGGCCTCAGACTTGCATGCCACTTGTTAGTTCATTTTCCAACTAATATATGCATCTCTATCAGAGCAGTCTTTTAAATGCTCCAAAATAATATTTGCAGAACAAGATGACCATTATGAGTAATGGTCATTGGCTGATAGTTTGACTGATTCTGTATCAACAGAGATGGCAACTTCTCATTTCTAGCTAACTATTGATAATAGCAAGACTTGACCACTTGTAGTTAAGGAGATATAAACCAATGTTTAGAAAGTTCATGGCCACTCATCCTATCTTTCATGCTATGTGTAATTAGTAAGGGCAAGATGAGAGCCTCTTATAAGGGGACAAACCTTTTACCATAGTCCCTTTCTTCTTCATGTCCATGCTTATCCACTGAATACTTTGGGCCCCGAGATCAGTCCAGAAGACTTTCTGATCCACTAAGTCATAGTCAATAGAGAAAATAATCAGGTTCTTGTCTGTAGTTGCCAGAATATCTTCTTTCAAGCTCCGCATCCCATAGAGGAGTAGCTTAAACTGGATTGCCACAAGCAGGACTGGTTCAGTACCTGTCAAAAAAAGAACTGCTCTCAACATGGCCTTAAGGAGTTTGAATGGTGAGCCCAACACTGGCTAATCAGTGTTGAAATCAGAGGACAAAGTAGTTTTTGCTTTCTCATTGACAGGGCTGTGGTGCCAGCTCACTGGCATCTAAGTAGTTCTTCCCTTGATGTAACAGTTAAGCTAAAACATGGTTTGAAGACACTTGGAATAAAGGCATAATTAGCCTAAACTGAAAACCACATTTATAACTAAATATTTGTTGTTAGGTGGACAGGAAAGAAGGGCTTGTCTGGTCTTTAGAAATTTATTCGAACTTCAGGTAAGGCTGACCCATGGTTACAGAGGTTTAATTTATGAGTTTGTTATAATAATGCCTTATTTGTAGATACTTTCAGACTCAAATTCAAGGTATAAAATACAAAGTATAAACAGGAGGCTTTGGAACTGTGCTTGTCTTGTTCTGAAGACAAATAAAGCAGGCAGGAACACTTAAGGCCTGAGAAAGAGATTTGCATTGGTATCCCTGGATGTCCTAGGACCTCAAGCTCTCAACCTACAGTTGAGATATTCCCAGCTCCATTTACCTGTTGCTTTACAGGTATGGCCATCAGGCTCCAGTGAGTAGCCAGGATGACAGGCGCAGGTGTAGGAGCCCTTCGTGTTGACACAGGTCTGACTGCAAGGGTGACCACCCAGCCTCCGGCATTCATCCACGTCCTCGCAGATCTGACCACTGCTTTTCAGCTCAAAGCCTCGCTCACAAGCACATACCTGACAGAGGTTGGAAAACATGAAGACTTTCTAAAGGCAAGGTACACAGTTGATAAAAAAGACTCAGCCTTGATATAAAAAGCACATGGCGATATGCTCCATGTCAGCAACTCAAACTGTGCTTTGAACCAACTTCGTTCTGAATGCAGGCACTCTCTGCATCTCCTGCCGCTCACCCCACACCCTTGCCACCCCCCGGGGTCGAATGTTAACAAAGGTGTCCAGTTCAGCCCAGGCCACCTAGGACCCCATCAGAATCTGTAAGTGACGAGACCCCTAGACTTCACTGAACTGGTTGTCTGCCAACAGGACGAGACACCAGCATGGTTTCCTTCCCCTTGCCTGTCAGAATCAAGTTCACCATGTTCAGCCAACCAGTAATGCCAGACCAGAGCGCGGACAGTTCTTGACTGAAGGGCAAGTCATATTCTGACTACTCACACAGAAAGGACTTCCTCACAGGCAGGTACTTGGTTTCCTGAGCTGCGGCATGGCGGGGAGTTACCTGACTCCTGGGACAAATCCCCCCAAACCTACTGCCTCACCGTGAATGTCGCAGTAGGGGACTCTCTGGAGCTGGGGGGCAGGGTTCCAGAAGACGGGAGAGGGGAAAGGGGCTAGACAGGACTCGGCAGAAAGCCTCCAGCACCGGGACGTGGGAGGAGGGCTCCGGTTGGCTCCGCCGGGGAAGACCCGGCGTGGGGAGCAGACAGCCCGGCTGAGGGTGACCGCCTCGCCCCACACCGCGTCTCCAGCCGCCAGGGCACAGAAGCAGAAACCACTTACAGGTCCGTGGGGGGACGGGTAGCAGGCGTGGAAACACTGTCCCTGGCGGCAGGCGGACGACGAGCACTGCCCGCCCTCGTCGTTGCCATCGGCACAGTCTGGCTTCCCGTCGCACACCAGGCTGAGGTCCAGGCAGGCGGAGGGCTGACACTGGAACTCGGAGCTGCCACACTTCTCCGCGGGGCCTGGAGAACGACCTTCTGCCTTTAGAGTCAAGCCCTCCGCCACACGCCCCTCCCACCGCAAGGCTCTCTCGCCTGCAATCCGGACACCTCCATCCCGGCAGAGGGCCCGTAGCATTGGCCCACTGAGCCGGTTCCCCCGCAGCCGCCCCCTCGGAGGCCGCCCGCCTCCGCGCCCTGCGCTTACATCCCGTCTCGTCGCTGCCGTCCCCGCAGTCACGCTGCCCGTCACAGCGCCAGGGCTCGGGCACGCACTGCTCCCCGCTGGCACACGGCCACTGCCTGGAGCCACAGCGCAGCGCCTTGGGGCCACAGTCCTGAGGAGACAGTGAGCGACTCCGTCAACAGCACCCAGATTCAGGGCACAGGAAGGGGCGTGGGTTATGGGAGAACCCGCAAGTCCCCTCTGCAGCGAGGCCAGAGATGTGGATGATAAGCAACGCCTTCCTCAGCTGGAGTTCAGAGGAGGAGTTGTGGGTGATACTAAAGTGGATGGGAAAGTGGGAAGGAGATGCCTTATTCTGTAAACTGACCAGCCAGGAAGCCTTAATTCATTTAAGAACCTACCGCTTGTTTAAAAACAACTAGAGAATATGATGATGGTGTACCTAGTTTGTTTCACTTTTTCTATTCCATTTCATTTAGTTTATGTTTTTCAATTTCTCCATCTTTTTTTTAAAACATTCTTTCTCAAGCCTTTATCAAGCATAGTAGAAAAGCTTTTGTATACATATATATATATAGTATGTATAAAAGTGAAAGTGCTAGTTGCTCAGTCTAGTTGTGTCCGACTCTTTGTGACCCCATGGACTGTAGCCCGCCAGGCTCCTCTGTCCATGGAATTTTCCAGGCAAGAATACTGGAGTGGGTTGCCATTTCCTTCTCCAGGGGATCTTCCTGACCCAGGGATCGAATTTGAGTCTTCTGCATTGCAGGCAGATTCTTTACTGTCTGAGCCATTTAATGGCTCATATAATATAATATATATAAATATATATATGTATTTATTTTAGAAAATTTATGAATTTTTGCCTAACTAAAAAATTCATGACATTTTGATTCCACTTGTTTGACTTAATATGGATAGAATGCTGTATTTCTACTGGAAAAAACAGATATGCAACAAGCAACAAAGATTAACTACATAGCACAGGGAACTGTAGTCAATATCTTGTAATAACCTATAATGGAAAATAATCTCAAAAATAATATATGGGTATATGTGTAACTGAATCATCTTGCTTTGCATCTGAAACATTGTAAGTCAACTATACTTCAATAAAATATATATATTAAGGAAAAACTATATAAAAAAATAACCCATGACTGATTCACATTGATATATGGCAGAAACCAACACAACATTGTAAAGCAATCATCCTCCAATTAAAAATAAAAAAATTCTTAAAAAGTGTAAGCAAAAGAATCTGCTCTAGAAACTCTTCTTTGAGTTCCCACCATTTCTAACGCACACTCCAGCATTTGTACCTAATCTGACTGGGATTCTCAGAACTGGTACAGGGAGAAGGATATTTCAGATCTGTGCACCTATGATACAGCAGCACCTTGAGATACAGTTTCAGCCCAGCAGACACTACCCATTCTACTGATGAGAAAATAGAACATCCCAGCAGAGCTGCTTTCTTAGGGTCAAATGTGAGCAATAGGTTCAAAATTGGGCTGCATCTCGCACAATGCAGAAGCAACAGTGTATGTCACGGGAACTGGTTAGGCAGAGCTTCAAAGCATCTCTCTAAATAAGACATTCAAGCTATGACCATCAAGACCTAGCATTTGCAAAGCTCTTCCAATAAAGATCTCACAAGTTTGACTTTCAACCAGAGGATCTTAATACTTTGGAGACTTGGATGCAGTTACAAGTGGCTTTCTGGGCAGAGATTGTGGGAGACCTCTGTTCGTACGTTTTCCCAAGTTTTCTAGTGAGGAAGCACATGTTACTGTTGTGATTAGAAGTCTGCTGTGTTTTTTTTTTTTTTAAGGAAGAGTGGGCTACCTTCTCGTCAGTTCCATCTTTGCAGTCTAAGTCATGGTCACATATCCACTCTGCCAACACACACTCCCCGCTTCTCGGGCACTTCACCTCCCCTGATGGGCATGGCAGGGGCCAGGCAGGACAGCCCTCTTCATCCGAGTGGTCCAGGCAATCCCGGTTCCCATCGCAATGCAGGGAAGAAGATACACATTGGCCATTCTCACATTTAAATTCAGATGGGCTGCATTTTTCCTGAACTGAAAAACAAAGCTTTAGGTAACAACTCAGCCAGATGGAGAAGCAATCTGATGGCAAATAAAATGGTTTGAAGACTCCCAGTCTTCTCCTGTCACCTTAGGAATTAAGCCCCAGCTTAATTAGGGCAGGAAGGTGGGTCATGAAGACTGTTAGGGCAGAAAAGGCCTATCAGCTAGCCCAGAAAAATCCTCCTTTCCTGGAGGATGAGAGCTGGGGGACAGGGACGGGAGGACATGTAGGAGGATGCTCAGACAGGCAGGGGAGCAAGATTCCTGCCTGGGACCCTAATGTGAGTTGGCCCCAACACACCTTTCCAACTGAGGCTGAAAAGGCACCATTTTGACCTCAAGTCCATTTTCAGACTAAAAGAAGTATCCTTTTTGTAATCCTTTTTGTTGTTTAGTTCGCCAAGTCATGTCTGATTCGTTGTGACCCCCATGGATTGTCATCCACCAGGTTCCTCTGTCCATGGAATTTTCCAGGCAAGAATACTAGAGTGGGTTGCTATTTCCTCCTCTAGGGGATCTCCCCAACCCAGGGATCAAACCTGCATCTCCTGCATTGGCAGGCTGATTCTTTACCATTAAGCCATCCGGGATGTCTTGCAGTCATTTAGGACCATGGTTTTTTTTTTTAACTTTCTAGTGATTTTTCTATTTAAAATAACCCCAAATGTAGTGCTGAAGTGCTGTTTGGTGCTCCTAAGGGTAAGAAGTCTACAGTGTATCTTATGGGAAAATATACATGTATTCAATAAGTTCTGTTCAGCATGAGTTTCAGTACTGCTGGGTATTACTGAGTCAACAATACATGTTAAGTCATCTTTAAACAGAAACACACAATTTAAAAAGGTTCTATATTGATCAGTTGACAAAAATGTGACCAGAGACTCTAAGAAACCTCACCCTATATATTTTCCAGGAGCAATGATCCAATATCCTCTAATTCAGGGTTCATGGCAGCTTTATAGAACGTAACTCCCACAAATAAGGAGAACTGACTACAATGTAGTTGGAAAAACTCCAAATAACTTCCATAGAACTTACTACATCCTTGTTCGTCTTTTCCGTCAGAACAGTCGGGGTGGCCATCACACAGCCAGCTCTTGGGGATACAGCGGGTCCTGTTGTCACAGCGCAGAGAGCAGTCTTCAACGGGCTTCCAGCAGCCCAGCTCATCGGAGCCGTCCAAGCACTGCTGGGCTCCATCACAGTGATATTTCTCCTCGATGCACTTGTTTCCATCCAGACACTGGAAGACCCCTTCCATGGAACAGGTCAAAAGCAAGGCCCATATATGTTCATAAAACTGAAGTTCTATTACTGGATTAAACTCACCCTCATTCTGGAGTTCGAGGGGTAGGTAGACTGATCTTATTTGAGTTGTGTGTGCATGCTAAGTTGCTTCAGTCATATCTGCCTCTTTGTGACCCTACGGACTGCAGCCTGCCTGTCTTCTCAATCCATGAGATTCTCCAGGCAAGAATACTGGAGTGAGTTGCCATACACTCCTCCAAGGGATCTTCTCAACCCAGGGATTGATTGAACCCGCGTCTCTTATGTCTCCTGCACTGGCAGGGGGATTCTTTACTACTAGTGCCACCTAGAAAGCGTGTTTGAGTTCTATATATACATATTTTTAAATTTTTTATTTATTTGACTGTGCCGGGTTTTAGTTGTAGCACATTGGATCTTTAATCTTTGTTGAGGCATGCGGAATCTTTAACTGTGGCACGCTAACTCTTAGTTGTGGCATGTGGGATCTAGTTCCCTGACCAGAGATCGAACCCAAATCCTCTGCATTGGAAGGTGGAGGCTTAACCACTGGACCACCAGAGAAGTTCCCTGAGTTCTATATCTTAACTGATCCATAAGTGAGCTTTAATAAAGTGCTAAGGCTAATTAGGCTGAACTAGGTCCTTGAAATACTAATGCTTCATATTGGTTTGGTTACTTTAACAACTTGTTAAAACATCACCAAGTCAGTTATAAGTGGTCCATATAGGTCACTCTGTGTCAATATAAAGGCAGCTATTGGAGTACTTAGGCAAATTTGAGGAAGCAAGGAAACATAGTCAAATTATACCTGGTAAAACACTGTGGACTTAACTGTGATAAAATGAGCAATCAGACAGTCTGTGTTCTGACAGGCTATGTAATCTATGAAAATTTATAGGAAAAGCAAGTGTGATTATAATGAACACTCTGGCAATTCATCGCATGCACCCGAGGCAGAATTAGCAAACCTGGGACAAGAGACCAGGAGCTGGTGACACACCTGGTCTGTTGCAGAAGCGGGAGCAGTTCTCTTCGTCTGAGCCGTCCCCGCAGTCCTGCTTGCCATCACAGAGGTACCCCCGGGAGATGCACTCCAGCCCATCCCGACAGGGCACAGAGGATCGGGTGCAGAGGACAGGGGCTGGCGGGGGTGGGGGAGGAGGGCTGGGGGCTGCCTCTCCTTCGACCTCAGGATCTAGAATCAGCAGTGTGTCAGAGGTCAGTCCATCAGGTGTCAGCAGTGGAGACAGGCTTCTACCGCCCGGCTCCCCAAAACCCCGCGTCACGGCCAGGTAGCTATGTTTGTCTACCTTGTAGAAAGAAAGAGTAAAGACCCTGGATCTTTAGACCACGTGTGTGGTGTGTTGGCCCATTATCTCATGGTTTTCAATTGGGGGAAATTGTTTTTTCCTTGCAGGCCCATAAATTTAATTTTTTCCACTACCCAATGCTATATTCTAGGCATGCAGAATAAAGTAAGTTTCTGAAGACAGGACTTCAGTTTTACGGTGAGATGTCTGAGTTAGGCACTTCCAGAAGTTACCAGTTAGTCTTCTTCAGCACCTGTCACAGAAACCTAATGGATATGCTAGAAGAAAAATCAAAACTGGATTTTATTTTTTAACCAAGAGTTAACCTCTTGTTAACATATTTTACCACCTAGGAAACATATTCCTACGTCTAATACTTCTTAACCTTGAAAAATCAAGTCAAACCAGTGAATCAGAAAACAGTTAAGACTGCAGGGGGAGATGAAAGACCTCTAGGGAGCAGGTACATGGGAGGAGAACAGGTCTGGGCATCTCTGTTTCTACTCTTCCTTCGGGTTTTCAGCTGCTTCCGCCAAGGAAGCCCCCTAAATCCTGTGATAAGACTTTTTCTTCTGCCTCAAGATCTGAAATCAGATTTTTTGGCACCGTGCCAAAGGTTTATATGAAAATAGTTAAACCAGCTCTAAGCAGATTAATCTGAATGATCAAGGCACAGCTTTAACAGAAGGGCTGCTTCCCCTGGTAACCAGGACCCAGAGCAGCTTCACAGAAGTTCCCCTGCAAGATGTCACTGCTATGAGAAAATGGATTGTCATTTCTTTCTCCAAGGGATCTTCCCGACTCAGGAATTAAACCTGGGTCTCACGAATTGGCAGGCAGATTCTTTACTGCTATGCCCCCTGGGAAGCCCAGGAAACCTGTTTAGAGCAAGTTAAATAGATCTCTTTACTGCCAAACTAAGAGCTTCAACATGCTAACGTGAAAGATGATTCCCAAAAGGGGCTAGGGTGTGCACCCTCCTTGGTGTATTACTCGGGAACTGGTGTTGTTTAGTAACTTTGAAAAATGTGTTAGATTCTTACTTGAACAAGTTTCAGTACAAGGACAAGTTCGGCAGAAGGCCTGCTGAACACTGAGGAGAGGAGGGTGACATGGATCTCTAAGAAAACCCCCCAGGGGAAGACTTGCCTGGAACCTCCAGGTTCTCTGCCAGGATGATCATCTTCTGGACGTAGGCCTCTTTTGACACTGGGAAGGGCTCTGGCTTCCTCCTATTCCACAGCACGAGAGCGGTTCTGTTCAGAGTCAGTAAGTAGGGCTCATGGGCCGCAATCATGCCATCACTCCAAGTCTCATTCAAAGTGTAGGTTCTATTTTTTAGGAGACTCAGACTTTGCAACCCTAAGAAAGAGTCAAGTCCTTATAAGCTGATACAGAACAAGTAACCTGTGATAGCAAGGAGGCAAGGGCACCATTGGATTGAAAGTTTCAATGACCTCGCACTGAAAATATGCACAGATTTGTCTATGAAGTTTTGTAAGTTTTAGTTCTATAGTTAAAGATAATCCAAAGTAGTGTTTAAAGCTCCAGAAAAGTGAGGGGTACTGCATGGAAACATCAGATGTGACTTGACCACCAGTCTTACAACCCCCGTCATTAGCACAGTGCCATCATGTCATCCTTGAGACTTCTGGGTGAGTAGATTATCACATTCAGCTACGAAGGTGTAATATGTACCTGCTGTCAAGTTATAACCAAAGTATCTGTATTTTGTTTATAATGGAAGTTTCATTCCATTACTTCTACTTACAGAAGTAGAAACAAATAGCTTTTTGCAGTGTTAAAAATTAAGTACTCTATTTCTGAAGTTTTCTATCTCTTCAATCATAAATTTAGACTCATAGATGAGAATAGTTTGAGATCAGTGACTTGTGCCCAAGCTTTAACTATGAAAATCAGAGTTTGACGCTATATCTAATTAGTTCTAAAAATGGTGATTACTACTAAAAAGAAGACTCTCATTCAGCCCCTCAAGCCTCTTCCAACCTCACTGGTTATGCAGCGCTTACCTAACCCTTTGGTGGTCCAGAGGATGCTGGAAGAGCCGAGATCTAAGGTTACGTGAGTGTCTGCCGTCCAAGTGCCTCTCCAGACTGTCTGTATGCTTTTGCCATCAAGGGTCATACTTTGCAAGGGTTCCCCACTTTCCACCCAGTAGAGCAGCCTCCTTGGCCAGTCAAGAAGGAGATGCATTATAACGCTGCCCGTTTTGTACAGGGTATGGGTGTCTGGGCCAGCAAGTCTCGTCTTCTGAATAGCACTTCTGTCACAGGGCAGCCAGTACAAGTTCCCAGTTGGAATGTCCACGTTTGCTGAGCAGACTGTAAGGAGGACAAGTCACTCCCATTAGGAAAGACATTCAAATGTGTTCTCATTCTGTCTTAAACTCTGGGCCAGGGATGAAGTCAGATAGTTGCAGGATGCAAAGATCATTCCCTAGAAACCCACACACCTTGTTTGCATGAGGGTCCCATCATGCCTACTCTGGTTTCTTGTCTGTCAGTATGAGCTCCCCTGATCCTTGACAACCCCTAGGCAAGGTAGACACTCACTGCATTTTGTAAGTTGGATAACTAGGTGGAAGACTGGCAACGTCTTAAGAACACACTGGCCCCATGGGGTTCTGTTTCTCTGGACCTCACTGGGCTCTGCCCTCTGCAGAAAATACGTGCTTTCCTCTGGAGTCAGATGTAACCACAAAAATCCCACATGTGAGCATCACAGAATGCCCTCAGAGTGACTCTACACTAGTTCTTAAAAACGTGCACTCTTTCCTAAAGTGGAATTTTGAAGCCCTCCCATTTTTGATTCAGAACTTCATTTGTTTTTTCTAGCCTCAAGTTTCAGTCTGAGGACAAGATTAATACACCCAAGAGAAAACAACACAGATGTCAGTACAGTTCAGTTCAATTCAGTCGCTCAGGCATGTCCGGCTGTTTGCGACCCCATGGCCTCTAGCACGCCAGGCACCCCTGTCCATCAACAACTCCCAGAGTTTACTCAAACTCATGTCCATTGAGTTGGAATCCATGTTCCTGAGACACTCTTCAGATCAGTGGCTGATGTCTTGATCCTTATAGAACTGGAATTGCTTCAGGCAATGTTTGTTTTTTTCCTTTGTTTAGGACACCCAGTTTATGTTACAGAATTGCTTGGTATGGGGGGGAAACACATACTGGTGTCACAGGTACTGAGGTGTAGTAAAGGACTTCCCAGGTGGCACAGTAGTAAAGAATCCACCTGCCGATGCAGGAGACACAAGAGATGTGTACACGCTGATATAAAATTAAGGTGAAAACTGCAGACCCAAGAGTTGTAAGGAGGCCCTGAGATCCTGCAAACTGGCCTTGAGAGCAGAGCTCAAGCTGATTACTACCCAGAAAAGGCCTGCCTGGCTTTGTCAAGCTTTCCAGTTAACTGTGTAGGAAAAATACTCTGCGTGTCTCCTTTGTGTGGGTATGTGCTCAGCCGCTCAGTCGTGTCTGACTCTTTGTGACCCCACAGCCTGTGGCCTGCCAGGCTCCTTTGTCCATGGGATTTCCAAGGCAAGAATACGGGAGTGGGTTGCCATCTGGGGGATCTTCCCAGGAGATCTTTACAACCCAGGGATGGCGCTCATGTCTCTTGTGTCTCCTGCATTGGCAGGTGCACTCTTTAACCCTGAGCCTCCTGGGAAGTCCTTTACTATACCTCAATACTTGTGACACCAGACATGTGCTTCTTCCCTGCCCCCCCCCCACCAAGCAATTCTGCAACAAAAACTGGGTGTCCTAAACAAAGAAAAAAAAATTGTCTGACGCCATTCCAGTTCCGTAAGGATTAAGACATCAGCCACTGATCTGAAGGGTGTCTTGACAACGTGGATTCCAATACATCACTTCACATAGTAAAGCAGTTCCTTGGCACTTAGAATACCCACAGTACAGGCATTCAGAAATCAGATTACTCACCCTGGAACTCACCTCTCAGTTTTCTTTTATAAAGCAGATATTTTCATTTAGGCTGAGTACAGGGAGCTAAGGGTGGGGTATGCCATGTAGGAGTGTGGGAGGGGAGAGAAAGTATATATTATCAAATTAAAAAAATATCTTGCTGGTTCTCTCTGAAATCTGCATTGCAAATTGCTTCTAAATTAGTGTAAGAAAAATCTGCAATGCAAAGTTGAAGTATTTAAGGTCTGTTTCCATCCTATCCAGATGTAAGGCCAGAAAAGTAGAATTTTAAAACCCTTATCACTGACCTCAGTATTTCCCAAATCACGGTAGCCTTTTAAGAGTCTACACACCCTTCATAAGAACAAGGGTAAATCACAGACACTTAATATTTAAATTAGTTAAGAACCACTCTTTGGTATTAAGCTTGATTCAGATCAGAGACAGGTAGGGTTTTGGAGATGTTTGGGAGCCTACTTCAATCTAGAGCCAGAGAATAAAGGAAAAAATTCAAAATAACCAACCCAAGCTACCTGTATGTTCTGTCCAAATCTCTTGCTTGTCCCCCAGGTAGCCAGTTGAGCGAAACAGGTGTCCCTGGCTATCTGTCCAGTAGATGAGGTTTCTTTTCCAGTCAATATCCAGCAAGTAGATGTTCCTTGGATGCTCTTGAACTAGGCTTCTCTCTATAGCAGTTCCCATAAAACCAACTTTCAACAAGTAGAGACGTTTGCCAGAGGAAAACACTAGTTTTAACTCTACCGAAGAAAAAGAGAGATGTACTGTTGGAGCATTTGTCAGGGACCCCCACATTCCCCTCTGAAACAACATTGCTCTCTCAAGTTGAGTTTCCCCAAGAATTCTAGGATCTTATAAAGTTTGCTTCTGAAGCACATATACACAACATGAATGCCTTGGCTTCCTTAGAGAAGGAAGTCATTTGGGCAAATGAAAGCACTGCTCAGCTTCCCCAAGACACCAAGTCCTTTAAATTTCTGCAAAAAGATTAACATAGAATCCTGAGGATTAGGGCATCAGCATTACTGTTTGATTCAGTAAGGTCATCAAATCCTTGCCTGTAGCACACACATTTCAACACAAAGAATTTTAAGCTCGGCTGCCTATCTAAAGAAAAGTTACCTGGGTGCTTAACTGTATATAAGGTTCAGAAACATTTTAAGCTAAAGAGTTGTGTTTGGCGCAACAGCTTATTACACCATAATCATGCTCCATGGCTACCTATTGTGAATTGCCTTCTACAAAGGCAGTTAGAGCATCAACATATTTATATCATTTATTCTTCTTATAACCTCACTGTTCTATAGGAAAAATTCAAGGAGTTGGGCAGTGATGTTCAATTATGTAGCCCTTAGGGTTTCAAAGATGGAACAGTGACACGAGGAATTATGTTAACAATGTTAACGCAGACACTCTGCTTACAAGCATGAGTCAGTACATACTATAGTCATAAGGCTGTAGAGGGTTTCTTTCTTATACCAACTTAGTCATTAGTCTTTCATGTAAAACTGAGTAGTATAAGCTATTTTTTCTTGTTTTAAAAGTTACTGAACCCAAATATCCATTGATAGATGAATGGATAAACAAAATGTAGTATCTACATACAATGGAATATTATCCCACCTTAAAAAGGAAATTCTGGCATGTGTTATAACATGGATGAACTTTGAAGATATGATGTTAGGTCAAAAAAGCCAGTCATAAAATGACAAATACTGTACCATTTTACTTAGATGTGGTACCTAGAGTAGTCAGATTCACAGAGACAGGAAGTAGAATGGTGGTTGCCAGGGGTAGGGGGAGAGGGAAATGAGGAGTTATTGTTTAACAGGAATAGAATTTCAGTTTGGGGAGATGAAAAAGTTCTGGAGACCAAGGGGGGCTGATGGTTGCCCCCAAATATGAATATACTTAATGCCACTGAATACTACACTTAAAAATAAAGCGGTACCATTTGTTACGTCTATTTTAACACAATAAAAAACCTAATCAAGGTCTTTAGATAACAAAACTTGTGCTTTCAGGACAAAAGTGATTAATTCAAAAATAGAAGTGATATTATTTCCAGACCTACCACAGAATGTGGCTTCTTGAGCCAAACCCACTTCACCCAGCATCCTTACCACTACACGTGCCGGAAGGTAAAAGAAACATCCCCTCTGGACAAACACACTTATAGCCCTTGGGATGGACGGGGGACAGGAGACACAAGTGGCTGCAAGAACCTGGAACATATGCTGGGTATTTACCTGTTTTAAAGTAAAAACAGATAGATTTATCCAAACCAATTCAAAACTTAAGACTCAAAGGAGTGAAGGCATTTTTGCTTTAAAAGGAATCCCAATATATTTGTCACCCTCTTAGTTAGGCATGCTGACCTTAAACTACTGGGGTCCCTTGTCTTTCAAATGGTGACAATGACCTCTCTATAGTAAGCTCAGGCTAAGAAAGCTTCAACTAACAGTATCTTCCCCCTCCAAGTTAAGGCAAAATAACTGTCTAGCTTGCTGATAGGAAGTAAATAGTGGTTGCAGTTCTCCACTTTGATTAGTTTCTTGGACCATGAAGAAGTATATCTGAGTTGAAGCTGACAATTTCAGATTAACAAGCTTTTAACTTCTAGTCAACAGACATGTGACTTCCCCCTATAAGCAGGATGCCAAACTTGGTTCCATTTTCTGTTATCAATTGACGTGTCAGTGAGAAAGCTACTATAGTCCTTTTGTGAACAGCACAATCTCCGTTTTGTGTATTAAAACTCAGATGTTTTGTGTATTAAAACTCTGGTTGCTAAAAAAAAAAAAACAAACAAAAAAACTGTGGTTGCTATGTTAGATAAAAGCCAGGTATGTGCCTGGAACAAGTTTTCCAGCAGATAGTTTCATTCTGTTCATCTTACTCAAAAGTCCTGGGTTACGTCTGGAACGATACCCAGAACATTTCCCCGGCCCCAAAATATCAAGTTCCAACAACAGATGGAGGTAGTAATTTAGGGGGGGTTTCCATTTAGTGTGAGTTCTGACTCATAAGTGTTTTGAAAGCAAGTGATGAGACTTACTTTTAGTCTGTTGGGATTGGTGGAGTACCAAGAAGGCAGATACGGAAGCGTTTAGCAGCACCACTCTCTCCTTTGTGGTGTGGGGTGAAGTGCGAAACAGCTGTAGTTTATTTGCCCAGAAGAAAGAGTTCTCAAATACGGCCAGTCCCACTGGATCATCATCTTCCCGGAAGACCTTGGGAAAGGTGTGCCTCCCAGAGCCGTCCACGTTCACCGTCTCTATGGACTGAAAGGGTAACAGGGTCTCTTGAGAGCGTGGCAGCAAGAGGGGTGACTACCTCAGTGCACCTCAGTTTCTTGGACACCGATTAAACATGTTTTGATATCGATTTGATAGAGATGAAGTAATCTTGGGATCTGCAGAGGCTAATGCCAAGGCAGAGGATTGAGCTGCTTCTTATATCAATTAGGGTCATAAAGCTTGTGCAAGTAGCTACTATAACATAGTGTCTGCATCAGACATTATACCAAATCCTTCTACTACATTCCCCAACCACCTCCCGAGGCAGGCATTCTCTCTCTTTCCAGAGAGGGCAAGAAGAGCTCAAAGAGGCACCCTAAGTAACCAGAAATCACAGCTGGAAGAAATAGGCTTAAATATATGACTCCCAAGCCTGTGCTTTCGGCCCCCATGTCCAACTGGTCTTTTAGTTTGATGGTTTCAAAAATAAGATAACATGACCTATAAGATGAAAACCTAGAAATGTGGGCAGAAGACACTGAGGTACTTAAGTAACTGCATGTTTGTTTGTGTTTTGCCACCTTAAAACATTTTATATCCCAGGTACCATACAGAACATGACCTAGACAACCAGGAAATTCCAATGCTGGGTCTGACTGTAGAGAGTTTAAGAAAGTCACACAGCCTCCCAACCTGTGCTGATACAGTCCAGTTCCATCTGAAGATGCTATACTTTTCTCGTTTTCACGGCCAGAAGCTACTTCACCGAGTTAATGCAACACATAAGAGAGCTCTGTCCTCAAAAGAACCCTTGACCCCTACTAAACAGGTTTACCTTTTCCTCCTGACCCATCCATGGTACCTCTTTATATTCACTGATCCAGTAGAGTCTGCTAGCCACTTGGTCCAGCGTCAGCCCTGTGGGCTCCTCCATGTTGACCACCGCCAGCACCTTCCTATCAGAGCCATCCATCCCTGCCATTTCGATAGTCCTCAGGCCTTTCCCACCTCGATTTACCCAATACAAGTATCTGAGAACAGCAGAGACACAAGGGTTAGAGAATCCACTCCAGGGCATGTATACGATTCTGACCAGCCAGGCTGCCCTGGTGGCTAGCACAGACCTCTTATCATTCCACTGGTCAGAATGCTGGAGATTTCTGCTCTCAGACTCAGTAGACTTTGAAAAGTTTGGCTCTATGGTATTCAATTTAGACTTCAAAATTAAGAGTTTTTTGGAGTAAATGAGACCTAGGTTGAAAAGGTTGACCTGTTCTCTTATCAACTTAAATACCTAAGACAACCAATGATTTGGGATATATTCCAAAGAAAGCGCGACTTACTTCTTTGCAGGAAACACAATGAGTTGCTCTGGCACAAGATCCTTTTCCAAGATTCTGACGTAGCCTCTGCCATCACTTAAACCAGCACAGATGACCCTGGCAAAGCTGCTAGCCCAATACAACTGCCCCGTGAACCAGTCCAAAGAGATACTGTTGATGGTTTTAAGTTCTGGGGATTACAAGAGACAGTGTTATGTTTCTGTGTTCTCCTACACCCGTCTCACCTTGTAAAAAGAGACTCCGACAAAATTTTTCCGCACCTTCTGATCTCAAGCCAAAAGGACACAGGGAATGAATGAGAGCTTCTGCTGTGTGAGGTATTCCCAATATACAGTGGGCAGTAAGGAAAGACAAAGGCCTTAGGAGAAGTATAACCAAGACATTTGGGAGAATGTGACCTCAGTTTGGGACAATGTTCACTATCAAAGTTTTTGATATTTTTTCTGGGAATGCTGTGATGAATGCTACCTCTTAACTGCCAGCAGAGGATTTCTGTGCATCCAGGACTCTGCTAAGCACTTCTTCCCCTTAATCCCCGCACTTAGCCAATGAGACAAGTGCTGTTATCTTCATCTTTTACATGGTGGTTCAAAGGAGTTAACAACCTGCTCAGGATCATACACCAAGTGATGGAGCTGAGACTAACCTTGACCTGAGCCCACATCTCTATACCTTCCACACTGCTTAACAATCTCATCTCGGGTTATGCTCTACAAAGCTCCTACAGAATCCAGCTACATAGACTTAAATGAAGACTTTATGTACTCTCATGATTCATGACAAGTGAGTCACAGAAGATGTCCAGATGAACATATATTTCTCACACAATGTTTAAGTAGCTTAAAGAAGCTAGGGCTCTTAATATCAAGAAATATACCTGGATAGAGAGGAGCAGGGTTTGGCTTCCCAAGAACAAACACATTTAAGACTTCATCCACCCAGAAGTACATGCTTCTCTCTAGATCATATGCAACAGAAGTAGGCCTTGATTTTACAGGTACCAGTGTCTCATAGATGCCTGTTCCTAGATCCAGGATACCAAGTTCTCTATCTGCTGCAATAAGAATTTTAACAGCATCATCTGCAATAGAAGTAGAAGGTGACTCATGACTATGAAACTTTCTTTCACACCATTCTCCTTAATTAAAGACATTGGCTAGTGGCCCATGCCAAAACCTATTTATCTCTGAAGTCTGGACTAAGGTGGATCTAGAGGAGACCTGGTTGACCACCTGAAGCCTCAATTCCTCCTCTGAACTCTAGCACACTGAAATGAATCTTTGCAACTTTTCTGCCTGATTTCAGATTCAGCCCCTCACCCCTAGACAGAGGTCCTCTCCAGGCCTTATAGACAACAGCCAAATATAATCAAGTGTCCCATCATGGAAGTGGTACAGGACAAAGTAAGATCATCAATTGCACCTACAAGATCATCTACAGCACCTAGCTGTAGATCCTACAAAAAACCTAAATCATTTCAAAGACAAGCATGTGTGCTAAGTCACTTCAGTCATGTCTGAGTCTTTGTGACCCAGGGGAATGTAGCCCACCAGGCTCCTCTGTCCATGGGATTCTCCAGGCAAGTATACTGGAGTGGGTTGCCATGCCCTCCTCCAGGGGGTTTTCCAACCCAGAGAGGGAACCCATGTCCCATGTCTCTTGTGTCTCCTCCTCTTTACCACTAGTGCCACCTGGAAAGTCCAATCATTTTAAAGACACATAATAGCAACTGACACTTAAAACTGATCAACTAATATTATAATAGCAGTTCTTTATGGAAAGAGTGGCGTCATCTCTAATACCAGACCCTGAAGTGAATTGTCTATATCACTCTTACCTAAATGCTGCTAAGGATAGGGCAGGGGCTCTGCTTTGCTTCCGGTACTGAAACTCACCTGTAACATGACAGTCAGTGCCATTGTGGAGCTGGTAACCTCGAATACACCCACAGGAGTAAGAGCCGCGTGTGTTATGACATAGCTGGCCGCAGGGGCTGTATGCCGTCGAGCACTCATCCACATCTGATGACAGAAAGTTGGAAATTAGTGAATACCGAGGAACGATCGCAAGTATTTTTGTTCTTTGGGGCCACTTTTCAGATGCTCGTGGAGCATGCATTAAGTGGAAATGACTGTGTGGGTCCTGGGATAGAAAATCCCCCTGTCCATAGGATTCCCATGTATGTGAGTGCCTTGCAGCAGAACCATCAATACAGGGACCCTAGATGTGCGTCCCTGTTACTCTAGCAGCACTCCCAGGGACGTGACCCATCTCAAGTCAACCAGAGCCCAATTTAGAATGAGCTGCAAGGATGTGCAGAAACCAGAACCCATGTGCATTGCTAGTGGGAATGTCAAATGGCGCAGCCTCTGTGGAAAAGTTTGATGGTTTCTCAAAAAGTTAAACACAGAATTTACCACATGACATAGCAGTTCCCCTAGTGTTGTATACCCAAGAGTATTGAAAGCAGGGACTCAATGAATGCTTGCACACCAGTGTTTACAACAGCATTGTCCACAGTAGCCAAAGGGTGGAAATGACCCAACTGTGCATCAACATATGCATGGATGAACAAAATGTGACACACGGTCATCTCTTGGTATCCACAGGGGATTGGTTCCAGGACCCCAGAGAATACCAAAATCCATGTCTCTTGTATAAAATAGTTTTGTATCGGCATATAACCTATGCACATGCTCTCATATACTTTAAGTCATATCTAGAGTACTCATAATCCCTAATACAATGTAAATAGTTGCTAGCAGACAGCAAATTCAAGCTTTGCTTTTTGGAACTTTCTAGAATCCCACCCCCCACGCCACTCCCACCCCAGTATCTTCAACCTGCAGTTGGTTGAATCTGCAGATGTGGAGCCTGCATATACAAAGAACAAACTGTATGCATACAATGGAATAGTATTTGGCCTTAAAAAAGGAGGGAAATACCTTTTCAACATGAATGCACCTTAAAGACAAGCTAAGTGAAGTTAGCTGGAAACAAAATGACAAACACTGTATGATCCCACTTACACATGGTACTGAAAGAAAGTGAAGGTGAAGTTGCTTAGTCGTATCCAACTCTTTGCAACCCCATGGACCAGGCTCCTCTGTCCATGGGATTTTCTAGGCAAGAATACTGGAGTGGGTTGCCATTTCCTTCTCCAGGGGATCTTCCTGACCCAGGGATCGAAACCAGGTCTCCCACATTGCAGGCAGACACTTGACCATCTGAGCCACCAGGGAAGCCCAATACATAGTACTAGAACAGATAAATTCATAGGTAGAAAATCAATCAAGTTTACCAGGGAAGCGGGGACAGAGTTATTGCTTAATGGGTACAGGGTTTCTGTCTGGGATGATGAAAAAGCTCTGGAAATAGTGTGATGGTTGCACAACACTGTGAATGTACATCAAAATGATGAAAATGGTAAATGTTAAGTTAGTCTAATAAGAACTTGTAAAGATGAGCCAAATAAATTCTGACCTCCACAGCTCTGGCCATCGGGCTGTAGGCGCCATCCGGCTGCACATGAACACCGGACACCCCAGGGTGTGTCCCCACACTGCCCCTCGCAGCCCCCGTTGGCCAGAGAGCAGTTTCTCCCTGGTAGAGAGCACAGTGGTCAGTACAGATGGACATGGTCAAGATCACACGCTTTATAAACCATGCTGTGTCACAACCTTCCATACTTGTGTGAGGAGGAGATGACTGGCTAAAGATAACCTTTGACCCGCCCCCTTCCCTAGGAAGATGAGCTAGGAAAGTAGAGGCTTTGTGGGGAGACCAGAGGAAAAAAGAAAGTTAGGAATCACAGAGCTGGGGAAAGGTGGACCGTCTGGACTGTTCCAAGTGTTGGTGTGCGGTTCACTCATGGAGGGACCAGCGACCTCTCTTCTATTTTCTCTAGAATCTGTAGACAGCTGGGACCATTAGTTCAGGAAGTGATATAATAATTTATTAATCCCAATGAATTATCTATACAGGAACAGAAGCCTGTATTTTGGGTCCTACTGTTTATGCTTTTAGTATCTCTTAAGTGCAAAGCTTCTTTCACAGCCTTTAACAGTACTAAAAGAGCTTTCACCATAGCGTCTAAGATTGATTTGGGGGGAAATGAGAGACAGATAACAAAATGACTGGGGACAGATGCCCATCTCCCTCTGCCTCAACTGGAACCATTCAGTTCTTTTTTTTTTTAATTAAATTATTTTTAATTGAAGGATAATTGCTTTACAGTATTGTGTTGACTTCTGCCAATCAACATGAACCAGCCATAGGTATACCTATGTCCCCTTCCTCTTGAACCTCCTCCCTATCCCACCCCCCCTCCCCATCCCACCCCTCCAGGTTGATAGAGCTCCAGTTTGAGTTTCCTGAGTCATAGAGCAAATTCCCACTGGCTGTCTATTTTACATATGGGAATGTTACTCTCCATACATCCCGTGTTACTCTCTCCATACATCCCACCCTCTCCTCCCCTCTACCCCCAACTGTGTCTGTAAGTCTGTTCTCTGTGTCTGTGTTTCCATTGCTGCTGCTGCTGCTAAGTCGCTTCAGTTGTGTCCGACTCTGTGCAACCCCATAGACAGCAGCCCACCAGGCTCCCCTGTCCCTGGGATTCTCCAGGCAAGAACACTGGAGTGGGTTGCCATTTCCTTCTCCAATGTATGAAAGTGAAAAGTGAAAGTGAAGTCACTCAGTCGTGTCCAACTCCTAGCGACACCATGAACTGCAGCCTACCAGGCTCCTCTGTCCATGGGATTTTCCAGGCAAGAATACTGGAGTGGGGTGCCGTTGCCTTCTCCGATGTGTCTCCATTACTGCCCTGCAAATAGGTTCATCATTCCTCAATTCTTTAGCTAAATCTTTAGAGAATTTGCCCTTTTGTCTTTAACAAATGATTTGCTTTTTTGTGGCAAAGTTTATGTTTCTTATTCCAGAATTTTAGGAGCTATGTAGTTTGGGGGCTATTTAGCTAATCTAGTTCCATAAAGCTACAACATGAGAATGGCCTTCAATTTTTACAGTTCAGGTAACATTTCCTCAAATTCAGGAGACCAAAGCCAAAGGCTGGGACTTGTAAGGGATCCATCATTGAAGGATAACTGCTTCTAAAGGAGTTTGAGCCCAAGAGTTATCTCAGAGAGTAGACCCCATGATAACTAAGGCGCTGGCTTGTTTCATCTTACTCTCCTCTCTCCCATGTTAAGCAGAGCAATTGACTTCTCACCACATGTGATGGGTTCATCAGTACCATCTGTGCAGTCCACTTGTCCATCACACATCAGGGATTCTAGAATGCATTTCCCCTCATCACATCCAACCATGCCTTCTGGACAGGAAGCTGTGTAGGAAGTTAAGTATTCTTTTCATTAATATTTGGAGTGGTAGTAAAAATAGACAAGTCTTACAGCCAGGAAGGGAGGTGGCACTATTTCTATAACCCAAGGCAAGTCTAGGCTGGAAAGGAAGTTATCTTTTTAAGCAGAGTTTTCAGGAACTGGGACTTAAGACTTGATAGCAACAATGTTAAGACATCAGGGCACTGGATTGAAATTGTATTAAAATTGAACTGAGCTAGCATTAAATAGTTATAATTGAAATCATATTAAAGTCAGATAACATTAGCCCTAAAAAAAAAATACTCTAAGAAACCAGGTTATAAATTACGATAAAAATGTTAGAATCTGAACACATTTACTGTTACAGAATTAACTCTAGGGAAGAAGAGTGAAAGGTACTGAAGTTCATTAAAAAAATTGGAGGTTCTGCTACACTGTGTATTGAGGGTACCAAAAATAAAAAGGAATGTAGCAGTCACCATGTTTTGGGGAGGCTTTCTATTTTTTAGTGACGAATGTTCTCTTTCCATATTCACCACACAAGGATGTAGGCATCTGTTAGGAGACTGCCTCCGGATGCTGGCGCTCAGGTGTTCTGCAAGTTGGCCAGACTTGATCGGCGGAAACAGTCTAGGCTGTGCCTCGTGTGTCCACTGCAGTTGCTATTTAAGCACTGCTTTATGTTTCCATGGATAAGGAGAGCTTTGGTTATTGCTAGGAAACACCCCATGTTTAGATATAAGATGGGAGTCTCAGTCATAGGGATTAAAGCACCGCTTGCAGAAAGGAAGCCGCATGGTCCAACTTCCCTTTTAACGAAAGGTGGGGCGGGCCGAGACTCACCACAGCCCTGCTCATCTGAGGAGTCCCCGCAGTGGTCCTCGCCGTCACACCGCCAGCTGTCCGGGATACACAGCCCATTTCTGCACTGCCACTGGCCACTCAGACAGCGATGCTGGGGGCAGAGCGCATCCCCGAACCGCCTTCCACAGTCCTCACTGCCATCGCAGGGGTCCCAGGCATCTTGGCACTGTGGATCTCCTGGACAGTGGGTTTTGGGATATGGACATGCCATCCTTCTCTCTAAAAGGCAGGAGTTGGCTGAGTGAGGTAGAACCCCCCGTCACAGCCTTGTTATTTAGGGATTTACGATTTGCTCATGAATTTAGTCCATAGAAAACCAAGAATGGGAGGGGACGGGAGCTGTCAGAGATGTGGCCATAATTTTGTGTTCTGAAGTTTCACCCCAAAATAGGTTTTAAGTCAATAAAGCTAATCATCTGTTTTTTAAAGACTTTTTTTTAAGGTGGCCCATTTTTAAAGTCTTTATTGAATCTGTTACAATATTGTTTCTGTCTTATGTTTTGGTTTTTTGGCTGCGCGGCATGTGGGATTTTAGCTGCCCAACAGGGATTGAACCCGCAGCCCCTGCATTGGAAGGTGAAGTCTTAACCACTGGACTGCCAGGAAGTCCCAAGCTAGTAATCTTCTTAATTTTAGGTAGTTTTGAAAAATGGAGAAGTGAGTGAAAACAGTCACCTGCAATATGGGAGACAATGTAAAGTCTGGGTTTAGCATATAGGCAGAAGGCTACTTTGTGACAGACTTCACTTAAGACAGTTGCCGCTCATCAATGCAGCCAATAAACAGAATGCAACCGAAGATAAAAAGATAGGCTGTACACACCGCAGTTAGCCTCATCAGAGCCATCTAAGCAGTCGCCAACACCGTCACAAAGCCACTGGGAGGAAATACATCTTCCGTCATCACACTGCCAGGCCTGCGGGTGTCCACGACACACCTCCTCTGTGGGTCAGCGGTGGTGCCCGGGGAGAGGAACAAAGGAAGACGTGCTTGTCAGGGCACTAGCAGCTTTTAAATTTGGATTTCCTATCAGGTATTTTCATTAGCAAAGGAATAATTCATTCCTGATTTGTCCCTGGAGTGAACCCTAAACTGGCCCACCCTTTCCATGTTACTTTTGACGATGTCATTCAGTAGCCCTGCCTTAGGGGCAATCAGTCAGCAGATCAGTAGACATCGCCTCATATATACAGATACACATATACCTATACATATATGGCTGAGTCCTTTTGCTGTTCACTTGAAGCTATCACAACACTGTGAATCGTCTATACCCCAGTACAAAATAAAAAGTTTAAAAAATAAAAACTATCTTCTCCTCCCCATTATTCTTCTAGAACACCACTGTCCACTAAAACCTTCTGTGACAATAGAAGCATTTTACATCTCTGCTGTCCCAAATGGCAGTCACCAGTCACATGCGGCCATTGAGCTCTTGAAATGCAGCCAGTACAATCCAGAAATTGAACTTTATTTGTATTCATTTAAATAAATTTAAATCCTCACATGTGGCTAGTTGCCCTTAAATTAGTTCAGTTTTCTAGGTTTATTACTCTGATTTCTTTTGACGTTTGAGACTCTTATTAAGACCTCAGGCAACCTGGGAACTGGGGTTAGGGGCTTAATTAGACCTTCAAGTGTTTCCACCAAAGTCTGACTACAGGCCGAAGCAAGTCAACTTGAGGAGCTGGGCTGAAGTGTCTGGGGACATTTCTGCAAGTCTGAAATTTTACCCTAACCTGTAATACTACACAGTTTGATATCCAAGGTTTCATGTTAAATCACAGTAGGTGACCACCCCAGGAATGTGCGTGAGGGGAGCACTCACCCAGTGCTGTGGGGGTTTTCCTCTTAATGAGGAACGTCCCCTCCCGTAGTCATTGCACCCCCAGGTGCCAGGCACCGAGTGAGGGCTTTCCTCACACAAGCCCTGCAGCCTCCCTTCTGGGGTTTTAAGTTATCTCAGCAGAGACGGACTAGAAATTTATTTCAGGAGGACATTTACCAAACGGCTAACTGACTTCTGTTGGTTTTATAGTTTTTGTCCCCAACTTGAAAACTGTTTTTGAGTCACATAAAAGCTCTAAGCATATAAAAGTTGAAGTAGTTTATTGTATATAAAACTGTGGTCTGCAGGGGTTTTCTATCAAGGAATCCCTGTATTATTCCAGTTTGAGTAACACTGTCTCAGATGTTTAGGTCTGAATTGAAGATGAGGAGCCAGACTCTTGCTGGATTTTTCCATCCCAAATCTCCCTCCACGTGTTTGCACAGCAGGGTTGCCAACACTTGAAGACACATCCCTGGCCTTCCCCACCAAAAGCCTGCAACAACTCAGAGCTCCCAAGGTTTTAGAACACTTCCCAAGAGGGTGAAAACCAAGAGAACTGTCAACGAGGCATGTAGCACCATGGACCAGGTGTGGGTGAGTGCATGATATACAACACAGCTGGGAGGCTGCTTACCGCACTGCTCGTCCGCCCCATCCGGGCACTCCCGCTCTCCGTTGCAGAGCCAGGCCACAGGAATGCACCTCCCACCACATGCAGCTTGCCTCGTCGCATGACACTGCATTTCATCTGCATTGGATGACCAAGAAGCAAAGCCATCAGAGTTCCCGGCTTCCCTGGGTCCAGGAGACCTTTTCGTGATAAGCTGAAGTCAGTGCTCTCTTTGGAAGACCTTCCTTCGACTACTACCGAGGAGAACACTAGCGAGTTCAGTACCCCAAAAACCCATGCGATTTCACCAGTGATGATCCTTGGGGACCATTCTTTCTGATGCTGTGGAATGCTGTCATTCGCCTCCTCGTTGTCCTGTTAGAATGGCTGAGACTTACACTTGTGCTTTGACAAGATATGACTACTTCCTCCAGGTCTGATCTGGTCTTAAAAACTCAGAGTATGAAGAGTTGCAAGTTTAGAGGTTTGGGTTCGAACCACTTGACCATACTTTACTTTTAGACATGTGTAGATACAACTTCAAGGGAAGTTAGGGTTTGGGGGTCCTGCATGGCATCTTTATAAGAAAGCCTCTGGCAGCCTGGTTACATACACTTAAGTTTTCAGTTATTTTCAGGACACTGATTTATATTGTTGGTTTTATTCACATCATGAACTTGAGTTTATCAACTCTGAATGATTAATGGTCAAATATAATTCTGTTATGGATTCAGTGCTCAGAGGAAAACACTGGAAAGGCCTGACAGTACTTCGTTTACTTTTTTTGTCCTAACTTTCAAAGAGAAAAAGCCAATCCTTGGTTCCAAGAAAATATAAACTACATGGCCCACTCAGTAGAAGTTTCTGCAAGACACAGTGAAGACCCAGCAGTCCTACCCCAGGCAAAATGTGAACACATGGATAGAAAGTTGTGTGCAAAGCCATGTGATGGGAGTTGACAGTGGAAGCCCACTGCATAGACTTCACCTTCTTTGGTAAGGACCAGACCTCAGCCTTACTTATATCCATCTAAGGTAGTGCTTTTTTGCATGCTTACTCAATGTTTGATTTTTAAATGCTGGCTTATAAATTGCATTATAACTGAAAGACTCAGAAGGTACTGGTTATTACTGAATAGCTCACAACTTTGCCAGTTACTCACATACTATCCAGGCGATCCCATTTAACTGGACCAAAACCATCCATCTGAGAGCAGATAAGGTCAGCAACCCCTAAGATGTATCCCAGGCTCAGTTGTCAGGCTACTCACTCGGAGTTTTGGTTAGAATACTAACAACATCATCATGGGAGACTTACTGCCTCAGTTTTTCTTGTCTATAAAGTGAGGATAGTGAATAAGTAGAGGAAAACTCAAGGATTAAATGAGCACAAAAGCAGTTGGCATAAACCCAGCAAATAAATGCTCCTGGGCTTTTCTGCCACCTCTTCTAGCAGATCCTTCCAGAAGGATCCCAGTTAGGATTGCAGTCAACCCTCAGAGACTTGCACTCTTAGGCAAGTCCCACCTAGAACATTGTTCTGCCCTGGGGATTCTCAGCCTGACGACCCAGTGTGCACATGGATTCTACACACCATCTGTAGATGAGTTTCAAACATGACTTTTCAAATTTAGGTACATGCTTGCTGTGAATAAATTTAAACTTTACTAATCTAATTACATATTAAATTTACAGTAGCATTCTCATAGTCTGTCAATATACAAAGTATATTGTGTACAACATACAGAGCAGATCACACACTGTTCTACAGCAGACGTCATGAAGATGTCTTCACACCAGAAGGCTTCAGGAAACACTGCTTATTGAAAAATGCAAGTAACTTTAAATCCCATTTCAGGAGTGGGGCAGACAGACCACACACAGGTAAAGGCTTCCTGCCACAACAGAGACACTCTACCAAGTTAGGGGGAAACCCTGAGCGTTACAATCGCTCCTGGAAGACAAACAACTCAGAGATGAAGGGCCATCTCCTGCAAACCAGTTCACAGTACCTTGACCAAGAAAGTGTCTGCATACTTTAACAAATGATTTCAAGCCTGCCTCCATCCTTGAGGGCCAAGCAGGAGCACCTGTCGGGAGAGATGCACTCCCGCAGGCCAGGTGGTCTGCCAAACGCTGGGCAGCTTCTGCACCGGCCAAGTCACCAGCCACCGACCCTACGGAAGCTGAGAGTGTCTCAGTCACCCCGGGACCCGACTCAGCTCTCCTCTGCCTTGCGGTCCGCCAGCACCTAAGTGGTATTAACAAGTGCCCCTCCAAGTTGCTTGCTGACCGCACCTTAGGACCAGGCTCCGTCGCACCCGCGGCTGTTGGTAGAGAGAAGCATCTCCTCCCAAGGTCTGGGGCCTCCAAGAGGCTAAATTTGCTGCCTGGTTAAACCTTGGCGGCGGGCGCATCAGAGACCCGGGCTAGAAAGCCAACCCCAGTCCCCGGGACGCTCGGGGAAGAAAGAACCTAGGAGGGAGGGTGTGCCAAGCACTCAGGTGCGGAGGGAGCTTCCTTACCCTGCGGCTTGAGGGCCAGAGAGGACAAGACAGCCAATTGGTCCGCTGAGCCAACCCACCCAGAGGGGCTTGTTAAGGAGTTAAGGGCTGAGAAACAGGGGCCCCTCCAGGTGGTCCAGCCTCGCCCTCCCGGATAAAAGGTCACCGCAGGACCGGGGAGACGCCGCGCGCACCTAGCGAGGACGCTCCAAGCTCTCCTCTGCCCCCGCCCCTCAGCCTCCCTCCCCGGGGGCCCCACTCACCGGTCGCGGAGCCCCCGAGGCCGCCCAGAGCGGCCAGCACGGGAAGCAAAAGCAGAAGGAGCGTCTGGCGTCCCATGGCCGCGAGGGGACAGCGCGGGACCCGGGCGCGCGGCACGCTGCGCGTAGATACCGCGGGCAGGCGGAGCGCCCCGGGCGCCCAGGAGGCTTTAACTCGCGCTCCCGCCCCGCAAGGGGAACGCCGGCGCCGGAGGGCGGGGTGTGCGGGGAGTTGGCGTCTCCAGATCCCCGAGAAGAGCAGCAGGGACGCAGTGGGGCTGCAGACTGAGCCGGGGCGCCTCGCATCCGTCTCCCCCGGAGGTGCTCGGGGACCGTGAGTGCCTGGCACCCTCGCGCCCCTCCTGCAGCAGGACAGCAGACGCTCGGCTGATTCAAGGTCCTTGTCACACTTAAGGTCAAGGTAGGGATGGTCGACCATACTTAAGGCTTTTCAAACTTTGTTTTTTAAAAATTAAGTAGAGTTGATTTACAACATTGTGTTGATTTCTGCGGTACAGAGAAGTGGTTCAGTTATATATACGTTTTTATAGTCTTTTCCATTGCGGTTTATCAGAGGATATTGAATATAGTCCTCTGCGTTACACAGTAGGACCTTGTTGTTTGTGCATTTTATATATAATAGTTTGCATCTGCTAACTCCAAACTCCCACTCCATCGTGCCCCCATCCCTCTTCCCCTTAGCAACCAAGTCTGTTCTCCATGTGAGCCTGTTTGTTTCCCAGATATCGTTTGTGTGATATTTTAGATTCCACATGTAAGTGATATCATATGGTATTTGCCTTTTCCTTTCTTATTTCATTTAGTGGGATAATCTCTAGTTCCATCCATGTTGCTGCAAATTTTACTGAACCAAACTTGGGTCTGCTTGCCCCAGGGCAGTAAAGTCCATCTAATTTCAAACACCTGGTTGTGGTAAAGGACCTTAGAGCCTTTATTACAGGGCCAAGCAAGCCTTCCAGCGCAGCTAGTGCTTAAAAGACCCAAATTCCCAAAGGCTTTCAGGGAAAGGGTTTTAAAGACAGAGTGAGGGAGGGCGTTGTGCGGGGGTGTTCTCAGCTGCTGGACATTCTTCTGATAGGCTGATGGTAAGGTAATCAGGAGTCAACATCACTAACCTGGGTGCAACCAGTCTGGTGTCTGCTTGCTTATGGGAAACATATGAATAGTTAACTTTTCCCACCTGATGGCCCTTTCAGTATCTGCAAAACAACTCCCAGGGCATGGCTCAGAATAGTCTCTATAGCCCTTGAGAAACTAAAGGTCCTAGATTTTGTCTAATGGTTAAACTATTATTATTTTGTCTTACTTTATTGTTTTTCCTTCCTTTCTGAATTTTTTCACTTAATTTGATTAAATTTATTCTTTGACTAAAATCTTTTTTGCAGACAAAAAGCAAGCTGAGAACATGAAGGTGGGGGCAGTTGCTCTGGGAAGGCCCCATAGGGTCCTGCTGGACTGTGCAAATGTCATTATTTTGTTCTTTTTTTATGGCTGAATCATATTCCATCATATATATGTACCTCATTTTCTTTATCCATTCATCTGTTGAACATTTGGTTGTTTCCATGTCTTGGCTATTGTGAATAGTGCTACTATGAACATGGGAGTGCATGTATCTTTTTGAATTGTAGTCGTATCTGGATATATGCCTAGGAGTAGGACTGTTGAATCATATGACAACTCTCGTTTTTTGAGGAACCTCCATACTGTTTGCCATAAATGGCTGCATCAACTTAAATTCCCACCAACAGTGTAGGAGGGTAACCTTTTCTCCACACCCTCTCCAGCATTTGTTTTTTGTGGACTATTTTTTTAAGATTTATTTTTTAATTTTTGACGGTTCTGGGTCTTCATTGCTGCTCATGGGCTTTCTCTATTTGTGGAGATCGGGGGCCACTCTCCATTTGTGGCGTGTGGGCTTCTCACTGCAGTGACTTCTCTTGTTGCAGACCGTGGACTGTAGGGCGCGTGGGCTTCAGCAGTTGAGGAACATGGGCTCAGTAGTTGCAGCTCCCGGCTTCTAGAGCACAGGCTCAGTAGTTGTGGCTCATGGCCACATAGTTGCTCCTTGGCATGTGGGATCTTCCCAGAGCAGGGATCAAACCTATGACCCTTGCACTGGCTGGCAGATTCTCAACCACAGGACCACCAGGGAAACCCTGTTTGTGGACTTTTTAATGATGGCCATCCTGACTGGTGTGAGGTGGTACCTTTTTGTAGTTCTTTTTTTGAAATTCAAACTATCTTTTTTTTTAACACTTTAAAAATACATTTCAAATTTATTACTCATGCTACGTGAATGATTTTGGAATTGTATTTCTTACCAAGGTATATGTTATATATAGTCAAATGGAAAATATATCTGAAAAGGAGGAGAAGGGGAGCTTTCACACAAACTGACTGTCCAAGTGATTGCTGAAATAAACTTGAGGAATCAAACGAGTAATAAAAAACAGTGTGTTCATTGTGTTAAAAAAACACTGTAACAATAAGAAAGATAACAAAAAGCCTAAGTATCTGTGTATCAAACAAGATGGCATTGGGGCTGTGCGGCTCCCATACAGGGCTGGGAAGGTGGCCCCCTCTTCTTGGGAAACAGGCCTGGCTTTCTTGGAGCCGGTCCTGGACCCTGGGTGACATGTCAGCCTCCAGGACTTAGAAGGCTCTGAGCTAAGGCATCTAGGCCTGGTTGGGCTGTAGTCAGGCCTCATAAGGCCCCAGTAAGGGCAAGAGGCTAAGAAGGTTGAGCTTGCAGATGTCAGAGGAGCGGGATGACTCAAGCAGACTCTGCATCCTTCATCCAGTCACTGCCCCCACACTCTTGGGGTGTCGGACTGATCTGGCCTCTGGCTCTGTTCAAGCAGCCACTCTGCCTCTCAGAACAATCAATAAAGAAAATGCTTGCCACCATGCTGGTGGGAGTAGGAACAAGAGGGTCTTGGCAGATACACACTGATAGATGAGGAAGACTGTGAACAAGTTCCTGGGGGTTTTCAGGATCAGGAGCACCTCCTTGGGAGCCCAGTCAAGAGAAGAGTTTATCACAGGGTGTCATCATTGTAGTTTTGTTTTGCATTTCTCTAATAATTAGCAGTGTTGAACACCTTTTCATGTATCTGTTGGCCATCTGTATGTCTTCTTTGGAGGAATGTCTATTTAGTTCTGCCCATTTTCAATTAGGGTATTTGGTTTTTGTTGTTGTTGAGTTGTATGAGCCATTTGTATATTTTGGAAATTAAGCTCTTGTCAGTCCGTTGTTTGCAAATATTTACTCCCAGTTCATAGGTTGTCTTTTCATTTTGTTTATGGTTTCCTTTGCTAGGCAAAAACTTGTAAGTGTGATTAGATCCCATTTATTTTTGCTTTTATTTCTATTGCCTTGGAAGACTGACCTAAGAAAACATTGGTATAATTTATGCCAGAGGAGGTTTTACCTTTGTTCTCTGCTAAGAGTTTTATAATGGCATGTCTTATGTTTAAATCTTTAAGGCATTTTGAGTTTATTTTTGTGTATGTGTATTCTCACTTCATTGATTTCCATTGACTGTCCAACTTTCCCAACACCCTTTGCTAGAAAAACTTTTTCCCATTGTATATTCTTGCCTCCTTTGTTGAAGATTAATTGACCATAGGTGTGTGGGTTTATTTCTGGCCTCTCTGTTCCATTCATTCATGTGTCTGTTTTTATGCCAATATCACAGTTTTGATTACTGTAGCTTTTTACTATTGTCTGAAGTCTGGGAGGATTATGCCTGCTGCATTATTCTTTCCCCTCAGGATTGCTTTGGCCATTCTGGATCTTTTATGGTTCCATATAAATTTTAGGATTATTTGTTCTAGTTCTGTGAAAACGTCATGGGTAATTTGATAGGGATCACATTAGGTCTGTAGATTGCTTTGGGTGGTGTGACCATTTTAACAATAGTCTTCCAAATCCAAAAGAGCATGAGATATCTTTCCATTTATTTGAATCACCTTTAATTTCCTTTGTTCATGTTTTATAGTTCTCAACATGCTAGAACTTTCACCTCTTAAGTTTGTTGGGAGGGAGGGGGAGGGGGTTGGTATGATTTTTATGTGCCCAGAAAACACCTGGAAACCTCCTAAATAAGCAGACTATGTTCCTGCAGGTCCAGGGAGGAGCCTGAGAATCTAACAGACTCTTAGCTGATGGGTTTGTTGGTCACCCTCAGACCTCACTTTGAAAAAGCAGGGGTTTGAGGGCCACAAACCGAGGGCATCGCTGTGACTGCAAACCTCTGGGCTCTTGGCTTGCTTGGACCCCTTGCTGCCTCCTGTCTTCCATTTGGGCACTGAGGACTTCTTGACCCAGATCTGTAATGACAGCTGAGACAGCTGTCCCCTTTAGCTGGCAATCAGCACGCTGTTAATACTGAGTAACAGCACAAAAGTCCTGAAAAACACTCTTCCCCTTTTAGCCTCTGTCACAGCCAGGAGGAAAATGCTTGAATAAACAGTTGGGGGACTTCCCTGGTGGTGCAGTGATTAAGACTTCGCCTTTCAAGGCAGAGGGTGTGGGTTCAACCCTTGGATGGGGACCTAATATCCCATATGCTTCAGGGCCCCAAAAATCAAAAGATAAAACAGAAACAATATTGTCACGGATTCAACAAAGACTTTAAAAATGGTCCACATCCAAAAAAGTTGGATATGGACGTTTATCAGATTTAATGAATCTGAATCAGAGTCACACATAATCCCTGTAGGACGGTTGACTTAGAGGACTGGAAGAATTCAGAGGTCATTTTACCCAAATGCTGCCATTTAGGAATGAGATGGTGGATAAAAATTAGACTGTGTGACACATGCCAGAGAGGCTCAGACTGCCCTCCCACCCCCTTCCTCAGCTCAGCTGTGACATTCCTTCTTTCCAGTCCACCAGGAGAAGTGTCAGATTCTTGGAGAGAACACGATGGGGTTTGAATTTAGATGGAAACTGGCAGGGAACAGTTATAGTGTCTGGGAATGAAAGGCAGCAGTAAAACACCAGGAAAAAAATAGAAAATCGAATTGCAAAGTGCCTTCTTAGGTTTTATTTGCAACACAGTCCTCCAACAGCTTTCTTTTAAATCATACCTCCTCTTCATTTTCACTGCTGGTCCCATCAAACCACACTTTGAAGATATCGGAATGCCATATGCTATGGAACTTTAAAGTCATCGTAGGCTCTGATTACATAAGCCAATTAAAAGGACCCTTCTGCTTTTAACAAAAATCTAAGAGGTATCAATTTTTGCTGAAATGTTGCTGCTTTGGAACAAGATTATTTGAGATGCTTAATAATGTTCAGTGACACAGAGGTACAAGAATATAGACCAGTTTTCCTCACTGGTCCTCAAAGAGGCTTTGAAGCTAGTGGTAAGGTACTTGGGATGGGGATATGAAAGACCTGAGTTCCAGTCTTAGCTAAACAAGACCATATGCACAGAGAGGATAGCAGCTTTATTGATGGTACGGGTTAAAAGCTGATGCTGTGATACAGCCAACATCAGCTCTTAACCCATACCATCTGAGGACGCCACAGACACAGGTGATAGAAATAAGTGATTTAAATAAGGTTCCTCTTTATCTTTGGACTTCCCTGGTGGCTCAACTGTAAAGAATCCCCCTGCCAATGCAGAGATCAATCCCTGGGTTGGGAAGATCCCCTGGAGAAGAAAATGGCAACCCATTCCAGTATCCTTGCCTGAGAAAAACCCCATGAATAGAGAAGCCTGGTGGGCTACAGTCCACAGGGGTCGTGAAAGAGCCAGACACGACTTAGCCACTAAGCAGGCGATCTTTAAATCATTATATTCTCTCTATCGAACGTTTCATGCAAGTCCTATGTGACAAGCATGAAAATTCACACCTTCATTGAATTCATTTAACAAATTCTCAAACACCTCCTCTGTTCTAAGCACTATTCAAGCTGAGGATACATCACGGAACAAAAACAATAAGGTTTACATTCCAGAAATGATTCGGAGGGGCAGTGGTATGTGTAGTTTGACCCAAAAGCAGAACAACAGGCCTAATGATGAAAGCAATCTATCTTGTGCTCTATCTTCTAGACTCAACACGTAGGTTGAAAAAAGCATTCTCCCTGAAGGCATTTGCCAAACCTGCAGAGGGAGGGGAAACAGGTGGTCTCAGGGACAGAGGGACAGATCAGAGTCCAGAGAGCCTGACTCAGCTGAATTGTGGGGAGCTGAGTGCTGGAGAGTAGGGCGCCACATAGAAAAAATTTCTGTCGAGGGGTTCATTGGCTGAATTCTAAGCTGTCCGTGTACACAGTGAGATTCTGTGGGTCCAGGTGAAGAATGACCACTGAAGAGCTAGTTATAACCTGAACAACTCCTGACCTTGAAAGGGTTCAAGACATTGGAGCAGTTGTTGAACACCTGGAACATTCTGTAGACGCCTACAAGGCCACTAGCCCTTAAGTAAAGACTACTCGTAAAATTATTAAGGACTCCCCCCACAACCAAAGAGGTTTTAGGTGCCAGTCAAAGAGGTGCAGCATTTCCTTGTACCTATCAATATTTTCTATATCACATTAAAACAGAATTTTAAACATGATTAATTTAGACAAAATAACAAATTGATTACATGTTAACATAAATGACATATTTTTATGAAAAATAGTCACACTTCCCAAACTACAAAAAAAATTAGAGTGGTGGCAGGATTTTACATTTTTGCAAATCTTTTTAATGAGACTGATAGAAGACAGCTGTATTTTCATATGTGGTTTTGCATTCAATCTGTTATGATATGTTGTTTTGGTTGCTGTATATGAGGAAAATCTGGCCTCACACTGATACGTGTTGGCCACAGAAATATTTCACAAGCCTTTTCAGATCATTGTAAATATTCTTCTTTGATACTGTTATGGGTTCACTAGTGTTTCCCCCCAGAAAGGAAGTCCTAACTCCCAGGACTTCAGAATGTTGACCTTACTTGGAAATAGGTTCTCTACAGATTTCATCAAGTTCAGATGAGGGCATTAGAGTGGCTCCTAATACATTATGACTGGTGTGTTAAGAGGAAATTTCAGACACAGACATACAGAGAAGGAAAACACTGTGAAGAGAAAAAGACATGGGGAGAATGTTATGAGACGGTATTTGAGGCAGAGATGGGAATTGGGCCGCCACAAGCCGAGAACCATCTGGGGCCACCAGAGTCTAGGAGAGGCAGGGGAGAATTCTACCCCTAGAGCAGCGGTCGCCAGCCTTTTTGGCACCAGGGACCGGTTTCGTGGAAGGCAATTTTTCCACATACTAGGTTTTCAGGGAATGGTATCGAAATGATTCAAGCACATTACATTTATTGTGCACTTTAATTCCCTTGTTATTACATCAGCTCCACCTCAGATCATCAGGCATGAGATCCTGAAGTTTGAATACTACTGATGGAGCCTTCAGAGAGAGCATGTACCTGCTTAATTTCAGACTTCTGGCTTCCACAATGTGACATAATACATTTGTGTTCTTCTAAGCCATCTAGTTTGTGGGTTATGTCAGCTTTATGAAAGTAATGTAGATACCAACACTTAGGAAATAATTTCTCAAAGGTTAGCTGTTGTGTGAAATCTGAAACCATATCAACAAGCATTTCATACTGTCCTCATTAAAATCTATTGGCCTGTTTTGTACTTTGAGTGGATCTTCTAACCATGCAAAACTGTAACTTCATACGTTGCTCATTTGAAAAATATTGGTTCATTAAGTTGTGCTGATATTCCAAATGTTGACACCTTCCACTGTACAATATTTTGAAAACTGAACCTGTTAAATTAATTTCTGATGACATTTGTAGTGATGTTAACTATCGGGAAACTATCAAGCTCATGATGATGGATTCAAGTTTTCAAAAATTCTAATTTTCCCTTGAAAGCTCAAATTCTATCATTGGGGGAAAAAAGCTGTCATTTTCCTTAAAGTGACACATACATACTCTTTGTTTTTTGAAAAACATGTGTGCCAAGCACACAAATCTGAATAACCAGATGTCGATCAGTCATTCTTTCCAGTAAAAACGATATTCTATGAAAAGAGTGGCTAGGTATGCTTGCAACTGCACAAGATTTTTTCCTCCTCACATCTTGACATTCAGCAGAAGGGCTTATGCAAACATCCCATGTAGTAAGTACTATGTACCGTGTTAGGATGATGTGGTAGCAATGTTAAAAAGCCATGCACATCAGGGTTAAAATTTAGTAAAGTTAATAATTTTTACTACATCATTAAATACATTCTTAAGTGAAACGGGTATATTTTAACACAGTATTGACTGGGGGTTATCTGTAGAAATTAATGCCTGTGGCCGGTGATTTGCTATGTAAGCAAATATTGAACTGTCTCCAATTAATAACGTTCAGGTAGCAAAAGACGTATTAATATTTCTCTAGTCAATCAGTTGTTAAAACTCAAAGCGTGTAGTGCTGAAAGGTATGACCACTAGTACGGGTTGATGCTACCACCTTGATGTATACTAAGGAGTCAGTAGTTTTACCCACCATTAGTTTTTTTGTTTGTTTTACCATCAGTGCAAATGTCAGCACACCAAAAAGGTGCATTGTACTTTGGTTTTATTTTGGAAACAGTTTTGACCTTGCAGACCTATAAACTATACTTTTAGATTAGAGAGATTTTTGCTTTGTTTTTCGCTTTTTGACCTTGCAGACTTGCACCAAGTGTTAGGCAGGATGTGAAGCATCTGGAACTGTCATCCTTTGTTGGTGAGAATGTAAAATAGAACAACCAGCTTAGGAAAACAGACTGTTTCCTGTGAAATTAAACATCTACTTAATATATGACTCAGCAATCCCTCTTCCAGATATTAAACCAAGAGAAAGGATGTGTCCGTAAAAAGACTTTCACATTAATTTTGTAGTTACCTTTTTCACTGTGGCCCCCAACTGTGATAACATAGATCTTCATCAAAACATGAGTAGTTCAGCAATGTACGGGGTATAGCCAAACAGCAGAATACTATTCAATGATAAAAAAGGACGACTACTGATAGGTCCAATAACATGGATAAATCTCAGAAACATTGTGTTAAGCAAAGTAGACAAACCCAAAAGAGTACATAGTGTATGATTCCATTTATATGATGGTCTAGAACAGACAAAAGTAAGCTACAGTTTTAGAGTTCAGATTACTGGTTGCCTGAGACTGGTGAGATTAACTGAAAAAATATGCAAGGAAACTTTTGGAGTTGATGGAAATATTTTATATCCTGCATGAGATAGTGGTTGCACAACTATATTGATTTGTTGAAACTCATTTAACTGTCCACTTAAAGGCATTTTATTGTAAATATTCTTGAAGAGATTTTTTTGTTGTTGTTTTTTAAAGAATTAGGCTCAGTTGACTTTTTTTTTTAACTTGAATCCTAGCTCACCTTTAAGGGATAAATAATTTGAAAACCATTAAGACAGTCTATAAAAAAATTACACATCAGAGAAAACTATGAAAATAATGCCAATTTGTCTTATGAGATTACTGTAATTTTAATTCTTCATAATAGACAAGCATTACATATGAAAATGGAGGTAAAAGTCTAAAAATTAAGTAGTAATTTAATTAGATGAAATTATGTCAAGTAGTTTAAAAGAACCTAATACTAAATAGCTAGTAGGGTTTATTCTGGTAATGAAAAGTTGATTCACCATTAAGAAGTTTATTAATTACCTTAAATATTAAAAGATTAACACTATATTATCCATATCATTTGTAAATATATGCTCAAAATCTCAATGAAATTCAGCAGCCATTCATAAATTTTTACAAGTATAAGTAAAATAGGAATAGAGAAATCTTCACAAGTAGTATAGGACTGAATGAAAACAACAGCCAGCATTGTAATAAACAATGAAATGCTAACGCACAAATTCCATGATGATTCTACATTGTCTTAGAAATCCTAGCTAATGCAGCAAGATAAAATAAGCAGTATAATAAAAAGTATTAGAAAACAAAGGAAATATTTGCTATATTCATAAAACTTAATAAATATTAAGTTATGCTGAAACTAGTTAGAGACTTTCCTAGTGGTCCAGTGGTTAAGATTCTGCACTTCCAATGCAGGAGGTACAGGTTCGATCTCTTGTCAGGGAACCAAGACCCCACCTGAGCCCCCACACACAAAAAAGAAATTAATAAGAGAATATGCTAATATGCCTATAAGCAATGTAACAGTTGGTATCTTCTCTCTACGCTACCAAATAAAGCAGTCAAAGTGGAAAAGCAAAAAAAGTAAAAAATGACAGTACAGGATATATACTAAAGCTATAAAAATGTATTGACTTTTATTAATATTAAGTATATATTAGATATAGTATATTTCTATTAATGAAGTATATATATATACATATTTTGAGATATGAGGACCTTAATTGCATAAACATTTCTTTGATTACATGATAAGCAATATACTCAAAATATTTAAAGACTTTCTTAGGCAGTTTTTAATGGGGTCATGCTACCATTGCTTCTGATATTATTGCAGTCTTTCTCTTTATACTTCTGTTCCCTAATACCCTTGAGGTTCAAGGCATGAACCTTGTCTTTGTAAGCTTTGAGCTCCAGCATCTAGCACATCTTTGATGTATGATAAACAAAGAATCAATGATTGTGAGTGAGCGAGTGAATGTGTGAGTGAATGACTTCTAAACAGAGGTGCCAACTGTTCTGTTCCCGTTGAGGGCACTTGTAATAGCCCAGGTGCTCCAGAAGCTGGTGTGCAAATGTGTAATTGATCTTTGGTGTGGCCCAACAGGGCACATCTTGCAGTCTCCTAGTGGGGCTTCCTGATCCAGTTGTGATGGTTAATTTTGTGTGTCCACTTGACTGGCCTCAGGGATGCCCTGATAGCTGAGAAACCCTTATTTCCGAGTGTGTCCTTGAGAGTGTTTTCAGAAGCGAAGAGATTAGCATTTGAATGCGTAGACTGAGTAAAGAAGATCCACCATCTCCCATGTGGGTGAGCATCCACAGTCCATTGAGGGACCCCATAGAACAAAAAAGCAGAGGAATGTCCGTCTTCTCCTGCCCTCCAGCACCAGAAGCCTTGGACTTGGACAGTTACACCAGCAGGCCTCCAGTTCTCAGGCCTTCTTACTTGGACTGAATCATATCACTGACTTTCCTGGCTCTCCAGCTTGTGAATGGCATCTCATAGCATATCTGAACGCCTGTAATCACGTGAATCAATTCCCATGATAAAATTTCTCTTACAGATCTAAATCCCTGGAGGAGGGTATGGCAACTCACCCCAGTATTCTTGCCTGAGAATCCCATGGAAAGACCTGATGGGCTACAGTCCACAGGGTCACAAAGTCAGACATGACTGCGTGACTTAGCATGCACACACATAATCTAAATGCATCCTATTGGCCCTGTTTCTCTAGTAGTAGTTTAGTCATTAAGTCGTGTCCAACTTTTGTGATCCCATAGGGTGTATGTAGCCTACCAGGCTCCTCTGTCCATGGGATTCTCCAGGTAAGAATACTGAAGTGGGTTGCCATTCCCTTTTCCAGGAGATCTTCCTAACCCAGGAATCGAACTCAGGTCTCCTGCTTTGCAGACAGATTCTTTACCGACTGAGCTATGAAGGAAGGTACCTGTTTCTCTGCAGAACCCTAATACAGCTGTGTCATAAAATGAATGCCATTCTGAATTGGAACTCTGTGTAAAACCAAAATCTAGACTTTAGCCCCTGGGCCTCTAGAGTTCTAGTAGATTAATTTTTTTTTTGCATGTTCAGGATTCTGCCTTGAAAAAATTTTGTATTTGTTCTCCTACATATATATATGTGCTAACAAGATATTTGCATTTCTGGTAATATCCCAAAATTTCAACTCGTATAAACAAAACAAGAGAGAAGAATCATGTAACATAATTTGCATTGCTGGACACTTAGAGTTGGAATCTATTTATGCAGAAAAACGGAAAGTATTTTCATTCTGAAAGTTTATATTTTCACTGATTTTCTGAAATTCAGTGGCTAGTGAAACTGAACCAATATCTTAGTAACCAGTGTCTTGCATATAAGAATGTGTGCTAAGTCACTTCAGTCATGTCCAACTCTTTGCGACTCTATGGACTGTAGCCTCTGAGGCTCCTCTCTCCACGGGCTTCTCCAGGCAAGAATACTCGAGTAGGTTGCCATTTGTGCATACAGGATATACAGAACAAATGTTAAATTGGGTTGAACTTCTGTTGATGATCTGCTGTTGAGGTTTTTTTTCCCCCCCTTAATCCTGAGTTTTTAATTAATGCCTAAACTTTCTGATCAGATCTGGAAAATAAGTGTTGTCATGAAAACTAAAAGATACTTTATGACTTCAGTTGATTTGAAACTAATCTTTAAAAGTCTCATGACTATCATCAGTAATAATAAATCTGCACTTACTATCAGCTCACTATCAGCTCTTTTTGATTTAAAGGGAAAATAATCTTAAGGTGCACCACCCTTCTCCCCATTCAGTAGACACTTCCATAATTTTAAGAAGCACCCAGCACTGGAGATTCAAAATAATTTAAGATACATGCCTACAGTTTACCATCCCCATGACTGCAGTGTGGTGTGATATGTGTGACAGGTGGATGTGTGGATATTCTGAGAAAACAAAAAGGAGACAGAGATGGGCCTGGGAGAGGCATGATCTGGCAGGTTTCACAGAGAGCATGACATTGAGCATATTTCTGAAAGATGTCATCCAGATTAAGAACCTTCCAGGCAGAAACACTCGAAAAACACAAAGGCCTGGAAGCATGTTCTGAGAAATTGCTGCCTCTGCAGAATGGCTGGAGGGAGGGTTCTCACCAGGTGATGGATAGCCGTGAAGCTCGGCAAATGGGAAGATCCCAGGATATGAAGTGCCGTGGGCTGGAGCAAGGAAAGCTCTGGGGAACCTTTGGGACAGTTTGTAGCAGTTGTTGTTCATTTGCTAAGTCGTGTTCTACTCTTTGCCACCCCATGGACCCCAGGCTTCTGTGCACTTCACTATCTCCCTGAGCTTGCTCAAACTCACGTCCACTGAGTCAGTGATGCCATCCACCATCTCATCCTCTGTCGTCCCCTTCTCCTTCCGCCCTCAATCTTTCCCAGCATCAGAGTCTTTTCCAATGAGTCAGCTCTTCCCACCAGGTGGCCAAAGTATTGGAACTCAGCTTCAGCATCAGTCCTTCCAATGAGTATTCAGGGTTGATCTCCTTTAGGATGGACTAGTTGGATCTCCTTGCAGTCCAAGGGACTCTCAAGAGTCTTCTCCAACACCACAGTTCAAAAGCATCATTTCTTCAGTGCTCAGGGTTCTTTATGGTCCAACTCTCACATCTGTCTATGCCTACTGGAAAAACCATAGCTTTGACTGCATGGACCTTTGTCAGCAAAGCTTTTTAATATGCTGTCTAGGTTTGTCATAAATTTTCTTTTGTAGTAGGGGAGGGGCCTAAACTGTTCAAAAGAATAATTTAATAATATTCAAGGTATAGTTATAATGGAATTTCTTTCTGTATGTGACTTGTAAAGTGGTACTGCAGAAAATTTTCAGAGTCCAAAAAACAAAAAGTAAACATGTTATGGAAATGTCATTATAGTAAATTCATAACCTTCTGGGAGGACTGCTCTGAACCTCCTCAAGACTTCCCAGGAGCAGTGATTTAGAGACAACACCTTGGCCATCTTTTCCATAGCATCTTGCGAAGAAGGTAAGGGAACTGAGGGGAGGAAGAAGGAAGTAGAGAATTAGGGCTGCAGCTTGGCTGAGACTGGGCCATTCGAGGTGATAAGCTGGCATTCTAAAGCCAGTTCTAAGTAGGAGTACATGGGCTTCCCTGATAGCTCAGAGTAAAGAGTAAAGAATCTTCCTGCAATGCAGGAGATCCCTGGTTCGATTCTTCCTGGGTCAGGATGATCCGCTAGAGAAGGGATAGGCTACCCATCCCAGTGTTCTTGGGCTCTCCTTGTGACTCAGCTGGTAAAGAATCTGCCTGCAATGCAGGAGACCTGGGTTCGATCCCTGGGTTGGGAAGATCCTCTGGAGAAGGAAAATACCCACTCCGGTATTCTGACCTGGAGAATTCCATGGACTGTACAGTCCATGGGGTCCCAAAGAATCGGACACGACTGAGCGACTTTCACTTTCACTTCAAGTAGGAGTACAAAGATTCCAACTAAGATCAGGCCAAGAACATCAAAAGGGGACCCAGTTGGAGCTACTCTAGGAGTTCCGATCAGATGGGGGCAGTGGTCCAGCAATTGAAGATAAAAGAACCCATACATGCTGCAGGCTTCCCTTCACTGGCCCCAGGAGAAGCATGGAGCCACCATAAACAGAATCTGCCAGGAAAGAAATGGTCTGGAGGCCAGAACCAGTGACCAGATTTATTTCAAAACCCACTGGCCATAGATTTTTTTTCTTTAATGTTTTTTTCATTGTGGTGAAATATGGTCACATAATACAAGACATACTATTTTAACTCTGTTCTACTATATAGTTCAGTGGGGCCATAGACTGCTTAATGATATCAATGTTCATAATTAGGACCTCTAAATATTTTGAGTTATCAAAGATATTTTTGAAATATTGTGCAATGGTATGGAACAGGAGTGAGAAGGCCTGACTATTACTCTAAAGCAATACTGTGTGGAATTTTTGCCACTTGGTATCTGGGCCCCTTCCCTGCAGCACCTGAATTTCCTTGTGGAGAATAACTTCCTCGCTGGTGTGGTCCTGATGGGAGCCCAGTCCCCACCTCCTACCGGTACCCAAGGACAGATTACTTTTCTGTCCTCCCCAGCCCGGCAGGGAGTGGGCACCTAACTTGGCCAATTCATCTCCCCTGGGTTTTGAAATCTGGAGCCAGAAATATTCTTGACCTTGAGTGAAGACATTCAGTCTTTGTCCGTTACATGAAATAATGTGTTTTTTTTTTTTTTAATAGATGCACTTGCACAAGTTCCTTTTATGCTTAGTTTATTCAGTAATTTTATTGTGAAAAGGAGTTAGATTCTGTTAAGTGACTCTTCTTCATCTATCAAGATGATCGTGTGATTTTGATCCTTTACTATGTTCATATTGCGGAAGGAAATTGCAACCCACTCCACTATTCTTCCCTGGGAAATCCCATGGACAGAGGAGCCTGGTGGGCTACTGTCCATGGGTTGCAAGAGTCTGACACGGCTTAGCGACGAAACCACCATCACCACCATTCTATTAGTATGGTGCATTACGTTGATCTACTTTTCAGTTGTTAGACCAGTCTTGGAGTCAATCTCAGCCTACTAATAGTGATGCTATGGACTGGACATGCCTGGGGTGCTCACCTGGGCTGTGAGACTGGCAGCCCCCAAGGACAGCTCCCAGACCACAGCCAAAGTGTGGCTGGACCAGCCCTTGTGGTTTTTATTCTGATTTCAGGAAGCACCTGAGAACAACCACCAGAGAGAGAACTTGGGAAAAACAAGGCTTCTTTCTCACAGGTCCCAGAGGCACTGTGAGGTCTCGAGAGAACCAGTGTGGACCTGGGTTTTGCCTTTATTGAGGTTGGCAGTGGTGGGGCCTACTGTTTTGAGGCTTCATTTTTTTTTTTTTTTTTTAAATATTATTTTATTAGTTGGAGGCCAATCACTTTACAACATTTCAGTGGGTTTTGTCATCCATTGACATGAATCAGCCATATAGTTACACGTATTCCCCATCCCGATCCCCCCTCCCACCTCCCTCCCCACCCGACTCGTCAGGGTCCTCCCAGTGCACCAGGCCCGAGCACCTGACTCATGTATCCCACCTGGGCTGGTGGTCCGTTTCACCATAGATAGAATACATGCTGTTCTTTCAAAACATCCCACCCTCACGTTCTCCCCCAGAGTTCAAAAGTCTATTCTGTACTTCTGTGTCTCTTTTTCTGTTTTGCATATAGGGTTATCGCCACCATCTATCTAAATTCCGTATATATGTGTTAGTATACTGTAATGTTCTTTATCTTTCTGGCTTACTTCGCTCTGTATAATGGGCTCCAGTTTCATCCATCTCATTAGAACTGATTCAAATGAATTCTTTTTAACGGCTGAGTAATATTCCATGGTGTATATGTACCACAGCTTCCTTATCCATTCATCTGTTGATGGGCATCTGGGTTGCTTCCATGTCCTGGCTATTATAAACAGTGCTGCGATGAACATTGGGGTGCACGTGTCTCTTTCAGATCTGGATTCCTCAGTGTGTATGCCTAGAAGTGGTATTGCTGGGTCATATGGCAGTTCTATTTCCAGTTTTTTAAGAAATCTCCACACTGTTTTCCATAGTGGCTGTACTAGTTTGCATTCCCACCAACAGTGTAAGAGGGTTCCCTTTTCTCCACACCCTCTCCAGCATTTATTGCTTGTAGACTTTTGGATAGCAGCCATCCTGACTGGAGTGTAATGGTACCTCATTGTGGTTTTGATTTGCATTTCTCTGATGATGAGTGATGTTGAGCATCTTTTCATGTGTTTGTTAGCCATCTGTATGTCTTCTTTGGAGAAATGTCTGTTTAGTTCTTTGGCCCATTTTTTGATTGGGTCGTTTATTTTTCTGGAATTGAGCTTCAGGAGTTGCTTGTATATTTTTGAGATTAATCCTTTGTCTGTTTCCTCATTTGTTATTATTTTCTCCCAATCTGAGGGCTGTCTTTTCACCTTACTTATAGTTTCCTTTGTTGTGCAAAAGCTTTTAATTTTCATTAGGTCCCATTTGTTTATTTTTGCTTTTATTTCCAATATTCTGGGAGGTGGGTCATAGAAGATCTTGCTGTGATTTATGTCGGAGAGTGTTTTGCCTATGTTCTCCTCTAGGAGTTTTATAGTTTCTGGTCTTACATTTAGATCTTTAATCCATTTTGAGTTTATTTTTGTGTATGGTGTTAGAAAGTGTTCTAGTTTCATTCTTTTACAAGTGGTTGACCAGTTTTCCCAGCACCACTTGTTAAAGAGATTGTCTTTTTTCCATTGTATATCCTTGTTGAGGCTTCATTTTTATTGGTGAATTTTAAATATAAGAGCAGGAATTAAAGCACAGGAATGGAAAAGTAGACAAGTGGTCAGTCATTTAAGTCACTGAGCACTTTCTGAAAAGCGGAGCTGCACGGGTGGGGTGGCCTGGTCTTTGTGTGGTTACGTATTTGGCAATGTGTTTTGTGGAGATAGCATCCTTCCAAGTGGATGCCTGGCAATCAAAAAGCTTAATGTTAGGCTCTCAGAGTACAATAAAAAAAAAAAATTCTCAGGAGTTTACATTACAAGCAACCGTGCATTCCTGGGACAAATTCATCCCACTTAGTCATAAATATAAATTTGTATTAAAGAAATAAAGTGTGGTTAATGGACTGTACCCCCTCCATTGACTAATGAGAGCATGAGTGTATAGCCAGCACAGTATATACATATAAACAATAATCATACTATGACTGTTGTGAATCCTGGGTGCTGATAGAAGTTCAAAAATGTGCAATTAATAATAATTAATAACAAATGATATAGTAAATTGTGATGAAGCTTAATACTTTAAAAATTGATACTAAAATGATTTATTTGGTGTTGTGTGTGCGCACACTCAGTCATGTCCAACTCTGCAACCCCATGGTCTATAGCCCACCAGGCTGCTCTGTCTATGGGATTTCCCAGGCAAGGATACTGAAGTGGGTTGCCATTTCCTTCTCCAGGGCATCTTCTGGACCCAGGAATTGAACCCGAGGTCTCTTGCGTTTCCTGCATTGGCAAGTGGGTTTTTTATCAGCTGATTTGGTGTTAGGTGCATTTTATTTTCTAACTTTGGAATTTGCTAATTTATGTATGTTTAAGCACAGTGAATCTCCATCAGTGAGTTGATTCACCAGCACCTTACCCTCTGTCATGCTGGGTAGCAGAGAACTATGTGGGTATCCATGTATGTATTAAGAGCTAAAAGGAAGAGATATTGAATGATGACTTGCCAGGCGATATCAGCCTGAAAAGATTATAGGAAAGAGGTGAAATTTAAGCAGCAACTTGAAAGGAGAAAGAAGCCTGCTACAGAGGACCATTTATGCAGCAAGCCCAATCTGTGTTAATTTTCATAGCTGTTGATTTGGCAGTGTGGCAAACTAAATTACTTTGGAAGAACCCATCTGTTTGAGTATAAATACCAGAGAATCACCTTTTCCGAGCCTCCCTTGCTGGTGTCCATCTGGGCCATCTGATTAACAGATTGCTAATGTACACTGGTGTGACATGAGATGTTTTAGAAGCTGCTATCCTTGTCCCATTCTAAGTGACAAGCCGCGTCTACACCAGTGATTTGAACCATGTTTCGAGGGGAATCTTCCATTCCGTGGAGTCATTTGATTGCACTTCTTGCCCAAATTTGTGTCACTTAACGCTTTCCATTTAACATGTATTTTCCATTTCTAACGAGCCTCTAAAATGTTGTTGTCACTGGTCAAAATGAGTCATCCTGACTGCTTTTGCTGTTTCTCCAAAGAGTGTACCCCAGGGACTCAGGGTAGAAGAGCTTAAAGGGAAAGAACAAGAAAAAAAATAGCCCAGCTATTATTGGCGTGTCACTTACCGTTATTATTCTTCATCTTCCAAAGGGTAGTGGCAAAGGTCAGCATAGAATCAGCGCCAGCAGGGACCACCAGCGGTAAGATAAAGACTGTAGAGCTGCAGCCTCTGGTGTGGGGTCAGTCTGTTCACACATTAAGTTTCTAACAAGAAAGATAGCAGCTAGTAACTTTCTTCTGTACTGTACTAACCTTTGCCCAGCTTATTCAATCAGGTGCTCGCCAGGCTCTGTTATCCCACGTCTGGTACCTGCTTTCTCTGGCATCTCTGCCCCGCCTCCGTACGCCCATGGGCCCCCCCACCCCATCCCTACCACACACCCGTCTCAGCGGGTTTGCACTGTGATCAAAGTGTTGGACGGCTGTTCATTTTTCTGCAGCAGGTTACTCTGGTAAGCCTGCAAGTACTCTTAAATTCCTTTCCACCTAATGAAAGATAGATCTTGATTTACTCGGCAATTTTCTTTCTCTGCTGTTTTTCACTCAGTCCTACAAGATCGTGGCTCAGGGAAAGATATAGTTACAGACTTTGAAATTAATAAAACTATAAAATATAGTTTTATTAGCTATCCAATTTTGAAAGTGTGACTTCATACTTCATTTACCAGATGTTTTTTCTTCCTCCCGTCCCATCCTTTCTTTTCTTTTTCCCTTTCTTTCTTTTTGTTGTCGGGGGAGTAGAATGAAGAATCTCATTCCTTGCCTCAGATCTACCGGAAAGAAATGTACATAATAAGAAGGCCCCAGATAATATGTCTATTCCTTAAAGCAGCGGTCCCCAACCTTTTTGGCACCAGAGACAGATTTTGTGGAAGACAATTTTTCCACGGACCAGGGAAGGGTGGGGGATTGTCTCAGGATGATTCAAGTGCATTACATTTATTGAGCACTTTATTTCTATTATTATGACATCAGCTCACCTCAGCTCATCAGGCATTAGATCCCGGAGGTTGGAGACCCCTGCCTTAAAGCACACCCTGGGCCACTGCCCCTAGCCATGGGTACCTCCTGGCATGTTATACTTACCTTGTCTGTTGAGTGCCTCTAGCAAGAAGGTGGGATGGGGGATGCAGGGTCCAGACATGGAGGCTTAACCTGATATCAAGAGTGTCTTTAGATGTTTGTAACAGTATGGTTTTCAATTTATAGAATGCCGAAGTTTAAAAAGATCTGTAAGAGGTCTGATTTACACTGATTGTATAAATGAACACATAGGCTAAGAAGTTTAATAAATTTCATAGAACAAATTTCTTGCATCAGGGCAAGAAAAGAATGTCTAGATCACTGTTCTCTGTCTTCATTTCACTGTATCCGTCTCTAAGCAGTAATTTTTGTAGTTGTTCTGTAAACAAATACTAATCTTCAGATATAACCAGGGCAAACCTAAACCAGAACCAAATCAAAACAACAAAAGCTCGCTGTGGTTTTCAATAACCTGACTTCTCTGGGGGCTGAGGGAACCCACCCCATAAAGAGGCAGCCAGTGAGGAAAGGGTGAGCAGGCTGGCTAAAAAGAACAGGTTTGTTTCTGTTGGGGTTCTGTTAGCAGACAAAACAGGAGAGAACTTTACTAAAAAACTTAGGGGGTTCCCTGGTAGTCTAGTGGTTAGGATTCGATGCTTTCACTGCCAGTGGCCTGGATTCAGTCGCTGGTTGGAAAAGTAAGATCCTGCAAACCCCAAGTCACAGAAAAAAACAAAACAACAAAACAATGAGAAAACCCCTCTAGCCATATTCACCAAGAATAAAAGAGAGGACACAAATTATCAACATCGAGAGTGAAGGAAGGAGGGGGTCACTGTAGACTAACCCTTTCCCAGAGGTGAAAAAGATGTCTTAGGTGAAATAGACAAATTCCTTCAAAGACACAAAGTGTAAGATTCAACAGAAGTTTTAAAAACTAAGGGATGACCGAAAATAAATCAGGCATGTGCAAACTGAATAATATCAGATGAAATGAGGTGCAAAAGCAGTAACTCTGATAACAGTTGTGGGAGAGCCATATGGCTTTGCAAGTGATAAAGAATCATCGGATGCCTCCTTGTCTCCTGTCAACCTGGGAGGGTCTGCGTGGTTTCCTTAGCAACCCAGTCAAACGGGGAGAGCTTGTTCTAGCCTAAGTACTGTGAACAACGGCTGTCACAGGCCATCATTTGGAAGCTGTCACTCATTAAGTGTCAAACTTAGCCAAGATAACTCCTTGTGGCTGAGAAGGACATTCTGATTTTTTTTTTTTAACTTAAACATGAATGCGTCATTCTCTGGAGTTTGTATTCGTGATCTCAGATCTCTTCATGAACACTGAAGAGCAGATTGTTGTTTAGTCTCCAAATTGTGTCCCGACTCTTCAGCCCCGTGGACTGCAGCACAGCAGGCTTCCCTGTCCTTCAGCATTTCCTGGAGCTTGCTCAAACTCGTGTCCATTGAATCGGTGATGACATCCAACCATCTCATCCGCTGTCACCCTCTTCTCTTCCTGCCTTCAATCTTTCCCAGCATCAGGGTCTTTTCCAGTGAGTCAGCTCTTTGCATCAGGTGGCCAAAGTACTGGAGCTTCAGCTTCATCGTTAGTCCTTCCAATGAGTATTCAGTGTTGGATAACTTCAAATGATGTGTTAAATCCACAAAAATTACGGCTGTGAAAGACTTCCAGGTCTGTTTTGCCAGTCACAGTAAGCCAACAGAGGGTCCACTGTGATATGGCTTTTTTCCATGTCTGAGTTTCTGCTGCCACTGCAGTCTCTGTCTGGACACAGGCCTAGAAAAATGCAACTTCTCACACTTGCCAAAATGTCTCTTAAGTACTATATATGTTGCAGATTGCACCATGAATTTGCAAATATGAAGGCTCTATGAATCCAGTGAGTACCCCATGCAGGAATTTCAGGTAGACGTGTACATGTTAGGGAAAACAGTGGGATAATGAACCCATAGGAGGAGCATCTTTCTTTGCCAGTCTCTGAGATGACCTCAGAGTGAGGAATCCTAGGGTTCACACCATCTCCCCAGCCTGGAAATTCAACTTTGGCAGCCCGTCTTCAAAACACAAAAGATCTGGGATAATTGCTGCATGCGTGCTAAGTCACTTCAGTCGTGTCTGACTCTCTGCGACCCCATGAACTGTAGCCCTCCAGACTCCTCTGTCCATGGACTTCTCCAGGCAAGAATACTGGAGTGGGTTTCCATGCCCTCCTCCAGGGTATCTTCCTGACCAAGGGATCAAATCCACATCTCTTATGTCCTCTGCATTGGCAGACGGGTTCTTGACCACTAGTATCACCTGGGAAGCCCCAGTTGCTGCAGAGCAGAGATGCCCAACTTAAAAAAAATAATCTCTATTGTCAAAAGTACATAAGGTTTAATTGAGGAGAATGATCAAATTATTTCACCACTCGGATCCTCAGTTTCAGGGAACTAAATGAAATAAACCCCTGTAAATGATAATCATTTCAAACTTTTCATTTCTGTGGCCAGGAGATGATAGGCTAGTTGTATTTGCCGGTATTTGACACTGTGAAACTGAGAAAGATTTCTCCACAAATGTGTCTTTCTAGTGACATGATACTTTCGATTTTACTGGTTATAAATAATTGCTGTTGACAGTTTATACTGACAAGTGTTTGAGCTGTTGTCAGTAAAATGTTCATTTTACTGACTTTTTTTTTTTCCTTAGGTGTATATCATGACTGAAATTTAAGTAGCTCAGAGTGTAAATATTATTGGATTGGCAGAAAAGTTTGTTCTGGTTTCTCTGTAACATCATACATAAAAAAGCCGCAGGAGATTGGGAGAAAATAATAGCAAATGAAGCAACAGATAAAGGATTAATCTCAAAAATATACAAGCAACTCCTGAAGCTCAACTCCAGAAAAATAAATGACCCAATCAAAAAATGGGCCAAAGAACTAAACAGACATTTCTCCAAAGGAGACATACAGATGGCTAACAAACACATGAAAAGATGCTCAACATCACTCATTATCAGAGAAATGCAAATCAAAACCACAATGAGGTACCATTACACTCCAGTCAGGATGGCTGCTATCCAAAAGTCTACAAGCAATAAATGCTGGAGAGGGTGTGGAGAAAAGGGAACCCTCTTACACTGTTGGTGGGAATGCAAACTAGTACAGCCACTATGGAAAACAGTGTGGAGATTTCTTAAAAAACTGGAAATAGAACTGCCATATGACCCAGCAATCCCACTTCTGGGCATACACACTGAGGAAACCAGATCTGAAAGAGACACGTGTACCCCAATGTTCATCGCAGCACTGTTTATAATAGCCAGGACATGGAAGTAACCTAGATGCCCATCAGCAGATGAATGGATAAGGAAGCTGTGGCACATATACACCATGGAATATTACTCAGCTGTTAAAAAGAATTCATTTGAATGAGTTCTAATGAGATGGATGAAACTGGAGCCCATTATACAGAGTGAAGTAAGCCAGAAAGATAAAGACCAATACAGTATACTAACACATATATATGGAATTTAGAAAGATGGTAGCGATAACCCTATATGCAAAACAGAAAAAGAGACACAGAAGTACAGAACAGACTTTTGGATTCTGTGGGAGAAGGAGAGGGTGGGATGTTTCAAGAGAACAGCATCAAAAACATGTATATTATCTATGGTGAAACAGATCACCAGCCCAGGTGGGATGCATGAGACAAGTGCTCGGGCCTGGTGCACTGGGAGGACCCTGAGGAGTCGGGTGGAGAGGGAGGTGGGAGGGGGGATCAGGATGGGGAACACATGTAAATCCATGGCTGATTCATGTCAATGTATGGCAAAAACCACTACAATATTGTAAAGTAATTAGCCTCCAACTAATAAAAATAAATGAAAAAACAAAAACAAACAAAAAAAAGCTGCAGGAATTTTTTGGCCAACCCGATAATTCAACGGTAACTCTTAGCTTCCTACTGAGTGACCACAGAGCAAGCAGCTTTCCGTCTGAGTCACAGGATTATGAGAGAACTAAGGGACATGGTACAGACAGCTTCGGTTGGTATTTTAGTAAGTTATTAAGAAATCCTAAGAACAGCTGCAAGTTTCTTTAGAGATGGTTGTCTAAGTCTCTCCAGTAGGTGCCCATTGTAAGTGGGTAAGTGAAAGGTCTGTATATGCAACTAGGAAAACGCTGTCCACGCAGCCTCTTCCTCAATCCAGCTCCATACATCTGCAGCCAGACTTACACCCTTATGGCAAGAAAGGAGGACATTGACTCCTCTAGGGAGCACTGACGTTGAGATGCTGCCCAGTGAAGTGGTGAGGTCCCTTCCCAGTCATGCTCCAGTCAAGCCCACCAGACACTCGCCTCATAAAACACACAAGTTACAATCAGCTCAGAAATACACCTCACCCATAAATGATCAGGCAGAGCTTGCTGGTTATTTCAGGAGCTGGTCTAAAAAGTAAGATAGAAGAGACCAAAATGGATAGATGGAAACCACAAATTCAGAAGAAGCAGAGACAATGCAGGAAGCAGATTTTTTTTTTTTTTAAAAAACCCATAAAACGATCACTGTGCTCAGAGAAACAAGCAGATGTGTATATGTGAAACAAGAACAGTGTGTCTTTTAAAGGAACAGAGAATGTGAAAAGCTTTGGAAGTTAAAAATCTGATAACCAATCTAAGTCAGGGAAAGTGTTGAAAGTAAAGTTGGAAAAAATCTCCCAGATAGTTTTTTAAGATAACAGGAGGTAAAAGATAAGTAAATTACAAGACCATTGCGGTGGGTGCAACAGCAAAAGTATCAGAATTCCAAAAGGAGAGGGTGAAGAAGAGAGTGCAAAAAAGTATAGAAAACAATGCAAAGAGGTGGCAAAAGACAGAAGAAAACTTCCCTGCACTAAAGATGCAGTTCTCCAGATCCCAGACCCACTATCTGTCCATGGCAATAAACAGACTCACGTGACACATCCCTCTAAATTTCAGAGCTGAAGATGAAGGGAAAAATCTAAATGTTTCCAAATTAACCAGGACAAAAGATAATAAAAAGGAATCCAAATGGTACCAGATTTCTGAACGGTAACCCTAATAGTTACCTGCCTCTTGAGAAACCTGTATGTAGGTCAGGAAGCAACAGTTAGAACAGGACATGGAACAACAGATTGGTTCCAAATAGGAAAAGGAGTACGTCAAGGCTGTATATTGTCACCCTGCTTATTTAACTTATATGCAGAGTACATCATGAGAAACGCTGGGCTGGAAGAAGCACAAACTGGAATCAAGATTGCCGGAGAAATATCAATAACCTCAGATGTGCAGATGACATCATCCTTATGGCAGAAAGTGAAGAACTAAAGAGCCTCTTGATGAAAGTGGAAGAGGAGAGTGAAAAAGTTGGCTTAAAGCTCAACATTCAGAAAACTAAGATCATGGCATCCGGTCCCATCACTTCATGGCAAATACATGGGAAAACAGTGGAAACAGTGGCTGACTTTATTTTTCTGGGCTCCAAAATCACTGCAGAATGAAATTAAAAGATGCTTACTCCTTGGAAGGAAAGTTATGACCAACCTAGACAGCATATTGAAAAGCAGATACATTACTCTGTCAACAAAGGTCCATCCAGTTAAGGTTATGGTTTCTCCAGGAGTCATGTATGGATGTGAGAGTTGGATTATAAAGAAAGCTGAGCACTGAAGAATTGATGCTTTTGAACTGTGGTGTTGGAGAAGACTCTTGAGAGTCTCTTGGACTGTAAGGAGATCCAACCAGTCCATCCTAAAGGAAATCAGTCCTGGGTACTCATTGGAAGGACTGATGCTGAAGCTGAAATTCCAATACTTTGGCCACCTGATGTGAAGAGCTGACTCATTTGAAAAGACCCTGATGCTGGGAAAGATTGAGGGCAGGAGGAGAAGGGGACAACAGAGGATGAGACGGTTGGATGGCATCACCAACTTGATGGACATGGGTTTGGGTGGACTCTGGGAGTTGGTGATGGACAGGGAGACCTGGCGTGCTGTGGTTCATGGGTTCGCAAAGAGTTGGACACAACTGAACGACTGAACTGAATTATAATAGTAAGAAAACATTGTATGCCTTTAAAATTCTGAATGAAAGTGATTTTTTCTTCAGCCCAGAAATAAAGAGCAAGCCAAACCAAAGACAAGTTCTGTGTTACTCAGAAGAGTTGTAACCTCTGCAGCCCACATTCCCACCTATAGAAACAGTGTAGACACAGCACTCGCCTTGCCCATCTCCCAGAGTCCTTGTTAAGGTAAAATACAACAGCTTCCACCCATAGAGTACTACTCTCTGTGTAAGTTCTAAACTCTGGGGTGATGTATTTTCATCTTTGGACTTTCTAAATTATCCAGGCCAGTAACTTACACTCAATAGATACCAATAAATAGTTTTTTTAAAAAATTAAGTATGGCATAGCCATGAAGCAGAATATTGTTATATTAGTAGGCTGAGTGGTGGTGTGGTGGTAATGGTTTTGTGCCGGGACAGTGTTTTCATGATGGGCTTCCCAGATGGTACTAGTGGTAAAGAACCCACCTGTCAATGCAGAAGATGCAGTTTCAATCCGTGAGTAGGGAACATCCCCTCGGTTAGGAAATGACAACCCACTCCAGTATTCTTGCCTGGAAAAATCCCATGGACAGGGGAGCCTGGTGGGTTACAGTTCTTGGGGCCACAAAGAGTCAGACACGACTGAGCGACTACAGTGTGTAGTGTTCATGATACAGTGTTCCTGTGTCTAAGGCGGATTACAGGTCAATGGGAAGTCACATCCTGCACACACACAGACATGCCCACACACCTGCTTTATTTCCCAGTTAAATTCACCAAAAAGAGAGAAATTAGCAGAAACGAGGTGGCTCCCAGCGGGAGAGCAAATGGAGACCCTGAGGGGTACGTCCTGGTCCTTGACTTCCCAGCAGTTCTGAAGGGGCTGGTGTTACCCTCTGTCCAGGTGGGACCCGTCAGACTTGAGCAGGCAGCTCTTATACTCAATTTATGTCCTCAAGCCAGAATAACCTACATTGATAATCTGCGTGCTCCCTTTGGAAGAAATACTTAGGAATATTGATCTTTTCTTGTTCTTGAACCCGACTTACCACACACAGGGCCCCTCCTCTTCCAGTTAAAATGTCAAGGCAGTGCCTGGAGAGCCCTAAGGAATCCCTCTGCCTGCTCTTCTCTGCTGTCTCCCCACTGTCCATCTCAGTTTCCTGGGTGGTGATCCGTCTGTGTTGGCTTGAGACCGCATCATGAATCCAGATAGTCTACAGTCTCAAAGGTTACAAACGTAGACAAAAAGAAGGAAATAGGACAAAATATTCATGGTGGCTGCCTATGAGTGATGGGATTGCAGTAAGTTTTTATTGTTGCTCCTCTTTTTTGTGCTGTTTCATTTTGCATTAATGCTTTTTCAGTACTTGTTAAAGATTCTGTAGTCAACATACATTCGGTGGAGCAGATACATACAAAGACCATATGTGCGATTTGGAGAACATATAATATCCAACTGTCTGTGACCTTTCTGTGGATAAGTCTGAAATTTCCAGCCACAACTTCTCCTTTAAATTCCAGTCACATATTTCCAACACCCTGCGAAATTCTCTCTAATGTTGAGGGCACTAGCTTCTACAGTGATTTAGCGGCACATTTTGTGGCTTCTACTAGGCCTCCCACGTGGCTCAGTGGTAAAGAATACCTGCCAGTGCAGGAGATGCAGAAGACGTGGGTTTGATCCCTGGGTTGGGAAGATTCCTGGAGGAGGAAATGGCAACCCACTCCAGTATTCTTGCCTGGGAAATCCCATGGACAGAGGAGCCTGGCGGGCTACAGTCCACGGGGCCACAAAGAGTTGGAAACGACTGAACACACAGACACACATGCTGTGTAGCTAGAGAAATTCTGCTGCTCCAAATGGGTTGATCTGTGGAGTGTTACTGAGGTAATTTGAGGAGAGTGAGCAACTGATTATGGAGACGTGAGAAGTGGTTCAACAAAGAGCTATGTCCTGTTTCAGTGAGAAAACTACACGCTCCATCAAGCATATGCTCATTTGTTGGAGTGAGTCAATAGACGCTGTGTGAAAAAAATTCCCATAGTACATCTCCTTTCAAAACAGACTTAATCATCTTCCATTCCTTACAAATCCACCATAAAATTATTAATGATATTCTTGAGATATGGACAAGTGGTGCTTTTTTAACCTTTTGTAAGCTGTGAATTAAAAGAATAATAAGAATAAGCTGTGAATTAAAAGCAGCTGTTAGAAAGCTTTACTAGTTTTTGTGATCTGTAACATGCAATATAAAAACAATGAAATTCTTATGCAATAAATGCAGCTTTCAGCCACATCCCTTACCCCATCCTCCGCTGTATCCAAGTCCTGCCCACAGAGAAATGCTCCAGCTGCCCTGATCATTCAGAGACTGGTCCTCAAACATTTTTAGTCCTAGAATAGAATTTGGTAAAAGCTACATGCTTCTTGCATGTGGTTAAGTTGATATCAATATTTTCCATTATGTTTAAGTAGCTTCCTCGGTGGCTCAGTGGTAAAACAATTTGCCTGCCAAGAGACAGAGGTGCAATCCCTGGGTCGGAAAGATCCTCTGGAGTAGGAAATGGCAAGCCACTCCAGTATTCTGGCCTGGGGAATCCCATGGATAGAGAGCCTGGTGGGCTACAATCCAGGGGGTTGGAAAGAGTTGGACACGACAGAGCGTGAACGTGTGTTAAATAGCTACACAAGATGTCATTTGTGATGTATTTGTAAATGTTGACATTAGTAGTAAAACTCCTACCAGTCTTTTAATCTATTCAATAGAATCCAAATGCTATAGAGATTTAATAGCCATCAGCATCCACTTTAAATATATATATACACAGGCTCCTCTTTTATAAGATACTTGACATTTTTTCTCCTCGTCTCTATTTCATATCAACCATAATTTTATCCTCTGACAATGCTTTTTTTAAAACTTGAGTTACAGTTGCTTTACAATGTGTTAATTTCTGCTAAGCAGTAAAATGATTCACATATATATACATATATACATTTATATAATGTTCTTTTCATATTTTTTCCATTATGGTTTATCACCAGGTATTGGATATAGTTCCCTGTGCTATACAGTAGGACCTTGTGGTCTATTTTCTGTTCAATAGTTTGCATCTACTAACCCTAAACTCCCACTCTGTCCCTCTCTCATCCCACTTATCCCTTAGCAACCAACCACAAGTCTGTTCTCTGTGAATCCATTTCTGTTTTGTACATAAATTCGTTGGTGTCATATTTTAGATTCCATGTAAATGATTTTGCTTGTTCAGTCACTAAGCTGTGTCCGACTCTTTGCAACCCCATGGATGGCAGCATGCCAGGCTTCCTATCCTCCACTATCTCCCTGAATTTGCTCAAACTAAAGTCCATTGAGTTGATGGTGCCATCCAACCATCTCATCCTCTGTCGTCCCCTTTTCCTCATGCCCTCAATATTTCCCAAATCAGGGTCTTTTCCAGTGAGTTGGCTCTTTGCATCAGGTGGCCAAAGGATTGGAGCTTCAGCTTCAGCCCTACCAATGAATATTCAGGGTTGATTTCCTTTAAGATTGACTAGTTTGATCTCCTTGCTGTCCAAGGGACTCTCAAGAGTCTTCTCCAGCACCACAGTTCAAAAGCATCAATACTTTGGCACTCAGCCTTCTTTATGGTCCAACTCTCACATCTGTACATGACTACTAGAAGAACCATAGCTTTGACTATATGGACCTTTGTCAGCAAAATGATGTCTCTGTTTTTTAATACGCTGTCTGGGTTTGTCATAGCTTTTCTTCCATGGAGCAAATGTCTTTTAATTTCATGGCTGCAGTCACTGTCCTCGGTGATTTTGGAGCTCAAGAAAATAAAATCTGTCACTGTTTCCATTGTTTCCTCATCTATTTGCCATGAAATGTTGGGACTGGATGCCATGATCTTAGTTTTCTGAATGTTGAGTTTTAAGCCAGCTTTTTCACTCTCTTCTTTCACCTTCATCAAGAGGCTCTTTAGTTCTTGTTCACTTTCTGCTGTAAGGGTGGTGTCATCTGCATATCTGAGGTTATTGGTATTTCTCCCTGAAATCTTGGTTCCAATTAGTACTTCATCCAGCCTGGCATTTTGCATGATGTACTTTGCATAAAAGTTAAATAAGCACGGTGACAATATACAGCCTTGATGTACTCCTTTCCCAGTTTGAAACCAGTCCATTGTTCCTTGTCCGGTTCTAACAGTTGCTTCTTGACCTGCATACAGAATTCTTAGGAGGCAGGTAAGGTGGTCTGGTATTCCCATCTCTGAAGAATTTTCCACAGTTTGTTGTGATCCACACAATCTAAGACTTTAGTGTAGTCAGTGAAGCAGAAGTAGATGTTTTTCTGGAATTCCCTTTTTCTGTGATCTAGCGGATATTGGCAATTTGATCTCTGGTTTCTATGCATTGTCAAAATCCAGCTTGCACGTCTGGAAGTTCTTGTTTCACATACTCCTGAAGCCTAGCTTGAAGGATTTTGAGCATAATCTTGCTGGCATGTGAAATGAGCACAATTGTACAGTAATTTGAACATTCTTCAGCTTTGCCTTTCTTTGGGATTGAAGTAAAAACTGACCTTTTCCGGTCCTGTGACCACTGCTGGGTTTTCCAAATTTGCTGACATGGGTGCAGCACTTTCACAGCATCATCCTTTAGGATAAGAAGTAGTTCAGCTGGAGCTACAGCACCTCCACTAACTTTGTTCATAGTGATGCTTCCTAAGGCCCACTTGACTTCACACTCTAGGATGTATGGCTTTAGGTGAGTGACCACACCATCAGGTTTATCTGGGTCATTAAGACCTATTTTGTAACAGTGGTTATCTGGGTCATTAAGACCTTTTTTGTACAGGTCTTCTGTGTATTCTTGCCACCTCTTCTGCTTCTGTTAGGTCCATACCATTTCTGTCTCTATTGTGCCCATCTTTGCATGAAATGTTCCCTTGGTATCTCTAGTTTTCTTGAAGAGATCTCTAGTCTTTCCCATTCTATTGTTTTTCTCTATGTCTTTGCACTGATTACGGAGGAAAGCTTTCTTATCTCTCCTTGCTATTCTTTGGAACTCTGCATTCAGATGGGTGTATCTTTCCTTTTCTCCTTTGCCTTTTGCTTCTCATCTTTTCTCAGCTATTTGTAAGGCCTCCTCAGACAGCCAGTTTGCCTCGTTGCATTTCCTGTCTCATGGATGGTTTCGTTCACTGCCTCCTGTACGATGTTATGAACCTCAGTCCATACTTCTTCAGGCACTCTATCTACCGGATCTAATCCTTTGAATCTATTCATTACCTCCACTGTGTAATCATAAGGGATTTTATTTAAGCCATACATGAATGGCCTAGTGGTTTTCCCTACTTTCTTCAATTTGAGCCTGAAGTTTGTAATATATCATATGGTATTTGTCTTTCCCTTTCTGACTTCACTTAATTTGATAATCTATAGTTCCATATGTTGCGTCAAATGGAATTGTTTTTGTTTTTTTATGGCTGTGTAGTATTCCATACGGAGAAGGCAGTGGCAACCCACTCCAGTACTCTTGCCTGGAAAATTCCATGGACGGAGGAGCCTGGTAGGCTGCAGGGGTCTCGAAGAGTCGGACACGACTGAGCAACTTCACTTTCGCTTTTCACTTTCATGCATTGGAGAAGGAAATGGCAACTCACCCCAGTGTTCTTGTCTGGAGAATCCCAGGGACGGGGGAGCCTGGTGGGCTGCCGTCTATGGGGTCGCACAGAGTCAGACACGACTGAAGTGGCTTAGCAGCAGCAGCAGCAACATTCCATATGTATATGTACACACACACACACCACATCTTTTTTATCTATTTGACTGTCAGTGGACATTTAGACTATTTCTCTGTCTTGGCTGTTGTGAGTAGCACTGCTATGAACATAGAGATGCATGTATCTTTTTGAACTATAGTTTTGTCTGATGTATGCCCAGGAGTGGGATTGCTGGATCGAATGGCAACTCTGTTTTTAGTTTTTTAGGAACCTCCCCACTGTTTTCCATAGGGACTACACCAACTTACTTATGCACCAACAGTGTAGGACTGTGACCTTTACTCCATATCTTCCCAAGAATTTATTTGTGGACGTTTTCATGATGGCCATCCTGACCAGCGTGAGGTGGCACCTCATGTAGTTTTGATTTGCCTTTTTCTAATAATTAGCAATGGTGAGTGTCTTTTCATGTGTCTGTTGACCATCTGTGTGTCTTCTTTGGAGAAATGTCTAACTCTTCTGCCCATTTGTCAACCAAGTCACTTGTTTCTGCTGTTGAGTTGTGTAGCCGGTTGTATATGGTAGAAAGTAAGCCCATGTTCGTCACGTCATTTGCAAATATTTTCTCCTGGTCTGTAGGTTGTCTTTTCACTCTGCTTATGCTTTCCTTTGCTCTGCAAAAGCTTGATTAGGTCTTGTTTAGTTTTTGCTTTTATTTCTCTAGTCTTGGGAGGCCGACCTAAGGAAACTTTGGTGTGATTTTTGTCAGAGAATGTTTTGCTTATGTTCTCTTCTAGGAGTTTCATGGTGTGAGGTCTTATGTCTAAATCCTTAAGGCATGTTGAGTTTATTTTTGTGTATGGTGTGAGGGTGTGTTCTCTCGTCACTGATTTGCATTGACTGTCCAACTTTCCCAACATCCTTTGGTGAAGAGACTGTCTTTTTCCCATTGGGTATTTTTGCCCCCTTTGCTGAAGATGAATTGACTGTAGATGTGTGGGTTTATTTCTGGTCTGTTTTGTACCATTCATTCATATGTCTGTTTTGGGGTCAATATTGTGCCATTTTGATTCCTGTGGCTTTGTAACGTCTGAAGGTCTGGAAAGGTTATGCCTCCTGCTTTGTTCTTTTCCCTCAGGATTGTTCTGGATATTCTGGGTCTTTTATGGTTCCATATAAATTTTAGGATTATTTGTCCTAGTTCTGTGAAAACATCATGTGTAATTTGATAGGGATCACTTTAAATCTGTAGATTGCTTTGGGTAGTATGACCATTTTAACAGTTTTAACTCTTTCCAGTCAAAGACCTTGGAATGTCTTTCTATTTCTTTGAATCATCTTCAATTTTATCTACTATTGTTTCATTGTTTTCAGCATTTAAGTCTTTTATCTCCTTGGTTAGGTTTATTCCTAAGTAATTTTTTTGTGTGTGGTATGATTTTAAAAAGTGTTTTTATTACATTCTCTTTCTGATATTTCATTGTTAGTGTGAAAAAAATGTGACCAGTTTCTGTATGTTAATCTTGTGTCCTGCTACCTTGCAGGATTTGTTTTTCAGTTCTGGCAGTTTCTATGTGGAGTCTTTAGGGTTTTCTATATATTAGAAATAATGTCATCTTCACATAATGACAGTTTTACCTCTTCCCTCCCAGTTTGGATAGCTTTTCTTTCTTTGTCTGATTGCTGTGGTTAGGACTTCCAATACGATGTTGAACACAAGTGGTCAGAGTGGGCATCCTTGTCTTAGTCCAGATTTTAGTGGCAAGGCTTTCAGCTCTTCACCATTGAGAATTATATTGGTTTTGAGTTTGTCATACATAGGATTTTTGTGATGTTGAGGCATCCTGCCTCTATACCCATTTTGGTGAGAGTTTTTTTTATCGTGGATGGATGTTGAATTTTATCAAAGCTTTTTCTGCATTTGTTGAAATGATCAGGTGATTTTTGTCTTGTCTTCACGTGGTATATCACATTCTTTGATTTGCTTTTGTGGAACCATCCTTATGAACTTGGGATGAATGCAACTTATTCATGATGTATGATTCTTGTATGTATTGTTGGGTTTGGTTTGCTAATATTTTGTTGAGAATTTTTGCATCTATATTCATCAAAGATTATTGACCTGTACTTTTCTTGTCTGGTTGACATCTTTGTCTGGTTTGGGTATCAGGGTGAGGGTGACTTCATAGAGTGTCTTTGGGGGTGTTCCCTCCTCTTTAATCCTTTGGAAGAGTTTGGGAAGAACTGGTATAAGTTCTTCTTTGTCTGTTTGGTAGAATTCTCCTGTGCAGCCATCAGGACTTCTGCTTGTAAGGAGTGTGTGTGTGTGTGTGTGTGTGTGTGACAGATTCTATTTTCACTTCTAGTGATCAGTCTGTTCAAATGACTTATTTCTTCTTGGTTTGGTTTTGGTGGGCTGAAGGTCTCTAGAAACTTGTTCATTTCTTCTAGGTTGTCAGATTTGCTGGCATATAATTGTTCACAGTATTTTCTCTTTTTTATCCCTATGCTCATTGACCTCTATGCTCATTGAAGGTGGGAGGAGAAGGGGATGACAGAGGATGAGATGGTTGGATGGCATCACCAGCTCTATGGACGTGAGTTTGAGCAAACTTCAGGAGTTGGTGATGGACAGGGAAGCCTGGTGTACTGCAGTCCATGGGGTTGCAAAGAGTCAGACACAGCTGACTGACTAAAGTGAACTGAATTCGTTGACCTCTAAATGCTGAAAATTTCTTTTTTGGATTGTCTTTATAGTTAGTGGTATACAACTTTAATCAAAATAGCATAAATATCCTTCAAATAGTGATAAAAATTAAGCATAAGTGAAATTGCATCAGAAGTACATCATTTAATTAAGTGAATATGGACTTTATTACTAAGTTTGTGTATGCATAGATTAAATTTAGTTCGAATTAGGCCAGGTTCAGCATCCAGTTTCTTCTATTTTTTCTTATGAAAGATTTAAGTGATGAGAAATGATATTCATATAAATAAGTGAAATGAAAGGTATGTTGCTACTACAATGTTATTCAGGTCTTTACATTCCTTTGGAGAGATATAACCAGCAACTTAGCACACACACGCAGCGTGATCTATCATAGAAGTCATTTCCAGTCACCTATCATCTGGCAAATCAGTTAGATCCTTCTTCATTTTGCACCTCACTTGCAAAAACATTCATTACCTCGGCATTGGAATGCTTTATGTAAAACTGACCTTTTTCTGGTCCTGGGGAGGTTTTAACATTCAAAGACAATGAACAGACTAGATGCAGAATGGGGAAGGCCGGTTGGGAAGAGAGGCCCCCTAGCGGCCCTGCACCGCCACTGCAGAAGGATTTTAGAAACAGTGGGAAGGAATACAGAGTACTGAGTACTGACTCATTTGAAAAGACCCTGCTGCTGGGAAAGATTGAAGGCAGGAGGAGAAGAGGGCGACAGAGGATGAGATGGTTGGATGGCATCACTGACTTGGACATGAGTTTGAGCAGGTTCCGGGAAGCCTGGCGTGCTGAAGTCCATGGGGTCGCAACAAGTCGGACACGACTGAACAACTGAACTGAACCAAGGAAAGGCACTTACCTATAAACAAATGCCCTGAAAACCCTCTGACAAGAAGCCTTGTGACTAGTCTGTGGAACCTCAAGACTGCACGGCCCCTAGATTAAAAAATACTGATTCTGAACTCCAGGACTACCAGTTCTTGCTAAGAGCACCGCCTGCTAAGAAAAGTGCTGTTTAGGCAAGATGGCAAAGGGAGTTGCAAACAGTCCACCTCTGGGTAGACGTTTCTCTGAAGTGAATGACCACTTGCATCAAGTTTGACCTGGGTGTTTATTTAATATGTTTAGTATGAAGATTCCTAGGTTCTGCTCTGAACCAGTTGAACTGAAGTCTTTAGGAGGAAGAGGGACCTAAGAAACTTTGACAAGCAGCCTACGTGTTTCTTAAGCACAGTTAACGTGGGAGAAATACTCTCTAGGCAACCTCGTTTCTGTGCTTGGGGGTCTAGATGAAGCATCAGAAGCTTCATCTTTTGCCCACAGGTCCTTCGCTGAGGTTCCATGTTACACCCATGGATTTTGTAAATATCGCAGATAATTATGTGTGGCATCATTGTACCATTTATTAAAATAGCATAGTTTGATGTAGATGTCTTATCATTCAGTCTCCCCTGTTGCAAGCCTGTTAAGGATTTTAACTTAGAAAGCAGTGCTTAGAAATAAAGTATCTCCCTTGCTGGTCTGGAGTGAGACCCAGTTATACATCACAATAAAAATTATGTCATTTCTGGTTTTCCTTTGTGCCCTAACTGCCAGAAGAAGCTCACAAGTTAATTTAAACTTGAACCACAGCCATGTTGAACTTTACAATTAAAAGAAGGATTTTCATTAAAAAAAATTTTTTTTTTAATTAAAATTCTCATTTTCGTTGATTCTGAACTTTTCATATTTTAAAATGTCATTGTGCTTTTTGTAATAAACTATTTAAGTCTAAATCTTGGACAAGACTTTATAAGTATAATAACTTAAGCCAGAAAGTTCAGTTATCTCCTTTTTATATTTTAAGCTTGGTAAAGTATAAAGAAGAATTGGTCTGTAATCTTACTATTTGGAAATAGCCAGAGTTAATATTTTCTTGCATTTATTTTCTTCTCTTCTATACACATGAAGTTTTTGTTTTATTTTTTTGGCCACACTGTGTGGTATACAGGACCTTAGTTTCCCAACCAGGGATCGAACCCGTGCACCCTTGTAATAGAAGTGTGGAACCTTAACCAATGGACTGCCAGGAAAATCCTAGAATCATACTATACACTGTGAATCCAGTTTTTTAAAAACTTAACGTGATTATATTTATCAAAAGCATTAACCAGGTCATTAAACATCCTTGATAAACATGATTTCTTTAATTTATCCCTTTTCTAAATGTATCAAAATGTGTGTATCTTCTCTGGTTGTTTTAAGTTATGTTCTGCTATACCTCTACTGTGATAAGCATCTTTTACACACATTTTTATGCTCATTTGTGATTATTTGGGAATAAACTCCTAGAAGCAAAATGACTAGATCCATAGGTAAGAACATTTAAATCTTGTATGATGTTTTACCAAATCACTTTTCTAGCAATGCTCTCTGAGTCTTTTGGAATTCTTCAGCTCCCGAGCTCCACAGCAGTGAAAGCCATCAGCTCTTCTCCTGCAGATTCCGTTTTTCATTCCTGCTGCCCAAGGTCAAGTCCTGTCATTTCTCACGCTGAGGGGAGGCTCCCCACCTCCACCTCCCCGCCCCTTCCCCGTCTGTTCTTCCTTTACTTCCTCCTCCTCTGTGATTTGGGTAATTTTTCTTTTTAGTATTTTTGCTTTCCCTTTGCTCCCATCACCCTTTCCTCCTCTTTTGTTGATGCATAGTTTGTTCATTCTGTGGGACAAGACTTGCCAGAAGTGGCTAAGTGTAGAGAGCAGGGCTCTTCATCTCTTGCTAAAAATGTCCACATCTTTATCATTTTTAGACCGCGAACTTGAATTGTCCTATGTCCCGGCAGAAAATAAGCCCACATTTGGCACCTGTGCCCAGCAAACCTCGAACAGATAACTCCATTAGTCGTGGATCTGATTTTCTCCTTTGATCAAAAACATTGAAAGGCTCACACTTTATTACCCCCGCATGCAGTCCATTTTCCACGTGATAATCGAGACCATTCAGGGTGGTCCTCAGCCTGATTTCCAGTGTCATGGCTCATTATTTCTGCCTCATGGACAGTCTTTCCTCTGGCCAAAGTGCCCTGCTTGTTCCTTCGAAAATCCTCCAGTCTATGCCTTCAGGCCTTGATTCATCTTTCCCTGCCTTCTCCCTCTGTCCACAGTCTATACACCCTTCAAGGTCACCTTAGGGGCTCCGCTGGGAAGCTGTCCCTCGTCCTCCTGCTTCCAGTCAATTGCTTTTGTTCCCTGGAAGCCACAGATGCTGCTTCACTGACACTTCCAAATATAATCCTTTGCCTCCACCGCAACCCTGGGGAGCCCTCAAATGCAGGGACTGACTCTCTGTCTCTTTGAGCCACATCTCCCAGCCAAGTGACCAGCACACATGTGTGCCCAGCAGATAACAGTTATATGAATGAATTCATATCCCAGTAGAAATACAGAAGTGAAGAAGGGGAAAGAATGGTTGAAGACACCTGCCCCCGATGTATGGTTAGGGTTCAATGACATTAAAATCACACTAAAGAGATTGGTGAAGATTAGCACAACCACAAGCTGGCCTTCAAGTCATGTCTGTCTCACCCTGTACATTTTTATTTTCTTAAATGTATGTCATGAGATGGGGTCCATGATGGCAAGAGTGGGATTCTGGGATGGAAGATAGGGGTTATGCCTTCAGTTTGGGCATCTGTGAGATATCAGGATGGAATGCGTGCAGATCTGTTTGCTGAGAACCCTGTCAGCCTCTTAGGGAAGAGTGATGAGAACTTCGGGATGTTTGTTAGGACGTTGGATATTCTGATTAACATTTATAAGGCAGGCCTGGAGATCTGTCCTCTGCTCTGGAGTTGGGGTGGTAATTTCAGGGGAGGACAAAAATTCTGCCTTTGGCCCAACTCCTGGGACTTTATCTTAAAGGCCTTAGAATGGGAGAAAAGAGTCAAATTACTCATTGGAAGACTAATTAGTAGTTGAAAATGCTAGTGGGTAAAGAATTTCCCTATCTGACTAGCACCCTGAAGCAAAAGACAGCCGCAGGGAACATGGTAATTGCAAGCTGTAACCACCAGATGGCGCAGCAGACTAAAAAATTCTCAGCAGGCCCTGGCCAACAAGACGGCGGCAGGGAGCATAGCAATTGCAAGTTTTATCCACAAGATGGCGCAGCAGACCGCAAAATTCTCAGCAGGCCCGGGCCAACAAGACGGCATCAGGAAGCATAGCGATTGCAAGTTTTGACCACCAGATGGCGGAGCAGACCACAAAATTCTCCGCAAGCCAAGGTAAACCCATCCCTTAAGCTCTTCTCCCCAGAGGAGTTTGGTAACCCCAAAAATTTATCTGGAGGAGGGCTCAGAATTAAACACCCTTGAGATTGTAGCCCAGTGTTTCAATTTCACCACTCTCCCAATTTTCCCTTAAAAAATACTTCCAGAAAATATAGTATCTGATAGAACTGGCTCTTGAGAGCCAATTGCTACATTTTCAGGAATTAGCATTTTTTAAATTAGAATTAGAGTATATAAATTTTTAATTAAGTAGGTTATGTTAAAACAAATACTCAAAACTTAGTTATCTATTTTTTGACATTTTACTGTCTTTGTGCTTTTTGGGGTTATATTGTATCTTTATAAATTAGATAATGAGACTGTATTACACATTGCTTGGTAATTTGAAATTAACCACTTGGAACTTGGCCATAGAAACTGGCAAATGCTACACATGAGCTTTTCAGAGGGCTGATTGGTAAGCGTTTACCAAATACCAATGGTTGAGGGAAAGGAGAGATGGCCCATGTATGATGCCAGGAGTCAAGGAAAAGGAGTTTGAAATCACAATTTGCCTCTGATGTTAATTCAGACAGAATGAAACACAATAACTTAAAAGCTCATACTCTGCAGTCAGAATCAAGGCTTCGAATCTGTGCTCTGCCATTTATTAACTGTATCCCTTAGGCGATTGACTCTCAGTGCCTATTTATCTATAAAAAGAACGTAATAGTACCTTCATAAGATTACTGAAAGGATTAAATGAGTCAACATACATGTCACCTTAAATAGCTCTGTGTGTGTGTTCAGTCACTCAGGCATGTCCGACTCTGCAGCCCCATGGGCCGTAACAGCCTGCCAGACTTCTCTGCCCATGGCATTTTCCAGGCAAGAATACTGGAGTGGGTAGCCATTTCCCAATCCAGGAGATCTTCCCAACCCAGGGTAAATGTTAATAGCTCTGTGGGTTACTTATTCTGTTTGCTGAAAGGCGGTGAGATTATGAATACTCATGAGGGAAGGAACGTTGACGCAAACAGCAGAGATACATTTGAATTCTAAGACCCTAAAGCTATATATTTTCCAATCGTGTTAGATCTTTACATATAATTTCACATCATTATTTCCATTTATTTTCTGAAAAGAGATTAAATATAATGCCACATTTCAAGACAGAATAATGTTTACTGTCATACGTCTCTTTTTTTTAACATTTGGGAAGTTAAAATTTCCAAAGTTTAGTTTGAAAGACTATCTTGATGTCTTAAGTATTTTGTAAATAGAGAATAAGTTGAATTTTCCCAAAGAGCATGCTGTTTTACCCCAGAGTATATCTTGGGTTATCCCTGTCACACTGAGAGGTTGCTCAGAAATCGAGTTAATGGAAAACCCACATCTAATTCCTCTAATGAGGGGTTAAGAATTTGTCTCCACACTCAAATGGTGGCAGCCTTTGTGAATAAATTCAGAGACTGATCTCACAGTGACAGAAGGGGAATGAGAGGAATCTCGAGTAATTGAACACGTGACTTTCTCTGAAATCACAAATGAAGACCCAGCTTCGTGGTATGAAGAGTTTGATCTGCGAGGACCAGATATGCGGTGGCATAGAACTTAGACTGTCGTTTGGCATTAAGCTGTGGAAGCTCTTCTGGGGAATGTTGGCGAGCAGCCCGCACTCCGACGTGTCGACACTTCCCTGCCTGGAGTCGGAGGAAAACGCTGTGACCCGCTGGCCTCCCCTCCAACTGGCAGAAACTGGAAAACTTTTAAACAAGTTGGTCAGAAACTGTCCAGCCTACTGCATAATCCAGACTCTACAACCCAGACTGCAGAATTCTCTCGTCACACCAGTCACTTGCACCTTTTGGATTTATTTTTCAATTAGCTCATCAAAGGAACATTTCTTAGCTATTATGTATGCCCAACACTGTGAGAAGTGCTTTTAATTTATTTTAAAAACTTTAACAGGGGAAGGATTTGAGTAGTTTTTCCAGGGAACCCAAAGTTTGAGACGGCATGTTCTGTCAATTGGCGATAAATAAAAATTTGGTTTAAACATCAGTGACACATGAACTGTGTGGATAAACGCCAAGTTCATCGCTCTGGAACTCTGCTTCCTCCAGAAAGTGAACAGGGCATTTCTGTCCTAAAGAGAGTGCACGCTGCCGTATTTAGCATTTCTTCTGTCTTATAGCATCGTCCTGGCCTCAGGGGAGAATCACGTGCCCTCCCAGTCATTTGCAACCACAGCTGTCTCACTATCAGACCCCACTGAGGACTGTTTTGGCATTTCCGCAGCTGCTGGCAGAGCCCAGAGGGGTGTAACCACGTCGGGAGGGTTAGTGATAGTCCAAGACAACCGACACCCGCCAGGTGCCAAGGCGGGCCAGGGGCCACAGCCCTTGCCAGCGTTTTCTAAAATCGCAAATGTACCTGTAGGAATAAATACACACTCACGGCTGAGTATGTGTAAAACATAAAAGCATGAACAAGATTAATTTTATTCTGTTATTGTTTTTCATCCCCCCCCCCGGCTTTATTGAGATATAACTCCATGTTTGAGGCGCGGAATGTGATGATTTGGTGATGGTGACGGGCAGGGCGGCCTGGCGTGCTGCCGTCCATGGGGTCAGGGAGAGCTGGACGTGACTTGGCGACTGAACGGCAACATACTTCACAGTTTGCAATTAGGTCAGTTACGTCCTTCACATAATTACCTTGTTGTTGTTATGGTGAGAACATTTAAGATCTACTCTCAACAACTTTCAAGTACGCAAAATACAGTATTGTTAATTTTCGTCACCATGCTGTACATCAGACCCCTGGAACTTATTCCCCTTATGACTGGACGTTTAGACCTTTTGACCAACATCTCTACGTTTCCCCCACCCCCTTGGCATTCACCATAATCTCTGTTTTTATGAGGTTTTTTTTTTTTTTAGATTCTGCATATAAATGAGAACATACATATTTCTCTTTGTTGGACTTCACTTTGTATAATGCCTTCAAGCTTCATCCATGTTGTCACAAACGGCAGGATTTCCTTCTTCATTAAGGCTAGATAATATTCCTCTGCATACACACACGCATACATATATATACACACATACATATGTATACATACACACATATATATGCATGCATACACATAATACACAAATATATATATTTCACATTTTCTTATCCATCCATCAGTAGACACTGAGGTTGCTTACATATCTTGACTGTTGTATATAATACTGCAGTGAACTTAGGGGTGAATATATCTTCTCTGATTAGGGTTTTTGTTTTCTTTGGATAAATACTCAGGAGTGGAACTGCTTGATCATATGGTCATTTTTAATTTTTTGAGGCGCGTTCGTTAACTGTTTTCCATAGTGACTGCACCAGTTTACATTCCCACCAACAGTGCACAGGGGTTACCTTTTGCTCCATGTCCTTGCCTGGTCCTATTTCTTGTCTTTTTGACAATAACCATTCTGACAGGTGAGGTGGTATCTGATTGTGATTCTGATTTGCATTTCTCTAATAATTAGCAATGTTGTGCACTTTTCACATACCTGTCAGCCACTTGTATTGTCTTCTTTGGAAAAATGTCTGTTCAGATCCTCTACCCAACTATTCATCAGATTATTTGATTTTTGCTACTGAGTTGCATGATTTCTTTATAGATTTTGGAAATTAATCCCTTGTCAGATATATGACCTGTGAATACTTTCTCCCATTTGGTAGGTAGCCTTTTCACTTTGCTGTTTCCTAATCATCTGGTTTCCTTTGGTGCAGAAGCATTTTAGATTAATGTAGTTCCACTTGTTTACCTTTGCTTTGCTGCCTTTGCAAGAAGATTAACTTTAAATGTAGTGTCCCACCATCTAGATAGAAATACTATTAACAGGTTTGCTACATTTCCTTCAGACATGTTTCTGCAGGTGGGTTTGCAGAGAGAGTCACAGAGACACAGGAGAAAGGGAGAGAGAGGTTGAAAAAGAAGATATTTTTTTCCTCCCCCTGCCCCACTATCTCTACCATTTATTTTGAAATAGTTTCAGGTTTACAGAAAAGTTATAAAAATAGTATAAAGAATTCCAAAATGCCATTCACCCAGATTCCCCAAATATTAACATATTTGCTTCCCCTCTCTCATGTGTATATTTTTTTTCCGCACCATCTGATGACAGATTGCAAACTGGATACCCTCTAAAAAATATCTGTATGTATTTCCTGAAAACAAGACCAGTTTTACAGATACCTACGCTAGGCTTAACAAAATCAGAAAATTAACTGTGATATATTGTATTACTCAACCTACAGAATTTCGCCAGTTCTCTTCTTATTGCTCATTGAGCAAAAGAAAAAAGAAAAATTCTAGTCCAGGATCCAGTCCCACATCACTTATGGCATTTAGTCTCTTGGGTGTTCTGTCTGGGTGGTTCTTCAGCCTTTTGTCCGACTTTGACATCTTTGTAAGCACCGGCCCATTTCCCTGAAAGAGAGGTTTGGTTGTGTTGATGCTTCCTCAGCTTCTGCAGGAATGCACCGAAGTGAAGTGGAGTTCTCCTCCCGGCATCTTATCAGGGCATGTGCCGTGGTTTTGACACATGCTGGTGATGTTAACCTTGGTCAGTCGTTAAGGTGGTGTCTGCCCACATGCTCTGTCATAAAGGATACCATTTTACCCTTTGTAATGAAAGAATATTCTGCAGGGAGATAACTTTAATATTATATAACAATTGTATTAATCTTACAGTTTTTACGTACTATTTCTACAATCCTTGATGTTCTTGCCTGAATTCAGTATTATTATGATAGTGACCATGTAGTCATTTTCTAGTTCCATCAACACTTATTTATTTGTTAGTTGGTGTTCTACTGGAAGGGGGCACTTTTCTCCTCCCCACTTACTTACTTGTTCCCTTTTTTATGTCAGTATAAGATGTAAACACTAAGATGCAAGATACTCAGAGATTCTCATGAGTCTAGCTTATCATTTGTTGCTGTCTTTATTTGATGCTCAGAACCCCCTCCCCTCCCCGTCACAGGCGGTCGGGGGAGCCCCTTCAGTCTGGCTCTATCTTTTTGACATGTCCCATCGTCTTTTGAGCACACACTTACCTGTCTGCACATCAAGATGCTCCAGCAGCCCTGGAATCAGCCGGTTCCCCAGGAAAATCACTCCTTTAAGTGGAGGATGGTATTCGGGCACCAGATCTTGCCAGTAAATGCATTCATTGCTTCTGGGATGGTACTGCTCTCCAACATATTCAGCAAGCAGAGTCGGGAATATTTGCTTTGTGTCCTGAGAGTCATATTAATTTCAGTGTTTATATATTTAAAAACCACGTGTTTATATTCACATGTCCAGTTCTGATTCAATACCACAGGGCACATCCTAACTTTGCCCTTGGTGTATTTGCAGCTCCCTTCTCTGATGGTAAAATCTGAATTCCTTTGCTCAATTCAAGAAAATACATAAAGTCATTTCAGAATTGCTAACATACAGCACTGTGAACAACAAACTTCCTCACTACAATAATCCCTTCTAGTTTTTGTCTTTAGCCTCAGGATATAAAATTAAACTACTGTGCTCAAAAATCACTTGGATGGTTCCCCAAACTCTCCTTCTATATGGTAGCTATTTTAGCTATTATTAGGATTGTTTCTGCTGACATTCTATTTACACTTTTTATTCCACATCCTCCTAGATTCTGATTATTAATTAATGCATTTGTGTATTTGAGTATGTGAAACAGACATGGTTCTAAAAAGTCAAAATGATACAAAAAGGTTACTCAGGAGTATCACTTCCTCATCTATTCTGCCCTGTTCCCATCCACCTGCCCTGAAGGTTTCCAAACTCAATGATTTCTAGTCTCTCTAGGATTCCTTTTGCAAAAATAAGCAAATATATGTATATTTTCTTTCTCCTCCCACTTTTTTTTGTTACACAAAAAGTAGCATACAATAGATACTCATTTGCACACTTTGTTTTCTGCTTAACAGAAATCATTCCATATCAGCGTGTAGAGACACTCACACTTTTTCACAGGTGCAAAAGATTCCACTGTACCAACATACCATAGCTGATCCAGCCTCTCGTGTCCAGGGGCTCAGGTTGTTGCCAGGATTTTAAACCTACAAACAGTGCCACCATGAATAACCACATGCATGTGATTTTCATCTTGCTGGGGTTCTATATTCGGGGTAAATTCTTAAAAGTAGAATTGCTGGATAAAAAGGTTGTTTTAAATAGATGTGCAGTGATTTGATACTGCTGCGGTCCCCTCCAGAGGTGCTGCGCCAATTTCCATTCCTATGGGGTGTTCTCATGCAAGGCGATTTCTCATGGTTTCTTTAGTAGAATCTGTAGTCATGCTTGCTAATCGTTGCCAATGTGATAAGTGAGAAATGGCACCTCAGTGAAGTTGTCATTTGCATCTCCCTAATTATGAGTGGGGTTGAACATTTTTCACCTGTTTAGGCTATTTTTAGATTTTTTTCTTTTTTATGAACTGTCTTTTGTCCTTTTTTCTACCTAGTTTTTGGTTTTCCTTTCCTTAATTTTAAAGAGTTCTTTATATATTAGGGACATAAATATAAATACACTTGTGATAAATAAATGTGCAAATATTTTCTCTCAGTTTATCAGGTGTATCTTGACTTTATTCATCTTTTGGTGAAAGATTTTTTATCAGTCTTTTCTTCTTTCTCTTTCCTCCTGGATTTTTAATCTTAAAAAAGCTTCCTCAGTATGTGTTACAATAGAATTTCTTTCTTCTAGTACTTCAGTTATTTAATTTTACAAAATTAAAATAATGAATTTTATATCCCTTTTAAAAAAGTTAACATTATATATGAAGACTTTTCTATGTTGATTAAGAATTCTCTGAAAATGTGCACATTTCTGCTTTGTCTCTGAATGTTCCTACTACTGCTGTTTAGATGCTTAGTCATGTCCAACTCTTTGCGACGCCATGGACTATAGCCCACCAGGCTCCTCTGACCATGGAATTTTCCAGGCAAGAGTACTAGAGTGGCTTGCCATTTCCTTCTCCAGGGGATCTTCCTGACCCAGGGATCAAACCTGCACCTCTTGCTTGGCGGGTTTTACCACTGAACCACCTGGGGAGCCCTTTGTTTGAATAGATTGATTACGATTGCTTGATTTACTCTCCTGGAGTTTGCCCAAGTTCATGTTTATTGCATCGGTGATGCCATTGAGCTGTCTCATCCCCTGATGCCCTCTTCTCCTTCTGCCCTCGATCTTTCCAGCATCAGGGACTTTTTCAATGAGTCAGCTGTGTGCATCTGGTGACTGAGATACTGGAGCTTCAGCTTCAACATCAGTCTTTCCAGTGAATATTCAGGGTTGATCTTCCTTAAGATTGACTGGTTTGATCTCCTTGCAGTCCAAGGGACTTTCAAGAGTCTTCTCCAACACCACAGTTCGAAGGTATCAATTCTCTGGTATTCTGCCTTCTTTATGGTCCAGCTCTCACAACCGTACATGACCACTGGGAAGACTATAGTCTTGACTACACAAATCTTTTTCAGCAGAGTAATGTCTCTTCTTTTCAATACACTGTCTATGGTCACCGCTTTTCTGCCAAGAAGCAATCATCTCCTGATTTCATGGCTGCAGTCACCAGCTGCAGTGATTTTGGAGCCCAAGAAGAGGAAATCTGTCACTACTTCCCCCTTTTCCCCTTCTATTTGTCATGTAGTAATGGGGCCAGGTGCCATGAACTTAGTTTTTTTTAATATTTAGTCTTAAGCTGGCTCTTTCACGCTCCTCCTTCACTCTCATCAAGAGGCTCTTTAGTTCCTCTTAACTTTCTGCTATTAGAGTGGTGTCATCCGCATATCTGAGGTTGTTGATGTTTCTCCCGCCTATCTTGATTCTGGCTTGTAACTCATCCAGCCCGGCATTTCTCATGATGTGATCAACACAGAGATTAAAGAAGCAAAGTGACGGCAGACCGTGGCAGTTGGACATTTAGATAGCCTCTAATTTTTTGATAATGTAAATAATGCTATAATATATATCCCCATGCATAAATCTTTGAACAGATATTATTTCCTTAGAATACATGTCTAGAAAAATAATGGACAGTGTTATGCCAGTTGACAGGTGAATGAATAAATTATAATATATCCATAAATAGAATATTACTTAGCAGAGAAAGGAATTAATTAGATACATGCAACAACATAGATAATGTCACAATCATGATCTTGAGTGAATATGTAGAGACGGAAAAGATGTATTATTTAATGTATATAAAATTCTAAAAGATGCAAACTAATCTATGATGACAGAAAGCATAGAAGCATTTGCTTAGAGATAGAAAGGAATAGATTATGAAGTGCACAAAGAAACATTTGGGCATCATTGCTTGACTGTGATGATAGTTTTATGAGTGTATATCAAAATTTTCATATTGCTCACTTAAAACGTGTACAGTTCATGGTATACCAATTGTACCCCAATAAAACTGTGAAACAAATAAGATATAAGACCAGAGGGACCAGGAGAAAAAAAAAATAGTCACCTTTAAGGCACTTAATACTTATTGCTATGCTGTGCTTAGACGCTCAGTCGTGTCCGACTCTTTGCGACCCCATGGACTGTAGCCCGCCAGGCTCCTCTGTCCATGGGATTCTCCAGGCAAGAGTACTGGAGTGGGCTGCCATGCCCTCCTCCAGGGGATCTTCCCAACCTGGGGATCAAACCCGGGTCTCCCGCACTGCAGGCAGATTCTTTACCATCTGAGCCACCAGGGAAACCTAAGAATACTGGAGTGGGTAGCCTATCCCTTCTTCAGGGGATCTTCCTGACCCAGGAATCAAACTGGGGTCTTCTGCATTGCAGGCGGATTTTTTACCAGCTGAGCTACCAGGGAAGCCCTGATATGCTTTCGGCTGGTTGCCCACAAAGTCTTATATGCTATATAGTACAGTCGACCTTCTGTATCCATGGATGCAGAATCCACAGACGTGGAGACCAGACTGTACTGCATAGTTTTATACCAGGGTCTTGAGCATCTGTGGATTTTGGTATGGCAGGTGTGGTGGAACCAATTCCCTGAGGACGCTGAGGGACACCTGTGTATATGTATATCTGCTTCACTCCCCTCATTAGCAAGGATTTTGCATCTTTAAAACATCTTTGCTAGTTTGGTAGGCACAATTGTGAGATTGTTCTCATATGCTTTTTCATAAATAAGGCAGTCAAACATTTTCATATGTGTACTTACTGTTTGCATTTCTCCTTTTGTAAATTCTCCAGGTTGTTTGATCATTTTACTAAATGTAATTGATTTTTACAATTTCTTTTTATAGTATACCATCTCTTCATGTATGTTGCAAATATTCCTTTAAATTTGTGTTTTAACTCCTTATTTTGTTCATTTTTAGATGGACAGAACTTTTGATACTTAATCAAATGCAATTTCCTTTATGGTTCTTGTTAGAAAATTCAACCCCTTTCTGAAATCAAGTAAATAGTCACTTATTTTTCCAGTGTCTGTTTTAGTTTTTACACTTAATCTCCTTATTCTTGTTTGGAATTTGTTTAGTTGTGTATTAAAAGGAAAATATCTAACTTTTTTTTTTTTTTCCTGATGAGTAGTAAAACATTTTCCAGGACCATTTTGGTGATATTTCTAAAGAACAAATGCCATTTCAAAACAGAGGTTTTTATTTATGTTATCCTGGTTTTTCTATCTGTAAACTAGGTGTAATAATCTCCACCTCCTCATTTGCTCTCCAGGCTAGTTCTTATGTTCAAGATAAGCACTGTTAAAAGAGGATTATGAAACTCTGATGCCCTGAATTAATGCACCAGTGAGAGCTTAAATTAACTCTACCTGTAACCCACTGTAGGTAAGACGAAGGAAGGACTTGGGTGAAAATGTTCACACTGATGTTCTTCTCAATATCCTAAGAAATGTCCTAAGATTCAGAGGAATACAAGTCAGATCAGCTTCAAGACAGGGAAAGGGAAAGAGGTAACAAAAACAAGTGGACAGTAATATTCATCTACATAAAAGAAATGTACAAATCATTTCACCTACATAAATTTGACTCCACATTTTCCCCTCAGTATGCTATTCTCATATTTGATCCTTAAACACACAGTTGTTCCAGAAAAAAAAAAAAAATAATGTAATGACATACTCTCTTATAAACATTCAGTTTTGCAGATAAAACCCCTGACACCTACTATGTAAAACTTCAAGTTTACGTAAAACATAAATTAGAGAGCACCTACATTACTGTGAAATTACCTACTCTGTGGATCCTTTTAAAGAATTAGCCATTCTGGTACATTTAAACCCTGCCCTGGTTGACAAAATACAGTGTTTGTGGGTACAGAATATGAATCTTGTGACATTTCCCTTTGGCTTTTAGTCTATATATAGCTGAACTTCTACCCAGGGAACACTGCAGTCATCTTTCTGACCGTCATCCAGAAATCATTTTATAAGTGGCCTTACTATTTTAATAATATAGGAACCTCCTGTAGCATTTTGTGATCACAGGCTTAGATAAACCATTGGTGACATTAGGCAGTTGTAAAATGGAGTCACTAAACAGTCACTGCATGGTCAGCAAAGGCTTTGCCGGACATGATCAGTTTTATTACCATTTCCAGCATCATGGAGGTTGGCCCATTTCTTCCTCCCTTGCCCACACATAAGCATTTGGAAGAGTCTCTGCAGGCTCTAAGTGTGCTGATATTATCATCAAAGTCTCCGTCCTGAAGGGCTTGAATTTTAGTGGTCTGTCATCTTGCTAGTGGCGTTTATACTTTCACATGTCTAATGGTATGCCTTAGTCCATTCAGGCTGCTATAACAAAATACCTTAGCCTAGGTGGCTTATATACAAGAGAAAGCTATTTCTTACAGTTCTGGAGGCTTGGCAGTCCAAGAGCACTGTGCCGATAGATTCCCTGTCTGATGAGGGCCCTCTTCCTGGTTCATAGACCTGGTCGTCTTCTCACTGTGCCCCCATGTAGCAGAAGAAACAAAGGTTCTCTGGGGTTTCTTTATAAGGGCACTAATCCCATTCATGGGGGCTCCACCTTCACGAGCTCATCATTTCCCATTGGCCTCTTCCTCCTAATGTCATCACATCTGAGGTTAGGTTTCAACACATGAATTTTGGAGGGGATACAAGCGTTCAGCCTACTTCGTGGCTTTCACACAGTGTTAGTACTTTTTGGGGTCCTTTTTATTTTGAGGCCAATTTTTAGCTGCCTACAGGTGGAAACCTATCCTTTTTGGAAGACGTAGAATATCTGATTTCTTTGTTGTTCAGTCACTAAGTCATGTCTGACTCTTTGCAACCCCATGGACTGCAGCACGCCAGGCTTCCCTGTCCTTCACTATCTCCCAGAGTTTGCTCAAACTCATTTCCATTGAGTCAGTGATGCCATCCAATCATCTCATCCTCTGTCACCCTCTTCTCCTCCTGCTCTCGGTCTTTCCCAGTATCAGGGTCTTTTCCGATGAGTCAGCTCTTTGCATCAGGTAGCCAAAGGGTTGGAGCATCAGCTTCAGCATCAGTCCTTCCAATGAATATTCAGGGTTTCTTTGGAGCCTTGGGAAATGTTTTGAGAGGAGGTAAGAGAGAAGGGGAATTGGGCAAATTCTGTCCCAGAAACTAACAGGGAAAGAGTTGATGGCTGTTGTCAGATTCAGAAAGGAAGTATGTTGGCCTAGAGGTCTACCTAGTAAGGAGTCTGTGGGCTGATTGCTAATCCTGCCTTGCGGTCCTATCCTCCCCCGTCTCCTGCACCTCCGCTTTCAATAGGAGCACACCATCTGATGGGGATGCAACTCCAAGCTCCCAGAGCAGCCTGTCTATGTACCTCTCTTTCAAGCATTTATAATGCGGTGGTCCTCCAAGAGTAGATGCCAGGTCAGCATCATCTGGGATCGGACTGACTGACTCAGAAAGTCTGAAGGTGGAGCCCAGACATCTGTGGTTTAAGAAGCACCCCCAGATGATCCATGCTAAATTTTAGGAACCACCACTATTCCATATGGTTGACTATCTGTATCCTCTGCTTCTGCATTCTCAGATTCAGCCAGCCGCACATCCGAATCTATGGATGCAGAACCCTTGGATACAGAACACAAGTTGTAATGCACTGTTCTATACAAGGGCCTTGAGTGTCCTAAGATTTTGGTATGGTGCAGAGCAGGGCAGTGGGGGGCTGGACAGTCCTGGAACCAAGCCCCCGTGGATGTTGAGCAAGGACTGTAATAGCTGGTTAACTCCTATATTCTCAGCAAGGGGCTTCCCTGGTGGCTCAGACAAGTCCACCTGCAATGCGGGAGACCTGGGTTCAATCCCTGGGTTGGGAAGATCCCCTGGAGGAGGGCATGGTTACCCATTCCAGTATTCTTGCCTGGAAATTCCGCATGGACAGAGGAGCCTGGCGGGCTACAGTCCATGGAGTCGCAAAGAGTCGGACACGACTGAGTGAAAGCACATATTCTCAGCCAGACAGAAAGTTTCTTACCAACAGAGACAAATGTAGTCATAAATATGTTAGTTAATAAATGAATGAAACAAATGAACATTTTTGCAGTCCTCACTATTTAATAAATGTTTAGTAAATAATTTCTGCAGCATCAGGCTTGAGGTGGATTCCTAATGAACCAGGGCAAACAAATCACTGAAAAAAATCCCTTCCTCCACTCCCCCAGTTTCACCTTAGTTGTGAAAACAAAACATTTCTCCATAATCCACTGAGGACTCATTTAAATAATTGTATTTTTTTCTGATGGAAAATGGAATGCAGTTTTACTGCAAAACAGTTCAAAAATGCAAAGAAAGTAAGATTTCTCTCTTACCCCACCACCTTCTGAGTCTTTTTTATGGACTTTTATGCATATCCCTCAATTACCATGTTAAAGATAACTCTTTTCCTTGCAAGCACAGCACATACTCTCAAAGATTAGAAAATATAGGACAGCATCACAGGGAAAGGAATAACAGCAGTTAATTTCATCATTCAGAGATGTTAATACTCTGGGGTATCTTCTCCAGACTCTGTGTGTCTTTGTATGTATTTTAAAAGCCATGTGTATGCTCTGTAGCCGTCTCCTCTTCTCTGATTCTATCGGCTCCAGCAGGTCGTATGCAATTTCCTCCTGTGCTGTCTAATATGCAAAGCATACTCAGGGTTACCCCACAGGGCAGATTTCCAGGAAAAGCTCCTATGCTGGATGTGGCCCAAAAGTCCCAAGGTTCAAATCTGCTCTCTGATTTTCCTTAGCACCACTTTGACTTATTTTATGATGCCTTAGTAAGGCAGTAAGGAGACAAGATGCTGGAATCTTTCTATAGTTCGGGGCTTTCACCAAGTGAAAAGCCAGTTCCGAGAGAAAGTGTGGAGTCACCGGGGCCAGAGGATGGAGGTGTGCTGGAATAGTCCGCTTTCACCTGGCTCTTGGGTAATGCTTAGCATTTCAGAACTAAGCCATGGTGCATGGATGTCCACCTTGCCATGTTTCTTCCTATTATCTTCAAAAGAATTATTTGAAATTAGGTAGGATATTGCTCCTACCTATCTTGAAACTCTCCATTACACTTGTCAATATGGGCAGTGACATTTGTAATAGTTATTAGGAGCAGAAGTGAATTTGTGGCTTTGATTTTCATGTTTCCATTGTATCTGCTGGGAGAAAGGCATGGTGGGGATGAACAGGGAGATGAAGTGGTCACCAGTGAGGGAGGGGAGGTCATCTAAGACAGTGGTCCCCGACCATTTTGACGCCAAGGACTGGTTTCAGGAAAGACAAGTTTTCAATGGGCCAGGCCAGGGGGAGTGGTTTTAGGATGATTCAAATGCATTACATTTATTGTCACTCATTTCTATTAATATTACATCAGCTCTACCTCATTAGATCTCAGAGACTGGGGACCCCTGATCTAAGGGCCACCCAGTTTTTTGTAATGATATTATAATTTCAAGATAAAACTTGTCGTAGGTAATTCGGAAAGCAGAGTAAAGTGGAAAGGAGAAAGGAAAACAAAAAAATCACCCACCCTCCCAAATCTAAAGTAACCTGTTAGCGTTTTGCCTTGCATCTTTTTGTCTATTTGTCTTCACAAGGATTGAAAAAATATTATACATAGTACTTGCAACCTCAGTTTTCCACTTAAAATTGTAGCAAAAATTTTTGTATGTTATTATGAAACATTCTTAGGAAGTGTCATTGTAGTGATATTTTCCATCCTCCATCTCTAAGTCACTTCCCCATTGTTGCTTTACATTTTTGCTAGAAACATGCTTATATACAGAAACATTCTTATACACAGAATCTTATACACATTCTTATACACACATCCCATTTCTCTGATGGGACGGCTGGGGTCCTGCAGTCCATGGGGCCGCAAAGAGTTGGACACGACTGAGCAAATAGACGACAACAACAGCTATGATGTTGGGACAGATTCCTGAGAGTGGGATTAAAATTTAGACAGCTGGCAGCTTTGATAGCTATTCCTAATTGCTCTTCAGGGTGGTCCAAGTTCTACTGCCATGGCCTCAGCATGTTTGCAGAAGAGGCAGACATGAGAAGCACATTGTATGGGAATGTTTGTAGCACCAGATGACACGAGATGTCAGAAATAAGGTGTTTACTGATATGATCCTTCTTAGCAACGTGGTCAACATCTGTATTTTACAATCCTAATGATGTGACAGGAGTCTGTTTTGGATCCTGCCTGGGGAGTCTGGTCTCAGAAATGCCTCACATTAAGTCCAGTCTGTCCACGTTTTCAAAACTCAGGTTCTAAGAGCAGTCTTCTAGAAGAGATGTCAGGGTATAATTGTTTCCCATAAAGCGAGATTGATGGTTGTCCTTTAGCTGTGCTGAATGCCTGCCTCATTTTCACAAGGTATCACCCTTGCACAGAAAATGGATCACTCCTCCGACCTCTCCACTAAAGAACTTGAACATTGAGTTCTTTTCACTTGAGTTTAAAAATAACACAAAATAAAATCCTGGAGGGCTGATGACCTCATGAATTGGTTCATTAACTGTCTCTGATCCTCTGTAGCTAAGGAGACAGTGGTTCTAGGGGCTGTGCCCCTAACACTCTGTGTGAGTAAGAGGCTCAGGGTCGTCACCCTGGCCAGACCCCCTCCCCTCAGGCCAGCGTGTGACAGACACGGGGTTATCACATGGAGAGCCGGGTCAGAATGCGCGCGTGGGTCAGTGTGATTAGACGATCACCTTCGTGTGGACGGGTACGCTTAGTGACTTTGTCACTGTGAAACTACAATCTCAGGGACTGGCCCAGATTCAACTCTAACCCTGGAAGGCACTGTAAGCAGTTGCTGGGTGTGCAGATGAGCAGTTTAAGGCCTAAAGAAGCCCAGGGACACGCCCCAGATCCATGACTAGTTAGTGGCTCTCTAGGTCTGTAACCAGGCTTCCTGACTGCAAAGCTCCAGGCGCTTTCTAACCTGTGCTAGCTGCACTTCTGGCCCATGTCCATGGAGTCTCGGCAAGGTCAACAGGGCTTGGCAGAACTGGTTGAGAGACCAGCCTGCACAGAAGAGAAAGCATCCTTTATCGTTACTATTTATGCTGCTGCCTGCCCGGGTGGCTCGGTAGTAAAGAATCTGCCTGTCAATGCAGGAGACTTGGGTTTGAACCCTGGGTTGGGAAGATCCCCTAGAGGAGAAAATGGCAATCCACTCCAGTATTCTTGCCTGGGAAATCCTGTGGACAGAGGAGCCTGGTGGGCTACAGTTCACAGGGCCACAAAGAGCAGGACACGACTGAGCATGCACACCACCTGCACACAGTTAGTGGCATTTTCTGGTGCAGCCCAGACACGGACAGTCAGCCCCTCACCCTCATATGCATCTCTCAGGAGGAAATAAAATTCACATAAGCACCCCCTTCCACACCCCCTCATTTATAGCAAGCCCCCCACACATGAAAGGAATGATTCCAAACTGAGAGTCTTTCCATATGACATGCAAACCAATCTGCAGTGAAATGTGAAAAGAGACTGTTATTTCCTGACCCAGCACCATTAAAGCTCAGCAAAGCCATCACGTTAGCTTGTTTGCATGTAATTGTATAAACACAGTTTGCCCAGTTCAAAGCACTTGGAGGTATTTCATTATGCCTTCGTCCTGGCTGGGCGACACTGACCACGTGCCAGGGCTGAAAAAATAACCAGCCCGCCCATGAGCTAGGGCTGATGTGGAGGAAGGCAGCTGGGCCAGAGTCTTTAGCTGCTTGTCACCGGTGTGATTGTACTCTCCCGGGAGACACGTGACCGTGGCCTTGGATGCGGACACTGAGCATCACCAAAGGGCATGTGTCCACCCCACTTTCTCCCCGCTAGCTCCTCACAGGTTGAGTTGAATTTGATTCCACCAGTATGCATTGGAGGGGGGCCCGTGGGGAAGATTCAGGCATAGGAATCAGGCCCAGATCCTGTGCTCAACAAGTTCAAGTTCCTAAAGATGAGAGAGGCATGTGAGCAACGAACTCTGAGGCAGAAGTGTGGCCATGATGGCCACAGGAGTGCGAAGTAGTATAAGCAAGAGGGGAACCGTCTTGCCTCGGAGATCCTGGGAGCCTGCGAGGAGCTGGTAGCATTGAGCAGGTGAAGGTGTTCCTGTGGAGAGGAACCTTTCTAAACAGCTTGAGCCAAAGGCTTGTAGCCGGGATGTGAGAGTGCAGGGCCTGGGACTGGAGGAGGGTAAGCTGGGGTGGGAGTGAGCATGATGGTCTCTGACCATGGGAAGATCTTTCTGCAGAGGCCCCGCCTGCCTTAGCTAGCGCTGGGTCTCCAGTGCCAAACAGCACCCAGCACCTAATGAGTGCCCAGTAATTTTACCTTTTTTAAAATTGAAGTCCAGTTGATCTATGATGTTGTGTTACAGTTGTAGGTGTGTGTGCGTATGTGCTCAGTTGCTCAGTCGTGTCTGACTCTTTGCGACCCTGTGGACTGTAGCCAGCCAGGTTCCTCTGTCCATGGGATTCTCTAGGAAAGAATTCTGGAGTAGGTTGCCGTGCCCTCCTCCAGGGTATCTTCCCAATCCAGGGATCGAACCCATGTCTCCTGAGGCTCCTGAATTGCAGGCAGATTCTTTACCACTGAGCTGCCGGGGAAGCCCCAGTTTTAAGAGTACTGCAAAGTGATTCAGTTTTCTCTCTCTCTCTCTCTGTGTGTATATACACACATACACACACATACAAATTCTTTTTCAGATTCTTTTCCCTTATAGGTTGTTACAAAATACTAAGTACAGTTCCCTGTGCTCCACTGGAGATCTTTGTTGGTTTCCTGGGATGCCCAATAATTGAATGCAGGAATTCCTAGGAAAGGTGTATTGCTGCAGCCGGGTATTAGGGGGAACAAATGTAGGGGTCCATTCCAGGTATCTCTTGGGAAGGGTGGGGCTCAGGGGAGGTGTGCCACTTTAAGAATATATTTGGACTGGAACAGTGGAGGTGACTCCAGGGCCCCACGATTGTCTCCAGATCCAGTTGCAGGAGGTGTGGTCCCTGGCGTTGCTCTCCTGCATTGTTTGGCCAGCTGCCTCTGCTTCAGCCAGGCCTGTGCTCCAACTTTTTTTTAAATTAATTTTTATTGGAGCACATTTGCTTTACAGTGTTGTGTTATAATAGTTTCTACTGTACGGCAAAATGAATCAGCTGGACATATACATGTATCCCCTCCTTTTTTGAATTTCCTTCCCACTTAGGTCATCACAAAGCACTTAGAGTTCCCTGTTCCATATAGTAGGTTCTCAATAGTTATCTATTTATTGTTTTTGTTCATTTGTTAAGTCACGCTCCATGGACTGCAGCACGCCAGGCTTCCCTGTCCTTCACCATCTCCCAGAGTTTGCTCTAACTCATGTCCATTGACTCAGTGATGCCATTCAACCATGTCATCCTCTGTCATCCCTTTCTCCTCCTGCCTTCAATCTTTCCCAGCATCAGGGTCTTTTCCAATGAGTCAGTTCTTTGCATCAGGTGGCCAAAGGATTGGAACCTCAGCTTCAGCATCAGTGCTTCCACTGAATATTCAGTGTTGATTTCCTTTAGGGCTGACAGCAGTCCAGGAGACTCTCAAGAGCCTTCTCCAGCATCACAGTCCAAAAGCATCAATTCTTTGGTGCTCAGCCTTCTTTATTTCCAACTCTCATACCCCTACATGACTACTGTAAAAACCATAGTTTTATATGGACCTTTATTGGCAAAGTGATGTCTCTGCTTTTTAATATGCGATCTAGATTTGCCATAGCTTTCCTTCTAAGGAACAAGCGTCTTTGAATTTCATGGCTACAGTCACTGTCCACAGTGATATAGTCTCAAGAGTGTATATAAGACAATCCCAGTTCATTCCACCACCTCCTTTCCCCTTTTGGTGTCAATACATTTTTTTCTCTTCGTCTGTGCCTCTGTTTCTGTTTTGCAAAGATCATCTTTGCCATTTTTGTAGATCCCTCATATATACGATAATATGTTAACATATGATGCTTGTTTTTCTCTGAGTTACTTCACTCTGTATGACGATCTCTAGGTCTACTCATATCTCTACAAGTGACCCAGTTCCATTCTTTTTTATGGCCAAGTAGTATTCCATTATAAATATGTGCTGTATCTTCTTTATCTATTCTTCTGGCTGAAGGATAATTTAGCTTGCTTCCATGTCCTGGCTATTGAAAATAGTGCTGCAATGAATATTGGGATGCATGTGTCTTTTTGAATTGTGGTTTTCTCTGGGTATATGCCCAGAGGGATTGCTGGGTCAAATGGTTGTTCTATTTTTAGTTCTTTAAGGAAGCTCCATACTATTCTCCACAGTGGCTGAATCAATTTACATTCCCACCAACAGTGTAGGAGTGTTCTTTTTCTCCACACCCTCTTCAGCATTTATTGTTTGTATAATTTTTGATGATGTCTATTTTGATTGGCGTGAGGTGATATTTCATTGTAGTTTTGATTTGCATTTCTCTAATCCTTGGAAGGAAAGTGATGACCAACCTAGATAGTGTATTAAAAAGCAGAGACATTACTTTGCCAACGAAGGTTCGTCTGCTCAAGGCTATGGTTTTTCCAGTGGTCATGTATGGATGTGAGAGTTGGACTGTGAAGAAGGCTGAGCACTGAACAATTGATGTTTTTGAACTGTGGTGTTGGAGAAGACTCTTGAGAGTCCCTTGGACTGCAAGGAGATCTAACCAGTCCATCCTAAAGGAGATCAGTCTTGGGTGTTCATTGGAAGGACTGATGCTGAAGCTGAAACTCCAATCCTTTGACCACCTCATGCGAAGAGTTGAATCATTTGAAAAGACCCTGATGCTGGGAGGGATTGGAGGCAGGAGGAGAAGGGGACGACAGAGGATGAGATGGCTGGATGGCATCACCGACTCGATGGACATGAGTTTGAGTAAACTCCGGGAGTTGGTGATGGACAGGGAGGCCTGGCGTGCTGCGATTCATGGGGTTGCAAAGAGTCGGACACGACTGAGCAACTGAACTGAATAATTAGTGATGCTGAGCAATTTTTCCTGTGTTTGTTAGGCATCTGTATGTCTTCTTTAGAGAAATGTCAGTTTAGGTCTTCTGCCCATTTTTTGGATTTTTTTTTTATATTGAGCTGTATGATCTATTTGTATATTTTGCAGATTAATCCCTTGTCAGTTGCTTCATTTGCTAATATGGTCTCCCATTCTGATGGTTGTCTTTTTATCTCATTTATGGTTTCCTTTGCTGTGCAGAAGGTTTTGTTTAATTAGGTCCCACTTGTTTATTTTTGTTACTGTTTTCATTACTCTAGGAGGTGGGGCAAAAAAGATCTTGCTGCAATTTGTATCAAAGAGTGTTTTCCTATAAGAGTTTTATAGTATCTGTTCTTACATTTAAGAGTTTTGAGTTTATTTTTGTGTGTGGCACCAGGGAGTGTTCTAATTTCATTCTTTTACATGTAGCTGTCCAGTTTCCCCAGCACCACTTATTGAAGAGACTGTCCTTTCTCCATTGGATATTCTTGCCTCCTTTGTCATAGATTAGGTGACCATAGGTGCTTGGGTTTATCTTCCCCCTTATTTTTGTTATTTTAACCTTTTATCTTTCAAAGGGATTGCTCTGGTTCAGCATAAGTCACTTATTGGTTAAAAGTTGTACTTCCATATTATAAGGTAATTATCCTCCAATTAAAATAAGTTAATGTTAAAAAGTTGTGCTTCAGCCCTTCCATCAGTTACATTTTTACCTTTACTGTTGGATGTGAGTCTAGCTTGCAGGTTGCAATCACACTTCAGGAAATTTACATTTTGGGCTCCACGTTCAGCCAGGGACTAGCAGCTTGGATTTCCCTCTCCGATCACTCCTGAGAGGGCTCCTCTTGCACACGAAGTATTCAGGCTCCCAGGAGTAGTGTGATTTTAGACATGAGCCTGGCTTCCTAGGAGTGGCCCTGGGTTGGGATACGGACTGTTCAGTCCGGATTCGCTCAGAGGCTGTGTCTCAGCCTGTGGCACCAGTGAAGCTTCTGCCTTGGGTTAGTGGGTCTGCCTGTGGCTTGGGGATGTTCTAAAGCCTCCCCCATGTCCTGCTCTGACCACCCCTGAGCGGTGCAGCCCAAGCACCCCCAGAATTGACTGTGATCCCCAGAGGACACCTCCGGGTTCTTTGTCTGGTTCTGGCAAAACTTCAGGCACTCTGCTGTTAGAATCGCATGGCAGAGCTGCCAGCCTCCTCCAGAGCTCTCCCCCAGGCCCCCATTGCTGAGGCAGGCCTCCCCCTGGCTCTGCTCCTGAGAAGGTCAGTCTGGTCAGGTGGAGCTGGGGAGACCTTCAGCTGTATGGCCCCATTTCCCCTGGACAAACCCCTGGGCCCTGCCCGGGAACTCGGGGTGGGGACCCTCTTTTCTGGGAGTGACACCCCTGCTCTACAGCCAGGCACTGAGGGAGGCAGAAATGGTGGCTCTGTCTTCCTGGCTTCCTCTCCTGGAGGGAATCTCCACCCTACATGAGAGCTGGGGCGGGGGCACTCGCACCTGGGTACCCCTGGCCCACCCTGCCTGTGGGGGAGCCTTCAGCCCACGAGCAGAAGGAGGCCCTGGTCTCTGGGTCCCTCTTGCCTGAAATAGAGCTTCTGCAATCAAGCCCTGGGGAGGCTGAGAGATGCGGGCAGCCCGCTTTCCCCAAGATGAAACCATAGCCCCAGACAGCTGTGAGGGGAGAGACCAACTCCATCTTCTTGGCCACATCTGCCCAGAATAGAGGATCCAAGACATGGAGCTGTGGGCGCGGGGTGGGGGTGGGGTTTAGGGAGGTCATGGCTCAAAGGTCACAGATGCTGGCTAAGCTTATATTTAGTGCATTTTCTTGAATGACTATTTCTCCATTTGCTGTATGTCCTCAGGACAGTTTTCAGAGATTTTAAAATAATAGTGGGTTTGTTTTCTTATTTTTCAAGCATTTTCCCCACTTTGTATTGCTGGAGAGAATTTCCACCAGTTCAGCTGCCGTCTTGACCTATTTTTTGGAGCAGGAGAGAAAAGACGGACTGTATCTCTGGTTGCCAGGCATTACTTCTACCCCTCCATGCTCCCTGGGCACATGGCCTCTACCCAGCTTCATTTCATGCCATGATTTCTCAAGGACCGAGTGATTATAAAACGAAGCCATTTGTTCTATTCAATGTGTACCAAATCAGTTAGTGAGATTTTGTTTTCATTTTTGGTGAGTGAAACATGCGGGTTCACGTTCAGCTTCGGCAAAATATCCAGAGAAAAAGCATTACACCTGGAAGAGCTTCCTAAAATATATGCACATTCTCACAAATTCAATCTCCCCAAATTTCAGAGTTGTATTTATATGAACAGTTCGGCTGTATTGAAACATTGAAGAATGCAGAGCCTACTTTAAACTTCAAATTTAAGAAATACTCATTTTCTAATCATCATTCTTCTATAATCTTTCATTAAAGTTTTCTAGCAGAAATTTTAAAACAAGGGGGAAGTATTTTGTGGTGCAGGGAGGTCCTTCTGATGTACACGGAAATTGTGTGATCTTTCCATGGGCAGCGTTATACCAGACTGGATCCCTCCATTACGTTACCCAGATGCTCACATATACCATCTTCATAATTTTTGCCATCTAGTCACCATTTTTTCTATGTCTATGTACCACCTGCACTTATTCACTTAATAGTTTTCTTTCTCATATATTTGAAGTGTTTCTTTCTAAAAGCATTCATATTTTAAAAAATTATTTGCCTGTGGTGGGTCTCAGTTGTGGCCTGTGGGACCTTTGCTTTTAGTTGTGGCATGCGGGATCTAGTTACCTGGCCAGGGATCGAACCCAAGCCCCCTGCATTGAGAACTTGGAATTTTAGCCACTGGACCATCAGAGAAGTTCCTAAATACATTCATTTGTAAAGCAACTGTTCTATCACTAGAGGGAATAATCAATTAGTAAATATGATGAAGACATAACTTAAAAATTCTAGTTAGATACTGTCAAGGACTCAGAGCTTAAGACTAGCTTTCCCAGTAAAAAAGAGAACTCTATGTGTTACTAGAATAGGATGAGCTATGTTTGATGCCCATACTGAGAGTTGTCCCAAGTCCTTTACTCATGGGATCTCGTTAGATAGTCATCACAACTGTGTGAGGTAGATGGCTTGCTCCATTTCACATGGGGACACTGAGGCATGGGTAAGTGGGTGCAGAGTCAGGATCCACACAGAACAAGTGATCTGGGGCAGCGCTCTTTGCGTGCTTAATCTGCTCAGTCACGTCTGACTCTTTGGTGACCCCGTGGACGGTAGCCCGCCAGGCTCCTCTGTCCATGGGGTTTCCCAGGCAAGACTGTTGGAGTGGGTTGCCATTTCCTTCTCCAGGGTATCTTCCTGACTTAGGGAAGTCAGGAAACCAGGTCTCCCATGTCTCCTATATTGCAAGCAGGTTCTGTACCTGCTGAGCCCTCACGGGTTCTCTTAACCACCCTGCAATCCTGCCTCCAAAGAGAAGTGACTCTGTTGGTTGAAGCTACCTCTGCCTCACTGACAAGTGCCCTGGGCTCTGTAGACATCCTGTACCTTGGAAATGACAGATTTAGACTGTCCACAGCCATCCTCCCCGCTCCAGCACTTGTGGAAATGCCTTCTAGTCCACTTTGAACATTCACAATGTTCCTTGGCATCTAAATGGTTCTGAATCCTGCGGTGAAAATTCGTTTGTGCTGTGCGTAGTCACTTAGTCGTGTCCGACTCTGTGTGACCCCATGGACTGTAGCCCACCAGGCTCCTCTGTCCATGGGGATTCTCCAGGCAAGAATACTGCAGTGCATTGCTGTGCCCTCCTCCAGGGGATCTTCCCAACCCAAGGATCAAACCCAGGTCTCCCACATTGCAGGCGGATTCTTTTTAAGCTTTATTTAACTCACTTTCTCAAACTTAGAACTTCTTAATATTAAAATAGAGGAACATGTCTCAGTAACTCAGGAATTCTTCATGGAGCAGTTTGGGAAATACTGAGAGGACAGTGGAAAAAGTTGGTTTAAAACTCAACATTCATAAAACTAAGATCATGACATCTGGTCCCATTACTTCATGACAAATAGATGGAGAAACAGTGGCAGACTTTATTTTTTTGGGCTCCAAAATCACTGCAGATGGTGACTGCAGCCATGAAATTAAAAGACGTTTGCTCCTTGAAAGAAAAGTTATGACCAATCTAGATAGCGTATTAAAAAGCAGAGATATTACTTTGCCAACAAAGTTCCATCTAGTCAAAGCTATGGTTTTTCCGGTAGTCATGTATGGATGTGACAGTTGGACTATAAGGAAAGCTGAGCACTAAAGAATTGATGCTTTTGAACTGTGGTGTTGGAGAAGACTCTTGACAGTCCCTTGGAATGCAAGGAGATCCAACCAGTTCATCCTAAAGGAGATCAGTCCTGAATATTCATTGGAAGGACTGATGCTGAAGCTGAAACTCCTATACTTTGGCCACCTGATGTGAAGAACTGACTTGTTGGAAAAGACCCTGATGCTGGGAAAGATTGAAGGTGGGAGAAGGGGATGACAGAGGATGAGATGGCTGGATGGCATCACCGACTCGATGGACATGAGTTTGAGTAAACTCCAGAAGTTGGTGATGGACAGGGAGGCCTGGTGTGCTGCAGTCCATGGGGTCGCAGAGTCAGACACGACTGAGTGACTGAACTGAACTGAGTTAGTCTTTGTGTTTAGAATGAAATTCACTTCATGCTAAATTATTTCTTGTGTTTAAAGATGGAGAGGTTATTTCTTTTTCAAAAAGCTTATTTTGGCTCAGCTGGGTCTTCCGTTGCATGCGGACTTTCTCTAGTTGCAGTGTCTGGGCTGCTTTCTGCAGGGGCTTCTTTTGTTGCAGAGTGCAGGCTCCAGGGCGTTCAGCTTCTGGAGTTGTGCTCGCGGGCTCTAGAGCACAGGTTCGGTAGTTGTGGTGCGCAGACCCAGTTGCCCTGCGAATCATCCCAGACCAGGGATCAAACCCGTGTCTCCTGCATTGGCAGATGGATTCTTAACCACTGGAGCCCTTGAATAAGATATTTCTTACTTGAGCTTAAATATTCAAATAGGGTTTCTAATACCCGATGAGTTTTCTCATGTGTTCAAACCCGTATTTTAAAGGTTCACGTGCTTCCTAAACCTCTTCCAATAACTCCACACCCCTCCCTACTGGTGCAACCATGCAGTTTCTGCTAGGTAACATTCTGCCTCCTTCCAGGACTGCTGGGTAACAGTCACGGGCAAGAGAAACCTTGAGCATCTGAACCCACCATTTGTGGGACACTGTGCATTCAAAGCAAATGAGGAATCTTCTTCAAAAAGCTCACAATTAAACAGGAGAAATAGCTTTGGGAGGGAAGGATACATACATGTGATGGATGACGCATTTGTAATCATCACTGGGGGTGTCTGCTGGTCCATGACCTACTCAGCAAGTGTAAAGATCTCCAAACTTATTGGCAAAGAAAAATGAGGCCCAAAGTGTGGTTTATGCTCCTTGTTTCTTTCCAGTTCAGGAGGGTTAGCGGTGGCACTGAATCTGAGGACTTTGCTTTACCTGGACATGGTCCACGGGGGTCACACCTCATTTGCTTACTCCTTTAAAAAAAATTTTATCAGACTATGTGAATTTTCAACATTATGTTAGTTTTAGATGTACAGAAAACTGAATCAGTTATACACACACACATATATATACACACCTCCATTCTTTTCCATGCTTTTTTTTTTTTTTTTTTACCATATATTACAGAATATTGAGTAGAGTTCCCTATGCTATACAGTAGGTCCTTACTAGTTATTCTATATATAGTAGTATGTATATGTTAACCCCAATCTCCTAATATATCACTTCCCCCATTTCCCCTTTGGTAACCGTAAGTTTGGTTTTGAGATCTGTGAGTCATTTAAAAAAAAATAATCTGATTTTCCCCGTCTTAGTTGCCCAGAGCAGGGTCTTTTAGTTGTGGCAGGTGGGATCTAGTTCCCTGACCAAGGATTGAACCCAGGCTCCCTGGCATTTGGATCACAGAGTATTAGCCACTGGCCTGCCAGGGAAAGCCCTGTGAGTCTGTTTTTTCAGTACGTTTATTTCTATCGCTTTTTATTAGATTCCACATATTGGTGATATCATTTGTCTTTCTCTGACTTACTTAGTAGGATAATCTCTAGGTCCGTTCATGTTACAAATGGCATTATTTCATTCCTTTTTATGGCTGAGTAATATTCCTTTGTATATATGTACCACATCGTATCCATTCCTCTGTTTATGGACATTTAGGTTGCTTTCATGTCTTGGCTATTGTGAAGAGAGCTGCTTTGAAGATTGGGGTGGTGCTTCCCTACTCTTGAAAATTCTGATCAGCACATGGTTTAAGCTTTTCCACTGGCAGAGGGAGACTTGACTTCAGGGCACCCAGTGACACCACTTACCTTCTCAGGAGTCTTACAACAAGGCCCTCCTTTCTCCCCTGTGTCCCCAAAGCTCCGGCGCCTCAGGGCAGGGCTTGTGTGCACTGGGTCCTTCCCTAAAGGTTGTTGCTTCTGCAAGAAGCAACCACATGCGTTTCCTTTCTTATCTTTAATTCAACTGTCCTTTAAAAAAAAAAAAACAGGGTGAATAGAAGTCTCTGACCCAGTATCCACGGGTCAGCTCCTTCAGCTGACCAGCAAATATAGACCCCTGAGGCAAAGAAAGGCCAGGGAAAGGGAACTTGGACACCTATCATAAGTTGTGGTAGGAACATAGCAGATCACTGAGAAAAGGCTTTAAGACACAAGTGATATTCCAGCACTGACTCTCCAGCCTGAGCACAGAAGGGAGAGCATGAAAGAGGTTCTTTCATTTCCTTCCCCAACCAGAGCCACCACCATCCACCTCCTGTGGCTCAAAGTGACCTAAGACTAAAAACAGAATACAATGATTTCCTAACTGATGAAATTGAAACAAAGACAGACAGACAGAAATAACTAAACTCTGGAAATATAACTGCTTCATCATTTCTTTGTATTTTTTATTAAACTTTGTTGAATTTTTTAAAAAAAATTTCTGCCCAGTTATGGCAATTAAATAGGAAACCACAATTACAATGCACAAACTGTGGCATGAAAAAAGAACACACACTCCATCAGAAATGACACCAGACCCTTTCCATTTTATTCATTCAAAAAGAGTCCAGTGCACAAGTGTCAAATATGAGCACTGGCGGTTTTTTTCTTGGAAGGGGGAAAAAACATTTATTCTGGCAGCGCGTTTACAATTCCAGGAAGTGGTTTTGATACCACAAGATGCAGGAATAGAAACCATAACAAACTTGGAGGGCGTCTGTTTGCAAGGCAGGGACGACTTAGTTGGAAAACATCCCCCTTTGTGCTTAGCGAATTGCCCATCAGTCAGCCTCCCCAACTGAGCCTTCCCAGGTGTTGAAAGAGAGAATGGAATTTCCTGCATAGATGAAGAAAATTCCTATAGAGCAGTGTTTTCTGTATCTCCAACCTTCCCCCCTCCCCCGAAGCAAGTTCTCAAGCTTTTCTGGAGCTGCTTTTGGTCACATGACCCTCTATCAGGATAACTTTTTTTTTGCTAAAATACATGTGATACCAAGATTTCTTCTTACACTGCTTCTCTAAGGTTCAGATGACAGCATAAAACATCACGCGTCCAAAAAGAGCAGATATTAAGAATGTGGGCATCTATGTTCATAATAAGAGCACACACTTTGCAGGGTATGTCACCCAAAGGAACATTTTTTTTTTTTCTTCAGTTAATATGCTCCCCTGGGGAGTTAGCCTGAAGTCACTTTACCAGCCTTTTTCTGGCCAAAGTCGGTTAATTTGACAGTTGAAGAACTGTCTCCTGCCAATTGGAAAACTTTTATGCCCAACAATTCAGTGGTCCGTAAAGCAATTAAATGTTATCATTCAGTTTACACTTACACACACATGCACACACGCACAGGAGGACTGTGACAGAAGGATTAACAAGGTGAATCTTGCGACTGTTCCAAAAGAAAATGAAATTGCAAATTGGAGGTGCCATACTCAAGTATTAAAATGCAGAACTAGTCTGATCCCATTTGATTTTATGACTATAAGAAATCATGCTTGTTTGACTGGATGTTCTGGAGTTCATAAAGTTAACTCCTGGGGCACAAAACCATCTACAAAAATTGATTTGTGGTTTTTTCTTTTTTGTGTGTGTGGGATGCAGCCACTTCTTTGTTATTTTTTAAATATGTGGAGACATCATATACTGTGGCATTCCAAGAGACAATACTTTATAGAAGTAAACGAGTAATACCGCTGACTAGTTTTTCTTGCTTTACACTGGAAAGAAACAGTTTCACACATTTTTCAATCAGCATGCAGAGGAGGCAGATGTAAACAGAGTCACGCACACTCTTCAAAGAATGTGTTACTATTGCAGTAGACGCTGTTTGGCCCCGATGAGGAGGAGAGAGCGGTTTGGTTGGTTGGCTTTTTAGGTTTTATGTCATGGAGATTTTAAAACCAGGGTTTTACTAGTTCTTGGCAGTAGACCATCCAATCAGAGGCTCTGTATTTATAAATAACCAATGTGGGCTTATGCTCTCCAATTAGGCAACTCACTATCTTAGGGTCTGACACCAGCTTTCAGAGAGCTCTGCTAAATTTCACAGACTCTGTTCTAGTGGGTGGTGGGGGGGTGGGAACAGGACCTATTAGAGCTTTTTACATGCTTTGGAACTAACGCCTGACTATCTAAGCTATTGCAAGGCTCCACTCTTCCTTGGATATGTGGACCCCTTAATCCCCCTCCCCTCAAGAATCTTAATCACCAGGCCTCCATCAGACTATCACCCAGTGACCAGGGACTTTTTACTGAAAAGGAGGGGAAGGGGCTATTGCCTGAAATGCATGTTTAAGGTTCTTGATGATTATTGTCAACCTCTATGAACCAACACTTAAGCCATGAGCAAAGAGATAGGTATCTTTTCTTTTTTTAAATATGCAAAGGCTTAAAGAATAAACAAAACATCCGATGCTAAAGAAAGAAATCAGCCCCATGTTGGCACAGTTCTCATCAGAATATTGCACCAGTGTCAACTAATGCTAGAAGCTTCAAACTGTATAAATTTAAATGTATTTGCATATTATAAAAATAAAGATAAACATATACATATTTTACACTAGTTATGGAACAGCAATGAATGGTCAGTCGATCCCTCTTTCACATTTAACAGAACTGAAATCTGAGTGCTCTGAATACTGCCACCTGTACTGGAATTATGGCTTATATGTGCACGGAAAAAAAAAAAAAAATCCCTGAGAAGCCATTCGACTTTATTTTTTTTTTTTTTCTTTTCTTCAAGTAGCGCTCTCCTTGGAGGATCACAGTTCTGAGGTTCAGGTTGTAAAACATTTGCTCCATAGTCTCTCCCGTCCTTTCCCCCAACCTGCACCCTCCCCACCTCATCTACAGGCTAGGTGTGCTCCCTTGCACGAAAGCACCCTGAACACACATGCATGCGAATTCACAGAACACGCCTGGGAGTGTGGAGGGTTTGCTGGGTACAGAAGATGGTCCAGGTGCGTTCTGATGCTATTTTCTCCATGGAAATCCCACAGCCGTAGAAGTCACTGGTTTCTGTGCTTTTCCCCAGCGTTCTTCCTATGTGGGTAGATGAGAAGAAAGCACAGAAATGAACCAGGGAAATAGGAAATGACATTCTCAATTATGAGAACAGCAAGCGATAATTTTTTTTTTTGGCCACAGATTTTCATGTCTACTTCTAGAGCTCCGTGTAAAATAGTAAATGCAGACAACTAATGTTCCTACAAAGGGAAGAGACTTTTTCACTAGAAACCTACTCAAACATTTCTGTTCATGACATTAAATTCAGACATAAAGCAAGAACTAGATGAAGTAGCCATAACTACCTATTCCACTGTAATTTCACAGCTTAACTAAGAACCCTGAACTCCAAACACAGCACTGTTTCCTTTGAAGAAGCGCACACAGACATACTAAATAACTCTCTACAAGTAGGAATATATACTAAAACGTGAGAATGAGTGTCAGTCAGGACTCAAAAGCATGATTGTACTTAAGGACTGTCAAACTAAAAGCTGGAGTTAGATGAACAGAAAATGAAGAAGCTGCTGCATCACCAGCTAATTAAAGTTTAAAATTTAGTCACTCAGTCATGTCCAACTCTTTGCGACCCCATGGACTGTAGCCTACCAGGCTCCTCTGCCCATGGGATTTTCCAGGCAAGAATACTGGAGTGGGTTGCCACTTCCTTCTGCAGAGGATCTTCCTGACCCAGGGATCAAACCCAGGTCTCCCATACTGTAGGCAGATGCTTTATCATCTTTAAACAAAGTGGCATTCAATTCAGATAACATGGCTAGATGAAAACGTCTGAGATGCTCCCATCCCTTATTTTAGCTTTCCTGTAATGATGCATGATGTGATGTCTTTAAAAGTGCTTGGCAACATTTAATAAAACAGATACACTTCCCCTACCCCTACTTCCTACATCTCTTTTTCAAAACTATTTATTTGGCTGCATCCAGTCTTAGTGGTAGCAGGTGAGACCTTCGGTCTTTGTTGCAGCATGCAGGCTCTTTAGCTGTGGCATGTGGGATCTAGTTCCCCAACCAAGGATCGAACTTGGACCCCCTGCATTGGGGGCGTGGAGGCTTAGCCACTGGACCACCAGGGAAGTCGCTGGCATCCCTCTCTTAATGTTGCCTGACTTTCTGGAAACCGATAAATTAGTATCTACCTAACACACAAGAATCGTCTGGGAGCATCTGATCAATAACTTCACCAAAAATAGGCACCTTCCATTCACTAAGTAGTTACGACATGCTAGGAATGGCAGCCTTCACCATAGTGCATTATTTGATTAATCCTTAACTTTTTTTTTTTTTCTCTTTTTTCTTGATTAATCCTTAACTTTTAAAGCTCTAGCAGGTAGGCTCTGCCTTCACCAAAAAGGAAGCTACGTTTCCAAGAGGTTAGATAACTTCCCCAAGGGCACACACCAGTGAGCAGCAGGGCCAGGCCTTTAAAGAGGGTTATTTGACACCGAGCTATGCTTGACAGCGAAAAGCAAGGCTGGAATATGTGGGGCCCTCGGGGTAGTTTCGTGTTTCTTTGGCGCTGAGCCATGGGTACTTTCAGAAGGCCTGTTAATATAGTCAGCTTCTCAGCAGAGAAGGTTTTGAAAACTGCCTCAAAATCAAGTAACCATACATCGAAGTGTAAAGAGGACGGCAGGGTGAAAACACCACTCCAACCAAGCAGTTGACTCTGGTGCAGCGAGTTCTGGCTTCGTGGGGGAGGTGCTACGTCATGCTTTTCTCACTGGATCCAACAAATCTTGAGAAACACAGACAGTTGTGTCTGGCCGCCTGCTCCCCTGAGCCACGCGTTAAGACTGAGAAACACAAGGATACGTAATCAAGGGCACCCGGAGGGAATATTCCAGTGTTCAAGGGAGAAAAAGGAAACCCGGTCTGAACATTTTTCCACATGGATATCATTTTTCTTGTTTGAGTGCTGAGGAAAAGAGAGGAGCTGTCAATCACTAACCACCCCCCCGCCCCACTTCTCTTTGCTCTTCCATCTCAAACTCGATCTCATCCGACAAGATCCACCTCAAATGCTACCTCCTAGGGTTCTTCCCAATTCTGTGGCAGGGTTCTTTCTTCTCTGTGTCCATAGGACTTTGTCGATACACCTGTCATTGCAGGTATCACATTCTAACTGGAATTAGACACAGGTTTCTCTGGTTGTGTCTTTGGTTCCCATTCTCCCCAAGGAGGCTATTATATTCCTGATTTGATTCTTAGATTCTCTGTTATTTTTATACCATCAACACTTGGCCCAGTGCCTTGTTATTGTTGTTCAACTGATAAGTCATGTCTGACTCTTTGTGACCCCATGGACTGCAGCACGCCAGGCTTCCTAGTCCTTCACTATCTCCCAGAGTTTGCTCAGATTCATGTCCAGTGATGCTATCTAACCATCTCATCCTCTGCTGCCCTCTTCTCCTCCCGCCGTCAATCTTTCCCAGCATCAGGGTCTTTTCCCAATGATGCTCTTGGCATCAGGTGGCCCAAGTATTGGAGCTTCAGCATCAGTCCTTCCAATGAATATTCAAAGCTGATTTCTGTTAGGATTGACTGGTTTGATCTCCTTGCAGTCCCAAGGGACTCTCAACAGGCTTCTCCAACACCATAGTTTAAAAGCATCAATTCTTCCGGCTTTCTTTATAGTCCAACTCTCACATCCATATATGACCACTGGAAAAACCATAGCTTTGATGAAAACAGACCTTTGTTGGCAAAGTGACATCTCTGCTTTTTAATATGCTGTCTAGGTTTGTCATAGCTTTCCTTCCAAGGAGCAACCATCTTTTAATTTCATGGCTGCAGTTACTGTCCACAGTGATTTTGGAGCCCAAGAAAATAAAGTTTGTCACTGTTTCCATATTTTCCCCTTCTACTTCCCTTGAAGTGATGGGACCAGATGCCATGATCTTAGTTTTTTTTTTTTTTAATGTTGAGTTCTAAGTCAACTTTTTCATTGTTCCCTTTCACCCTCATCAAGAAGCTCTTTAGTTCCTCTTCACTTTCTGCCGTTAGGCACAGTGGCCTCATGGGGGGCCAAAGATTTACTGAATGAAGGAGGAATAGGATGTCATGACAAAGTCTCAGGCAAAAGACAGCCAGGCTGTAAGAGGGGTAGATGAGAAGGGTGGAGGAGATGAGAAGGAAAGAGGGGCTGAGGACAGTCAGGACTGATGTTGGCTTCTCGGGGGAGGGGACACGTGGCCCCGGGCCACAGGAATGATGGGTTGTCATCAAGTAGGAGAGAAAAGGTGGCAGCTGGCCATGGACTGAGAGCCGGCTGGAGGCCAGGTGTGGCTGACCCTTCACAGTAAGGGAGTGTCACGTGTCAGAAGGGGGGCTGGGATCAGGTTGGGAAGCCTTGTGGGTCTTGCCCGGGATTTTGAACTTGAACCATAATCACCAGGAAGCCATTCAAGGCTTTGCAATAGGGAGCAAGGTGATGGGAGTCTGATGTTGAAAGATCGTATTGGTTTCAAGGACAAAGAGACCAGCAAGGAGGAGGCAGGCTGAGATACCCACAGGGATCTTGGCAGAGACAGGAGGACTTCAGGAAAGCATGGGCCAAAGACAGAGCTCAACAGCCAGCTTCACTCATTCAAGACACGCTGATGTGGGCAAGTTTTGTGCATAAACTTGGGGAGCTGAATAAATGGAAACAATTCCTTAAAAAAATAAGATGCACTGACAAGGTGGGGCAAGATGTCTCAGGGGACGGCCGAGTATGGGGAGAGGGGGAGAAGAGTGAACAGACCCCCCCAGCCTGGCGGCGGGTGCAGAGTGAGGCCGTCCCCGGAGACGGGAGGCGCAGACCCTGAAGGGCTCCGGGGCAGATTCCAGGTAGGATGATGGAAACAGGCCCACAGATCCCACAGGAGAAAGGAGAGGTCAGCGCGGGAGGCTCCACCCCAGATCCTCCCAGGTCACAGGACCTGCCCTTCCTGGGGTGTGACAGCGCACTCAGGGTATGGAGGAGCTTGGGTTGAAGTGACGCCATACCAGTGTATTAAGCAGCTCCTTTCTGTCCTCTGATGCTTTGCTCACCCCGGGAGGGGCGGCCCCTCCTAGCCTCAGCCAGTCATTTCCCAGAGACAGTCAACAACGCAGATGCTTCTCGACTTCAGGGAATCCAGAGTCCACACCCCTGACCACGCCCTTTATCGGGAGCCACACTCTGGGCCACTATCCACCTGCCCTAATCACTCCAGGGCCAGGCTCCACACTCGGGCTGTCTTTATGTCCCAGAGCCCGAGGGAACTGGCCAGTCCTACACCTGCCCCTGCCTTGCCCGCACCTTCCTGCAGAAACCACAACAGAGGCTCCTCCCACAGCTCCTCCCCACCCTCAGCCTCCTGACCCTCCAGGAGCTTCTCCCTGCATCCCTGGGTCCCCCGTATCCCGCCTGCCCCCTCCTCTAAGGAACTGTCATAAACTCTCTTCCCCCCAGCAGTCCTTTCCTGATGGGCTGGCCTCACTGTATCTCCACTTTTACATCCCCACAATGTACAGTTTGTCCAGACATTGACAATATGAAAGGAAGGTTCCCACCCATTTCCTCTTTACCCCAGGAATGCACGGTTAGGACACTGATGTTACTAACTAGCTCTAGGCGGCCGCATAGATCTGCGTGTACTTCATCTTGACAGGTGGTAGACAGGAAGGTGACCCCGCTTTCTCTCTTGCACACTCAGCATACACACTCACCTGCTGTGCAGAGTCACCTCATTAATACACTAGGCGGTTCTAGGTAAGTCAGTGAGTGGATTTTACTCAAGCATCTGTATTTGGATTTTGAAATTTTTTTTTTATTATTCCCTTTATAGGTCATCCACAGTATGCATACTAATATTTCTAGTAGAAATTACAACAGCTGAATTTATTGAATGATACTCAGTGTAAGGAAAAACGCTAAATGCCTCCCCTGCAAAGGTTTCTCTAAATGCACCGAATGACCCCACGAGATGGTGCTGCTGTGACCTGCACCTGTCACAGCCCCAACGAATCATAGGATTCAAACTTGGAGGCATAACTCCAGAGTCCATCAAACTAGCTTGGGAAAATAAATACCAACACTGCTTTTAAAAAAGCTATTTGCTGTGTTGATCAGCTTGAGCTTTTCCTGATGTTATATTCTTGCATTACATGAGTTTTTTTTTTTTAATGGCTTTTTTTCCCCAAAAAGCATCTAAGGGTACTGATATATGCATTGTAGTAAATCAGGCAAAAGAATCGAGCAGTTTTCTTATTCTTAAATCCCAAACACATCTTGATTCTGGATAAAAGATTTGTAATCTTAAAGTGTCTGGCTCTTTGGAATGTCTTCATCCCAAACACACCCTCCCGCCGTTTCCCTCTCAACTCTCCAAGTCCTTAGGAAGCCCTTATCTATTTAAGAAACCCTCTCTGCTTCCCAGAGACTTACCCTTAAAAATTGGTGCTCCTAAAGTCACAGATTGGGTACAGTAAAAATGATGGCATAAGGGAAAGAAGCACTATCTTTTCCACTTAATTGTCCAAGAAAGTATGGAGATACCTGAGCAGAGAGGGAACAAATTCCAGTATCAATGTGGCTGATGGAAGACTAAATAATCAGAGAAACACTTTTCCTCCCAGCCAGTGACAGCAACAAGGCAGGAAGCTGTCTTACTCCTTACAGAGAACAAAACAAAATCAATGCAAATCAGTGTGACACGCCCCACAGGCAACCTCCACATTTCAGCCTCTTTTCCTTGTGAAATACCATCCCATCCCCACTCTGAGATCAGTGAAAAGTTCTCCATTGTGATTAAGCCAAATTCATCCATTCCTTAAAAAGAAAAATTTTTAATCAAGTCTATACTAACTGATCTGAGTGCATTTAAACATACTTTGCCCATCTGGTAAGATAAAGACCACAGAATCGTTTTCATCCTACTTTTTACAAAAGCTTATTTGAATTGGTCTTCAATATCCTTATATCTTAACAATGTAACTGGCAAAATTCCTATGCAAAGTAATCATTCTTCTTTGGAGAATACTTGCAAACAGTAAGTAGCTGGAATCTGACTCAAATTGGAATACTCCAGTATACACACAATAATCCAAGTTTGAAATGCAGTCTGGGCCTTGTCTTTTATTATCAGGAGACTACATAGAAGAATGTAATTTGCACTCCAGTATGTTCTTTTTTATTAATAGTTTATATTTTATATTGGACTATAGTTGATTTACAATATTGTGTTAGTTTCAGGTATATAGCAAAGTGATTCAGTTTTATATACATATATTGATTCTTTTCCAAATTCTTTCCCATTTAGGTTTTTACAGAATACTAAGGAGAGTTCCCTGTGCTCTATATAGTAGATCCTTGTTGGTTATCTGTTTTAAATATAGTAGGGTGTATATGTCAATCCCAAGCTCCCAATTTATTTGTATCCTGCAACTTTATTGAATTCATTGATGAGCTCTAGTAGTTTTTTGGTAGCATCTTTAGGATTTTCTGTGTGATATCATGTCATCTGCAAGTAGTGACAGTTTTATTTCTTCTTTCCCTAGTTGGATTCATTTAATTTCTTCTCTGATTGCCATGGCTAGGACTTCCAAAGCTATGTTGAATACTAGTGGCTTGTCTTGTTCCTCATCTTAGAGGAAATGCTTTAAGTTCTTTGGTACCACTGGGCGGCATTGTGAATGGCTGCTGCAAAACCTTCCTGTGCCGTTCTATGTTTGAGTGCTGTGCCTCAGAAACTAACCATGCCTCTTCAAATAAGGAAACCCCTCTTGTTGTTTCCTGTGTTGTGAATCTCTCCGGTGCTTCAGTTACTACTTCTTCCTCTTGTCTCCATTCAGCCCCTCTCTGGACCTCCAAACTCCATCAGGTCTTCATTACTGAGCTCTTCGTGTTGCACAGAGAGAAGTCCCATGAAGTCACCCTCTTGCAGATCTAGCTTGAAATAAAGATGTTGTACTGCTGCACTCTGTTCAGTGACAGTGTTAGCTGCTCAGTCGTGTCTGATTCTTTGCGACCCCACGGACTGTAGCCCACCAGGCTCCTCTGTCCATGGAATTCTCCAGGCAAGAATACTGGAGTAAGTAGCCATTCCCTTCTCCAGGGGATCTTCATGACCCAGGGATCGAACCCATGTCTCCTGCATTGCAGGCAGCTTCTTTACCACTGAGCCAACGGGGAAGGCCTGCTCTTTGTTAAACATTTCTTGTACCTTCTCTATCTGTGCCTCCATTCTTTTTCCAAGATCTTGGATCATCTTTACTATCATTACTCTGAATTCATTTTCAGGTAGCTTGCCTATATCTACTTCACTTGGTTGTTCTGGGGTTTTATCTTGTTTCTTCATCTGGGACTTGTTTCTCTGCTATTTTGTCTAACTTTCTGTCACTGTGGTTTCTGTTCTGCAGGATTGGAGTTCTTGCTTCTGCTGTGTGCTTCATGGTGAATGAAGCTGGTCTAAGGGGAGAGGTGGGCAGCTGTGGGCTCAGGAAGACTTTAGGCAGCCTGTCTACAGATGGGTGGGGCTCTGTTTCCATCTCTTTGGTTGTCTGGCCTGAGTCATCCCAGCCTTTGAACCTATAGGCTGTTGGGTGAGCCCAGGTCTTGGTGAAAAAATGGCAGCCTCCAGGTGGGCTCACGCCAGTGAGTACTCCCCAGAACTACTGCTGAGAGGGTCTCTGTCCCCACAGTGAGCCACAGATCCCCCTGCTGACCACCACCTTCACAGGAGACCCTCCAATAGCAGCAGGCAGGTCTGGCCCAGGCTCTTGTGAGGTCACTGCCTTTTACCCTGGGTCTTGGGGCACATGAGGTCTTGTGTGCACCCTCCAAGAGTGGAGTTTCTATTTGCCCCAGTCCTGTGGGATTCCTGTGATCAAACCCACTGGTCATCAAAGCCAGATGATCTCAGGGCTCCTCTTCCCAATGCCAGACCCCCAGGCTGTGGAGCCTGACATGGGACTCGGAAGTTTCACTTCTGTGGGAGAACCTCTGCATTATAATAATTTTCTACTTTTGTGAGTCACCCAACCGGGCGGGAATGGAATTTGATTTGACTGCAATTGTGCCCCTATTCTACCATCTTGTGTCTATATTTGTCTTTGGATCTAGGATATCTTTTTTTGGTAGGTTCCAGTGTTTTATGTTTGTTGTTGTTCAGCAGTTAGTTGTGATTTTGGGGTTTTCATGAGATGGAATGAGCACGTCTCCTTCTACTTTGCCATCTTGTCTCTACCTACTGAATGTATCTCTCATATGTCTTAGGGTAAAAGACATGTCTTAGATATATTCATAGCTAACCTTCTAGATCCCGTCTTTTAAATGAAAATCAGTAGATAAGTTGAGTTAAATGGCAGTTTTTCAGAATATATACTTTGATAAAGGAGGGAAATCTCTTTGTAAATGAAAAAGAGAAATATTCTAAGGTAGCTAAAAATGAAACGCAAACAGCAAGCTGCCATTTCCCCAAAGAAGTTCACAATTCCCTTCCAAATTGGAATTTTAAGTGTCTCAACCTATAGAGCAATAAAATGGAGATAGGATTTCAGAGATAAAAATTCTAAAAATAAATTTCTTCTACTTTCCCTTTGCTTTCCCCACTGAAAATATATTTTTGCCCCCTCTGATCCTTAATGTCCAAGGCTCAGTACCCCTTTAATGTCCAGGTTAAAGGTCAGTGAGGTTGCCCCTCATAAGTTCTGAAGGGTAAATGTGAGGGATGGATGTGTTAATTAACTAGGTGATGGGAATCCGTTCACAGTGCATGTGGATATCAAATCACATTGTACATTTTAAGTATCTTACAGTTTTATTTATCAGTTTGACCCCAGTAAAGCTAAAAAAAAAAATCACTGGTTGCCCAGGGTTAAAAGTGGATGCAGGGATAAATAGGGGGAGCATAGAGGATTTTCAGGGCAGTGAAAATATTGTGTGTGATACTGCATGCTGGATCACGTCATTCTACATTTGTTCAAACCCATGAACTGTACAACACCAAGTGTGAATGCTAATATAAAGAATGGACTTCGGGTGATAAGGAGGTGTCAGTGTAGGTTCATCACCCGGGACAAATGTTCCACTCCGGTGGGAGATATTGACGGTGGGGGAGGCTGTGTGTGTGGCTGGCGGATGTATGGAATCTTTTTGTGCCGTGTGCCCAATTTTACTGTGAACCTAAAACGGCTCTAAAAAACTAAATCAGTGTTTTAAAATATTGCTCCCTATACTTTAAAAGAAAAAGAGTTCTGAAGGAGGCTGATTTCCCTCCAAGAAATACCATTTCCCTTCTATTGTTCAGTAAATAGAGGGCTGGCAGTGGGGAAAGCAAGTCAGTTCACTGCCTTTAGACCACTGGGCCAGGGATAACAAGTGTTCATATGAATTTCTTTAAAACTCACAAATCTCTTTAATACCAACACAGCAGGGAGCAAAGCCATTACTGAAAGTGGTGCTAAAAATATTTATTTTCTGCATAGAACCAGGTATTGTATTAGACACAAGTAACTGCATGTGGGCATGAAATTTCTCTTTGAAATGATGAAAATGTTCTAGGATGAGACTGTGATGATGGTTGTCCAACTCTATAGATATACGAACCATTAAATAGGCACCTTTTATGAAAGTACACACATAAAGCTTTAAAAATGTATCAGAATCCATATTCTTTAGGATGAGAAGTTTTGAAAGCAACCCAGCAAATCTGCTACTAAATGAACTTTTATCTCATCTCAAAGTTTTTTCACCAGAGTATAGAAATACTCAATCAGCAAAGGAACCAAGGAGTCACTCAGATGCTAGGTTTCTCCCTGGAGAGTGAGGTGCAAGAGGACAGGCATTTCATTCAATTCACATAACCTCTTCCCAATGAAATGCTGGTAGAGATTTCACCATCACCCAAAGTGACTTAATGAGAGTAAGTCACACTTTTAAAAATCACTACTTACTCTTTACGTTCTCTCTGCAGGGGAACAAAACACCTAGAAATTTTTAAAAAATGGTAAACAGAAAGCTTGGAATTCATAAGGAAGATCCAATCAAATAATAGTCATCAGTGGTTTTTGCTTGTAAAACTCAGCATAGCACCATTAATTTACATGTTGTCCGAGGCAGGTTGTTAATGACCAGTCTCACTTGACCTATAAAGGAGAGCCATAAAATGGTCAAACACGGAGTTGGTGATGGGCAGGGAAGCCTGGCATGCTGCAGTCCATGGGGTCGCAAAGAGTCAGACACTACTGAGAGACTGAACTGAACTGAAACTGGTCAAAGAGCTTGGAATGCCTCTTTAAAAAATACTAAGATCTAGATCAATGACCTAAGAATTGGGTGATTATTCTGGCTTTCCCGGGATGGTTCTGGTTGGTGCCTGTCATCTTGGCATGATTACTAAGAATTTCTCCTGACAATGAGACTTGCTGGCCTCCCACCTGGGAGCACGGGGGCAGGAGGGAGAACCTCAGTGAGTAGATCATCTGGCACACACACTTGAGACCATCGGAGTGACTCTTGTTTCTTAAAGCCCAGTGCCTGGCCCTAGAAATTCTGACAGCCATGCCTGATCAAGGAAGTCTGATCTTGGCCATCGACCTGCATTTCAGGGGATGAGAGAGTCATAAAAGGTTACTGTCTAGTGACTTGCCTAAGTTAACTGGGGCTGGAGTTGCAAAACCCAGGCAGTAACTCCAGTCTCCCCATTTCTGCTGCCTGCTGAGACCCCAAGTCTCATTCTCAGGCTCAGACCCACGCTGTGTGGACCTAAAGACCACCAGCTGGGACAGTTTTCCTCATCGGTCCCCAGATCGCCCACATTTGCTACACTGCTGTCCACCTGTAAATTAGAGCATACCCTGGGTCGTGCAGGGCCTGTTGGTTTACATTTTGTTCTCCAGGATGTTCCTTTATTTAGAATTGAGAGTTACCCTCTAAACCTACCGTCCATTCTATGAGACCCCACCTACCATCCATTCTATGAGACCCCTTTAAAAGAATCCATTTTAGAACAAAACTATTCACAGAGCTAGGTCAAAACAAGTCAGTCACTAAAGATATCCCCTCCAGCATCTCGATATCTCAGGCCATGAGGCTCTGATTACCCAAGACTTGAAAGCTGCTTGTTCATATCAGGTATGAGAAACTGGGTGAGAGGGGAGCTGATAGCATTTCTGCAGGACGGCAGGAGCCCATAAAAGACACCGATAACAGTGGCTCAGTGCCACCGTGGTTTCTGTACAAATGGATATTTTAACTCCAACCTCTATCTCGCCTACTAAATGCCACATAGCTATGACAAATAATAAGTTACCATCTCTCCTGGCTCAGGAAAATCTATACCCATGCAGAGTCTATTGAACAGACTCCATCCCAGACCCTGCTGTTTCTATAAGATCCCTTCATCCTCACCTTATCTGAAAGAGAGGGACCAGTGGAGACCAATTCAAAGAATGGTAACATTCTGTTTGGTATGCTCAGGAGAGGGGAATGTTCATTAAATAAGAAAAGCTGTAGAATATTCCTGCTTAGTTACTATGTAATCCTAAGAAGCACATCAAGGTCTCATAGGGTCAATATACTATTCATATACTAGTGATGAATGAACACTATGTACATGTTAAGCTTAAAAGCATTCTGAAGAGAAGAGCCTGAGAGAAGTTTCCCTTGGGTGCTCAGTGATGTTTTCCAGCAAAGATGGATTAGGGATATTCTGTCTAGTGAGTCAGCTGCTTTAGAGAAAAGGGGGCAGCTGCGAATGCATGAGAAAGCCCCTGCAGACCCCCACTCTGCAGACACTTGGGGGGTCGAGAGACATGAGTTCCTATCATACAAGCTCGCAGGGATGCAGCCTGATACCAAGTTTCTCAAGATGCATGACAGGTCACCATTCTCCAGTGTGAACCTTCCAACCTCCCTACACAAAGCTTAGATATGGAAAAAAAAAATTCTATATGGTCAACTAAGAAGAAACATCGAAATTTCCTTCATGAATCCTTTGCTCATATCACCCAGGTGACCAGGGACTGCTACTTTTCAAGATTTGCAATAGAAAGAAAGGTATTTCATCTCAGGGTAAAAGTGGCCTGTTGGATTCTTAACACTACAGAAAAAGCCAAACAGATGAGCTAACCTAAAATCATCATCTGAGTTTAAGGCTAACACTGTATATGAAAGTTAGTTCACACAGGTATATTCTGTGTCTTGAAGTCCATTTTGGGGAGGGTGGGAGCAAACTACACAGCCTCTGGTTGTCAAGAGTGATCGAGAATCAGAGACCCACAGGTAGAAAAAAGAGTCTACTTCAGATTTTCTACAGCTTTTCTTACTTAATGAGCTCTCACTGTTTTCTGAAGCAATGGCAGAATTAAAAGAAAAAACTGCTCTCTTTGGTTGCATTAGACCTGCAAGTATACTAAAAAATAGTCATATACTTTAAATGAGTGAGCTGTATAATATGTGGATAATATCTCAAGAAAGCCATTTTAAAATGCTGTTAACTTTTATCAGCAAAAGAAAACCACAAATAACAAAATATGAAAGTTCCTAGATTGTTGTATAAGCCATGGTCTTGCTGTCACCCAGAAAACTATGTCTGCCCTGGGAGGGGGGCTTTTCAGAGTTTGATGAAAGGTACTTTAACTTGGCTTTTTGTTCTTACAATGACTGAGGCAGGTCCAAGAGTGAGGGACGGGGGCTATGGGATCAGAACTCACTTGGAACACGGGCTGATCACAGTTGGTGTGGGTGGGTAAACCAAGGCAACATTCACTCGCTCGCTGCCGTTCTTGGGGCAGATGATCTCTGCCACTCCCTCTGGTCTGGGCTGACTCAGCAACTCCCCTGCAGGCAGAGAGAGAAACAAGTGTTAATGAGCGGGGTACATAGAGCTTGTATGAAAGTTCTTGTGAGAACCTACTCACAGGGTATCATCCTAGTAGCTTTCAGTGTTTTGTGTGCATGTGTATGTTTGTGTCTGCACACAGCTAAATCTGTGCTGTGCTTATTCGCTCAGTCGTGTCCGACTCTTTGCTACAACATGGACTGTAGCCCGCCAGGCTCCTCTGTCCATGGGATCCTCCAGGCAAGAATACTGGAGTGGGCTGCCATGCCCTGCTCCAGAGGATCTTTACAACCCAGGGATCAAACCCAGGTCTCCCGCACTGCAGGCGGATTCTTTACCATCTGAGCCACCAGGGAAGCCCTAATGAGTGAGACCTGCCTTCAAAAATGGGATCACCTTGTGACTTCCCTGGTGGTCTAGTGGTTAAGACTCTGCACTTCCACTGCAGGGGGCACAGGTTCAATCCCTGGTCGGGGAACTAAGATCCCACATGCTACATGATATAGCAATGAATAAATGCAGGTTTAAAAAAACAAACGGGACCACCATAGAGAGGAATCCAGCACTTGGGGGGTGGGGGGGAACAGGGGAGGTAGGAAGGAGAGAGAGTCGGAGAACAAACGATCAATCAGAGCAAAACAGGCTCTGTCCTTAGAACATTCTCCACGGTGAGGCAGACAAGCTGCTAACGGTGGTGGTGGGAAGGCCACCGTTCCAGACAAAGGCAGCATCTGCCGCTATTCTCCTCACCCTCCTTTCCACAGACGGGCTCCAGAGATCTGTATCTAGACGTCGCGGCAAACTGAGCCAGGGTCGCTGGAGCCCCAGAGAGGCAGAGCTGCCAAGGAGGCGTTCGTAATTAGGATCCGGGCAGATGGGAGTCACGGCAGCCTTGCAACAAAGCCCTGCGTTAATGATCTGGAAGGGCATTCGACTAAAGGTGTGTTGTCAAGGTAAATAGCCCAGCTTCAAGCTGGCAAGAGGATTTCCCGGGTAGGTAGGTGTGCAGATTTGAAAGGACCAGCACAGTGCTCTCCTGTGAGTCACGGGAGCTAGTAAAAACAGATAATTCACTTACTGGATTACCACAGGCCCCAAAGGCAATCTGTGTACTCTGCCCTGGATGCAATCTCTCCAACCAGATCATCAAATCCCCCCTAAGACCAGCGATGCCTTCAGTTTCCTCCCCACCATCCACTTAACCAGGAGCACCCTGATCTTTCTCTGTTTTCATGGTGCTCTTGCTCAGAAAAATTCAAAAAATAGATTTTGGCAGACAATGGTGCCAAATTCCCCTACTTAGAAAGTAAATAAACCAAAGAGACAAATCATATGCCAACTGGGGAAAGATGCTACTGCAAAAAAAACACTGACTCTGTGACAGCCATCACTTGTATTACTGATTTGAAATTCTGGGGAACCAGAGTGTATGCCAACATGTGAGGATACAAACCAAAAATCCTTTGCCTCAGAATCCATATATCTAAACATCTCACCTTCAGCAGAATTCACATTGATAGAGCATAACCATACGCCAGCACTGAACAGACAGCTTTAAATATACATCTCATTTCATCTTTGCAATGTTACTATAAGGTTTATCCTCATTCTGCAAAAGTGAGAAGTGTGAAAGTGTTAGGTCACTCACTTGTGTCTGACTCTCTGAGATCCCATGGACTGTAGCCGGCCAGGCTTCTCTGTCCATGGAATTATCCAGGTAAGAATCTGGAGCCAGTTGCCATGCCCTCTTCCAAGAGATCTTCCCGACCCAGGGATTGAACCCAAGTCTACCATTGCAGGCAGATTTGTTAGCATCTGAGCCATGGTGGAAGGCTGTTTTGTAAAAAAGGAAGATAATATGCAGGGAAGTTATGTGATGTACCCAGAGTCAAGCCTAGGCAGGGACTGACTGGGTAATGTGACCTGGGGAGCCCATCTCTGGGGCTCTTCCCCCTGACCCCCACAAGGTGGAGACTGCTGCTTTACTCCAGAACATAGCTTTCCTGGAAAAGTAGTCCCCAAATGCTATTATTCAGTAATGAACTAAGTATTGACATATTTGTACTCTTATGAAAGACAACTGTTTCCTGGTTTGAACATTCTTATATGACGTTGAACAATATGAATCTAATGTAATTTGAGTTTCTTAGCCGAGCTAAGGGCTTGCGGGAGACATAAGGGATGCAGGTTTGATCCCTGGCTTGGGAAGATCCCCTGCAGGAGGGCATGGCAACCCATTCCAGTATTCTTGCCTGGAGAATCCCATGGACCAAGAAGCCTGGGGGACTATGGTCCATGGGGTTGCACAGAGGCAGACACGACTAAAGTGGCTGAGCACGCACAACCAAACTAGTATAAACACCAAATGACTGCAAAAGTTAATTTAGCATCATTAGCTTGTATGATGGATACATGGTATCTGATACCAGCTAGAAAAAGATCTCAAATTATAAAAAGGAAAATTATACCATAAACATTAAATGCTCTCGAAGTCATAAAATGAACCAAAGTAAGAGTGTGTTACACCAGACTGAACCTTGGAAGTCATCCAGTCCAAATACCACTTTATGAGTCAGAAGCTCCCTGAGTTTAACAGATTTGCTCCGAGTCCCACAGAGAGCTTTAAACCAACCAACCGCCTGCATACCATGGGGCTACAACTGCCCCAAGAGGATGTTCTGAACCACTCATGCCTGCTAACATCCCCACTCCTGGGCCGCCCTCCCCTGCTTCCTCACCTGGTATTTTCAATTTCTACTTTCTGTCCAAAGGTTACTCCCAAGGCTTGAACCTAGACTGGAGATCTCTGGATTCCCCTGAGGACTCTCTCCCAGTTGGAATTTTCACACAGGCTTGACTCCTTCTGCCTGCAGCTGCCTAAGAGTCCAGGATAACAAATGCCGACGGTAAGCCCCCATCCTGGCTTCCCCGATTTTTCAGTGGTAAAGAATCTACCCGCAATGCAAGAGATGTGGGTTCAATACCTGGGTCTGGAAGATCCCCTGGAGGAGGAAATGGCAACCCACTTCAGTGTTCTTGCCTGAAAACCCCATGGTCAGAGGAGCTTGGTGGGTTACAGTCCTTAAAAAGGGTTGCAAAGAGTCAGACACAACTGAACAACTGAACACACCCGGCACAAGCCCCAGGCGGCGGTTCCTGCACGGCTGGCTTCCTTGCTGGGGGTACTGTGGTGAGAAGACCAGTTTGCCAGAGGATTCGAAATAACTTGCAGTTGACTATTAAGCACTGGCTATCAGTTACTCTAAACCAAGAGCTTTATGCTCCCCGCCCTAGATTTCCAGACTCACAAAGGTCTAGGTAACTGGTTTTGTTTGGGTCCCACCCCAGCAGGGCTGTCAGCCACTGAAACAGTTGGAAAGTTGAAGTCCTCAAGTAATTTCATGCATATGAAAAATTCACTTGAACTGTGGAGGACAGAGCAAGAAACAGAATTGCTTACAAGCTCCAGAACACATGTACTCTCAAATAAGCTACTGTATGGGGCCAGGGTTCTGAGAATTTAAGAAATGTGCCCAGTTGCTGAATTAAGAAAGTAAGAAAAATAGCCCCCCCCCCGAAACCCCCCCCCCGAAAAACCCCCAAAACTAATCAATAATACAGAGAGTGGTTCCTAATGTGTTAGCTACTTAAAATAGAAGCTAATCGGCTCAAATTTCCATAACACAAACTTGATTTTCAAACAAAAGCAGGGCTATTGGTTGAGCATCTAATTAGTGGGGCTTCTTTGATAGCTCAGTTGGTAAAGAATCTGCCTGCAATGCAGGAGACTCAGGTTTGATTCCTGGGTCAGGAAGGTCTGCTGGAGAAGGGAAAGGCTACCCACTCCAGTATTCTGTCCTGGACAATTCCAAGGATTGTAGTCCATGTGGTTGCAAAGAGTTAGATATGACTGAGCGACTTTCACTTTAGGGAGATCTCACTGTGTGAGGAGAGCAGGGATACAGGAGTCTAACGCCAGGACCTTGAGGGAGAGGGTTCGGGCATTGGAGAGAATTAAGTTCACGAAAAGAAGAACGATGTACTTACTGTGTGTGGTGGGTGCCCCAAAGGAAGTTGTGAGATTCGAGAAAATGAATGAGAAGGACAGACTAATAAGAAGGACAGAAGGACAGTCCTGATTTGCAGGACTGGAAAAGACCTAGAAGTGTGGCAATTTTAGATTTATGATGCATCTGTTATTGCTAGCAAACGCTAATAAAAAAAATTCCAAAGTTGGTGGGAGCTGCAAGATGAAATGTCATATTCACAGAAAATGTGTTACCAATAGAGTAAGGAGAAATATACATGAGACCTGGTATATTTCCATTTTTAGGGATTTGCTTCAAGGAATGGGTCTTTCTTTCTGGCAAAAATTATACAATGACTATTCATAGCAACACTGTTTATATAACAGTGAAAACTTGGTAACCGTCTCAAATGTTCAACAAAGAGGAAATGATTAAAAATTATGACACAATTCAGCAGACAGAATTCTCTGTAGTCCTGTAAAACACCGAAAACTTGGTAACCGTCTCAAATATTCGATGAAGGGGAGATGATTAAAAAGTAAGACACAGTTCAGAAGAAAAAAAATTCTCTGTAGTCAGTAAAAACAGACTGATATTTCTATGTAGAAGGTAAATTTGAAAGTGCATTCTCATTAGAAACATAAACTGATAAGGAACACAAATGGATTTGGAGTGAAATGGGTCATTCAGGCCTAAAGGTCCTCAGGTAATTTATTTTTATGCTTGAGTGAATTAAGAAAAAGACCAAGTTTGCTTCACACTGATGGGAGGTGCCAGCTTTAAATGCTGGTGCTTTCTCCTCTGTTGGCAATTTTCTATTCATGTAGGGTCTTCATACAGTCTTCCTGAAGAAGCAGAAATCTGGCCAGATGAACAGACCACTGCATCCACTGAGGCTACACAGCCTACAGTCTCTTTGTGCCCATTAAAGTTACGAAAAGCTATTCTTACTTAATTACTTTGTCTCAAGATTTCTGGTTAACATGCTAGTGAACTCTCATCAGCTGTTTTTCCCCTTATGAAAAAATAGAAAACCAAGTTTTATTATGACTTACCTTTAAACAACAGGAGATAAGTGAAATGAGCTTGTCTTTTTTCTGCTTATCATCAGAATTCACAAATATTGGCACATTATGCAAAATACTGAAAGTGTATCACTCTGACAACACAAACCACAATATTTCAAAAGCCCCAAACCTGTCTTTTTCCGTGCAAATAAAACCTGCTTCCTAATCCAGGAAGTTCTGAGTTATCAACATCCCTCAAAACAGAAAAAGTGGTCTGGAAATTTTAAAATAAGCAATTATATAGGTTGTATTAAACAAGGAATTATCTAGATTTCGAGGCCTCGTTGAGCTGGAATATTCTAAAGTTCACTCCTCCACTGCCCAAAGCCTGCTGCTGTCTTTTAATTCAACGTGACTCTGGATGAGGTGCAATGATACACAAATACATGTTCCCCCATCCCCTCAGGGCAAAGGCAGTACCTTCAGAAACCGATGAGCAGGAAGGCTCCCACTCTGCAAGCCCACAGAGTTATCAGAGAAGCAAAAATGGGAGAACCCCAAAGTCACTTTTATATGGAAGACGAGAGCCAGAGAAAAATAAAAGGACATCTTGTCTTAAAACAAAATAAAACCTAAAAAGTATACACACAGGAGGAGTCAACACTGGAAAAGTAAGTTAGTGCAGCCACTATGGAAAAAGTGTAGAGGTTCCTCAAAAAATTAAAACAGAACTACCCTATGGTTCAGTAGTTCCACTCCTGGTGATGTACCTGGGAAAACACTAATTTGAAAAGATACATGCACCTAATTTTCATAACAGCAGTGTTTACAATGGCTAAGATATGAAATCAACCCAGATGCCCATCCCTGGGTAACTGGAATAAAGATGTAGTGGATACATACAATGGAATGTTACTTGATCATAAAAAAGGATGGAATGTTGCCATTTGCAGCAATATCAAAGGACCTAGAAAACATTATGCTTAACAAAATAAGTCAGAGAATGAAGAACAAACACTGTATGATGCTACTTATACGTGAAATCTAAAAAATGCAAACAAACGTCTATAGCGAAACAAACACTCACAGGTAGAGAAAAACTAGTGGTTACCAAAGGGAAGAGGGAAGGGGGAGGGGGGCAGTTTAGGAGTACGATATTGATACAAAATAATACACATAAAATAGATAAGCAACAAGGATATACTGTCAGCCCTGGGAATTATAGCCATTATCTCATAATAACATATAATGGAGTATAATCTGCAAAAATGAATCACTACAGTGTATACCTGAAACTGACACAAACTGTAAATCAAGTGCATTGAATACAAACATGCCGCTGTGCCCACTCAAGGGCATGAGAAAAGGGAGCAGAAGCGATCCCGCGATACCTGTGGGTTCCCACTAAACCAGCTGTTGCAGGTCTGACTGCCTCACTCTGTCCCAGGGGAGGGTCCCCAGGGCTGAGCCTCCTCACAGCACAGTGGCTGGGAGGCTCCAGGTGGGCCGCTGCTCCGAAGAAAGAGAGTTTGTTGTACATTTTGGTGGTCCTGATTTTAAGAAAATCCATTGTGACTATGAATTAATGACTTTTTAAGAAGAGAAACTGACACATAGGAAGTAACACAGTGAGTCCATGTCAAGAGCAACAACAGACCTGGGCCCTCTATCCCCAAGCCCAGGATTGGACCCATCACCAGCCGACATCTTTATCACGAGGCAAAAATCATGCACAACTATGGAAACATGCTTTTCCCAACTTATAAAAGTATCTTACAGGGCCATTTTATAATAGCCAATTGGAGTAAATGGAAAAAAAAGTTTTGAAACCAAGGGATATAGGTCACAAATTGTCACTGAATGTGGTCTTTTCTATCATAAATGAAAGGTGAAATTTACAAGTAAATTTAAAATCAGCATGAATTAAAGGTAATGTGGCTTTGGAATTGTTTTTGGAAATCTTAACCTTTCAATATACAGGAGACACAATAACTTAAGAGGCAGGAATGACTTTACTGGCAAAAGAAATCCTGGTATAAATCAGATATGAAACAAAAGAGGAAAATTTATGTCCTAGGCCTGGTTCTACCACTGAGTTCACCATTCATTCAACAGGTACATAACCACCAACTAATGCGATGCAGGCAGCTCCAGACACTCTGCGAGAACAGCAGGGAATGAGGTAGACAACGGTCCCTGATTTCGTGAAGCTTAGAGTCTAGGAGGAAGATTGGTGAGGAAAAAAAATGGCTAACTACTTAAAACCTCGTTACACAGATCATTAAAACAGGGTAATGAGAGAAAGAGATTGACTGGGTTGCCTGAGATGCCTCTCCGAGTTGGTGATGTTAAAGCTGAAATCTGAATGATGAGGAGAAGCAAACCACGGGAAAAACATTCCAGGCCGAGGAAACCACTAACGCAAAATCATGAAAGTAGGAGGATGCTTGGTTGCCCAGTCTAGATTGTGGGGTGAAGGAGAAACACGACAAGAGGAGGAAGGAAGGGAGTGAGGCCCAGATCATGGGGACTCTGCAGACCAGGGGGAAATGTTTGGTCTTTATTCTAAGTGGTAAAGAGCCATGTGGGAGGTTTTAAATGGGGTAATGGCATCTGATCTGAGAAGATCACTCTGGCTGCTGTGTGAAGACGGCAAAATGAAGGCAGGGGGGACTTGAGGAGGCTCAGAGATGAGCCCAGGTGAGAGGTGGTGGAGGCCTGGTCTAGAGAGGCGCCTACGGAGATGGAAGGAATGATGTGTTCTGTAGGCAGTCAGCAGACTTCCAATGACTTGGACGTGGAGGTAAGAGGCGGAGAATAACCAAGGGTAATTCCAAATCTTTGGTCTGGGAAGATGACAGCTGGTGGTGCTATTTGTGAGACTGAGAGAGAAGTGACTTGTGGGAAGGGGAGAAATTAGGAGCTCTCTTTGGGTCAAGTTAGATCTGACTTGACCTGAGATCTGAAAAGAGACCTGAGCGCTCTTTTGGTCAAGTTAGACAAGCATGGTAATTAATACATCATAAATGTGCAACTACTTTTTAAATTCTGGACTTAGGGGGAAAGGTTAAGGCTGGAGGTAGAGATTCGGGAGAAATCAGCCAACATGTGATCCGGTAAAGGCATAAAAGTCAGTGAGGTCACCCAGGAAAGTGAGTAGATAGAGAAGCGAAAGGAACTGGAGACGGAGCCTGGGGTGCTCCTAGCTGATGGCTGAAAGATGCGAGGCCGGCCAGGAACTGCCACGAGGCAGGAGAACATGGCTTCACAAAAGAAACCAGACCACTTCAAGAAAAAGGGGTGACCAGCTGTACCAAATTCTGCTGGGTGGAAAGCAAAGTAACAGACATGGGGCCACTGGGTTTGGAGGTGACCAGAGCCTTTGACAGAAGGTGGGGATGGGTGTGTGACTGAAGAGGCCTGAGGAAAGAATGGGAGGTGGAAATGGGGACCACAACCAGAAATAATTTTCTAAGAAGCTGTGAGTTATGTTGTACCTGCCACTTGTACCCTGAGCTGGTTATCCCACGCCTGAAAAACAGAATTAGGCAAGTGGTGATGTCCATCTCTTGAGTTTTTTTCCCCCTCTAAGGCTCTGTGTCTGACTAAAATGAATAGGTGGGTAGATGGAGGAGTGACTAATTGAAAGATCACAAGGCTTAGAAGATAAAAAAGAGAAAGGAACCCAGCAAAAGGGCCCTGAGGCCGATGTGATGAACTGCAAACGAAGCAACTGACAATGGATTTATCTCCAAAATATACAAACAGCTCATGTAACTCAATATAAAAAACAACCCAATCAAAAAATGGGTAGAAGGTCTAAGTAGACATCTCAACAAAGAAGACATACAGATGGCCAAAAAGCCCATGAAAAGATGCTCAGCATCACTAATTATTAGAGAAATGCAAATTAAAACTATTAATACAATGAGGTATCACCTCACACCAGTCAGAATGGCCATCATCAAAAAAAATCTACACACAGTCAATGCTAGAGAGGGTGTGGAGAAAAGGGAACCTTCCTACACTGTTGGTAGGAATATAAATTGGTACAGCCACTATGGAGAACAGTATGGAACTTCCTTAAAAACTAAAAATAGAACTACCTTATCACTCAGCAATCCCCACTCCTGCACTTACACCCAGACAAAATCATAATTGCAAAAGATAACATGTGCCCCAGTATTCACTGCAGCACTATTTATAAAAGCCAAGACATGGAGGGCAGGAAGAGAAGGGGATGACAGAGGATGGGATGGTTGGATGGCATCACCAACTCAATGGACATGGGTTTGGGTGGACTCTGGGAGTTGGTGATGGACAGGGAGGCCTGGCATGCTGCAGTTCATGAGGTCGCAAAGAGTCGGACATGACTGAGCGACTGAAGTGAACTGGAAGCAAGTTAAATGTCCACTGACAGAGGAGTAGCTAAAGAAGACGTGGTACATATATACTATGGAATAATAATGCCATAAAAAAAATGAAATAATGCCATTTGCAGTAACATGGATGGACCTAGAGACTGTCATACATAGTGAAGTCAGAGAAAGACCACATCATATGATATCACTTATATATATAGAATCTTAAAAAAAACAAACAGTACAAGTGAACTTATTCACAAAACAGAGGTAGAATTACAGATGTAGAAAACAAACTTGTGGTTACCGGGGGGAAGGATAAACTGTAAGTTTGGGATTAACATATACATTCTATTATTGTATAAAGATAATTAACAAGGACCTACTGTATAGCACAGGGAACTCTACTCAATACTCTGTAATACTCTGTATGGGAAAAGAATATAAAAAACAGTAAATGTATGTATAACTGGTTCACTTTGCTATACACCTGAAACTAATACAACATTGTAAATCAATTCTACTCCAATAAAAATTTAAAAAGACAAAAATAAATCAGTCTAAAGCACTTTAATCACAGCAATCACCTCAGTGTATATGAAACTGCTGGTTGCAGAGAAATGTTACCAAGCAGTTTGGTTCTGGAATTAGCCTTTGTTCCAATCTTGGCTAAGATTTACTGACTCTATGGTTCAGCCTACTCAGGAGACAGAAACCACAGACTAAGGTTTAATATAAATAATCATTAACCTATTACAGGGGATTCACTCCCAAGGGGAAAGAGAATTCTAAAGAATATGCCAAAGCTGAGGGAGAAGAGTCAAGAAAGAAGAGCTTGGGTGTGGGGGAGCCCCTGGCCAGGCCGAGTCAGATCTCGTGAGCTGGAGTGGGGTGGGGTGCAGCCCCTGGATTGGGGAGAAGCCCGCTGGGCTGCCCAGGCCAGACCAGTTCACAGTCAGGTGGCCGAAGCCAGCAGCAGACTGTCCTCTGGGTGCTGACGAAATTCCCCAGGAAGCTGTCTTGCGGGGGAAGGTAGGAAGCATGCTGTTGAAATGAGGCTAGACGGGGGTGCTGACTGGAGTCCCTGAAAAGCTGCCCCCACTGGGTGTTGCTGAGTTAACGAGAAAGCGAGCTAGGCCACCCTCAAAACGCTCCGGGGAGGTCCCCTGGGAGTTACTGTCGAACTCGCCAGGAAACTGGGGTACCCCTAAATTCAGCAGGTGTCTTTCTGCTCAGTCACAGGGAAGTCAGCTGGGGTGCCCACAGCTCTCGTCCAGCTCCTGGCCATACCATATACTCTTAGGGCACTCTAAGACTCCAAGAAGGGTTCCCTAAACTTCAAGGATTCTGCGTTCCTCCTGTGAACACTTTGCTTTTGGCTCAATTTGTTCCTCTTGGAAATATGTCAGACTGATCGGACCACTTAATAATCAGTAATCGGACACATCCTAAGTTATGAATTCCGAAGGCAGCTGCAAAAACTCACACCATCAGACACCGTGAATCTCTTCCAGAACTGTTTTCATTTCACCATTTAGTCATGTCATTCTTCAAAATGTCGGAACCCAGTGAGATCTAGGGAAGTTAACAGTGTAAAGGCATTTCTGTCTCCAAGATCTGTTGCATTCGCAAGTTCAGTTTTGATTCTTAATGCTGGGCCTTTGTTTTAAAAAAATCACTCAGAAATGCCCTTCTGTGCCTTGAAGCTTTGGGGACAATTTTAAAGTCTTATCATTAGGAGAGTACAACCTACAACAAGCCATACAGAAGCAGGCCAGCTGGGGTTCTTAGAGATGACCTTGAACTAAGGGTACAACTCAGTACCCACCTTCAGCGAGTTTTCATGGCCTGTCATTAGGCTGCATTGGACAAACAAAATTTCAATACTTCAGCTTCTTCCCAGCACCCTCCAAGGTGGCGCCAATAGTGACAGTTACAGGCAGAAGGAAAAACAAAGACCATGCTCCTGATGTCTTCTCTGACGCATTCAATTCAATAAAAATGATGCTAACCTGTGAAGCCCTCAGACACTCCTGACGAGTAACTCAATGGAAGCCAAGCCTCCCCTGCCCCAAATCCGGGCACAGATGACGCACGCTTTGAATTTTTCCTTTTTTGCCCAGTGCTCCAGTGGGAGCAGACAAGCCCAGCCTTTCCTTGTCTAACCCAATTCGGGACAGAAGATGATTGTCCTCATAGTTACATTTGCTTTTAATTACATAAAGCCTTTTGTTTGTTTGAGGGGCAGAAGGAGGTGACTAAGCGTCTCAGGTATGCTCCACTAAGAAGAATGGCATTTGGTTCCACTAAGAAGAATGGCATTTGGTCCAAGGCGCCTCTTAGATGGATCACCACACAGGTCTCTTCTGGATCAAAAGAGCTGGGACCTCAGATCAAGCATTTGGCAAAAGTTCAACCAAGGAGTGAAAAAAAACTGCTGACAAAATTTCTTTGCAGATCTTCCCTCACATCACAAGTGTACACTTCCTCTTCTTAATGTCTTTTTTTTCCCCCTTCTTCACTTTTATGTTTTTATTTGCACACATGCAACCCTCTGCACCATTGTTCCCCACTGGCTTCCTCACGCTCAGCACTTTGAAATTCCCCTTCTACATCCCCCCATTTCCACTACCTGTAGTGAAACAAGAGCCCTCATCCTCTCCTCCTCCAGGATGTTTTTCTGTCTAGACTCTCTTCACCTGCTGATAGAGTCCTAGGGTCCCCGGGGAGTTTTCTTCCTCAGGTGTCCATCCCAGCATTGGGGCGAGATGCCAGGGAGAAACTTGGAGAAGGTTCCCCTTTGAAGTGCGAGGCCCCATCAGACACATATTCCTGGAGGGCCAGGATAAACATCCTGGGACAGCAGGTGAATGTGGCCCCCATGGCACTTATTAATATGCGGGAGAATTCCTCCAGGGAGGTTGCCAGAATCTGAGGTGCTTGCACTGGCTTTGCTTTTGGTTTGGAAAGAGAAAAAAATAGTAAAATAAAAGATTGATTTATATCACAAAAAATGGGCTGAAGAACTAAGCAGACATTTCTCCAAAGAAGACATACAGATGGCTAACAAACACATGAAAAGATGCTCAACATCACTCATTATCAGAGAAATGCAAATCAATATCACAATGAGGTACCATCTCATGCCAGTCAGAATGGCTACTATCAAAAAGTTTACAAACAATAACTGCTGGAGCGGGTGCGGAGAAAATGGAACTCTCTTACACTGTTGGTGGGGATGCAAACTAGTACAGCCACTATGGAGAACAGTGTGGAGATACCTTAAAAAACTGGAAATAGAACTGTTTAATTACATAAATAGAGCTTTATGTAATTAAAAGCAAATGTAACTATGAGGACAATCATCTTTTGTCCATACGACCCAGCAATCCCACTGCTAGGCATACACACCGAGGAAACCAGAATTGAAAGAGACACGTGCACCCCAATGTTCATCGCAGCATTGTTTACAATAGCCAGGACACGGAAGCAACCTAGATGCCCATCAGCAGACGAATGGATAAGAAAGCTGTGGTACATATACACAATGGAATATTACTCAGCTATTAAAAAGAATGCATTTGAATCAGTTCTAATGAGGTGAATGAAACTGGGTGGATGAAATAGAGAAGTCAGAAAGAAAAACACCAATATAGTATATTAATGCATATATATGGAATTTAGAAAGATGGCAATGATGATCCTATATGTGAGACAGCAAAAGAGACACAGATGTAAAGAACAGTCTTTTGGACTCTGTTGGGGAAGGCTAGGGTGGGATGCTTTGAGAGAATAGCATTGAAACATGTATATTATCATATGTGAAATGGATCACCAGTCCAGGTTTCATGCATGAAACAGGGCACTCGGGGCTGGTGCACTGGGATGACTCTGAGAGATGGGATGGGAAGGGAGGTGGGAGGGGGGTTCAGGATGGGGACCACATGTACACCCATGGCTGATTCATGTCAATGTATGGCAAAAACCACTACAATAGTGTAAAGTAGTTAGCCTCCAATTAAAATAAATTAATTTTTTAAAAATTTAAAAGATTGATTTATATCAATGTTCTGTACACTGGCTGTTGTCAATAACTTCATCATGTCCAGACTTAGCCCAGACAATGTGCTTCCCTGGTGGCTGAGTGGTAAACAATCTGCCTGCCAATGCAGGAGACAGGTGTGATCCCTGGGCTGGAAGATCTCCTGGAGGAGGGAATGGCAATCCATTCCAGTAATCTTGCCTGGGAAATCCCATGGACAGAGGAGCCTGGCAGGCTATAGTCCAGGAGGTCGAAAGAGTAGGACACGACTTAGTGACTAAATAACACGACTTAGTGACTTAGTGACAACAGACAAATCATGATATCACAAGAACAAGGGATCCTATCTTTAGATTCTGTACAAGATTTCTCTAGAATGTCTGAAAACAAATGCGGTAGCCTAGAAACACAGACCCATGAGGCACCACTTGAAGCTTAAAGGAAGTGATTTTAGGACCAGAAAGCCATCATATCGATGTGAAACATGCCTGAAAAACTCACCACCCTGAAATATGATGGAGAAAAACAAATACTGTCTGATATCACTCATAGGGAATATAAAAACCTAAAAGCAAAAACAAATGAACAAATTAAACTAAACAAAAACAACCATATAGCTACAGAGAAGAGAACAATGGCTCCCAGGAGGGAAAGGATGAGGTCGGGGGAGTTAAAAAGGATTTTGAACTGTGGTGTCGGAGAAGACTCTTGAGAGTCCCTTGGACTGCAAGGAGATCCAACCAGTCCATCCTAAAGATCAGTCCTGGGTGTTCATTGGAAGAACTGATGCTGAAGCTGAAACTCCAGTACTTTGGCCACCTCATGCAAAGAGTTGACTCATTGGAAAAGACCCTGATGCTGGGAGGGATGGGGGCAGGAGGAGAAGGGGGCGACAGAGGATGAGATGGCTGGATGGCATCACTGACTCAATGGACATGAGTTTGGGTAAATTCTGGGAGTTGGTGATGGACGGGGAGGCCTGGCGTGCTATGGTTCATGGGGTCGCAAAGAGTTGGACATGACTGAGTGACTGAACTGAACTGAAATAGATGGTGATAAATAGAAACAGTTTTTGGGGGTGAGCACACTGTAGGGTAGACAGAAGCAGAAATATAATGTTGTACACATGAAACTTACATAATGTTACAGATCAGTGTTACCTCAATAAAAAAGCGAAAACTCATTACCCTTGAGGAGTGGCAAGGGCTGGTCCAAAAAAGTGTGGACAGATCCATGCAAGTATCAGTAAATCAATAATGGACACATGGTGAGAAGGTCAAGTTTCCGACACTAAAGTTCAGAGGACAGCTAAGACCTTCCATACCCTATGTTCTGAGTGACAACAGAAGAAATAAAGTGAACTGATCATTCACATACATACAGAACTCTCACTGGAGTTATGATCTGGAGTTAATTGATCAGCTGCTGGCTCAACTTGAGCTGCTGTATAAACGGCCTTATGTATAAGCACATCCTCCAGCAAAATGCACGCGAGGACTTACACCACCCTCTCCCGACCTTTGGCCCATGTCAACGCTGACCCAGGGTACGGGGACCCACTTCCCTACCCGTTCCTGCACTCAGTCATTCCAACCCCCTGCTCCTCAGACGTGTGTGCTGGCCACTTGGCTCCATCAGCATCGCTAAGGGTTTATATAAATACAAATCCACCCAAGAAAGGAAAAATATTTCCCCTTTTCCTGCTTTGGATAAAGTTCTAGCAGACTTGGCTGAGGATTAGACATGCTTCACAGATCAAAGTGCGCTAAGGGGAGGAGAGGGGGAGGAGGAACAGAGCCCAGACCCAGCTCTGGCCTGCCTGCTCTCAAGATGCAAGTCAGGATCATAAAAAGCCCCCACGCTGCTGGGCTGGAGTGCTTTCAAAAGGTGACTCTTTATTTGGATAGCCTGTCACCTACTTCTTCCTGGGAACAGTTCCAGGCTCAGCGGAATGAATGCAGACAGTTTCATAAAAGCCTTCAGATGAAAAACGGTTTCCCTTCAACTTGAGTTCTCCTCTCATCTGAAAAGGGGAGGAACCTTTAGGACCTGAACTGAAATTTGAAACAGTGGCCAGGCCACCTTGTCGAAGTGGACTTGATTTTGAAGGACAAAGGGAGCAATCTGAATTGTTCTTCAGCAATCCTGAAGAACAGTCGGAAACTATCTTACCTTCATGTCTCCAAAGGAAGACGACAAGAATTCCTGCAAATTCATTTTTCCTTTGGAGAAAGGGAGGGGCAGGCAGAATGAATTTCTCTGGGTGAGGAGGGCGCTGAGAAGTCACTAAAGGGGCCTGAAAGACCCCACAAAGTAGAGTCAGACCCACAAAGCCTAGAAGGAACCTTTAAATTCTTCCACCTCCTTACTTTGCACATGAATAATATCACCCACTTGTATAAATAAACACTAACAGGAAAGTGGTCCAGCCAGACCCTCTTCCAACATCAGCTTTTCTTTATCTACTTCTCCCACCCAAGATTCATTCCCAGAAGATCCAGCCTGGACTTGAGTCTGTTTCAAACAAAGAAAAAGCACCCCTGGCATCGTGAAAAGTGTTACATCACATGACCAATGGCAGCCAAGCCCTCATCTCCAAGCTCTTCAAAGTTGTAACTGTGAACAAGAAAGAATTCTTATTCAATTAAGTCTATTTTTTTCTTATTTTTCAGGTACACCTTTCAGCAGGTAGGTGCAGCCGGCTTCCAAATGAAGCCTCAGTGCAGCCAAAAGAACATAATCATGAAAATGTTAATGTCCATTAGAAAGTAAGGGACCCCCAAACAGGACGGCTTCATCAGGGCAAAGAGCCACTTCCGGGGGCAGCTCAGTCTACGTGGAAACTCCCAGCAATCTGGCCACTTGCCTAGCCACGGTCTCAGGTCACCTCCAGTCCTGACTTCTTGCCTGAATATCACACTGAGATCTGACTACCTATTAAACACTGTCACTTGGACACTAATGTGTCTAAAATCAAACTCTTGATTCCCACTGGCCCCACGCCCCACCAAGTTACTCCTTTTTCAAGCTTCCCCCTGTCTGTGAATGTCCACTCTGTTCTTCGGTTACTTTGGAAAAAGTACATGGACTCCTTTATATCTCTCCTTCTCACTCACAACACACACTGAATACATCGGCACATTCCATTGCTCTAGCTTCAGACCCATCTATCTGACCACATCATCAGCTCCCTAGCCCACGTCACCATCAGCCTGCATGTGCGAAGTTCTCCTAGCTGAGTTCCTGATCCCACAGTCTGTTCCCCACTGAAGCCAGAGGGGTTCCCACACGATGCACACCACACCGTGTTACTCATCTGCTCAGACTCTGCCTGCTTTGTCACTCACACATCTACAGGATCCTGCGTCTTCTGCTCCTTTCTCCTGCCCCTCGCCCCCTTTTCATCCTGTTCTAGCCTCATGGCCTCCTTGCAAAGCACACTCCCACCTCAGGACCCCGTTTTAACCACTTAGGTCCCCAGCCCGCCTCCCCACACCCCATACATGCTTAATTCAGGTCTCTGCTCAAATATCATCACCTCAAAAAGAACTTCCCAATCACCCTGTACAAACAGCATCATCCCCACCACCACCACCTCCTGGTCACCCACATCTCATCTCCTGCTTTGTTTTGCTTATGTTACTTCTGTCTACTTGACATACTGGTTGATGGCGTGTCTCCTCTACTAGAATGTAGGCATCACAAGTGTGGGGGTTTCTCCTGTTCGCTCTTGGAGCCAAGCGTCCAGAGCTGCGCCCAGCCCGCAGCAGGCCTGAGACAGATGGTGAATAACTGAATCCATCATTTGATGAGTCCAAAAATGGACAGCATATTCAGGTGGTTTCCCAAGCTCCCCCAGGTCTGTGGTTGCAAATCCGACACTGGTGTGGCACACAAGTCCGGCCGCCGGGGCCACAGTCTACACCTTCTTCTTCCCACGGGAGCACGGAGGACCAGCTGGGCAGGTGTCCAGACTTCTGGGCACATCACTGCCCCCTCCACACACAGAGACGGGTGCAGAACCCAGAAGCGCTGCACTCCTCTGGAACTCACTCTGTTTTTCCATCCTACCTGGTTCTCACATCTTTGACGAACTAAAAATCACGCCCAAGTTAAGATCCATTTGGGGAGATTCTAATGCCAACACCTTGAGTTGTCTTGTAAATTTTGAGAATTATGACTCAGACTCTTTAGGGCAGGGGTCCTCAACCTCGAGGATCTAACGTCTGATGATCTGAGGTAGAGCTGACGTAATAATAATAGAAATAAAGTGCACGATAAATGTAATGCACTTGAATCATCCTGAAACCACCCCTTGCAGCCCCAGTCTGTGGAAAAACTGTCTTCCATGAAACCGGACCCTGATACCAGAAAGGTTGGGGGCTTCTCCTCTAGGGAAACCGGCGAGGCTAAAAATGCCCTCTTCTGAATTATAGTTGGAAATGGGTTATTTAGAGAGTGGGGGTGGGGAATCGGGAAGCAGATGTGTCACAAGTTATTTAGTGCTCTGAGTGAGGGGCAGGAGGAGACCACAGCTGAAATAAGATCTAAGCACCCCCCACTGCTTTCCACAGTCTTGGATCATCTGCTCACACACATGCGCTGATCAGCATCCTGCCGGTTCTCCAGGGGACCCTCAGGAGGCCTCTCTCCTCTCCAGTCTTCTGTCCTCTAAACTCTACTCACCGGGGCTCCTTTATTCAGGGGTTCAGCCTCAGCTCCCCCTCTCTGCACGGCGCCTGGGTACTCTCAAGGCACTAGGCTGGGACAATTATTTGTTTCCCAGGATTCAAGATCATTGTCTTTTATCACCTGGTGCTCATGGCCTCGAATATCATGATTTTATCTATTTTTCTTGGATTCTTTTCCAAGTGCAAGAGTAAATACAGTCTCTGTTACTCTACCTTAGCTGCAAGTGGAAGTGTGGTTATTAAGTTTGAAAGTGCTTTTGATACCAAAAATAAAATAGTTTCTTTCAAAATGGTAAACCCATCAAAGTTAACAACTTATGCTCTTCCAAAGACACTGAATGAAAAGATAAGACACAGATGAGGAGGAAAGATTTGCAAAGCATAAATCTAATAAAAGGACTTGTATTCTGAATATATAAAGAAGTCTAAAAACACAGTAAGAAGGAGATAACCCAATTTAAAAAGGGGGCGGAAGCAGAAGTCTGAATGACATTTCTCCAGACAAGTTGCACCAATGATAAGTTAACACATGGAAAGATGCTCAATGTAATTAATCATTAGGGAAATGCAACCAAACCAGAAGATCACATCTATGAGGGTGACGAAATGAAAAAGGCTGACCACACCAAGTATTGGTGAGGGTGTAGAGAAACTGGAACTCTCAGACACTGCTGATGGTATTTCTTGAAAAGCTGAATACACCTACCATGTGATCCAGCTATTCACTCTTAAATTTTTACCCAAGAGAAAAGCATAAATCCAATGAAAGATTTACATGTAAATGTTCATAGCAGCTTCATCTGAACTAGCCAAAAGCCAGGATCAACCCAAATGTCCATTAAAAGGTGAGCCGATGATGAACTATGGTGTATCCATACAATGGAATACTGATCAGCTATAAAAAACACTGGATATATATACAGTTATACGGGATGGATATACACAACATATATATGGATATACACAACTGGATCATCTATACACAACATAGATGAATCTGAAAATAACTGTGCTGAGTAAAAGAAGGTTCTTCCCTGGTGACTCAGCAGTAAAGAATCCACCTGCAATGCAGGAGCCTTGGGTTTGATCACTGGGTTGGGAAGATCCCCTGGAGAAGAAAATGGCAACCCACTCCAGTATTCTTGCCTGGGAAATCCCATGCACAGAGGAGCCTGGCGGGCCACAGTCCATGGGGTTGCAGTGTTGGACACGACTGGTGGTTGCCTGGGGTGAGGGTGGAGGACAGGAAGCAACAGGAGTGAACAAGAGGAAACTCCTGAGGGAGGTGGGTTTGTCCATTATCTTGACTGTGGTGATAGTTTAATGGGTATACACACAGCTCAAAACTTATCAAATGGTACACTTTCAAATTGTGCATTTTACTGTATACCAATTACATCTCAACTATATCTCAATTAAAAATAAAAGCAAAAACAAACCCTATAGTTAACTAAAAACCCAAACTAAGAAACACCCATTGGTGTAACAGCATAACCACTCTCACCCCCTCAAAAATGAAATGTTTGACAGATTCTGGGAAAGGTAAACTTCATTTAACCATATCTTCCATGATGTTCAAGCTGAAAAACCAGGGAATCTCAGATCAGCTCCATAGTAGGTGGAAATGTTACATAAGCATGCATTTTTTGGCTGAGACTCTTTTTTCAGCTTTTATAATTATTTCACATGTGCCTCACACTGTGATATTTGTAAAATGAAGAAGTATATTCTTTTAGATGAAACGCAAACTGAAGCCATACACAATCACATAGAAAGTTCTAATAGTAATAATAGTAGATACTATCTAATACCTGGTAATAATTGGCGGGTGACACCACCTACCAATGGCTATTAAGTCAGTAAGTCAAAGTAGTTAAACATCATCAATAGTTACAAACTTTCAGGAAGTAGCAGTAACATGGAAACACCCTAGTGTCAGTTGCGGGGGCATAGACATGTAAGAGCTGACACTTGTGACAAGGTAGGTCAGGGTAAACCTATTCCCATCCCCCTCTGACCAACTAGAGACCTGTAAGCTTGGCTTCCTCTTCTGCCTCAGGAAATCACTCTCTGCCTATTGCATGCTTCGGAGTATTATCACTTAGAAGTGAGACATAAGCTTTTGTTCATCCAATGCTATCCCACCAAACTTCCAGGAGAAGACACAGCTAAGGAGAAGACGACATCAGGGCACTGGATCCTTTCAATCTTTTATAAGTGTTTTTTTTTTTTTTTAATGTGGATCATTTTTAAAGTCTTCATATTTGTCATAGTACTGTTTCTGTTGGTTATGTTCTTGTTTGGGGGCCATAAGGCAATGTGGGATCTTAACTCCCCAACCAGGGATCGAACCCACATCACCTGCATTGGAAGGTGAAGTCTTTACCAGGGAAGTCCCTCCTTTCAGTCTTGAAGCACAAAGTAATCTAGTGATTGACTCATAACATTAGCTCAAAAGAGTACCATCTACTCTCCATCAAGTGGAAATTACACCACTTTTGATAATGAATAGAAAAATGAATAAGTACCACAATAAGCTCTATCACTTATGAGAAAATTTATCCTGGTTTTTATGGGAGGAAAAAAATCTCTTTATTTCTTGAATTGAGAAATTACACCAAATTATATCCAGGCTCTTTAATTGAAGCCCATTCATATCAGAGGCTATTAGTCTAATAAAGCCATTTGAAACAAAAAGTACAGACAGTTGCCAATCTACATACATTTTACTTTCAAAAATAATACATGGCCCCATTACGCTTAGCAGTGATGCTTTTAATAATTTCACCTAAGCAAGCTTTCTATTACTCTGTGTTTTGTGCCAGGGCCGAGGCTCACTGTCGCCATGCCCCCCAAACCCCATCCCACTCACAGACGTGGGAGACAGTGCCATATTTTCCTCCTTATATCTCTCACCTATTCGTACATCCTCACCTATGCATCTTGCTATGGGCTGGGAGTGCCAAGACGTTATGTCCACCAATACTCTTCAGAACACTGTAGGTTTACGTGGGCTTCATGCTTCAGTCAGAGCATCACTGCCTCAGGCTGTGTCTTCTCCTTCAGAGTTAAAGAATTTTTGGAACACAGCCTTTTTGTACATTAAGGACAATCCATATAATCCAAAAGCAAACTTCCTCTACAACCCACAAATCTATTTACAGAGCTTCCGAGGCACAAACAATGGCAGACATTCATATTTCAACTCTAAGTGACACCAATCTTCTATTCCTAGTTCTTTGCTCAGTACATCCCTACCTTTTCTGCAGTGCTAGAGCTATAGAGATTTCTACCTGTCTAAGAGAGAGAAGGAGAAAGATCAGAAAGAACAGACGTACTCTGACACACTCAGAAAGTTAGCTCTGCCACTCACCTACTGTGTGATCTTAGGTAAGTTACCTAGCCTCTCTGAGCCTCACTTTCTTCATCTGTGAACTATGAATAGTAAATACATACCTCATATATGTGTGCTATATGAATTAAAATGATGATATTTGAAACTGACCTAACCCAGCACCTGGCACATAATAGAAGCTTCCTATGTTTATTTCTTCCTCACAACCTTGCCATCTGAAACATAAAAAACAAGGTTTGAACACAAATAAACTTCTGGAAAGAGAAGAGCCTTACAGGAGCATTTGAAAAGGCCCTGACTTTCCTAATGCCTTCTCTAGAATTCCTGTCGCTGCTTTTATACGATACCCATCTCCAAGGCAGCACTGATCTCTGAAGACTGTCTAGCACTTTCACATATGTCTGAAGGAAGCGTCAGTTTGTACCTCCTGTCTGGAGAGAAATTTGGCAGTTCCACTTCAAGATATTTATTCTATGGTTATACCCATAAATATCTAAGGATACCCTGGCAGGTAATTACTTCAGCATTGTTTCCAAGGTGAGACACTGAAAACACCTGAAATGCTTGTTCATCATAAGGATGGTTAAACAAAACCAGTGTATATAACAGAATATACATACAACAAATATAAAAGGAGTCAGATGGCTCTATATGTCCAATAAATATTTTTAACTTAGAAAAGACCCAAGCAGTGTTTAGTGCTACCATTGGGGGCAGGAGGGGGAGGCATGACTTTCTCTTCCCCTATTTTTACATTCAAATGTATATTTGCAAAAACACAGAGCATCTTGAGAGGATACCCAGGGCAGACCACAGGCAAACAATCCCATCTGGCGAAATTGGCTGCCTCCAGGAGGAGAAATAAGTGGCTGTACGGAGAAGACTTCCCTTTCCCCATAGAGCTTTATGTATCTTTTGAATTTTGTACCATTTACATAGACTACCTGTTAAGCATAAAACTTAAAATAATCTACCCCAGTGTAAATTTCCCCCCTTTTCCCTCCCTAGAAAATAGCTTTCTTGTTTTTTTTAATATTTCTTTAAATTGATTTTTTGTAATTATAAAAATTACCATGCACTGCTTTTAGTAAGAAAATGAACATAAAATGTTTAAAGAAAAGGCTATACTCCCTTCCACCATCTCAAGTATCCAGGCGTGAACTGGTGTGGACCCTTCCTTTCCTTTCTCCTGGCTCAGACATGCAGATAAAACATACACACACACCAGGGACCTCTGGGGTTGATTTCTTTTCCACCAGGCAGAATCCAACCGTAAGCTAAGTGCAGCATTCCTTTCTTTCATCTGACAGTATATTATATGACAGTCATCTAAGAGTGATAGCTATATTTGTTCCCAATTTCTTTATTCATTGAATCTTAATGTCTTTCTCTTCCTCGCCCTTCCTTCACTCCCCCAAATAATTTTACATAAATGGACTCACATCATACATTCTTCAATAGGGTCCTTCTGGTTTTGGCTCCCACCCAGTACCCACATTTCTTAAACAGTCTCGTGGCCCCTTGGAGGGTGGGTGTGTGTGTGCCCACAAGAGACCCCGTGGTCTCACCAGGCCCACCTTGAAGCGGGGTCCTCCGATTCAGGGGTCCCCTGCGGCAAGCCTCAGCCTGCTGGCCTGTCAGAGAATCTGGGCCTGGCCAAGTGTCAAGTGTGAGTCCAGACTCCAGTCGAGGCGCCGTTTGCATCATGGAATTAAACAGTCTAAAAGGAGAAGCTGCTGGAAGCTCTCACCAACCCAAATCGCACATCTGATTAAGAAAAAGTAGCCCAAGCGACAGAGAAAAGCTCTCCAGCAACTAAAGGCCTCCAGTTCCAGCATCCTTCCCTGGCTGTCCTCCCTTGCGGAGATGAGAGAACTTGATGAGGCAGGACGGGACCGATCGGGGCGCCTTCACGCAGCCCGCCCACCGGGTCTGAGGCCGCAGCCTGCCTGGCCTTGGGAGGAGGAAGCAGCTGCCAGATGGAGGCGGAATGCACTGCAAGGGGATTAGCGGCTTCCGTGTAAAGCTCATGGGATGCCTCCAAGGCCCCCGTGGCAGGAGGTCAAAGGAACAAGGAGGAGGCAGTGGAAACGGAAGGTCACTCACTACCAGGCCAATTCCCGCCCCACACATTTCACGGAACACAGTGAAGAACTTGCGACCTTTGTTCAGCAAGAAGGCTAGGGTTGGAACAATCACCTCGCTCCCAGCCACGCTTACAGTTCTCGTGTCCATGGGAAATCTTTCCTGATGTCAGGCATTATGAAGGGACAAGTCAATCTGATTACTGATTACTCAAAATTTGATTTACAGCAGAGCTTCACAATTTCTTTCAAAAGGGATGCAGGAGCTTTTAAAAATTCCACACACCAGCCAGTAATATTTAAACCTTACTTGGGTGTTTCTATTTATGAGAACTTGACCTAGATCAAAGAAATCCTCCTGGACCTGAAGCATGGTAGACACCATGAGGGGCTCAAGTGAGATTTTGTATAAAAATCCTGCTGACATCAAGCCTGTACTGATAGCCCAGATGTCTTCACGGTGATGTCCAGACTCATGCAAAAGACAGTGGGGTGACTTAGCATCAGAGCATTCTGACTTATTAGGGTTCCACTGATTAACTTCACAAAAGCCCGGCATGAGGAGGAGGAGGGTGCAGGACTGATTTTGGAGGCTGCCTGCCAGCTCAGCCACCTCCTGGCCGTGGGTGCCCACGCAATGGCTTTACCGGTGCTGGGCCTGAGTCTGCACATCCCTGTGGGGGACGATCCATCACAGGGTCTCCAAGGACTCAGTAAGGTCACATATGCACAAGAGTTTAGCAAGAGGCCGATTCCCTTCCCCAGAGCCGCTGAGGCCCCCCTGGGACCCTGGCCCTGGAACTAGACCAGGACGGGCCACCTGGCCAGAGGCAGCCAGTTCCTCAGTGTGATGGCAACACACTGCTGGTGAGAAAAGCTGACGTAGGTATATCAGATGGCTCCCTGGGAACTGGAGGTTGGGGTGAGATGTAGAATTGGTCTGTCGGGGTGGGGAGCGGTGACTGAAGCAGAGAGAGGTGGACACAGTCACAGGGATCACATATGAGCTGCATAGTAAGCTGGTCTGAGGGGAGAAGGGAAAATGGGGCAAGTTCCTGGGGAGAGACAGACAGGGCATTGAGGGGTGAGCACACCTGAGGTGGCGGGCAGAGGATGGGGGGGGGGCCCAGGAGGGGAGATGGGACAAGCCGGGGGGTGGAGATGGGGTGACGGAGGACTAGAATGACAAGCCAGGAGGTACCAACAGACCAGGCTGGCGGGAGGGGGAGGACAGGGGATCTGGGACAGAGGGACTTCCTTTCTGTGGATCCAGGAGAAGGCTCTACTCTTGACATAATCCTGCTTTTTTTTCCCCCCTTAAATTTGCCTAAGAGCTCTGACTAGAATGTAATGATTAATAAATGGCTTTTACTGAGAGTATCCATTTTGTGCATTAGCTGTGTTATTGCTATTATTTGCCATGAATTATGTAGCTCTAATGAATTACTGTAAAAACCATTTCTGAAACCGTGGTTTTGAGATGAACAACATATCCCTCTGTGTCCGGGGAAAGGTTTTTCAAAAGTCGGGTAAGCATCCCTGCTGGAAGGGAAAGGGGCAAAGGCCCTGGCGTCCGATCCTGGGCTCTAACCCTGCAAGTTCCCAGCAAACCCCAACTCCTCTGGGCCTCAGGGCTTCAGCCACAAAACGAAGAAGCTGAACTGGTTTATCTCCAGGGTCTGCTCAGCTTAAAATAGTCTGTTCTAGCTTAAAATGCTGTGAAAATGTATTTTCTACTGAATTTTCTAAGCTTCTCGAGTTAAACGCCTCGCAAATTTGGCATGAAGTAGAACAATCTCTTAAATTAGGCCAACAGACACGTCCCGGGCTCTCTGTGGTCACTCTCCACCATCCCCTCATTCATCCATGCCCCTGCCTCCACACAAGGTACTGGCACCAAGAAGAATGTTATCTCTGAGCTCAGTCTCTTGCTTAGCATGGAGAAGAGGAGGGAGGCCGAAAGAAATTATATGGCCAGAAAAACCCTCCATCCAGAGATGTGTCTGTCTCTCTGGGCTTCAAAGAGCTCTGCTGTGGCGGGCATCATATATAGCTGAGCACCTGCATGAAAGGCCTGTTACTCTGTTGTCATCACAGCAAATTTCCCTGGAGTGAGAAAATAATGCTAAACCATACAAAAAGCTGTGAGATTTAATTTTCCATATAAATAAAAGTGTTTTTCATTTACCACTTAGCAAAAAGCCAGTACAGTATCCCCCAGGCACACACAGAGACATGCCGCTTGGCCAGACCTAAATATTTCTATCTGTGTGGCTCTCTCCTCCCACACCAGGGCCTCAGTAAGGGGCACACGCTGACCATCCAGGCTGCCCTGACCACCCATGCTCTGGGCTTCCAGGAGAAGAGACAGGTACAAAGGCCGGCGAAGACCTCACAAATGAGGCCGCCTCCTGAGAGGGTCAGCAGGGAGCAGAGCACCCTGAGGCCAGCCTCTGCTCAGCTGCAGTCAACCGGGCCCCTGCTAGAAACGCAGGCCTGGGCCCCTCCCAGCGCATACCTTGCTGCCCCCCCAAGTCACTGCCCACGCCAGCTCCGGAAGTGGGCCCTCATTTGGCCCCAGGAAAGATAAGAGTCTCCCTTTAACTGGAAGGCTGCAGGCCTTTTCAGAGTCCTCTGGCCCTGGTGAAGGTCAAGATCTGGCTTAGACAGAGTGCTGGGCTGGACAAGGTGTGAGACCCCAAACGTGTCTGTCTCTCACACACACACACACACTCTCTATCCCCTCCCTGCTTCATCAGCAGTGAAATATACATATTGCCAAAAGGAGTCATAAAGTAACTCCTGCAACACAGGATTCCACCCTCAGATCTCACCAGCTGCCCAGGTGCAGATCTTCCCTAAAAGGCAAAACCATTTGTGGTCAAGACCGACTGCTCACCCAGAGGCCATGCAAAGAATCAAGAGCACAGGAGGGCATCCATCAGTTCTAAAGGTCAAGGACAGAAGATGGAGCAGAAAAGAGGTAAACAAGCTGGAGGTGGGGCTCCAGGGACCCCAGGAGTGAGGTGTGCACGGCAGTGAGAACTGGTGAGAGGCTGGCACTGGCCTCGGAGTAACAGGCACACACTTCTTCCTGCCCACGTTTGTTCCGTATCTCCAGGTTTCCTGGGGACCAGATTTCACTGGGGACAGGACTAGATGAAGAAGCCAAGTCTAGGGCCATCTCAAGCTATCCTGGAGATGCTGCAAAATATAAAACTATCCCCACAAGAATTTAAAGGGATAGAAGACTGTATTCGCTTGCCAGGGCTGCCATAACAAAGCACCACAGACTGGGTGGCTTAGAAAACAGAAAGGATTATCTCACAGTGCTGGGGGGCTAGAAGCCCAAGATCCAAGTGTCAACAGGGCTGGTTTCTTTGGCTATTTCCTCCCTGTGTTGTCATACGGTCTTGCCTCTGCGTGTCTGTGTCCACATCTCCTCTTCTTATAAAGACACACTTGCTGGATTAGGGCCCACCCGCACGGCCTCATCTAACCTTGACACCTCACTCCACATACAGTCACCTTCTGGGGTACTGTGGGCTAGGACTTCAACATGAATTTGGGGGTGTGGACCACAATTCAGCCCCTAACAAGAGACTAAATAAGAACCTCATCAAGGTGCTGGGTTTCTTTTGTGACTCAAGGAGCATGACTTTTAATCCCCTTCTCCGGTTCCTGGAGATTGTGAAATTAATTGGAAGAGATTCAGACCCAAGAGTCCAAGACAGGATCTCATCTAATCTTTCATCTTACAGCTGAAGCTGAAGCCCCCAGGCTCTGAGGAACTGGTTGGACAGCTGTACCCAAGGGGTTTGTCAACTTCCCATCAACTTCCTTCCTTTGAAGTTAACACACATGCATTGTCTTTTTTTTTTTTTTTTTAAAGGAAAAAAAAAAAAACAAAACAAACTCAGCAGGAAAGAACAATATAAAGTGAAAAAATATGTCTCTCTTCCAACAGCCAGCTTATTCCGAAGAGGTAACTACATCTGTTACCCATTTTTCGAGGCCCTCCCAGAAATACTGGAACGCAGATACAAATGTCCATGTGTGTGAGTGATGTGCGGCACAGGTTTCTGGCTGCCTACCCAATGTCCCCTCTCCTCCTCATCCACGCTCCAGGACCCTGGGTGATGTGTCAGGAAGACTGTGTGCCTTATTAAAATCCTTGCCTTCACAGAACCCCTAAAGGCCTGGGGAGCCCTGGGACAGTTACTCTAGTCAATGAGCCATAAGCAGAAGTGTATTCAGGATTTCTGGAAATGTTTTGGCTTTCATGATATAGGAACCATCCCTTCTTTCTACTTTTCTCTGAATATCGTTTCCTACCTGGAAGTGCAGATGGGAGGCCCGGTGGGGATCAAGAGAATAAAGAAACCTGAACAAAACTCAAACTCTTTGTGACCCCATGGACTGTAGCCCGCCAGGTTCCTCTGTCTATGGGATATCCTAGGCAAGAATACTGGAGTGGGTTGCCATTTCTTTCTCCAAGCGATCTTCCTGATCCAGGGATCAAACCCAGGTCTCCTGCATTGCAGGGAAATTCTTTACTGTCTGAGCCACCAGAGAAGCCACAAATGGGATAGACTGTCTCTAATGGGGTTACTCTCAGAGGTGTCCTGAGGCCAGATGGTCTGGTGGGAAGGCCAGAGACGATGCTCACCATCCAAAGTTGTAAAGTGCTTCTCAACCTTCAAGGTACATACCAGCACACACCTGGTTCAGTAGGTCTGGGGTGCAACCTGACCTTCTCCATTTCTAACAAAACGATGCCAAGGTTACTGGTCCAAGGACCACAATTTGAAGATCAGAAGATTAGATGACCTCCAGCTCTCTCCAATCCTGAGATTAGCCCATGACAGGAGAGGTGGCCCCACAACCTTTGGTCTGTGGAGGCATGAACCAAGAGCCAACAATGAAGAGTTATATGTTGGGAAACACCAAGATAAAAGGCCCAAGGAAGGAATGACTGTAAAATCTCCTAAAATAAAAGAAAGAGCCCCATCGGCATCACAATGTCCCTGAAGCACTCCCACTAAAAGGATACTAAGTTATGGCTAAGTGCCAGGCACCATTCTCATGAAGCTACTTGGTTTTCAGTGTTGCCGGTGCTTGGCTATTTTAAAATCTGAATCACTGCAAAATGCACAAGTAAAAGAGAAAAACATTTATGATCTAAAATGACAGATTATTAGATTGAAATGGGACACTGGGTGGAGACTATTCTAGAGTCAAAATTTCCCCATTGACAGAAAATTGAGGTCCCAGGTCATTTAAAGCTCACACTGAAGCAAGATCATTGTCCTATAAGCTCGGTGTACTTCACTTGCCTTTAACGTCAGTTTTAAAGCAACTATACTCCAAGAAGAAATAAAGTCAATTTAATGTCTAACTCTTCAGTTTTCAGAAGTAAATAAATATTTGAGAAAATTTGATAAAAGAAATCAAACTTAAAAATACATCTTTTCCGTAACTCAACTTGATCTCAAACTTACTACAAATCTACAATAATCAGGGTATCATGAACAGACATAGATTAATGGGACAGAGTTCAGAATCAGACAAGCACTTCCATTGTCAACTGATTTTTAACAAAAGGATCTACTTAATTCCAAAGAGAAAAGGCAGTTTTTTTCCAACAAATGGTAGTGAAACAACCAGATATCTGAATGGGAAAAAAAAACCTTGACCTTTATTTCATGAAGTGAAAGTGAAAGTCACCCAGTCATGTCCAACTCTTTGCGACCCCATACAAAGAACTGGAATGGAATTCTCCAGACCAGGATACTGGAGTGGGTAGCCGTTCCCTTCTCCAGGGGATCTTCTTAATCCAAGGATTGAACTCAGGTCTCCTGCATTGCAGGCGGATTCTTTACCAGCTGAGCTATCAGGGAAGCCCTGAATTTATTTATTTCATAGCACACACAAAAAATAGTTTGAAATGAATCCTAGACCACAACTTGAAAGTTATAAAACTTCTAGAAGAAAATTTAGGTGAAAATCTTAATCTTGAGATAGTCCCCCCAAAAAAACTAATCAGAAAAAAACCCTGATATATTTGAATTTTAAATTATTGTTCCTTAAAAAATACTGCTAAGAAAATGAAAAGAAGAGCCACTAACTCGGAGAAAAATCTTTATATACATACAAAGAAAATACATATATCTGATAAAGGACTCATACCCAGAATACATAAAAAACAAAAAAATTCTTACAACTCAGTAAAAAGGAGACAAGCAGCCCAATTTAAAAAATGGGCAAAAGATCCAAAAACACACCATACACAATACACACACACTTGCAAAGGTGCTCATCGTTAATCTTCAGGGAAATGAAAATTCAAACCGTACTAAGACTAACAACATATCCAGTAGACTAGCTAAAAATTTAAAAAACTGACAATACCAACTATTGTGAGTACTGGAGCAACTACGATTTTCATACATTGTTGGTAGGAGTATAATGGTACAATCACTTGGAAACATTTAGCAGCTTCTCATAAAGATAGACATGTGTTTATCATATGGCCCAATAATTCTATTCTTAGAGAAATGACAATATGGATCTGCCTACACAAAGACTCACAGATGAATGTGAATAATGAACATCGTGAATATGGTTCTATTCACAATAGCCAAAAAGTGGAAACAAAGGCTCCCATCAAGTAAATGAATATACAATGGTGTTTTCTGAAATGAACTAGCACTGAGCAATAAAATAAAGGAACAAACTAGCAATACATCCAACAACATGAATATATCTCAAAAAGTTATGCTGAGTCAAAAAAGCTGGATATCTGGTTCTCAAACTCTGTACTACCCTGAGCACCATGGTGAACTCACAGGTACCAAAGGGTATTTTAAATTTTGAGGAAAACACAGCAACTGAACCATGGCACCAAGTACTTCTACCGTGTTCTCTGGACCTGATGGAACCATTAGGTATTGTGGCTGACTTAAAATGACTGATTCTCTAAAGGTGTTATGAGCCAGGAATGTCTAGCAACCTCTGAGCCGGACGTGAGAGAGTACATACTCTGTGAATTCTATCACAGGCAATCTCAATCTACAGTGAAAAAAAGCACATCGATGGTTGTCTGGGGTTCGGTGGGGGGAGGACTAGGACACCTTTTGAGAAGATAGAAATGTTCCGTGTCTTGATTAGGATGGTGACTGCATGCCAAAACTCGTGGAATTTATCATATGCTTAGAATAGGTACATTTTTTTTTCTACATGTAAATTATACTTCAAAAATGTTTATTTTAAAATAAAATATCCCCCCAAAGTTAAAACACATGTAAAAAAAATATCCTCTCTCATGGGCCTTGAGCATCTTTCCCAGGTGATAAGTACCTTTGGAATAGGAGTGTGTGATGCCATTCCAGTATTTTAGCTGCCCTCAGGGCCTGGGAAAGCATCTCAGTTCATGCTCAGAAAACATGTGCTCATTAATTCCCTAATTTTCCTCACAATGAAGATGTTTCCACAAGGAAATGAAAATTGAAACCAAATTCCAACTCGCCATATAATGATCTTTCCATGAGAACAAAATTTTAGCTCAGCAGTTTAATTTTTAGCATTCATAAATATTTATAAAGCTTTTCTCTCTTACTCCCTCAAGAGCCTAGTCACTGAATAAGGTTTCAAATGAAAAATTTAAAAGGCCTTTTAACCCGCTAAGAATATTTTTGGATCCCAATAATACCACGGAGAACAGTCAACATTTGGAGACAGCTCTCATTAGCCATGTCTTAAGCTTAAACCATGGACCCCTGAGATTAGTCAGAAATCACCAAAATAGGGCCCACTGCCTGCTCCTGTAAATAAAGTTTTATTGGAATGAATATAACCATGGCCAGCCTTTTAACAATTATCCATGGCTGCTTTCCAAGATGGTACAACTCTGCTTTTTCTCTTTGCTACCACAGCAGAGTTGAACAGTTGCCAGAAACACTCTAGGACCCATAAAGTTGAAAATAATATCTAGAGCCTGATGCTGGGAAAGACTGAAGGCAGAAGGAGAAGGGGGCGGCAGAGGCATGATAGTTGGATAGCATCACCGACTCAATGGACATGATTCTGAGCAAACTTCAGGAGATAGTAGAAGACAGAAGAGCTTGGTGTGCTAGAGTCTATGGGGTCACAGAGTCAACACAGGACTTAGCAACTGAACAACAATAAGCTCTTTGCAGAAAAAAGTCTGCTGAACCCTGATCTAAGATGTATCTGATCTAAAACAACATGTACCATAGAAGCCTGGAAGAGAAAGAGGAGGAGAAAACCAAAAACTTATGAAGGATTTCTTTTTAAACAGGATGAAACAATTCTCTGCAGGCTGTGATGCAGGAGGGAAATATATTGTTTCAAATGCAGATTTCAGGCTACTCTGTTTTTTCCCCACAAAATGTGTAGCTTGAGGAGCACCAGGTTCTGGATTGTCTCTGACTCAAAAAAACCTACCTCTGCGGGCTGTTTCAAGTTGTAATCATCAATGGCTCTAGACTTCTTAGAAAAAAAGTACCCAACTTTCTATTTTAAACACTCCCTTGGTGTAGTGATTCATCTATCCATGAACTCGACATTTTTGTGAGCAAGATTAATTCAGGAGAGAAAAAATAAAGTGGAACTGACTTTCTTTAGTTTCCCTTTCTCCTCACAAGGGTCGGAAAAACCTGACTGCTTTTCTCAGCTAAATTTAATCATTTTTCTCTAAGTTAACCAATCTTAGCCCACCCCCCGCTGCCACCACTCCCCTGCCACCCCCAAGTAATAGTCATCTCATTGTTTATTTAAACTGGCTTTTTACATATGTATGAGTTTCATTCTACCTAATGTAGAGATCGAACATAGTTACATGTAAATTTTTTAAAGATATTTTTGTACAAGTTGAAGTGAGTTAGGAAGAGCAACTTGGGAAGAGTGGCCTGTGACTCTGGCAAAATGTAACTACACTCTGTGTCTATATTTATTTAGTATTGTGAAATAGAAACTGTTATCAATATATAATCAGCAACTAGATGTTTATAACACTGCAGTTCTTAAATGATGATGCAAATGCTCTGCTATTTTGAGCAAGTTCTTTATATATTCTTGAAGCAGATGACCAAATAAGTTATCCTGCTAGGCAATCAGGACAAAATATTTTAAGTAGCAATGAAATAAATACTTGATTTTCTCCAAAGAAGACATATAAATATCCAAGAAGCACATGGAAAGATGTTCAACATCACTAATCATTAAGGAAATGCAAATCTAAGCCACCATGAGATACAACTTCATACCATTAGACTAGCTACTATCAAAAAAAACGAAAAATAAGTATTGATGGGAATGAAAAGTGGTATAGTTGCTGGGAAAAACACTATGGTGGTTTCTTAAAAAATTAAAAATAGAATTACTGTATGATCCAGCAATTTCACTTCTGGGTATGTACTCAAAAGAATGGAAACCAAGATCTCAAAGAACTATTTCTACACCCATATTGAAAGTGGCGTTATTCACAATAGCTAAAACATGGGATCATCCCAAGAGTCAACAGACAGATGAATGGATAAGCAAAATGTGGTATAGACATTCAATGGAATACTATTCAGGAATAAACTTTGACACATTCTACAACATGGATGAATTTTGAGGATATTATATTGAGTGAAATAAGCCAGAAAAATAAAATATGCCCTTCCGTGTTCCCTCTCAACTACCTCTCTTGTGGTTTGGCAATTTGGATTTATAACTTAGCATGTTTTAACCACTGTGAAAACAAACAGAAATAGGTTTGCATATAAGATTGTGAGAGAGAAAAAGAGTGGGCGGTCTGTATGAGAGAGAACAAATTAAGAGAGAAAGATACTGGGTATAGGTTGGATGGGGCAAGGCAGGGAAGGTGAAGAGAAGAGAGGATAGAGATAAGGAGCCCCATCCCCATGAAAGTGAAAGTGAAAGTCACTCAGTCATGTCAGACTCTATGACGCCATGGTCTATACAGTCCATGGAATTCGCCAGGCCAGAATACTGGAGCAGGTAGCTGTTCCCTTCTCCGGTGATCTTCCCAACCCAGGGATGGAACCCAGGTCTCCCACATTGCAGGCAGTTTCTTTACTGTCTGAGGAACCAGGCAAGCCTTCCCCATCCCCATAAACACCAGCAAATCCACTCACTTTATAGGCTGGAAACCAGAGACTAGCATTTTGCTTAAATTTAGCTTTTATACTAAGATCAGTGAAAACAAAACAAAACTGGAAAGGCATATAAACTGAAGAATTATTTCTCTGTTCTATCATTATCTGGGGGCAGAATTATGCATAAAGAGGACAAAATATAAACAGCAGAGACATATTTTATAAGTACTTTAGGATCAATTTCACTGGAGAAGGGAATGAGAGACCACTTCAACATTCTTGCTTTGAGAACCCCATGAACAGTGTGAAAAGGCAGAAAGATATGACACTGAAAGATGAATTCCATGGGGTCGCAAAGAGTTGGACACAACTAAGTGAGTGAACAACAAGAAGATCAATCTCAAGCAGGTAAAAACCTGCCTTTCTCCAAGACCTTGACTGCATGCATGGTCATCTTGCTGAAAGACATAAAGACGGAGATTCTAATCGCACAGAAAAACATGATAGACAGAGAGGAAAGGAACCCTTGACTGTGGTGTCAGCCCCTCCACTAACTAGCAGGGAAACAAAGGGCAGAGCTTGTCACTCAAAGAAATGGGAGAGCTCAGACTGCATAGTCTCAAATGTTGCTCCCTTCAGCTCTACAAATGATATGATTCCATGTCATATGATCATTGTCCCAATATTACTACTCTTAAAAATGGGGAAAATAACCCACAGATGTTCTCAGCAGATGTGGGCTTCAAATGTGCTCCTTGTTCCCTTTGGGTAAATAGTACCACTTTCTTCAAATACAGCTGTGTTCACACTTAACCAGGTTTCTTTACAAAAATGCAAATATCATATGCACAGGCACATACATCACTCCTGTCATTGTTTAAAGTTAACAGTGCTCTTGCACCAGCTTCTTATCTGAAAAGATCTAAAACTACACAAGTAAGATGCTTTAATTCTGCAGAGGCAAGGCTGGCTTCCATCCATCTTTTCCATCATAAATCAGGAGGCTGGTGCAAGGTCGATCTCAGCTTCAGATGCCTCCTCAGATAATCCCACGCACTGCCCATCACTCTCTAAAAAGACTGTAAGGTAAGTGTAAGACTCGCCTTACACTCACTAAAGCTTAACTCATATATCTGCATAGTGGATACTGGTCAGCCACCCATTCCACACAACACACACACACTAAGCTAGATCTTTCAACTCCTAGACAGCTGGGGAGACAAATATCAATAACCTCAGATACACAGGTGATACCACCCTTATGGCAGAAAGCAAAGAGAAATTAAAGAGCCTCTTGATCAAGGTGAAAGAGGAGAGTGAAAAAGCTTACTTAAAACATTCAAAAACCTAAGATCATGGCATCTGGTCCCATCACTTCATGGCAAACAGATGGGGAAACAATGGAAACAGTGACAGACTTTATTTCCTTGGGCTCCAAAATCACTGTGTAGGTGACTGCAGCCATGAAATTAAAAGACACTTGCTCCTTGGAAGAAAAGCTATGACCAACCTAGACAGCATATTAAAGAGCAGAGACATTACTTTGCACACAAAGGTCCATATAATCAAAGCTATGTTTTTTCCAGTAGTCATGTACAGATGTGAGAGTTGGACAATAAAAAAAGTTGAGCGCCGAAGAACTGATGCCTCGAAACTGTGGTGCTGGAGAAGACTCTTGAGAGTTCCTTGGACTGCAAGGAGATCAAATCAGTCAACCCTAAAAGATATCAATCCTGAATATTCATTGGAAGGACTGATGCTGGAGCCGAAGCTCCAATACTTTGGCCACCTGAGGTAAGGAGCCGACACATTGGAAAAGACCCTGATGCTGGGAAAGATTGAAGGTGGGAGGAGAAGGGGATGACAGAGGATGAGATGGTTGGATGGCATCACCGACTCAAAGGACGAGTCTGAGCAAACTCCAGAACATGGTGAAGGAAAGGGAAGCCTAGCGTCCTGCACTCCATAGGGTCGCAAAGAGTCAGACACAACTGAGCAACTGAACAACAACAGATGTGTTGGTTGCACTGCAGCATCCCTAGGCACCTAAGGATGCTCCATAAACACTGCTTCAGTAAGCAGATGTAAGTTCTCATCCTGGGCACTTAGGTTGTTGCTTTATTTTTAAAAGAAGGCCCCAATACTATCAGCATTAATAGAACAACTTTTGGATGAATTTATAGATGATAACAATAAAAGATGAAGGACAAAGAGAAAAACAATTCACTTGAGCTGGAATATGAGAAAGACTATGAGGACATTCCAAATGGAGTAAGCTACAATGTCCCTAGGTATTTTGAAAGAGCATATGTTTTTTTCCCTTTAAAGCCAGAGATTTAAACTGGCTGGCTTTCAGCCATACGCAAAGAAAATAAAGTGGATTTTTAAAAAACATTCTGCTTCAAAATTGTCATTCTTTCCCAGGCATGATCAGCTAAACAACTAAAGGAGTTTTCTAGTTTAGTTCATGTAAAATGTAGAAAGAGTACCATTTAAAAAAATAAGCTGTTTCCACAGTGCAAACCAATAATGGAAAGGTGATTAGAATTGATCTATCTATGATGCCCAGGAAAAATCCATACTCCTTTTCAGTAACATGAGCCCCATCACACAGCACATCGGGTAACAAAGTCCAAACCTGGGAACACACCCAGTTAGAGCCAGAGGCATGAACAAAAGATGTTAAAGGGCATGTGTGGAGGCTGTTTGGAAACCGGTTCTCAGTCAGGTGCCTACAGTTTGATTAAATTGCATTTTACAAGACATTCCTGCTAGGGCCAACATCAGGCTCCTGGGAATGTCTCTCCTCACTGGCTTTTTCTGATCTTTATCCAGAAGTTTTCTTCCCTTGACTTAAACATTTCCACACCTTAAACTAAGTGTTTCTTTGAGATTTATTAATAAAAGCATACATCCCTGGGGAAAAGCATTGGGGAGATTGAATGAGACAAAGTTTTGATCAATAACCGTAATGAAAAACTACATGAGTCCCACACTCAGATTTTGATTTTACCCATCAAAATTTCCTCCTCTTCCTCTCTTTCCCAGCTTGGTAAGTGGCAACTCCATCATTCTGATTCTTCAAGACAAAACCCTTCATCTTTATTTACTTCTTTTTTTTTCATAACCCAGAACCTCTCAACAAACCTTTCCAGTCCCATCTTCCCATTAGATCTAGAATTTGACCACTGCTCACCAGCTCCACTGCTAGGAAGACTTCCAAGCTACCATCAATTCTTGCCTAGATTACTACAACTGTTCTACTTCCCCTCCCTGCTTTCTCCCTTGTCTATTCACCCACACATTCTCTGTGATCCTTTAAAATTATTTAATTAAAAACTTCCTTAATTTTCTCAGTTCAAAAACCTCCACTGGCTTCCCAGTTGTCAGAGTTGAGGAGACTACAAGTGATTTTAACTTTCTTTTCACTTTCATGCGTTGACAATAAATATATTTTTATTGTCCCTGGAAGGAGCGGCCAGAGTTTTTGTTTCCAATAAACTAGTTACAAATGTCTTGAGAGAGAAAGATTCTCAAAAGTAGATAGGAGTCACTTAAACTGAAGAAAGAAAATATGGAATAGAATAGGAATTCATTATTGATAAGGCAGTGGCTATATACAATAAAAATAACCTATTTTTAAAAAATTGTCATGTATTAATTTCCTGAATGAAGACACTTCATGGCAAAGTTTTGTAGTAAAATTCCCTGCTCATTCTAGCCTTCAGAAAACGTGTGTTGACTAAAGTTCTTTCTGATGATGAATGGTGAAACCAATACTTCCATCCCCAGTCATTTCAAATAGCAGGCATCTAAAATGAAATCATTCTTCCATAACATATTCTGCTTATAACCAATACTCAGTGTAGCCTGTGTAGCTGAATAACCTCAATTTTCTACTCCATCAATGCTTTAGAAAAACATCCACAGACACGGGGGGTGTGTATTATCTGGTATGGCACACACAGGGAGGATAAAGCAGTTAACAGACAGCCCTCCCTATCTTGGGATATCTTCTCCCAGCCTATGGTAAAAGGTGAGAAAACACAGCATAGACACTGATGTAAGGAGACTGCTTGGACATTCACCCTGGACCAGTGCTTTATCCCCACGGCAAGGGCTGCCCTTTCTTCTCGGTCTCTTTGACTGACACAGTGTCCCACCTGCTACCAAAAAGCTTGAAAGGGCCATTTGTGTCCTGCTGGACTGATACCTTTCATCATTTCCAGTACATTTATCAGAATAGCACTCCTCCTATTCATCAAAGAAAGGACTATGACCCCAATTTATACACAGTTGAACACGTTAGCCACTTTGAGGGAGTGACTCCTCGCCCCATTTTATAAAGAGCTAGTTGGGCTGAAGCATGAAAACAGTCATCCAATTTCATTTCCTTCTCCATCTCAAGCCAAAGAATTAAAAAGACACAGGGGTAACAGCAAATAGAACTCCCAGGGAACTCAAAGTCCCCTCATCGTTTAAGCAAAAACTGAGATAGTGAAATACTTCAAGAGTTGATGGGAGACCCTCTGACTAATAACAGAGCTGGATACTCATTTTTAACCAATAAGTGAAACAGTCAACAGAGAACTGATAAAGTTTTGTGTCCTAACATTAGGATTATTTTTTTAAGTTAACAAATGAAAAATGCAGGCAATTAGAGTAAGCTGCCAGCCTATAGGTAACTTAACACACAAAATTAAATGGCCACACAACTACTTTTATCAAACACAGTGCAGTGTGGATTTCTCCCTGGTTAGGAAAACTGTGGTTAAATCAAACAATACTTTTATTTTTCTGAAAGTGGGAGGAAGACTTACTTCTAATTTTAAAGCACCATTACACTTATTTTCCTCTTAAACTGTGAACTGATTGAACTTAGTATCTCTTTCCTAAATATCGTGGTAAAGATATGCAGCTGAAACAACAGCACTCGGAAACAACTCTGAAAAGTTTGCAGGTCACTGACTTTTATTTCTTCTTGCACCTACATATGTATGTGTGTATGTATCTACATATGCCTACAGATGTATATGTAATTTTATATCAGGAATATTTATTACTGTGACACACCAATTTAGTAACATAATAGATAGTAATACATATTATTAATATGATATAGTATTATTTTACATATTTTATTCTCTATTTTTTATATTCTACTTTTACATATAGATAATAATCATAAATATATAAGGGATATATATAATATATAGAGATGATGTCTATATTATTCATAAAATATATATAAAGGATATATAACGTAAAGGATATACACTATATATATAATATGCATAAAGGATATAAAATATAATACACATAAAGGATGTGCCCTGTGCTCAGCCGTGTCCGACTCTCTGTGGCCCCATGGACTAGGTTGTAGCCCATGAGGCTCCTCCATCCATGGGATTCTCCAGGCAAGAATACTGGAGTGGGTTGCCATTTCCCCCTCCAGGGATACATAAAGGATATATACATATATGTGTAGGTATGTTTATGGATTCCTCAGAATTCAGCCCAAATCTGGTACTGAGTCTTCCATAGGCTGTTAAGTGCATCTGTGTCTCCTGGACACAAAATGAGCAGCCTAAGCGCTGCTTTATCATGGTCAAGGGCGCTAGGCTTTTGTAGAAATGAACTATTTCTTTTTTAAAACTGCAGACAGGTAGGGGCAGATAAGCTTTATTTTGTAGCAAGGGTGAAAGTTCTCTCTTTTCCCTTTCTCTCCAAGGAGGTAGTTTACGGCTCAAAGCCCTGATTGCTTGGTGTGATCCAGGAAAAATTCCATCTTGAGAAAATGCAACTTGCCTTAAATACCCTGAGACAGAAAGCAGGCAGGTCTCAGAAGAAGCCACTAGACTTTCTCAGGATGGTAGATACTTTTGGAAAAGCAAAGGATGTTAAATTACTTCAACCTAACAGGGAGTTTGAAATCTTTACCTTGAGCAACACTGAAAAGCTAATCCTGTATGCCTTGTGCTTATGAAGATGATTTACATGAACATCTATACTTGACTAGGTGTGAGCAACCAAAACTAAAAATCAGATTGTGAACTTGTAACTCCCGTGGCAACTATTAGCTGGTAAACTAGTTAGCTCTTACAAACTATTAACTCTGAGCTGCACCCCCTGGTAAAGGTTAACAGTCACTTGAAGTTCTCTTCTATTAACTGAAACACAAATAGCTAAACCCAGATGTGACAATATACATGAATAATTTCCCACTTTATACTTTTATGAAATATTAACAATATTAACAGTAATTTTTGCTGACACTCAACCTCAGTAAAGAATCTGCCACTAATACACACACACACAGACAACCTGAAAATACTCCCCATATTAGAAAAGTGGGCTGTAGTGCCGATATTTTCACAACAGTATATTTCCAAGTGAGAGCAGAATTTTCAACCTGGAAGGGACTTTAAAGGTCATTTAATCCAGCTGCTCATTTTAAAGATTAGGAGACAGGACTAGAGAGTTGAGATGTCCAAAGTCACAGAGTTTATTAGTAGAAATAACACTGGAAGGCCCTGAATTCCATGCCCTCCCACTATATATCAACCCACCAGGCCCTTCACCACTCATGTGATCTCAGCAAACTCTTCCCCTTCCCTGACTGGCTCCCAACTAGCCACCCTTCCTCCAGCAGGTTCCATACACATCCCACAGCTCTATCAACAGTTTTTTTTTTTTTTAATTTGTTTGTTTGTTTGTTTAAAATCATTCTTGGAACCAGTCACCTCCAGCCAATCAGCTTTTCCTTACAGAGAACCTCTGTACTTCAGAGCCCAGAAGTCTCACCCAGAGTTACGTGTGTAAGTTTCTCTCAAGGGGAAAACTCCAGAACTAAGTACAGTACAGCAAACTGAAAGGTTGTTTTGCTTTTTCACTAAGCTTCAGTTGTTTTCAGGATGCCCAATTCTGCTGACAAGATTTTGCACTTAAGTCTCCACTTGTGCTAAGATCTTGACTTGGGTATTCAATTAATAGGAACTAGATTTATTATCTGATCCCAAATATTGATATGTAGTATTCTTCTGGCACTTAATATTTGCCCAGTTTCCGTCCCTGAAATGAGTAGTATGCTGGCAGGTGAGGACAGTGGGCTTCAGAGGACAAGATGAACAGTCAGCAAACAAGCACCCCAAAATACATAGGTGCAGGTGAACCCTCCTAAAAAATGAGCTCCAGATTCCAACAAAGGGCCTCTGCAAACTGTGTGGAGCTGCCACCTGAAGTTTAACCACATTCGTTAAAAAAATAATGGAGTTTTAATGCATTCTGAAAGAACCAGGGAATAGAAAGTGGAAAGCCCTTAGCCATTGTTGCAAAACATACCTAGAAACAAGACTCTGTTCTTTAACAGCGACCCCTTCCTCCTACCTTATTTTTCTCCCCCCATTCACTTTAGTAACACTTTAACCAAAGAATGCTTAAGATAAAAACAAATGCAGGAAGTTAATCTGAGCGAAACACTGGCAGTAATGTTAAAACTAAGGTAAATGGAAAATAGGAAGTTTCAAGGCCTCCCATAAAAATGAAGGTTCCTGAACCTGTGAGACTTCCAGAGTGCCCCGTCATCCATTCCCGGTTAAGTCCTTGGTGATGGAAAGAAAATGTTTTCTCTGAGTAAAGTGGAAACTTTAAGTGTAAATTCCAGGTTATCAAGACCCCTACACAAGGGCTGAATGTTCATCAGAAACACCTTCACAGAGCTCAGTTTTGGAGATGCAGGCAGTGGGAGTGGGTTTCCAGGCTCCTGTCCAGGACAGCAAGCTCCAGCAATCACGTGACAGCACCCCCCCCCCCCCCCCCGCCCTCCGCCCTCCCGGCCAATATCCTTCCTTCCAGAGAGCTGAGGTTTCAGGAGTGCCTGGTATGTTACATGTGTCATTTGCATGACTACTGAAAACATACCACAAACAGTTTTCAATATAGCATCTGTGAGTCTCCATCGCTTCAAAACTAATGGGAGCATTTTGTTTCTTTGCAAATTCTGTGTTCTCAGGACACCATCACCCTTCATTAAGGCTGAGATTCCAACTGCCATGGCCATTTGCCACTGTTGCTTTTAATAACTATACATCGATTTGGTTCTCAAGTCTAGAGAAAAAGCTTTCTATTTTTGCTTTCCCTAATAGGGTAGAGCCAACATAGCATCCCCACCAGGCACAGCTCTAATTTGGCTGACAGCAGAACAAAGTCTGTTAAACAGTTTCTTATAGTAGGCTATAATTGCTTTCAGTCCTAATGAGTCAAGTTTACAAGCTGCAGCAAGAAGGGCATGAGTCCTCAACTTCCAACTACTTTAGGTCAGAAGATATAACAATTCTATTTCCACAAAAACGTTTATACCCAGACCTATCAGAGTCTTACTTTGTGGATGGGAGGATAACCTAAAAAAACCCATTTAACCAGGAGGAGGCAGGAGGTCCTAATTCTATTCTCCGCAACTGCCTGACTCAGACTATGTATCTGTTCTCAAGGATCTGATTTCACCCATACCTGCTCTTCTTTCCCCAACTATAAAAATGTGGATTTACCCCAGGAAAACAACTAAATGAAGTGGAGATAGGCAACCTCCCAGAAAGAGGATTCAGAATACTGATAGTTAAGATGATTCAGGATCTCAGAAAAAGAATGAAGGCAAAGATTGAGAAGATGCAAGAAATGTTTACCAAGAACCTAGAAGAACCAAAGAACAAACAGATGAACAATAGACTAGAAGGAATCAACAGTAAAATAACTGAGGCAGAAGAACAGATTAAGTGACCTGGAAGACAGAATGGTGGAAATCAGTGTTGCAAAACAGAATATAGAAAGAAGAAAGAAAAGAAATGAAGACAGCCTCACAGAACTCTGGGACAACATTAAATGCACCAATATATACATTATAAGGGTCCCAGAAGGAGAAGAGGGAGGGAGAAAGGACCCAAGAAAATACTTTAAGAGATAATAACTGAAAACTTCCCCAGCAGGGGAAAAGAAATAGTCAACCATGTCTAGGAAGCACAGACCGTCCCAGGCAGGATAAATCCAATAGAACCCACTGAGACATATGGTAATCAAACTGACAAAAATGAAAGACAAAGATAAAATTATTAAAAGCAACAAGGGAAAAAAGACAAATATACAAGGGAAAACCCATAAAGTTATTAGCCAATTTCTTAACAGAAACTCTATAAGCCAGAAGGCAATTTCTTGATCTATTTCAAGTGATAAAAGGGAAGAACCTACAACCAAGAATACTCTACCCAGCAAGACTCTTACTCAGATGTGATGGAGAAATCAAAAGCATTCCAGACAAGCAAAATTTAGAATTCAGCACCACCAAACCAGTGTTACAACAAATGCTAAAGGAATTTCTCTAGGCAGGAACCATAAGAGAAGGAAAAGATCTACAAAAAAAAAAAAAAAAAAAAAAACAAAAACAAAAATCCCAAACAATCAACAAAACGGTAATAGGAGCATACATGTCAATAATTACCTTTAAATGTAAATGGATTAAATGCACCAACCAAAAGACACAGACTGGCTGAGTGGATACAAAAACAAGACCCATATGTATGTTGTCTATAAGAGACCCACTTCGTACCTACGGACACTTCAGACTGAAAGTAAGGTGATGGGAGAAGGTATTTCACACAAATGGAAATCATATGAAAGCTGGGGTAGCAATACTCATATCAGACAAAACAGACTTTAAAACAAAGACTGTTATAAGAGACAGAGGACACTACATAATGATCAAGGATTCAACCCAAGAAGAAACTGTAACAATTATAAATATATATGCACCCAACATAAGAGCACCTCAATTATGTAAGACAAATACTAACAAAGGGAAAAATTGACAGGAGCACAATAATAGTGGGGGACTTTAAGACCCCAGTTTCATCAATGAACAGATCATCCACACAGAAAATCAATAAGGAAACGCAGGCCTTAAATAACACTTTAGGCGAGTTGGACTTAACTGATATTTATAGAACATTCCATCCAAAAGCAGCAGATTACACATTTTTCTCAAGTGCACATGGAACATTCTCCAGGACTAACCACATGCTGGGTCACAAGGCGAGCTTTGGTAAGTTTAAGAAAATCAAAATAACATCAAGCATCTTTTCTAATCACAACACCATGAGTTTAGAAATAAAATACAAGAAAAAAAATCTAAGAAGCACAAACGTGGTGGCTAAACAATACACTATACTAAAAAACCATTGGATCACTGAATAAATCAAAGAAAAAATTTAAAAATACCTAGAGACAAATGAAACGAAAGCACATCAGTCCAAAACTTACAGATGCAGCAAAAGCAATTTTAAGAGGGAAGTTTATAGCAATACAATCTTACCTCAAGAAAAAAGAAAAATCTCAAACAATATAACTTTACACCTAAAACCTCTAGAGAAAGAAGAACAAACAAAACCTAAAGTTAGTAGAAGGAAGGAAATCATAAAGATTAGAGCAGAAATAAATGAAATAGAGACAAAGAAAACAATGGCAAAGATCAATGAAACTAAAAGCGGATTCTTTGCAAAGATAAACAAGATTGATAAAACCTTTAGCCAGACTCATCAAGAAAAAAGAGAAAGGATGCAAATCAGTAAAATTAGAAATGAAAAAGGAGAAGTTACAACTGACTCCACAAAAATACCAAGAATCCTAAGAGATTACTATGGACAACTGTATGCCAGTAAAATGGACAACCTGGAAGAAATGGACAATTTCTTAGAAAGGTACAGTCTCCCTACACTGAATGAGGAAGAAATGGAAAATATGAACAGACCAATCACAAGCACTAAAATGGAAACTGTGATAAGAAACCTCCCAACAAACAGAAGTCCAGGACCTGATGGCTTCACAGGTGAATTTTATCAAACATTTAGAGAACAGTTAAACCTATCCTTCTGAAACTGTTCCAAAAAATCAGAGGAAGGAAAACTTCTCAACTCATTTTATGAGGCCACCATCACCCTGATACCAAAACCAAAGATACCACAAAAAAGACAATTACAGACCAATATCACTGATAAATATAGATGCAAAAACCCTCAACAAAATACTAGCAATCTGTATCCAACAAAACATTAAAAAGATGATTGGGTGGGATTCATCCCAGGCATGCAAGGATTTTTCAACATCTACAAATCAATCAATGTGATACACCACATCAACAAATTGAAGAATAAAAACCACACGATCATCTCAATAGATACAGGAAAGGCTTTTGACAAAACTTAGTATCCATTTATGATAAAAACTCTTCAGAAAGTGGGCATAGACGGTACTTACCTCAACATAATAAAGGCCATATATGACAAACCTACAGCTAGAATCATACTCAATGGCAAAAAGCTGAAAGCATTCCCTCTAAGATCAGGAACAAGAGAAGAATGTCCACTCTCACCATTTTTATTCAATATAGTTTTGGACGTCCTAGCTACAGTAATCAGAGAACAAAATGAAGTAAAGTGAATCCAAACTGGAAAAGAAAGAAGTTAAACGGTCACTGTTCGCAGATGACATGATACTATACATATAAGATACTAGATGCTTCCAGAAAACTACTAGAACTCATCAATGAATCTGGTAAAGTAGAAAGTTACAAAATTAATACACATTAAGTCTTTTGCATTTCTATACACTAACAACAAAAGATCAGAAAGAGAAATTCAAGAAGCAATTCCATTTACCATTGCATCAAAAAGAAAAAAATACCTAGAAATAAACCTACCCAAGGAGACAAAAGACCTGTACTCCAAAGACTATAAGATGCTAATAAAAGGAATCGAGAAAAACATAAACAGATGGAAAGATATACCATGTTTGTGAATTGAAAGAACCTATATTGTCAAAATGACTACACTACCCAAGGCAATCTAAAGATTCACTACATAATGATCAAAGGATCAATCCAAGAAGAAGATATAACAATTTTAATATATATGCACCCAACATAGGCGCACCAGAATATGTAAGGCAAATGCTTACGAGTATGAAAGGGGAAATTAACAATAACACAATAATAGTGGGAGACTTTAATACCCTAGTCATACCTATGGATAGATAAACTAAACAGAAAATTAACAAGGAAACACAAACTTTAAATGACACAATGGACCAGCTAGACCTAATTGATATCGATAGGACATTTCACCCCAAAACAATCAATTTCATCTTTTTCTCAAGTGCACACAGAACCTTCTCTAGAACAGATCACATCCTGGGCCATAAATCTAGCCTTGGTAAATTCAAAAAGATTGAAATCATTCCAGTCATCTTTTCTGACCACAATGCAGTAAGACTAGATCTCAATTGCAGGAAAAAAACTATTAAAAATTCAAACATATGGAGGCTAAATAACACGCTTCTGAACAACCAACAAATAATAGAAGAAATCAAAAAGGAAATCAAAATATGCATAGAAATGAATGAAAATGAAAACACAACAACCCAAAACCTATGGGACACTGTAAAGGCAGTGCTAAGGGGAAGGTTTATAGCATTACAGGCTTACCTCAAGAAACAAGAAAAAAGTCAAATAAATAACCTAACTCTACACCTAAAGCAACTAGAAAAGGAAGAAATGAAGAACCCCAAGGTAACAGAAGGAAAGAAATCTTAAAAATTAGGGCAGAAATAAATGCAAAAGAAACAAAAGAGACTATAGCAAAAATCAACAAAGCTAAAAGTTGGGTTGTTGAAAAGATAAACAAAATTGACAAACCATTAGCCAGACTCATAAAGAAACAAAGGGAAAAGAACCAAATCAACAAAATTAGAAATGAAAATGGAGAGATCACAACAGACAACACTGAAATACAAAGGATCATAAGGGATTACTACCAGCAGCTCTATGCCAATAAAATAGACAACTTGGAAGAAATGGATAAATTCTTAGAAAAGTATAACTTTCCAAAACTGAACCAGGAAGAAATAGAAGATCTTAACAGACCCATCACAAGCACAGAAATCAAAACTGTAATCAGAAGTCTTCCAGCAAACAAAAGCCCAGGACCAGGTGGTTTCACAGCTGAATTCTACCAAAAATTTAGAGAAGAGCTAACATCTATCTTACTCAAACTCTTCCAGAGAATTGCAGAAGAAGGTAAACTTCCAAACTCATTCTATGAGGCCAGCATCACCCTAATTCCAAAATCAGACAAAGATGCCACAAAAAAAGAAAACTACAGGCCAATATCACTGATGAACATAGATGCAAAAATCCTTAACAAAATTCTAGCAAACAGAATCCAACAACATATTAAAAAGATCATACATCATGACCAAGTGGGCTTTATCCCAGGAATGCAAGGATTCTTTAATATCTGCAAATCAATCAATGTAATACACCACATTAACAAATTGGAAGATAAAAACCATATGGTTATCTCAATAGATGCAGAAAAAGCCTTTGACAAAATTCAACACCGATTTATGACAAAAACTCTCCAGAAAGCAGGAATAGAAGGAACATACCTCAACATAATAAAAGCTATATATGACAAACCCACAGCAAACATTATCCTCAATGGTGAAAAATTAAAAGCCTTTCCCCTACAATCAGGAACAAGACAAGGGTGCCCACTCTCACCACTACTATTCAACATAGTTTTGGAAGTTTTGGCCACAGCAATCAGAGAAGAAAAAGAAATAAAAGGAATCCAGATAGGAAAAGAAGTGAAACTCTCACTGTTTGCAGATGACATTATCCTCTACACAGAAAACCCCAAAAACTCTACCAGAAAATTACTAGAGCTAATCAATGAATATAGTAAAGTTGCAGGATATAAAATTAACACACAGAAATCCCTTGCATTCCTATACGCTAACAATGAGAAAAAAGAGAAATTAAGGAAACAATACCATTCACCATTGCAACAAAAAGAATAAAATACTTAGGAGTATATCTACCTAAAGAAACAAAAGACCTATACATAGAAAACTACAAAACCCTGATGGAAGAAATCAAAGAGGACACAAATAGATGGAGAAATATAGCATGTTCATGGATTGGAGGAATCAATATTGTGAAAATGAGTATACTACCCAAAGCAATCTATAGATTCAATGCAATCCCTATCAAGCTACCAATGGTATTCTTCACAGAACTAGAACAAATAATTTCACAATTTGTATGGAAATACAAAAAACCTCGAATAGCCAAAGCAATCTTGAGAAAGAAGAATGGAACTGGAGGAATCAACCTGCCTGACTTCAGACTCTTACTACAAAGCCACAGTCATCAAGACAGTATGGTACTGGCACAAAGACAGAAATATAGATCAATGGAACAGAATAGAAAGCCCAGAGATAAATCCACGAACCTGTGGACACCTTACTTTGACAAAGAGGGCAATGGAAAAAAGGCAACCTCTTTAACAAGTGGTGCTGGGAAAACTGGTCAACCACTTGTAAAAGAATGAAACTAGAACACTTTCTAACACCATACACAAAAATAAACTCAAAATGGATTAAAGATCTAAATGTAAGACCAGAAACTATAAAACTCCTAGAGGAGAACACAGGCAAAACACTCTCCGACATAAATCACAGCAGGATCCTCTATGACCCACCTCCCAGAATATTGGCAATAAAAGCAAAAATAAACAAATGGGACCTAATGAAACTTAAAAGCTTTTGTACAACAAAGGAAACTATAAGCAAGGTGAAAAGACAGCCTTCTGAATGGGAGAAAATAATAGCAAATGAAGAAACAGACAAAGGATTAATCTCAAAAATATACAAGCAACTCCTGCAGCTCAATTTTAGAAAAATAAATGACCCAATCAAAAAATGGGCCAAAGATCTAAAGACATTTCTCCAAAGAAGACATCCAGATAGCTAACAAACACATGAAAAGATACTCAACATCACTCATTATCAGAGAAATGCAAATCAAAACCACAATGAGGTACCATTACATGCCAGTCAGGATGACTGCTATCCAAAAGTCTACAAGCAATAAATGCTGGAGAGGGTGTGGAGAAAAGGGAACCCTCTTACACTGTTGGTGGGAATGCAAACTAGTACAGCCACTATGGAGGACAGTGTGGAGATTCCTTAAAAAACTGGAAATAGAACTGCCATATGACCCAGCAATCCCACTCCTGGGCATACACACTGAGGAAACCAGATCTGAAAGAGACACGTGCACCCCAATGTTCATCACAGCCCTGTTTATAGTAGCCAGGACATGGAAGCAACCTAGATGCCCATCAGCAGATGAACGGATAAGAAAGCTGTGGTACATATATACCATGGAGTATTACTCAGCCATTAAAAAGAATTCATTTGAATCATTTCTAATGAGATGGATGAAACTGGAGTCCATTATACAGAGTGAAATAAGCCAGAAAGATAAAGACCAATACAGTATACTAACGCATATACATGGAATTTAAAAAGATGGTAACAATAACTATATGCAAAACAGAAAAAGAGACACAGATATACAGAACAGACTTTTAGAGTCTGTGGGAGAAGGCGAGGGTGGGATGTTCTGAGAGAATAGCATTGAAACAAGTATACTATCAAGGGTGAAACAGATCACCAGCCCAAGTTGGATGCATGAGACAAGTGCTCAGGGCTGGTGCACTGGGAAGACCCAGAGGGATGGGATGGAGAGGGAGGCAGGACAGGGGATTGGGAAGGGGAACACATGTGAATCCATGGCTGCTTCATGTCAATGTATGGCAAAAACCAAAAAATTAAAAAAAAAAAAACAAAAAACAAAAAAGAATCCGCCTGCAGGAGACATAAAAGAGGGTTTGATCCTTGTATTAGGAAGATCGCTAGAGAAGGAAATGGCAATCTACTCCAGTATTCTTGCCTGGGAAATCCCATGGACAGAAGAGTCTGGCAGGCTACAGTCCATGGGGTCCCAAAGAGTCAGACGTTACTGAGCACACACACACAACAGCACATGCTTATTTAGTTATATCCTGGATACACACCGATCCACACATACACACTCATGAAGCAACTCCATGAAGTTATCTCCCTCTAGCTCAACAGATGACAAGCTCCTGTCCTGCCTGACCCTCCCCATCTTACAAGAAGGAAATGGAACACTGGTGAGCTTTCCCCAGAAGAATAGAAACAGCGGAAGGGGAGAAGGAGGCCAGTACCTCTTAACCACAGTTCCATAAACCAGACAAATATTTTATTAATATGTACAATCTCCCCAAATGTCTGCTTTTTATTACCACAAAAACGTTAGGTTGGGAGGGCCTGACTCAGAGAAGGCCAGAAGCACTAGCAAACCCATTAATTCAAGTCCTAACTGCCTATTTCTGTTATCAAGGCTATGCAGGTGTTGCAGAAGAAATGGTTTATCTAAATAAATGCTATTTGTGAAGGAGGGTGATTATTCCTATTTGCAATTCCCATACTACAAGCCCTAATTGCCTTAATTGGGGTCACATTATAGAATTATACTTATTTGGGTTTAAAAAATAGTTCCAAGGAAAGGACATTACATAGGATTGTTTGATTTAGCAAATAAAAATACAGGATGGCCAATTAAGTCTGAATATTGCATGGGGGCATATTTATACTAAAAATTATTTGTTGCATATCTAAAATTCAACTATAACTATTCAAATTTAACTATTTAAATTTAACCTACTTAGAATAAAATTTGGTTGTTATTTATCTGAAATTTAAATTTCCCTGAACATCGTACATTTTATCTGGTGACCCTGACATTGCACTAGGGCTTGGAAGAAAAACAAAGATGAATAAAACATGGCATCCGACCCCAAAAAGCTCAAAGTTCGGTGAGAACCAAAACAATACAGGTTACTGTAGAGGAGTAGAGGCACTTACCAAGTGCTTTGGGGCTTCCCAAGTGGTGCTAGTGGTAAAGAACCCGCCTGCCAATGCAGGTTCAATCCTTGGGATGGGAAGATCCCCTGAGGGAGAGCATGGCAACCCACTCCAGTGTTCTTGCCTGGAAAATTTCAAGGACAAGGAGTCTGACTGGCTTCAGTCCATAGGGTTGCAAAGAGGGGACATGACTGAAGTGACTCAGCATACACGTACATGCACCAGGTGCTTTCAAAAGACAGCAAAGGAGCCATTAAATCCTAATTTAACACACAAATACCCTGTTCTTCACAATGAAAGTGAACATAATGGAATTTTTAAAACTCCAGAATTCTGTATATCTTATAGATTTCTAATGCTGATACTCGAACTTGCTACACGTTTTTCCCTGACTGGCCATCACCCACCACTCCTCTTTCAGGAATAACATCCACAGGAACAAGTAAAGCCCAAGCTAAACTGAAGCTTCCAAAACTTCTAGGAGTGAAGAACTTGGGTCCCTGACCCAGAACTCTGCTGCTAACCTCACAGGCACATATATGAAAGCAGAGAGCAGTGTGGCTTGTCTGCAGTTGCTCATTAAGGGTCATCTGGATGAGGAAACCAAAGGTCCTAAATCCACACCATCTCCAAGTGGGTACCCCAAAACATGAATAATCATGAAGATCATTCATTCCACTTTCTGCTGTTATTTACATCTGAAGCAAGTTACTGTCAAGGTAATCTGGAGAGAATTACAGGATACTGGACATGAAACAGATTTGAAAAGACCAGAGAACATACTGAGTCATTTCTATCTCCAAATGCATTTCATCCCGAGCCTGAGGGCTCCCACCATCTGGGAGTGTGTCTGTATCGAATATGGCGCAGAGAACAGTCTTCCCCATTTCTGCTGAGAGCAGGGATTCCCCACATACTACTCATGAGAACAGCTCTGAAAGGATTTTGGGCCCATATATGGAAAACCAGCTCTCCTTTTCTGCCTCAAGTTCTCTTAGTGCCAGCAGCCAAGGGAGCTGGGCAAGGCAGAGTTGACTGGTCAGGCGGGGTCAGGCAAGGACAGTGCCAGAGAGACCTGCTCAGCTCACGTCATTCTCAGAGGGCACCCAGGAGGTGTGATTGGCACCACCTGGCAGAGAACCAGCTCTGGCCTAGAAGTCTCCTACAGTTTCTCATGAGGAACTACTTCATTTCCCCCGGATTCCAAGATGACTGGAGAGAAAGCAAAAGGTGGGTAAGGAGAAAAAGAAGCTAAGAAATGGGTGATGTGTCCTACTGGAATTGCCTCTGGGGTTCACTGGTGGGAAATCAAGGGCATAAGTCACACCAAAGGCAATAATTCAAAGACTTAAAATTGGGTAATTAGCTTTGTATCATTTTACTCACAAGGTCTTGTTTAGTTGCTAATTCGTGTCCAACTCTTTGCGACTCCATGGACTGGAGCCCACCAGAATCCTCTGTCCATAGGATTCTCCAGGCAAGAATACTGGACTGGGTTGCCATTTCCATCTTCAGGGGATTTTCCCAACCCAGGAATCAAACCCAAGTCTTCTGCACTGGTAGGTGGATTTTTTACCACTGAGCTACCAGAGAAGCCCACAGGTCTCACAGTTCAGTATTAAAAACATTAATACTTTAAAAAACAGGCCTCTTATTCCAAGCCTATTCATCTTTGCATCTCCAGCACTGAGCACTGTCATGGCATTTAGCACATACCCTATAATGTTGATGAGTCACTGGATAGTGTCCATGAAGCTTCAACCCTACGAGCAGGTTCCCTACCACAGGCATTCATTTGTTTATTACTGTTCTCAGGGAAGCTTGTAGTCACACAGTTCTGTTCATACACTTTCCTAACAGCCAACAAAATCCTTTAGGTGTTAAAGAGAAATGAGCAGGCCTCAAGTTCTCATCTTTCAAGGTCTAACACTAAAACTTACTCCAAATCAGACACGTTTATAAGTCAGAAGAACCCACTCCAGTACTCTTGCCTGGGAAATCCCAAGGACAGAGGAGCCTAGTAGGCTACAGTCCATGGGGTCGTGAAGAGTTGGACACGACTGAGCGACTTCACTTTCACTTTTCACTTCCATGCACTGGAAAAGGAAATGGCAACCCACTCCAGTATTCTTGCCTAGAGAATCCCAGGGACAGAGGAGCCTGGTGGGCTACCGTCTATGGAGTCACACAGAGTCGGACACAACTGATGTGACTTAGCAGATAAGTCAGAAGAGTAAAAACACAATTTTATACTATATCAAAAAAAGAAGTCAACCTGCTTATAATTTTGTTTTGGAGGCAGTGCAAAAGGGAACACTTTGGAAAGCACTGCCAAATTCTTGGGGAAAAAAAAATTCCTAAAAAAGTAAAAAACAAATTCAGCCTATTAAACAAAGTGGAAAAAAACAACTGTATCAATTCAAAGCAATGGAAGCTGAAACAGAAAGTTCATGAAAGATCAATAAATAAATTCCAGATGTGCCCCCACTGTTTAACTGGTAAACAGTCAACCCAACTTTTATTGGTTAACCAACCCAGGACAGGCTTGCTTCTAATTTAATATCCCTTTCAGATCTCTGACTCCATAATGAGATACTGTCCAAGCCAACATAGGCCAACTTTTTCTGCCTTAAAATAAACATGTGAAGTTTCTGGGCTTAGATACTTTCTTCTTCCTCTTATTCAGCCACATATGGTCTAGTCACCTCAACCACATTTAGTAATACACATAAGTAACATATAATTAAAAATACATAATACATTTTTATATATACACACATAACTAGTGTATATATGTAAATATACAGTATGTATATAAAATTCAAAACAAAAGAGTACAGATAACTGTCAAGTGAAATGAATTAAAATGATGAAATTCTAAGAATAATTTTAATTAAAAATGAGTTCAACATTAGTCAGTCTTCTGTTTTGAGAACTCAATAGATGTATATGATTTTTAACTTAATGGTGACTGTTATAAACTAATTATAAAAATGCCTAAAACCTAAGGCAAGTTTTCCTCCACAGTCAGGAAAGTTCCACCTGCTGATCTGCCCCACTTGCTGACACATACACATTGCTATCAATAACCCACCAACACCAACTTATGGTAAAACATTTTCTAATTGGATTGCGAAAAACCAAGACAATTCCAATACCTGAACTCTGTTGAACAAAATGCTCCAATGCAATGATCTGGGTCATTTCCCAACCTTTGAACCTGACAACCCTTGACCCAAGCTAGAGCAATCACCATCTATCTAGCATCTGCACTCAATCCCCAGGAAGGGAAGGAAGGAAATGGTTTGGTAAGTGCCTACACTGTGCCAGGCATAATTAGGCACTTTTACACTGTTTAGTATCTTCTTTAATCCTCACAATAGCTCTATGAAACAGATTTAGCTTTTGCATATAGTGCAGGAAACAGACTCAGATGTCCCCATGTCATCTAAATATATCAAAGTACTCTTTTTCACATCTTTTTTTTATGCTTTGTTATATAAGAAAATTCTATTAAAATGGCCCATCCAGTTTTTGAGGCTAAGAAGGGTTTAATATTGAGTTATTTATCTTACTAGGACCTAAAACTACAGGCTGTGCTAAACTAAAACTAAAACTACAGGGTCAGTGCAACTTAACATGTTATATGATACTATGATTACAATTACATTAAAAATGCTCATGTCTTTCAGGGCGGATACATTCACTATCTTGATTGTGGTGTTGGTCTCATGGGAAAACACATAGGTCAAAACTTAATTGTATACTTGAAATATGTGTGGTTTATTGTATGTCAATTTCACTTCAATAAAATTGTAAAAAAGAAAAAGAAACCAAAGATATGCTCATGGATCTGACCCAAACAGGTATAATGAAAGTGAAAATATCCATAACTGATAAAATATCTTGAGTCAAAAAAGCCATATGATGAATGTAAGCAAGATTTTTCTGCCAGCATTTCTCAAAGTATATTCTATACAACATCAACTCTGGGGGATGTACACAAGTGTTTTATACACACACGCACACAGGTTCTGTGGTCACCTAAATTTGAAGAATATGTGCTTAAAGCAGGCACACCACATTTCTTAACTCTGGAAATTCTCAGAGGCTTTCTCATATGCTAAGAAACATGGTGTTTTTCAAAAACAGCTCTATAATACACAGGTTTTCTGAAATTAATTTTACCAGAAAACCCTTTTTTTCAGAGGATCTCCTTGGACTGATAATCTGTACAACATACTTAGGAACCAGGGCTTTAATTCACAGACTCCTGGGGTTTGCACTGGCTGGGTATTTAGGGATGAGTGAGTCCGGGGATCTCAGCACTTAGCCCAGAGAGTCACTGTAGCTCTGAACTCATGACCTGTCCTTCTTTTGTCAGCAAGGGTAAGGGGCAGAGCGCACAACTCAGAGGCAACGAAGGACAACGGAGGGTGTTAACAGAGGCTGTAAGTGAAGCCAAGCTGCAGACGTCCTCCTGACCCTTCCTTTACCGGTGCCCCACAACATCTGCCGTAACAAAGGGCCGCAGGCGGAGGGGCTTACGCCACAGAAACGTATTGTCCCAATTCTGGAAGCTAGAAGTCCACAATCAAGGTGTCAGCAGGGTTGCTTCCTTCTGACGGCTTCAAAGGAGAATCTGAATCAGGCCCCTCTTCCTTGGGAACACATCTGTGTTCCCGTTTGCTTGTCTGTCTCCAGATTTCTCCTTTTCAAAATGAGGATGCCAGAGAGACTGAAATAGACCCATCTAAGGAATTCATCCTAACTTGATCACCTCTGTCAAGACTGTCTCCAAATAAGGTCACATTCTGAAGTAGCCGGACTCAAGACTTCGGGACACAATTGAACCCACAGCGTCCTCCAATAGAGCTCACTGGCCAGAGATTAAAGAGACGTCCCGTTGTCAAAGTCACCCTACCTATGGAAGTTGGGCCTGATCGATTGTTACTCAGCTGAATGTCCTTCTGTATTCTCTAATTTGTACCCTGATTTGGCAAGTTATCTTTGTTCTGTAATGTAAATAGACTATAAAATGTTCTCCTTCAAAAAAAAAAAATAACAACAACAACAACAAATGTTCTCCTTCATTTAATATCTACACATAGGTGGCTTCTCACTGTGGCTTCTATTAAAGATTTACTGAGCCTAGTATATGTCAGACACAGTATTTACCATCGTCACTTGCCTTTGTGAAAATGAAAGTATTAGTCACTCAGTCCTGTCTAACTCTTTGTGACCCCACGCACAGACTGTAGGCCACCAGGCTCCTCTGACCATGGAATTCTCCTGTCAAGAACACTGGAATGGGTAGCCATTCCCTTCTCCAAAGGATCTTCCTGATCCAGGGATTGAACTGAGGTCTCCCGCAATGCAGGTAGATTCTTTACCATCTGAGCCACCAGGGACAAGTAGGTGTTTTTCATATTTAAAGAGAGAGAGTAGGCAGGTGACTTTCTCAAGGTCACATAGTTAGCAAGGACCAAAATGTTGGGATTGGAACACACATCTGACTCCAGAGTCCCTACCCTTCCTTTCCACCACGATCTGAGATGGCTGCATTTCCCTTGTACTTTGACTGAGGTTGAACTCACAGAAATAGCTTAGAGAGGGGAGAAAAAAAAATCATGAGCTCTGTTTTAGACAGGAGATGCCTATTGGACATTCAAGTGGAGATATAACACAGGGAGCGGAATATGTTAGTCTGAAATTCAAGGGATGGTTGGAGTTGGAAGTATACATTTTGGACTTCTCTGGTGGTCCAGTGGTTAAGAACCCACCTGCCAATGCAGGAGACACAGGCTGAATCCTTGGTCTGGGAAGACTCCACATGCCACTGGGCAACTGAGCTCATGTATGCCCGCATGCTCTAGAGCCTGGGAGCTGCAACTACTTAAGCCCATGCGCCCTAGAGCCTGTGTTCTGCAACAACAGATGCCACTACAATGAGAAGTCCTCGCGGAGCAATTAGAGAGTAGCCTCCACTTGTCACAACTAGAGAAAGCCTGTGATCAGCAACAAAGACCCAGCATCACCAAAATTAAATCAAGAAAAATTTAAAAAAGAAAGTATATACTTTTCATCCATCCACATAGAAGTGCTATAGTTAGACCAAAGCTGGATGACATCACTTAGTGATGGAGAGTAGGTATCAGCAAACTACAGCCGATTTTGTATGACCTGTGAGTTAAGAGTGGTTTTTATATTTCTTAAATGGTAAAAAAAAAAAAAAAAGAACAAAAAACAATATTTCTTGATGAAGTTAAAAATATTAGAGTCCAGAAAGAATCTGTACTGGAATACACTGTATGCCACGCATTTATCTAGGGCTATCTTTGTGCCACATCAAAGTTGAATAACTGAGTATAAGGCCCACAAAAAACTTAAAAGATTTGATATTTGGCCCTTTCCAGAAAAAGTCTGCCAATCCCTTCTAGAGGAGAGAGAGCAGAAGTCAGGACGGAGGGATCTTTGGTGGCCTGTGACCTTCACGCTGGGATAATGAAGGATACCAAGCAAAAAGGGCTGAGCGGAGCCCCCAGTGAGGGAAGAAGACACCTGGGCCAATAAGGTCCTGAAAGCAGCGAAGCAGCAGGAAGCCTGGGGGAAAGCAGTGTCTCCGGAAGGATGGAGGAAACAATAGGAGGGTCAAGTAGGAGGGGGACTGAGAACTGACCACTGACCACGTGCAAATCCCTGGAGACCAAGGCAAGCGCAGTGCTGGGTCAATGGTGGGGGTGAAGTGGGACTGAAAGAGATTCAAAGAAAGAACAGGAAGCAAGGAGATAACTATGGAGGGTGAACAACATTTTCAAGGAACTTTACTATCAACAGGGTAGAGACAACAACCAGAGTGAACCATAAGGTGCAAAACACATCTTGTTTGTTTTAAGAAAGGGGGTGCTACAGTCTGATGACTGGCTGACAGGACTGATCAAGCAGAGGGGAAACTGATAAAGCAGGAGAGAGGGGGTACACTCACTGTAGGATGAAGGGCTTCCACGTGGACGAGAGTAGATGATGGCCTGTGAGTAAGCAGCCAGAGCAGAGACAGTTCATCTACCACAACAGGCAAGGCGGACTAAGCATGTGGATGTGTACGCCAGTCAGCTGCTAAATGCAGCGGTGGGAAGAGAAGAATGTTCTCTCCTATGCTTGCTTTTGCCTTAGTAAAAATAAAAACATTAGCTGACAGGGGGGCATGGAAGGCTGCTGGACATTAAAGAAGAGGTGCTGATAAGAAACACCCCAGAGAGGGAGAAAGGGAGCTGACGGAGGTGATGCGAAAGGACTGTCTCAGTTCTCAGGGGACACTTGAGTGATGGAGTGTCTTACTTTTAAGGAAAACCACTCCATGTGGTGGTTTTTTCTGCAGCTCCACTCAAATACATGAACCCCAAACTGACTGTGCAGCATGGAAATTCGGCTAAGGGAATTGAGATGAATAGTCAGTAACGGACCATGCAATTTAAACTGGGTGAGGAGGTAAGGAAGGACATGAGTGGAGTTGGAAAACAATATAAAAGTGGAAAGTTATGGAGGTCTCAGTGAGATCAGAGAATTTTTAAGTAGATTATGTAAATATGCCCTATGAATTTGGGTCTTCAAATATCACATTTTTTAAGAGATAAAGCAGAGTCTTGTCTAGAGTTCAGGGGCTTCCCAGGTGATGCTACTGGTAAAGGATCCATCTGCCAATGCAGGTTAGATATAACAGACATGGGTTGGATCCCTGGATCAGGAAGATCCCTGGAGCAGGGTAGGGCAACCCACTCCAGTCTTCTTGCCTGGAGAATCCCATGGACAGAGGGGCCTGGCAGGCTGCAGTCCATAGGGTCGCACAGAGTCAAACGCAACTGAAGTGACTTAGCACACATATCTAGAGGTCAAGCTGGTGTCTGACAGGAGTTTTCTTGAACAAAAAAATAATCGATTAAGAAGCAGTCACCCCTAACCACCTATCAATCATTAATTTCCTCCTGTCAAGCGAGAGGACTCGATGAAGTACAATATCATTTGATTCACATCTTCTCTGTGCAGACATGAGTGAAAAGGCATCTGAGGAGAGCAAGAAAGAGGAGGAAGCAGGCTTAGGGGATGTAGGGGAGAAGAACAGGCATTCATGGGATAGGAAATGGAATCAGGAAGAGAAAGGAAGTGAGATGGGATTCAGGGAAAGAAGGCTGAGGGGTGAAGGTGACAGTAACTATAAAAACCACTTTTAAAAAAGAGTCAAGGAATTAATGAGTTTTACACATGGAGGTGTCAGCACCAGGAAATGTCTCTGTCACGTACTGAGCAGTCGTCAGCACCAAGATTCCAAATTTACCAAACACCGGTGTCCTTACTTCCTGTGCACAGAGAAACTGCCGTTTTAAAATATCACTTTTATTAAGGACAGTGTATTAAAGTCCTAGGGCTGCCATAAAAATACCATAAACTGGTGGCTTAAACAACAGAAATGTATTTTCTCAACAGAAGCTCAAGAGCAAGGTGTTGGCAGGGTGGTTTCTTCTGAGAGTTGTCATAGGGAAGCTGTTCCATGCCTCTCCCCTGGCTCCTGCACTGTGCTGGCAAGCTTTGGCTCTTTGGCATTTCTTGGTTTATAGATAGAGCACCCAGTCTCTGCCTTTCTCCTCACATGGTACTTTCTCCTGTGTGCATGTCTCTGAGGCTATATTTCCCCTTTTTATAAAGACATCGAGTCATACTGAACTAGGGCCCACCCTAATGATCTCATTTTTCACTTATTTCTATAATGACTCTATCTCTGAGTAAGGCCACATTCTGAGGTACTGGAGTTAAGATTCCAAAATATCTTTTTTGGCAGGGACACGATTCAACTCATAAGGGACAGGAGACTTGTCTTAGTTCTGTCCTTTAAATTAGAACACAAGTAACTTATGTGGATATCATTTTTCAAAGAACTCAGATTGTCTCAAAAGATGGATGGATTTTATAGACAAAGTGCACACTTTACAACCTTGGTTGGAGTTGATGTTAAATGTGGTACAAAACACAATTTTGTTAATTTCATGTCAATGTACGATTTCATTAGAAAGATTCTCAAAGTAGAGGATGTGGTTTGGGAATTACTTTCCTGGAGTTTAGCTTTTCCAATGTGCAGGACTATCTAAGTATTTCCTATGAAAGGAGTGAAGAGAGAAGGGAAAAAATCACATGTTGCTCCCCCCATGCACACACACACTCCTCTCACAAGCAGAAGTGATCCCTGACATATGCATGTTTTTAATTGTAAGCTAAAGATTTCCCTAAGTTAATAGTGATATGACATATAAATTGAGCATAATTTGTACCCACAACCTTTTTCAAGAACAAGTCTTTGCAGAGGAGGAAGGGTGTGAGTATGAAGGGTCAGCAGGAGGGTGTCTTAGGGGGAGTAGGATTTTTCTGTTCCCTGATTGAGGTGGTGACTACATGAGTCCATACATGAGTTGAAATTCATAGAACTGTACACTGAAAAAAGTCAATTTTACCATATGGTAATTTTTAAAAGAATATTGGCACTTAGTGTCTATTTTTCAACAATCTTAAGTGACCTCGTTATTAATTCCATTTTTTCAAATGAGAAAGGTGGCAGCTCAAAATTAAATAACATGCTCAGGATTATATACCTTAAGTGGAGGATCTAGGGTTGATCCACATCTGGCTACGATGTGTAGCCAAGAGTACAAAACACGTACTCTCTTCCGCTGTCCCACAATGACACCAAAAAACTACTGCACTCCTTAATTTGAGTATGCCTGTTCCCTCTCAGAACTGCAAAGCCTTGATCAAGAGTAAAAGCTATTGTCAGAGAGAACACACACAGAGACATGAGGCTCCATACAGAGCACAGAACAAAACATGGAAATCCATCCCACTTACATAGCATTGTTTCTTGGGTACATACTCTCCTGGAGCAGAGGACCAAAAACAACAGTCAATTGTGTCGACTATCAACTACAGTCAGTATGTGTCAACTGTCAAGCATCTTATCTCTGACTGCTAGTATAGCTCCACTCTACATAAAAATAACAGCCACGGGCCTTCTCAGTCCCCTGGACTTATTTAGGAAAAGAGAAGGAAGAAACTCACCAGAGCTGGGAAACATAAAACATGCATTCTATTGTTTTCCATTTTGCTCAGATGGGTCTCCACTTAGACACCTAAGGAAACAGGTTGATCGAGTTGACCAGCCTGGACACACTGCTGTACTGAATTCTAGGATATGTCTTTAGATATTTCCCAGGACTCTTCATTTGATGGCCCCTGTCACTCACCACCCCAGCAAACAATGAAATCTAGGATAAAGTGACAGCCACTTTCCCCACATTTTCTGCACACCAAACAAAAGGCCACAAAGATACCCAGAAGCCAGCCTCCTTAAGCAGTGATCACTCATTTATGACCAATGGCTCAATACCATCACCTAATAACTAAAGCAAGAGTCAGTGCAAGGTCATCCACTAAGTAATAGCAAACTATACGGACTTTTCTTGAAAAAGGTTAAGAGATGCTCACTCTTGGGAGATTCTAATTTTATGCAAATTGCTGGTCTTGTTTCCTTTTTTCCTTCAGGCTCATATGCACACACATTTCTATAAACACATTCACAACGACTTACTTCTTCAATAAGAAAATCCAATTACCTTCTTACACTTACCACAACAGAGACAACAATGACTGAGAGTTGTATTTTACCGTCATGATTTATAGCAAAGTCTATACATGTCTTTTAATTTCATCCCCTAAATTCTCCCAGGCAAGGGCAACAAATTGATCTGTATATCCATCCACTGCAATTCCAAGTAGAATGCCCTGAAAGTGGTAGAGACACATGAAACATCTACTGAACTGAAAAAGTGAGGGAAAGAAAATGCGCAACTTAGAACAAAAATGTAGGCTTTTCGGCTTACAAAACCTGTTAAATTTGACCACTGCCACATAATCTTGACCTATAACAGCTGCCAAAAGCCTAGTAAGTTAGAAAGCCAATTTTTTTCTTAACAGGAAATTGATATTTCTGTAGATCAAAAATTACTGGATATCAGTGATTTCATATAGTTCAACCTAACAGAATACAGCCAATCACCCAAAAGAGGGAAATCTGGATCTAGCCTCATAACGTGCTTTACTTTTCAAAATATTAATATACAAAGGATAGGATCACAAGACACATACTACATTAATTCATGTGTTTTGTAAATATTTTCTCTTGAACTATAAAATATTTCAAGAGAAATATTTTCTCTTGAACTAAATTCTCTTGAATTTATAGTTCAAGTCTTAATAGTCTTATAGTCTTAATTTTCTTAACAGAGCTTTTGAAGACCAAAAGTTTTTCATTTTAAGTCCTATACTGTATGGCAAAATTTTTTTAGATAGCTTCTGTGCTTAAAAAAAAAATCTTTGCCTATTCAAAGGTTACAGAGAGTTTCTCCTATGCTTTCTTTGTAAGATTTTACAGTCTTAGCTCTTACATTTAGACCTATGACTCATTTCAAGTTAATTTGTGTGTATGGTACAAGGTACGGGTTGAGGTTCATTTTTATAAACACAGATATCTAATTGTTCCAACACTATTTGTTAAAAATAGTATCCCTCCCTCACTGAATTACTCTTGGACGTTTGTCAAAAATCAATTAACCCATTATATATATGTATGTCTCATAATTTATATATACATCCATTGTGTTCTACTGACAGATTTATCTATCCTTGCACTAATATCACACTGTCCTGATTACTGTAGCTTCAAAGGAAGTCTTGAAATCAGATAGTACAAATCCCTCAACTTAGAATATGTGTGTGTGTGCCCACATGCTCAGTCATTCCATCATGTCTGACTTTTTAAGACCCCCACTGACTGTAGCCCACCAGGCTCCTCTGTCCATGGAATTTTCCAGACAAGAACTGGAACGGGTTGACATTTCCTACTTCAGGGGATCTTCCTGACCCAGGGATGGGATCGAACCTACATTTCTTGTGGTTCCTGCATTGCAGACAGACTCTTTCCCACTGAGCCACCTAGGAAGGCTTCAAGTTAGAATACCTATTTTTAAATAATTTAATAACTGATGACTGATTCTGCAGGGGACAATTTTCCCCCAATGGACACAACATAAGTCCTCCAATTGATGCTGCTGCTCATTTCATCTCCCCATCCTTTCTACACATACCATAAGCTTCAAAGCCCTTCATCTACTTTCTGCTTAGATATAACACAAAGAATTCCTACTCATTCGACCTTACCAACAACAGGCTCTCACCTAGGTTATTACCACTCATGCTCTCGTGCCACCAGCCATGATCCCCTAGACTCTTGGTCTCTACTCCTTAAATTTCTCCAGACGACATTACCAAAAGGTAGCTAACCTCTGTGTTGACCACAGGACTCCTACCACTTTGGGTGGCCCTAGAGAATGATTTCCTTGGGGTGCTGTGACCTTATTCATGCTAAGTTTGGATGTTACCCCTAACCAACTATAACCACAGATGAATAATTGAATGAACAGATATTTCCACTTGCAAGCCAACTAAGCCTGTTGCCAAGGGCCAAGAGAGCTGTCCAGGGCATGACAACAGGGACACTGCTCATGCTGCCTGCAGCAGGATTGTGAAAGAACACAGCCCTGCTCTGACTCTGGTTCCTCTCTCTCCCACCCAGACTCACACAGGGGTGACACAACATCTTCATATTAAATATTACAGAGTAAAAATATGTTCAACGTTCCCTGGCCCAAATTCATATCCTAAATATTTTTATGTTGACTTAGGTGTGTTTCAGACATGTCCAAATGCAGAAGACCTCAAATAACTGGGTGAAAGCTCCTTTTACATTTCTTCCCCCTAAAATGTTCAAACATATTTATGTTGTCTTATAGAACTATAATCAGCGTAAAGTTATCCATTCCCTTCCTGTAATTTGTAAAACTATAATACTTTTTGAAATTTATTTTATCATGAATTTTCCCAGTTGCATCCCAAGATAAAACTCACCTATAGGCTCTAGGCTCTGTTTAAAGAAAAACAATAATAAAATAAAATGGAGGGAGGGAGGGAGAGAAGGAGGGAAGAAAAACAGGAACTGAGATGAAATATCCTAAAGTTATTAACATAGCACTGAATTTTTCTCATCTTAGAGATACTTGATATTTCTTTTGGCTTTATGTGTGAATTAAAATCCCCTGGAGAAGGAAATGGCTACCAATTCCAGTATTCTTGCCTGGAAAATTCCACGGACAGAGGAGCCAGGCAGGCTTCAGTCCATGGGGTTGCAAAGAGTCTGACATGACTGAGTAACAGTAACTACTAAAAAGGGTATCTAGTTTCCAAACAAATCAATTAAGAGTCTACCTAGGTTTAAAAAAAAAAGTTTCAAAAACTGAGAGGTTTAGAAACTGTTTCTTAGCTCTTCTTGCAGAAACTAAAATCAAAAGGCAAAATTGAAACCTCCTGGGACTTCCCTGGTGGTACAAGATGTAAGAATCTACCTGCCAATGCAGGAGACATGGGGTCAATCCCTGGTCTGGGAAGATGTCACATGCCAAGGGGCAACTAAGCCTGTGTATCACAACTACCGAGCCCGTGGTCTGGAGCTCGGGAGCCACAACTACTGAGCCTGCGTGCTGCAACTACTGAAGCCTGTGCACCTAGAACCTGTGCTCTGTAACAAGAGAAGCCACCACAGTGAGAAGCTTGTGCACCACACTGAAGAGCAGACCCTGCTGACCGCAACTAGAGAAAGCCTGCATGCAGCAAGGAAGACCTAGTGCAACCAAAAATAAATAAATATAAAAATGGAAAACTCCTGGGTATAATGATTACAAACACGCAGGGAGACAAAGGTAGAAGCTGGTGAAGGCACAGATTACTAGTTACCCTAACTCAGGAGGACTGCTAGCCCAACCAGGGCCATGGCCCAGGAAAGCCCTGCAGAGGAGAATCACACCAAAAAGCAACAAATGACACCTGATTTCAATTACTCTCTGGACGCCTTCTCTTCATTTTAGAAAGTGTCTGTTGAGTGCAATTTAAAATCACTCAAGTGTCAAATCTTAGGCTGTTTCAAGTGAGTTAACTGTGACTTCTCTGAAATTCCTAGTAACTACTATATTATCAAAGTTGAGTCTGGAATAAGGCATAATGAAAAAGAATAGAAACAAAGTGTGTGTATGTATGTATGTGTGTATATCTATATATATAACTGAGTCACTTCTTTGTACACCAGAAACTAACACAACATTGTAAACCAACTCTGTATCAATCTAAAAAACTGAGTCACATTATTAAACCATACTTCCCTGAATGGCTCAGACTGTAAGGAGTCTGCTTACAACGCCAGAGACCTGGGTTTGATCCCTGGATCAGGAATATCTTCAGAAGGAAATGGCAACTCACTCCAGTATTCTTGCCTGGAGAATCCCCATGGACACAGGAGCCTAGCAGACTACAGTCCACGGGGTCGCAAAGAGTCAGACACGGTTGAGTGATTAAAACTTTCATTTTCATTCAACCATACAGCCCCTTAGTCAACTACTTTTTGTTCCCAAAACTGACATTTGGTACCTTAGAAACTTGGAAGAAAAGCTATGACAAACCTATACAGCATATTAAAAAGCAAAGACATCACATTGCCAATAAAGGTCTGTGTACTCAAAGCTATGGTTTTTCCAGTAGGCATGCAGGGATGTGAGAGTCAGACCATAAAGAAAACTGAGCGCCAAAGAATTGATGCTTTCAAATTGTGATGCTGGAGAAGACTCTTGAGTGTCCCCTGGACAACAGGAGATCAAACCAGTCAATCCAAAAGGAAATCAGCCCTGAATATTCATTAGAAGGATTGATGCTGAAGCTCCAATACTTTGGCCACCTGATGCGAACAGCCAACTTATTGGAAAAGACCTTGATGCTGGGAAAGACTGAAGGCCTAAGAAGGGGGCAAGAGAGGATGAGATGGTTGGATTGCATCACCAACTCAATGGACATGAGTTTAAGCAAACACTATGAGACAGTGAAGGACATGGGAACTTGGTGTGCTGCAGTCCATGGAGTGGAAAAGAGTCAGACACAACTATGGGACTGAACAATGAACACTTAGAAAAAACTAAATGTTCACAGTCCAAAAAGGACAAAAAGGTCAGAAACCTGATTATAGGAGAGTTGTGTGCTCTTAGTTTACTGGGGAAGTCAGGATGAGAATGGACCACTCCCATGGCAGAGCTGGCATCCTCCATGCCCCCGCCCACGTTGCTCCCTCTGCACAGGAAGTACCAACCATGCCAGCCTCAAAAGGAGGAGATAATGAAGATGCTACAATGCTGGATCTCCCAGGACTTGGCTGGGCAACTTGGGGAGAGCTTTGCTCCCTGCTGAAGTGGTTTTATTATGCTCTTTTTCAAAGCAGGAAGATAGAAACTCAGGGAACCTGGCATTTTCCTTCCTACCTGATCATTGTTTTTTAGAAGATAAAACTCGGGCATTTAAATGGGGATTTAGAAGAGGGTTCTATGGTTATCTAGTAAAGATCACTCTTAGAGCTGGGAAAAAGGAAAAGTGATCCTAAATGACCACAGGTTGATTTTTCTCTTTCTCCAGTCTCTGACTTAGTGCCACAGTGAATGCTTCATTTATTTTTCGAGGAAGATAGAAATGCCTAAATGTGATGGAAAATGTTCATTATATGACTTGGATCTCCGATCTTCTGAACCACCCAAATAAGCAATTACCTTGAGGAATCCCCAAATAAAACTACAGTATGAATTCATGAATCAAGAAAGTACAGCTAATTTGCATAATGAGGCTTTAGAGAATGAGGAGATATATATCTGATACAATTCTAAAAGTATAATCCCATCATTTACTGAGCAAAAACAGAGAAGGAGAGAGAGCGAAATGGCTTTGTATGATCTACTTTTAGCAGACAGTTCAGCTACACAAAATATAGTCACAATATTTCCTATACTACTAAGACACATCAGTATAATAGAGAAGGGAAAAGAAAACAGGACTCGGAAGGAAACCAGACAATAAAGCAGATGGATTGAGCTCTTCAAGTCCGTGCTAGCGCAGAATGCAATTAAACAAAGGCTAATTAAACAAAGAAGATGGTTTTATTAAAATCACAATGGTTAATAGCCTAGGTAGACCCACTAAATTCTTCACTGTAAAAACTGCCCAGGTTTACAGCCCAAATTAAAAATGTAATCTCACACTATGAGAAGTATGCCTTTAAACTGTTTCTGAGAGAGCAAAGAAAATAAATGTTCCAAATAGCATCAAAATAAAAGGAAGTACATTAGGTTCCTTATATGCATTGCACACAAAAATTTTTTAAATAATCAGTGTCTCTACTTTTTAATTATTATTTCAATCCCAGGATTCGAAAAACAATGCAAAGTACTATTAGAAGAGAATGGGCTAATGATAATTCAAAAATTATGGATTACTGCATTTTTTTAACTAACAGGTTAAAAGCCCAGGGATTTGATTGACGATCCTTGAGACAAAAAAAGGAGGGGGCTCCTTGGTGGCTCAGATGGTAAAGGATCTGCCTGCAATGCAGGAGACTTCCCTGCGTCGGGAAGATCCCCTGGAGAAAGAAATGGCAACCCACTCCAGTATTTTTTCCTGGAGAATTTCATGGACAGAGGAGCCTGGCAGGCTACAGTCCATGGGCTCTCAAAGAGTTGGTTGGACACGACTGAGCAACTATCAGTTTCACTAGAAGAAAAAAAAGACCATCTGTGATCTTCTTTGTTCACACATGCCTTTCCTACCGCCTGTAAGTGGAATTCTAGTTTCCTCGTGACCTGCTCTGTTGGGTTGAGTCTCCTTCTCCACTGAATCCTCATGACACTGGGTCTAGACTCATTTTACAAGGCATCACAGTGGTGCCCAAGCCTCATCTCCTTTATGGACCAAAGTCCTGGAGGACAGGCTCTGAGGGTGATTCCTGCTGGATGTCCCCTGGTGCCCAGCCCTTGCTGGGAAGCCCAAGCGACCTCCCGCTGAATGAACGCAGGATTAAGTGAATGCGTATCCTGACAAATGTCTACCTGGCAGGCACTACCCCATTCCTCTACATGGCATGAGCACTGTGTTGTTTCTTTTGGTTAATGATATAGACAAACTGAATTAAGTGATGTTTCCTGCAAAGATTTTTTTTTTTAATTTCGTATGAGCTAAAACTGTGATGAACCACTGAGACCAGAGTAGCCTCAAAATTATGCAACTGACTATACTGTGGAGCTCTGACCAATACATGGGAGCTGACCCTTGGTAGAGGTGTACTTCCAGAGGCAGCCCCGGACCTTGGAGCCTCATCTGGTGCATGCTCAGTCGTGTCTGACTCTGCGACCCCATGGACTGTGCAGCCCACCAGGCTCCTCTGTCCGTGGAATTTTCCAGGCAAGAACACTGAAGTGTGTTGCCATTTCCTTCTCCAGGGGATTTTCCCAACCCAGGGATCGAACCTGTGTCTCCTGCACTGGCAGGTGCATTCCTTACCACTGAGCCATCAGGGAAGCCTCAATCTGGAGCCACTGTCAATTATTTAGATATTTGCCTCTAGTCATTCCACTAATGACCGTCTTAGGGCTGATAGTACAGCTTACCTAACCACTGTGAAATACATGGGTAGACCCTTTCTAATTGATTCTAGATGAGCTAGGCCTGACACCTGGGTCTGGGAGACTCCACTTTCATAAAGTAGATAGTACGTTCACTATAGAAAGAAGTTATGAGTGACTAAAAGGGGCAATGTGACCACCGGCTTCCACTTACAGTCATCATTCCTCAATGTATGAAATGTAAACAGTACCTCTCATAGTTTACTCAGATTCTAAAAGAATCTTTGCCAGGGGAGGAGAGGGGGAAAGAGAGTACAGACGAATTCCCTGCTGTGTTCCATGTTTTTTTAATCCTGTCTGATTGCACTGAGAGTCTAGAAAAAATTAACTGGGAGAAAAGATCATAAGCATGTTAATAACTTATTCCAGTTTATTCTGTTTAATTATTATTAGGTTAAAAAATAGTTAAGGCCTAACCCACTTTTACACAGAGCATAAATATCTTCGTGGGGCTCGTTGCATAAATATCTTCATGGGGCTCGTTGCCTCGAAGAACTGAAAGAGGCTGCAGCTCAGAGGAAAGAGGAGCAGGGAGAGAATTGCTTTAGAGACACGGAAACCAATAAGGGGTGTGCCAGCCTCCTGCTGGGTCATTAGCCTGACCCACAGCTGTTAACTCCACAAGGGGTCCTCTGCCACTGTCCCCAAATCCCACCCTACTGTGGACCAATTTGATAATGAAGAAGCGAAGCGCCAACAAAAGCAACTAACAGAATAGGATGGTCAAAAAAAAAAAAAAATATCATCCTGCAGCAAACAGATCTCTTCAATGGATTTGCTTTGACCCCTTCTTTTACAAGCAACCCCACTGAAAATAAGCTAGAACAAAGAGGATTCGTTATGCACAGCCATAAAGATCTCCAGGGCACGCCACATCCATAATTCATGATGCAAACCCAGCGCCATCAGCATCGTTTATCCTTTCAATATTTTAAAGTGGTGAAAGGTTGCTGGATATTTATAAAGTCGCTGATTCTTACAGGATCCTTCCAAATTGAGGAACAAATGGGGAACTTTATTCTTCTGCAAATGACATTACTTACAAACCTAAGACTATAAATCTACTAGAATTCACTTGGTATCCATCACAGGAGGGTGACTAGACAGCTCTCCTAAACCAATTAAGCCAGCAGGCAGCATACACATATCAGTTCTGTTGAAATTAATCTTATCAAATAGCTTCTGCTTTCTCTTTTAAAAATGAACGCCCCAGTTTTCTTCTCATTACAGTTAAAATCCACCCCATCCAATACAACCAGATCAAAGAGACATGCTTTCCTCCTCCTAGACTGGAAAAGTGAGGCCCAGAGAGCTACTTAGCTAGCTCAAGATCTCCCAGCCAGGCAGGGAAGCCCTCATTAACACCCTGGCCTGTTTCCTTCATTCCCAGAGACCTGCCTGAGAGCCCATATCACATAACACAGAGTCTGAATGACCTCAAGAGTGATCCCCTGACTCTATTCCCACTCCATTCAAGTCCATCTTCCATACCACTGCCCTGAGTGGTCTTACAAAAACTAAACTTGACACTGCATCCATTTGACCCTTCAATATGTTCTTCTCATCCTAGTGGGAAAAAAAAAAATCATCAAATCAAATCAAAATATTTCAGCTTTCTATCAAGCTGCCAAGAATTCTGCCAAGAAGTTTAGCTAATCAGGTAGACAGGCTAAAAAAATATTGACATGGCAAGTACACTGATAAGCGAAAGAGCTGACTCCTCGTCCCCATTCTGACTCCACCGCACTTCAGTGGACCTGGTGGTTTGCAAAGTCCCCCATCATCACCTCCACTCAACTAGAGACCTGCTCCCATCCATCCAACCCCACCCACAAGGCCCCTCCCATCCTCAAGCACCTCCTGGCCCTTGGAGATCTTTTTATCCCAGCATTTATTGCAGCACTGCAACGGTCCGCTTACTATGTGCACCACTTTCCTAAACCACTGCTTCCTCTTCACCCCAGGTTCCCCATCACCTGCCTTATCGTCATGGCAGAGTCCCAGTTAGTACAAAGAGTTTGACACTGCAGAGTTAGACACACATCTTTCACATACATTATTTCATTTTTCATTCAACCAACTGCCTGTTTTTGGCTGGTGGGCCCTGCCACGTACTGGGTGCACTTGGTCACATTCTTCAGCCTCAACCCCCACGCCTGTGCCTCAGTGTCCCTCCCTGTAATCAGGGATCACCAGTTAACATTTACTGAGCGTTCACTACATGGTAGAAACTACCCTGGACCCTTGGCGTGCATGAGGTCATTTAATCCTCACAACATCTGAGGCGGCTGAGCAAATGCTTAGGAAGTGTCAGAATTATTTTTCCTCATTCACAGATGAAGAAACTGAGGTTCAGAGTGGCTTCCCCAAGGTACGGGCTTCTTTCCTTCCTAATCCACTGGCTTTAAAAGGTAAAAGACACAGGCCTCTTTTTTCTCTGATCCTGGTATAGCTTAACACAAGGAAGCTGCATGGCAATATGCATATCTAGCTGTGGCTAAAGGGACATTTTTCCAACATCACCCTCCAGCAGCAGCTATGTAGACCCCTCGGGATAAAGATCTGTCCCGTTGGAGAAATAACTAAGTCGGTGGAGGAGGAAGCAGAAAGGTATTTGAAGTAGCACACACCCAGATTCCGAGCATTATCAAATCACCAGCACGATATGAATGCCTGCACCCTTAGAAGGCGAGAGAGCAAGTGTTTACCTCATGGACAGAAACAAAGCTACCGATACGCCACCAGATTCTTCAAAAGCAAATATTTGTCTACAGTCAGAGAACCAGGATTCTTTTCTAACAAAGAACAATGTACACCATTCTAATTCCAGACTCTTCCTCCTACTCTCTGATTTCAATGGAGACTCCCCCCCAACGAATAAACGTGTCTTGAGTCCCAGCTGGCACAATGAATCAGAAGATTTATGGACCGTAAAAAGGGATGACACGAGTGGTCCAACCTTCATGGAACACCTGGGGCTGTGTATGCAGCAGCTTTTCAATTCCTGGAAACTGTCACCTGTCTCGCTGGTTCCACAAGAGAATTTAACAGCCCTGGTAATCAACAAGACGCAACCATGCCTGCTATTTGGACGAGCTTTTAATGCTGTGCCCCATCGCACAGACAAAGCTCACAGATGCTTCAACAGTTTTCAAGAAGCAGGTGAGAGGCAAACACAGACCCGATAAGCTCTGTTCTACAGGAACACCTGACCCAAAAGCCCCAAAGGCAAATTCTTAAAATGACCAAACAGAACACTAGGGAATTTTCCTCCTCCCTACACCAAGGGAAAAAAGATGGAAACAGGGGATCAGCCAGGGAGGATGCACATTACAGTATACAGTAACCAGAGGGCCAGCACATGTCTTTTTCCTGAGAAGAAAAGGCAAACATAGTGGCAGAGGCTTAATAAAAGAAATGAGTTCGAAAGAACAGCTGCCCCAAGCTAAAGCAGGGCATGACCAGGACCGTGCCAGTCACTAGCCATCTGGGGGCGAGTGGTGTCAGCAGAGGAGACACATGCATCCTCCCGTGGGGGCCTGGCATATCATTTTTTGCTTCTGTAACCTGGACACAAAATGGCCCAGCCCTCAGCAGACCAGTGAGCTATTTGGGGGCATCACAGTGTTCTAGAAAATTTCATATCTTGCTTTTTAGCTCTTCCCCAAGTGATTCATAAACTTCAGTTCATGGGGTCCATGAACATGACTTGAGCGACTGAACAAGTGATTCATAATCAAACAAACCCCCTAAATCAAAGACACCCCAGCTATGCCATGTTGATGTGCAGCTAAGGTGAGTCAAGGTCATCCCAGTGAATATATATGCTTCGGTAAGAAAATGTGGTTTCCTTTTCCCCACCAAGCTGTCTGCACTGATTTAGACATTTCCTGTAAGAGCGAGGATTTTTAAGACCAAACACTTCAATGAACCCTGTGTACAATCTCCTTTCCCCAAGAACCTGACTGGTGATGATTTTGTTTGCTTTAAGCAAAAGGTACAGCTAAATAGCTTTTAAACACATAAGTCACTTTACCAGAATTTGTTTACTGTTCTTCCACATCAAACACATTTTAGTGGACTGGGTTAGACCCATTCTTTATTCATGACACATACACAAACAGTTCGGATAATCTCTTAAATTTTGGTCCCTTACTATGACACACACACAAACAGTTCAGATAATCTCTTAAATTTTGGACCCCTACTAGTCCCAGGATAAAATATCCAGGCACATCTCTGGATAACACACCAAGCTGGGGGCAAGAAAATACAATGGTATGGAACTCTGGGGCTAGTTACAGGGCACAAATGAAAACTGCTCCGCTGGCCCAGGTGCACTGGGCTTTAGATGGTAGTTGTGATAGAAAAGTAGAAGCAATGTTTTGAGCCAATGAGATATGATTTATTATCCTTTATTTTTCATTAACATCCCCCAACGATGCAGCACTATTCTTGCTACCACTGTCTTATTTTGATCAGTGGTATATTTATCTGAAGACATGCAAGATTTGTAATTATTGTGATGTCTAAACATTACATCACAATATAATGGATGAATTAGGCTGGTAAATGCGTAATTACGTTGCAAACAATGGTATTCCAATAGGCATCACAGAAGCCAATTAAAAAGATTACCCTCATTTTAAATCACAGTTAAGTTTTTATAATTCCCCAGCCCCCCTTTTAAGTCCCACCATGTGATTGAGAGATTTGTCTTTTTCTAATTGCATCCCGACAGTGTCCTGAGCACAAAGAGGGGTCACCAACCCTGAAGGAAATACAACTGAGTATTTCCCAAAATTCTGGAAAGGGAGAACTTAGTTTAAAAACTATAAAATAATCTGAAAAGAATCAAAGGTCTGTCAATATAGGACTAACTAAACAGTGCATCCATTGGTAAAACATTATGTATACATACACACACGAACACACACAAGCACAATAGGTTTGTAATTTCCCGTATGGAGACATGTCCAAAATATATTTTAAGTGACTAAAAGCAAGGTGCAGAATAATGAATACAGTATGATCTCTTTCTGGTTAAAATATATGCAAATATATGTTTTATCTTCCTTGAAAGCAGTAACTAGAAATAGTTTAAAGACAAGAAAGGGGGCTGAAAGGGGCTTTTGCTTTTGAATATGCCATCCATGTGCAGGTATTACTTTTTTATTGGGAGTAGAGGTTATATAGGTAGACAATTATGGTTCACTGTGTGGTCCCTCCTATTCTCTCTATTTAGAAAACTAATAATGGTATATCATTTAATCACAAAGGAAGTCCTCGATTCATTGTATCAAGTGAAATTCTTTAAAGATCAAAAAGGCAAACAAGCCAGAAAACAACAACTTAAGTCCAGCGGGGTTCAGGGCAGGCCACCCCAAAATGCGCCAGTGACATATACTTTTGAATTAAAAGTTACTTAAGAAACAGCCAATGCAAGGACACTCTGACCCTCCTTTGTCCTTCCTGAAAGTAGGATATAAATCTCCCAGGTGAAAGGTGCCCACCTGTATCAGGAGGTAGAGACATTTTTATCACTGGAGACAGGGAACTCGGGGTAAAGAAGGAGTATAAGCAAACTCTACTTAGTTTTATCATGAATTAGTGCTGAAGCCTTAAGCTGTCTTGTCAGTTCTTCACAAATTTGTTTCCTTGTCTAAAAAATATATAAACAGCCGGCTTTGGTTACCTCTTGGATTCCATATCTATAAGATCTCTGTCCTTATGAAATTAAACTTTTTTTCCTCCTATTAATCTGCCATGTGTCAATTTTAACTACTAGACCAGTCAAAGCAACCAAGATGGGTAGAGGGGAATGTTCCCCTCCCTGACAGTTTGATAGACAAAAGGTTACCATCCTTCATATATAGTTAATATAAACTGAACTCTGTGATTATAAGAAATCACTGTGATTTTAAAAAATATATATCAATTATCAACAAGATGATCCCAAAAGGCATGATCAGACAATCCACAGAGAAAGTAACACAATAGGTAACATTCATTTAAGAAAATAAGCATGTACCCTAATTAAAAATCTGATATGTCAGTGATATATTGCCTCCCATTCATTGTTAGTGTATTTTTAAGATGATGCCCAATGCTGAGGAAATGCAGTGAAATCAATCTAGCATCCCATGCAGGCAGCACAGTATTTCCCAAATGAAAAGCAACGTAAGCATGTATTGAACATTAGGCATTCTTTGCCTTTGACTCATTGAGTTCACTTCTAGAATTACTGCCCAAATAAGAGCCTTTATACAGAAGTACAGTCATCAAAGAATTACTCATAACAACAAAACTTGAAACTACTCAAGTGTTTAATGGTTAAATAAACAAAGGTAAAAATCTCCTTGATGTACTATTATGCAAGCATTTATAATTACCATGTAGCTACTAATAATATGAAACCATACTCATGGTAGCTAAGGTTAAGAAAATTATTATTTACACAATATGATTATCACTATTATCACTAGACATTTTAATGGGCTTCCCTGGTGGCTCAGATGGTAAAGAATCTGCCTGCAATGTAGGAGACCTGGGTTCAACCCCTGGGCTGGGAAGATCCCCTGGAGGAGGGCATGGCAACCCACTCCAGTATTCTTGCCTGGAGAATCTCCATGGACAGCAGAGCCTGGCAGACTACAGTCCATGAGGTCACATAGAGTCAGACAAACTGGCGACTAAGCACAACACAGATATTTTAATAAACCTAAAGTTAAAGGGAAAAAGTTGAAAAAAAAATAGAGCAAAATGTGTAATTACGTTAGATACCAACATGACTATAGTTTTTCCTTTTCACACTTCAGGATTGTAAATATTTTAATAATAAGAAAAATGCATTTTGAAAAGAGTATAAATACAAATCACACTGTACTATGTTCCTATGAAAAAGACGAGCTTTATTCATAAGCTGATCTGACATCCAAATAGATCTTTAGGATTTCCAAGTAGATCTTTCTGGAAGAATGGTACAAAGAGCAGAAGCTAATGTCTATGGGATTCCTGCCACAAGTCAAGTGTCATTCAAAGCATTTGACTTGTATTAACTCAATCTGCACGGTCAGCCTATGAGACAGAAACTATTATGACATCCAAAGTCACACAGCTAGAAGTGGTGGACCAAGGATTTGAACCCAGCAGGATCTCAAGAGTCCTTGCAAATAACTAACATAATACTTCCATTTTAAAACGCAACACATGCACCCAACCTGGGCTGGTGATCTGTTTCACCCTTGATAGTATACTTGTTTCAATGCTATTCTCTCAGAACATCCCACCCTCGCCTTCTCCCACAGAGTCCAAAAGTCTGTTCTGTACATCTGTGTCTCTTTTTCTGTTTTGCATATAGGGTTATCGTTACCATCTTTTTAAATTCCATATATATGCATTAGTATACTGTATTGGTCTTTATCTTTCTGGCTTACTTCACTCTGTATAATGGGCTCCAGTTTCATCCATCTCATTAGAACTGATTCAAATGAATTCTTTTTAATGGCTGGGAGGGGGGATCAGGATGGGGAACACATGTAGATCCATAACTGATTCATGTCAATGTATGGCAAAAACCACTACAATATTGTAAAGTAATTAGCCTCCAACTAATAAAAATAAATGAAAAACAAACAAACAAAAAACTACACACACACACAAAAACACGCAATGCAAAATTCCAAGGGTTTCAAGCAAGATATTAAGCAAATATAAACAAAATTAAAAGTTTTTTAACATCTTGCACTTCCTAGGATTTTAATTAAAATGTAACTAAGTATATTTTGATAAATTGAGAGGCACAGGGAGACACACTCCAATGGGGATATATAGAAAGGTGAAAAAAAAAAAAAAATGCCATCACAGGGTGATAAGTGAAATCCGAACAAATGAAGGGCATAAAATATGCTACTCCATCAGAGCAAAATTATTTTAAAAAATGGTATTTTCAGAAAGCCTGAAATAAAGACAGGAAACAGTCCACAATAAATTGTGTTACAGCCAAATTCGCCTTTATCGCAAGATCTGTTATGGTAAGATTTCAAGTCAGGAAAATCGATGTTCTGGATACATTCCTAGGGATCACAGAGGCATGTGGCCATCTGGCTGGGGGACCAGTCAACGTCCATGTTCCCTCAGGACTCAGGCACGGAGAAGGGGGCTGGGGCATGCTGAACTGGGGATCACACAGGACAGGTGCTCTGCCAGCCCAGCAGTGACTATGAGTCTGAGCAAATCATCTGAAACCACCCTTAGGTCCTCCGAGCCATAAATCCCCTCCATGGTCTCAACAGAGCCCCATCTGATGGACAAGGAATGAGTGACGGCAGTGTTCCCGAAACTCTAGTTCCTGGGCCAGTGGTGGCCGCTGGCAAACTCTGACCAGGCCATAAATGAAACTTAACAGCGAGAAGCCTCCTTTATGACAACTGCTAACTGCTTTTGGGCACACACCCACCCCAGGGCATTGCCTGCAAATCTATCTGAATGCCCTCCACCTTTTAAAGAGCCTTTCTAATTTAAAATACCCTTTCCCACTTCCCCACGGCTGACTGGGAGGGGCAATCTTGCACTGAGCGGCAGGGCAGCCCTTTTAGGAACCCCTCTGAGACCTCACCTGTCCCCAGCACCTGACCGTGACCTCTGCTGACCTCTGTGCGGCAGGTCTGTGCCTCATCCGACCCCGTATGTCCAACACTGAGACTGTGGCCAGCATGCAGTAACACAGAACGGACATTTAGGAAAGAGGAGGACAGAGGTGAGTCTGTGGGTCCTGGGGGGCAGTGGGTAACCCAACCTCGAGGAGCAGGGTGGGACAGTGGGTGGGAGCAGAGGTCGAGGCTGAAATCCCAGGGTGTTCTAATTCTAGGGAACCCAACCCTGTGAACCTCAATTTCTCCCCCTGAAAGTCACGACAATGATAATACCAACCCTCTAGAGCTGCTGGAAAAATTCAGTGACATCACCCATAAGAAGTACTTCGCATTGTCTCTAGAACATAAGAGGAACTCAAGAGTGTTACTGACTCTCATATTTTCTCCCAACTCTGTATCCCCAGAGTGACTGATATGATGATTAATATAACAACAACCTCCATGGCATGAAAAATAAGAATCCCCTGGAAACGACAACAAAGTGAGGAGTCAAACAAGTGTATCTAAGAGAAATATTATTTTTTTATTTTATATTTTCCTTACCCATTAGCTTTTTAAAACTTGCTCTTTTCAAAAGAAAAAAAAAAGAAGGAAAAAAAGAAAGGAAGGCTTGTTCTGCTACCCTCAAGTTCACTGCTACTGTAACACGGTACTAATACAATGTCAAGATCACATGCTTCATTTCAGAAGTGAAGAGGATCTAGGAAAATTAATTCTTTAAATTCTGTCAACATTTAATAGCCTAAGAGTAGAAAACCACCCCAACAAAGCGTTCCTTAACAAAGACATCTCTAAGCAGCAGCCATATATTTTTAACATGACAGTATCCAATTTAATTTAGACTGTCTTTGGAGGCGGTGTTCACACAGTCTTTGGGGTTCAGAAATCACTGCTGATGTCAATTTGTCTCAAAACAGAAGCAAATCCACAAATAACTCTGAGAAATGTAAAAATTCCTGAAGAGGAGGCATTTTCCCTCCTCAAAAAAGCTGATTCGTTTTGGAAGTTTTGAGAAACCCTCAGATACAATGCCTTTTCGTTTTTCAGCATCCTCTCAAGATCTGTCTGAGATTTCTTGCAAACAAGTGACCTAAACTATAAATAACTGCAAAGAACGACTACGTCAAGCAAATTCAAAATTATACCCAAGTTTTCCTCCACATGACATTTCTTTCTAGAAAATCAGAAACCAGTGTTGTTTAGTCATTCCTCACACATGCAATGAAATTTCTTCATATATGATCAGATTCCACATGTACAAAAATCAACAATTACACCAACTGAAATCCCATCTTGATTCCTCATGAACCAGGCCAGGTATTTTTTTATTCCCCTAAAAATCCTAATTTGGCACAGACTTCCATATACAGCAGGTACTCAACAGTGATTGATGACAGCATCCAGCTCATAAACTTATGATACACTTGTCTGTCATTGGTAATGACCTAATTTTGAATGAATGCAATCCTCATCCCCTTAACCCTCATATATGCCTACAGCCTTGCCAATCCTGCCAGAGCTCTACTCAAAATCTATGTGGGGAAAAAGTACCGTCCAGAAGACAGTAATTACATGCTACTTCTGTGCGCTCCTCACCTACATGTCCTTCGTGCGTCAGTCCCTCATTAAACCTCACATGCACAAAACAGACTGGAAGGTTCCTCTCATCAACACTAAGAGGAGTCTCAAGGCAGCCGTCTTAAAAGATGTCCATCAGTGTGGCATCTCAAGGCCCAGCTTAAGAATTCCTTCTCAAGTCATGCCTTAGAAAGACAGTTGCCACAGAGAGCCTGGCGAAAGAATCCCAGACCATTCACCCCAGGAAGTTACCACCCTCGTCGGTTCCTTCCTTCCAGAAACACCTGCCTTACAGTTGTGGCTGCAAGGCACTGTGATTGCATTAATACCAGGGAGCTGTTCACTCAAAAATGGTTTATCTTAAATGGCATAGGTGGTCTTATTTGCAAAACAGAAATAGAGACACAGATGTAGAGAACAAACATATGGACACCAAGGGGGGAATGGGGGTGGGGTGGCATGAATTGAGATTGACATATATACACTTTGACATATATATATATATACACATATTGATACAGTGCATAAAATAGATAACTAAAGAGAACCTAGCCCAGGGAACTCTTCTCAGCTCTATGGTGATCTAAACGAGAAAGAAACCCAAAAAAGACAGGATATATGTATATGTATAGCTGATTCACTTTGCTATACAACAGAAACTAACACAACATTTAAAGCAACTATACTCCAATAAAAATTAATTAAAAAAAATAAAATGGAATATAAGCTATTAAAAAAATCGTTCATTTCAAGCCTCATTCTAGATGCAAATGGGCACTATTGTTCACAGTGTCCAGATAATCATTGATGTAGCCACACTGAGACATAGGTTTTGCTGTCATCACGGTAATTTTATTGCAGCGGTGACAAGACTTGTGACCTGTTTTGCTAGGCTCATGAGTGAAAGCTGGATGGAACAAAAGTTTTCAGTATTAGAAATGATGAAGGAACAATAATTTGCCAAAATAGCAAGGTACTTCCTACAACTTCCAGGGCCCTAAAGTAAATTGTGTGAAGAACTGTACCCCAAAGATTACAGATGGAGAATTTTGGAAGCAATTCCACATTCAAGTGAAGATCAAAGAAGCCCAACTCAAAAGAAGTATGGATGGACTAAAACAGTAACTGTTATCTTAGCAAAAGCTTTCTTTAAAAGGGTTATCTTGAAGACGATGATTCAAACATTGAGGAATCAAGGTGATGGGCAGTAGTAGGAATCATAACATGTGAATTCTTCAAATAAGAATTTGACTTTAAATCCTTTTGCCAGGGTTACTCATGATTTTTTTAAAAAAGAAAAACTATATTGTTTTAAAAAATGGTTAATATCACATATGTGAATTTCACCTCAATAAAAAGGAGAAGGACGAAGAGCAGAAGGACTGGACTTCAGTAAGCCAGCCCACCCAAAAAAGCAGAAAGACAAGCATGACACAGAGAACCCTCAAAGAGCAGTCTTGATACAACTTAACACAACTTCCTTTCTCCTTCTTGACCTTCTCCCACCCACCCTTGTGCGCAGATTTGCAAAAACAAAGGAAACAGCTGGTACGGCCCGGGTGCCTAGGACTGCCAGTCCAGAGCAGGAAGTTCCTTCCTGAGGTGGTAAACCAGGCTCCAGGCTTGCAAAGCCCATGCAAACCTCTGCTGGATCTCACCAGGACCCGAGGTCCTCTCCCCTGCTTCCCGCTCTGGCTTTCTTTCTCCTTCTGTATACTCTACTTTTTTGTAAACAGACAGCTAAAGAGAAAGAAGTTTGCGAATGGCTTTTCACTAATTTACCCTTGGAGAAACAAGGCATCATTATTTACATCTAAGAGATTAGGTTAAGGAAGGACAAATGAGAAAATGTTTTCTTGCTTTCAGAGCCAAATGTAAAAATAACTAAAAATTTTCTCCTCCCTCTCCGCAAATAAGTCAGCCCTGCTGGCAGTTGTGTCTGGGAGTTCTTACCGTAGACTGTAGTATGTGGGAACCAGTGCTGCCCTTGTTACAGCCAGCAACTCTTCCATGGTCTCCTCTGAACTTAAACCAGCAAGAACGCTGGAAGGAGCTTCTGGAAATCAACAGCAATCGGAAGAAGGCATAACAGCGGGTACCCACAACGGCAAACCCCTTCTTTCCTGCATCACCACCTTCATTCTCCTTACCAATTATACTTTCCCATATCTACAGGATAACGTCAAGGGAGGGTCAGGGGCTAGTTAGGAAGGAAGAGCTATGATACTAGAGGGAGGGAAGCACCCACTGCCTCAAAGACAGTGACTGCAAGATCAGGTGGTAGAAGCTTTCTGCGGCCATGCTTCAGTCACTGTCACATCCTGATAAGCTGCCCCTTCACCACTCTTCCACCATCTCTGTAAGAATCAGGAGGATGGACACAGAGGGCAAGGACTGATGTGCCAGAAAAACCCCATGGGAAAACTATACACACTTCTGAAAGTACACACTTAGAGAAAAAGAACATCACAAGCAACCTACAAAAAGCACTCTGCCGAGGAATAAATTAAGAAACACTAGAATTTCTTGAGTTTTTGAGAAATAACCAATCTGCTTTGAGTCCCTTCTACCTGCTCAACCCTATGCCAGGCACCACCTGGGGAGCAGGGTGCCATCACATGAAACATCAGAGAAATAAGGGTATAACCACAGAACAAACCACCATGCTCGACACAGAGATGGCCTTGATGGCTTGACAAAACATGTCATCCACAGTCACAGAGAATGAATATACGGATATCAAGGGGGAAAGGTGGGGAGGGAGGAACCAGGAGACTGGGATGGACACATACACACTATGATACTGTGAAAAAAATGGATAACTAATGAGAACCTACTCTATTGCACAGGGAACTCTACTTAATGTACTGTGGTGACCTGAATGAGAAAAAAATCCTAATGGGAGGGGATATGTGTATATGTACAGCTGATTCACTTTGTACAGTAGAAATAGAACATTTTAAAGCAATACACTTCAATAAAAGGTAATTTAAAAAAAAAAGACAGGTTATTCATATATATTTGGAGGCTATCTGAGATGCCTGTCAATCACTCTGGGTTCTAGAGGCCATATGGACTTGAGGCAGTAAGCCAGGACTGGAGGGTCAGCTTCATGAGTGCTGGAGCAGGACTGGAGCAGGCAGCCAAAACGGGGTCTCCCAGCCCTCCCCTCTGAAGTGAAGGCAGCCAGCTCGAGAGGACGGTAAACCCGACAGCGACCCGGCACTGGTTTTGCAATCAGAGCAGCTGAACCAGGGGGAACAGAGGCCTGGCTGAGCCTGCCCCAGGCAGAGCCTGAAACACAAACCACTCTCCTCTCCAGCCCTGGGCTCAGGCGGGCCACAGCTGCCGCAGACAAGAGACGGCAAGCGATAAGGCCAGCACTGGTCCCCTGCTTAAAGATAAAAAGCCCTCCCTGATGGATGGATGGTCAGATCCTTAACTACAACTTCCATGGAGAGAAGCAAGTTAGTAGGTGAAGAAATCAACCAGAAATGCTCACTCCAATATCAGCAACCCAGCCCTCCCCTCCCGCCGCCATCACGTTCCCTACCCCCAGTATGTGGAGCAGAAGCCCCTCATTTCCTCCAGATGCTGGAAAACTACTTTCCCAGACAGTCTCTCGCCTGATGCTCAAAACGACCCTGTTAAGTAGACCCTATACATTTTCTAGGTGTTCAGATAAAGTGAATGAGTAAGAACTAAAATAGGTGAGGTTTGGGATGGACATGAACACACTGCTGTATTTAAAATGGATAACCAGCAAGGACCTAGCGTAGAGCAGAGGGAGCTCTGCTTGATGTCATGTGGCAGCCTGAAAGGAAGGGGAGTTTGGGGGAGAATGGATACATGTATATGTATGGCTGAGTCCCTTTGCTATTCACCTGAAACTATCACAACACTGTTTGTTAACTGGCTATAGCCCAATACAAAATAAGTTTAAATAAAGCAGGTCGGATTTCCTGGGGAATAAGATGAACAGGTGGTAGAGGATGCACAAAACATCTGTTAACAAATTAAAAAATACTTTCTCTATGAAATTCTAAACTGCTTGTGCAGAGATGAACTTAAGAGTGGATTCTACACTTTGAAGGAGAGGCCTCAAATATTTAAAATAATTTGAACACTCCAATGGCCTTTCAAGTCTTTGAATTCTGTTATGCGGGGAGCTTCTTTCTTCCACTGCAAAATGGTTTTGATTTTTATGTGAAACAAAGTCCAAGAGAGTTCAAAGAGGACTCACCACAAAAATAAAAGCCAAGCAGCATCAATATTAATAATGCCAAACTAAAGAGATATATTTAATAACCTTTGCAAAATTAAAAACAATGACTAATTCAATCCAAGCAACTAGGTCATGCTCAAATTCCAGTAAATCTAAAAGTGAGATAGAATAAGGCAAGAATTTTGCTTTGCTTCAGTGGTCAAAGTGAAGGGCCCATTCAAGGGCAAGGCTGGAACTACAGTCACAATGAGAACATCAGAGGGACAAGTGCGGGGCCAGGGAGGGGCGCTGGGACACAGGACAAAGGGAAATGACCACAAGAGTACCACCTGGGATCTGACAGAGCATCTGAGTATCAAAGGGAAAAAAAACTTCTCATAAAGACCAGTCATCTAGCAGACAGCTCAGAGGTTCTTACGGAAGCCGCAGAGCCTCCGGCGTGCTTCCTGCTTGGAGGAAACCAGTGAACAAGCTAACCAAAGAGATATTAGGACCTCCATAAACAGCCACACAACAAGGCAAAACCGAGGGCTTCAGAGAGGTACAGAGTGTGTAAGAAATTAAACAGGGACGAAAAGCACTTGACTAGGGAGAGGCAGCAAGGTGCCAAGCCACCAAGGAGTCAAAGGGATCAAATATATAAGCGATCATCTACCAGTTCTCTGCCTACCGCTCTGGGTGGCTTTCCAATTATTCTTAAGAACGATCTTGAAAATTTGGAGAGTAGGATACTTCAGGCAAAATCTTACGTGGCCCAAGTTCAACTCACCAAGATGCACTCTTCCAATTGCAAAACACACAGCATGCTTTCAAACACTGAAGTGGATAGCAAAGCACTAGAATCTCACATAGGTAAATATCCCACAAGAACTTACTCTAGGCCAAGAACATTCCACCGAGTTCCCTTGTTAAAGAGGCTGTCAAGGCTGGCAGTCAAGTCAGTATCTGCAGAAGGCAGGTAAGGACTCACACCTAACACGCAGGCTGCATCCTGGGCCTCCTTTCAGCTTGCAAAAGCCTCTCGCCACGCAACCATTTAAGTCCAATGAAACAAACAGGTGATTTCTCTGACAACGTGATTAGATCTTTTTTACAAGAGCTTTTAAAAACAAGTGGCCAGGGGACTAAGGACTTTCCTGAATACTGCCATTTCTTTTGTAAATCAAAATAAGAAAAGAGAAATCTAGCATTATACTTCCAAAGGAAACTACCTTAGCGCCCCTCAGGCCAGGAAATTCAGTGTCCTATGGACAGAGGCAGAGCACACACAAGAAAGAAAAGGTAAGATAATAATGCAACTTTGTTTCTTCTTCATAATATCAAAGGAAACACTGATTAACTTCCTATTTAATCTTAATGTCTTGAAGTTGAAAAAACTAGAGCCAGTGTTTCTTTCACCATTGTATATAAAATTGTTAGTTTACAAGAGAGCTTGACACTTTAATAAAATGTAAAACTAAGTAACCAACTTTTTTAACATCTCTAAAAGCCAAATGACTTCTTAAAGAGAGGAAAGGCTACCCAGAGATTTCAAAGGTTTCCACTGAGCTACAATACATTTTAATAAACTAGGGACTTGAGCATATTCTTAAATGTATGCATGCCTTCATTAACTGAACATCCAATGATAGAATTCTGTTCTTACATCACCTTCTAGCTTATTATTTTAGCTCTTCTCAAATCTTTCAGAATTGTGACAAATACTAACAAATGATGGCTATCACAGAAAACTATAAAAGAAGAAAATGCTTTTCCCCCTTGTTTTTTTAATGTAATAAAGGTATTATAATCATCCTTTTTCCCACTACTCTGTACTCTCTGCTATGTTTGGAAGAAATATAGTCCTAAACGAAGCAAAAAAGGTAATTTCTTTCTCTGATCATAAATAAGAAATGTTCAGTCCATATTATAAAAACAGCTGATGATTTATTCCTACTCACTATTTAAGATATTCTGACCAAAAAAAGATATTCTGACAATTTTTAACCATTTAATTGCTTTTTATGTTGAATCCTCTCTTCCCTACAGATGGATTGTAAACCAGGTGACCCTCCTTTGAAAGACAAAAAGGCAAAACAACAACAGGAGAATGGGGGGTCCTTTCTGCATCAGGAGGCGAGCTTGTTTGTGGACTTAAAAAATAAAGAGCTGAGGTTAGAAAAAAAATTCAGCCTCATTGTTTACTCTTCAAAGTTCTTGGAATTCCTCTACACAGATCCTTACTTTTTCAATAATTTCTGTCTTTCCCTTTGTTGTTAATAGCATCAGTTTTATTAATGTTCCATCTTTGCATTAAGAACTGGCTTTAAGTAGCTGTTTCAATAATCTGCTCTGTGAATATGTAACCCACAACCTCTTTCTTCAATTTAGTGGCACAGTAAAGAAGTATTTTGCTTTCATGAATAAAAGACAATGGCAAACATAAAACTGAAGAGGCTACCAAGTCATGAAACTGACGAGACACTAGACAATACAGAGAATGGAGGCTCTACTGACTGGTAACTGGATATGGTGACATTTTTCAAGCTGAAGAATTACACTCAGCCTAGATCTAGGACAACAGGGAAATGTTACCTTCGGAAATACTGGTGTCCAATTCCTTCCTGATACTATCATGAGCAGCATTCAGACTAGGACAAAGATGACAGAGGCATACAGTCTTCCATTTCATCACCACCTCAGTGTACTCTGGGGTGGGGGACTGAGGGGAGACACTGGCAATGATGCTATTATTGGGTTTGTCCTTAGGACACTTAGAATGTTGTTAACCAAGCCAGCTCCACAAAAATCAGAGCTGTTTAGAGAAGCTAAATGGGTCCAAATAAATGGACCCATTCTCAGACACTTAGAATATCAATTAACCAGATTCAAAAAATCCCCCTAGTTTTGGAATTCTTCCACTCACCTAAAACATTGGGGGTGGGGGGAAGTCTTCTGGAAAACACTCCTCAAAAAGAGGGGAAAAAAACCGAAAACTTGTCCATATTTTTTTTCTTCTCAGTTTCTTATCCATTCCATTTCTTACAAAGCACTTCCATAAAGCTCCACTCTCTAACACTTAACCAAAACCAGGCTTCAAGATGTCGGTAAAGCACAAAATTACCAGGAAATACCCCTAAAACTCCCCTTAGAGATTTCAGTAATAACTCTTTCATGCCCCAGAGTGTACTGGGTGAAACAGAGAACCCAGAACTGAGTCACGCCTTACAGACTGACATTTTTGTCTTTGCTAATCATCATTCACCCTGATTACAAAACATTCTTCTCTGGAGTTTCTTAAGAAAAAGGTGCAATAATTCTACATAATGGTCATAGTCTGAACTTACACAAAAGAATATGATGACAGATATTTCAAATTTGGAGCACCCCTTGGATATGTGTCTAACAAGCATTATAGCCCATGACTCAACATCAGACACCACCCATCTTCTATGCAACCATTTGAAATTTCCTTCCAAGAAAGGCAGGCTGAACTGGGAAGACGGAAAAGGAGATCCAAAATGTTTGGACCGGAACCCACTTTAGAAGCCCGAGTCTAATAGAAGAGTGGAATCCTGGGGACTGTATTTCATATTGTTCACATACTGACTGCCTCTTGCTGGTCCCCAAATGCCCTCCTATTTACCCTGAAAAGTTTTCCTGGGAAGTAGGTGAGATTAAGCAAACAGTCTGACACAGGCGAAACAAACATTTTCCCCAAATGCATCTTAAGACACTCCGCAGAAGAGCCAGGTCCCTCTGCCCTCTTACCTGGGAAAGCGTGTGGATTGGGCGACCCTCTCTTAAGGCACTTAGAACAGAGAATGTGCACCGTGTAGTGCAGTCCAGGCCATTCCTGAAGTAGGACATTCAGTTCCTCTACCAAGGGGGTGATGGCTTGCCATGCCGTCCATATGTTCGGTAAGGATGCGTGGCTGGCGATGGACAGGGTGTCCGGCTGCAGGACCCCCTTGGCAGGTCTGTAGCTCACCACCACCGGGACCTTCCCCCTGTAGGCAAAGATCTGAAGTTTGCCATCCGACCTGTGCACCACGTGGTTGTTGATCTGGACGCTGTAACGGGCGAACAAGCCGGGTGGAAAGGTGAAGGGAAAACTGTATTCAATCTGCAGCTGCTCAGCCACAAAGGACTGCCCGGCCAGGTTGGTCCCGTTAATCCAGGCTTCCGCGTGCGGCACCTCGTTCTGCACGTAGCAGGGGAACTTGTACCAGGCCGTGGACCCATTCAGGGGCTTGCCCTTGGCTTTGTTGAGGCAGTAACAGAGTCCCATCTTCTCCAGCAGCTCCAGCAGCAGCTGCAGGTCCTGCTGAGCTTGGACGTGAGGCTTCAGCAGCAACCGGATGACATGGGCTGGCAGGAGCCCGTGCAGCAGAAAGCCCTCCACGTAGTGATGGAGCTGGGTGGCCCGAAGTGCGTCCTGGGTCGGGGCAGGCGGTGCCATCAGCGGGGAGCTTTCGGCCCGGCCCTCGACCTCGGCCTCGCCGCTGGTTCCCAGGAGCAGCTTCTGCAGTAGCAAGGAAGGGTCCCTCTGGAAGAAGACGTTGAGGATATCTATGAGGCGGGAGAGGTTGTGGAAGACGTGCTCCTTGAGAGCCGGGCTGTCCTCGAAGTACAGCAGCTTGCCGCTCTCGTGCAGGTAGGACAGGGCGCTCTGCAGCCGGTCCTCGGTCAGCCCGGCCTGCAGCCCCAGGCGAGCTGAGTCCCACCAGCTGAGCCAAAGCCGCTGCGCCTGCGGGGGCTGGAAGTGCAGCTCCTCCAGCACCTGCCAGGACCGGGGCAGCACGCGGTGTAAGTTGGGGAAGATTTCGCGGTGCTCCGCCACCGAGAGCAGTTTGTCGCGCAGGCGCTGTAACTGGCGCGGGTCCCGGCAGCTGACCGGCAGCACCGGCGAGAGGATCTGCAGCCTGTGGTTGAGCAGGTACTGGAAGTGGGCCTTGCGCCGCCGGAGGTTCTTGTCGGACACCCCGTAGTAGGCGGCATGAGGGCTGGCGGAACGGAGCTCGAAGTCCCGGGCCAGCGCCTCGTCCACCACCTGGGCCAGACGGCTCAGCCCCTCGGCATCGTGCTTCTCCTGCAGGGCGATCTGGCGGTGGATGTCCAGACACTTCTCCTCCAGCTCCTGCTCCCCGCACAGGTCGGCGTGGGTGCCCACGATGCACACCACGGCGTGGGGCACCCGGGCCCCCACCCGATGCAAGAAGGAGCCCACGGTGGTGGGAAAGCGGAGCGGCTCGTAGGTGGCCAAGTTCACCACCAGCACGTACAGGGCCCCGGGGGAGAGGAAGAAGGGCTGGATTACCTCGTAGCGTTCGTCCCCGGCTAGGTCATACACGATGAACCGCAGGCCCCGGGACACATCCGCCGTCCAGCTGGTCACCTCGATGCCCTTGCTCCCGAGCGGAGGCGAAGGCGGGTAGGTCTTCTCCTGGCCCCCTTCTCCGTGCTTCCCCTCCACTCTGCCCTCAGTGAGGCAGTGCCGGAGGAGGGTCTTTCCTGCCGCCTTCTGACCCATCAGAAGCAGCTTGAGGCGCGGCTGGACCGCCGGCTGGGAGTGAGCCAGCTCCTTCTGGTAGGCGGCGATGTACGGGATCCCCTTCATACAGACCTCGTAGGGGGGTTGGATCAGCGGGTTGTCCTTGATCTTCCACAGGCCCACGCGGGAGAGCTGGCCAAAGTTGTCTGGCAGCACGGCGATCTGGTTCCCCTGCAGGACAAGCTCCTCCAGGCCGGTGAGCTCGACGATGGAGTCGGGCAGGTAGCGGATCCGGTTGTTATCCAGCCACAGGGTGAGAAGACGGCCCAGGCCCGAGATCAGGGATGGCACCGAGGTGAGCTGGTTGCGACTAAGGTAGAGCTCCTCCAGGCCAGCCAGGGGCAGCAGGGCGGCTGGGAACTCCTCCAAGAGGTTGGAGGAGAGGTTGAGCATTTTGAGTCGCTGCAGACGGCTGAACTGGGGGGGCAGAGCCCGCAGCCCGTTGTTGTCCAGCATGAGGCTCTCCAGGCTGGCCAGCTCGCAGAAGCCGCTCGGCAGGGTGCCAAGCTCAGCCCCGCTCAGCCAGAGGATCTTGAGGGCGCGCAGGGCACTGATATCCTCGGGGAGGCCCCGCAGGCGGTTGCTGGACACGTCCAGCTCCTCCAGGGCCGCCAGCTGCAGCAGCTGCCGGGGAAAAGCCGTGAGCTGGTTATGGTCCACGTCGAGGGTGCGCAGGCGAGAGAGGCCGGCAAGGGAGTCGGGCAGGTGCGCCAGCCGATTGAAGCTGACGTCCAGCTCTTCCAAGTGGACCAGCGCACCCAGCTGAGCAGGCAGGGCGGGCAGCTGGTTGTGGCTGAGGTTGAGCTTCCGCAGCTCGCGCAGGGCGCCCACCGCCTCAGCGCCTAGGACACTCAGCCGGTTGTGGCTCACGTCCAGCTCGGTGAGGTGGTGGCCCAGCTCGGCAACTGCCAGAGGCAGCTGGGCGAAGCGGTTCCGGCGCAGGACCAGGACACGGAGGCTGCCCAGAGCCGAGCCCAGCCCGTCGGGCACCTCCTCCAGGCCGTTGTTCCCCAGGTTCAGCACCTCAATGTCCCCAATGTTGGCCGGGAGCACGAGCTGGGGGGCGTCAGGGGAGTCGAGCTGGTCGGTTCCCGGGCAGCCCCCAGCCGAGCTGAGGGTGAGCTGGCGCAGGTTGCTCCGCAGCTTCCTGGCGCGCAGGGCGGCGTCCCGCCACAGCCTCACCGTCTTCAGGTTCCCGCTGTCCGTCCCTGCCATGGCGGGGCCCCGGGCCGACACCCTCGCGCGGGAGCCCGCAGCTACATGCCGCGCTGCGCCCCGGCGGGCGCCAGTCTCCGGGGCCCTCTCGCTCCCGCTCCTCCCTTCCCACCGGCCCTCGGCAGCCCGCGGCGGCGGGTCCTAGCGCAGCCAGCGGCCGGGCGCCCGCAGCTGGGGGGCGGCGGCGACACGAGCGGCTCCGTTGGGCGCCGGGCGCGCGGCGCGGGCAGAGGCGGCGGCAGGAGGGGAGCGCAGCTCGCATTCTCCGGGCTCCCGGGCCAGGGGCGCGCCGGGGCAGCAGGGCCGCCGCCCGCCCGCCGCGCCGCGGAGGATGCCTGCCGCTCCTCCTCCCGCTCCGCCCGCCTCCGGCGCCTCGGGGCCGACTGCCGCCCTGCTACCCTCGCCGCCGCGGCCCCGCGGCCCGCAGCATCGTCGCCCGTGAGAGCTCCACGAGGACGGTGGCGCCCGGCTCCGCCGCGGTCATCATGCGGGCGCAGGGCCGGGCCGCCGCCGCCGCCGCCGCAGCCTCCTCTCTGCTTCCCCGGACTCGGGCGGGAGCGCGAGCGCCGCGTCCCCGGCACGGGGAGGGCGAGATCGGGAAGCAGCAGCGCCGCCCGGCGGAGCGGCCCCCACGTGACCGGCGGAGGCGCCGCGTGTTCCCGGCACCGCCCCGGGGGCGGTGGCCACAGACCGGCGGCGGGTGCTGGCTGGGGGCGCCTCGCCGGTGCAGGCCGGCAGCGTGCACAGCGCTGGGCGGGAGGTGCCCGGGGTGGGGCCCGTCCCCGCTGCAGATCCGGGTCCCAGGGTGCTCCAGCTTGGGTTCGCCTGCGTCTGGCTCTTTGTTGGTCCTGCACCTCTAAGGATATCTTTCTCTTTTTCCCTCGCGTGTGGGATCCCTGGCCTCCCTTACTCACCCTTCATCTCCCTTACCTCTTCCACTCGTCCTACATCCACACCCTAATAGAAGTGACCCATGCAGGGCCCTGGGATTCATTGTAAGAGGGTAAAAAGAGAGTGTGACTGAACAAAAGAAGGAGAAAAGCAGGCAACCATTCATTCACTTGGTAAATATTTATTGAGGCCCTATTTCGTGCCAGATCAACAGAGACAGACGTTCTCCACTCCCCTGGGGGAGGCTCTGAGTTGGATCCCCGCTGGCCTAATTGGAGGGTGAAGCAAGGGGTGCCACGCATTGTTTTGTCCAGGGTATTCTATTCATCCTCCCAACAGCCAAATACAGAACATACTGTATTTCAACTATACAGTACTCCTTATGCTGTAGGTTCAAGAAAATGAAAGCTGTTTCAAGCAACATCTGCAGCCCAGTGCTCAACTTGAAGATTTATCTAGGTGAAGCAGTTTCTTTGAGATCACATCTATACTAAGCGAATAATTTCTTCAGAATGTACCCAAACCGTGAAATCTATCAGGCCCGCGAATACCACCTCCATCACTGCCCCTAGCTTAGCTAATAATAAAGCAAATAGTTTTCAGAGATGCAAAAGCAAATTTCACTGGTTAATTGCACCAGTTAACAGTCATGGCTCTCCTCTACACATGACATTGTTGTCATCTGGAGACCCAGATTCGGTGCAGGTATTTGAGTAGTAATCATCTGTCTCTTCAAAGAGAGTGACTGAATATCTGGAGCTTGAAATCTGTCCCCGAGACAGTTAACAAGCCTGGGGTGGTACAGTCTGTAACTGAATGATGCTCCCAGAGCCAGGTGGATCCCAGAGGCCCCAAGTACCTTAACAGGATGCAGGTGAGCTGTGTTCACCCTGCAGGGCTTCCTGGAAGACCAAATTGCTCAAGAATTCCTCATACCCTCCTGCCCGCCCTGGAGGAGGAAAATTCGAAATCACCTAGGCTGACCCTTTTGTTCACAGAGATGCAAACAGGCCCAAGTAAAGCAACCTCTCAATTGGCCAGCCATGTAAAAGGGAAAAGCCAGGTGTGCTAACTCCCCTTGTGGGGTTATTCCCCTGAGTGTATCACTTTCAAGGTATTCTTAAGTCAGACCCAATTTCTCTGGGCTTTATCTCCTGGGCAAGACAAACTGGAGAAAGCATCACCTTCCTGCTCAACTTGTGGTTTGAGTGTGATAATAACCCAGGCTAAACTGCTCCCTTTTAGAAAGCATCAGAAGATTATACTTCCATCTCAAATGTCTTTGAGAACTCTGTTTTTCCTTTGCCAGGAGATAATATGTAATTTGCTTTATCTGATAAAGCTGGATGGGACCAGAGACTACCCCGTCTGGGGCCTCTCACTGGAGCACCACACCCTGGAGTGGATGAGTTTGCTCAGTGGAACATTCTTTCTGGGCCCTTCAGCCTGCGTGAGCTGTTGCATTCAATACTGTGGGGTGCCTTACTGCAAAGTCCTGTCCATGAGTTCTTTGAAAGTCAGATCAGGAGAATGCAGTGATCAAATATAACTGGAAAAAAGATAATGTGTCTAGTACAGTTCATTAAACTTGAGCAAGAAGGATCCTGGCCTGGACACACAAGCTGGTCCTCCCTTTGTGACATTCTACCACCTGCTGTAAAGTTTCTGATGGGCCAAGAAGTTGATGGACATGGTCCATCAGCCTTCTAGAACACACTTGATATGAAGGACCCTGAATGCCCAGTGCAAACACCCTGAAGCCTCCTTGGAGAAGGCAGGCAGTGTTTCACAGTCATTCAGGAGTTGTTGATGTGCACATCCTTGTGGTGTGGATGGAGCTTGATTGTCCCTGTGAGCCCACAGGTCCCTCACTGTGCTGGGTAGAGCCCAGGTTAGGAGAGAGGGAAGTGGGTGTACCATGTTTGTTGGCCTGAGGTAGCTCATTTAAGATTAGGTGTTATGTAGATGGGCCTCCATTGGTACTTTTGCCCCATACTCTGCCAGTACTAGGTGACCCTGCATGTGTTGGGGTTTTCCTAAAAGTTGAGAACAATCTCTGCTTGGAGTAAAGCAACTTTGATTACTCGAGAAGTTTTCTTACCTTGGATATTTAGCCAGTCATGGCCCCGAGCTATCAACTTTCTAAAGCCTTTACATTTATCCTGTCTTTCCTATTCTGACACTGTTTTCGTTTTAGCTGCTGCCATATGACTGCAACTGGCTTGCCCTGAGTCCAGACCCTCTGCAAGGGCACACGTCATTTAAAGGCACGGGAGACCACATATGAAGAGGCTGAGTCTTGAGCTGGGCCTTAAAAGATATGCAAGCCAGAAGGGAGGACCCTGGACAGATGGGCCAGAATCTTCCACTAAAATATTTGTCAGTAACAATCTGAATGGCCCAGGTGGCAGGGGTCCACTCCTCTTGGTAGCAACAAGCTCCAAGTAAGCTTTCTATCCCTGGTTTCTTTTCTTTTCCTTTTTTTTCATTTATTTTTATTAGTTGGAGGCTAATTACTTTACAATATTGTAGTGGTTTTTGTCATACATTGACATGAAACTGGAGCCCATTATACAGAGTGAAGTAAGTCCCTGGTTTCTTTTGTTCTGTCTTAGACACACTAGACTTTCCTCCATGGTGACAGGTTTTTTCCTTGACTGTCTAACTCCCTAGCTACTGGCTCCGTGGTTTACTTCCTTTCCCTGTCACATGTCTTACCGAAGGGGTCCAGGGCTGTCTGCAGCCCCTCCCCTGGCCCCTCCTTGGGCCCAGTCACCTGGCTCCCATCACCACCTGTCAGCAGTCCTGCTCTCTGGTCGGGCACCTCACCCTTTCCTTTCCTTCCCATCGCTGAAGGTGTTAAGCAATTTCCTTTGGAAACTTTCTCCTTTCTTCTCCTGTAGGATATTTGGTGTTGTGTTAAGGTTTGGGATTTCCAAAAGAATGCCCTAAAGGCTAATTATTTCCTTTTAGGAAAAAAAGTTTGCCATTAGAGTAAGTACTATGAAATGAACCACTATAACTGCATGGACTACTGTCCAGGATTCGCCTATATATGGAGAACTTTTTAGGCAAGTAGTCATTAAGCTTTTTATGGTTTTTTTTTTTTTAATATTATTCTATTTATATTAAAGATGCATACTTTGGAAAAATCACCTGAGTACCTTTCCACTGAATTTTAACTTCACCAACCACAACTGAGGTCTTTATTTTAGGGTGACCAAATGTCCCAGGGTGCACAAGACTGAAGGGTGTTCCAGGACAGGAGATGTTCTGTGCCTAAAACCAGGGCAATCCTAGGGAACTAGTATAGTTAGTGAACCTACTTCGTTTTTATCTTGCCCTCCTTTTGCCTTTCAAGAAAACACAGCTTAACAGAAATGCAGGATTTTACTTGCTTCAGCTATTTTAGACTTTCAAAATAGTTCTGATTTATTTATTTCCGTATTTACTTAGGCTGACTTTGTTTTATTGTACTTTATTGTGCATTGCAGATACTGCATTTTTTTACAGATTGAAGATTTGTGGCATCCTTGCCTTGAGCACCATTTTTCCTACAGCATTTGTTCACTTCATGTCTCTGAGTCACATTCTGGTAATCCTTGCACTATTCCAGACTTCATTATTATTATATTTGTTATGGTGATCAGCAAAGTTTGATGTTACTCTTGTAAGTATTTCAGAGCAAGTACTCATATAAGATGGTAAACTTAATAAATGTGTATATTTTGACTGCTCCAATAAACATCTCTTTCCCCATCTCCCTCCCTCTCCTCAGGCCCCCAGAAACATAATAATATTGAAATTATTTATTCAATAGCTTTACAATGGCCTCAAAGTGTTAAGTGAAAGGAAGAGTCAACTGATTGGGCAACCTTCACTGATGTCTTATTTTAAGAAATTGTCACAGTCACCCCAACCTTCAGCAACCACCACCCTGACTAGTCAGCAGCCATCAACATCAGGGCAAGACCATCCATCAGCAAAAAGATTATGACTTGCTGAAGGCTTGGATGATGGTTAGGATTTTGTTGTTGTTGTTAGGATTTTTTAAACAATAAAGTATTTTTTAAATTAAGGTATGAGAACATACTGTATAGCACAGGGAACTTTACTCAATGCCCTATGGTAACCTAAATGGGAAGAAAATCTAAAAAAGAGGGGATATATGTATGTATATGGCTTTCCCTGATGGTTCAACAGTAAAGAATCCACCTGCAATGCAGGAGATGTGAGTCTGATCCCTGGTCAGGAAGATCCCCTGGAGGAGGAAATGGCAACCTTCTCCAGGATTCTTGCCTGGAAAATTCTATGGACAGAGAAGCCTGGCGGTCTATAGTCCATAGGGTCACAAAGAGTCAGATAGGACGGAGCACACACACGTAATGTATATATATAACGGGTTCACTTTGCTATGCAACAGAAACTAGCACCGCATTGTGAATCACCCATACTCCAAGAAAAATTAGTTTTAAAAAAGACTAGAATACCTTGGTGCTTTATCAAAAAAGAAAAATACTTCAGTGCTAGAACAAAATTATACTCCCTAAAAAGTTATTTCAGTCCCAAGTGGCCACTGATGGCTTTCATACCATATCATACATTGTCTTCCCACCAAAGCTGCCTGATTTCCTTCAACACAATGAGTTCCTTGTGGATTGTCCAAATGCTGTCTGGATTTAATATATTTCTCTCCCACCAGTGTAATAAGTATAATTTACATCACTTCCTGTTTGGTCTAAATTCACCAATGAACACCTACACAGCCCATTCACTTACATGACTATTTCTGACATAAATTACATTTTCCTTGTACAAGAGAAGAAAAGATCTGTACACTATTTGTAGACATAATGCTATTGCACTCTTAATAGACTACAGTATAGTGGAAACACAGCTTTCCTATCCGCTGCAAAACCAAAATGTGTGTGATATTTGCTTTGCTGCTGTGGTCGGGAACTGAACCCGCTGCAGCTCTGAGACAGGCCTGTAAATGCTTATTAACTCATCAGAAAAGACATTCATGGGCTTGAGGTTCTAATTAAATTTAGACTATCAAACGTATCTATCTAGTCTCAAAAGGAAATGTGGCTACTCCTTAAGCCTTCAGTGTAAATGAGACCCGAGGATGAGCAATGAGGGGACTTGACTTAGTTGTCTCCTTGAAGTCTGGAGAGCCCCAGTACATCCTGTCTTTATCATGCCAAGAGGGAAAGGGCTTCCCACACTTCTCCTTTCCTACAATTTAGATTCAGTGAATATTTTGCTGTAAATAAACAATAACAAAAATGCTCCCTCCTATCTGGTTAAAGATAATAAGGGAAAATCCACTTCCATGATTCTCATCAGACTATGCCCTTCCTGGGACTTCCCAGTGACTCAGCCGTAAAGAATCCACCTGCAATGCAGGAGATACAGGTTCCATCCCTGGGTTGGGAAGATCCCCTGGAGGAGGAAATGGCAACCCACTCTGGACTTCTTGCCTGGGAAATCCCATGGACAGAGGAGCCTGTGGGCTACAGTCCATGAGATTGCAAAAGTCAGACATGACTTAGTCACTAAACAACAATACCCTTCTTGTCTTAGTTTTATTGGAGGAAGAAATCAAGGGGAAAAAAAGAAAAAAAAAAAAAAACAGAGAGGACAAAGGAAGGGATGCCTCTGTAAAAGGTTTTAGGCTTATCCCAAAGAAGAAGCTAGAAATCAAGCCTTAAGAACTAATGTGGGTCAGTTCAGGAAGTGGATCTTCGAGGAGGTGTTAGTTAACTTTTTAATCTTGGGCACAACTAACTGGTGTTTCTGAGAATCATCACTGGTAATAATAGCTAACATGGATTCAAGGTTTTCTACGTACACAGGCACTGTGCAGTATGCGTTTCACATAGTATTTCATTTAACCTTCACAACAGCCTTGAACAGCAGGTCACATCATCATCCTCATTTTACAGAGGGACAAGAACAAAGGCAGAATTAATGAGTGGCAAAATCGAGACTCAAAACAAGGGAGAGTCCAAAGCTCATGTTTATTCGCTGTTCTATTTCTTAGGGGGTTGGGCAGGGAGAGAGGAGGATGCATCTTAGTTCACCGTCAGCAGATAGTGTATTTAAAGCTGCAGAGAGTGGTACCAGCTGGAGAGCAGGCCTGACACTTCATCTTCAGTAGAAACTGAACTTTGCTCTTACAATATTGAAGAAAGTCATATTGGGCAACCCAAAGCTCTAAACAAACAGTATCCCCGAACTACAAGAACTGGATTGAACATCTGTTATTCAGTGTTACAGCAGGAAACAGAATTTCTACACCATCTGTAGTTAAGTTGTGTTTGATTTGTTTGCTTTTTGTTTTAGAGAGAAAGGATTTATTTATTTATTTATTTTTTTCCTTTTATTTTTTATTTTTTTTTTTTAATTTTTTTATTTTTCAGTGGGTTTTGTTATACATTGATGTGAGAGAAAGGATTTAATATAAATGTTCATTAAATCTATACTTTGGTTAGAGGGCATTTCAGATTCTGTCTTTTAAGAAGAGCATTAAAAGAAAGAAAGAAAACGATGGAAACCTGAATTATCAAGCTAATATTAGATACCAAGAATCTGACATTTTTGTTTGGGTGGGAAAAAAAAAATCAAACTTTCCTCACCCCCTCTCCCCCACTTTCCCCATATTTGATAAATCTGCCTTGGACTCACCATCTGATTTGTATGCAAGAAAGTTTATATCAGCAATGGCTAGGAAGTCTGAGAATGGTCATTTAACTACCAACAGGGAACATAAAAAATGTGCTCAAGGCACTGTCTCCCCCAGAGAGCAAAAGAAAAATTATTCAATATGGGTGTTGTTTTTTCTTTCCCTTGCTCTCCAGAAAACAAATTTATCTTGGAGTAGGCAGCATTAAATTTAACATCAGATCTCTTTGTGTTTCCAGGTCAAGTGGGAACACATATGCTCCCTACTGAGGAAAATAAACTGCAATGTATTTTTAGCATCCGTTGGAAGTACTTTCAGCTGAAGATCGTCTGCAAGATCTAGGCAATTTCACTGAAAGTCAAAGGAGTTGCAGCAATGTTACCTAGAATTCCAGAACTTGCCCCAGGGGTCTGTAAATAGCATTCTCCCCGAACCCATACACCACCCCCAATCCTGGTGCAAACATCCTCTTTATGAGAAAATGGAGGAAAATCATTCTAGTGAAGGATAAATGAAAAACATCTGTGAAGTAGTTATGACAAATGAAACTAACCATAGCTCACTTGGCACTTTGAGCACGGGATGGGGAGGATGGGGAGCAGAGAGTTTGTTCCCCCAAATTTTGTGCCTCAGGTGGAAGTTAAGCCAGGGACAGGGAGCCGCCATATGGTGTGCCTCTGTGAAAGGTGGACAGTGCACCACCCCGGTAGACCTAGGAGAATCATGTGGCTTCCGCTTCTGGTCCCTGCCTCCAAGGGTGGTATGTGCAGTGCACAAGCTGCGTAGTTGAGTCTTAGTCACTGGTCTGAAATGTTCATCTGTGAGATTCAGTGACAGAGACAAACGGCTTCAGATCTGCCTTCTCTCTGCACAGTTTTGCAAAGTAGTTCCCGTTTGAAAAACAAATTTAGTTAACTGCTAGCTTTTAAATAAATGACAACTGGGATGTTGCCTCTTCCTTGAGAAACATTGTATTTCTAAAATAGAAACAAAGTCGACCATGACATAGTAGAAATAAAGTCTACCCTAACACATAACATAAAGTACACCATAGCATCACAAATGTGAAGTCCTCAAAGAACTGTAATTTTGATGATTATTATAATAAAAGTAATAGTGAAGGGCAGAGAAGCCTAGATGCTGCAGTCCATGGGGTAGCAAAGAGTCGGACACGACTTAGTTACTAAACAACAACATAATAAACTCATATATTTATTAAAAGACAAGGAAGCCAAAGTCACCATTTATATTCTTCCTGATATTTTATTACTTTTACATTATTAAAAAAAAGTTTCTATTTACTCTTCTGTAGAACAATAAAACATGACTCCCTACCTCCTCCACTTCAGAACATGAAATGGTGACATATCTTGGAAAAATGGTGCACAAACAATAGGGATGATGGACGTCATGATACAAGCATCATGGTTGGTCATAACTTCATTATTAATTCAACACATACTTATGTAAGACTGTGCAGCATGCCTGGATACAAGATAATTTGAGGAGGCTTCTGTCTCTGTTGTCTTTGTCAAGGTATAAAAATAAAGCATTGTCTACTGCTGATTAAGATAGTCTTCAAAAGCCAAGGACCTCTCATCAGTTACAAAGATATTGTCTATTTTAAAATTTTCAGAGCAGATTTGATGGAAGTCTAGCAGATGCCTCAATTTCGTTCCTTTGTCTTTGCACCACAATGGCTCTTCAGAGACAAAAGAAAGTGAAAAAGTCTCTCAGTCATGTCTGACTCTTTGCGACCCCATGGACTATACAGTCCATGGAATTCTCCACGCCAGAATACTGGAGTGGGTAAGTAAGTAAGTAAGTAAGTCGCTCAGTCGTGTCCGACTCTTTGCGACCCCATAGACTGTAGCCTACCAGGCTCCTCTGTCCATGGGATTTTCCAGGCAAGAGTACTGGAGTGGGGTGCCATTTCCTTCTCCAGAACCTTTCCCTTTTCCAAGGGATCTTCCCAACCTAGGTCTCCTGCATTGCAGGTGGATTCTTTACCAGCTGAGCCACAAGGGATGGTCTTCTGCTTCTTGAAGACAGTTACATTAAAATTTACATTTTCAAAATGAAGAGTATTAAGTTTATATATTAGGAGTTTGGGTAAAGTTCTAGTGCAGAATATTAAATTTATCCTTTTTTTCATACTTTGGTGTTTTAAAAACAAGTTTTTGTTTAAAAAAGTTTAACATGATGTACAAATTAAATGACATTGTGGCCCAAAGTAAACCAAAAAGATTATGGAGCTTTATCCTACCGATTGAGCTTTGTAGGGGAGGAAAAACAATTTCCTCTCTACTTCTGTGTTCTTAGCTAAAACCCTGTAATGAAAGATTAATAAGAGAAAAGCAAACAGAAGTTTATTAACACATATACCTCATGGATACATAGGAGAAGTCTTCCCTACTGGCTCAGATGGCAAAGAATCCACCTGCAATGTGGGAGACCTGGGTTTGATCCCTGGGTTGGGAAAATCCCCTGGAGGAGGGCATGGCAACCCACTCCAGTATTCTTGCCTGGAGAACTCCCATGGACAGGGGAGCCCTCTGTTACAGTCCATGTAACAGAGGAGCCCTCAGGCTACAGGCCATGGGGTCGCAGAGTCGAACACAACGGAGTGACTAAGTACATGCATGCATACATGGGAGAAACCCGAGGGAAAAGGAGTCATTCAAAGTGGTGGCTTTGAACTCTGACCTATACAGCATCTCCAGTTGAAGACATAAGAAAGGTACGGGGCAGACCAGTCTTGTGGGTGATGGGAGGGTGTGTTATGAACATCTAGGTCCATGCCTTCTCCATTGATAAGGGCCTAAAGTTGCCTACAAGGATTAACCTTTGTCCTTCCTGGTAGGGAGGGGAGAAGGGACACTTTTGAAAATATGTGTCCTCCTTTTCCTTAGTGTTGTCAACATTTTTGATGAATTAACAAGGGTTCATTTGGTCATGTTCAAAAAATATTGAATAGAAGAGAAGCAGAGAAAAGACTTTTTTTAAAAGAACTTTACTGGATGTTGGCAAATCAGGGGAAGACAGATTTTTCTCATATCTGCTTTTCAACTGCCTTCAGCTCAAAATAACAACTATGCCAAAGTGGCATATTCTAGGGTGAGATATTCTGCTATCATTCAGGACCAAAAGTATGAAAATCAGTCTTTCTGTGGGTCCAGGTGTTACACTGGAAACCATGAGCTGTTATCTTAGGCTATCAGAGAGATTTGGGAACAGAGGAAATCTGGTTCACCAAGAAAGAAAAAGGCAGAAGTGAAAAGATCACAGATATTAGTGACATAGCATAATTCTTGTTTTTTCAGCATTTTGGTTTCTTGCCTAGCATTCTTGAGTCTGAATTTTTGCTACAACACCCTTGAATTGGTTTCTCTTCCTTGAAACCAAAGCACTCTTAGCAGAGAAACTGTTTTCTGGAAGTGAGTCTGCAAGTTACAGACCGTGCTCAAGAAAACGGTTGTCAAAGCAGATGGGGTGAGAAGTGGGTAGTCCTAGAAACAAAAGAGAAGATGATAAAGTGTGTTCCATTCTTGCAGCCTTTCAAGGAAGTATAATAAGAGCAAGAAGGAGAGAGACTTGAGGCCAAGGCTGCCCGGCCAAAAGCAGACAGAAAAGCAGTTGTAATTCAGGTAGGTACCAGGATCCTTCCTGACCGCAGCCAGCCATCTAACTGCTCAGAGACAGTTTAAAAAGCATCTAAAAAGACACAGATCAATACAACCAGATTCTGTCTTGTGACTGTTTTCAAAACTAAAACTGGGGTGTTTACTGAGAAAATGTGTAATCTCGACAATTAGAGTTGGAATATCTGGAAAAGTCAGGTGTGCTACAGAGTTCAACCCCCAAACTCCAGCTTTAACACCTCAAATCCTCTCTGTGGCCCTGCCACCACTCATCTCAACAGATAAATGTGATAAGGCCTGTCCCCACTGTAAAATAGTTCAGCTGAAATCAATTTGGGAGCACAGGTGACATTTCATGATACATTGGAGGAAAAAAGTGCCAACATAAGCTAAAGAAAATGACAAATGGGAAATATTTTCAACACATACAACATGGGGTTTTTATTAAAAATATATAAGGAGTTCTTACAGATCAGTTTGCAAATGATGAATAAGCTAATTTTTTAAAGGCAAGGAAAATAGTTTACACTAGAAGAAATACACATAGAAAATGAATATATTTTAAAAATAGTTTAAACTCCAGAGTAATCAAAGTAATACAAATTAAAATAGGATACCATATTTAGCCTATAAAATTGGCATACAGTGTATATATAATTTTTTCAGTTTTGTTGTGATATAATTTATATATATCACTATATAAATTTAACATGTACAGCACAACAGTTTGACTTACATATATTATGAATGATTACCACAATAAGTTTAGTTAGCATCCATCATTTCATGCAGGTATAATAAAAAGTAAAAGCAAAAAAAGAAAAACGTTTTAACATGCAATATTAATAGAAAAAGGGTACTCTCAGGTTATTACAGCTAATACAATATTGGTACAATTTCATTCAGGGCGTTTAATAATATGCAGAAAAATCCTTAAGAAATATTCTACCCAGGGGAGTTGTTCTAAAGGTAGACATGGCCCTCAAATATCCATATCCAAGGATATTCAATGGGGAAAACTGAAAACATCCTGATTTCCAACAGTTAAGTAAATGTTGGCATGCATATATAATAGAATCTATGTAGCTGTTAGAAATTGCTCTCCAAGAAAATTTAAGAACTTAAAAAATACCTATGTAATAACATTTGATGAAAATATTCAGTTCTTCATATAAGCATTACCTCATGTTAGTGTAAATACTAGGTTGGCCCAAACTTTTGTTCAGATTTTTCCATGAGCTCTTATGAACTTTTCGACCAAATCAGTACATTTTCTCTGTTGTTTAGTTGCTAGGTCATGTCTGGCTCTTCTGCGACCCCATGGACTGTAGCTTGCCAGGCTCCCCTGTCCATGGTATTTCCCAAGCCAGAAAACTGGAGTGGGTTACCATTTCCTTCCCCAGGGGATCTTCCTCACCCAGGGATCAAACCCATGTCTCCTGCACTGGCATGCGGATTCCTTACCACTGAGCCACCAGCAAAGCCCCAACCCAATACATACACACACACTATTACCAAAACAAATTAGGGTCCATTCCCAAGTAAAGTCAATCTACTGACACTGGGTCATGGCGAAGGAAAGTGCCGCATTTACTGTGGGAAACCAAGCAAGGAGTCCAGGCAGCTAGTGCTCACAAGGCCTGAACCTGCTGATGGGTTTCAGGGAAAGGTTTTTAAATACAGGGTGAGGAAGAGAGCTGTGGGGTACGTGATTAGCTCGTGGACATTCTTCTGATATGTTGGTGGTGAGGTAATTGGAGTTAACATTATCAATTCGCTGGTTTCACGTGGTCTGGGGTCTACACAATTGTGGTCAATAAACAGTTAACTTCTTCCACTTGGTGTAGGTTTCAGTATCTGCAAAACAGCCCAAAGGATTTGTCTGAAAATATTATCTATAGTCCTTGAGGAGGAACTAAAGGTCCTTGACTTTGTTTAATGGACCTCAACTATTATTATTTTGTCTTGCTTGACTGTTTTCCTTTCTGCATTTTCTCACTTCTGTGATTTAATATATTCTTTGGAACTCAGGGAAGGCTTAGGAGGCTAAATTTTTTCTACAAACATGAGGCAAGCAGAGGAGGATAGGGTTGGGGGGCAGAGATGAGGGGGAGGTGTGGCAGGAAGGTCCCATAGAGCTCTGCTCAATTATAGTACCTGTATGTATATGTGTGTATGTTTGGGGTGGGGGGTAGGTAGTATGAATGGACCTTTACAGAAAAAAGCCTGAAAATATCAGAGAAAATACATCAAATTGTCAGTAGCTGTTACCTGAATTGGAAAAAAAAATTTTTTACCTGGAATTACAAGTTTTTTTCCAAATTTTCTATAATAGGTATTATCTTTGTCATTAGAATAAGTTATATTTCAAAAGAAAGTCATGCAAAAAAGGACATATGTTTTGCTCAAGCAATCACAAAAGTGCTTGTTATATTTAAGTTATAGTTAAGATTATGTTTCTATATTTCAGTTTGTGATTTGTTTGAGAGCAAGTATGTTCACAAGGAAATATCCCCTCTTTCCTGGAATATGGATCTAAGCTTCCTTCTTGCCCTTTGTGCAACATTTATTTAGCATGTGCAATTTCCCCAAGTTAATTGCATGAGACTCATAAAGCTGGTATTTTAAAATAAATTTCAAAAACATTGAGATTACGTTGCCTAGTAATTCAATACAAAACATTTCCCCCCCCAAAAAAAATTTTCAGAAGTCTCACCTCTGGCTACAAAAAAATTCCAATCAGTTCAATTTCTGAAAATGCCGCCTTGCTTTAATCTTGGTAAACATGGTTTCCTGCCCCCCCCCCTTTTTTTTTGACATCAGATTTCTCTAGCCTCTCTTCCTCCATGTTCTGCAGAGCTGGTCATTAGAAAAGGCAAATGCATAAAGGCCTCAAAGGCAACAACAGATTAGGGGGTCAAGAGTCCCAAAGAAGAATTCAGCCTACGAGAGAGTCTGGGTGAGTGACCCATGTCATCCTCTGGGTGCCTTCATCTGGCATTTGGATGCAGGGCAGTGCTTAATGTCCTGTCTATGTTAATACAAGTGCAGACAGGCTTTCCATATCCTCAGATTCCACATCTGAGGATTCAATCAACTGTGTATCAACAATATTCAGGGGGCGGGGTGGGGGTGGAATTCCAGAAATTCCAAAAAGCAAAACTTGAATTTGTCAGGTACATGCAGATATTTACATTGTGTTAGTTAATATAAGTAATCTAGAGAAGAATTAAAGTATAAAGGAGAATGTGTGTCTGTAATGTGCAAATACTTCATTTAATATAAGGGACTTGAGCATCCATGAGTTTCTTATGCATGGGGGTCCTGGAACCAATGCCCCCTCAGATACCAAGGGCTGGGTGTTACCTGAAATCCCCACATGCGAAAATTTGAGGCACTGTCAGAAGCTGGGTGGGAGATACCTTGGGCCCAGTGAGGACGCTCACATCAATCATTTGCTTAGGAATTTCATAACCAAGATAGTAAAAATCATTTGGAGTGAACTCTCCATCCTACTTCAATCTGTAGCTGTGCATGGGACACTTAGTCACCATGACTCTCAATTCCACTAAGCATAAAAGAAAGGACATGAATTATACCAGATACTTGAAGTATCAGATGGTCCATAAACACATGAAATTATAAGAAAAATTATATGCATTTTATGAGAAAGAAGATCCATAGCTTTCACTTGATTCTCAATTCATGTATCTAAAGGGATTATAGCTCCCCGAGTTACAGAATCTTCACATTCAACATTAATATTCCATGATTCTCCATTTAGGCATATTTTGGATAGTGCTTTTACCTATCATTAGTACAACTAGAGAACTGTATTTTATACCATGCTTGGTTTACTTAGACTTCAAACTGGTAAATATTATTCCCCCCAATAATAATATTGGAAGACGAAGTGAATATTGTTATTTCCTCTCTCATATATAAGGCATTTTGTGACAGGAAGGGTCTGTATACATACATATGTACAAGAGAACAAAATGCAGAAAGCTTATTAAAACAAAAAATGATACAAATTAACTTATATACAAAACAGAAATATACCCACAGACATAGCAAACAAATTTATGGTTACCAAAGGGAAACGTAGAGGGGGAGGGATAAATTAGGAGTTCGGCATTAAAGATATACACTACTATATACAAGATAGACAACCAAGGACCTACTGTATAGCACAAGGAACTCAAACCAATACTTTATGATATATATATATAAGGTAAAAGAATATGAAAAAGAATATATATACATATGTGTGTATATATATTATATGACTGAATCACTTTGCTGTACATCTGAAACTAATATAGCATTGTAAATCAAGTATACTTCCAAAAAAAGTTAACCATCAATCATATTTCATGAAATTAAAAGACTCTTGCTCCTTGGAAGGAAAGCTATGACAAACCTAGACAGCATATTAAAAAGCAGAGATATCACTTTGCCAACAAAGGTTCACATAGTCAAAACAATGGTTTTTTCAGTAGTCATGTATGGATGTGAGAGTTGGACCATAAAGAAACTAAGCGCTGAAGAATTGATGCTTTTGAATTTCAGTGTTGGAGAAGACTCTTGAGAGTCCCTTGGACTGCAAGGAGATCAAACCAGTCAATCCTAAAGGAAATCAACCCTGAATATTCATTGGAAGAGAGAAAATTGGAAGATGCCAAAACTGAAGCTCCAATACTTTGGCCACCTGATGCAAAGAGCCGACTCATTGGAAAGGAGTTTGATGCTGGGAAAGATTGAGGGCAAAAGGAGAAGGGGACGACAGAGGATGAGATGGTTGGATAGCATCACCCACTCAATGCACGTGAATCTGAGTAAGCTCCAGGAGATAGTGGAGGACAGAGGAGCCTGCAACTGGCTGTAGTCCATGGGATCACAAAGAGTCAGATATGACTTTGTAACTGAACAACAACAGTATATTTCAAGTCAATGGTGAAAATTTTGTCATCACACAATTTGTTGGTTTAGTCAATGTAATTAAAATATTTCAAGGACTCCCCCGGTGGTTCAGTGGTTAAGACTCTCTGTTTTCAATACAGGGGGCTCAGGTTTAAGCTCTGATCTGGGAACTAACATCCCACATACTGTGTGACACAGCCAAAAAAAATAGGAAAATATATTTTAAATTTCATAAATGTTAATATATGATCCTGATGTTGACTTCAGTATAATATTTTTAAAGAGTAGGTTGGAAAGAAGTTGGGAAGTCCTAGAACTGTAATTCCAATATTCCAACCTTGTCAATATATAATTAACTACAATGAGTTCAGAACCTTCAGATTTTCATTCCCTGACATCAATAATGCAAAATATCTATTCCCATTTGACTCTCTGATATTTACATAGTCTTTCAAAAGACTGCATTAGAAGTGACTTAATGACCATGCAGGCTCACAGCATCTTGTTGCTCTACAAGCTGACTTCAGATGTATTGGGAAATTCTGTGTGGGAAAAAACACTGGCAGTGCCTCTGCCAAGGGCACTGAATCAACATGCCAGAGCCCCGTCCTCATTCCCAGCCAGCCAGGCTGGGCACACAGAGCCAGGCTCACTGGTTCAGAGCACCCTGCAGTGATGTTGGCCTGTGGGGCAGGTGACCGTATCCACCAAACGGGTCCCGTGGAAGGCAGTGTGCCTTTGGCTCTGCTTTGTTTCTTTGGCCACGATGCATGGCTTGTGAGATCTTAGTTTCCCGACCAAGGACTGAATCCAGGCCCACGGCAGCGAATGCACTGAGTCCTAACCACTGGACTGCCAGGGACTCCCAAGCAGTTTGTTTTTATTTTTGAAGTGGTTGACTTTGGATTGTTGGAGTTCCTAAAATGATCTTACAAAGCATTTATATTCTGTCAGTTGATTCTTGGATTCCTCGTCTCTTTGGGTTTTGAAAAATATCACTACCACATATTCTATGTGGCCTTTTGCCCCTAAAGAATTCAGTGAATTTGTAAATAAAGCTGGAAATAAAACAGTTAAAAAAGAATTATGAGATAATCAGATAGACAAAATATACACAATGTAATATTATTCAGTCTTAAAAAGAAAGAACATTCTGACACATGCTGCAACATGGTTGAACCTTGAAGACATTATGCTCAGTGAAATAAACTGGTCACAAAAGGGCAAATACTGTTTGATTCTAATATCATGAGGTATCTAGAGTAGTCAGACTTACAGAGACAAAAAGTACAATGGAGGTTGTCATACTACTACTGAAGCATTGTTCAGTGTTTTTTGCTTGTTTGTTTTTTTGTTTCAAGACTATCTTTTTGAGGTTCCCTGATAGCTCAGTTGGTAAAGAATCCTCCTGCAATGCAGGAGACCCTGGTTTGATTCCTGGGTCGGGAAGATCCCCTGGAGAAGGGATAGGCTATCCACTCCAGTATTCTTGGGCTTTCCTTGTGGTTCAGCTGCTAAAGAATCTGCCTGCAATGTGGGAAACCTGGGTTCTATCCCTGGGGATCCCCTGGAGAAGGGAAAGGCTATCCAGTATCTTGGCCTGGAGAATTCCATGGACTGTATAGTGCATGGGGTTGCACGACTGAGTTACTTGCACTTTCACTTTTCACTTTCTTTCAAGGTAGAGATTTCCCTGGTGGCTCAGATGGTAAAGAATCTGCCTGCAATGCAGGAGACCCAGGTTTGATTCCTGGTTCAGGAAGATGCCCTGGAGAAGGGAATGGCAACCTACTCCAGTATTCTTGCCTGGAAAATCCCTGGACAGAGTATCCTGGCAGGCTAAAGTTCATGGGGTAGCAAAGTGTCAGATATGACCGAATGACTAAGGCGATTTTCAAGGTACATAATGTGATATTTACAGATAAAATGATATGTTATCTGTCATCTGGGTAATACTGGATACAGTTTTGGCCATGAGTTGTTTAAATTTTTTTTTAAAGGAGAATGAGAAAAAAAGACCAAGTTATTTAAGCAGGCATTGCTGTTAATCTTATATAAATGAAATAAAATACAGATTACAGATTATCTTTAACCAAAATGTGTTATCCATTACCTTATTATCTATACATTTTGGTTTGCCTAAAATATTCAAATCTTTCAGATGTTTCCTTATTATTCTGATGATAAACCTGTTAATATGTTTTCCTTTGTCAGTACTATATTCTACAAGATATATCTTCTAGAAAGCATTCACTGTGTTCTTCTGAATAATCCTTCAGTCTAATAAAAAAACAGAGTGGATTGTTTGAGATCATAGAGAAAATTTTAAAAATTAGTCTTTTGGAGTCTAATTCCAGTGTCATTATTTTTTAGGAGTTACTTTTTTCTTATTATATAACTTGGCTAGAACTTTTTTTTAAAGTGTAACATCACCAGCATTTAGAATCTGTCTAAACACTAGCACAAACATAATACTAATTTAATTTAGTTTCATCTGAGAGCAAACTTTGGTATATAATTCTCTAAACAGTATACTGCTTGAGAACAAAATTTGTTTTTTTAATCTAGGAAATAATGGGTACTAATAAGTATTTGACTAAAAAAAGGATTTCCAGCTATAAGATAAATACCGGGGATATAATGTACAACACGATAAATATAATGAACACTGCTGTACATTATATATGAAAGTTGTTAAAGGGAGTAATTCCTAAGAATTCTCATCACAAGGAAAAATATACTTTTTTCTTTTTCTGTTATTTTGTATCTGTGTGAGATGATGGATGTTCACTAAGCCTATTGTGATAATCATTTCATGATATATCTATGTCAAATCATTATGTTGTATGCCTTAAACTTATACAGTGCTGTATGTTAATTATATTTTTTTCAATTATATTAATATCTGAATAAAACTAGAAGAAAGAAAGAAAAAGAGGGAGAAAGGAGGGAAGGAAGGAGAGATGGAGAGAAAAGAATATTTAGGTCTATGTTTTTGGAGTTCCTATGCTAATCTGTAAACCATCATTGTATACTTGGGAAAGAAGTATAGTATTACTTTGACTCTGATAATGCATGGATTGATACTAATTTAAAATAGTATCTCCCCACTCACTCCATTCCACTTGTGATGGCCTTTGTATTATTCCTGAGGATCTGGAACCCTGTCCACTAATGAATCCTTCTATTTGGAAATCTCTCTCCTAAGACGTTTGCATGAAACTCCTTCCTGCATTTTTTCTTGTTACCTTCCCTAGAGACCTTCTCTAACCAAATTGGATCCACACTCCTACCCTGTTTAACTCTATCTCTTTATCCAACTCCATCTACCCCTTCCTCAAGCACTTATGTTTACCTGGATATGTTTGGTTGTTTTCTGTTTCTCCACACAAGACTCTAACTTCATAAGGACAGGGGATTTTTTTCACCCCTGAGTAACCTAAGCATTGGCACATGATCGGTCACAATTGAATTGAATATTTGTTGAATCAATGAATGGACAAAGAGTTGAAAAGGCACTCATTTAAGAGAGTCTAACTTCCAGCTTGAACAATGAGCTTTAGTCATATCTTCGGCAACTTCCATGGGAACTCTCATGGAAGTTAATTACATGTATTTTTCATCTTCAAAGTGCACTATAAATAATTTTTTAATACTTCCATGAAACAGATGCTAATACTCTATTTTATAGCGGGGAAAATGAAAGCACAAAAAAACTAAATCCCGAAAGATCAATGAGTGAATCAATGTCAGAGCTAGATTTAGAGAAGAATTTTCGATATTCAGTCTTGCTTGAGCAACCAACTCTCCAAAGTCATTTATCTACATCTTATGCTTGTTACAACTCATTTAAAAGCATTTACTATTCCTGAGTTTGAAAGCCTCTCAGGTAAGAAATCAGTTTGTTGTGACATCAGGTGACTCAGTTACTGTAAATGTTCTTTCAAGATCTTGTTCCTTAATCTGTAGCCAGTAATTCCAACAAAGCAAGTTGCTGCCCTAGCAGAAAATACATGGTCTACAAGTAATTACCAATTAGTCTCATTATGCCCATCCCTCATTTAATTTTAAAATGCTTCCACCACCCCGAATCAATTACAAACATGGGGAAAGCTTTTTATGCACTGTCTGTAAAAGAATTTCTCAAAGTCTAATTTTGCTTTTGATTCTTCAAACATTATTAGAAATGATGGGACCCCAAAATTCTGTATGCCAGAGGGTCACACAAGCTCATTTTTCATCAAGCAGTTCCTTTTTGTATAGGGACAGTGGTTCTCAAATCTGGTTGTATTTTAGAATCACCTGAAAATTTTACAAATACTGATAACTGGATCCTACTCTCAGAGATACTGATTATTTTATCCAATGTATGGCTTCCTTTTGGAAACTTCTGAAGGGTAGCCAAATGAAGACTTTTGTAGAAGAACCTCAGTTCAGGGATCTTCTGATGTGACCCAAGAATGGACTCCAGGAAGGAGACAAAGCCAGAGGACCATGATGTAATGGTTTCTAGATTTCTGTGTAATTCTACATACTTTACCCTGGAGAAGGGAATGGCTACCCACTCCAGTATTTTGGCCTGGAGAATTCCATGGACTATATAGTCCATGGGGTCACAAAGAGTTGGACATGACTGAGAGACTTTCACTTTCACACTACATATTTTAAATTATTACAAAATTATTAATATCTTATAGTATTCTTTATCCCAGGGTTTTTGTTTTGTTTTGTTTTTTAGAAGGATCTAGTTTTAAATACATTTGTAAGATTTAAGTTACCTTGAGCTAAAATGAAACAGATGTCAAGGTTACACCAATGGTGATGAAGTGTCTGAAACACTTCTTAAAACTGTCAAACCGTGGAAATTTGAGAGATACAATTAATAGTAGACAAAATTGTGTCATGCTACATGAGCCACACAGGATCAAAACAGCCAATTGTATGATATAAACTGTTTACAAAACCATTCTTAGTAATAAACAAAATTCACTCCAAATGTGTTTACTTGTACTTTAGACACATTATGCCTTCATCATCAGTCACTCTCACTGGCAGAAAGATGGTGTTTGTTTCGCATGTCTGAACCTTCTAAGCATTCTAATACCTACAGCTTCAAGTAAAACAGAACCCTGTTGTAACAGGGTAAATGTAAATGTAACTCATTACCTTTAGCAATATCCCTCCACCACAAAAGCATATATGGTTTTCATTTGTTTTCTGTCAACTTCTTACACTTGGTACTTATTTGGTTTGCTGATTGTGAACGGAGCAAAGGTAACAGAGAAAAATGGATACAAATGAGGAAAGAATTAGTGAAAAAGAAATGATTTGTAAAAAAAAAAAATCATCAAGGAAAAGTACATGAGCTTAGCTCTCTAAAAGCTAGGATGAGAAACCTGTCTGTCTCAGTTACTCATCTTGCTGGATGCTTCCACAACCCTCTCTGGATCTTCAGTCCCTCTGCATCTTGTGTTTCATGTCACTTGATTACTTAAGTAATCCTTAAGTAAGTTTGATCCTTCAAAGAGTTGGTTTCCCCCACTTGCTCCGGGTTGCTGGGCTTGCAACTGGTATAAGTTCTCTGAAGCAACGAGGCTGGTGTCATCATTCGGCACTCCTATTTAAACACTCCCTTAATTCCTCCTGTTTAGTCTGGCTCATTGGGTGTCACCCATAAAAACAGTATGGCTTTTGTAATCACCATTAGAGCAGAGTAGGGGGTGTGACTAATCAGGACACTGCGACTCTGTTATCTTCTGCGAAGTGAGTCAGTTTCAACATAAGCTTTGTGCTCATATGTCACTCCCTACTCTCTGCTGTTCAAGTCCATATTTGTTCCAGACTCTGGATGCTTTAAAAAAAAAAAAAAAAAAGGCTGTTTGTTTTCTTTATGAAAACATGTTCTATATACCCTCTCAGGAGAAGAACTAACGCTGCAGGAATTTGGAGAAATTCCAAAAATGCTGTCTCACTATACAGAGTTCCCATGGCAGGGAAGATATTTGTTCCCTCAGTTTGGGGAATTGTACCAGTAATACAACAAGCTCAGGTCAGCACAAACAATACTAATATTACTAACACTAACAAGATCAGGTCAACACTAACAATAACGTCAGATATGCAGATGACACCACCCTAATGGCGGAAAGTGAAGAGGAAATGAAGAGGCTCTAGATGAAGATGAAAGAGGAGAGTGAAAGAGCTGGCTTAAAACTCAACATTCAAAGAACTCAGATCATGGCATCTGGTCCCATCACTTCATGGCAAATAGATGGGGAAAAAAATGGAAACAATGACAGACTTTATTTTCTTGGGCTCCTGAGAGAGTCAATTCCTAGGCAGGTGGAGAGAAAATCCGGGGTCCCCAAGGAGGAGAGAGGGGTCTAGGGCTCTCAAGGAGGAGAAAAGGACAAACATGTTTTTTTCCCTCTACATTCCTTAGTCTTAGTCACATAAAACAATTTTTTCTTTAAGCCCAGAACTGATGATTACACAACAAATTACTCAGTTTAAACTCTCTACTAAGGATTATAAATCAGCCATGTATCCTGCGTGAGGACAGTTTCTCCTTCCTGAAAACCTTCTGGCTAATCCTGTTATCTTAGTGTAAATTATAGGAGTGGGTCTAGTAAGATCTTTACAACCTTGAGACACTCTTTCAATTTATTGTAATAACTAATTAAAAAAGTATATAGCTCCCTTGATAACACTAGCAAGGGGGGCACTCTCCGTCCCCCTTCAGATGTCGATGTCAGAAGCTTTCTCTGACCCTTTTCATATTTTAATAAAACCTTGCTATGCAAAAGCTCTTGAGTGATCAAGCCTGGTCCCTGGTCCTGAAGCCAAATCTTCTTTCGAGATCACGAATCTGACACCGTTCACCATAAGCTATTACTCCCAAATCACTGCAGATGGTGACTGAAGCCATGAAATGAAAAGATTCTTGCTCTTTGGAAGAAAAGCTATGATAAACCAAGATAGCATATTAAAAAGCAGAGACATACTTTTTTTTTTTTTTTCTTTTTCTTCTTTTTTTTTTTTTTTTATTTTTCAGTGGGTTTTGTCATACATTGATATGAATCAGCCATAGAGTTACACGAATTCCCCATCCCGGTCTCCCATCCCACCTCCCTCTCCACCCGATTCCTCTGGATCTTCCCAGCCCAACAACAACAACAAAAAAAATAAAATAAAGGTATGGGATCAACAGATACAAATAATCCAAAAAAAAAAAAAAAAAGAATCCACCTGCAATGAGACAAGTGCTCGGGCCTGGTGCACTGGGAAGACCCAGAGGAATCGGGTGGAGAGGGAAGTGGGAGGGGGGATCGGGATGGGGAATACATGTAACTCCATGGCTGATTCATGTCAATGTATGACAAAACCCACTGCAATGTTGTGAAGTAATTAGCCTCCAACTAATAAAAATAAATGAAAAAAAAAAAAAAAGAATATTCACACGTTAAAAAAATAAATAAAAATAAATAAAAAGCAGAGACATCAATTTACCAACAAGTCTATATAGTCAAAGCTATGGTTTTTCCTGTAGTCATGTAGGGATGTGAGAGTTGGACAACAAAGAAGGCTGAGCCCTAGAGAACTAATGTTCTTGAATTGTGGTACTGGAGAAGACTCTCAAGATTCCCCTGGACTGCAAGGAGATGAACCCAGTCAATCCTAAAGGAAATTAACCCTGAATATTCATTGGAAGGGCTGATGCTGAAGCTCCAATACTTTGGCCACCTGATGAGAAGAACCAACTCACTGGAAGACACCCTGAAGCTGGGAAAGATTGAGGGCGACAAAGGATGAGATAGTTGGATGGCATCACCAACTCTATGGACATGAGCGTGAGCAAACTCCAGGAGATGGTAAGGACTGGCGAGAGCAGTCCATGGGGCAGCAAAGAGTCAGACGCAACTGAGCGACTGAACAACAGGTCAACACACACACACTGAACGCTTACAATGTACCAAGTGCTTTTCATGTATCATGATCTTAAAAAATAAAGTTTATTTTAGGGCAGTTTTTAAATTTTTATTTATTTGGCTGTGCTGAGTCTTCATTATTGCATGCAGGCTTCTCTAATTGCTGAGAACGAGCGACTACTCTTGGGTGTGGTCCATAGGCTTCTCATTGCAGTGGCTTCACTTGTTGTGGGCTTCCCTGGTAGCTCAGCTGGTAAAGAATCTGCCTGCAGTGCAGGAGACTCCAGTTCGATCCCTGGGTTGGGAAGATCCCCTGGAGCAAGGGAAAGGCTACCCACTCCAGTATTCTGGCCTGAAGAATTCCCTGGACAGTCCGCGGGGTCGCAAAGAGTTGGACAGGACTGAACTTTCACTTTCACTGTCTTGTTGTGGAGCACAGGCTCTAGGGCGCCTGGGCTTCAGTAGTTGCAGCTCCTGGGCTCTAGAGCGCAGGCTCCGTAGTCATGGCAGACAGGCTCAGCTGCTCTGTGGCATGTGGGGTCTTCCCAGGGAAGATCTTCTCAGGGATCGAACCTGTGTCTCCTGCATTGGAAATGGTGGGGTTTTTTTTGTTTTTTTTGTTTTTTGTTTTTTTTTTTTACCACTGACCCACCAGGGAAGCCCAGGAGCAGTTTTATATTTATAGAAAAATTACAAAGAGTACAGAGAATTTCCATGTATCCCACACCCAGTCTTTGCTATTACTATTTTACATGAGTATAATTGTTACAATTAGTGTAATGCAATACTATCATGACAATATTGACATATTATTAATAACTATCATCCCTATTTTTCATATTTCCTTAGTTTTTATCTACTGTCTTTTTTCTGTTCTAAGACCTCATCCTGGATACATTTAATCATGATATCTTCTTAGGCTTCTGTTGACTGTGATAGATTCTCAGACTTTCTTTTTGGTGAACTTGACAGTTTTGCAGAATAAATAGAATGTCCCTCCATTGAGAGTTGTCTAACTCTTTCTTTTCTCATTAGGCGGGGGTTAACTGTTCTTTTTTTAAGGACATTTTCAAAAATATATTCTCATTTATTTATTTGGCTTCACAAAGATCCTGGGCCTGCAGGATCTTTGATCTTTGTTGTGGCATGTGGGATCTAGTTCTCCAACTAGGGATTGAACCTGGGCCCCTGCATTGGGATCATGGAGTCTTAGCCACTGGACCACCAAGAATTCCCCTGGGGCTAAGTATTCTTTTTTTTTTGGGGGGGGGGGGCGCGGCTAAGTATTCTTAAGAGGAAGACCCCAGAGGTAGTAGAATGCCATTTTCATCATATCATGTCAAAAACATAAACTTTCAGCATGGGTTATCATTGTTAATGTTACCCTTAATCTCTTGGCTGAGATAACATTTGTCAGATTCCGCTATGGTAACTTTACAATTTGCCCTCTTTGTCCACTTTTCCGTTCTGTAGCCTTCACAAGGAAGTCACAATGCAGAGTTCACACTTAAGGAGTAGGGAGTTATGATCCATCTCCTTGAGGGCAGATTATCTACATAAATTATTTGAAGATCCTATTTATTCAGTCATTTTCTGTATCTGTAGAATCACGGTTTTGTAAAATACACTGTTAGTTATAATCCAATACTTTTAATTTTTTTTAAAAAATTGGAGTATAGCTGTCTTCTACTGCTGTGTCAGTATCTGCTGTACCCCAGAGGGAATTGGCCATTTGTATACACACATATATCCCCTCTTTTTTGGATCTCTTTCCCACGTAGGTCATCACAGAGCACCAAGTAGAGTTCCCTATGCTATATAGTAGGTCCTCATTAGTTATCGGTTTTATACACAGTAGTGTGTATATGTTATTCCCAATCTCCCAGTTCATCCCACCCACCCCTCTTCCCCTTTGGCATCGATGTTTGTTCTCTATGTCTGTGTCTCTAGTTCTACTTTGCAAATAAGATTATCTATACCATTTTTTCTAGATTCAGCATATATGGTTAATATACAATATCTGATTTTCTTCTTTTGGACTTATTTCACTCTCTATGATAGTCTTTATGTCCATCCACATCTCTATAAATGATACAGTTCCATTCCTTTTTATGACTGAGTACCATTCTATTGTATATATGTACCACATCTTCTTTACCCATTCCTCTGTTGATGTAAACGCTTAAATCTCTTGCTCAAGGTTTTCCAACTTTGACCACAGGGAGCCTTTCAGTTGGCTCCTTGTTTCTCTGACATCGTCCTTCATTGTGGTTTTTCTTCAGCACTTCTTCAGTTTCTGGTTCTATAAGATGCTCCAAGTTCATCTTGCATATTTTCTGCCATGGTCTTAGGATGAGCCATTTCTTGAAATGCCCCGGTTCCTTTTACTGGAAGATGGTATTGGAAATCAAGATCTGGGGGATAAATGTGCTCACTGCTTCCGCAGTGTTTTTGCTTCTCAGCTGAAAGAGGAACTGTATGTGTGTATACTAACCCATGTATTGACACACATTCCTCAGTATTTCTATACATAACTATTTGCATGTATATTAATCTAAACCTGAAATCATATAGATACTTTCACCTCAAACCCACTACCACATAGATCATTATAGCCAACTTCCCTTGCTACAAGAGAGAAAAAACTGTTTCTCACCATCCATGTCTATTTACTTAACTGTTCAATTCCAGCACACATGTATAGCAGTTTCAGAATTATTGTTAATCTGCACTCCTGGGGGAGGCAACTGCATCAATAGAGTGGTTTTCCAGAGAGTATGGAAAACATTATTCTGGACAGCCATGAGCCTGGTATCACTGAACGATTTTCTACCAAGGAAGAATGAGGAATGGATAAAGACCGTTAAAGGATCAATGCACTCCACCGTAGAAAGCACTGGAATGGCAGGTCAGGGCGGAGAAAAATTCAGTGGGGTTCATTTTGAATTTTAGCTGAGTTTCTATGAAAAAGGCACTTGTTCTCTTCCTTGGACTGCAAAACTTTTGACACAAAGCTCATGTTGTCTTCTGCCACTGAGCCAGTTCCACCTTCTTTCAGTCTCCACAGCCATAATCATGATAACAGAAGGGAGCAGCTTTACTGGGTACATTACAACATGCAAGGTGAGAGGGCACAGCTGGGTAATAAGGTGGTGAGGGATGGATAAACGAAGTGTCAGCTAGTTGCTGGTCAGCTGGAGGTAGCAGAGATTGCCAATAGCTACTGGCAGGTTCAACACATTAATACAACAAGGGGGAGATATGTCTGATGGAATGGGATTTTACAGTTGACCGCTAATGAGGCTCTATCCACAGCCTTGACGTGTCTATGCCCTTTCATTGATCTATTACCAAGTCAGCTGCCAATGTGCTGTTTTCATCCAATGACACCTGGCAATTCTAAAAAAAAAAAACACAACAACAACCTTTCACAGCCAGTTCTCCAGACCTGACCTGGTATCTAGAAAGTGTTATGCCAATATATGGGAAAGAGCAAGCAACTCTACATTGGGACATCTAAAGTTTTCCCCATCACATGAGAAGATTCAGATTTGAGATTCTTGGAGACAGAGAATGGCATGGAAGAAGGAATGGAGGCTCTGAAGATTCATCCACCTCAGTTTGAATTCAAGCTCTGCCACTTAACAGCTGTGCAATGCTAAGGAAACGATTTGCTGTGGTTTATAATCTATTTCTGCTTTATTGACTATGCCAATGCCTTTGACTGTGTGGATCACAATAAACTGTGGAAAATTCTGAAGGAGATGGGAATACCACACCACCTGACCTGCTTCTTGAGAAACCTGTATGCAGGTCAGGAAGCAACAGTTAGAACTGGACATGGATCAACAGACTGGTTCCAAATAGGAAAAGGAGTACGTCAAGGCTGTATATTGTCACCCTGCTTATTTAACTTATATGCAGAGTACATCATGAGAAACGCTGGGTTGGAAGAAGCATAAGCTGGAATTAAGATTGCTGGGAGAAATATCAATAACCACAGATATGCAGATGACACCACCCTTCTGGCAGAGAGTGAAGAGGAACTAAAAAGCCTCCTGATGAAAGTGAAAGAGGAGAGTGAAAAAGTTGGCTTAAAGCTTAACATTCAGAAAACTAAGATCATGGCATCTGGTCCCATCACTTCATGAGAAATAGATGGGGAGACAGTGGAAACAGTGTCAGACTTTATTTTTCTGGGCTCCAAAATCACTGTAGATGGTGATTGCAGCCATGAAATTAAAAGACACTTACTCCTTGGAAGGAAAGTTATGACCAACCTAGATAGCATATTAAAAAGCAGAGACATTACTTTGCCAACAAAGGTCCGTCTGGTCAAGGCTATGGTTTTTCCAGTGGTCATGTATGGATGTGAGAGTTGAACTGTGAAGAAAGCTGAGCGCTGAAAAGTTGATGCTTTTGAACTGTGATGTTGGAGAAGACTCTTGAGAGTCCCTTGGACTGCAAGGAGATCCAACCAGTCCATCCTGAAGGAGATCAGTCCTGGGTGTTCATTGGAAGGACTGATGCTGAAGCTGAAACTCCAATACTTTGGCCACCTCATGTGAAGAGCTGACTCATTGGAAAAGACCCTGATGCTGGGAGGGATTGGAGGCAGGAGGAGAAGGGGACGACAGAGGATGAGATGGCTGGATGGCATCACCGACTCGATGTACGTGAGTTTGAGTAAACTCCGGGAGTTGGTGATGGACAGGGAGGCCTGGCGTGCTGCAATTTATGGGGTTGCAAAGAGTCGGACACGACTGGGCGACTGAATTGAACTGATAATCTATTTTAATGTAAGTTATTATATATAATATATTAAATTACTAGACTAAATTATTATACATAATATATTAAATATCAAAATAGTTTATGTTATTAATATTTAAAATTATATGTAACAAAGCCTATAGAATTTTATATGTATAGCACAGGGATTGAATCATAGTATATGCAAATTTATAAATCATTTAGAGGAGGGTGAGAGATCCTGAGATAGAACACAGCATTGACAGAACAATTTATCTGTATTAAATGCATAAAGCAGCCTCCTGGTGAGAGGGGAGGGTAGCAGGGAATCAAGTGTTAATCTAAGTAGCTCTGAAAATGAATGGAGTGTGTCAGACTACAGGTTTAAAAGAAACTGTCCATGAACATTGTGGTCTAGTTAGAGTGGGATGTGAAATTTCCAGGAGTGTCCTGAAAGGGAGGGGACTCCCTTCTCACATTTCTTCTTTCCTACTGAGCACAGTGGGGCACCATGTCCAGCAGGAACCCACACCTGGGATAAGGTGGAAGACAGGGTTGAGGACAGAAGAAACTCATTTCTTGTGACTGCGGAGCCACCATACTAGCTGAATTGACAAGGAATGACAAAGACATTTCTGCCTTACTCAACCCACTCTTGTTCTGAATGTCACAAAGGAATCTAATCCCAACTAATATAGATTTTACTTGTATCTTTTCCTCCCTGCCTTCTATCTTCCATCAATCCCTCAATCCCTCACAAAGTGAGGGTACATAACTTTTCACTATATACCTCTCCTAAGACACTCTGGGGTCTTCTTAAACACCTAATTCTAGCCAATGAAAGGGGGACACAGAGTGGACTCCTGCTCACAATAAGACTATGCCCTTGAATGGAGTAGTAATTGGGAACATAATTCACATGAACTCATCATCTTCACAAAAGAATTTTTAAATGAGCTAAAGGACAGTACAAATTTAGTTTTTATTTCTTCTATATCAAAGTTATATACTTACTGGATTTTGAGGGAAATGTTAAGCATAACCTTTAAAAATTAAAGCAACATGGTGGGAATGTAAATTTGGTGAAGCCACTATGGAAAACAGTGTGGAGGTTCCTCAAAAAACCTAAAAAGAGAATTACTATATAACCCAGCAATCTCACTTCTGGGTATTTTTCAAAGGAAAACAGAAAGTGTAATTTGAAAAGATACATGCATGCCTATATTCATTATGACATTATTTACAACAGCCAAGACACAGAAGCAGCCTAAGTGCCCATCAGTAGATGAATGGATAAAGACGTGATATATATACATATATACACAGTGGAACATTATTCAGCCACAAAAAAGAATGAATCTTGCCATTTGCAACAACATGGGTGGACCCAGAGGGTATTAAACTAAATAAAATAAGTCAGACAGAGAAAGACAAATCCCACATGATTTCACATACAAGTATAATCTAAAAAACAAGACAAATCAACAAACATAACTAAACAGAAACAGATACAGAGAACAAACAGGTGGTTGCCAGAGTGGAGGTGAGAGGAGGGGAAGAAATGAAAAAAAAAAGGTAACCATGTGAGGTAATGAATGCTAATCAACTTGACTATGATGATCATCATTTTACAACGTTTATTAAATATGAAGTCATCACATTGTGCACCTTAACTATGCAATTTTTATTATACTTCAATAAAACTGGAAAAAAGATTTTGAAGCAAATAAAAGGCAAAAATAAATAAAAAATAAATCAAAATGCAAAGCAACACAAAATTAAAACACTAACACATTGGTTTGGAAAGTGGTACTGTGGTCTAAAACAGTAGAAATTAAAAGAAAATAGTCATTCATGATTGACATATATTTTTCAAGTATTTCCATAAATAGGCACTAATAGTCTAAAATCTCTCTTTCTCCCCCTAGCTCCTGCCCTGGACTTCTGCTGTTACACTGGATTTAGCAATTACAAGTCTGTTTATAGAATAATGGAGCAGAAAGGAAGGATGGCAGTTAATAGTCGCTAGGTGTCCATTTCAAAACGGTTACCTAGCAACAGTCAGAGCCTGTAACTACAAGGACAAGGACAAGCGCCAGAGAATACAGTTGAAAAGTTTGCTTGAGCTACATACTTACTCCACTAAACATCTCTTCTGCATAGTTTTCAAAATAAGAATCACTATTTGAGGTCATGTGGGCTGATGTGCAACGGACCATCTGTTTTATTTGTCTTTCCCTGTGACAGGAGAATGTACTTGCAGTGGTTTACAGCAAACCACTTAGGTTGCGAGGGGAAAGTTTGATGGTATTTGAAGCTAAAACAAAATCTCTCTCAAAATTCCCAGATGCAAGGGATAGCAGCTATCTGTGTTTGGAAATAGACTTTTTTTTTTTTAAAGCCCACTTTTTTTTTTTTTTTTTTTAATATTATTTTATTAGTTGGAGGCCAATCACTTTACAACATTTCAGTGGGTTTTGTCATACTTTTAAGTAAGAAAACTAAGTTTCCTGAAACCCACAGTAGTAAGTTTGAAGAGTTTAAACCGGAGGTAACTAATTTTCACTGGAGTTAAGTTATCATTCTAAGAGCACTCTAGGGACTTCCCAGGTGGTACAGTGATAAGGAATCCACCTCCCAATGCAGGAGACGCAGGAGACAGGGGTTTGATCCCTGGATTAGGAAGATCCCCTGAAGGAGGAAATGGCAATCCACTCCAGTATTCTTACCTTGAAAATCCCATGAACAGAGGAGCCTGGGGGGCTACAGTTCACTGGGTTGCAAAAGGTCAGACACAACTGAGCATGCATAGTTGTGCAAGAGCACTGTAATCAATTTAGCCCCCCAAGTTTTCAAGTCTTTATGTTCAGTTTCAGGAAACTAAGACAAATATCTATAAAAGGAGATGTATAAATGCAGGATGTATTACAGTGGTTATGATATTTGATATTTACATCTAGTCATTAAGCTGCACTTTTATTTCCTTTGCTTTAAGCCTCTCTCCTTGTTTACACCTATTTTCTATCTACATTTCAAAATTAGGAAAATATTTCAAATGTATGATTTCTTGGTGAAGTCTCTGGAGCTCTTCAGTCTCTTGAAAGAAAAGCCTCGATATGGTTTGAATATACATCACATGCTGAATGGGTTAGGAATCTATTAAAAATCAAATTTGTAGGGATTTGGATATTTGTATACACAATAGATATCTGTACATGATAAAGTTCATAGCAGAATTACTCAAAATAACCAAAAGGTGGGAAACCTGGGTCTATCAACAGATAAATGGATAAACAAAATGTGGCTTGTATTAAAAAACAGAATAGTATTCATCCCTAAAAAGGAAGGAAATTCTGACACAAGTGCCAATATGGATGAACCCTGAAGACATGATGCTAAGTGAAATAACCCAGGCAAAAAGCATAAATATTGTGTGATTTCTCTTGTATGGGGTGTGTAGAATCATTAAATTCATAGAAATGGAAAGTAGAGTGGTGGGTTCCAGGGACTGCAGTGAGAGTAGGGGCCGGGAGTGGTGGAGTTATTATTTGTTGGGTACAGAGTTTCAGTTGGAGAAGATGAAAAAGTTCTGGAGATGGACAGTGGTGATGGCTGTATAACTGTATGTATGTAGTTGATGCGCATCAACTGTGCAGCTAAATCCAAAGTGGTAAATTTCACTTATATATGTTTTACCACAATTTTTAAAAATTCAAAAGCATTTATTTGGTCCAGACCAAATGTTAACAATACTCTGATTTTTCCTTGTGTGCCAGTGGATCACTGCAGAGAGAGAAAAATCTACTGTCGGGACTGTGTAAGGAACAGAGGGACCATGCTATCAGAAGAACAAGATCCTGCCTGATTCTTGCTGGGAATTCTGGTATCAGATGAACAATAATTTTTTTTTTTTAAGTGAAAGAATGACTCTTTTGAGGAGGGAAGGGATTGACAATATGTATTCTAACAAATATCTTTTGTGTTGTTTCCTCCTTGGTCTTTTTTCTTCAATGGCCAGACATTCAAATTTGTCTATCCTGAAGAGTTAAACAAAATATATTTAAAACTGAACTAGACTTGAAATGTAGAAGGCAATGGCAACCCACTCCAGTACTCTTGCCTGGAAAAATCCCATGGACGGAGGAGCCTGGTAGGCTGCAGTGCATGGGGTTGCTGGGAGTCGGACACGACTGAGCGACTTCACTTTCACTTTTCACTTTCATGCATTGGAGAAGGAAATGGCAACAACTCCAGAATTCTTGCTTGGAGAATCCCAGGGACGGAGGACCCTGGTGGGCTACCATCTACGGGGTCACACAGAGTCGGACATGACTGAAGAGACTTAGCAGCAGCAGTAGCTGACTTGAAATTGTATTTTGCTATTGCTTTGTCTAAGCAGAACTTTCATAAATTCTACATGGCTTTTGTAATTGATCTTGTTTAGCAATGTAATGACAATATTACTAGATTTTCTTATTTTCTCATCTGGGCCCTAAACAGAAACACTGAGATACTATCACACAGAGATACAGCCATGCTAATTATAGCACCCCGGGTTAATCACAATGGACCCCAAATGAAGACCAGATTAGAGTTTCAGGCTCTTTTGAGTCACATGTTTATGATATGTACTTTTCATAAAGAAGAATCAGTTTATTTAAAAGCATGATTTTCATCGTTTGATATATATTATCTTTAATCTTTATCCCTCTTGCAAAAATAAAGTGTATCTATTCAACATTATTAAAAAAAAAGTCAGGAAACATGTAGGCCTAGTAAGTCCTGAAGTGAAGTGAAGTGACGTGAAGTTGCTCAGTCGTGTCCGACTCTTTGCGACCTCGTGGATTGTAGCCTACCAGGCTCCTCCATCCATGGGATTCTCCAGGCAAGAACACTGGAGTGGGTTGCCATTTCCTTCTCCAGGGGTCTTCCTGAATAAGTCCTAGGACCCCACATAATCCAATGGCCACAGAGAATTCCACTGAAGAAGCATGGTAGGCTAGCCTGTCTGCCTCTAATGGTGCCGTGCTGATTATATTCTATTTGTTGCACCCCATTTCCTCTGGAAGCACTCCCCCAAACTCCTCTGTGCTGCTTCATCCTCTTAGAAGCCATGCCTCATACACACAGCTCGTATACATACCATGTCACCCGGGTTCCCTGCCTTCTGCTTGGGTTCATCCAATGGGAAGACAAGTAGCCCCACATTTCCACATTGTAAAGTAACTACTTCCCAGAAGAAATATGGAGTCCTACTTGGGGATTGTCCAAAAGTAGATCTTGAAACAAGGCCTTGATTGCAAATCATTTATTTAGGGGGGTGATCCCAAGAAACAATGGTAAGGAAATGAGGAAGAGAAGGAAACAAATAAGACAGTATACTGTCAAGCAGGCCATGCTGTGGGCAATTGAAATTTAATCTCTTGGGAGAAAACAGGGAGAAATTTTAGAAATAGTGAAGAATATGCATCTCAGAGCTGTCAACCCTGTGAAGCGTGAGTTATTTATCATCAATTTCCAACTGTCATTACGGGTGGATGACCCAGGGACAGCGTATGTGACAACTTAAGGGATATGCCATTGATTTCTCCAAAGGAGTTGTTGGAAGGACAGAGTCAGTGGAGTGGGTGGGGTTGATGGCAGAATGCTTCAGAGAAAGATGTGATGATGATGTGTGTAGACAGTTCTTTCAGAAAGCTTGATTCTGAAAGGGAGGAGGTGGGGGTGGGGGGCTGTGGCCCAAAGGCTATAGGTTTACAGCAATGTTTTCAAACTGGGATCTTTGAAAGTATTCTCAGTCCATCAGACCTGAGAATTTAAACACACACCCACACACACCCATACAAATCGTATGCCCGGAATGCCCACTGGTAACTGAAAACTACTTGGGGATTTCAGTTGCTCTGACCATATTTGTGTTTACAATCAAGTCGCAGCCAGGCAGTAACACTTTAAAGAAGACTTTTCAATAGAAATCGTTCCTGCTGAACCAGAAAAAGGATGATCTCCACAGAAGTAAGCATTTGTTTCTGTGTTGACAAGAACACTGACCCTGTCCTGTGTGCGACTCGTTCCAGCTTTGGAGATGTCTGAATCAGAATGAACATTCCCAGTGGAAAACGCTTGGGTCTTAGAAAAGACACTGAGACTCAAAGAGAACAAAGAGAAACAGAGGGAACAAGATATTGGGGATGAAGGATTTGTAATATTAAAACAGGAACACAAGCTGAAAGCTTGACCACATGTAACCACTAAATCACTCTGACTACTTCAGGACACCTTTCCAGAAATCAGCTCTGAAAACTTCCAACCCTGAAGGACTCAAGGACTTGATTTTCACAGAGAAACTAATTTAGTGGGTCTATAAGAGAATATCTCAAGCAAGATTCAGTGGAATTGGGCTCCCCAGTGGCCATGGCAGCACCGGAGATGGGAACATAAGAGGTAAGCAAGATGTAAAAGCCACGTGTTTGGCCATCCCAGAGAATCTTCCTGTCTGTATGAGAATGCAGGCCAGAAACATGATTTAGTGTGTATGTGCAAAAAGCAAAGAGAATCTGTCATAGGTAATCTCAAGATTCTGATGTCTGATAAGAAAGCTGAAGAACTTGGTGTCAATGATTAGAATAAATCATCTTAGAAGTATTCAGTGTTAAAAGTAGTTTTACCAAAAAGACAAAACACAAAAAGACATACCCCCCCAACACACGCATATACCCACAGAAGAAAAACACTTTAACAGCACAACTGCTTGCAACTTGTTATCTGGTCTTTCCAATCTTGATCTATAAGCCTATGTTTATTAAATCCTGTGGTCAATGTGTTGAATATTTCATGAGTGATCCCAGACAAACCACGTCAGCTCCACTAGTCTGCTTTCCTATCAACAAACAGGGAGAACTGCCTCGATTTCACCAGGTTATTATGAAGCACAAGTGAGATAATATAACATAAACACAATTTGTAAACGCTAAAGTATAAAATTATGGGATATAATACTCACATGTGATTGCTTCTTATATGCTTTTATGCATCATTTTCAATGGTTACAAAATATTCAAATTGAATTGCTATCATTGTTTATTTAAACACTGTCTAATTGTTGCTTATTCCTGCTTTTTGCTATCATAAAAAAGCTGATTACAAACATCTCTGCATGATTAGCAATTTTCCCTTCTGAAATATTTTCTTAAAATGAATTCCTGGAAGAAGAACGACTGAGTCCAAATAGTAGCTGGGGTATATGTTTCTTGAGATGATGTACATCTTCTTAGTACAACACCCCTACCCCATCCAAAACTTAATTATGATACACCGCAATTCAGACAAATTAAAAATGAAATCTAATCCTGGTGATGGCAGAAAATCAGGATATACAAAAACCATATCATAATTTTCGAAAGCAAATAGTTAGATTTTTTTTTTGATCCTGGAGCATGTCTCCCACTGGCTAAAAATCCTCTTTTTGAAATGCAAAGACCCTGACCTGTTAACCTTCTTTTCCAGTTTTAGTATCCTCTATTTATGTGAGACCTGGTTTTCAGAGAATAAATGTCTTCCCATTTGAGGCTTCAGGCATCATCTTCTCAGTTGGATTAGATTCAGAGCAAAGTAATTTTGGTGAAAGGACTGTTTGCTACACAGATTTTTAGGTTAAAGCCAGGGATATTAATTTTGTGCCACATGTATATAAAGTACAATATATTCCTCATGATCTGGTTGCAGCTTTCTGGAAATACTATCTTAATATTTGTAGTGTATCTGCAGATTCCTAGGCTCCTGAGCTCTACATGCTCACAATATCAATTATGATACTGTTTTTGGAGGCTTAAATGCTCAGAATGGCAGGAGTTCTCTCTGTGTAAAAGATTCCCTTTTTTATTTAATTGAAATTTTGCTTTCCTCCAGGCCATTTCTTTAGGGATGGCTGCAGGAATCAAACAAGAAATATCTGACCAAAGAAATATGGTTCAGTAGAAACTTTACCTATAAGATGTTTCAGGGAAATTTTACTTATATCACTAATGAAGGGACTAGTGTGGTTGATTATTGAATGATGAACTGCACATGGATCATTTTGCCTCTCCAGATATTTCTTTTTGATTTTTCAAAAAATTTTTGACCTTGCCATGTGGCATGCAAGATCTTAGTTTCCTGACCAAGGATCAAACCCCTGCAATAGAAGCTCAGTCTTAACCACTGGACTGCCAGGGAAGGCCCCAGATATTTCGTTTATAAATGGCCTGAGAGGGAATTCAGTTCAGTTCAGTTCAGTTCGGTCGCTCAGTCGTGTCCGACTCTTTGCCACCCCATGAACCGCAGCACACCAGGCCTCCCTGTCCATCACCAACTCCCGGAGTCCACCCAAACCCATGTCCATTGTGTCAATGATGCCATCCAATCATCTCACCCTCTGTTGTCCCTTCTCCTCCTACCCTCAACCTTTCCCAGCATTAGGGTCTTTTCAAATGAGTCAGCTCTTCACATCAGGTGGCCAAAGTTTTGGAGCTTCAGCTTCAACATCAGTCCTACCAATGAACACCCAGGATTGATCCCCTTTAGGATGGACTGGTTGGATCTCCTTGCAGTCCAAGGGACTCTCAAGAGTCCTCTCCAACACCACAGACCAAACGCATCAATTCTTTGGTGCTCAGCTTTCTTTATAGTCCAACTCTCATATCCATACATGACTACTAGAAAAACCATACCCTGGACTAGCTGGACCTTTGTTGGCAAAGTAATGTCTCTGCTTTTTAATATGCTGTCTAGGTTGGCCATAACTTCCAAGGAGTAAGCGTCTTTTAATTTCATGGCTGCAATCACCATCTGCAGTGATTTTGTAGCCCATATAAATAAAGTCTGACACTGTTTCCCCATCTGTTTGCCATGAAGAGATGGGACCAGATGCCATGATCTTAGTTTTCTGAATGTTGAGCTTTAAGCCAACTTTTACACTCTCCTTTTTCACTTTCATCAAGAGGCTCTTTAGTTCTTCTTCACTTTCTGCCATAAGGGTGGTGTCATCTGCATATCTGAGGTTATCGATACTTCCCCCGACTATCTTGATTCCAGCTTGTGCTTCCTCCAGCCTAGCTTTTTCATGATATACTCTTAGGAGGAGGAATAATGAAAAAGTGCAGGCTAAGAGATGTGTCTGATTTCAGCTTTCCCACTAAACAGCTACAGTAACCAAGTTACTATTTGAGCTTCAGTTTCTTCTGCTACAAAGTTGAATCTAACAAACAATTCTTCTATATGCAGCAAAGGTCATGTAGAGAGCCAAGTAACATAGAAAGTCTTTTTCTAAATGTTGTGCTGTTGTTCATTGCATTTGTGTGTGTGTGTCTGTATGTGTGTTGGTAGAGCTTCCTACTTCTCTAGTTCTACTTCTCTAGTATCAGTAATTGAAAAACAGGTTGGGAAAAAAGTGTTCTCCTATGTTTGGGCAAATAGGAATCAGGCCACTCTGACCTCATGGTCACAGAGAGATCGCCAGAAAGCCTACAAAGCTCATCCAGTGCTGCCCAGACAGTGTGTGTGGCTGAGAGGAAGATGGAAGATGTGGTGGAGAAAGTGAATGCCTGTTCAGAGGTGAACAGGTACTGCCAAGGTGCTGCTTGTACTAAATGCTACAGTAACACCTGCCTGGCAGTCACTGTTAGCTCTTACAGAAATGGCCAGTAGAGTTATCTCGGGAAGTTGCTGTCGTTGTTGCTCAGTCGCTAAGTCGTGTCCCACTCTTTGCGACCCCATGGACTGCAGCACGCCTGTTTCCCTGGCCTCCACTATCTCCCAGTTTGCTCAAATTCACGTCCACTGAGATGGTGATGCTATCTAACCATCTCATCCTCTGTCTTCCCCTTCTCCTCCTGCCCTCAATCTTTCCCAGCATCAGGGTCTTTTCCAATGAGTCGTCTCTTCACATCAGATGGCCAAAGTATAGGAGCTTTAGCTTCAGCATTAGTCCTTCCAATGAATTTTGGGGTTGAATTTCCTTTAGGATTGACTGGTTTGATCTCCCTGCAGTCCAAGGGACTCTCGTAAGTCATCTCCAGCACCACAATTTGAAAGCATCAATTCTTTGGGGCTCTGCCTTGTCAGTACATGCACTCTGCAGGGCTGTGTGGTCATCCCAGTGGCCTCCGGCTCACCCAGGCTGCATACCTCTGCAAATGTCTGTTAGAGTCACACTTTCATTTCTCCCTAAAACTTCACTAGCCCTGCCACCTGGCTGAACACCATGCTGCTTCTTTACAGCCTCCTCAGCTCCAGGAAGAACCAACTGCTCTTGGCTTTCAGGTGCCCTTCCCTGGCTCTCTGCCTGGAAGGTTCTTGCCCCTGCTTGCTAGCCTGTCAACTGGTAAGCCTGTCACCATTCAACATCCAGCTAAAGTGTCTCTTCCAGGTGTTGTGTCACTTCCTCCTTCAAACTGCCTTCCTAGCACCCAAGACAATACTATCCACCCAGGACAGCATGAGTTTCTTGGAACCACGCATTTCATTTTGATGTCTGTATTTCCAGCACAGAATCTGGCAAACAGGAGCTAAGTCCATACTTAGCCCTGCGTTCTAATCATCTCATCTACAATTCCTATTTGGAACAGAGGGAGGGGAGGAGGAGCTTTAGATGAAAAAAGTTGTGGAAACTGCCCTGGGAGAATCTATATGAAACCATGTTCAAATTTCAATTTGCTTAATGGAAACTCATCTTTAAACAAAGGAAAATGGGACCAGATGACGTAGGGTCTCTTTTAGTTTCAAAGATCTTATCTAAGAGGAAAGTCCCTCCACACTCAACCCCCAGTTCACTCTCCCATGAGTTTCTTCTAGAACTTTTTTTAGGGTTGTCCTGGACTGTCATTGCTGCACGTGGGCTTTCTCTAGCTGCAGTGAGTGAGGGCTCCTCTTCGTTGTGGTGCAGGGGCTTCTCGTTTGCAGTGGCTTCTCTTGTCTGGGAGCATGGGCTCTAGGGCACATGGGCTTCAGTGGTGGCAGCTCTCAGGTTCTAGAGCAGAGGCTCAATAGTTGCGGTGCAGTGGCTCATTTGCTCTGAGGTGTGTGGGATCTTCCCAGATCGGGGGTCAAACTCATGTCTTCTGCATTGGCAGGTGGATTCCTATCCACTGTACCACCAGGGAAGTCCTCTCTTATACTTTCTATCAACCACTGGCCTGTTTAGGTTAACAAATTACTCTTTTCAAAACTTCATTACTTGCTGGGAAAGCTAAGGCTTATTTACCCTTCAGTGCAAATTATTCTAAAAAGAAATTTTGCTGTGGAAAGCCACATGCTGGGGGCAGTGAGAATACTTTATTGTTTGCTTACTGAAGTATAACTGACTTACAATGTTATATTAGCTTCATTTTGTCTTTTGTTTATTGAAGTATAAATGACTCACAATATTATATTAGTTTCAGGTGTACAACAGAATGACTTGATATTTTTGTACAAAACAAAATGATCACCACATGGAGAAGCGTACTTTGAATGGAGGACTCTCCAGGCATATAGGTTACAGCTCTAATGCTAATTAGTGCTTCTGCACTGCAATCCACTTTTGGCCCAAATTCCTGGCCTGTGCAAAGCCCTTCTCCATGGTGTAAAGAATCTGGGCATCCTTGCCAGGCAAAGCTCATTTCAAATCCTGGCTCTGTCACATACTGGCTCTATGACTTGGGTGTGTTACTCAAATTAAAGAGCGCCTATTTCTTCACCCATAAAATGGTGAAAATAACAATATATACCTCACAGGTTGTCAGGGGGGTTAAATGAGATGATGGGGCCAAGGTCCTAACATGCAGCAAGTGCACGTAAGTAGGGACTATCACACCTTTGTATGACCCTGGGGTTTCCCAGACTTGCCAGCAGTAGGTCTGGTTGGTTGGCTACCAGGTCTTGCTCTGAGCTGGAGGTGGGTTGGTGTGAGAGTGGTTTGGTGGTAGGACGGGAGGCCTACTGGGTACCAGTCACGTACAGCACACTGTGGGGCCCTGAGGTTTGATCAGCTGGGGGCGACACACTTTCCAGAGCTCCAAGAAAATCATCAACCCACAACCTACCCATGACCCTAGATTCTGGAGGGTCTTGCAGCTGAAGATCTTTTCCATTCCTAGCCTGCTTAACTATGGAAACCACTGCTCTTTATAAAGCTGTGAAATACTCAGAATTTTTTATCTCAGACATAAAATAAAATGCCAGAATCAGTTTTGCACCTGTAAACACTCTATCTCACCTTTGGAAGTGAAGCCCATAGAAGGTTTTTTCTCAAAGTGGGTGTTCAGAGTAGCTACACCTAGGCCCCATCTTAGACTCTCTGAATCACGATCTCTGAGATGGGGATGAAGAGCCTACACTGAGTCAGGTCCTCCCAGGTAATCCTGCCACACCCTGAACCCTTGCTTCTGCAAGTGCATCACCTGAGAGCTTGTAAGAAATGCAGATGCTCAAGCCTTGCCCAGACCTACTGAATCTGCACTTTTAAATAACTGTGCTAAAATAGGCATAACACAGAATCTGCCATCTTAACTATCTTTAAGTGTACAGTTCAGGAGTGTTAAGTATATTCACATTGTTGTGTGGCCAATCTCCAGAAGTCTTTCCATCTTGCAAAACTGAAACTCTGTACCCATTAAGACAACTCTCCATTTCCTCCCTGCCCTCCACGCCAGTCAGAGGCAACCATGCTGAACTGCAATTTGACAAGCTCCCCAGATGATTCATATGCCCATTAAAGGTGGAGAGGCACTACCCTGAGTATGAGACCCACACATAAAATTAGGAGCCACTGTGACTTTCTTTATGGTTAACAGCCGAACACCCTAACCCATTGCGCTACGGAGACAGCAGTTACTGTGACTTTCTTGAGGCACCCAGGCCGTGATCTTGAGTCAGGCAATGGAAACCAGCCAGCAGAGCAATGACTAGACTCTGAAGAGAATTCTGATGCATGCTCAAGTGTTTTGAGGACCCCTGCTTTAGACCAGTGATTTGTACACTTGCCTACACACTAGAACCATCTAGGAACTTCAAACTTCATGCCTGAGACCCATCCCGAACCAATTAACACTAGTCTCTAAAGGCAGAGCCCAAGTAATCTGTATTTATGAAAGCTGTCTCAGTGATTCTGATAAGTCAGCCAAGTTTCAGAACCACTGATCTGGACAGATGAAAGAGGCTGTTGGTATTCTGTGCCATGCATGGAATTCAGAGGGCAATGATGGCTCCAGGGAAGGCACGTGAATGACTGCTCCGTTAAAAAAAAAAAAAGCTGGGGACTTCCCTGGTGGTCCAGTGGTAAAGAAGCCGCCTTGCAATGCAGGGGACTCAGGTTTGATCCTTGGTCGGGGAACTAAGATCCCACACACTGTGAAGCAACTCCACCTGCATGCCACAACTACGGAAGCCAGAGCGCTCTGGAGCCCACGTGCCGTGACTGGAGTCTGTGCACCACAACAAAAAAAGGTCCCGCGTGCCACAACTGAGGGCTGAGGCAGCCAAATAAACACATAAATAAAGCAATTAACAAATTTTAAAAAGCTGGCCTTGTGAAAAGAAATGGCTGTCCTCTGAGAAGCCCTCACCCCTCCCATTGCCTGTCATTATTTCCTGTCACAGGGCTCTGTTTATTTTCTTCACAGCATTTACCACAATCGGCAATTATCATGCTTCTTGTCTGCCTCCTCTTACTAAGCCAACACCTGCCTCAGTATAACAGCCAGGTTCAGAGCTCTGGCTCACCTCCCCCCTCTCACAGAGCCCCTGATAAATATTTCAGCGAGTCAATCAATCCTGTGATGTCACCGATTTGCCCTGCCTGGTGGTGGCTTCTGACGGTGAAAGCAACTGCTAAACTGTCAGGACGGAGAGAATCATGGTGGAGTGGTGGGAGGAACTGGGGGTCTGCATGGAGCAGTCAAGGTCAGTGAGGGAGAGTTTTCCCTGGGGGAAGAGGCCCCGGGGAAGTGCAGAGAGCAGTGTAGTTGGATTCACTTGGTGAAAATCAGAATTCTTCAATGAATGGTAGGGACTTTGAGCTAGTGAAATATTGAGTATACAAATGTGAACTCATCTAGAACCTCCCAGCTAGTGATGCTTGGACAACAGCACGTTTATACAACACTCTTCCAACCTGACTCCCATCCCAGGTGGAATTCCGTAATGGAAAGAGCATAGATTTTGGAACAGACCCACATTCCAATTCTGCTCCCTCTTCTAGCTGGCTATTCAACAAGAAGTTACTTATGTGAGCCTGAGATTCCTCATCTAAAAAAATGGAATAACAATGATTATCCCACAGGTTACATAAAGCACCTGGAAAAGTGCCTGACAGAACACAGCTCAATGAATGTTAGTTCCCCAATCTGTAATCTGGATTTACTAAACTACTCTTTTACAAACTGCTTCTTCCTTTACTTTTTTCTAAAAGTAATTTTTATTGGCATATAGTTGCTTTACAATGCTGTGATAACTTCACTGATCCTCTACATGTTTGAATGGCAAAAAAAGAAAATCACACACTGACTTGTGGATTGACTTCTATCACTGTATTGAGAGCTCTTGTATACTGAATACATGAAAAATTGAAGGATTTATTGAACTTACTTCCCAGGCTAACTGGAAATGCCTTTGAGGACAGGAACCTTACCTTCTGCTTCCTTCTGTCCTCTACACTGAATTCTGCGGTCAGATACGAAGATCTGAAATGGACTTCTCAGATCTTCCTGAGCTACTGTTATGATGGGAAGCTATGGTTGCTCCAGAATATTCTGCATCCCTGAGAGCAATCTCTGCTCAAATGCAGCCCATCTGTGCATTCCTGACACTATGACTCTATCTCAATTCTGATGACACTCTGTACTAATTGAACTAGGTTTTTCTCTTTTTTTAATTAAGGTTTTTATATGCTTTATCTTTTAACAGAATTCAAAGTATTATAAAGTGGTATAACATCTTTCAATCACCATGCTACTATTTAAGACAGTGTCCAGGAATGCAAACTTCTTCACCCAGTCTAATTTTTCCCTTTTCCTTTAGTAACAGAGCCCAAATTTTTGGCTGTACACTGCAGTCCAATTAAAGGATGACATTTCTGATTCTCACGAGCAGTTGACTGGGTCAGATGTTGGGGTATTTCCCATTGAGATGTGAGAATACTATGTAGCACTTCTGGGTGAAGTCTCCTTATTAAGTGTTTATGTGCTTATTCTTCCTCATCTGTTGCCAGCCTGGAACATAGATGAGATGGCTGGAGCACCAGTTACCTTCATGGATCATGAATACCAGTCCACACTTTTAGAGTTTACAGAGCTAGCAGCCAGAAGGAGACAGTTTTTAAAAAGAATTCAGTACTCCTGGCCATGCAAACCCCAAACTGCCTGTAAAATCCCTTTGCAAGAGAAAGTGGCCAACTATTACATGAAGCTGAACTTAATTTGAACTAATATAGGTATAGTTAAATTATGCTTCTTGAATATTCAATTCACATAAATGAAGTATGATCACAAATAATTATTGCACTGATTCCATAATGATCAAATAGTTTACAGTCTACTAACTGCATTGAACTACTGATTGAATGTAGCATTTTGACTTGTAATGCAAAATTTAAAATATTAAGATGCTTAGGGAAGTGTCGCTGATCCAAAAAGCCAGTTTTACACAGCACTAAATAGCCCTAAGCCTCTCTGGGCACCGTATATTACCCCGTTAGGAAAACATATGCAAAAAAAGCACCATAATAAAGTAAAAGCATACTGTTGGTTTTATGGGTTTTACTAGCTATTTTTTATTTATCTGAAGTTTTAAATATATTTTAGGCACATTTATTGTGCTTGAAAATTTTTATCACTAGTAAGAAATAGTCTCTGTCCTAGAAACACATACATGCCCTTTTGGTTTTTGCTTTTTGTCAGAAAATGAGCAGAGTGGGAGAGAAAAAGAGACAATATGAGATTAAGGGAATATAGGTTAAAGGCAATGAAGTGAAAGGTCATGAAACTGGCCATTGGGAAACAGGGAAAAGCAGAACTTGGAGAATGGTGATGAGAGAGTGTGTCCTCTGGGCTGGCTGGACATAGGGTAGAGATAAGGTCTGCTGGTTGAATGATGGATTTCTGATTATAAAGCCCGTGAATTATCTTACTCAGAGACAGGTGTGGAAACACAGGGAAGGGTTGCCAGGGGTTACTAGTTAGGAGAAGGAATGACTAGGAAGGAATTGCAGGAGGCATTCGTTGGGATGATAGAAAAGATAATGTCTCTATACTCCAACTGTCTGAGATAATGAAGGTTGGCCAAGGTTGGGTCAAATATCAGGGAATGATTCAGATTTTGACCTCATAATTACACTTTTGTGAGATGCTCTTTATGAAAAATACAAAATTAAGTAAGCCAGAGTCTTGAACAAGACTCTGAATAAACAAATGAGAGCTTATCAGCCTTAGCCTTGTTGTAAATCCAAATCTGATCATTTATCTACACTTTAAAAACAAACAAAACAGTGACCATACTGTAAAGACTGTTAGTAAACATTTTCCCTTCAACTGTACATTTTGAGTACACTTCCCTGTCAATACATGTGACTGCAGCTCATCTTTTAAAATAATTCTGTGGTTTTTCTATTATTCATTATTTATATATATATATATATATATATATATATAGAGAGAGAGAGAGAGAGAGAGAGAGAGAGAGAGAGCGCACGAGCAAGCAAGAGAGAAAAAGAATGCTATTTAAATTTTTTCCACGTGTTGATTCTCTCACTGGGAGATGCCTTCCATAACAACAGAGCCTGGAATATGATAAGCCCTTGATTAAATGTTTGTTGAATTGATACCTTGTTTGAGCTGTGTAGTTTCCAGGTCTGACAGGGCTAAAAGACGGTGATTTCCACTCTGAAGCGCCCCCCTGGCTGGAGTGGTGAGTCGGAGACCAAAGCACCAGTACTCTGAATGCCTGTCACATCCTTACATCCTTCCTTTCTCTCTCTCTTTCTCTCTCCCTTCTGGGCTGTCAACATTCAAGGCTCTTCTGAATGGTGGGAAACCTCATTTGCTCAGGAAACAAAATGGTATTGCAGGAATATGCTCTAGATTTCAAAGCATGTCTAACCTTTCAGGGAAAGTTTCCTGAATATCTTTCCCTGGATCAATGACAGCAAAATCCCAAGCATATAGCTGGAAAGACTGACACTCGGAGAGTCCTGAGTCCATGTAGCCACTTTGAATTTGAAAAACAAAGAATATCAAAAACTAGTAAAAATTTCACAGGATCAAGGGGTGTGGGATTCTGGAAATGAAGTTCTCTTTCTATTCTTATGTTTCATCCCCAGTGCCTGAGTGTCTGGCAGGCACAAGTTTCAGTAACCAGGTCACATGTCTCTCCGAGTTCTCTCCAGATCCTCGAGTTATCTTGGCATCTCTTTTTGATATCCCATTTTTTAGGATGAGGACCTTAGATGGACACTGTTAGTTCACTAATCACCATCTGTTCCTACCTAACATACTTACATTGTCTTTCTGATATTTTCCAGTTTCCTCTGCAATCCAGACATTTCGGGAAAGCTCACCCCATCTCCAGTTCAAGAGGCGGGCTTGAGGCCACAAGCCCACTACAGTCCCCTGGTCAGTTCATCTGTTCAGGGAAGTGCCTGTGCCTCCAGGTGACTCTCAGTGTCTTTCTTAGAACACAGGGACTGAGGCGCCCTATTCTCACTGAGAACAAGCCAGGAAACACTTGGCTCCCATTGCAGCTGGCGAAAGCTAATTAAACATTCACCAGTGTTTCCTTTGTTCCTGGGTGCACAGGTCACTCCATTTCCCAGCCTCCGTGGCCATATGGCCGAGTTATAGCCAATGGAATGTGGGTCAAATCCCTGTCTCCCCTTTCAAACCTGCTCGAGTGACCTTCCCTCTTCTTTCCCCATCTGCTGACTGAGAGGAGAACCACAATGGGGAGAGCCTGGGTAACCACTTGGAGGACAGCGTACCAAGACTGTTGCTTGACCAGCAATGCCAGACTGAACTGCATGGAAAAACAATTTTATATTATGTGAAATCATCAGAAGTTTGAGGTTATCAGTTCCAGTGTTAGTCTCTCCTGATTAGTTCACTTCTTTGCCTCTTTCCCTTTTTATGGTCTCACAAATCCTTTTTATTGATTAAACATGTTTGCATTGGGTTTCCTGTTACTATTTAGAACATATGGATCCTGGCTTGCATCTTAGGATTGTACTATGGCTTTCTGGTTGTACTCTTGATACTTATTTTTCAGTTCATTTCTGGCATTCAATTTCACCCTGCCTAGGGAGCATGATCTTGTTTGGTCAATGGTTTAACTAGTGGTTGTGGTTAGATGCTCTGCCTATTTTCTCTATTCACTAAATTAATTCTTGTTTTTTTCACTACAATTTGCTCTCCACTTAGGGATTGAGGATAATCACTACTGGCTCTATGCTGTTCCTGGTTAATTACTTAATGCTTCCTAATTACTTACTAAGGAACCCAGTAGCCAGATAATGTAACTAACAGCACAAGGTAAGAAAAGATAGAAACTTAGACAAGAGCGTCTTACCCCTACTTTCATGGGAGTTATATTTCTCTATGACCAGATCAAAGTATCCACATTCCTTGTTCCCATGATTTTCACAGGAACCAAAAGACCTCAGAGGCAAGCGGCAAGGGTCAAAGGAACAATAAAGTGGTTTGATTTAGTCCTTCGCAGAGAACTATTTAGAACAAGCAGCCTCCTGTGTTAACAGCAAAGGCCACACCTATGTCATATCCACATTCATAAACAAACCAATGTTAAGGAAGTGCCAAATAGGACCACAGGCAAGATCTTTTCTTTCTGCTCCAACCTTTCTTTCTCACAACCCTTTACTGTCCCACCCAAAGAAGCCTTCCTGTGACACTCACTCCATCAGATTAGATGTTTTAAATATCATACCAACTATTTTTTAACCTATTAATCCTGCTTCTCATCTTTTCTATCCTCATTTGTATTGACCACTGGAATTACAAAAATGATTAAGTTAAAATTTCCTTCCTTGAAGCACTTACAACCTCATGAAGGAGACCAAACTCAAATATTTAAGTTTAGTAAAATGTGAAATGAGGCACAGAAAAGGACCATTTAGCCCAGTATAAAGCTCATAAAGGTTTCCAGGGGGAAAGATGCCTAAGCTACACCATGAAAGCTGAATACTATCTGAACATAAACCATGAGGCAGAGATGCCAGCATCTGATGAGTGGAGGGACATATCCAGCTAGGATGAGGAAGGCAGATTTCTTTCCTCTGTTGTTCATGTTTTTGACTCCCTCTTCTAAATTCTTGATAATATATTCTGAGCTATTTTTAGTTCACTAAGCTTCTGCTGTATTCTAGTATCCAACCTGCTGAAAAAGATGTCCATATATGTATGTGTGTGTGTATATATATAAATTATAAAATATTTACAGTTTATTATATATATATATATATATATATATATATATATAATCTGTTTGTTCCTTAACCAATCTACATTGTTTTTATAGTTTTCTATTTCCTGCACATATTTTCAATACTATTATTACTATCTTTAATCCAGTAAGCAAAGCAGCTTATCATCTGACACCAGAAGTCTATATAGCCTTTTCCCGCTGTCCTGTTTCAGCTGATTCTCCCTCCTGCTGTCTTTCTCTCTTGTGAGCTTGGTTACCTGTAACTGCGCATTTGCCACTGACCTTGAAGACTGCCTGTGAGGTTTTCCTCCGGCCTGAGATGAATATGCTTCTTCCTCTGGGTTTTGCATTTGCTGCTGTCAGAGCCTTAGAAACGCCGCTACTTGGGAACCAAGTCAAACCAAATTTAAGGCGTGACTTTCTCTGGCTCCCTCAGATTGTACGCACCCCAAATTCAAGCGCATGTGAGAGCTGGCCTGTGGCCAATTTTCTGTGGGATTATTTTTTTCTTTTCCTTCTTCCTCCTGTTCTGCTCAGTTCCAAGTAGCACTTTCTAGTCTCCTGTGGTTGTGATGCAGAAGAGCATGTTTAATTCTACTTAACTCTCACTGATGTTATTGCAATTTGAGGTTAAAGGCCATAGGGACGGTCTTCCAGAAATGCCCTCCCTGTTGGACTTGACCTCTGTACTTCCTGCCCCTCAGGGCTAACAACCTTGGTCAGCGGGGTGTTCTCTTGCGTTCTCTTCCGGCTTCTGCAGTTTTGATTCCCCATTCCCACCATCACCCCTTTCAAATATTATTCTGAAAACAGTCTTTTATAAAAAAAGAAAGAAAGAAACCTGACAGGAAAAATGTAGAACAGTGGCAGCTTGACTTTACTAAAGGATAAAAATGTTTATGATATGATGCAATGTTTATTGTCAATGATTAACAACATAAATAATTTCAAGTGGCGTTATTAGTCTGTAACACTGTATGAAATTCCACCTACAGCTGCCTCGCTTTCTAGACACCAGATACCCAATTGGCAAATGTTTTTGAATAATCAAGGATGCAGATGGTGTCATTAACTAGTATCTAATCACATAACCTTCAGTTTCCATTTTCTCAGGTCTGAAATGAGAAGGGTGAATTCTGACCTCTGAAATGAGAAGGTTACTTCAGTTCAGAGTAGCCTGGCTCTTTCAGAGCTACTAATCTGGGCTAACAATATTTCAGCTCTTTTCTCTGGGAAAGGAAGAGAAAGACGGGTTTATCCAGTTACTATTTTTTTCTCTTCTCCATTCCAAAAAAACAGGAGTTTGTAGCAGCAAGCAAAAATATATCAATATAATAATACAGAAAAAAATACATTGAGATTTTAAAATGAGAGGAAGGAAAAAAGAAATGAAAGCACAGGAGTTTATCCCATAATGTATAATAGTTGGGTCACAAAATCTATGCAGGACTTACCAGCACTTCCTAACTTAGTGAAAACATATACTATATTTCATATATATATATATATATATTTAGCAGTTAATAGACTAAACAGAAAGCTCCCACATGAATGTGATTTTCAGTACAGAAAAGACTGATGGTATAATAGGCATTACTATGTCTTTATTCTTCAGTCACAAGTTTTGGCAGATACTCACCAGTTAAGTTTAATGCTAACTGAGGTTCTACTATATACTATTTCAAATAGCACAGAAAATACGGCACATCTTGTCTGACCCATTGACTGAGTTTGATTTTGGACTTATCACCAACCTCCACAAAAGCACCTCACTCAAAGAAAGGATGTATTGCTCTAACCCCCTTAATGTTGATAACATGCTTCCCTCAAAAGAAAAACCATTATAGAATTTTAAGACATCCTAAAAAGAATTAAAGGTCTATGATCTATCTTTCCCATCTACATTCAGTCAGGAGAAAGGAAGAGAGTTAAAGCCAACTCCTTTGCCATGTGCTGGAAGGTCAGTTCTAATGCACTGAACCATTTGACATAGTAAGTGCATTTTCTTTTAAAAGATTTTTTTGATGTGGACTATTTTTAAAGTCTTTATTGAATTTGTAACAACATTGCTTCTGTTTCATGTCTTGGTTTTCTGACTATAAGGGATGCGGGGTTTTAGCTCCCTGACCAGGATTTGAACCTTCACTTCCTGCACTAAAAGGTGAAGTCTTAACCACTGGACCACCAGAGAAGTTCCTTACATGCATTTTAATTTTTCTGTCTTGATATTTTGTGACTCCAGTGGACTAGCTACTGTTGCCAAAGCAATATGGGTTACTGCAGGGATCCAAAGGTGTTTTTGCTCATTTGTTTTAAAACAGTAACATGACAAAAATGGGAAAAGTAAATATACAGAGTAAATTCAGCCCCTTTTCTCTTCAAAATGCATGAAGGTCCTCTAGTCATCTCACTGATTATACAAAGACTCATGAAGTGACTTTCACAACTGGTATAGAGACCTTCTCCGACTCAGTGGGGCTGGCGTTATCAGAGTCCTCTTCTCAATTTCTGTTCTCAATTGAGAACCCTCTGAAAATGTGGGACATTGAATCTACACAATATTAACTACTCACCTGCAACATGTTTACCTACAAATGGAAAAATGCCTTCTTTATGTAAATAAAGGTGACCAGAAAGGTCCAAAGTGTTATAATTCAGGGAACTTGTGAAGAGAAGAGAGAGAAAAGGAGGGTGTAAACCATATAAATAAATTCAGTTGGGTTTGCAAAAGACTCAAATGCAAATGAGAATCAAGATTCCACCATTAACCGAATTTTTTCTCTGTGATTATTCCTTCTAGTCAATATAATCTAAAAATGTTCAGACATGATGATGGACTCCAATCATCTTATGCCAAGAAGAATCAATGCCTCTACTTTCTGCAATACTACATAAAACTTCCTTAAAAACAGGTAACATATTTGCTTCCTACTAACTGAAATGCAGTATTTTAAAAATCAGAAGTCTACATACACATCAAGAAACCCTATAGTACAGGGCACTTTTTTTTTTTTTACAGGGCACTTTTTAATCAAAACCTCCCAAAAGCAGGATCTGTTTAAGACAAATCAATGATCAACCAAAATGTCATGTTGCTACCAGAAACCTGGAGATAACAAGTCTTTTAAGAACAACTAAAAACCAACTCAGGAACCTCAGAAAAAAAACCTATGTTTAAAGAAATATGTAGAAGTTCTAGGAAAGTGCGTGTCTTATGCTGGGAAGCTCATTGAACCCCATTGGCTCCTGCTCCAAATAAATTATGCTGAGAGTGTGTCTGGAAGATAAAACATGAGACTGAGCATTCACAGGAACAGTATAGGTTTTATGTCCATGCACATTTTCACATGATAACACAAGAGCAGAACTCTGCTTCCATTAAAGGCAAGTGCTTCTCAGTTCAGTTCAGTTCAGTCACTTAGTCGTGTCCGACTCTTTGTGACCCCATGGATTGCAGTTCGCTAGGCCTCCCTGTCCATCACCAAATTCTGGAGTTGACTCAAACTCATGTCCATTAAGTCAGTGATGCGATTCAACCATCTCATCCTCTGTCATCCCCTTCTCCTGCCTGCAGTTGTTCCCAGCATCAGGGTCTTTTCAGATGAGTCAGTTCTTTACATCAGGTGGCCAAAGTATTGGAGTTTCAACTTCAGCATCAGTCCTTCCAATGAATATTCAGGACTGACTTCCTGTAGGATAGACTGGTTGGATCTCCTTGCTGTCCAAGGGACTCTCAAGAGTCTTCTCCAACACCACAGACCAAAAGCATCAATTCTTTGGCGCTCAGCTTTCCTTATAGTCCAACTCTCACATCCATACATCACTACTGGAAAAACCATAGCTTTGACTAGACAGACCTTTCTTGGCAAAATAATGTCTCTGCTTTTTAATATACTGTCTAGGTTGGTCATAAATTTTCTTCCAAGGAGCAAGTGTCTTTTAATTTCATGGCTGCAGTCACCATCTGCAGTGATTTTGGAGCCTAAAAAAATTAAGTCTGTCACTGTTTACATTGTTTCCCCATATATTTGCCATGAAGTGATGGGACTGGATGCCATGATCTTACTTTTCTGAATGTTGAGCTTTAAGCCAACTCTTTCACTCTCCTCTTTCACTTTCACCAAGAGGCTGGTTAGTTCTTCTTTGCTTTCTGCTATAAGGGTGGTATGATTTGCTTATCTGAGGTTATTGATATTTCTCCTGGCAATCTTGATTCCAGCCTGTGCTTTATCCAGCCCAGTGTTTCTCATGATGTACTCTGCATATAAGTTAAATAAGCAGGGTGACAATATGCGGCCTTGACATACTCCTCTCCCTATTTGGAACCATTCTGTTGTTCCATGTCCAGTTCTAACTGTTGCTTCTTGATCTGCATACAGATTTCTCAGGAGGCAGGTCAGGTGGTCTGGTATTCCCATCTCTTGAAGAATTTTCCACAGTTTGTTGTGATCCACACAGTCAAAGGCTTTGACATAGTCAATAAAGCAGAAATAGATGTTTTTCTGGAATTCTCATGCTTTTTCGATTATTCAACGAATGTTGGCAATTTGATCTCTGGTTCCTCTGTCTTTTCTAAATCCAGCTTGAGTATCTGGAAATTCACGGTTCACGTGCTGTTGAAGCCTGGCTTGGAGAATTTTGAGCATTACTTTGCTAGCCTGTGAGGTGAGTACAATCATGCAGTAGTTGAGCATTCTTTGGCACTGCCTTTCTTAAGGATTGGAATGAAAACTGACCTTTTCCAGTCCTGTGGCCACTGCTGAGTTTTCCAGACTTGCTGACATATTGAATGCAGCACTTTCACAGGATCATCTTTTAGGATTTGAGATAGCTCAACTGGAATTCCATCACCTCCACTAGCTTTGTTTGTAGTGATGTTTCCTAAGGCCCACTTGACTTTGCATTCCAGGATGTCTGGCTCTAGGTAAGTGATCACACCATCCTGATTATCATGAAGATGATAGATCATGAAGATCATAAAGATCTTTTTTGTATAGTTTTTCAGGGTACTCTTGCCATGTCTTCTTAATATCTTCTGCTTCTTTTAGGTCCATACCATTTCTGTCCTTTATTGTTCCCATGTTTTCATGAAAACCACAATTATAGAAAACTATACATCACAGAAAACCACTTTGCAGAAAACTACACATCACAGAAAACCACAACCACAGAAAACCAACCAATCTGATCACATGGACTACAGTCTTGTCTAACTCAATGAAACTATGAGCCATGCCATGTAGGGCCACCTAAAATGGACGGGTCATGGTAGAGCGTTCTGACAAAATGTGGTCCACTAGAGAAGGGAATGGCAAACCACTTCAATATTCTTGCCCTGAGAACCCCATGAACAATATGAAAAGGCAAAAAGATGGGACACTGAAAGATGAACTCCCCAGGTCGGTAGGTGCCCAATATGCTACTGGTGATCAGTGGAGAGATGACTCCAGAAAGAATGAAGAGACAGACCCAAAGAAAAAACAACACCCAGTTGTGGATGTGACTGGTGATAGAAGCAAGGTCTGGTGCTGTAAAGAGTAATACTGCATAGGAACCTGGAATCTTAGGTCCATGAATCAAGGCAAATTGTAAGTGATCAAATAGGAGATGGCAAGAGTGAACCTTGACATTTTAGGGATCAGTGAACTAAAATGGACTGGAATGGGTGAACTTAACTCAAATGACCATTATATCTACTACTGTGGGCAAGAATCCCTTAGAAGAAATGGGGTAGCCATCATAGTCAACAAAAGAGTCCAAAATGCTGTCCTTGGATGCAATATAAAAAATGACAGATACTTTCATTTCCAGGGCAAATGATTCAATATCACAGTAATCCAAGTCTATGCCCCAACCAGTAATGCTGAAGAAGTTGAACATGAATGGTTCTATGAAGACCTACAAGACCTTCTAGAACTAACACCCCAAAAAAGATGTCCTTTTCATTATAGGGGACTGGAATGCAAAAGTAGGAAGTCAAGAAATACCTGAAGTAACAGGCAGTTTGGCCTTGGATTAGAGAATGAAGCAGGGCAAAGGCTAATAGAGTTTTGCCAAGAGAACGCACTGGTCATAGCAAACACCTTCTTCCAACAACACAAGGGAAGACTCTACACATGGACATCACCAGATGGTCAATACCAAAATCAGATTGATTATATTCTTTGCAGCCAAAGATGGAGAAGTTCTACAGAGTCAGCAACAAGACTGGGAGCTGACTGTGACTCAGATCATGAAGGCCTTATTGCCAAATTCAGACTTAAACTGAAGAAAGTAGGGGAAACAACTAGATCATTCTTCAGAGTGCCTGAAGAACTATGGATGGAGGTTCGTGACATTGTACTGGAGGAAGGGATCAAGACCAGGTAATCAGTCCTGAATATCCACTGGAGGACTGACGCTGAAGCTGAAGTTCCAATACTTTAGCCACCTGATGGGAAGAACTGACTCACTAGAAAAGGCCCTGATGCTCGGAAAGATTGAAGGTGAGAGGAGAAAGGGCCAACAGAGGATGATGGTTGGATGGCATCACCGACTCGATGATGGACATGAGCTTGAGTAAAGTCCGGGAGTTAGTGATGGACAGGGAGGCCTGGCGTGTTGCAGTACATAGGATCGCAAAGAGTTAGACACAACTAAGCAACTGACCTGAACTGAACTGAGGGGGAAGGTTTTTTCACATAAAGCTAAAATAAAACATGAAAGTCTTTGAGACCAGAAACTGTCAAGAGGGCAGTGGAAGGAAAGAATGGGGAGAAAGGAATACCTCCTCTGAAGTTAGGGTAGTTTTTCCAAGAGCCAGGTTTAGTCTCAGTTTTAGGAGAACACTTTTAAATACCTTGGACAGCTCAAAACTGCTGTTAAGGGAACCAAAAATCAAATGAGGCAAGAACAACCAGAGCAGTGTTTTAAAAATCCTGGCAAGAGGGCGGGGACATATGTATACCGATGGCTGATTCATGTTGATGCAGAGCAGAAACCAACACAGCACTGTAAAGCAATAATCCTCCAGTTAAAAATAAATTAAAAAGAAAAGAACCGTACAGAATTAAAACTCAACCACCTTGCAGCTATGTAAACTTGGACAAGTTACTCAATTTCTGTAAGTCTCAATTTCCTCACCCATAAAACAGAAATAATAATAATAATTGTGACTACTAAATGAGATAAAGCAGGAATGAGTTTAAAAAGAAAAAAATCCTGGCAAAGCAGCAAGAGGATGAAGAGTTGGTTTTGCATAGTTTTGAAGACAGGAGTGAAGAAGCAGAGGCAACTGCTCCAAAAGGCACTGAAATCCTCTAGCGTCAATGGATCAGTTACAGGGGGCAGAGGATGCGGTGGGGTCGCCCCGGGCACGCACCCCTCCCTACGCCACCCCACTATGCCGTTCACCCTTTCAGTCTCCACCTCCAGAACCCCGCGATCAGCATCATCTCTGCAGCCCAGATTCCTTTAGGAGCCTGGAAGCTTCTGGCACTGGAAGCCAGCCTGGTAAGGGCGCAGTCGGACCTGGGGAGCGGGGTGGGGGCCTGGCGCCTTAAAGCCCATCCACGTCCTCCAAGGGGAGGGAGGGATGCATTCTGCTAACAGTGCTTCCTCTGTGGCCAGCCTGTGGTTGGCCTGTGTTGACGATGATCAACACTCACTTGACCCCGCAGGAACCACCTCCTAACTGTGTCCCTTATTTCCACCCGAAGGGTCCTCGGGCGAGGACCAGGGCTTCAAGGGTCCCTCCAGTCCACTCCCCCACCCCGCCCCGTCCCCGCCCCTCAGGTACTTCATTCAATAGAGGAAGGAGCGCAGAGAAACGTGGCTGAATCAAAGGGCCTGCCAGCCTATGGACCAGTTTTAAGCCGGAAAGGTAAGACCGTTAGTCGTTCAGTCGTTTTTGACTCTTTGCGACCCCCTGGACTGTAGCCCCCCCCACCCCCACCCCCCGGCTCCTCTGTCCATGGGGATTCTCCAGGCAAGAATACTGGAGGGAGTTGCCATGCCCTCCTCCAGGGGATCTTCCCGAACCAGGAATCGAACCTGGGTCTCCCCAAGAGTCAATAAAATATTATAGGAACCTGCTGTAAGGGGTGAGGGGGAGGAGAGGTTAAAGGCTGAGAGGCTGAGTCCCACGCGGGACCCCGCACAGCACCCCACCCCACCCCCGCCACGTCCCCGCCGTCGGGGCGAGAGGCGCTGAGACCCGATTCCTCTCAGGACGCGCAGGCCGGGCCCAGGGAGCCGGGCGGAGGGCAGCCCTAGACGAGGGATCCAAGTTCCCGGGACTGAGGCGCCGCGCGCAGCTCTCGGTGAGCAGCGGCGGCGGCCCGCAGCCAACACCTCAACAGTTGTTCTCGCGCCTCAGCCCGGGACGGGCGCACGTACCTGACGCCGGCCCCCCGGGCTGCCGGGGCTTCGGCCGGGGCGGGGGCGTCTGGAGGCGTCGGGGAGGCCTTGGGCGGGGTCGGGGTGTCACACCGCCTTCCCCTCAGGCTCCGGGGAGCCTGGGGAGCGGCAGGGAGGAGCAGGGCGCCTGCATTGGCCGCAGGACAGCGGCTCAGCTGGGGCCCTTCACAGACGAGGACACGCGCCCCCTACGCCCCGGTGCGCGCCCCACTTCACCCCCTACCCCGCGCGCGGCCGGCGCCAAGGCCTGGTTGCGAGCGCCCCCTGGAGGCTCCGAGTGGAGGGCACAGTCGGGAGCGGAGAGCGCCGCCCCTCCCCGCCCAGAGAGGGGTCCTGGACACGGGGTCCAGGACTGGGGGCGGGGGGCGCGGTGTTCGGGCTGGGGCTCCAGGACTGGGGGTTCCGGTCTTGGTGGTCACAGCCCTGGCTCCATACCTGTCCCCGCCGCTCACCTGGGGTTTCTAACCCTGAGGGCCTCCTCTCTACTTCGCGGGTAAAGCGGAAGTAACTGGAAGGTAGTGGGAGCGATGCTTCCTTTCAAAACACTTTCCAGGAAACTTTTCGGATGGATGCTCAACTGCCACCAAAACCGGCGACGATATCGCTCCCCTCTGCATCCTCGGTGTCTGTAAGAGCGCCGGGCATATGGTAGAAGCCTGGTAATTATTTTATATTGAATAAATGCATGGATAAATGAATGGACAATGTGGCTTTTTTCCCCCCATTCTATGTCTTCCTGAGTACATTCACTTCACAAAACATCTAAGATAAAAATGCTTAGGGAGCACCAGTATTCAAAAACATACATAAACACGTTGACTTACATAAGAGGTAACCAATGCCACATGTTATGAAGCAACTTAGAAAGAATGCATGGCTTTTCTGTTCCAAACAAATTAAAGGTCGAATTCTTGCCTGGAGAATTCCATGGGCAGAGAAGCCTGGCGGGTTACAGTCCATGGGGTCACAAGGAGTCAGACAGAACTGAGCGCTGAACACTTCCACTTTTCAGACAAATGAATGCTGGAGGTATATACTGCGCATTGCATCTGTTTGTTTTTGCAAGAGTAGGTAAACTAGACTGCTACATTCTCTCAGTGTAAGGTATTGTCAGAACCACAAACTGGACTTCAGAATCCATAAGATTCAGAAATGGCTGTCTCTGACACTGGGATGACATGGAGGATACTATATACAGTGTCAATATAGATCCAGGGACATAGGACGGTCTCCCTCCCTATCCTTTTAAGGCACATCCATCAAGAACTTTCTGAAAGTCTAGAGGGTGGCAAGAAATAATCTCTTTCTGTCTTTGTTTGAATTCTCACTTCCTTTTATGAAAATAGATCCTTTTCGGGATCAAACCCTTTCAGATTTCAGATTTACTTGTTGATGTTGAATCACTCAGTCATGTCTGACTCTTTATGACTCCATGGACTGCAGCATGCCAGGCTTCCCTGTCCTTCATTACCTCCCAGAGCTTGCTCAAACTCATGTCCATTGAAGTGGTGACACCACCCAACCATCTCGTCCTATGTCGTCCCCTTCTCCTCCTGCCTTTCCCTCCATGCTGGGAGGGAAGATGCTCAATGTTTCCCAGCATCATGTTCTTTTCCAATGAGTCAACTCTTCTCATCAGGTGGTCTAAGTATTGGAGCTTCAGCTTCAGCATCAGTCCTTCCAATGAATATTCAGAACTGATTTCCTTTAGAATTGACTGGTGGGATCTCCTGGCAGTCCAAGGGGCTCTCAAGAGTCTTCTCCAACACTACAGTTCAAAAGTATCAATTCTTTGACACTTAGCCTTCTTTATGATCCTGCTCTCACATGCATACATGACTACTGGAAAAATCATAGCTTTGACTAAATGGACCTTTGTCAGCAAAGTAATGGGTCTCTGCTTTTCAATATGCTGTCTAGGTTTGTCATAGATTTTCTTCCAAGGAACAAGTGTCTTTTAATTTCATGGCTGCAGTCACCATGTGCACTGATTTGGAGACCAAGAAAATAAAGTCTTTCACTGTTTCCATTGTTTCCCCATCTATTTGCCATGAAGTGATGGGACTGGATGCCATGATCTTAGTTTTTTGAATGTTGAGTTTTAAGCAAGCTTTTTCACTATTCTATTTCACCTTCATCAAGAGGCTCTTTTGTTCCTCTTCATTTTCTGCCATAAGGGTGATGTCATCTGCAGATTTACTTGTTCATGTTCTATTAATAGTTACACAGAATTCATAAATATATTAGTGCTATTTGGCCCATTTAACTGATCAGATACTGACAAGGTGTGATTTATGTGCTCAGAATGACATGGCTGACAGGCTATTTGACTCTAATTCTTAGGGTTTTATTACCTTCCCTCCAAATGAAAAGCATGCAAATATAAAAGCACCAGTTGTTCCCAATTACTTGAGATATTTTCTGTAAATATTTAACCCATTCCTGTATTTTTATTAGCTAAACTGAAGGGAAAATGTTCAGATGATTGCATGAAATTTTAAAGTAAACAAATGTGCCTTAAAATTGGTTAATAAACAATTAAGTGGTTAAAATATGATCATCAGAGATAATAATGGAATTCAATTAGGATGATATGTGTCACATCTGATAGTCAATGGAATGGTAAATAACAAATCAAATAAATAAATAAATACATATAAAATACAATGTAACATTTTATGAATAATAGCTTATTGCCACAATTAGATAACTGACTTCACAAATATAAATAGCAAAAGAAATACTCCAAAGCAAAACTCTTTTTTAAATCAATTTTTCCTCCCAATAACAACAACAAAAAAGCCTAAGACGTATAATAAAATAAAATCAGGAATTTTCTCTACCTACTAATCTGTGTCTTTTCCTTGGACACAAAAAATTTTACATGCATTTGGTTGTAGCAGCCTGTTGACCTGTTAAACTAAGGGGTATTTGATTTTGTTTGTGTGACATTATGTGCACGCAGAAGTGCTAGAGTTCTTGAACCTGAAGATATTTCAAAACAAGAAAGAGAAACAAATTTTCAGGTTACTCATGCTTGTTATATTGAACTGTTGAGGTCCTCCGAGCTCACTGGCAGAACAGTTGGCTAGTTGTCTCCTTAGGACAGTCTGCACCAAGTGGGTGGACATGCTGGAAAAATTCAAAACTATCCTAGAATCTCAGGGTCACAGAGTACCTTCTATACCAATGAGAAGCCTGCATGTACTTATAAACGACCTGTTCAGTGGCTGAATTGTTTAATTATCGTATCAAAGCATAATCTAAATGGTGACACAGCATTTGGCCAAGTAATTCATAGTGTTTAGTAATTTATCTACTGGAGACTCAGCTCTAGGAAATAGTCGCTTCTAACCTACTTGATTTTAGGAGTTCAGGAATATAACAAGACCATTTGGATGACTTTACTGTTCTGTCATCCCAACATTTCCATATGCCCTAACTTTTGTTGCACACATGGGCTTAGAGATTTTACAAATAGAAACAGTTCCCTTCTCCAGGGGATCTTCCCAACCCAGGGATCAAACCCCAGTCTCCCACATTGCAGGCAGATTGTTTACCAGCTGAGTCACTAGGGAAGCCCAAGAATACTGGAGTGAGTAGCCTATCCCTTATCCAGGGGATCTTTCCGACCCAGGAATCGAACTGGGATCTCCTGCATTGCAGGCATATTCTTTACCAGCTGAGCTAGTGGGGAAATCCTCTTCTACCCCAGTTCCTTATATTATACATATAGTGGTTACAAATAGAACAAATATGACCATTTGCTGGTAATAGTACTAGATGACTTTTTTAAAAAAGACAACCCCTAATCTCTCCTAACTACACACATTTATCTACACAATCTAGATAAATGAAATATTAATATTTCATACGGATCAGATAAAACCCATCATCCTTCCCTTACTGTTAACTTCTTAGATAGTTTATATTTCCTGATGCCCACTGTCTGGCTTCTTTCCACTCCATTTTCTACTTTTGTATTTAGTTGATGCTCAAGAGCCTACTGAAATGGACACACAAGAACCGAATGGAATCTCTCAGGCAGGAATTTCTTATATACAGTGGTCTCTCACTGAACTATGGTTTTGCTCACACACCAGACTTACAGAGTGCAGCTGACTCTGTGCAAAGGCTCTGTCAGTGGAACCAACCCAAGGGCCAGTGCAGGGGCTCATTCAGGTACTGAGCGCCCCTGCTGAGATGAGAGCCTCTTCCCAAGGCAGTTTAATAAGACAGAGATGTTCAAAGTTGAGTACTCAAGAAAGCTTTCAAAAGAATAAAACATCCTCTGAGAGGTCCAAAGATCCAGTGTAAAAACATTCATATTTTATCCTATAAAAAGATGTTTTGATTGTAAATGATCACTGCAAAAGCAACAGTTTGTAAGAGGGAGTGGCTTTTGTAACTGGATCTTCTGTTGTTGTTGCTGAGTCGCTAAGTCCCATCCAACTCTTTTGTGACCCCATGAACTATAGCCTGCCAGGCTCCTCTGTCCATGGGATTTCCCAGGCAAGGATACTGGGGAGGGTTGCCATTTCCTTCTCTAGGGGATCTTTCCGATCCAGGAATCAAAGTGCATCTCCTACATTGGCAGGTGGATTCTTTACCACTGGGGTAAAGAAGGGAAGCCACCAGGGAAGCCCATGGAAATGATGAATGCTTGGTTATCCTTTGAGCTTCTCCTATAGTTATTATTCCCCTTACGGAAGTTTAGGAACTTGTATTATTTTCTATTTCCATTTTCCAAAGAATTGCAGATATCTTTGGCAGGACAAATAACTGAGGAAAATGCCCAGGCTTAAAATACAATAAAAACAGCTTCTGTGGTATAAGTACATGGGGAAATAGAAGGGTACCTCCCAAAAAAAGAGTTTACTGTGTGAAAACCATATAAGAAACTCTGAGTGGAACTTTGGTTATTAGGAAAGAGACAAGTCACTTCCCGGGAAAAGGGCAACATCACCAAGAATGTGGTGAGAGTTGGAGAAGATAAATTATGACTGATTGAAGAATCTGCCCCATGGGAGTGGGATAAATAAGCCATCTTCCAAACTCCCTGCTGATTAGGAGGGATATCAGTGTATTCTTATTTAGTGTAGCTCCACAGACCGTGGAACAAGGTAGCATTTTGGAGAAAAGAAATCAAAAGGCTCTCTCCCATTGAAGAGGCTAAAAGAATTTAGAATAAGTGTTCCAGGACTTCCCGGGTGGTCCAGTGGTTAAGAATCCACCTGTCAGTGCAGGGCACACAGGTTCAATCCCTGGTTCGAGAAGATTCCACATGCCAAGGGGCAATAAGTTCATGTGCCACAACTACTGAGCCTGCGTGCCTAGAGCCTGCAATAAGAGAAGCCACCACAATGAGAAGCCCATGCACTACAACTAGAGAGTAGCCCCCATTTGCTGCAACTAGAGAAAAGTCCTGCACTGCAGCAAAGACCCAGCATAGCCAAAAATAAATAAATGTACATTTAATAAATATAAATTTTAAAAAAATAAAATAACTGTTCCATTTGACTATATTTTCAAATGCACTTTCCTATAAACAAAAGCAGGACATCATCTTTAGAAATTATTTACACACGTATATTCTGAAAGGCATATGTATTCTGTTACCAAAGAAAGCTATACATGAATGTTTGTATATGAAGAAAAAGTAGTTAGACAGATATGTATAAAAATGTTAAGAGTGGCTACCTTTGGGAGGTGATGGGGCTGGAGACGGGTGAGGGAATGAGTTTTTGCTTCCCACTTTATATGCCATCTTTGAAAAAAAGTTCACCTGAGTGGGTATCATTTTTTTTAATGCTTTTTCCTTTTTACTTTTTTTCTTGTGCTTGAACCTTTTAAGAATTGAAGTATGGTGGATGTACCAAAGGTATCATTTTATAACAATTAAACTTCTAAAAATATTTCTTTGTGGGAATTTCCCTGGCAGTCCAGTAGCTAAGACACTGCACCCCCAATGCAAAGGTCCTGGTTTTGATCCCTAGTCAAGGACTAGTTTCCATATGCTGCAGCTAAGAGTTTACATCCTTCAACTAAAAACCCCACATGCTGCAAAGAAGACCAAAGATGAAAGATCCTGCACACAGCAACTAAGACCCCATACAGCTAAGTAAATAAATAAATAAATATTTTAAGAAAATTTCTTTGTGCACCTGATCTATGCAAGGAAGAGAATGCATAAGAGCTGTTAGAGCAATATGAGTGACATCACAGTGCCCAAACACGTTTGGATGCAGACTGTCACTGATAATCATGTTTGGCTAATAAATACTGGTATTCAGATTACTTCTGAGCTGTAATTTCTTAATTGCAGATACCAAAAAGGGGAGATAACAAATTGTCAAAAATCAGAAACAACCAAAATGACCCTCAATAGGTGAATGGATAAACAAACTATAGAATATTCATACAATGGAATATTATTCAGTGATTAAAAAAAGAGAACTATTAAGCCGTGAAAGACAGGGAGGGACCTTAAATGCACATTGTTAAGAAAGAAGCATATTGCTTGAAAGAAGCCAATCTGAAAAGGCTACATTCTGCGTAATTCCCACTGTATGCCATTCTGGAAAAGGCCAGACTACAGTGACACGAAAGATCAGCGATGCCAGCGGTTGGGAGAAGAGTGGGAGAGAGGAATGAACAGGTGGAGCACAGGGGATTTTAGGACAATGGAACTATGCTGTGTGCTACTGTAATGATCCATACATGACATTCATTTGTCAAAACCCATAGAACAGAGCGATAACAACAGTGACCCCTAAGGTAAACTATGGACTCAGTAATAATGCAGCTATGTTCTTGGGCTTCCATTGTGGCTCAGCTGGTAAAGAATCCGCCCGCAATGCGGGAGACCTGACTTCGATCCCTGGGTTGGGAAGATCCCCTAGAG